>NC_060272.1:52074547-53395166 GCF_021613505.1 Equus quagga | reverse complement strand
AAAAAAAAAAAAAAAAAAGAATGGTTGATGTGGTTGGGGGGGGTGTGTGACATTTGGGGTGTCAAATCATAGAGTTTGGCGTTTTTTTAAGGTAAAGCCTGAATTTAAAAAATACCTTGTTTAGGGGCTGGCCCCGTGGCTGAGTGGTTAAGTTTTGCACGCTCTGCTGCAGGCGGCCCAATGTTTCGTTGGTTCGAATCCTGGGCACGGACAGGGCACTGCTCCTCGAGCCATGCTGAGGCAGCATCCCACATGCCACAACTAGAAGGACCTACGACTAAAAATACACAACTGTGTACTGGGGGGCTTTGGGAGAGAAAAAGGAAAAATAAAATCTTTAAAAAAACCCAAAAACCTTGTTTAGAGCTATGAAATATTTGAAAAATATATTACACACCTTGCTGATTCCCTAAATAGTATGTGCTAAACACAAATATGACCTTGCCACTGACTTAATCTAGATATGGTATTCTGGGACCATATACATACAGGTGCAGTCAGGCTTGTTGAGGTACGAAGGTCTGTTTGTCACTATACTAATTTCTGGTCATCTGGGCAGTAAAAAATAGAGAATTCTGGGTCCACTTAAGACCTACTAAATTTGAATCTTAGGTGTAGGACTCAGGAGCATGTGCGTGTAGGACTCAGGAGTGTGTGTGGGCGTGTGTGCATGCGCACGTGCTTGTGTCCTGAGTGCCTGTTTAGATGATTCTCATGCGTCTGTTCTGTGGACTGGCTGTGGAGAATTATTGCCCTAAAAATGCTCTACTTTGAAGTCTTCTGAATGCACTTTAATAGCTCTATCATGAGGATTAAATGAGATATGTATGTCAAGCACTTAGCAAGGGAAGATCTTCAAAACTTTATCTGCCTGTATGATTGAGGTAGTGGTAAAGGTTTTTTGTTTTTTAGGGTGAAACTAGCTTGATCATTTTTCCTGATTATAAAAGTGATACATGTTCAGGATAAGCACTTCTCTAGCTGCTTGCTTGCTTTCTTTTTCTTTTTATTGAGGTAACATTGGTTTATAACGTTATGTAAATTTCAGGCATACGTCCTTATATTTCGATTTCTGTATAGATTACGTCGTGTTCACCACCCAAAGACTAATTACAGTCCATCACCACACACATATGTCTAATCACCCCTTTCGTCCTCCTTCCTCCCTGCACTCTGAGAGCCGAGGTGCTTCGTCCTACCACATTGCCTTTGTTTGCTCGATAACTTCCTCTGCTAATAGTATTCCTCCCCAGCCTCTTTGTATGGCTGGCTCCTTATCGTTCAGGTCTCACAGCAGCTGTCACGTTTTCAGCGAGGCCATCCCTATCTAAAGTAGGTTTCCTTGGTCACCCTTCATGTCACTTTGTTGATTTCCTTCCTACATGGGCAGGGACTATGCCTCAATTGTTTACCTGGGTCTACAGGTGGTCTGGCCGTATCCTGAGTCTACAGAACAGTGCCAGGCACATAGAAGCAACTTAAATACTGAATAATGAAGAGAAATAATACAAATCATAAAAATCTTACTAGCCACTATAAGTACTGTTAACTTTTAGTTGACCATTACTTCAGATATTGTGATGTGGACCAGACATGTACAAATGTTGATTGTGCGGTCACATGTACTGTTTGTAACTTGCATATTTCACTTAAATGTATTGTGGAGATTTTTGCATGTCTATACTACTTCGTATAGATAATCATTCTTAACAACTGAATAATATGATATGTTCCATATAATGAGATTTGGTTTCTGTAATATCTGATTTATGTAACATTTTGTTTCCATCTTTTTACTGTTTTGAACAATAGTGCTGAATTTCTTTCTGTGTCTTTGCATGTGTATTTATTTTGTTAGAATAAATTCCTAGAACTGAAACTGCCCCATGAAAGATACGTTAAGGCTTTTTTTGATTGTGAAATTGCCTTCTGGAATGAATTCTTTTACTCTCATGAGTAGAGTGTGAGACCATTTATTTCCCCCACACCCTCTCTAATTATTTTACTCTTTACTATCTTAATAGGTGAAAAATGGTACCGTTTTTCTGCTCTGAGGTTGTGAGAATTAACATCGTTGAACATTTCTTCTGTTTAGCCAAAATTTTTGGTCTGAGCCTCTAGAAGTATTGAATCACCCCCAAGATGACTAGAGAAAACTGTAGGTGGAGTAGGCTTTGGAGGGAAGATCAGGAATTCAGGTTTGGCCAGGTTAAGTTTGAGAAGACTGTCAGACATTTGAAGGGAGATGTCAGGTTGGATAGAAGAATCTGGAGTTCAGGAGTGAGACCTGGGGGTGGAAATTCAAGAACATTAAAATACTTAGAGCATTGTATATGTCCAAGAAATAGTTCCTAAAATGATTGTAAATCTAAAATACTTTAAGTTTTAAAGTTTCATTTGTATCAATGGTATGGTTTCAAGTATGGAAGAAGAGCAGCAGAGCAGCTTAGCTACAGCTAGAAGGTATCCTTTGTGATGCTAGTAAAATGTGAGTTCAAAGAAGTCCTTATTTGTTCCATCTATATGGTGTTATGAAACATGAATAAATGAAGCCTGTAGGCTAAATACCTTAGCTGAATATTCCTTTTTACTGAAATGTTTACTAGCTTTGCTTCTAATTTGGGAAGTTTATTGACAGGAGGCTGTCTAAGTAAAAGTCTGAAAGGGACGTAAAACCAAAAGTTGAAGGAGAAGGCCATGATGGGAAAATCAGTCCTAATCTAATGGGGGTTTTTCTTCTTTATGGTTGTCATCTCCTCCCACCCCTTCTCTGTCTCTAATTTTATTCATAGTCTGTTAACATTGTGTGATGTTCAGGTGTAAACCCTGGGACTAATCCAGAAGCTGGTCTCTCTTAACAAGTGCAGAGCTTTACTACCATGGACGTGATCCCCCAACAGGGCTGCCAGACAGAGCCTAACCAACCTATTCATCAAATTTGGACTATTCAGGAAATGAGAAAGGGGCTTTGCTTTTTGTGTAATTTAAACTTATAGAGAAATGACCTGAGAATGGTATGGACTGTGTGAAATCAACAGATTTATCATTGAGCCAATATTTAGTTGAACTTCTGAATGTTTTTGTTCAGCAAATATTTATTAAACAACTTTGTGATCAGGAATGCTATCAGGCTGAAATAAATGACCAGTGAGACATGTAAACACATGAAAAAAAAATACAGTGTTCTTCACCGTATTTCGAGCACTGTATATTTGAGCAGAGTAGGCAGGAAGAGTTATGAAGAAATCAATTGGCCTTTAGGTCCCCAAAACTTACCAGAGTGCTTTGCACACTGTAGCAATGCATAAATGTGGGTATGACTGGATAAACAGTGTGATTCATGCATCTGTTAGATCGTTTGCAAAATACTGTGGGAGCACAAAGGAGGATGTGACCAGTTTTTCCTTGTAATGGTGGAGAAGAGAAAGGCTTTGCAGACGATTCACTGGGTGGGGAAGGCCAGCAAATGTGGAGTTAGAAAGCATGACATGCTCTGAATTAATGATTTCAGCAAAGCTGGGATTATAGGCTTTATGTTGGGAGGTGGAATGGCTACAGGTGAGGCTATAATATGGTAGACCAAAATCAAGATGCAAAAATATCTTGTATTGAAATTTATTCTGTGGGTGCTGGTAGGCTGTTGAAGGATTTTTTTTTCTTTTAGTAAGAATAAGAAGAAATTCTATGAGAAATTCCTTTAAAAAAAAAAGACACCATTCTTGAATTGGGAAGTCAAATGTTGATAGAATTTTTAAAGTTATAAACATATACACTGGAAGTGAGCACGGCTAATCAGTCATATATTTATGGTAGAATCTGTTTTATCCCTTTCAGGTAACATATATGATCTCAGAGTATGTAAAACCTATACCAGGTAAATCAAACTTAGGCTAAAGTAATCAAAATACGCAGGATGGCCTTGGTTTGCTTTTGAAAGAGAAAGACAATGTATTTTTGCTTTATGAAATTATTGCAAACCTTACTTTTTCCTAAAGATTCTGGCATTTAATTTTTTTTAACTTACTTTGAAATGATTTTAGCCTTACAGAAGAATTGCATAAATAGTACAGAGTTCCTGTATATTCTTCATCCAGCTTCCACTGATTTTAACATCTTACATAATCACAGTAAAATGATCAAAACTGAGAAATTAACATTGGTACAATACTATTAACTATAGACTTTATTAGGGTTTTCATAGTTTTCCCACTAATATTATTTTTCTTCTCCAGGATTCATCCAGGATATAGCACATTGCACTTAGTTGTCATGTCTCATTAATCCTCTCAAATCTGTGATGGTTCCTTGTCTTTTTTGACCTTGACACTTTAAAGAGTACTGGTCAGATATTTTGTAGAATGTCCCTCAATATGATTTTGTCTGATATTTTCTCGTGATTATGAACTGGAGTAATGAGTTTTGGGGCTATTGGAGTTTTAAAAAAATTGTTTTATTTTTAAGATTATCATAAAGTAAAATTGACCTTTTTTATCAGTATACAATTCTGTGAATTTTGACACTTGTATAAACTTGTGTAGTCACCACCATAATGAAGATGCGGAACAATTCCATCATCCCTCAGAACTCTCTCATGCTCTTTCTTTATAGTCACAGCCTCCTCCTAATCCATACACCTACAACTATAGTCAAAACATTGGCTTAGTGAGTTTAAGTAGCCCGAGGTCAGTAGTCGAGTTGAGACTCAAGCATGGGTCATCCACTCTAAAGCCCATGCTTTTGGACTTCATGGGTAGTTGCTAATGTTAGTTTCTTCATTCTCTATTTTTACCAGCGATGTAATTAAGAGAAATTGAAGTTCTTGTTTCTTTAACATATCATAAAATTCCCCTACTTTTCTGTTTATATTTGGTTCTTCTTTTTATTAGAGGGTGAAAATAATAGCAAGGTAATTTTTTTCATGTTGCTGGGTTTTAATCTTCAGGGCTGAGCATTCTGTGATTTAGTCCTAAAGCAAAAAGTCAAGCCAAGTAAATCATCAGTCCACAAACAATTATGAATTGACATCTCGTGCATCTGTTAGTGAGAATTAAAGCCATGATACTAAGCTGCTTCTTAATCTCCTTGTAAGCAGGGTCTTTAATTTGTTTTATAGATTAGTAATAAATATCAAATAAAAGTAGACTTAGTCTAAATCAGGCTAGTTTAAAATAAGAGGCTTGTCGTCTAGCATATTGTCTTAAATTTTACTAATGACAGATGTCTCTTTTTTTTTTAAAGTGTGGAGGTTTGATGTATTAAGATGAGCCTTCCCCCACCCCCATTTATTAGCAAAGTGTAATAAGTGTAATTGAATTTTGGAGGAACTTATACAATTTCTGGTTATTCTGAATATCTGACAATTTTATGTATTTCTTTCAATAAAATACTTTAAAACTTGATGAGGAGACTTCTTTTTTAAATGTAGCCTTAATGTAATTTTTGTTCTCAGTCCTCAAACACTATTCAGAGGGCTTGGAGAGGCTCTAGAGCCATAAAATGTCAGAAGTGAAGTGGATCTTCAAAATGAGCAGATCTCTAGACTCTCCCAATATTTTACAAAAAAAGAAACTGAGATACCGTAGTTGTGTGAAGTAAGTTGTCTAGTCACAGTTGCTTGTAGAGATTCCTGCCCTCAAGTGGATTACTGGTTTATCAATGCAGAGACAGATTGGTACAAAATTAACATCCATACTAAATGGAATGTTCTGGGCAGTAGAAAAGGCACTGCTTTTCTTAAACAACAGCCCTCCCTCCCCCCCCAAAAATCTTTTCTTGCCCTCTCCACAGCAAAATTACTTTCTATCTTTAGTTTTTCACCTCTCGTTCTTTTTTTTTTTTTGAGGAAGATTAGCCCTGAGCTAACATCTGCCGCCAGTCCTCCCTTTTTGCTGAGGAAGACTGGCTCTGAGCTACCATCTGTGCCCATCTTCCTCGAGTTTATATGTGGGATGCCTACCACAGCGTGGCTTACCAAGTGGTGCCGTGTCCACACCTGGGATCCCAACCAGTGAACCCCCGGCCGCGGAAGCAGAACATGCGCACTTAACCACTGTACCACCAGGCCGGCCCCTCTTGTTCTCTCTTAAGCTCTCTGTAATTAGATGTTTTGTTTGTTTGCTTTTTACTTCTACTGCATCATGAAAACTCTTCTTTCAGAATCAACAGTGGCATATGTGTTGGTAAATTCAACTGTCGCTTTTTTCTCAGATTTCATCTTACGTGATCTGTCTTCAGCGTTTGGCACAATTGCTCAGTCCCTCCTGTTGGAAACACTTGAATTCCAGGATGATACCACATTTGCCTTGTTTTCCTGCTACGTTTCTGGGTACTCCTTTTTAGCCTTCTTTCCTAGTTTTACCTCATCTCCCCTACCTCTAAATATTGGAGAGTCCCAAGAGTCTGTCATTGTCATCTTTTTTATCTATGGCTTTAATATCATGTATGCATTAAAATCATATATATGTTAATGACTCCCAGATTTATATATCCAGCCTAGACCTCTACCCTGGGCTTCAGGCCTGTGTATGCAACTTCAGGACAATATAACCATTTGACATTTCCATTTGGATAGCTAATGAGCGTCTTAAGCTCAATGTGTTCAAGGCTGTACTCCTGATAATTCCCCAATGCCAAACCATCGCCATCTATAGTCTTTCCTATCTTGGTTTTGGCAATTGCAGTCTTCCAGTTGCCAAAAATGGAGTTTTGAAGCCTTTGTTTCTTCCACAATCCACTTTCCACTCAAAAATCTTTTTGGATATTCTTCAAAAACATCCATAATTTGATCATAGCTTCCTTTTCTGCTGCCTCCTTTGTCTAAGTCATTATCATCTTTTCTGGGTTATTGCATTGGTTCTCCTTGCTTCCGTCCTTGCCTCTCTGCAGTGTGTTTTCAGCACAGCAGTCAAATCTTTTTTTTTTTCATGAGAGAACTGAATTTTTTTTTCTATTTTTATTTTTATTTTTTTAATTTTTATTTTTGTCGGATGTACATCATATTTCAAATTCTGGATACATTACATCATGCTCACCACCCGAACACTAATTATAGTGCATCCCCTCACACGTGACCCTAATCACTCCTTTTGCCCTCCCTCCTCCCCCCTTCCCCAATGGTAACCACCAGTCCGATCTCCAGTGCTATGTGGTTTTTTTTTTTTTTTGTCGTTTTTATCTTCTACTTATGAGTGAAATCATATGGTATTTGACTTTCTCCCTCTGACTTATTTCACTCAGCGTAATACCCTCAAGGTCCATCCATGTTGTCACAAATGGCCAGATTTCGTCATTTCTTACGGCTGAGTCGTAGTCCAATGTGTATAGATACCACATCTTCTTTATCCATTCGTCCCTTGATGGGCACCTAGGTTGCTTCCAAGTCTTGGCGATTGTGTATAACGCCGCAATGAACATAGGGGTGCAAGTACAGCGATCAAATCTTAAGACTCATCTACTCAAAATGTCTTGAGACACTGAGGCTCTCCATTAGTTTCTAGTACTCTTCCTCCTCCTATTACTCTCCTTATTTTCTATACCTGAACTGCACTGGCCTCCCTGCTTTCCTTGAATATATCAGGCAAGCTCCCTGTTAGAGTCTTTGCACAGGCTTTTTTCTGCCTGGAATGTTCTTCCTTAGATATGTCTGCATGGCTAGAGGTCTTTACTCAAATGTAATCTGGCAAATGCAAATCCTCCCTAGCTAGTTTGTCTAAAGTACCATATTCTCCGCTTTGCTGTTTTATTTTTTTCTCCTTTGTCCTCATCACTAGCATACTATATATTTTATTTATATCTTTTATTTTGTTTATAATTAAAATACCATATATTTAATTTATAATGTTTATCTCTTTCCTTTGCTAGAATGTAAGCACCATGTGGGTAGGGATCATTTATAAACAATGTGTCTTTTTTGTTCAGTGCTGTATATATATATAGCAGGGGTCTAGAGCAGTGCCTGGCACATAGTAGGTGCTCAGTAAATATTTGTTAAATGAAAGTGCCTAGGAGTACCTCACCTCAGTCATTAACTTGACATTGATCAAGTCACCTCTCTCTGTAGATCTCCTTTCCCTGTTTTTTTTTTTTAAAGATTGGAACCTGAGCTAACATCTGTTGCCAATCTTTTCTTTTTTTTTTTTTCTTCTCCCCAAAGCCCCCAGTACATTGTTGTGTATTCTAGTTGTAGGTCCTTCTGGCTCTGCTGTGTGGGAGGCCACCTCACACGGCCTGGTGAACGGTGCCATGTCCGCGCCCAGGATCTGAACCAGTGAAACCCCGTGCCAGGAGCACAGGAGCCCAACCACTTGGCCCTGGGGCCAGCCCCTCCTTTCCCTGTTTTTAAAATGAGGTTGAATTGGATCAGTGTTGTAGGCTTTGTTAAAACAGCAAAGACTTAAATGTATATAGCATCAAGGTTCCTTGAGGATTTTTATAAGAATCCAGCTGCTTAACAGAAAAGTTTAAAAACCGTTCGACCGGATAGAAGATCTCTAAGGTCTCTTTCAGCCTTGTGATAAGTTCTTGTAATAATAAGTGGGGCTATTTAGGGAAGCCTTCATGCAGAGAAGGCATCTGAACTAAGACATAAAGGATGGATCAGTAGGCAGAGATAAGGGATAGGGTAGGAAATAAGGTATGTACTTTCCAAGCCCAGAGAAGGCAAGCAAATAGGAATGGAGCAATAGGAACGGAGCAATCCAGAAGGTTTCAGTAAGGCTGGTGTGTGTGTGAACGAGACAGACAGACAGACTGGGGAGAGGTGAGGAGTAGAGAAGATAGAGTTGAAACTGGGTAAATTGAGCTTAGATTGTGAAAGCCTTGAACACCATGATAAATAGTCTAGCTTTTTATTTTGCCTCTAGGGAATCACATTTTGTTTGTTGTGTGTTTTTCAGCTATGAGTGATGATCACATCACTCAGAGTTGTTCTTTAGGAAGATTTCTCTGATACCAGAGTGAAAGTGAACTGAAAGCAGACAGGTGGTGGTAGGGAAAGGGACACTTAGGGGGGTGTTGTGATATTATTTTTCTCTGATGTGATGCTTTTACCTGAAGAGTAGCAAAGGACGAGCTTAAGTTTCTCTCTAAACTCAATATAAAAAAATAGAGGATTTCGTCTGCACAACAATGAGAGGTTATTGAATAGTAAGGTGACAAGTTGTCTTTTTGAGTTGCTGCAGTGTGCAGAGCACTCACTGCATTAGGTTCTAGAGCTACATGGCCACAGCAGTGGTTCTCATAAGCCTGGCTCTACCCACACTACTGAGTCTGTATCAGGAGTAGGCATGTGTCTTCAAAATCTCCTCTAAGTAATTCAGAGGTTCATCCCTGCTTACAATCCACTGAAGTAAAAAATATATTGTCTCTTTTTTCCCCAGTAATTTTATTGAGGTGATAGTGGTTTATAACATTGCGTAATTTTGCGTGTACATTATTATTTATCAATTTCTGAATAGACTTCATCATGCTCACCCCCAGTAGTCTAATTTTTGTCCATTACCATACATATGTGCCCCTTTACCCCTTTTACCCATCCCCTCAACCCCCTTCCCCTTTGGTAACTGCCAGTCTGTTGTCCTTATCCACATATTTGTTACCTTCCACATGAGAGTGGAATCATGCAGTTTGTCTTTCTCTGTCTGGCTTATTTTGCTTAACATCATACCCTCAAGGTCCATCCATGTTGTTGGAAATGGGACAATTTTGTCTTTTTTATGGCCGAGTAATATTCCATTGTATATATGTACCGCATATTCTTTATCCATTCATCTGTAGAAGGGCACTTGGGTTGCTTCCACATCTTGGCTATTGTGAATAATGCTGCAGTGAACATAGAGGTACATAAATCTCTTTGGATCATTGATTTCATGTTCTCTGGATAAATACCCAGTACTGGGATAGCTGGATTGTATAGTATTTCTATTTTTAATTTTTTGAGAAATCTACATACTGTTTCCCATAGTGGCTGCACTAGTTTGCATTCCCACAAGCAGTGTATGAGGGTTCCTTTTTCTCCACATCCATTCCAATGTTTGATGTTCTTTGTCTTGGTAATTATGGCCATTCCGACCGGTGTAAGGTGATGTCTCATTGTAGTTTTGATTTGCATTTCCCTAATAGTGATGTTGAACATCGTTTCATGTGTCTATTAGCCATCTGTATTTCTTATTTGGAAAAATGTTCATATCCTCTGCCCATTTTTTGATCAGGTTGTTTGTTTTGTTGTTGTTGACTTGTATGAGTTCTTTATATATTTTGGAGATCAACCCCTTGTTGGATAAATGATTTGCAAATATTTTCTCCCAGTTGGTGGGTTGTCTTTTTGTTTGCTTTGCAGAAGTGTTTTAGTCTGATGTAGTCCCATGTGTTAACTTTTTCTTTTGTTTCCCATGCCCAAGTAGACATAGTATTTGAAAAGATGCTGCTAAGACCAATGTCATAAAGTATACTGCCTATATTTTCTTCTAGGAGTTTTATGGTTTCAGGTCTTACATTCAAGTCTTCAATCCATTTAGAGTTAATTTTTGTGTGTGGTGCAAGATAATGGTCTGCTTTCATTCTTTTGCATGTAGCTGTCCAGTTTTGCCACCATTTATTGAGGAGACTTTCCTTTCTCCATTGTATGTTCTTGGCTCCTTTGTCGAAGATTAACTGTCCATAGATGTGTAGTTTTATTCTGCGCTTTCAATTCTGTTCCACTGTTCTGTGTGTCTGTTTTTGTGTCAGTACCATGCTGTTTTGTTTACTCTAGCTTTGTAGTATATTTTGAAGTCAGGGATTGTAATGCCTCCAGCTTTGTTCTTTTTTCTCAGGATTGCTCTGGCTATTTGGGGGTCTTTTGTTGTTCCGTATAAATTTTAGGATTCTTTGTTCTATTTCTGTGAAGAATGTCATTGAGATTCTGATTGGGATTGCATTGAATCTGTAGATTGCTTTAGGTAGCGGACATTTTAAATTTTAACTATGTTTGTTCTTCTGACCCATAAGCATGGACTGTCTTTCCGTTTCTTTATGTCTTCTTCAGTTTCTTTCAATAATGTCTTATAGTTTTCAGTGTATAGGTCTTTCACCTCTTTACTTAAGTTTATTCCTAGATATTTTATTCTTTGTGCTGCGATTGTAAATGAGGTTGTATTCTTGATTTCTCTTTCTGCTTGTTTGTTGTTAGTGTGTAGAAATGCAACTGATTTTTTTAAAATTGACTTGTACCCTGCAACTTTGCTGTAGTTGTTGATTATTTCTAATAATTTTCTGATGGATTCTTTAGGGTTTTCTATATATAGAATCATGTCATCTGCAAACAGTGAGAGTTTCACTTCTTCCTTTCCAGTTTGGATTCCTTTTATTTCTCTTTCCTGCCTAACTGCTCTGGCCAAAACCTCCGATACTGTGTTGAATAGAATCGGCGAGAGTGGGCAGCCTTGTCTTACTCTTGTTCTCAGAGAGATGGCTTTCAGTTTTTCACCATTAAGTATGATATTGGCTGTGGATTTGTCATATATGGCCTTTAATATGTTGAAGTGCTTTCCTTCTATACCCATTTTATTCAGAGTTTCTTATCATAAATGGATGTTGCATCTTGTCAGATTCTTTCTCAGCATCTATTGAGATGATCATGTGATTCTTATTCCTCATTTTGTTAATGTGTTGTATCACATTGATTGATTTGTGGATGTTGAACCATCCCTGCATCCCTGGAATAAATCCCACTTGATCATGATGTATGATCTTTTTAATGTATTGCTGTATTCGGTTTGCCATTATTTTGTTGAGGATTTTTGCATCTATGTTCATCAGCTATATTGGCCTGTAATTTTCCTTCTTTGTGTTGTCCTTGTCTGGTTTTGGTATCAGGGTAATGTTGGCCTCATCGAATGAGTTAGGAAGTGTTCTGTCATCTAAAGTTTTTTGGAATAGTTTGAGAAGTATAGGTAAAAAATTTATTGTCTTTAATATTGAATTTAACATTTAATTGTAAGAGGTACAATATCATGTCTATATGGAACTTGAGATTGCAGTCAACATATTACCTGGGAGCATCATAAAGAATATAATTGTACAATCAATTCTTGGTTATTTTTGACAAGAGGGGAAAGAATAACACCCAAAGTCAAACCTACAATAGGATCTTGTAACACAGGTAGTTACTTGAATTCAGCCATATCAAATCATATACCAAATTATGTCTTTTAAAAATATTTCAATGTGTAGTAAAATCCTGATATGCTATAATTTCCCCTCAAGAACTGTTGTGTAAAAGTTATTTGTTCATGTCTCTGAGTTTCTGCTATGTGTTGGGCCCTGTCTTAGTGATAGGAATACAGTAGTGAGCAAAACCAGACAAAACCATGGCTGCTTTTGACTTTGGTAGGCCTTTAAAACACACACTTGTCCAGGAAGATGTTCCTTATGGATGAGTCCTAGTAACCTGTCTGTGCGGAGGTGGGAAGGAGGCCTTGGTTTAACCAAGCCAGTATAGGTAATAGAGAATTAACCATGTTTTACATTTAAGCTCACATTTGGAAATGCTACACAATGCTCAGAACCTGGGATTTCACTTTGAGAAGTGTTCATATCAAGAAAATTAATTGGGTCCCACTGAAAGATTTATAACACTGAATCTCAGTCTTTTAAATTTTATTTTTATATTTAAATAGTAAAAAACAGTGATTTTGGTAATTTATCATTTTAGTGGTTTGATCTTTTCTTCTTCCATCTCTAGTAGCATGATAGCATGTTAGTTCCTGACCAAAGGGACGAATTCAAACCAACTGTTTTATTAGCCCAGGTTTCCTAGATGTGAAAATTAGACTGTTCTATATTTTTATGTACTAGAAGTTTTCAAATTTGAATTCAGGGAGAAGAAGTAATAATAAAAAGGAAGAAGAGAGTACTCACTTAACACAGTAAATTGTTTTCGTAAGTTCTATTTTAAAGAAAGAAAGAAGCAGTGTCTTAATTTTAGTTAGCATTTGATAAATTCACTCAGTTGACCTAGTCTTTCTCAGCTGATAGTTCAGATATAAATGTTGAAAATTCCTCCAGGCAGCCATTATAGCTTTTTATTAATGTATACACTGACCATACATATATCTAATCTTAGAAATAAACATGCCCACAGTATGTACAAATATATTATATTTCCATCACAAGTCTAAGATGCTGCATGAAAGTTTACATAAAAGTTTAGAGATTTAGTTAAAGTTTGTCATTCTGAAGTATTTGGTACTGGTTGCTTCTACTATGAAGCATAATGATAATAACAGCTAATGTTTGTGAAATACTTACTTAGTGCCCAGTATTGTATTAATCTCTGTATTACACATGAACTAGATTTCTGTTTTTATTTTATTTTTATTTTTTTTAAGATTGGCACCTGAGCTAACAACTGTTGCCAGTCTTTTTTTTTTTTTTTTAATTATTGATTCTTCTCCCCAAATCCCCCCAGTACATAGTTGTGGGTCCTTCTAGTTGTGGCACATGGGACCCCGCCTCAGCGTGGCCTAATGAGTGGTGCCATGTCCGCACCCAGAATCGAAACTGGTGAAACCCTGGGCTGCCGAAGTGGAGCGCGCAAACTTAACCACTCGACCAGGGGCTGGCCCCTAGATTTCTCTTTAAAGTCAGGTTTGTTGAGATAGTTTATATGCAGTACAATTTGCTTAATTTTGTTGTACAGTTCTGTGATTTTTGACAACATACACAGCCCATAAAACCAGTACCACAGTTACCGTACAGAATATTTCCATCGCCCTAAACAATTTCCTTTTTCTCCTTTATAGTCAATTCCTTCCCCTCATTCCCAGTCCCTGGCAACCATTGATAGGATTTCTGTCCTTTTTGTTTTGTCTTTTCCAGAATGTCATATAAATGGATCATAGAATATATGTGTATATATATATATATATATTTTTTTTTTTTTTTGAAGAAGATCAGCCCTGAGCTAACTACTGCCAGTCTTCCTCTTTTTGCTGAGGAAGACTGGCCCTGAGCTAACATCTGTGCCCATCTTCCTCTAGTTTATACGTGGGAGGCCTACCACAGCATGGCTTTTGCCAAGCGGTGCCATGTCCGCACCCGGGATCTGAGCCTGTGAACCCTGGGCCACTGAGAAGTGGAATGTGTGAGCTTAACCGCTTCGCCACCAGGCCGGCCCCTAGAGTATATATTTTGAGTCTGACTTACTTTGCTCAGCCTAATGCTTTTAAATTCATCCATGTTGTAGCATATATGAGAAGTGCATACCTTTTTATTGCTGATAGTATTCCATTGTATGGATATATCACAATGTGTTCATCTCTTCTCCAGTTCATAGGCATTGGGGTTTCCAGTATTTGGTGATTATGGATAAAACTGCTAAGAATATTTACAAAGAAGTTTTTTTATAGACATAGATCTTCATTTCTCTTGGGCATATATCTAAGAGTGGGACTGCTTGATCATGTGCTAAGTGTATGTTAAACTTTGTAAGAAACTGCTAAACTGTTTTCCAAGTAGGCGGTACCATTTTACGTTCCCCCCAACAACCTGTGAGAGCTGTAGCTGTGCCAGATCCTCACCAGCACTTGGTACTGTCAGTCGTTTTTTTTTTAAGCTAGTCTAACAGTATGTAGTGGTGTTGTGATTTTAATTTGTATTTCCCTATTGAGTAATGATGCTGAGATCTTTTCTTTGCTTATTTGCCCTGTGTTTCTCTTCTTTGGTGAAGTATCTGTTCGAATTGTTTGAACATTTAAAAAACTGGTTTGTTTTCTTTTGAGTTGGAAAGTTCTGTACGTATTCTGAATAGTAGTACATGGACTGATTTTAATTTTCATAATAATCCTTTAAGGGTGGGTACAGTTAGCCTAAATTATAGATAAGGAAGTTAAGGCACAGGATTGTTGAGTAGTTGCCCTGGATTACACAACAAATAGGTGGCAGAGCTGGGGTTTGGACCCTAGTGGATTGACTCTAGCACCTGTGCTGAACTGTTTGCCGGTTTGTCCTCTGTGG
Organism: Equus quagga; assembly: GCF_021613505.1. Lineage (NCBI taxonomy): Eukaryota > Metazoa > Chordata > Mammalia > Perissodactyla > Equidae > Equus > Equus quagga. The sequence goes on along the minus strand of NC_060272.1, from coordinate 53,380,172 downwards.
AGACTGTGACTAGAAACAGGACCCAATCCCTGTAGGTGGTAGAATAATGCTTATAGGGACCCTCCCGAGCAGAGGGGCAATACATTGTAATAGCAAAGCTGGAATCAGCTCCTCAGGAACAGCTGCGTTATTTGTTTCTGTTGAAAAGGGGTAATTATTTTCGCTTTATATCTCTTACTTCACTTCTACCTACTGGTGGCCAAAAGTACTTCTTTTATTTTTATTTATTTTTTACTGTGGTAACATTGGTTTATACGATTATATAAATTTCAGGTGTACATCATTATGTTTTGATTTCTGTGTAGACTACATCATGTTCACAACCCAAAGACTAATTACCATCCATCCCTGTACACATGTGCCTAATCACCCCTCTCACCTTCTTCCCTCCCCCCTTCCCCTCTGGTAGCCACCATTCCAATCTCTGTCTCTATGTATTTGTTGTTGTTTTTATCTTCTATTTCTGAGTCACATTATTTGGTTTTTGACTTTCTCTCTCTGACCTAGTTAACTTAGCGTAATACCCTCAAGGTCCATCCATGTCATCCCAAGTGGCCAGATTTCATCCTTTTTTATGGCCTAGTAGTATTCCATTGTGTATATATACCACATCTTCTTTATCCGTTTGTCCCTTGATGGGCTCCTAGGTTGCATCCAAGTCTTGGTTATTGTGAATAATGCTGTGATGAATGTAGGGGTGCATATATCTTTATGCATTTGTGTTTTCACGTTCTTTGGATAAGTACCCAGCAGTGGAATAGCTGGATCATAAGGTAGTTCTATTCTTTTTTTTTTTTTTTTTTTTTGGTAATTTTCTTATTTCTATTTATGGTCTTCTCTTTTCCACTTAAATAAGTCCCTTTAGCATTTCTTCTAAGGCTTGTTTCTTGGGGATAAACTCCTTTAGTTTTTGCTTGGCTGGGAAACTCTTTAGTTCTCCTTCCATTCTGAACGATGACCTTGCTGGATAGAGTATTCTTGGATGGAGGTTTTTTCCTTTCAGCACTTTAAATATATCATGCCACTCCCTTCTAGCCTGTAAGGTTTCTGCTGTGAAGTCAGCTGATAGCCGTATAGGATTTCCTTTTTATGTCACTTGTTGCCTTTCTCTTGCAGCTTTTAGGACTGTCTTTACCTTTAACTGTTGACATTTTAATTATAATGTGTCAGGGCTGGCCCTGTGGCCGAGTGGTTAAGTTTGCACGCTCTGCTGCAGCAGCCCAGGGTTTTGCTGGTTCAGATCCTGGGTGTGGACATGGCACTGCTCATCAAGCCATGCTGAGGCGGCATCCCACATGCCACAAATAGAAGGACCCACACCTAAAAATATACAACTATGTAACAGGGGGCTTTGGGGAGAACAAGGAAAAAAAATAAAATCTTTAATTATAATGTGTCTTGGGTTGGGCCTCTTTGGGCTTATCTTGTTTGGAGCTCTCTGTGCTTCCTGTACCTGGATGTCTGTTTCTTTCCTTTAGGGTAGGAAAGTTTTCAGCTACTATTTCTTCAAACAGATTCTTTGCTCCTTTGTGTCTCTCTTCTTCTTCTGGGGCACGTACAATATGAATGTTAGTGTACTTGATGTTGTCCCAGAGGTCCCTTAGGCTGTTCTTGTTCTTTTAAATTCTTTTTTCTTTTATCTGTTCAGCTTGGGTGATTTCCTCTAGTCTTTCATCCAGCTTGGTGATCTGTTCTTCTGTATCATTTACTCTGCTAGTGAGACCCTTTAGTGAATTTTTCATTTCTAGTGTTGTATTCTTCATTTCTGATTGGTTCTTTTTTATATTTTCCAGTTCTTTGTTAAAGTTGTCACTGAGGCCATCCATTCTTCTCCCAAGAGTGAGCATCCTTATGACCATTTGTTTTAACTCTTTGTCAAGTAGATTATTTCTGTTTCATTTAGTTCTTTTTTTGTGATTTTGTCCTGTTCCCTTACTTGGAACATATTCCTTTATCTCCTCGTTTTGCCTCTTTGTCTGTGCTTATATCTATGTATTAGGTAGGTCAGCTACATCTTCTGATCTTGGAGAGGTGACCTTATGTAAGAGATGCCCTATGAGGCCCAGCAGTGTGCTTCCCATTCGTCACCAGTTCCAAATGTTTCAGGAGGGTCCCCTGTGTGGGCTGTGTGTGTCCTTCTGTTATGTCAGGGTTACTCTTTCTGCAGGTGCCCAGGGAGGCTAGGCTGTTCCTCTGGCTGGCTGGTCGTACTACTCAGCTCCATGTGGCTGCTGTGGTCATTTCAGTTACTTTATTGGGCATGGGGAGCCCCAGCACAGTTGGCTGCAAGGTCTAATAGCACATTCCTGCTGCAGTTTTTCTTTAAGTGAGTAGGCCCCCAGCATAGCTGGTTGCTAGGATCAAGGGCTTACAATTCCTGTAGGCCTCTGGCCTGTGAGGCTCTTGTCAGCTCTTTCAGGGTTGCAGCTGAGTGGGGCTGACCCCAGGCATGGGAGCACCCAGTTGTTTCAGACTTTGGGAGGTGGGGCCAATCTCCTGTGTGGCTGTTTGAGAAGCACAAGTCTGCTGCAGCTGTTAGGCCCCACTGCCTGCAGAGCCACACACTCCGTCAACACAGTCCTGGCCCATGCGCATAACCCGGTCAGTGGACACAGTCGCCCCACTGCAGAGGTCCCTTGTGCACACCCTGCGCCACAGAAGTGGACACACTCACCTTGCTGCAGAGGTCCCACACACCCAGCCCGTGTGGGCCCACAAGTTGCCTGAGGGCTTGCTGTTGTGGGGACCAGTCTCTAGGGCAGGCTGCCGCCCTGGCTGAGCTGGATTAAATCGGTGCTCTAGTAGGTGGGCAGACCCCTGCACTAACAGGCCAGGGGAAGAACTCCAATGGCATCTGCAGGCATCTGTGTCAGTACAACTGTACTAGGTCACAATAATGGCTGCCGCCAATGCCTCAGTCCCTGGAGAGCTCTCACCTCTCACTGAGATGCACCTTCAGCCTATCAGGTGAGTCTCTTTTCACCAAAGGACTGTGTACCTTTCTTTCTGGTGATTTTAGGTTGCTTTCTGAAACAGGTGAATTTGTGCCTTGGCCCTTTAAGAGCAGGCTTTTTTCCCCCTTATGTCGGATAGCTTTTCTTGGGATATTCCCAGTTGTAGTCAATAGCTAGCAAAGCCAGATATTATGACACATGTCTTGGTTGTGCTGAGTCCAAATCTGCCTATTGTGGTAAGTCTCCTCAGCTCAGATCCCCCTCTCCTCCAGGGAAGGCTTCATATGAAAAGTTCCTCTTTTAAATTACATCTCAAATATCTGCCATTATCAAGTAATGAGATGCTTTATATAAATTGATTTTCTCAATAATGGAAGCTTATCTTTTTATGTATCCATACTTCATAAAAAATTTTGCACACTTGATGTTATTCTCTTTGTCTTTTAAAAACCGTAATTGTAATAATGCTGACTTTCGGGGCTGGCCTGGTGGCGCAGCGGTTAAGTTTGCACATTCTGCTTCGGCGGCCTGAGGTTCTCTGGTTCGTATCCTGGGTGCAGACATACGTACCACTCTCCAGCTATGCTGTGGCAGGCGTCCCACATATAAAGTAGAGGAAGATGGGCACAGATGTCAGCTCAGGGCCAGTCTTCCCCAGCAAAAAAAAGGAGGATTGGCAGCAGATGTTGGCTCAGGGCTAATCTTCCTCATAAAAAACAAAAAATGCCGACTTTAAGGCACTTACTGTATCATGATATACTTAGGGAGTATGTAGAACTTACTGACCTTACAGGATGCCTTCAGATTCCATTACTTTTGAAGTTATATTTATTTATAATTCTATAGGGTTTTAAAAATCTTCTCTCATTATCCTCTTTGTCACTTATTTGTTCTGACATCATCCTTTCACTGTTCCCTCTTTCACTCTTTATAATTTCTATTTCTGATTAGCTAAGAGATAGTCAAATTATTAGGCTTACATGGATTTTGACTAAAATAAATTTCAGCTCTGGGAAAGAACTTGGGGGTGTTCTGGTAAACATCTCCTGTGACTGCTCAGAGGAGCTTCCAAATAGTCATTCTGGATAAATGAGCTCTAAAGTAAGCTAAATATAACATTTGACAGTAGAAAAAGCGGTGTATTTTTCCTTTTACATTTTTTTTATTAATTTGTTAAACCATGGATATTATTTTAGTAAAAAGATAAATCAAGCAGTGATTAGTGGAATGGAATAAATAGGCACTTAATGGGCAGAAAGGGTTCACAATCATTACGTTTTGTAGTAGTTTGTAAAGTTCCTAAGTTAGTGACAGCTTGTCCTCTCAGCTGTCCCTCTAGTAAGGCAAAATAGTTACTTCCAAGTATTTAACTAAGGGGAGAAAACCTTACTAAATCCTGTTTACTTTTTGTAAAATATTAGGATGAAGGCTAGCTAGTGAGTAGTAGCAGCATTTCATCATTTAAAGCACTTTTGGAAGTGCTTAATGCTTTCAAGTCATTTTGATCAATTTAAGCTCTTAGGATAAATTAATGAAGAGTCACCCAGGGGACAGGGTAAGTAGTTGTAGCAGTGTTTGAGCTGCTTGGGCACCTTGTTAGATGTATGGTGAGTTGGAGAGCAAAAAGCTTCACTGGCTACATCTTCTATTGGCACGCTTAGGTTCGCCAGGTATGGTGAGCAGAGCCACAGCAGGGTGCTTGGCACATGGTAAGGTTTTAATGTGGGAAATTTTGTTTGAAAGGTAAAGAAAACTGTGGCTGTCATTTGGAAGTAGTAGAGTTGTGAACCATGATTGCATTGATAATTTGTTTTAAACAGGATTTTATGAAGCTTACAGTTCTATTTCAAATCATTTTGCTGTATTGGACTTTGGTTCCTTTCTAACTCTGAGTTTGTTTTTTTATGCGATAAACCAGATTAATTCACACTGCTTTTCCACTGAACTTTGAATTTTCTAGTGGATTTTGTCTGTTTAGTGAACTTATAAATCTGCATCTAGTATTGCAGTTTGCTAGCTTTTCCAGATTACATAGCAATATACCCTTTTCATATAAGGGTTAATGAGTAGCCAGGGTAGACTCACCAGTCCATTGTTACAAAAAACCAGAAAGTTTGCTGTCTCCCTTCCATTCCCTCTCATAGTTTATTTTTCTTTCATCATTTTATTTACTTGATATATTAAAATAATTTTTAAAAATTAAGATTTTATCTTTTAAAACAATATACGATTTTAAATTTTGCTTCCTTGTCGATTCTGATTCTGTTTTATTAATTTTAAATTATGGTAATTAACAGGAGCTGAGGAATCGTTTAATCAAGGTAGATCTTGCTCCCTGGCTCTACCTCTCTCCTTTTTCTACACCTCTCCCCTGTTTTTACCTGTAGATTTGCATGTTTGACCTAGCAGAATAATCGGGTTCACAGCAACATGGGCGTGCCTCCCTTAGACACACTTAGTTTCATGTATGACTCATAAGCTGAAGCACAGACACCACTTCCCTAATCTACAGGAGCCATTTTAACAGCATAAAACTTGCCGGATTGCTTTTTATTTTCAAGCCCAGAGGACAATATATGAAGAAAACAAGGATATTTGAAGGTAACTTGTTAGGATTTTGAATGTTTGCTTCTGGCTGTTTCTTGAGCTGATAAATGTAGGGTGGTTCTTACCTGTGGAAGAACATGGCTGAATGTGTTCTTTAACTCTCTGAAAAAATGTGTGTAGTCAGTCACATGCCTGATTACACTTCACTACTAGGGGAAAAGAAAGCATTCAAATTCTGGAAAGTTTTAGATCTTCTTGGTAAAGTATTTTTTATATTTTGTGTGATTTTTTTTTTCCTGTATGACTTAAGAATAAAGGAGATTTTTCTTTCTTTCTTTTTTATACCACAAAGGAAACTAGGTGAATTTTAATTTTAAAAAATCTAATGGTATTTGTAGGGGTAGCCGGGAAGTTACAATTAAGTAAAACTGTGCTATTCATGTGTGCTATGGGTGTTAAGAAAAAATTCAGGGGCAATGGTTTTGTTTTGGCATTTTAGTGAAAGGGAAGTTTTGGGAGAACTTAGTCATAGATGTTGCTCGTTGACTGTTCTATTCTTTTCTTTTTTCGTTAAGTTGATGAATTATACTTACATTTAATTTTGAAAAATAAGTTTAATTAAAATGAACGGTCATTTAGATAACAAGTAAAAGTGCTTATTAAATAAAGAGGAAGAAAGACTAGAATGATTCATTTACTATTAGAAAAAGATAATAAAATTTTATAATTCACGCTGGAAACTTGCTCTGAGTAAGAACCTTAAAGCAAAACTAGTGTCTAAGGAAATGTAGTATTTCAATTTGTGTAAAAAGAAAATGTATTGACCTTCCTTCTGTACTACTGTTCTTAAAATTTGCTTGCTTTGAATAAAAAAAGCAATACTTTTTGTGAAAGTAAAAGGTTGCTCAGTCTTTTCCTGAAATACTTATCATGATTAAAATTAGGAGATTTTGGCAAGTGTGCTTTCTGGTGTGCCTTATAGTTTTAGGTACTCTGAGAAGCTGGATGCAGTAGTATTTTATTTAGGAAAGTTATTTATGAAACTGAAAATTTGAATGAAAGTAAAATTTGAATATGCACTCATTACGAATAAAGTTTTTGGAAATAAAACTTGCCAAATCATTTATTATTGACTATAATGATATTTAGGTGGTTCTTTGGGAATTCACTGTTATTAACTTTCTAAGTGCTTGAAGGCCTGTCAGATGAAAGGGGAGGTAGAAAGGCAGTTAGTATTTCTTACTCTTTGAAAGGATTGTTGCTATTAACAGATCTCAATTTTGTGGTCTTACAAGAAAGACACAGCAGACATTTTACCAATTCAGCTCTGAGCCATTTGCTGTCATCTTTGTTTGCATATTGCTGGTTTAGTCAGCCTTTGAGTAAGCAGAGGCTGTATTTACTTGTAGTCTGGTCTATGTGAAAAATCTAATGAAACTTTTTTGCCCTTTCTGTGTGTGTTTAATAGCCATTGACCCATAAGAGAAAAATCAAGGGGCACACAAATAAGCAAATAATTAAGATTTTATTTATTAAAGAGTAGAAGAATTTAGTTTCTTAAAATTAAGATTCGGGTCATAAATAAAATAGATACCAGTCATATATTTCGGTTTCTTATTATATGAAGAAGACTGAGGTGGGGCTTCAAGGAGAAGGGAGAGAAAAAAGCATGGAAGCAAGGGAAAGAGCCAGTAAGACTTACCAGCTAGTCTCCTTCGCACTCTTTTCCTTTCATAAACTTGAATATAAGTTTAAACTGAGTCATCAGAATTAAACTTAGAATTACCAATTTAAAGAACTTTGGTGCTGAAAAAGAGTGAAGATTGTTCAACTGCCTCACTTTCATAGATGAAGAAACAGCGGCCCAAAGAGGTCGTCTGCCCTGCCTGAGGTGGTGCAGTGCTTACCGACGGGGCTTCCAGCCTGGCTCTGCTCCTGCTAGCTCACACCAAGTGATGCTTTGTTTGAAATGGTCTGTATTTCCTTAAGAGTAAATAAAACCTTAATTAAGTTTCTTGGTGATAATATGCAAACAAATGCATTAACCAATGAATTTGAAAATGTGTTCAGACCAGTTCCTTTTTTCATCAGAGAGATGCTGCATTTGTTTAATTTTTATAACAGCTTTTTTTCACTATTAGAATATTGTGATAGTTGACGCGTTGTTTGTGACATTGCTTGTTTAAGATGGGCCTAGGGGAGATGGAAATACAAGGAGTTAGGAATTTACTTTGAACTTCTAGATACAAAGAAAGGTTTATTTCTGCTGTAATTTTACCTCATTCTTTTAGGATGGCAAATACTGTTTAATATGACGCCTTGTTCTACTAAAGAGTGTGTGTGTAAACTTTGCATATGAGTTTACAAAATCTAGAGGTCTCTAAACTCTGACACTTATACTTACCTTGAATTTAACCTTCCCATAATTAGTAATCTCATTCCATTTGTCATACTTTCTCTTCTCCTTTTTAAGAGTTTATTATACATACCAGACACTTTGAGACTCTTCTGGGGAATACACTATCTTTATTAACTTTTTGATGTGTTTTATCGGGGTGCTTGAAATTTACTTTAGATCTGCCTTTCTTTAGGTCTGAAATTTGGATTTTTATATTACTTTACATATAACTGTTGAATCTAGAAAATTTCCAAGTCTCCTAACCGAATTCGGTATCAGATCCTCCACAATGTGTGGTCATCATTGTCCTAAGCAGCAAACAGGGCATAGAAGGCTAGAAAACATGGGCTCTGTCCTCACAAACTTAGATTCTGTCTGGGAATACAGGGCTTGGCATGGGTGAAATAAGTAAAGAATGGAACCAAACCACTGAGAAGTTAAATTCAGGTTTAGACTGTTTGCCTAGTGACAAAAAATGACTGAGATTTAAAATAGTCAGGCAAGTTTATCAATCTTTGGGAATTATGAGTATCGAAGAATGAATAGCATTTGCCTAGGTTAAGAAGAGTTTCTTCACCAGTGAGAATAAGAATATAAGCTTTTTGAGATTAGAGATGTATTATTCTATTTCTCTTTCTCAATTTTTGACAAAGTACCAAGCAGTTATTATTTGCTGCATTAAACCCTTGGCTACTCAGTTGGGCAGGTCCTGCTAAAGTTGGGGGTGGCAAATTTTTAAAAGGCATGTGGCCCTCAGCTTGATCTCTCTGGTGTCTGTACGTTGTAACCATTCAAAGAAAAAATGAACACCTACCTAATTTACCTGTTAAAGCAGTAACTTGCAGACTTTAGAACACAATCACCTGGCTTCAACTCAGATTCTGATTCATTAGACCTGGGGTTTGGTTTATCAATGTGCATTAATAAACACCCTAGATGATTGTGATGCAGGAGCTTCTAGGGCACACTTTCAGAAAAAGAGTTTACAGATTTAGGAAGAGTGATTAGTCAGTTATTTAGCATTTTAATGTTTGAATTTTTAAACAACAGGGATATTTTGAAGCCCACAGCCACTAGTAAGTAAGGAAAGTGACTGGAGTAGTTTATTACCAATATTAGAACTTATGTAGCCTCCTGTCCCTACTCCAGTTATCCCTTTCTCTGTCCGTTTTTTGCTGTGCTGTCTCTTTCACCTTGGTGGCTTGCCCTCTTTCTTCTACTCTAATTCTGCTTTTCCCTCTCCTGCTCCCCAACCCACTGCTATATTGACTACAGTGTATAACTAAACTAATTATTTTTGTTTTTCAAATGTAATTAGCTTCTTCTTTATCTCTCAGTGAACCATCACTCTCCCAGTGTAAGCTTTTTTGATTCCATTTGGTGCTTCATGGCGTCTCTCTCCATTCCCTTATCCTTGTGTTTCTAGGGAAAACTTTCCCTTGCTGATTTAGGGTAGCATTTTCAGTCTTTGAAAACCCTTCTCTCCTGGGAAATACACTATTATTATTTGTAATTGTTTGAGTCTGGGAGGCAGAAAGTTTTTTTTTTTTTTTTTTACCAAGTGATACTTGGATATGGTTTTTGAGGTTTCTTTGGACATTTAACTGCATTACTAGTTGTATATTTGTAAGCTTTGCCTTACATTACAGTCATGCACTGCACAATGACATTTCGGTCAATGACTGACCACGTATATGATAGTGGTCCCATAAGATTATACCATGTAGCCTGGGTGTGTAGTAGGCTATACCATCTAGGTTTGCATAAGTACACTCTATGATGTTCACACGGTGACGAAATGGCCTAATGATGAATTTCTCAGAACGGTATCCCCTTTGTTCAGCAACACATGACTGTCCATCTCATCTAATGGGACATAGGTGTTCACAGACTCTTGTAGGGATGGGAGGAAGAGTGTTATCAGTTAAATGGTCTGAAAATAATGACTACTTCCATCAGTTGGCTAGAATACTCTGGTCCTTTGCTTAGGAGCTGCTTCATGTAGATGGTGGACAACTCAGTCAACTTGAGTTGACTCAAGGATATTACTAATGATTAGAGCAGTTTTCAGTTGTCGGAGCAGTCCTTCTCCCATTAGTATGGAGAACCTACTAAAGACAGTTTTTTGTGTCACCTCTATCTTTGTGTCTTGTTAGATGGTCTGTATACTATAGTAAAAGTGAGTGTTCATCTATACTACAAATGCATTGGCACCCCACCCTTTACGAAAAAATAACTCGTGTGCTATTGGCTTTGTTGGCAGAGAGGGAGAAATTATGCCGTTGAGCTTCGGTTGTACAAATTTCTCTGCAGAAGTATTTTGATTCCCTCTCTTCCAGTTATAAATAGCTGAATTAACACCATCCTCATCATCAGAAAACTGTTCCTAAACTTCTCTTTTCAACTTCATTCTTTTCCCTCATAGGAATTTAGAACTCCTCTTTCACTTGCTCTGTAATTGCTGAGTGGTATGGTATTAGCTCTTTTTTTATCTGCATATTTTGTAGCCTGAGATTTATTAACATCTAAAAAACAACTGTAAACAATATGAATGTCTTCTAGAGTTTGCATGAAGATTGATTTAGCAATTTTTATATTAATAAGTTGTCAAAGTGATATATGCACATTGTTTAAAAGCTAAATGAATAAAAGAGCCTATAATGAAAAGAAGCCTCCCTCCTCCACTCATTCCCATTGAGTCCTGCTGCCCAGAGGCAACCACTTCTTACAGAAGTTTTTGTATTTTAAAATTTGTGTCTTCTTGGCTCTGCTCTTGTCCTGTCTTCTACTCTCTGTATTAGAAGTTCTTCAAGGTAGCAGGAACCAGTATGGCTTTACGTGATGTAAAGTCATGTTAAGTTCATTATCTGTGTGGTGGATGCTCAGTCATGTAATGGTCATTATGTTTGTGCAAAGTTGTCTGATACAATTTAAAAAATCTAAAAGAAAGAAAATTGGTATTTTCTGTGTTTTATAAAACAGTGCTTTAAACAGTGAAACTAAAAGATTTTATAGTAAAACTATAAAAATGAGGTGTTGATTTAATAACTTAGTTTATGTTCCTCTTATTTTTATATCAAAATACTAAATGGAAGCTTAGTATTGTAATGGGGCAATTCATTATCCTTTTTTCTTTAGGACTGTAGAATGTGCATGTAGGAAAATGTATAAAACATATACAGTTTAAATATAATTACACAGTGTTTACCCAAGTCACAACAACTAGGTTAGGAAGTAGAGCATGTCCTTTATGTTAGAAGTCACCCACTACTGCCCACATTCATGTCCCCTTAAAAATAACTACTGTCCTGACTTTTGGATAACCTCTTCATTATAGTTTTACCCCTTTGAATTTTGTGCGAATGGAATCTGTAGTGACTTGCTTCTTTCATTCAACTCTGTGAGATTTATCTTAATTAATTTTAATTCAAGTGTAGTATTCCATTATCTGTCTCTACCAAGATGTATTTATTCTCTCTTGTTGATGGCATTAGATTATTTCCAGTTTGGGAACATTCTTACACATGGTTCAAGGAACATACGTGCAAGAGTTCTCTAGGGCAGTATCGTCACATTGAGGGATGCGAAGAGTTTTACAAAAGAGTATGGAGAGAATGGATAAGTTCTTCATTATCTTTCCTAGAAACAGATGCCTGCCATTGATGCTTTCTCAGCCATTCAGCATCTTACTGTGCTATATTGCCCTGAGGGGTGAAATCCTCCAGGACCCTAAACAGATGAGCAGTTGATGTGTTTCACAGTAAATTGCAGACATCAATATATTTGACCACTAAACAGTTTCGCATACCTGTCATTTGTTAACTAGAGTTCAATTATTTCAAACATAATTTTGAGTGAAAAACTTTTAGTAGAATAGATATAACATAGTCCCAATTATGTACGTCAAAGCAATGCTGTTATTGATAGAAATGTAGTAAAGGTATAAAAATATGGACAGAGAGGGGCAACATCAATTTTAGAGTAGTCAGAGAAGGGATCAAAGGAGATCGGAGGGGGATATATAGGAGGCTTTAACTATATAGGACTTTTTTCTTAAGAATCTGAAACAAGTTATGGTAAAATGTGAATGTAAAGCTGGATGATTGGTATGTGAATTTTGTCTCTTTCTCTTTAGTTGAACTATTTCATAATAAATTTTGATATATAAGGGGTAGAGGGTTTTTTTGCCTCACATTTATAAATAACAGAAATAATGTTTGATTTGAGGAGTAGTAGAAGTTGATTTTAAAAAAATGATGAATAAACTTTACATCAATAAAAAATGTTAACTGCTTGTTTCAGTGAAAGGTATTAGCTAGATTCGGAACTAAGTTACATAAGACTGTGTGTCTGTCCCATATAACTAACAGGATGGCTCTCGGCATACTTCTGATGGGTAACTTCCAGTTGAGATCCATTAACAAGTTGGAGCTGTAGTTTGCTAGAAATAATTTAGTTAAGTTTAGTCTTTTGAATCATCACACATTCAATTGTTATTAAAAAACACATTTCAGAACAAAAAGATTCATGAAACATACACAATTGTTATAGTATTAATTGACACCGATAAACTTTTAAGTAGCTAATACCCCAAATGAGACTTGCACATCTAATCAGATTTATTGACATAATCAGTGTTTCATCTTGCTTCCTTAAAATTCTCACTACAGTGATAGCAATTTCTGCATCTTTAGTGATTTTTTTTGTCATAAACTTGATGTGGAACCTTTATATAAGGTTTCTAAAATTTAATAATATAAATGTGGGAATTGCCATAAAAAGTGAAAACAGATTTCAATCCAGGTTTTTGCTTTCGTAATCATCTCTTGGCTCTCTTCTCTGAGATTTCCCACAGTCTGTGTATAAGTAGTGGCAGGGACAAAGAACAAATGGAAGTCGAAGTCATAGATTCTATAGTTGGAAGGGTTCTTAAGTTGTGTAGTTCGTGGGGATCTCCTGAATTTTTTTAAATAAATGTCTTTGCATCCTATGTAGTTTGTTGATTCCTTCAACAGTTATTTATTGTCTCTTAGGATGGTGGAGAATATAGCAGTGAACAAAACGTAGAAACTTTATTCATAAATTATATACATATACTGTACTAATTAACTTCCATTTAAAAATGTGTTATAGTGTACATAAAGATTAGAGAAAACTACAGATAAATTAGATTAGTAGTCTTCAGAGTGCTCTGTGTGATCTTGTGAGATGAGGAGAGCATACTAGAACTTATATTTTTAACAACTTCATTTTACCAAAGAAAACATGTATCCCAGAGAGTTTTCTTTTCAATATGCTGTTCTTCTGAGGAGGGACCTCATTGAAGGGCATTTAATAAATAATAAAACCCTACACTTGTTAAGAACTTGTGTATTAATAAATATAGCCCATAGAAACAAAAGGTCTTTGTGGTCCTCAGTAATTTTTAAGAGCATAAAGAGATCCTGACACCAAAAGAATGCTGTGCTGTTGCAACCACTGGTTTAAATATCATTCTTACAGATAAATCTTTTTTTCCCACTCTTAAATTTTATTTAGGAAACTGTGGATAAGTAACTTGCTCAAAATTGGACAATTTAATAGATAATTGGTACGTTTAGTGTTTGATTTGGTCCTTTTCATATGGATAGTAAAGCAGAAACTTTTACATTAATTAAATTGAAGTTAAAAAAATCACAAATGTTCTAAACTAGAACAACTAGAATAAAATCATTATTTTCAAGTTTTTTTTCTAATGAGGAAAATCATAGATGATCACCTCTACCATTTATTTATTTATGCCCTTCCAAGTTCCTTCCACAAAGAACAGCAAAATTCATTAAAATTGGGGAGAATGTTAAGTTATAATGTTTGTATTTAATATATTGTAATATATTAATTATTGATTATAATATAGTTATTATATTAATATGTAATATATTTAATGCATTCATATGATTATATTTTTACCGGTTTTTAAATTGTTTAATATGAAAATATTAGCCTTACTAGTAAAGGAATGCAAATTAATTGATTTTTTCCCCTCATCATACTGACAAAAGTTAAAGTATTGTGGGTTGGTGAAAATGCCATTCAATGTGCATACTCATATTCTATTGATGGCGGTATAAATTGAAAAAAACCTTCTGGAGGGCAATTGACCTATATCAAATGCTTTGAAATTGTACATGCCTTTTGATATAATAATCCCAGTTCTAGGACTCCATCCTAAAGAAAATTTAGTAATGGGAACAAAGATTTAGCTGCAAGGATATTTGAACCACTGGTTGTAATAGTATAGCCATTCTCAAGCTTTATACTCTTCATATCTACTCGAACTTTATATCTTCCTCATACTCTTAAAAATTATTGAGGATCCCAAAGAGCTTTTTTCATGTGGGTTACACTTATCAGTATTTACCAATATTAGAAATTAAAATAAAATATTAAAATATTAATACATTAATTTATTGAAAAATAAACTCATTACATGTTAACATAATTATTTTTGTAAAAGACAACTATGTTTTCCAAAACAAAAACTGTATTGAGAGCAGTGTAACACTTTTTAATCTTTGGTTTAACAGAAGGCAGCTAGATTCTCCTATCTGCTTCTACATTAAATCTGTTGCAATGTTTGAAGAATGTGAAGAAAATTTGGCCTCACACAGATGTCTAGTTGGAAAAGGGAGATGTATTTTAATAGCCACTTCAGATAATTGTGGATTTCTTCTTTGATACTATCAAAAATGAACAAATGCTAGTTTCTTAAAGGTTGGTGTAAAGGCACTCTGAAATCCTACCAACGAACTTTTTCTCCTCTGTAACATTAAAATCCATTTGTCTGCCTTGCACTTTGAATGAATTGGTCTTTTACCTAAGCAAGATTTTGTAATATCATTCATTGGTCATTTGAGTATTCCAAATGTTGACATAATATTTTTAAAAATCACATTTTTTAATATCACACCAATCTTATCAGAAAAATCTTTTAAGTATTGGAAAAGTAACAAGCTAAAAGTGGTGGATATTGGTTTTCCAAAATTCTGATTTTCAGTTGAAAGGTTGTATTTTATCATTGGTGACAAATGCCATTAGTTGTTTTCCTTGAGGTGACGGGCACACTTCATTTATTTTTGGGAAAATGTCTGCCAAACATCAAATTTTGAATAATAAGTAGTTCTTTCAAGTAAAAATGTCATTCCATGAAAAAAGCAGCTAGTTTAGCCCACAACTCACTAATAGCATTAATGCTTTTCCTCAAGACAACCATTCTATTTTAGTATTCGTCAGAAGTACTTTATGTATACTTCCATTTTATCACTCAGAATATGAAAAGGACGTGTATGTAATGGTTGAGACTTAAGAAGTAGTTTTTACTCTTTATCAAGGACATTCTTCTGTAAAACTACCTTTTTCTTTCTTAACGTGAGTGCCTAGTGGTGGTAAAGAATACAGTGACTGCTGTGCTTTGGTCACACAGCCTTGGTTCATGCTAAGGCACCAGCAGGTTCATCCACTGTGCTTTTACACCATCACTGCAAATGTCGACACTGTGGAAAAAAACAAATAATACCTTAGTATTACTATGAAAATAGTTTTGACCTCATGGACTCCCTGAAAGAGTTTCTGGATCCTCCCTGGGTCTGAGGATTACATATTTGAGAATCTCTGTAATTGTGCAACATTGGAAATAATCCAATGTCCAGAATTAGGGATTGGTTAAATAAAGGATGGTATGTCCACATAACCATGTGATAGAAATATGATTTTGTTAAAGTTTATTATACAGTATTTTTTACTTTTGGTGCCTCTCTAATGAGGAAATCGACCTTTCTCAAAGAAAGTAAAAGTGTCACTTCTGAGCCTCAGTATTTCCATTTAGTTGGGTGACTTTGTGATTAAGAAAAGGGAAATTAAAAGGCAGAAGGCGGCAGTTACTGGCTTCTCTTCCAGTCTAAGGGATTTCTCTGCAGGAACTTTAGTTTAATTTTCACAGTAAAAGGATTTGGCAGTAGTATCAATCATTTTATATGGTTTATAGTAATAGGTGAAATATACTTTCAGATTAACTTCTTCCTGTAGATTCAGTTCCTCATTAGGTGTTTTTTGATTTACATTTTCCTTTTGTGTTTTTCTTTTTAATTGGGAGAACTTTGATGTGCTATATATTATTTAGTTTCAGAGTGAATTAAAGAAATGAGTTTCTAAAACAAACATAGCTAGAGATTTTCTTACGCAATTGAGAACATATTCATGCTGATGGCGCCATCACTGTGTCATTGGTGGTGCTGTAGCCTGCACCTTTTGGGCAAGTTAGAAAGGGACTGTTGGGGTTAGACCCCTAGGCTTCTAGTTAAGATCTTCGCACGTGGCATCCCTAAGGTGAACAAACTGTGTTCTGTGGAAGGTCAGAACACTTTTTGAGAGAGGCATCATTGAAGATAGGCTTCTTTGTGCATCTTAGATATTTCTCTTTGTTATGATGGAAGCCTAATAATTATGACTTGTCTTTAGTAATATTTTTCTAAGCACTAAGTTCTAGAGAATGTTTAATGTTTAAAATTCCTTTCCAAAACTACCTTTGTGTTTATTCACAGTTTTGTGTCTTAAAGAATCTTGCTAAAGTACGCTGGAAGAATATATACAATATGATACTATTTATATAAGGTTTAAAATACACCACGTCAAATACACATACTTATCTATTAAAGCATAAAATAATGTGAAGATTTTAGATTTAAATTAGAATAATTAATTAGAATTAATGTTATGTGTTTTAGTTTACGAGACAGTTTGAAACAATTTGTATTTAGAAACAAGATTTGTTGTGTAAGTCATTTTATTCAAAATGTTTAATGGTGTGAACTTTCTAAACTGGAGGTTATCTTTGGTCTTTTGATCTATGGCTCAGAGACAAACTTGTGTATTTTTATAGGATAATTTACAACCTTTTAGTCTTGGGAATAAACTGAAAGGAAGGTGTAATACTCATCTGCCCTTAGTAGAATAAAATAGTTACACACCATTGTTAACATGTTTGATTGTTGAGAAGGTGGTGGACATTAGGGTCTCTGTAGATGCTCTGAGATTTCCCACCGTTTGGGATGATTCAACCAAGCACCAGAGCCAGAGGCTGTGGGAAGGGAGCTGATGTGTCAGGAAATGGATACTTCCCTTGGGGTTCAGGGAACACTTAGTCCTAGATATTGGGACAATTTATGGATAAGAGCAGGAATATACTAAAGATAGGCCAGGAAGGCACTAAAAACTTACACTCTTATAAAGAATGAACTCTGGGGCTGGCCTGATGGCGCAGTGGATAAGTTTGCACGTTCTGCTTCTCAGCGGCCTGGGGTTCTCTGGTTCAGATCCTAGGTGCAGACATGGCACCGCTTGTCAAAAGCCATACTGTGGTAGACGTCCCACATATAAAGTAGAGGAAGATAGGCATGGATGTTAGCTCAGGGCCAGTCTTCCTCAGCAAAAACAGGATTAGCAGTAGTTAGCTCAGGGCTAATCTTCCTCAAAAAAAAAAAAAAAAAAAAAGAACTAGATCTTCCATTGAAAAATACTGAGTAAAAATGAAATTGTTTTCCAAGCCACTCATTTAAGAAATGTTACTTACTTTAGGAGCATGGTGCCATGCTTAAAGCTGATTATTAGTATATTTTAAGTTCTGTTTAAGAAAAAGAGGTCACAGGAAACTCAAGATGGGCTTATGTGCAGTAAAGTATTGAGTCATTTTGGACATTGACCTAGAGAGGAATAGCACTAAAGCTTGGTGAAGTTGTAGTTGTGGTGGGTTATAGCTTGGATAAGAATTGACCAATGTGAATGGAGAGGATGGCTGCATTGTGCCCCAGTTTTTATACAAAATGACACATGAGTGATGAATTGAGGTGATTCTTAAGAATTATTAGTTTGGGAGGCAGCTAGGCGTCATGAAAAGTGAGCACCTCTTTTTTAGTCTTAATTAATTGGAAGTTTGCATAAAATGACTTAAAGTAAGAATTCACCATTTGTGGGGCTGGCCCCGTGGCCGAGTGGTTAAGTTCTCGAGCTCCGCTGCAGGCGGCCCAGTGTTTCGTTGGTTCGAATCCTGGGCACAGATGTGGCCACTTCTCATCAAACTACGCTGAGGTAGCGTCCCACATGCCACAACTAGAAGGACCCGCAATGAAGAATATACAGCTATGTACCTGGGGGCTTTGGGGAGAAAAAGGAAAAAAATTAAGTCTTTAAAAAAAAAAAAGAATTCACCATTTTAGAATCGAGTTTTATTTGGTTTCTGTATAGCTGATAGTCGAACATAAGTGAGTAAATAATGTGAGCCAAAATTTGGATATACAGGGAGGTGGGCAAGGGTGTAGAGAGAGTTTGATTGAGGGCACACAGATTATAATCTGGGAAGAGTGCTGGCGAGAAACCATGGTAAAAATGACCAGAGGTCAGAGGCAAGCTATCTCTTCAGCTTTGTTTTGAGTTAGTTGCTTGAAGGTTAATTTTGTGTTTTTTTGGTGGTGGTACTAATATCTTTTGCGAGGTAAGGACAGGGGTGGGGAGGGGCTCATATACTGAGGTGGTCAAGTGTTACTTATCTAACCAGTTGGGTAAAATAGTTTGAGGGCTTGTTCTGTTGTGCAGACATCTGACTTTTTCTCTCAGTCATTGTGGTTTTCAAGTCTTAATTTGTAAGGTGTTTACTCCTAAGAATATTTCTTCAGAAAACTATAATAATGAATCTTAGTGTGCATAATGAATTTAGATCCCAACCTCAAAATACCTTTTTATTTGCTGTTTTCATAAACACTTCACCATTCGTTCTCCATGTCTCTGACACCATACTTTGATACACTTTTACATAAACTATTGGACTATTTATAAAACAAGACATAAAGATGTAGCAGTGAAGGCAGGAAGTACTTGACGTTTGTATGCCATATCTTATTCTCTGCTTCCTGTCAGTTAAACCACGATGAGAGGAACAGAGACACAGATGTACAATTGCTGCTTTAATTTCCCATTAGGGAAACCAGTTAAGTATAAAGCTTGTTTCATTAAACTTTTGTCACTTGTTGATTCTAGGTATGTTGTAGGCTTGTTTTGTATTATATGGATTGTGTGAATTGCAATTAGATGTTTGATATAGAAAATAGAACTTTTACGTAATTAAAAATATATTTGCTTCTGTGAACATTTTAATAGGCCAGAAAAGATTGGCATGCAAATTTGTGTATATGGTATACATTCAATGTGAAATGATAAGCTAATACTTTGATCTCAGAATTTTAGTAGTTAAGAATTTATTTTTGTATTTTGGTATATCAAGATTCTTTAAAACCTTTAAAGTATTTTGTAGTACAACTTTAAGATGATGAAAGGAAGGTCATAGAAGTTGACTTATCCAATGTAGTTAGAAAATGGCAGAACTAGGATTTGAATGTAGATCTTCTGAGGTTAGATCCTGTGTCCTTTTAGGAAAAAGTTTGTTTTCATTAAATTATTATTACCTATTATCCAGTGATTTAAGCTTTTAGGTTTACCTTTGCTCGGTCTGCATGGAATGTCAGCATCGTCCCTCTGCCCCCTGCCACATTCGCTCTACTTTGAAAAAATAGATACTTTTTATCCTTAAAGAAATGGCCCACTCGTCACTTCTTGTGAAGTTTTCTCAGGTTCTCACTGGTGTTTTCTCTCGTTCTTTCTAATCCTTCATCCCTTGGTTAGCTTATTCATTTACATTGTTCTGTAGTTATCTGTTCACATATTTTTTTCCTTTAGGCAGTAAACTACTTTTTTATTTTTGTATACCCAGTACCTAGCATATAATAGATTTTACAAATATTTGTTGGAAGAATAAGTACATGCCTGATATTTCTTTTCTTCTTTCCAGAATCAAACAAGCTGATTAAAGAACTATAACGTGGCTCTTTTTTACAGTATTCTTCTGTAGTTTATTGTTAAGAAATAATTTCGTTATAAGATTTCTTTCCTGTTCTGCCCTCTCCCTGTTTTTTTTTGCTATTTGAAGAAATCAGGTATCTTAGGGAAATAATTAGTGTTTCTGTACTGGTTAAAAGTGGTCCACTAAAAAATGTAGCTGAGACTAGCATCAAAAACTTTTTGCTTGTCTTTAGATTAATCTGGAGAAAATGTCTGGCTCTTCCTTGTAGTTCTGATTTCTCCACTGAGTGGAAGGAATAATTCCCTTTCCCACTTCTTGCTTCTCCCTGGATTATTTTCTGTTCTTGTCTTTAAGTCTTGTGTACCTCACTGAGTTTTGGCTTGTAAATTGCAGTCTTATTATCAACAGAGCAACATTTTTTGCAGGTAGGATTTTAGTTTAGACTTGCCTATTCTAGGAATGTGTTTTAAAAGTTCGTATATTAACAGGTTTGTCAGCTAAAAATTATATAGGTTACTATCTAATTTTAAAAAATGAAATTTAAATGGTCAAATAAAAAATAAAGTCAAATTTAAGGATTCAAATCTGCTTTTTAAAGATTGAAGGCAAAATTATTAAACTATATGAATTTCATTTTTAAGAAATTTCAAAAGAACCAACTAAGTAGCTCTTTTGTTTAGTAAAACCTAATTTAGGCTAGATATGTGGACAATAGTGCATAGAGTTGTTGAATGTCCTTTTAAATGTGGTGTTTCCCATTTTTGCACCATTTCTTGGCGTATTTCTGTGTTTGAATCAGAAAATACACGCATATACGTCACTCTGAGGGTAGTCAGTAAAGCCTAGCCTACCACCAGTCAGTTCTGGCAAGTGAGTACCTCATGTAAAATTCTATAAAATGCTGAAACAGACATATGAAAACACTTACCTTTTATCATTTTAATGAAGAATTTTAGTAAGTAAATATTTTTTATTAAAACAAAATGTCCTTTGATCTTGTAGCCTAATTTGACTTTCAACACAGTGTACTCTTAATATTCTTTTACATTATGTTAGTTAATAAAAAACATACAGAAAAAATTTATATGTCTTTTGCTCTCAAGTAGCTTATAATCTTAAGAAATGGGACATAGTAAATAATTACTGAATAACATGGGAGAATAAGCTTTGTATCTGCTTCTGCTATATCATGAACATTGTTGTGATGAGCATTTGTCTTAGATCGTAGACTGTGATGCCCACTGGGAAAGGCTGTGTCTTAGACACTTGTCTCTTTCCTGTTCCTCTCCCTCACCCACCAGTGCTTGGCAGATAGGTACCTAGTGAGTGCTTGTTAAATAAATAAAAGAATACAGATAGTACTGGTAAAATTTCTGAAGGCCCTCTAGTATATAGGAAAAAGACAGTACAAGGAGAATTTTCTCTTCTTCCTTAAAGTGTTTATATTTCTAAAGGGGTTGCTTGTTTTTAATCCCAATAAACTTTATTGTTATTATTAAATTTCAATTCATTCAAAGTTGCATTAAAAATTAAAGTGAAATACAGACCCTGAGGTTACTTCTAGGTTTATCAACTTTACCTAGAAGAAGTCTGCCTTTGGATTTAGCTGTATCTATTTTCCTCCCAGATTTTCCCTTCCACTCTCCATATGTTCTTGCAATCTGAAAGGTAAAAAATTTCTCCCATACTCTTATTCTCCATTTAGAGTAGGAGAGGTCACGTTTTCTGTGTCCAGTTGTCGGGGATGAGAGGTGGTGGGAGATAGACACAGAAGGAGAGTGGCTGAAGTTTCTTTTCATGAGTTGTAAAATAACAACCTATATTAGCTGACAGTCTCACATTTTCAATGCATAATATTTTGAGACAGAACATTAATGTTCTCATTAGATCACTAGATTAGAAGCTCCTTGAAGGCAGAAATTTTGATTTGTTTTGTTCACTGCTGTATTCTTAGCCCCTGGAACAGAGTCTGGCATATTGTAAGTACTCAGTGGATTTTTGTTTTGTTTTGTTTTGTTTACTTTTTATTGAGATTGATAGTTTATAACCTTCTGAAATTTCATTTGTACATTATTGTTTGTCAGTTGTGTTGTGGGTGCACCACTTCACCATTTGTGCCCACCCCCCATCCACCCTTTCCCCTGGTAGCCACTAATCTGTTCTCTTTGTCCCTGTGTTTAGGTTCAACATATGAGTGGAGTCATATAGAGATTGTCTTTCTCTATCTGGTTTATTTCACTTAACATAATACCCTCAAGGTCCATCCATATTGTTGTGAATGGGATGATTTTATCCTTTTTTTATGGCGAGTAGTATTCCATTGTATATATATACCATATCTTCTTTATCTAATCATCAGTTGATGGGCACTTAGGTTGCTTCCACGTCTTGGCTTCTGTGAATAATGCTGCAATGAACATAGGAGTGCATGGATCATTTTGAATTGCTGATTTCAAGTTCTTTGGATAGATACCCAGTAGTGGGATGGCTGGGTCATATGGTATTTCTATTTTTAATTTTTTTGAGAAATCTCCATACTGTTTTCCATAATGGCTGCATCAGTGGGTATTTTTTGAATGAATGAATAGGTGAATGAGCATGAGCTGCACTCAGACATGTGCTCAAACTCTCTGAACACCTTGAGTATCCCTTTTACAAATATTTATCATGGACGGTCTGTGTAAGGTATGAGAGTATGGCGGTGACCAGGCCAAAGTTCTTGCCCTTATTTGGTTGGCTCTCTCAATCCTTGCATCCTCATGTATTTGAAGTGAGGTGGATATTATTGATATGAAGATTATAATGACAGATATAGAAAGTACTTCGCATAGGGCCTGGTACTTGTAAAATGCTAGCTATTGCTTGCTTCTCCATATTTACTTTCTAATTTGTTATCATCTCTTAAGCTCCTTGAGGATAAGTATCCTGAGGTTTTTTTGGATCTATGCAAAAACATCAGTGGTTGTGTTAAATGTTTAAGAATTAAGTAGTTATATGTATTTTGCTTTGTAAATTGTAAAGTACTTATTAGACATCAGGTATTACTCACAAATGATATTGTACGTGAACTTTATTGTGCTATTGTACAAATTAGATATCTTTATGTTAAAGTATTTTTAAAAATCTAGTAAGTGCCTGTTACATCTACTAAGGCAACTTTGAATTCTTGAACTTTCCAAGAGAAAGGCGTAGCCATATAGCAGAAAATACCTCTAATAAAGAGCCAAGTTTAATGCATCCTTACATGGTCAACTAGACATTTTCACAGGAGCATTTTTTTCCTAAACATCACCCTGGAAGAAAATAAAGATGCCTTGAATGTTGGTGATAGCAGTCTTGATTGACTAAGAAACTTGCATGTGTCATGGGATGTCACATCTTTCTTTATTGAGTAACGAAATCAGCATCATCTATTCAAAATATTTTAATGCTAAATGACAGCGGTGTAGTGGTTAAGTTCATGTGCTCCACTTCGGCAGCCCAGGGTTCACTGGTTTGGATCCTGGGCGTAGACCTACACACTACTTATCAAGCCACGCTGTGGCAGGCATCCCACATATAAAATAGAGGAAGATGGGCACAGATGTTAGCCAGGGTCACTCTTCCTCAGCAAAAAGAAGAGGATTGGTGGCAGACGTTAGCTCAGGGCTAATCTTCCTCAAAAAAAAAAAAAAGAAATCATCTACAGATGCATCTAGTTTGTATATTTCAATGTTTCATTAGTATCCAAATGGATATATGTATGGCAGTTTTGATGTTCAATTGAATAACTTGTTAGAAAGATTGTATGGTAATGAGTCACATCTTTGTGGAAAATCTTATTTTCCTGTTTCTTGAACCCTCTTCCAATCCTTAGGCAAAGAACAAAAACTTGAAGCAAATTAGTTAAGTGATTTTTGTTTGTTTTAAATAAATTCGCATACCCTGGGAAGATTAAAAACCATTGTTGAGAATCTCTATTATAAGTAATTAGTGAAGAATTTAAGGAGGGAAGTATACACATTGGTGGCTGGAAGCTATCAGTGTAGCAGTCAAGCTGTGGAATGTTTGTTTAAACTGTCCTCATCATTTTTGGGTGGTAGTTAGCAGATCCCGCGTATATGACTTGCTTTGGGCTTTGTAATCATAGGGACCACACTCTGTTGCAACCTGATTTGAAAGCCTCCAGCAACTTTCCCCTTCTTCCCAAATCAAGCCTAAATTCCACTGCCTGACTTTCAAGACTCTCCATAATTTGGTTTTGCTTTGCTTTTTTAACCACATTTTCTACTATTTCCTATTGTCAACTCCTAGCTCTTGTCAAGCTATTAGCTATCTCCAAGCTTTACTTTGGTCAGTTTTGATCCTCTGCCTTCTTCTGTGTCTCAGCATTCACACGCACACACACTCTATATTTTACCATCTTTTCTTTCCCTATAGTCTCCCCACATCCTACCTTCTTTAGAGGTTGAATTTAGGTCCCTCGTTGTCTTTGAAGTGTTTCCTTGACCTGTTTGACCATCCCCTCTTCTGAAGTGCTGTGGTACTGACCAGCTTTATTAGCATTTAATTAAGTACTACCTTTTGGTGTTCAATTGTTGTCTCTCTTGGTCTTGTTTCCTGAACGAGATTATAAACTTCATGGGAGCAAGGTCATGCATTATCTCTTTGTATTTACCATAGTACTGAGCTTAGGGAAAGTTCAGTAAATATTCATCAACTTTTTACCACCAAGTCAATCTGTAGAGGCATAGTTTCTTTTGAAAGTGAGTGTTGTGGGATCTTTTGATTAGCTCTGGATATACATCAGATAAACATAATAAAACTGTTTCCTATCAGAACAAACCTAATGCAAGGTTCATTGATGTACTTTAGGTAACAGTCACTGAAATGGATTCAAATGATTTAAAAATTGATTGAGAAATTATATTATAAAAATGGAAGCCCTAAAATTTTAACTATTCTGTACTATTAATCTTTATATTACTTATGACTAGTATTTAAAGTTTGCTTCTAGCTAAGATTTATACAATAGGAAGATATAAAGTTGCATGTGTAATTTATAATATTACATAGTTATATTTTAAGTATATATGTTACGGTACTATGCCCATGTCCTTCTACTTTCTTGTCTCTCATCTTGTGGTTTTGCTGCTTCTGGTTTTTTGGTGCCATTGCGTTTAGAATGTCAGATGAGTGCCAGACAGTTATGAGGATGGTTGTAGGAGGAATTCCATTTTAGGGATCTTGATGGGGAACACCAGAATTGTTTTATTATATCCAAGCTTATTTTAAAAAGTTTTCAATTATTTAAAGAAAAAAAGGGACAGGCTATGAAAACAGCAGGGCATTAGGGGTCTCCTCATACATGGGAAGCAGAAGTTTTGTACACAAGGAATCTTTAAGTCCATCAAACTTGTTGACTTTGGAAAAGGTGAAAATGTTTTGCATCTTTGAATTTTATATCCTAAAGTCTGATCCCATTGGGATTTGGAAGAGGGCTCTAAAATGCCACAGAAATAAAAGATTGTGATCATCCAAGAATATGTGAGAGATCTGGGTTGAGCCTGGCAGTGAGCACAGACAGCCTGGGAAAGGGTAGTATATCCAGGGTCCTGGGGGGGGTTGGGGCAGGGCTGACTTTGGCTTCTTTAATACTAGGGTGGGGTAGGGGCCATGAGGGACTATAAAATGCAGAAATGCTGGGATACCTGTTTTTGAGATGAGGGTGAAGAGTAGTAAAACAGTGACAGGTGTACTTTTCTTTAAAAAAAGAAACTTAAAAAAAGTTTTATTTGTTTGTTTATTTATTGGTGGTAAAATTGTCCCTGAACTAACATGTGTTGCCGGTCTGCCTTTATTTTGTATCTGGGACGCCACCACAGCATGGCTTTATGAGTGGTGTTTAGGTCTGTGCCTGGAATCCGAACCCGCAGACCCTGGGCTGCCAAAGCAGAGCAGGCGAATTTAACCACTACAGCACTGGGCTGACCCCCAGGTGTACTTTTAAGTTTGATCCATAGAATATTCCCGTTCACTCTTCCAGGCCAAGTGTTCAGATATCCTGTTTTACAAATCTGGCTGGCCGTGTCTTTCTCAATACCTTTTGTGGCAACATGAAAAGCCCTGTTAATGGATTTGAAGTTTTTCCTATAGGCAGTGGAAACCACTGATTAGTTTTAAATAGAGAAGTGAGTTGATCATATTTTCATTTTTGGTAAAGTACTCCCACTGCAGGGTGAAGAACCACAAGGGGAGTAGAATAAAGAATAGTAAGAACCCATCAATTGAATACATGGAGCAGCTGTCACCTAATAATGCAACCCATGGCCATTAAGCTATCTAAATGACCTTTAAATTTTGCTTTCAGCTGATGGTGTGTCTGTTTGTAAGAGTACGACTTCTTATGACAGAATACAGTTTCTTCTAGAAGACTGTTGTGCAATGTGGGAGTTGGAGATGCGGGGAGACTGTCACATAGCAAAATCTCCTGGGGGACTTTTAGACAGAATATCCCTGGCTTTTCTCCTTCAATTTGGGCCATAGTGAAAGACTGTTACTGATGGGAATCTGCTGTGTTCTCAGATGGGGGAACCATTGCACTAGAGTATATCTTCTAAGAAGATGAAAATACTAACCAGGGGAATGAACAACCACAGAAATGAAACAGAATTTCCTTGCGAGTTGATTCTTGTTTGTCATAGAAATTTTTTAACTGCCCAAACAGGTTTTGCTGATAAGCACACTTTACTCTGTTTGTGTTCCCTGGATAGGTGTGTTTTTGTCAGAGTTCAGATTTTGGATGCTGGAGGAAAGAAAATTCCTTCAGTTAGTTTATTTGCATAATAAGATGCACCAATTAATGACATTTTGACATTAATTGACCACTTTCAGCCTTTTTGAGAAAGGAAAGAAGTTAAACTTTTTTCATGATTAAAGTTAAAACAATATCCGATTACTGTTGGATATTTCTCTTGGTTTTAAATTCTCTTGTTTTCAGAACATGCTCAGAAAAAGGGTTAATCTTGAGACCACAGGTATGGACAGGTCTAGGTATGTGATCTGTTTGGCTGTTTTGCAAGGTGCTATAAATGCTGCCTGAGTGTAATCTGACACCAGGTAGACCCAAGTGGCCAATGATGGAAAGTGGAGAACAATGTGAAAGAACTGGAATTTCAGGTCTGGGTAGTGAGTAATTGCAGTCTGCCCTCAGAGTCCTGGAGCTGTTCATCTGGGTGTCATCAAAAAGGCAGAAGTCAGCCTGTTCGGCCTGATTGTATTGACTTTGCATGTTTTTTTACCTTAATGTGGTTGAAGCTAAGGTGAGCTTATTCAGGTTTCCAAGGCCTACTTCAGCATTTCATGTCACCAGAAGCCTGACAAAAAAGATCTATTTGTGCTTCATTCACACGAAAATGAAACTGTATATTTTTTTTGGAAGAAGATGGTGATTAGCCCTGAGCTAACTACTGTCAGTCCTTCTCTTTTTGCTGAGGAAGCCTGGCCCTGAGCTAACATCCATGCCCATCTTCCTCTACTTTATACATGGGACGCCTACCACAGCATGGTGTGCCAAGCGGTGCCATGTCCGCACCTGGGATCTGAACTGGCGAACCCAGGGCCTCTGAGAAGTGGAACATGTAAACTTAACCGCTGTTCCACCGGCCTGGCCCAAAACTATGCTTTTGAAAAAGTTCTAGGTACTTCCCTCTCCCCCACTTGCAGTGAAAGATCGTAAGGCAGTATAGCTACTTAAAAGATATTGTTGGTGGGGTTGGCCAGGTGGCACAGCGGTTAATTGGGCACGTTCTGCTTATTGGCGGCCCAGGGTTCACCAGTTCGGATCCCAGGTGTGGACATGCCACCGCTTGGCAAAAGCCATGCTGTGGTAGGCGTCCCACTATAAAGTAGAGGAAGATGGGCATGGATGTTAGCTCAGGGCCAGTCTCCCTCAGCAAAAAGAGAATTGGCAGTAGTTAGCTCAGGGCTAATCTTCCTCAAAAAAAAAAAAGATATTGTTGGTAATATATGTGGTATTGTATGGATTCCAAGAACACATACTTTTAAACTTTTTTCTAAATTTTAAAAAATTCCTTGAGTATTTGAAATAATTTAAATTAAAAGGTTGGGGTATAGAAATGTTTTCTTTTTTAAATTAAATTATGGGAACCTTGAACGCAGTGGGGAATAGTTTGTTCCTCTTGTGACATTAACTTGTATTTTTTTCCTTTTCTATTTTGTGTATAGAGTACATGATTTAGAGAGGACTATATAGTGAGATTTGTTTTACAATTGGTGTTTTTTTCCTTATTCAGTAGGAACTGAGAGACTACTCTTGTGTGGGAAAGTTCAAATCTGGTTACTTAACTGTAACTACATTTTGGTGTGTTTATTTTTTCCATATCCACATTTTTTAAAATGTAAATGGTAGTAATAGTGTATTCAAAGAACTAGCAAGAAAAATGTCAGTAACAGTTTATTTTAAAGTATTTTAATGAGTTACCAAGTTGTGGTAGCTTTATAAAAAGGCTTACCTAATGTTTCCTTTTCCACTTTTTAGGCTCAGTGAAGGTAAAGCAAGATGGTATGGTATACAGCTTGAGAAAGAACAATAGTAGTAAAACTTTAAAATTTAAAGCAATAGTAGAAAAACCTACAAACTCCTCTTCTTCAGTTGTTCCAGGTAAAAACATAATTGAAAATGATTTACCAGGTATCAACAGGTTGTGAGGAGGGGCCGGCCCGGTGGCCGAGTGGTTAGGTTTGCGTGCTCTGCTTCGGCAGCCCAGGGTTTCACCGGTTTGGATCCTGGGCACGGACCTCGCACTGCTCCTCGGGCCATGCTGAGGTGGCGTTCCCACATGCCACAACTAGAAGGACCCCCAACTAAAACACAGCTGTGTACTGGGGGGCTTTGGAGGGAAGAAGGAAAAATAAAATCTAAAAAAAAAAAAAAATTAAGAGGTTGCAAGGAATAGTACCTTTGCTACAGGTGTTTGTGTAAGGGATTTTTAATTTTTCCAGATATTTTGCTAAAGAAAAGTACTAATGACGTCCTATGAACGTAGATATGGGGCCTAAGTAGAGAACTGGGCTGGGAATCTGGGCCTCTCTTGCTTTCTTTGCTGCTAACTGTGTGATTTTGGACAAGTCAGATTGCTCTAGGCCCAAATTCTGTAGCTATTCAGTGAACGCATTGTTCTGGGTAATCCTTAGATCGTTTTTATCTCTAAAACCATGTGGTTTCACACTTCTTAAAAATGGGTAGGCCCTTGGAAGATTGCATAATTTATCTTGATACCGCTGATTTATTATTTTCATTTCTGCTGGGAGCTAATATAAAGTATTCTACCTACCGTATTAGAAAACAAATGAAAAGGCCTAACTTTGGTGTATTACACAAGAATTCCACTCATTACAGTTTGTGGATTTATTGCTTGCTTCTCATTTCTAATTTTCACAGCTTTTCTTTTCTCTTACTTTTCTTTAATTTCTATTGTATTTCTTCTAACGTACTGTTTTTTCCAAATATACTTGCTTTTCTTATGATGGGTATATGTATATGTTGAAAAGGACCATTTGTTAGTTTACCACTTCATATAAAAATACTTCCTGTTCAGGTACTTGGCATCTGGGATTACTACAGAATTCCAGTACTTTACATACTCCCAACCCTATAAACATTTATATGCACATGAACGCAAACACTATCTGAATGTGTCTTAAAGGTAGTCACTTAAATTCAATGTAGTCACTCAGCCACCGCATTCCTCTCAGCTGGTGGATTTTACCTTCTTTGGGCCAGAATTGTCTAATATAAAATGTTTTTGTTTGATTGGTTCCCTTTATCATTTTTTGTACTGAGTGTAATGAGTTGGTGGCCTGGTAACTTCCAAAGGGTATCAGTGATTCTTTTTTTTAAATATTGTTATGAATTAATGGGTTTTTAGATCCTCTACCTAAAACGCTTTTGAAGGAAACAGATTTGCATTCAATCAGGGGTGAAGAAGACAAGTGTGAGAGGTATGAAAACCTGATTTTGACTATCACATTTTTATGATACCTGAAATCTTTTATAATAAGCAAAAATTAACTTTTTTTTTAAAGATTGGCACCTGAGCTAACAACTGTTGCCAGTGTCTTTTTTTTCTTCTTCTTCTTCTCCTCCCAAAAGCCCCCCAGTACATAGTCGTATATTCTAGTTGTCAGTGCCTCTAGTTGTGCTATGTGGGACGCTGCCTCAGCATGGCCTGATGAGTGGTGCCATGTCTGCACCCAGGATCCAAACCAGCGAAACCGTGGGCCACTGAAGCAGAGCACATGAACTTAACCACTTGGCCGCGGGCCTGGCCCCAAAAATTAACTGTTGAGTTGGTTGTAGTAGCCAGTAATGTGGCTGAGAGATTTGTGTTTACAGTCAGTAAATTAATTTTGTTTGGAACAGGAGCATAATGAAACTTTGTGCTAAGGGAAGCTTGCCAGACAGGGTTGAGTCCTAGGCTTGAAGCAACTGGATTTCTCAAGTAGGTGCCGAATGGAATAGAATTATACTTTTGTTGATAGTGGGCTATGATGTTCTTAGAGTCTAGCAAATAGCTGTGGTAAAGGAGACTCCAGGGAGTATGGAAATGAGACTTAAGGAATAATTAGTTGTCTGGCATGCACCTGTTATATATTATAATGAAGCTAATGTTTATCGAGTAAAATTTACGTGCCAGGCATTCCACACGTGTATTTTGCATCTCATCTTCACAACAACTCGATTTTGGTGTTATTTACCATACCCATTTTACAGAATGAGGTAACTGTGGGTTAGATGTATTTTACAGAAAGAGGAGACTGACACTAAGTAACTTGTCCAAGGTCATAGTTCAGAAGATCCAAACCCAAGTGGTCTGACTCCAGAGCCTGTCCTCTTCACTGTTTTGCTTGCTTTACTGTTTTACCTTAAATCTGATGCTTATTTTGGTGATATGAGGTTAGGAACCTCATTGCTGAGCCATTCTGTGGCATATCTCCTTGAAGAATATGTTCTGACCCAGTTGAAAGACACGAGAGCCAGCCTAGGGGGTTTTTATTATTTGATGGATACCCTGCTAGATGACCTCTCAAAACTGTGCAAATAAATTAACTGTTTATGTCTTTGTGTTAAATGAACAATTTTCACTTTTCATTTTCTTTGTTATTTTATAAAGACTAAGCGACACTTTGAAAGTGAAATGTATTTGAGAACTATTAATGCAGCAGAGTGTTCCTGAATATAATAGACATAGCTAATGGTTAGTAACTTTAAACAAGTTTTAAATTTACTGGAGACCTTATAATTTGTTAGGGTAAGGCGGAGGCCTTTTTTCTTAATCTGAGTACCCATATTTTTCCATACTAGAGCAAATTTGAGGAATAAAATGATAAGTTCAGTTTGGGACGTGTTTTGAGATACTGCCATGGACTTATCTAATAGTTTATCTAATAGTTTAGGATTTGGAAGTCAGGAGCTGAACTAGAGATGGAGATTTGTGTTTTTTCCAATTTGATGTATGTATTTACTTAGAAATCTGTGTTCTAAGCCATTACGGAATAAAGGATTTGGGTAGATTTAGAGGCACAGCTGTATATTGTAGTCCTGGACAGAGTCCTGATTTAGGAGATGAGAATATTAGTTGCAGTTCTGTTACACTTTCAGACTGTGAGACCTTGAGCACAAGGACTCAATTTACTCATGAAAAATTGAATCGTTAATCTAGATATTCAGTCTCATCTATTATGGAACAAATTTTAGTACCCCAGGTCTTTGTTGTTTAAGTACCTCTAATATGTATGGGTGATACCTCTGGATTAGGAATCATAAATTTCTTCCTAAAACCCTCCTTGCTGCCATAGGCTGTATAACTACTGAGATAAGAGGAATGAGTGGGAAAGAGTGAAAGAACACAGAGGATCAAAGGCCTTATTAAGTGAGTAAAATAATTCTAAAGCTTTTCTTTCCACATTTCCAGTTTATGAACTTGTGTATAGAAATGAGCAATAGCTACCCAGCAGCGTAAAGGTATCTCTTTCTATCCTAAGAAATGGCTTAATGATCATGGGCAGTCATTTCAGTTTGGGTTCATTGTTGTTGGTTGTTAGTGTGTGCTGTAAGTGTGGATATGTTGATTGCTTGTCCTTATATTTGAGATTTTCGAAAAACATTTATTAAAGCACAATAGCAATGTAGAAGTGCTAAGTAAGAAAAGGTACATGATCATAATGGAAAAGAAGGTGAAAATCAACTTTCCATAGATGTGTTCACATTGGTCATTGATACAGTGTTGCTTTGTATTTAAGAACAAATGGATTTTGGAGTAGTCTTTTGAAATCTAACCTTTTACAGAGAAACTTCTGTATCAGGAAATATCTTTCAGGGCTGGCCTGGTGGCATAGTAAAGTTCATATGTTCTGCTTCGGCGGCCCGAGGTTTGCTGGTTCGGATCCCGGGTGTGGACATGGCACCGCTTGGCAAGCCATGCTGCGGTAGGCTTCCCACATATAAAGTGGAGGAAGATGGGCATAGATGTTAGCTCAGGGCCAGTCTGCCTCAGCAAAAAGAGGAGGATTGGCAGCAGATGTTAGCTCAGGGCTGATCTTCCTCAAAAAAAACAAAAAAAAAGGAAATATCTTTCGATTCTGGTCATACTTTCTTACTGTGGTTTTTCAAGTTTAGGATAATGGTTTTCTTTTTATCAAAAGTACTACAGTCATTCTTTATAAAGAATATATGTATAAATAGCTTAAATATCTAATGATAGACTTTTAAAACAATATCTGTCATTATTAATGTAATCCTTTTATCATTACACACAGGGCACACAGGTTTGGTAGGTACAGAAGAAATTTTAGACAATGGTTACTTCCCCAAAGAGTTTTTGCTCTAATTATCTTGGTGCCTGGCACATTGCTTGGCAAATAATAGGCACTCAAACATTTATTCAGTTGATTTAGGGGAACATCATTTTAAATGTGAGACAATGTATAGTTAGTGGTAACCTGGTATGGGCAATCAGTGCTGTATTTCTGAAGGGAGTGATCCATATAGGTCGAGCCATAGAATTTGGGAGGCTTTGTGAAAGAAATGGGACTTGAGCATTGAAGAATTGAAAAGATGTGAATGGGTGCTGAGAAGTAGGAGAGGTATTCTGGGAATGGGGAATAATAGAAGAGAGGTAAGAATGAATGTAGTTTGTGTAGAGGACCATAAGAAGGCAAGCCTAGTATAGAAGAATTGAGATGGGTAATAATTGAAGGGAAAAGATTATAAGTGACATTTGTCCAAGGCCAAATTTGTGTCTTATGTTTATATCTGTCTGTGATCAATTTAGGTCAAAGCCTTTTTTTTCCCCTCTAGATATGGAGCATTGCTCAAAAACTATCTGAATGTGCTAAAAATAAAAATGTTTTCCCAGCATTGGAGTTGAGCTCATTATTAAAAGGGATGGAGTGAATGTGGGAAACTGCTAGGTTTGAATTTAGTTTAGTGAATAGAAATATAACCTGAATTGAATTCTTAACCCTTATTTTATGTTGATTTCCAGTTAGGGAAATCACAGTCATCCGTGATGGCCCCTAGGGTCCAGAATATATAGGGAATTGGCTTTACTGAAATTAGGAAATCGAGTATGTGATTTGGCTAGCACATACTAGCTGGATTTGAGTTTTCCGGGAAACTGATCACCAGCTCAACTTCATTCCTGAACTTGTGTCTTTAAAATTAAAATTGTAAATGCTGTTTCAAAGAACGGGATGTTGTTTAATGTGATTATTTTAATAATCTTTGTCTTTTCATGTCACATTTATGGCCATAACCATATGATGCAATATTTAATAAAATCATGATAAACTCAAATTAAATTTTTCCTTTTTCTTTTGTTAGTAGTAACTTTTTTTTAAATAAGCAAACATCTTTGGCAGGCACTTTTTAAACTTTTCTCCCTCCACTGTGAAATTGTTTTCACTCTTAAGTTGCGTTTCTGTTTTTCTACTATTGTAAAGTGCCGTTCTTTGCATGTTCTAATTTGCCATGACGTGGTCAAGTGCTGTTTCCTTCCTGTTGCTTGCAAGCCTGTGCTAGAGATAAGGATACATTTCAGTGCATTAAAAAAGAAGCCACTGAAGACAGGCTTAAGCATGGTAAAGCATTTTCCTTATCAGAAAACTTTTTAAAGAACAGAAAGAGTGGGCTTTAATTTCTGCTTATTTTTAAAACCTCTTAAAATAGTACTTACTAAACTTTAAATGTATTAGACAGATTTTAAATCCTTATCTATATATTAGGCCTAACAGGGATACTGTCTGAATATTTCTATTAGGACAAAAATATACATGATGAAATTACTGACGGAGTAGCAGTTCCTATGTATGTGGTATGCTGGGTTAGTGGAAGGAGGAAATCATTTATATATCCTTTATTGCAGTTAGAAACCTACTTATGGCTGGGTGGGTTTTTTTTTTTAGTATTCGGTACTTTGTAGTTTAAAGAGAGGGGGAGAATGGCTTCATTTTCAGTAATGAGAGGTGATCTTATCTTAGCAGGAATGAAGTCTTCAAAGAAAATATATGTCTATCTTTAAAAAAAAAATCCTATATTCCTTAATCATGTTGATTTTGTTTAAAAACATTAACAAAAAAATACTTTGGAGACACTGCCCTTACTATCAGCTGTTATATTCTAAATGGGTATGGTTGCTTTCTTATAACTAACTTAAGCTTTATGTTTTTCAGGCCAAGAAGTTCTAGAGAAGAAAAATTTCAGAAATATTGCCTCAGTTTGAGTACAATATCAGTGAACCAAGAAATTTGAAGAACCTTTCCTAAAGAAAACCTGGATATCCAGTACCTTCACAGACTTAGCTGAGGGTTTTTACCCAGAGTGGTCACTGGACTCTGCTGCCTGATATTCGAACCTGTTTGGAATTTTTCTCATGTGGATCTAAGGGGAATGCTTTATTATGGCTGCTGTTGTCCAACAGAACGACCTAGTATTTGAATTTGCTAGTAACGTCATGGAGGATGAACAACAGGTAGGAGACTCAGGGAAAATTGGATTTTAATAAGTTTATTATGATGATTTTTCTATTTGTATCAGAAAATTATTTACTTTAGAAGACAGTAGGAGAAACTTTGTTAATGTGAAAATTTAGATATTAAAAATTTGGAGGTAATGTTGATCTTGTGTGTTAAGTACTAGTTAATTGATTAAGAAAGAATTTCATCCCTAGCTTTGATGTGGTAACAGGGAGGTAGTACTTTTGGGGTTAGCTTGTTTTTCTGTAAAGTGAGACTTAACAGTGAATACCTTAAGTAATTATTTCAAAGTACTATGAAAAGTTCTAGAGGACAGACTAATAAGATGTAAAATTTTTTATAGCGTAGGACTGGTGATTGTAATAGTTTCTTATGATTATACAGTTTTAATGTATGTGGCTAATTAATATTTATAACCCTGGCTATTTATTCAAGTGGAGGAAAAGATGTTAGCAGTCCCCTAACCGTATATCATTTTAGTCCAAAGCATGTGACTGTGAGGAAGTTACTTCTCTAGATCTAGATTTCGTCATCTGTTGAATGAGGGGATTGAACTGAAGAATTTCTAAATTGGCTTTCATTTAATTTATGCAAGATGTGCAAATTGCTGTTTCTAGAATGTGAAAAAGATCCGAGAGATACTGAGAAAAGGATCTAAGTTAATTTCAGTCCCCGACTCCTGCCCCTTTTAGGTGGGGAGGCTAGGGCTTCTTGGGACTTTATAATTTACTTCATTTTAAAGAGGTTATTTGGGCATGTAAGACATGATGTGAGAGAAATTATGTGTTAGAGAGACTCAGTGTACTGGGAAAAATATTTTGAGGAGCAGTAGATTTAAAATATGCCTAATAAAGTTGTTTTATATATTGAAATAAGCCTAATCCAAAATACCTAACTTTAATAGGTCAATTGTAGTATATCATGCTTTTATTCTAGAAACATAAATACTACAAATAATAAAATTGATTCTTACTTTTGGCAGAGCATTGTAATTTCTTAGCTCTTTGTGTTGTTGATTGACATGATGGAATAAAAAAATTATAAATAAATCTACAAAAGATGAGCGTTTGGATTAAGTGGCTTAAAATCAGGATGCGCTTTGGCTAGGGAAGAAAAAAGTGTGAGTTGAGAGGATTGCTTGGTCCCAATTAAAATTATGTTAATAGTTATGTGGATTTAATCTAGAGACAATAGAAAAGATATTTTAGGAGGAGAAAGTGTTTTGTATTTGTTTTAAAACAGGATGTTTCTGTATACGTTAAGGTTTGACAACAGTATGTTTACTCTGCAGCCCTCGTAGGTGAAAGATCCCAGGCTTGATGTGGTGAGATTTGTTCTCGGGATGTGGCTGCAGAGGGCAGAACTCTAAGCCACTCACTGGTGTGCTCTAGTGCGGTGGCGTTGACACTCTTTTGATCATGAGAAATACATTTTACATTATGCATAATATTCATATATGTGTCTGTATAGCCTTAAAAGTTTTGCAAGACAGTACTTACCCTTACTAGGTATGATGCGCTTAGTTTATCTTGGAGAGGTTTTTAATGTCTTTGGATAAGGAGACGGGACTCTTAGCTTAACGTCAGAATGCACATGTACGTATTTTCTTAAGTTATTTATTTTTATTTAACAAAATTAATATATATTTGTTTTGTACAGTATTATTATAAGGACTTTACAAATATTAAACATGTGAGCAAATACCATTATCCCCATTTTACGATGGGGAAATTGAGATGTAGATAGGTTAAGTGACTTGCCTGAAATCATACAGTTAGTAAATAGTGGAGCTGCAGTTTGAAGCCAAACAATTTGACTGTCACTAATGATGCTGAATGCTCTTTCAATGACTTATGCCAATCTCACTGTATTGTAATCAGTGTCAGAAGGTTTGGAACAGTTGGTTAGGTTTAGAGTTCTTCATCTATGGCCTGAGCCTACCAAACTTAACTGATTCACATGGGGTAGACCCAGTAGTGTCAGTCTTATTAGGGTCTTATCTAACCTGTGACTCTACTTCCTTGTTTGTTTGCTTGTTAAATTTGTTTTTAATATAAAAGTAATAACATGCCAATTATAAAAGGAGTCACCTAATATGAAAATTATAAAATAGTGAAAGTCTCTGTTTATTCTCTCCCTAATCCTGTTCTCCTCAGAAGATAGCAGTATTGACTTATTTGATGTATAATTTTTTTAGACAAAGGCTTCAACAAAAGAACAATATACATACATAGAAACCTACATATAGAGTTGTTTTCAAGATAAAAATGAAAGTATGCTAAACCTTTTTTGTGACTTACTTTCAGTTAATGTATTATAAATATTTGTGTATATGTATACTGGCTCTACATAATTTATTTTTCCATATGATGGATGAGTCATAATTTATTTTACCAGTGGACATAATTTATTTTACACGAGCGATTGGCTATTACCAGTATTTTGCTAGTGTAAACAATATTGCAGTGAATGTCCTCGCTTGGGAGGCAGTTGACCTATAGTGGTTAACAGCTTAGATATTGGAGTCAAAGCACCTAGGTTTGAATCCTTGCTGCACTACTTATTACCTCTCAGACCTTGGGCAAGTTACCTAACTTCTCTGTGCTTTGGTTCCCTTCTCTGCAAAGTGATAATAACAGACTCGATATTGTAGGGTTGTTGTGAAGATTAAAGAAGTTGGTATATATAAAGCTCTTAGAACTATGCCTGGTGCATAGCTAGTATTTTCTGAGCACTATTGTTTCATTATTACATTTTGTGTGTGTGTGTGCGTATATTATTATATAGTATATCTTTGTACACTTGTATGATTATTTCTGTTGTATTTCTAAAAGTACAGTTACTGAGTTTACTAAAAGCCATAGACATACTACCAAATCATTCTTTAAAAAGGCTGTGTCCTTTTCTATTACCACTAACAGTATATTTCCCGAACCATCACTAATAGAAAACCTCCTTTTCTTTTTGTTCAGTCTTTTAGGTGAAAATTATATTTTACTGTTTTAATTTGCATTTTCTTGACTATTAGTAGTGAGGTTGTTGGATTGTTTGTTAATTTTATCATTCATTTGAATTTTCTTTCAGTTATTATTAATATCCTTTTGCCCCGTAGGGATTTTTTATATATTATGGATATTACATTAGTATCATTGTCCTCTGACTAATTCACTGTACAGTTAATGGTTAACTCTCTTTTTGTGACACATCATGCAGATATTTTGTCCCAATCTGGTACTGTCTTTTAACAATATGGTATCTTGTTGATATAGATATTTTAAATATCTATAGAAATTTTAAATATTTCTGTCATAAAATTTACCAATTTTTTTTTTGGTTTTTGCTTAGGAATTTTTCTTTATCCCTAAAATTTATCAAATATTCTCTTTATATCTTCTTCTAGTATGTTTTATATGTTTAACTGCTCGGTCCATATGAAATCTATTTTTGTAGGATGTGAGGTCTAAGGATCTGATGATTCTCCTCTCCCACAAATGGAGATGTTGGCCCTTCACCATTTATTGAGTGTTTTATCATTTCCACACTAAGATTGCCACCTTTGTTATATCTCAGTTACCATATGTACAGACTTCACTTTTGAACTTACTAGTATATTTTATCCATTTATCTGCTTTTGTATTGTGCCAATATCACATTGTTTTCATTAATATCACTTTATAGATTTGATATCTGGTAAGATATTACCCCCTCCCACCTCCCAAAATAATTGGAATAGAGTTTCGAATGAATTTTAGAATTAGCTTGTTACATAAAAACTGTTGGGATCTTAATGT
This sequence comes from Equus quagga, assembly GCF_021613505.1. Taxonomy (NCBI): domain Eukaryota; kingdom Metazoa; phylum Chordata; class Mammalia; order Perissodactyla; family Equidae; genus Equus; species Equus quagga. The sequence goes on along the minus strand of NC_060272.1, from coordinate 53,341,559 downwards.
TTCATAGTTTAAAAGTATTTGTCTTTTAAAATAATTATTCTCTTTTATGATCCTATATTGGTTTGATTGGTTGGCTTTTTATAAAATCACTGTTTGAAGGTGCTAGATTAGAATATATTTCCTGTTTTCAGTTATAGTCTGTGGTTATAAAAGTAGTCGTCTAAAGAAACTCAAACCATCAATGTCTGGTTGCCACCACCTTGATCATTTTCTCTTATATCAATGCATACTTTCTTCAAACTTGCTTTGAAGAACTTCTTTGGGCAGGGATGGGGGTGAGGTTGCTGGAAAGGAAATATCAACATCATTGGAGCTGACAAACCATTTAGAAGTCTGTTCTTGGTGTCTATTCCAAACTGGGAATATTTGTAGCTGAAAATGAGACACTTCTGTGGGAGACAACACCATCAGTATTGAATTGCAGTATACTTTTATTTTAAGGTGACTTGGTTTGACCTTATTAAACAGGTATGTTTCCTTGGTAAATGTATAGGTATACGAAAAAAGCTGAAGGCTGTGGATACAAGTTCTAAAGAGAAGGAAACTTCCAAAGTTAATTTAATGAAAAACAGCTGGTAGTTTAATGCTTTTTATAATTTTGGTCTATCATTACACTATATGTTTTTTCAGTTGTTGGTTCTAAAAACAGAACTTAGGAAATCATAGTTATTTATGCTTAACAGACCTAGCTCACTAGGGAGAAGCTTGGTGATGTGCTTGGGAAAGTGAAACAAATTTTTTTGTGTGCTTGAGGAAGATTAGCCCTGAACTAACATCTGTTGCCAGTCTTTCTCCTTTTATGCTTGAGGAAGATTAGCCATGAGCTAACATCTGTGCCAGTCTTCCTCCACATTATATGTAGGTTGCCACCACAGCGTGGCTGACGAGTGGTGTAGGTCCCTGCCTGGGACCCGAGCCCGTGAACCCAGGCTGAGGAAGCAGAGTGCACTGAACTTAACCACTATGCGATGAGGCTGGCCCCACAAATATATATATATATTCCTGTGTGTGTGAGGAAGATTGGCCCTGAGCTAACATCTGTGCCAGTCTTCCTCTATTTTGTATATGGGACGCCACCACAGCATGGCTTGAGGAGCAGTGTGTAAGTCCGTGCCCGGGATCTGAACCCGTGAACCCGCCAAAGTGGAGTGCGCCAAACTTAACCACTACCCCACCAGCTGGGCCTCCCCACAAATATTTTTATAGAATCCTGTTGGATTCTATATGACTTATGACTTGTCTTCTTAGGGTGTAAATTGGCTCACACTGATTCCTAGAGGCTAAAGAATAAACAGTGCCTTATTGTCTTTTTAACAAGCTGCCCAGTAATTCTGGTGCAGTGTTTGGGCATCACTATTCAGTGTAACCGAGGAAAGCACAGAGTGCTGTGGAGACAGAGAATGGAGCCTTTGACTGCATTGCAGCTTTGAGAAAGCTTCATAGAAGTTACAGTTGAACTGGATCTTGAAGGAAGATCCAGTTCATCTGACAGATGAAGGGGAGGTGTTCCAGAACAGCAAACTTTTGATGGATTTATTTTTTTATTTTTTTGAGGAAGATTAGCCCTGAGCTAACTGCTGCCAATCCTCCTCTTTTTCTGAGGAAGACTGGCCCTGAGCTAACATCCATGCCCATCTTCCTCTACTTTATACGTGGGACGCCTACCACAGCATGGATTTTGCCAAGCAGTGCCATGTCCGCACCCGGGATCCAAACCGGCAAGCCCCGCACTGCCGAGAAGCAGAAGGTGCAAACTTAACCGCTGAGCCACCAGGCTGGTCCCTGATGGATTTCTCTTGACTGTATAATTAATCTAAAGCCATAACTTAATGGTTAGAAGCTTTGCATAGTGTGACTGTTTCACGTTCTTTTCTTTATTGTACTACATTAATTTTGCCAGCCTACTATATAATTTTCCTGAGTGCTTTCCTGCTTCCCCACTGTTTGATCTCCCACATTCATTCCTGTTACCTATTTAAGTTCTAATCGTCTTTCAAAGTCCTAGGACAAAACCCACTTATTCCAGGAACTTATCCTAAAATCATCCCTTCAGGAGTTAATGACTTTATCCTGTTATTCCAATATCATAATCATTGTTGTCACACATTTGCCATGTTAAATTTTCATATATACATTACTAGTTTTCCCAGATAAGTGCTAAACTACTTGAAGGATTGCCTTTTTCTTCCCCTGATGTCTCCCAAAGCATTTAACATCATTTATAATGCATTTATTGATTGAGTCCTCTTAAAGATTTTCTTCTTCCTCTTAATCCTGTTGTGATAACATGATGTGGGATATGTATGTACTCAGTTATGGCCCTTACCACATCAGAAGACCTTTGAATGGGAGTTGATAACCTGTCCCACAGCTCTCTTGACTACACTATATATTTTTCTGGGATCTATTTGTCCACATTCTCACTTAGTACATGGGCACTGTGGCCATGTCACCACAATTCCAAGATCAGAAACAAATATTCATGGAATCTTTTTTCTGGTATGTATTTAGAACTGTTATGTTGTACATATTTAGTGAAAACCACCTCAGATAACTTTTAAAAATTATCATTGAGGGGCCGGCCCCATGGCCGAGTGGTTAAGTTCGCGCACTCCGCTTTGGCGGCCCAGGGTTTCACTGGTTCTGATCCTGGTCACAGCCATGGCACCACTCATCAAGCCATGCTGAGGCAGCATCCCACACACCACAGCTGGAAGGACCCGCAACTAAAAATACACAACTGTGTACCAGGGGGCTTTGGGGAGAAAAAAGAAAAATGAAATCTTTAAAAATTATAATTGAAATTGTGAATCAGTAAATATCTATGTAGAGTTTTCCTGTTTCTTGGGAGACTCCTTCAAGTTGCAGAGGGAGTTTTTGACGAGGTTGTATCTTGAGAGTGAGGTTGTATTTTGTAGACTGAGAAAACGTACGTAAGATATAGATCACACCAACCTGCCGTTTTTTCAGCTGGAATGGTGAAAGGTCGGGGATTAAGTGTGCCTTAAAATTAGAGTAGAAGGAGTGATTTGATAGTGTTCTGTGTGTAACTTGTTCAGGACCAGCATTGTGGAGAACAAGAATTTGGGGGGGCCGGCCCCGAGGCCGAATGGTTAAGTTTGCTTGCTCCACTTCAGCAGCCCAGGGTTTTGCCGGTTCAGATCCTGGGCGCGGACATGGCACCGCTCACCAGGCCATGCTGAGGTGGTGTCCCACATGCCACAACTAGAAGGACCCACAACTAAAATACACAACTATGTACTTGGGGGATTTGGGGAGAAAAATCAATTAAAAAAAAAAAGAAGATTGGCAACAGTTGTTAGTTCAGGTGCCAATCTTTAAAAAAAAAAATAATTTGGAATGATGCTACTAACTTGTACAGGGACACAGTGGATTCTCTGTTGTTTACATACAGTTCCAGGTTATATGGACCAGGCTACCTGTTCCTCTTGCCCTCTTTTTTAATCTTCACTGATCAGACTGTATCAGATCCATTGAAAGCTTGGCTGTCTGTAAAACTAACATACAGAGGTTGCTTGTAGATTTGGAAGCATAGAGCCCCCAGTACAAGCCTGATTGTCTTTGGGAAAAGTCTGGCTTTGCGAAAAGGCCTGAGGCCCTCTCCAGTTTATGTGAAGGGACAACCCTGCCCATGGCCTCGTATTTGGCTTGGCTTATCTTCCTGCCGACTAGTGTTGGCAGGAAAGCTGATGGTGAGGGGAGAAGGAACTTTTTATTACTCTCTCTTACAGAGTCTTTGAGTGTCACCCAGCCATCACACAGAGGCCCTGTGACAACATCTTAAAAATGAATATGGATGAGATCATTGCATAGTGTAGGACATGGACTAGAGGGGCTCCAGAGACATTCATTGATGGATTTTCGCAGCTCGTGTTTACTGAGCATTTTGTTCTGTGCACTGTGCAGTGTGCTCTACAGGGATTATCCTGTTTAATTCTTACGGCAATCTTAGGGAGTGGTACTGTAATTCTCACTTTACAGAAGAGTAAAGTGAGGCTCAAAGAAGAGCAGCAGCTTGCCTGTAAGTGATAAAGCTGGAAATTGTAATCCAGCTCATGCCTTCAACTACTATACCTGAATAATACCAGCCTCTGATACATTTAAGAGATAAAAAAGTAGTTATAAATGTGGAAGAATTATTATACTTTACATTTATGATTTTAGAAAACAGAAAAATGTTATTCATTCTAGTTAACTTGTTAGTGTAATTACAGGTTGATAGTCTTTGTGCCTAATATACCTGGGTATACCTTTTTTTTTCTTGCTGGGGAAGATTAGCTCTGAGCTAACATCTGTTGCTAGTCTTCCTCCATGTTATCCATGGGTCACTGCCACAGCACTGCTGATGAGTAGCGTAGGTCTGCTCCCAGGAGCCGAACTGGCAAACCCAGGCTGCCCAAGTGGAGCATGCCAAACTTAACCACTATACCTCAGGGCTGGCCCCTACCTTTTTTTTAAATAACAACTTTATTGGATGTAATTTGCATACCACGTAATTCACCTATTTAAAGTGTGCATTTCAGTGGTTTTTCTAGATAAGCAGAGTTGTGCATCCATCACCATAATCAATTTTGGAGCATTTTTATGCCTTACTCTCCTCCTCCCCTCAGCCCTTGGCAATCACTAATCCTACTCTTTGTCGTTATGGATTTGCCTATTTTGGACATTTCATATAAATGAGATCATACAATGTGTGGTCTCTGGTGACTGACTTTTTTCACTTAAACATAGTGTTCTCAGGGTTCATCCCAGTTGTAGCGTGTATCAATCAGTGCTTCATTCTTTTCATTGCTGAATAGTATTCCATTTTATGGATACACCACATTACCTTTATCCATTCTGTATACCTTTCAAAAGAAAGCTCTTTTTTTAATGTGGTTTGTGTTGGTCAGCTTTTTGTTGGGGATAGAGTTAGCAGTGTTGGTTCTCCCAGAAAGAACTCAGTCACCTAGGGCAGGTTTGCTGGATAAATAAGGAAATTAGTACCTCTCTGTTGTATCTCAGTTTAGCTATGCCTGCTTTCCGTTTCACTTTACACATATATAAACAGATAGTGTTACTATTATTGACCTTTTTTTTCTTTTTAAGCTAGGGTCACCTTCAACACTATTTAGAGAATATTGATGATGTCCTTTGATTAAGTGAAGTAAAAAGAAAAGTGATTGTAATGGTTGGTTAGAGTATGAATTTAACAAAGTGATGCCCTCAGTCATGTTCATAAATCTAATATGCCTAATATGAAATAAGTTAGAGTACAGTCAGGATTTTTTTTTTTTACACAGTAACTAAAGTTCTCAATATTAGGGCAATTCCTTTTTTTTTTTTTTTGGAAAGAAGAATTTTGTTATAATGTAATGACTGGTAATACATTTGTGAGCTTATCTGTTACCTTTCCCACCTGATATGACTGTTGGGAGAAAGAGCACTGAAGGTATGAGGCAGGACCAGGGGGGTTGGCCAGGAGTTGTGAGGTATGGAGCTAGGGAAGGAGAATCTTCCTCTCCTAAAAGTGATATTTTAGGTGATTATTTAAAGATTTATTATATTCTGGGGTTTTGTATGACTTGTGCACTTTTCTCATTCCACCTTATTTCCTCATATGGACAAAACAAAAACAAAGGGAACATTTAGGGAAAACTTGCATTTATCTTTAGGAAGGCAGCTGCTGGGAAGCTCAAGTAACTGGTAACTCCTCCCGCCCCTTGCCTGCTTCAACACGTAAGCACATTCAGAAATAATTTGGTATCAAAGATTTACCTGGGAGATGGTTTTTTAAAAAGTGATTGATTTGTGTGCATCCAGATCAACTGCCTAAAACTTCAACATAATATTGAATTCTGAAAATTGATGTTTCTTGTCAATTAAGAGTCTCTGTGATACAGCATCAAGAGTATCAGCTTTGGGGGCTGGTCCCATGGCTGAGTGCTTAAAGTCCTGTGTGCTCTGCTCCAGTGGCCCAGATTCACGGTTTGGACCCTGGGCACAGGCTTGCTCCACTTGTCAACCATGCTGTGGAGGCATCCCATGTACAAAAGATAGAGGAAGGCCGGCACAGATGTTAGCTCAGGGCTAATCTTCCTCCCCCCCTCCCCCGCAAAAAAACCCAGCTTGGGAACCAGGCTCCACTACTTGATAGCTGTGTGACTTGAGGCAACTTTTTAAATTTCACTGAGCTTTGATTTCCTCCACCAAAAATCAAAGAATTATCTCCCAAGGTTCTGAGCATTAAATGTTTATGTAAAGCATTTAGCAAGAGCCTAGCATAAAGGAAGTAGTCAATAAATGTGGCAGTTGCTGTATTAATGACCTGAGTTAATCAAGAAAGGGCTTTCAAGTTTGTTGTGTTCCAATATGTACTGTATATTACTCAATTGTTTTGAGTAAGTGAGGTAATGAAAACAATTTTTATGACTTGGATACTAGTTAGATAAATTCATTCAGCTTTAAAAAAATGTTTCTTATTTATTCTTTGATATTTGAGAATGACTGGCTTGGTTCTAGAATATCTAAACCAATAAACTTGTCACTTGGGTTTTTAAAAATCTGGCAGATTCGTTCTGTAGGGGAACACTCTCCTTTAACATAATACGTTGTTTGTTTTGACGTAGTTTGACGTGGAGTTGTTCAGTTTTGGGGGAGTGTCTCTAATTTCTCTCATTGCCTGTGATCAGCTAGTGTGACTTCCATCCTGGAAAAGGCTTTGTTGTAGATGAACTGTGCATATTCAGGGATGCTCTGCCTCATTTTATTCTCTGCTTCGTACATACCATATGAGATCCTTGTCAAATCCAGCTTTTAGAAGCAGGAATTGCCTCTTTATGATTTTATTTAAATTCTTTGAGTCATCAATCTGGTGGTGATAGTGTGATGCTACCTGGTTAGTTTGTAAGTAAACATTTAAACCTGATTAAGATTTACTATACCTCCCAAAATCTACCTTTTTTTTTTTTCACCTCATAACTGATTCTGTTCTCATTTAGCCACTCATGCACGTACTCACATACACACATGTACACACACGCACACCACCAGTATATTAAACTTTTAAAGCAGGCACTCTAATAAGAAAACCAAGATTGTTTTCAGTGACTATTTTACTTTCGAGATACATGGCCAAGTTGTAATTTATTCCTGGCTGAAAAAAAGAAAATTCTGGGCAAAGACTAAAGAAGGCCAGTTGTCATGAAAGACCTAAACTGGGGTTAGACTTAGCTAACTCAACTCCACAGGGATTTACAGTGGAATTTCAAGCTTTGTTTTGGGGAAGTCTGGAGAAAATACCATTTTACTTAGACCTTCCTACTTTTCATGATGCTGTGCAAGAGAGAAGCTAGGCTTCTTCAGAAACGCTCATCTCTACTGGAGCCAACAGAAAGAAAACAGACTTTTTTAGCTGTAGCTCTAATATAGTGTTCATTGAGAAGATAAATATTTTTTAAACCCAAGCTTTAACTGAGATGAAACTTTTATTATGACTTTAATTTATCTGTAGGATCAAGAGGATTATGGACTCTGGAGTCAAATTGCCTGGATTCAGAGTTCAGCTCTGCCTCTTCCAGGCTGGTTGACCAGTATCAACCAAACAGTGTAGAGTTGTGGAGATTAACTGGGATGAGCCATATGAAGTACTTAACATGGTAGCTGTTTTCATCATCATCATTACAACATTAGGAGTATCATTTTATTTTGTTCTATTTTATTGTTCATTATATTGAAAAACTCTCGTAGGAGAGCACTTTTTACACAGCACGCAGTCAGTTTCTTTTTAATCAGATTAAGGAAATACTTTGACTATGTTAATTACCAGAGATTTGAATCATTTTTCCCTCATATTAAGCCACTGGCTATAACATAGTGTTTACCTACATCATGATATTTATAAAAGGTACATAATGCATAAAAACCTAGGATATTGAAGAAGGAGAGCCATTGGAAACTGAGGGGACTGACAGAAGCATGTATTTAAATTATGTGCCCTGATGCTGCTTTGCATGTTAACCTCTGTGCCAAGAACCCATTACTTGCTCTAGTCTTGAGTAAAGTGTAAAAATAGTACTGCCTAACATTTCGTAGAGCCTTTTAATTTACAAAGTCTTCTCCACATACACTTTGGTTCTCACAAATCACCCTGTGGTAGAGAGAGTATTCGTCCCTTTTTCTATGGTAGAATAGTATGTTGAATTTATTACTAGATGATTAGAAGAACTATATTACAATCTTCTAATAGTCCTAGGGCAGGGTTACAAAGGCACTCAGAGTATATTCAAAGTAACCTAGCTTATGTACTAAACATACTGGATTTCAATTCTGATTTAGTAACATTCCTCTAGAGTCTCTATTAGTGGATAATTTGCGTTATTAACTGTTCATTTATTTCTTCATTAACCTTCTTAATACTTGATTTATTTGTTTATATTTCTGTTAATAGATGATGTGGAATCGTGGGGATTTGCGTGAGTTCGGACACCCAGGGCGTGGTGCAGGCCAGCCTGAAATAGGGTCGTTCTAACTCTAGAGCCTGAGCACTTACTGTTACATCCTGTTTTCACCATGTGTATTTCTAGTGCATTTGCTACGTGGTACATATTGTCAGATTGATTGTGTCCTGGTAGAGTAAGGTGTTGGGTTTGTGTTTTTTAAATCAAAGGTGAAAGAAATCATTTCAGGCAGTATCTTTGTGAGATGAGGCTTTGGGGCAGCATTCTGATTGGAAGAGAGGACCCAGGAATTTGTCTCAAACATGTTTTCATAGCAAGTGCACTGTGTTTAGTTCTGTGTTTATTGGAGTGGCCTTGGAGTGGGGGAGGCTATCGAAGATTTGGGGAGGAGTAAGGTCCCCACCCCACTCTTGGTATCGCCTTGTCTTGAGGCGGACAGATGGTATAAACTACTTGAAAATGTGCTCATTTTGCACCTATCTTAAAAAAAGGAATATACATTGGGGAAATTTTTAAAGACTATTTTTAACCTGCTTTTCTTTCAGGAAAACATTTGATAGATATTTTATTTTAAGCTGTTTCATAGGGCGTCTTGGCAGGATGTTTCACAACAACTACATACCAGATTGAGCTCTGTTGTTAGAGAAGCATAGCAAACAAGTTTTTTAAACATTCTTTTACTTATTCTAACCCAAAACCTGTTGAATAAACTTACTTACTTAATAGAGTTGGAATAATGATCCATAGTTTCTTAAAGATCCATCTAGGGCCTTGGATTGTGGTGTATGGAGGAAATAAGCAAGCTTGGTCAGGGTGGTAACACATTGTACTGTCTACAGATTGGTCAGTTTCCTTCTCTTTTTAACTTGATGGTATTGCCACATACATCATCAACCACCACAAATGGCAACTATATAGTGGACAGTGTTGAAATTTGGGGGGAACTGTCTCTCTTTTCTGCCTAAACTTGGTTTAATTTTTAATATTGCTGCTAAAAAATTAACATTTTCCTCTCAACACATGTCCTAAATTTACCTAAAATTAATAGAAAGGGAAATTGATATATGTATTTTTCTCTCTGGAGCTGTTAAGACCTTCAGTAAAGTCACAAAACAGTTGAAAGTCAATTTATCACTACAGTTTAATTTGCTTATGGAAATTGAGGCTTTGAAAACTCGGATCTTTGACAGATTTTTAATCCCAAGAAGTCTTCCCTCTCTATTCCCACCCATCATTTGTGATTTACTTTGATTCTATTCCAAAACAAATGGGAAAATAATCTGCAATAACCCGACAGCAAAAGATCTCATAATATAATAACTGTTTGTTTCTTTGAGTGACTAGTATTTCAGACATTGGCATAGATAATTAGAGTTGACTGAATTTGGAGAATTCAGTTTTGAATCTTGTAATTCTTGAGATCAGTGGTTCTGAACCACGCGTACACATTGGGATCACCTGAGGAGCTTTAATAATGTGCCCTGGTCATATCCCAAGATATTCTGATTTATTTGATCCCGTTTGGGTCAGGTATTGATATTTTTAGATGTTTCCCGGTATACAGCCAGGGTTGATAACCACTGGTAGAATTTACTGAGGTTCCCTGATTCAAATAAAAGGTACTGCAGAGAAGGTGCTTAATCTAACTATTTAAATGAGGAGAGATTTTGGAAATATTTGGAGAATCTTTTTTCTTTTTTAAAGTAGCCAGCCAAGTGTATTTTTGTTAGGGCATCAATGAAATGTTGATACCTTCATTTATTAAAAGGAGGTAACTATTAAGGGTGTGGCCATTTTATGAATAGCTCTGACCTTCCTGAAGCACTTCTTTTAAGTAAATCTTGGGAATGAGTCTGCTTGAAATGATGTAGAGAAAACTGAGGTGGATAAGTTTTGATAGTTTTCGGCAAAGAATTTTGAAGAATAATGTCTGATCTCAATTTAGAAATAGTAACAAGAATATATATCTTTATTGCCATAAGCTGTAGAAGTTATTTAGGGTAGAGGGAGCCAATTGTCAAATGATAGACAAAGCTAAATTAAATTGAGTCGTCTTGTGGATTGAGTTGCTTCTCTCCACCCCATCCCACTCCCGAATTCTTATGTTGAAGTCTTAACTTCTAGTATCTCAAACGTGACCTTATTTGGAAATAGGATCATCACAGATGTAATTAAGATGAGGTTACACTGGAGTAGAGTGTGCCCCTAAGCCAGTATGATTGGTGTCCTTATAAAAAGAGAAAATTTGGACACAGATACATACAGGGAGAACATCATGTGAACACGAAGGTGGCCATCTGCAAGCCAAGGAGAGAAACCTGGAACAGATCCTTCCCTCACAGCCCTCCAAAGGAATCAACCGTACCAACACCTTGATTTTAGACTTCTCGCCTCCAGAAGTGTGAGACAGTGAATTTCTGTTGCTTAAGCCACCTAGTCTGGTACTTTGTCACAGCAGCCCTAGCAAACTAAGGCAAGTCCTAATATGTTATTTTTTTTTTAATTTAAATTTAGGAAAATTCAACATTTGAAATTTTGCCACGCCTTCATTTAAGAGGTTGGGAATCATTTCTCTATAAGGAATTTTAGATTGTCTGTTATGAAGTTTTTAATTTCTTGATGACTCAGACTTTAGCCAGTTGCTAGTCAATCCGTTTAAAAGGCAGGAGTTTATCAAGAGCCCAGATCAGCAGCTGGAATTTCTGGAGTGTATATTTTCCTTCCATTTATGGTAATGGAGGGGAAGGTTCTTTTCAGTCACCTGAGAGGGGTTTCCTGGATATATTTTGTCTATACAGATTCAGGCCTGTTACCTAAGATTCAGAGTTGACTGTTGTATGTGAATTAATAGTACCCTGGAGAAATCAGAAATGAACAACTCTGAATATACATCTCCATTTCAGTGTACTCAAAAAGAATGGCCCATGCTTTTCATGAGAGGAGCAAATATCTTAGAAGAAGATAGTATGGCTAAATTGAGAGTGATCCTGGGAAGTCCCTGGGGACCAAGAGGAACTAACTGGCTATGCTCATGAGAAAGTAAACTTGGGTTGGAGACGCCCTGCAAAAGATAATATTGAAAGCCATACCTCAAGCACAGCTCCTTACCTATTCTGTTTTTCTAAACACAGCCAAATAAATATGCCAACAAAATAAAATGGCACCATGTTTAAGGCTGACACTAATAGTGTACAGATGAAGAACATGGAGCGTGGAGTCAGTTTAAGTTAAGGTTCTACTCCTTGCCAGCTATATGACTTGGAGTAAATTATTTCCCTTCACCTTGAGCCTCCATTTTCCCATGTGTAAAACAGATAGTCCAGTGTATCTCCGTCATAGGATTTTGTGACGATTAGATACGGTAGTAATCCATGTAAAGCAATGAGCAAAATGCCTGGCACATATTAAGTGCTGTAATAAATGTTAACTAATAGCAGTAGCAAAGGCAGCAGGTACATGGCCCCTGTACATGCTACTCCTCTCCCCATTTAGTCCGTAAGAATGGATAATCTCTTCTTTTGTAATGTTATAAACTCAGACAGTGTTACATCCATGCCTTTAAAATACATTTTAACAGAACCAAATCTAGAAGTGCCCTTAGGATCAGCTGGTGCTCTTCTTTCATTTAAAGTGAGAAAAAGAAGGTATGACAGGATTGGAGAAGGCCCTAGGTCTCCTGGTTCACAGCCTTTCTTTTTTACTACATGTTGCTACCTTCTCAATCACAGAGCCATGTGTCCCTTTTCATTCTTAATTAAGCTTTTGCTTCCAAGGAAACTAATTATTTCTCTCTACTTTTGTGTGTGTGAAATTTTTCTTAATAAACAGAAAATTATTAAAATCTTTGAGCTGAAATTAAAAAATAATTGTTTAAAGCAAATTAGAATATGCTTGATTATATATAGACGGTCTCTGTTAGGGAACAAAGAAGCTGGTAACAGTGGTTGCCTCTGAGGAGGGGCACTAGAGGAGAAGTGGCATTGATCATAGTGGTGTTATGACAAGGTGTTCCTGAGACCTATAAATTCTGAAGAATATTCAGTTTTTCCAATCCACTTACAGGTTAGTAGAATAGGACAAGGAAGAAAATAGTACAAGTATCTGTAGTTATTTGAAATTTGGGGACTATATAGATTCAGATAAAATTTTGGAGGTATCCATTATACTATTGACACTCTTAACTCTCACTACCCAGATTTCAGGAACCAAATAGGTTTGGATAGGGAGGAATACTTTGGTTTCGTTTGGGTGAAGACTGCTCCTGAGAATTACGTTGACGTGCCTCTGTCTCTGACTTAGTGGGTGACCTTGGGTAAATTTCATAACCTAATTCCTCACCTGCCAATGGATAGAGATGATAAGCCCTGTTCTTACCTGGTACATAAGGTTGTTGCAGCATAAAATGAAATCATGTGGAAATTAACACAATTCAGGGTTCAGCCTTGTTAGAAGACTAGGAACTTAACTTGAGCTCTTGGAAAAGAAAAGAAGTAGTATTTTAACAAGCACGTGTTCATGCTAGGTTGGATTGCAGAGGCAGCATTCACCTCTCAAAAAAGAGAAAGGGAAGGCCAAATGACTGTATGACTATACTTTGTTTTGGCCACTTTATGTGATGCTTTCTTGTGTGTGTGTGTGTGTATGTGTGTGTGTGTGTGTTACAGTGTAATGTTTGAGCCTCCTACTTTTTCTGTGTTAAAACCTATGATTTGCAGAGCTAGTTACTTCTAACTTCCTCTTTTCTGAAATAAGAAGAAACATTTTAAAGCAAAACAATCCGAATATGTTTTAGGGTTACTACCCTTAAATTTCAGAGCATAGCATTCTTGACAGCATGGAAGGTATCTGTTTAGCACCTCTCATATCATATATTTATTAAGGTAATTAAATTCTTAACGGTAGAAGTAATATTTAACCTCTGTGCATTGCTACCAACATTTTAATATATTGAGGGTTTTTAGTTATTATAAATTCGTAAAAAATATTTTCAATATAGTAGATTTACTCAAGGAAAATAATGAAGTACCTGACATTATTATCTATAGGAACTTTTTCCTTTAAGAAGATAGTACTTTATGGGAATATGTTTAAGAAACAGGATATTTACATAGTCTTGAGCTATCTTCTCATAAGATACTTATTAATTACAAAGGGGAAAATAGTACCTTTATAGTGTAGAAACCTGGTAGGCAGCACCCGCACTAAGTGATCAAAGTTAATATCACTAGTAAAGGGACAAGTTGGTGCAGTAGTCCCCCTTTATCCACAGTTTTGCTTTCCACCAGTTTCGGTTATCCGCAGTCAACCATGGTCCAAAAACATTAAATGGAAAATTCCAGAAATAAACAATTCATAAGTTTTAAATTGTGTGCTGTTCTGAGTAAAGTGATGAAATCTCACTCTGTCCTGCCCAGGATGTGAATCATCCCTTTGTCCAGCATATTCATGCTGTATGTGTTACCTACCCGTTAGTAAGTAGCCCTTTAGGTTATCAGATCAACTGTCATGGTATTGCGGTGCTTGTGTTCAGGTAACCCTTATAAGGGCCCCAAAGTACAGGGGTAGTGACGCTGGCAATTTGGATACGTCAAGAGAAGCTGTAAAGTGCTTCCTTTAAGTGAAAAGGTGAAAGTTCTCAGCTTAATAGGGAAAGAAAAAAAATCGTATGCTAAAGTTGCTGAGATCTGTGGTAAGAAGAAATCTTCCGTCTATGAAATTGTGAAGAGGGAAAAAGAAATTCATGCTCGTTTTGTTATCACACCTCAAATATGTATGTATAGGAAAAAACATAGTATGTATAGGGTTTGGTACTATCCATTAGTTTCAGGCATCCACTGGGAGTCTTGGAACATAACCCTCTGCTGGGGTAAGGGGGAACTACTGTGTTTTGGACCTCCTGATATGATGTATTTGAAAGGACACATTACTTCTTTGATATTCTTACCAAAAATGCAAGTTGAATCTAATCGTGAGGAAATATTAAATAAACCCAAATTGGGGGACATTTTACAAAACAAATGACCTGTACTCCTCAAAATTGTCAAGATCTTGAAAGACAAACTGAAGAACTGCTCCTGATTAAAGGAGAAGAAATTGTTCCAGGTTAAAAGAATTGTCATGAAGAAGCATGAAATTTACTAAATGAAACCTATGATCCTAGATTGGATCCTAAGCCAAAAATATTTTCCTTCATTTTTCTAAAAAGGACGTTAGATAATTGGAGAAATTATCTCCAATATAATTCCAATATCTCTAGTATATAGATTAAATAATAGTACTCTATCAATGTAATTTTCCTGGTTTTGATAATTGTACTATCTTTATGTAAAATAATATTCATGTATTTTTAGGAAATATACCCTGAAGTATTTAGGGTTAAAGGAGCAGTGTGTCTATTATTTTCAAACAAGTCATAAAAAATACAGAAATAATAATATAGAAAAAAATGATAGACATGATTAAGTATTAAGATTTGGGAAATATGGATGAAGGTTGTAGGTAAATTCTTTGTACTACTTTTGCAACTTTTCTAAGTCTGAAATTACTTTTTAAAAAAAGATAAAGGAGGGGCTGGCCTGGTGGCATAGTGGTTAAGTTCACTTCGGCAGCCTGAGGTTTGCCAGTTTGGATCCTGAGCGCAGCCCTACACACCACTCATCAAGCCATGCTGTGACAGGCATCCCACATATAAAATAGAGAAAGGTGGACACAGATCTTAGCTCAGAGCCAGTCTTCTTCAGCAAATAGAGGAGGATTAGTGGCGGATGTTAGCTCAGGGCTAACCTTCCTCAAAAAAAAAACCAACAAAAAGATAAAGGAGATAGTAAATGAGGTTTGTCACTAACTGATTTTTTTTGCATCAATAGACTATTGCTTATCGATGATTTGGAAGATGATGATTTGCAGAGAAAAGTTAATATCAAAGTGTGGCAAATGAATAATACTATTACAATATGACAGAGCAACATAAAACAGGTTGATAAAATGTCAAAGCATTTTTACTGTATTAAAAGTAATTTTTTGATTGACAACTCTCATTATTGCATAGTATTATGACTCATGTATACTTCGATACATTGAGAAAAAGTTATTAGTTTTCACTTTTTGCGTGGAATTCTTTTCATGACTTATTCACCAATTTTTGAGTAGGTTGTTAAAAACCCTTTCTGGGTCAGTTTCCTCATCTATAAAATGAGCTGGTTGGTGTACATTAAATTTTAAGGTTCCTTCCAGTTCTAAAATTATGTGATCTTATAACTAGATAGAAAGTGAAAGTTAATTTTCCCAGTCAAAAGCTGTTGTTAAATACACAATTTATGTGCCGAGGGACAGTGTAATAATTATTAAGGTAACAGATTTTTTTCTGTGAAAGAAACTTTTGCTGAGATTTTATTTAATTGTACAATTTCATTTGTATGCCACTTCTTACACGTTATTGACACTAGTTTTTTTTACATTTAATGTGGTTTATAAGTATAATTTTATAGCATTTCCCAGAGAAAACTTAAGACTCAAGACTGATAATGAAAGTTATTTGTTCTTAATAAGGATATATTCTCTGCAGCCTAGAAGGATTGTCAAAATACAGGTAGCTGATAAAGTAAAAATTAAATTGATGTCCAGTATAAATTATCTTTTAGTTATAGCTAATAAAATTAAAACTTTGTTAATCCGTTTTTTTTCCTTCACCCTCCCAGCTTGGTGATCCAGCTATTTTTCCTGCCGTAATTGTGGAACATGTTCCTGGTGCTGATATTCTCAATAGTTACGCAGGTCTAGCCTGTGTGGAAGAGCCCAATGACATGATTACTGAGAGCTCCCTGGATGTCGCTGAAGAAGAAATCATAGATGACGATGATGACGACATCACCCTTACAGGTATGCGTCCCTCCGGCAGCATTTTACTTCAGCACAGTTTTAGGCAGTCTCCTAGCCCTGTGATTTTAGGGGCATGAGAAGACCCTAACTTGGTTTTGAGTAACTCCATTACCTGCCGAAGCTAGAGCCCTGCAGAGAGAAGGAAATTACATTTTCTTTGTTGTCTGCCTGTGTGTCATACTGCTTTCACACCTGCCCTTTCTTCTTTGCTGAATATATTGAAATGGAGGTGACAGAATAGGAGGCATGTTAAAGGAACCAAACAGCTCAATTCATCAAGTCTTCACTGAGCACTTTTTGTATGCATAGCTCTATGTTCTTGATGACAATGAGAAGTTGTAGGGAAAAAGATAGGAATGTTCTTTTTTTTGACTGCTGCCACAGGAAGTAGATAGGAGGCCGTGACCCCAATGTAGGATAAGGCGCTGGGGTTTAAAGAAGATTCCTTTTCTGGTTCAGTCAGAAGTAGTAGGATACTTCAAACCTGAAGAGTTCGCTAGGTGAGTGTGAGGTACTGGGAGTGCTAATTTCATCTTTTAGAAATTGGTGCATGCATTTGTATTTTTATACATTTATATTCATATATCTTGGCCAGAGATGTTGGAGGTGTTTGAGAAAATTATTTGGCAGCAAAGGTTATTTGAATATTTACTCTTAAATTAAAAAGAAAAGGAAGTTAACATTAGTTGCAATATTACTAACTAAACCTAGACTTTATTTATGTTTCACTCATTTCACACTAATGTCCTTTTTCTGATCCAGGAGCCTATCTAGAATCCCACATGGCATTTAGTTGCTGTTTCCTCTTAGTCTCTTGCAGTCTGTAAGAGTTCCTCTGTCTCTCCTCGTCTCTCATAAACTTCATACTTTTGAGGAGTACTGGTCAGACATTGTAGAATGTCCCTCCGTTTTATTTGTGTGATGTTTTCTCATGATTGGAATGAGAGAATGCATTTTGGGCAAAAATACCACCAAAATGGCATTGTCTTCTTCTTAGTGCATCTTATTAAGGTAGTATATTTTAAAAAAATACATTACCTCATTTAATTCTCACAACAGAAAAAGAAAACTGAAATTAGGTTAAATTAAATGACTTGCTTCAGGTCACACACCAAGTGACTGAGCTCCCATTGATAATGTTGCCAAACAACCCACTTAGTTTTTGTATTGTCTTCTGTTTTTTACAGTCTGTTCTCATATATTCACATTTTTCGTTCAGAGCACTCGAAGTTTTTTTTTTTTGAGGAGGATCAGCCCTGAGCTAACATCCAAGCCCATCTTCCTCTACTTTATATGTGGGACGCCTGCCATAGCATGGCTTGCCACGAGGTGCCATGTCTGCACCTGGGATCCCAACCAGTGAACTTGGGGCCGCCGAAGCAGAATGTGCGCACTTGACCGCTGCACCACCGGGCCTGCCCCTCAAAGATTTTTGATAAATCTAGACTTATTTCTCCCTTGTCAATAAGGGAATTAGCTTAATCAGATTGGACGTTTCTGTTCATTGCTGGCTGTGATCTGTGTGTTTAGTATAACAGAATGACCACCTTGTTCTTAGCTTGTAGGGTTTTTGCAATGTATTTTGATGTAGCTTTTTAATGCATTAGGTTAAGGCTACTCTCACTGTAGGTTGGGAACCAGGGTCTCCCCTGAAGGGCTGTTTATTACTGGTTTCAGTCATCAGGGAAGACATTGGTTCTCCCAGAAGAAATAGAGACTAGCGAAGCAGATCGAGGATCTTTAGGAAAAGGAATTGCTTCTTTCTTTCAGTGCTTCACTCTCCTGGGCTTAGACGTGAGGATAGCTGATGATGAGATACAGACAGGCTCCTTCCTACCTGGAAAACAGAACTAGTATGGAATGGGTCCAGAAAACAAGCCATATCTTGAAAACCAGATTTGCTATTTGCATGATCCTTGTCCCTCCTGTTTCTTCTCTCCCAACACAAGCCTTTGTTTAACTCTTGCATCCTTGTTTGAGCAATGTCTGAGAATGGAAACCTTGTAGCCCTCCTTAGTTCAGAATTGGGGAGGAAAGAGTACTGCACTTTTGAGAAACTACAAGGCAAGAAAGAGATGGGAATGGAACAGTTTATAAACTGTACTTGAGAGTCCCAGGCAGCACTTCAGATGATATTAAGAATTCTTGTCAATTTTTTTAGGTATGATCATAGCATTGTGTTAGATTCCTTGTCTTTTAGACACATATGCTAAAATGTTTAGAGATAAAATATGATGTCCTGGTTCCTTCAAAATAGTCCTGGGTTGGTGGGTATGTGTGAGGGGAACTTGAAGGCAGTAGGTGGAGTATGGATGAAAGAAAATTGACCGTGTGTTGATAATGATTGATGCTGAGAATGGATATGAGAATTCATTATACTATGTTCCATAATTTTGATTTTGTTTGAAATTTTCAATAATAAAAAGATTGAATTATTTTTATGGATTTGAGGCGTATATGAAAATGCAGCTATCATCTATAACCTTTTATTTCAAGTTTCCATGTTCATCGAAACACTTTTGTTTTTGCCGTTGATTTATCTCATATCAAGATTGAACCGGGGGCCGGCTCCGTGGCCGAGTGGTTAAGTTCACGCGCTCCGCTGCAGCGGCCCAGGGTTTGGATCCTGGGGGCGCACATGGCACCGCTCGTCAGGCCACGTTGAGGCGGTGTCCCACATCCCACAGCTAGAAGGACCAGCAGCTAAGATATACAACCGTGTATGGGGGGGTTTGGGGAGATAAAGCAGGAAAAAAAAAAGAAAAAGATCGAACCTAACTCATTTGACTGTGAGCTCTTACCTATGTGGAGATTCTTCTTCCATTACCAGTCTTTGAGGATCTAAAACTGAAATTATTAAAGGAGATAGTAGGAATTGTATTGCCACAAATGGAAGGTAACCATGATGGCTATATTCATTAGTAAATCTTCTCTTTTAAAAAAAATGTTATTATGTGTCCCATCTTTCATACTTACTCTTATCTGTTTTTGCAAGATCAAATATGATCTTTAGTAATTCATAATAATTTCAAATGTCTTTAATGAATTGTTATCTGAATTATAGTATCAGTGCTGTCCTTAGTATAAATAGATTTTAACTAGTTGTCAAATCAGAGCTAATCTGTTATAAAGTTTAAAAATACATGTATTAAAATCTTCTGGGTTTATTGTTGCCTACAAGAAATTATTGTCATCTATTTAATGAAGGGCCAACATTTTCTTTATATTGTTAAAAGCTAGATATACTTTTTTCTGGTTTTCCTTCCTGTTTCATGTAGGACCCACCAATTTATTTTGCATTTCGTGACCTAAGCACTGAAGCTGAATGGAATAAATCAAGTTTTACAAATTAGACCATTGATGTTAAACACATTTAGCTTGCCTCATGTTTTTGAAATTCAAAAGATAGCGTGATTTCTGAATATAGCTGGGGAATGGTTTCTAGTGTATATTAAGTTAAAGAAACAAGGATCAGGACAGCATGAATAGTATGCTACTGTTTACTTAAGATATGGGAAAGAATATAAATAATAGGTGTGTGTTTGCTTATATTTAAAAAATAGAAAGATAAGCCAAAAACTAATAAAAATAGTACCTTACAGGGAAAAGGAGAGGACAGGAATGAAAGCTAGAATTCTCTAAATGTACTTTGTTTTGTAGTTTTTACTTTGGAACCATGTAAATGTTTAACAGAATTATAAAACAAAATTAAATCCAAAAGAGGGAAAATTCGGAATCTAAAAATTGAAGCACACTGAAACAAATGAACTTAATTATGTTAATTGAGTTGTTGGCATAACCATAACGGATAATAATTATTTAAAGTGATTTTTAAGGCTGTACATTTCCCACTAGGATATACCCTAAGAAGCAAAAACAAAACTGCTTAGGAATCTTAAATTGTCTTCAGTAATTATACTGTTAGTAATAATATGGCTTTTGTTATTTTAAAACGTGTGTGCTCGTATGAGAGAGATATTAGGGTAAAATCAAATAAGTAATGAAGTTAATGTTATAAGAAGCCAAAATTTTTGGCATAAAATAAGATGCACAAAATATTAAATTGCAGAGTTAAGTAAAAATTCTATAATTCTATAAATAAATTTAATATAAATAAATCCTATAAATAAATTATGTAAGCCTACAAATAAATTCTGTAATGCTAAATTCGAATTGAAAATATCGGTATGAACTCATGATGTATTTTCTTCTTTAAAAAAACAAAAACAAAATATTTACTAGGCAGATATGGGACAACTTGAGCATAAATGAGATAACCACAGTGGATGGAAGCATATCTAGTATGTTCAAATCCATGATTTCATGATACATATGCACAAAAAAATAGTCACCAATAGGTTATGCTAATTACAATTTTGAAAACTGATAAGGTTAGGAATCAGACACTTATTCTCCCTTCACTATATGAACTATATTGCTGAGTCAACTAGATTATTAAATGAGAAGTTTCTCCTTATAGTGGTATTCCAGCTTATAAATGAAAAAGGTATGATAAGTAGAATATCTGCATTTTGTAATCCCTAATGAATTAATAGGGATAGGTATTGAGCATCAACAGTTGCTAACATCACAAAGAGAGAACACCAGAGGGGCTGGCCCCGTGGCCGAGTGGTTAAGTTCGCGCGCTCCGCTGCAGGAGGCCCAGTGTTTCGTTGGTTCGAATCCTGGGCGCGGACATGGCACTGCTCATCAGACCACACTGAGGCAGCGTCCCACATGCCACAACTAGAAGAACGCACAACGAAGAATACACAACTATGTACCGGGGGGCGTTGGGGAAAAAATTTAAAAAAAAAATCTTTAAAAAAAAAAAAAAAAAAAAGAACAATAACATTATTAAAAAAAAAAAAAGAGAACACCAGACATTTGAGCCTTTTACACATCATCATCACATCATCACATATGAAAAATACCTTTCCTCCAAAATAATACCAGAATTTGATCAAGCTTCCAGAATTGACTACCAGTTTAGAGGAAATATAGAGAAATGTGTTACACTGCACAATGGGAATACAATTAGCAAAATCCAGACTGTGAGAAACTCGACAGGACAGCCTCGTTTCCTCATTCGTTGCAAGGAAAAAAAGAGAAAGAGAGGGTGACATAGAAATGAAAAGAAACTTAAGAAACATATCAGTCAATTGCAATGTGAGGACTGTATTTGGATCCTGATTTAAGCAAAAAACCATCAACTCCCCCTCACCCACTACCATTTGTGATATTTGAGACAATTGGACATTTGAATGCTATTTGATTAAGGCAAAATTGATTTTTTAAAATATGTGATAATGACATTATATTTATCTTTTCAAAACAGAGTTTTTATCTTTTAGAGAGACATGAAATATTTACTGCTGAAATATTCTAATGTTTAGAATTTGCATCAAAATAATATGGTGATAGAGGAGTGCAGAGAGGTATAGATAAAACAACATTGGCTATGAATTGATAATTGTTGAAGATGGGTGACAGATACATAGGAGTTCATTATATTATTCTGTTTACATTTGAATATGTTTTAAATTCTCCAAAATAATTTTTAGAAAAGCAACCTATTCCCCAGCTTTGGCCACTGAAAAGGCTTAGAAGTCGTGAACGTTCCAACACCCCTACTATACCATGACTTATGGTCTCCAAATGCACTTTCCACTAAAGATACCAGGGTACTTGGGAGAAACAACTAATTCTGGGTTCAGGGCAGGAAATGTACAAGAATAGCCTATAATATCTTATCATCCCAGAAGGCATGAAAGGGATTCAGCATTTCTCAGGTCATGTCTAAAAGACCCAGAAACCAAGTTTAGTTCCCACTGGCCGAAGATGGGACATTTAGAGGATCATTAAGAATTACAACTGCAGGGGCCAGCCCAGTGGGTGCAGCGGTTAAAGTTCGTACATTCTGCTTCGATGGCCTGGGGTTTGCCGGTTCAGATCCCGGGTGTGGACATGACACTGCTTAGAAGGCCACGCTGTGGTGGGCATCCCATGTATACAAAGTAGAGGAAGATGGGCACAGATGTTAGCTCAGGGCCAGTCTTTCTCAGCAAAAAGAGGAGGATTGGCAGCAGATGTTAGCTCAGGGCTAATCTTCCTCAAAAAAAAAAAAAATTACAACTGCAAAGGATTGAGGAATATGTTAGAATCTGTGTATTCGCAATGATAAAAAAGTAACTCAGTGGTCACCTTTGGAAGGTGCTGGGAAGCCCATTTACTATTCTGAAAACCAGTAAATAATGGAAAAAGAATCCAGCATTTAATTTGCCCTTATTGTATATACCATGGCTCAAGGTAACCAGATAGTTGATGAAGGAAAGTTCTTCTTTATAGAGAGGTCTGATAAATGCTGGAGGAATGATAGGATTAGAATTATCACCATTTTGGAATCCCTAAGGACATTGTGGATCTAGGCAACTATTGTCAATAACTGTTAAGGCCATCAGGTGAAAAGCTGACTGACGGAGAATTTCACGATGGATCAGGCTGACAACACCGGAATCTGGTTCTCAATCTTAACAGTACTGAAAGGAGACCACCACGTTTCTTAGCAGTACTTTAGGAGGCACATAGAATCACACGGCATCACCTTTGAAATATTCTTGCCAAAAACTTGAATGTGAATCTAATCAAGCTTCAAAATATAACTGCCAGGTTACAGGAAATACTTGGGGGAAGGGATATGGTAAGTGACACCACAGAGGTGTAATCAGCAAAATCTACAAAGGGGGAAACTACAGACAGATGACCCTGTTTCTTCTAAAACAAGTAGCAAAAAGGAAAGAAAAAAAAAGAGGGAGGAGGTACTTGTCAAACGCAATGCATGAACTTGGTTTGGATCCTGATATGAACAAACCAACTTTTTAAAGAACCTGAGACATTAGAGAAATTTCAATACTAACTGGATATCTGATTTAAAGAATAATTTTTAAGAGGTGTGATCATGGTATTGTTGTTTAGGGATATATACTGTAATATTTACACTTGAACGATAGGCTATCTGGGGTTCTCTTTAAAATATCTGGTGTGTGTGTATTGGGTTGGGGAGTATGGATGAAGGAAGATTGACTGTTATTAAGTATTGAAGCTGGGCCCTTGATACATGGGGTTCATTATATGATTTTCTCTATTTTTATGTATGTTTGAAATTTTTCGTTATAAAAAGCTTGACAAAGAAGTGGTTTGAAATTCTCCTTGTTTTTTTCTGAATTGATAGGCAACTAAATTATTATCCGTACTGCTTTTATCATTTTCATCTACCCAGCAGACTTTAAAATATTTTAGAAAACTTATTTATGTAAATGAATATCTAGAATTATAAAAATAGTAATAATTGTTGAGTTATCTGTGCCTTATTTACCTGCGTTTTTTAAATTTAATTTTAAATTTAAAAATTTTCGTTAGTTCATAGAATTTCAAAGCCTTGACGAAGGAGCACTATGCTTTTCTACTACGCTGTAACTCTACAAGATTTTAAATAGGAGGCTTAAGGTTTTAATAGGAAGTGTTACAATGTCCTGCTTCAATCATTTTTTGCTAGAATTTTCGAGATGTTGATCTTTTCTGGTTTTAATTATTGTGGAGGAATTGGGCTTTTAAAGCATTTCTTTTTATAGAACAGATAGTTAAAATTTGATTGATTGGGGCCAGCCCTGTGGCCGAGTGGTTAGGTTTGCACGCTCTGCTTCACTGGCCCAGGATTTCACCTATTTGGATCCTGGGCACAGACGTGGCACCACTCATCAGGCCATGCTGAGGCGGTGTCCCACATGCTACAAACCAGAAGGACCCACAACTAAAAATATACAACTATGTACTGGGGGTGCCTTAGGGAGAAAAAGGAAAAATAAAATCTTTAAAAAGAAAAATTTTTAATTGATGTTTTTCATTACAGGTAGGAGAAATAGTCTCGTAATGAAGACTATGAGTAGTCTCTATCAGTAATCTCCTAATGAAGTTTTGTGCATCATGACATGAAAATAAAAAGCACACAAACTTTCAGAAATAAAAAACTAGTCAAAAATCTATTCAAATTTTCTAGGATGCTTTCTGTAATAATTCAGAAATGTGACCACTTGCCTTAAGAGAAAAAGTTTAAAGCCTTTGAAAGAGGAAGACTCCATGAAATGTTGAACTACTGTTTGAAAAATTCAGGCTAGATTAAAATCCTTGCCTCTTTCTATATTGGCTATCTTCTTGTTCTTTGATTTCCATGTGACCTATAGATATGTGGGTTCGACGATACTAGCTGAGGGAATCAAGCCCAGAAGATTGGAATTCTGCAGGTACATCTTTCGTATCTGGAAGAAGGTGCTTCTCTTCTGGTTTGACAGGTTGTGGGGACTCCCAGTGTTAGCCCATAAAATAAAATACAGTTATTTTATGGAAGAAAATGTTCTTTGTTAGGAATTTCTTCCTAATTGAGAGGAGCTGACTAGTATATGACCTTAGATCCTGAACTTCTTTGTTTGCATCCTTCAGGAATTTTTCTGGCTCTTTGCTCCTTCAGCAGTCCATCCCTTCCATTCCCATCGTGAGATTCCTCCCTTGGGAAGGCAGTCAGCCATATCAGTGTCTAAAGCAAGTTAACTAAATCTGCTGTTATTATAACAGCCTTTAGTGGTTGTATATTTTGTTTTATAATGATACAGACCAGTTACCTCATTTTTTTAAATGCAAAATTCTTATTCTCATGTCCTTCTACTATTCTTCTTGCTTTAATTTCTCTCTCTTTCTCTCTAAGTATTTAAATCCTAGCTATCTTAAATGACTCAGCCTAAGGTCATCTCTTTAGGAAGCCTTCTAAACTTATAGCAA
Organism: Equus quagga; assembly: GCF_021613505.1. Taxonomy (NCBI): domain Eukaryota; kingdom Metazoa; phylum Chordata; class Mammalia; order Perissodactyla; family Equidae; genus Equus; species Equus quagga. Next base: position 53,316,390 of record NC_060272.1, on the reverse strand, counting down.
TATACAGTGCCTGTAGTCAGTCTATTTTATACCATAAAATTAATCAGTTTGTTGTTCTCTTAAATAGTATCTGAGTGTCAGTTACCAGTGGATAAGGAAAAAGGTCATGTGTTGTACTATTGTAGCTTACGCATTTCCTAGCACAATTGTTTGAGTGATAGGCATTCAGTATTATTGCCAATTGAGAACTTAGAGAAGATTAAGAATTTCCTAGGTTCTTAGAGATCTTCAGTCTAAAGAGAATGTGAACTGTTTAGGAAATATTTAGGATAATAAATGTTATAATATTCTAATGGAAAGTTAAGTTAAATTTCAAAGAGCTGCCAATTTCTTGGAAATTGGGTTATAGTATTAATAATGAAAAGGAAGATGATTTTGTTCATTCTCTGGATTGAATAGAAATGGGGAGAGAAGAATGTGGAAATGATCACTATCATTCATTTGACTGAGAGAACTTTTGCTTTAAGTACTTTGTTTATATTTACTCTTTAACCTGTGTAAAATTAAAAGTGTAAATTAAAACTTTAAACCTGTGTAAATTAAAAATTATACTGTCAGTCTAACCCTGAATCTGGAAGTCATGATTTCATATATGTATATTTTCAAACTTTTAAAAATGATGTCTAATTTTTATCACAAATATTCGTGGGGAAATACAGCAAGTAAGTATGAGGGATTATGGATGATGAATATCGAATTTATCCATAAAAAAGGGCATTTTTAGCTCTTTATTTAGTTTCTTGGTGCTGATCCTGGAGCCAAGGGGCTAGAAGCCATCGAGGAATTCACTAGGCATCTATGTTAGACATCGGTCTGGGATGCAGAGAAGTGTCAAGTATCTAGCGTATACTTGGATTAATTTTCAAGTAGGGGAATTAGTGTTCTATAGCACAACTAGAGAAGAATGGTACCAAAATACTATAATTATCAAAGGATGTTTAGGTTCTAGTAATGTGACTGACTAAAACTTTTTGGAGATGGTGGCAGTTCGTTAATTATAGAGGAATAGAAGAAGAGTCGGAGATTAACAGAGACCCATGTTCATTCCTATCAGCGAACTAGAGCATTGGAATCAGTGTTAGAGCTGAAGGGGGACTTGAGAATATCAACCCAGTCATTTTATAGTGTGGAGTCTACAGAAACAAAATGACTTGCCCAGTGACATCCTAGTTTAGTGGCACACTTGAGATTTCCAACTGTCATTCCTGAACCCTTTCTAATCAAGTCCAATAGCCATCTTATTTATTCTTGAAAATGTAAGAATTATTGGAGAATTAACTAGTGGTTTCCCTCCAGAAACCAGCTTATTTTCCTTCTCTTTTACCTCCCAGCATCTTACAGGGTTTTTGTTTTGTTTTTTAATAAAAACTCCACATCTTGCAAAGTTCTTTTAAAAATAAGAAATAGATAAATATTTAATAGTCATATTCAGTATAGATTTTATATGTTGATACAAAGTATGTATATAAACCCAAATGTTAAGTGATGTATCCTGGTTTAAGAGACCAGAATCTGTGCATTTTAGAACAGCGGATATCTTGTAACTAATTCTGTTTTTTCTTTAAATGTGTTGTAGTTGAAGCTTCCTGTCATAATGGGGATGAAACAATTGAAACTATCGAGGCTGCTGAGGCTCTCCTGAATATGGATTCTCCTGGCCCTATGCTGGATGAAAAACGAATAAGTGAGTGGTTATGTGTTAGGATTGTTCATGTTTATATACTTTGAAAAGTGATTCTTGCCGTCTCTTTCTGTTAGGTGGTAAATTAAGAGACCAGAGACCATGTTTTATGTGTTGTGTGTCCCAGGTGCATTTTAAGGTATGGTACTAGTTGAGGCACCTTTACTAAAGTGTAAGTTAAAAAAGACTTTTTAAAAATTGGGGAAGTGAGGCCTTTAGGAATAAATGAGTAATTTATTTAGTTGTCAAATAGCAGATTATGCAGAATTTGTCTCTTAACCTCATTGGTCAAAGTATTAGAGTATTAGGAGCCCGTACTATTATAATTTAGTGATCTCTATAGATGTTTATCAGTGAATAGACAAAAATCCATTGAAAAATTTTCTAACACTTAATGGAATAAAATTCACTGCCACTTTATTGATCTGCTTTTAAATCTATGTTCTTCTTTGGGCTTTTTTGATAAGAACGTTGTCAAACTCATAAAATTAATTATTACTAAATCAATTCAAAATGTTTATTGAATATTTTCTATATGCATAGAAGTGTATTAGGCAATAAGGTAATATTCAAATGAACAGATACTGTTTCTTTCCTCGAGCTTATGATTTAATTTTGAAGACATATATGTAAATAACTGTAAAAGCCAAAAGTAAAGTCTCTGAGAAGGATAGCAAGGTTCTGGAAGGAGAGGGTACTCTAGCTGAGAACGTCAGAGACGGGCTTTATGGTGGGAGTGCTTGACCTGGCCTATAAGTGACAAGTAAGCTTTTAAAGGGTAGAGGAGACAGGAAAGGGCATTCAAAGTAGAGGGAATGGATTGAGCAAAAGACACATCTGTAGAAAAGAATGAACTGTTTCAGAGAAAAATGCTTTGGTATAGCTGAAGTGTAAGCTTCATGGTGGCTGAGAGATGAGATTGGAAAGGTAGGTTTTATCTACATTTTGGAAGCTTCAAAAGGCATGCTCTGAAGTTTGGGTTGTTCTTTTTTTCCCCTATAAACTATGGGAAGATATGTCAATTTTATTTTTATTTCTAATTTTCAGGGTGTTTCAGGGTCTTCTTTTTTTATAAAGAAGAATAATGTGGTCAGATCAGACTTAGGTTTCAGAGAATAACTTCAGCAGCAATGTGAAGAATGGAGAAGAGAGACGAGATAGACTGGTGATAGGAAATCAAGTAATGAAGACATTGGAATAGTCCAGTCAAGCCTAGACTGACTTAGGGTATCTGATTTAGGGCAGAGAAAATAAAAAGCAGGGACTAGATTTCAAGATTTTATTTCTACTTTAATCTGCATAGAAACAGGAAATTATTTTATGAAATTATTTTGGTTTATAATACAAAGTTGATTATAATTAGTTGATTTTATTTCCATTAGATAATAATATATTTAGTTCATCTGAAGATGACATTGTTGTTGCCCCAATCACCCATGTATCCGTCACATTAGATGGGATTCCTGAAGTAATGGAAACTCACCAGGTTCAAGAGACATATGCACACTCACCGGGAGCCTCATCGCCAGAACAACCCAAGAGAAAGAAAGGTGGGTGGTTAATTTGTTTAGGGCAAACCTTCAAATCTTGATGTGGAATCTAAATATAATTTTTACTCAAGGATATTTTTACACCAAATAAAACGTATATAAGAAAAAATTGAGGGCACAAAAGATAAATGAAGAGGTATTTCTTCATATTGGATTAATTTTTTTTTAAATTACGTTATTTTATTCATTTCAAATATTTGGCCTACCTCAAAGAAAAGGGATTCTTCCAACTTTTACAGACCTCAACCTTTTATCTAAACCCTTTTATCCAAGCTCAGAGAGAGCTTGTGGGTAAAAGCATGTCAGCTTCCTCCCACAGGTCATAGTTTGAAAACCATCAGCATAGATTCCACTGGGAAAAATAGGAGTTGGAAATCAGTGGGTAAGTAATTGAAGAGGAAAATGTTAGAATGTCTTAAAGGGAATTTTTTAACTTTTCACAAATTAGGCCCATACTTGGATTCTAAAGTCTGACACACTTTCAATTTAATTGCCTTCTGATTCTACTCCAGCCTGTTGAATAAATGGCGTCACCAGCCACCCAGTAACCTAACTTCACATGAAAGTAAGAGAAATGCCAAGAGCCCAAAATGAAGGGAAAAATAAAAACAATAAGAGTGAGCTGATGCTGTAGTAGTGGCTTTCAGGGGCTGAGAACGGTATGTCAGTCTTGATGCCCAAGGGGCTTGGGTTTTATTGCCCATGTAGAGGGAGATGCTTAAGTCTTGGTTCAATGCAAGGTGGGGTATTAGACGGAGACCTCAGCATATAATTGGGATCCTGGAAAGGCTATTACCTTCAGGGGAAAAACCTATTGGTACAGACTGATATCAGGGAAGCTTGCATTTCTCAGCTGGGGCTCTGAGTGGAGAAATTCTTCCTTTGAGAATTCGTAATTCTTGCTTTTTTAAAAAAATTTTCTTAAAAAAATTTTTTTTTTGAGGAAGATTAGCCCTGAGCTAACATCTGCTGCCAATCCTCCTCTTTTTGCTGAGGAAGACTGGCCCTGAGCTAACATCTGTGCCCATCTTCCTCTACTTTATATGCAGGACACCTACCACAGCATGGCTTGCCAAGCGGTGCCATGTTCACACCCAGGATCCGAGCCCCGGGCTGCCAAAGCAGAACATGCGCACTTAACCGCTGCGCCACTGGGCCTGCCGGCCCCTAGGCTTACTTTAAAAACCTAGGTTTTTTATTAGATTTTAAACTATCACTGACTTTAGGAATTCCAAGCCAAGTAATTAACGTTAAAGTGGCCCCAGGCTGGCAATAAATTTGGGGCACCAGGCAGAAGCTCTTGTAGAATTGCTCTGGCAAGTCATACATGAAACCCAGGCTGCACAGGATTTCCTCAAATAAAACCCTGTTGAAGGTGAACTCACATTTTGGTATCACAGAACACATGAGGAAGACACTTCCTCAGTGAGCGGCAGCAGACACAGAAAACCCTAGGGTTAGTTCTCTAAGAACTTCAGATAATAGAGTTATCAAATAGAAACTTTCTGTGAATATGATTATAATTATTAAAGCAAAAGAATAAAAAAACATGGTCAAAAAATATGACTATTAAAAAATACCAGATGGAACTTCCTCTTCTAGTCAAGATGGAATAATACACTCTGACTTGGCAACGATTTTTTGGATATAAGATGGAAAGCACAAACAACAAAAGCAAAAATTAAGTGGGACTACACTAGACTAAAAAACTTCTGCACAGCAAAAGAAACAGTCAACAAAATGAAAAGGCAACCTACGGAATGGGAGAAAATATTTGCAAACTATATATCCGATAAGAGATTAATATCCAAAATATATAAAGAACTCATATAGTTCAATAGCAAAAAAACAAGTAATCTGGGGCTGGTCCCATGGCCAAGTGGTTAAGTTTGCATGCTCTACTTCAGCGGCCCTGGGTTTCACTGGTTCGCATCCCCAGCGTGGACCTGGCACCGCTCATCAGGCCATGCTAAGGTGGCGTCCCACACGCCACAACTAGAAGGACCCACAACTGAAATATACAACTACGTACTGGGGGGGATTTGAGGAGAAAAAGCAGGAAAAAAAACAAGTCATCTAATTTAAAATGGGCAGAGGACCTGAATAGACATTTTTCTAAAGAAGACACACAAATGGCCAACAGGTACATGAAAAGATGCCCAGCATCACTAATTGTCAGGGAAATCCAAATTAAAACCACAATTAAGTATCACTTCACACTTGTTAGAATGGCCGTCATCACAAAGACAGGAAATAAATGTTGGCAAACATGTGGAAAAAGGGGACCCTTATACACTGTTAGTGGGAATTTAAATTGGTACAGCCACTATAGAAAACAGTATGGAGGTTCCTCAAAAACTTAAAACTAGAAATACCATATGATCCTACAATTCCACTTTTGGGTTTATAGCCAAAGGAAATGAACACACGATCTCAAAGAGATATCTGCACCCCTATATTTATTGCAGCATTATTCGCAGTAGCTAAGATATGGAAACAACCTAAGTGTCCGTCCATGGATGAATGGATAGAAAAGATGTGATATATATACACGCACAATGGAATATTCAGCTATGAGAAAGAGGGAAATTTTGCCGTTTGCGACAACATGACCTGAAGAGTGACCCTCTTTGACCCTCTTCTCCCTGACTGTTATTCATCCTAACTTCAGAAATGTTTTTCTATTCAGTTTGCCTAGTGATGAGTTGTTATTAACCTTGTGACTTTAGCTGTAGAATTCTGCTTTTCTAAGTTATTGTCCTATGTTAACCCAGAATTCAGAGAGAGTCACCAAGAGTAACCCAGAGAGAGTCAGCCTCACGAATGTTGGGGTAAGACGTACAAACTAAAATATCCAATTATATTGAATCCTCATTGTTTTCTCATATACAGAGTGGTAGTCTGTTCAGAGCATCGTCATCTCAACTTAAATCACAGCAATGTTGTCACCAAGTTGTGATTCTAGATAAGTGGTAAAAGAGGGTCACAACAAGGATTTAGAATAGTTGGTTGACCCAGACTAAGGCTGCACAAAATACAGTTTAACACTGTTGGAATGGACTTGTTTAGAAATTGGATGTTGGATAACCATGAAGTTTGTTTGCTGTGGATTGACGGAAATATACAAAAATGAGATATTCAAAAATAAACAGGAAAATAAAAATTGACTATATGGTTCACCAAAATTTTGCCTCACTTGTTTTTCATATTTCTATAGTTTTGGGAAGTTTCCAGTATTTGAGAACTAGCTCTAGGCAGAGATGCATTTGGAAGAGAGAAAAGCTAAGAATCCGTTTCTTCTGCCTTAAAAAGCTTACATAACCAACAGAGAGATAAACCTATATGGCTTATTTTTTGAGCCCAAGTTTTATCAGCATGAAGAATTCTCCCAAATATTACGAAAGCACCATCAGTATTGTCACCTGAAAGACAAGATACAATGTTTTAAACTTAACCTTATTTTTTACAAATGAGCCGAACTATCATTTCCTGCATGAAAGTTTGTGATCTAACCTACATTAATGCTAAATTTTTACTGAAGTTATTTTACTTTTAGTAAATAGCATTTTAGGAGACCAGTATATGTGATCCATGTATTGAGTATTTAGTGCTTGAAATTTAGGATAAATGACAAAAATAGCATTTATGAACAGTCACATTGTCCATTCTCTCTCACTTTTGAGGGTAAATATTTATGCAGAGCCGTTCTGATTTCAGGGAGAAAAACCAAACCACCACGACCAGATTCCCCAGCCACTACACCAAACATATCTGTGAAGAAGAAAAACAAAGATGGGAAGGGTGAGTACAACTATAACCCTCCCTATAATACTTACGGGTCAAATAACATTAAGATTGTTTTAAAATGTCTGCATATTGTAAGTAGAAACTAGTTTTCTTGAGGTATTGAAATGGATCTTATTGCTGCTGCATGCTTATAAGATATGGTTGCCACTTTCTGTAAAGAGACTGGTAATAATGTAGCCCAAGAAATCTGTTTAAGAGATTTTCACTTACCTGTTGAAATAATCCATCCTTTTATTAATAATAAGTCTCTTGGAAGAGTTCAGCCAGGTTAAGTTTTCAGTTCATAGACACTTTATTACATTGTCTTGGAGTTCTAGTATTTCCGTAATTGCTGTCCAAATTTAGAGAAAATTGTTGTGGCTAATCCACTGGCTCTAATATAAAGAGAACAACTATTGTAAGGTTTTGTATAACTGTTTTCAACTGTTTCTTGTATGTAGCGGTTCTTAAAGAAATAGGAAAAAATTGTCTCAAGTCAAAATTGACTTTCTCTTTAAGTCATCACAAATCTAATTCACAAGACTGATCTGTTTAGACATCTTATGTGGGACTAATAAAAATACCAAATCAGGGGCCAGCCCTGTGGCCGAGTGGTTAGGTTCTCGCGCTCTGCTGCGGCAGCCCAGGGTTTCGCTGGTTTGGATCCTGGGTGTGGACATGGCACCGCTTGTCAGGCCACGTTGAGGTGGCGTCCCATATGTCACAACTAGAAGGACCTGCAACTAAGATATACAACTATGTACCAGGGGGGATTTGGGGAGATAAAGCAGGAAAAAAAAAAATATTGGCCACAGCTGTTAGCTCAGCTGCCAATCTTTAAGGAAAAAAAGATTGGCCACAGCTGTTAGCTCAGGTGCCAATCTTTAAGGAAAAAAAGATTGGCCACAGCTGTTAGCTCAGGTGCCAATCTTTAAAAAAAAAACCAAATCAGTCCCTAAAAATTATGATCGTTATATTACCAATACTAACTGAATTATGTAATATTTTTATATAATTATAACTGGAACTTATGAGACTTCTAGTTGTGTTGTATTGTACTGTTTCAAAGGAAATTTTGGTCTGCTAAAAAGAAATTGTTTTTGTTTCAGGCAACACAATTTATCTTTGGGAGTTTTTACTGGCACTGCTCCAGGACAAAGCTACTTGTCCTAAATATATAAAATGGACCCAGCGAGAAAAAGGCATTTTTAAATTGGTAGATTCTAAAGCAGTATCCAGGTTGTGGGGAAAGCACAAAAACAAACCTGATATGAACTATGAGACCATGGGAAGAGCTCTCAGGTATGTGAAGTTTTTGTAGTTCATTGTATTAAGAATATCATTTCCTAAAAAATAGATAACTTCTAAAATACTGAGGAATAAAGGAAATGGTGAATTTTATTTATTGAAGTGCTAAAGCCACACTACTTATAGAAATCAGTGTACATTTAAATTGAAATCTTATTCCAATCTTGGAAAATGTTTTCCTTCCAAAAATAATCTTTCTGCAAGAAACAGATATTTTATTTATCAAGAGATCAGGAAATGTTAAGCTGTCATCAGGAATTGTAAACTGACCACAGCTCTCATTGTTTTGAGCCATTAAAATTAAGTTCAGCACAAAGTACAAATAGTGGTGATGCAGGTGCTTACTAAGAGGATGCATTATTAAACGTGAATCTCAGGTGTGACATATAATATATTATGGGTAGAATAAATTAATGCTTTGAGAATATTAAAGATGGTGAAAATTTTGAACTAGGGTATCATTTTATTCCTAAACTCTCTTTTAGTTTGTTTTTCTGTCATCATGTCATTTATTCAAGATATGCATATATTTGAGAAAGATTTATTGGAAATAGCAATGATCTGATACTTGATAATCTTCTTAAACTAAAACTATTTAGTAACAGTTTCTGGTTGTTTTTTTTAACTCACACTTATTGGTTCCTGATTTAATTTAAATCATTGACAAAATTTGAATCACTTCTATTTGTCTATCATTAAATTTTATACAGAAAACGGAATCGGATTTACAGAATCAAATTTAAACGGGTAGGGGTGTTATAGGAAGCTGTGGAAGGGAAATCATTTCTTGAGGTTTGTAGCAGTAGATTTGATTGTTCCAGCAAGTCAACAGAAGGTAGAAGAAGGAAAAAAAGAAGAGCTAGAATAATCCATATACTTTATCAACAATCCCCTAATGAGAATTGATTTCAGATTTAGTTGGTAATAAGGACTTTTTCTCTCTTTGTAAGTAAATGTGCGTTTAACACATGTTTAGAAAAGAATGTTTTTAATTATATTATCTTGTATAAAATAACTGACCTTCATTTAGAAATTCTTTTCTCACTTGTTTCTAGCTTTAAACTTTGGTTTATGATTAGGAAATTTTTATTTTGTTAAACATCAATTTATGTTAAATTGAATAAAATATTGATGAAATTGTTTCTTTGAATAGGTACTATTACCAAAGGGGTATTCTGGCAAAAGTGGAAGGTCAGCGCTTGGTGTATCAGTTTAAGGAAATGCCAAAAGATCTTATTTATATAGATGATGAGGATGCAAGTTCCAGCATAGAGTCTTCAGATCCATCCCTGTCTTCGACAACCACTTCAAGTAGGAACCAAGCAAGCCGATCGAGAGTGTCTTCAAGTCCAGGGATAAAAGGAGGAGCCACTACCGTTCTAAAACCAGGGAATTCTAAAGCTGCAAAACCCAAAGATCCTGTGGAAGTTGCACAGCCATCAGAAGTTCTGAGGACAGTGCAGCCCACACAGTCTCCATACCCCACCCAGCTCTTCCGGACTATTCATGTAGTACAGCCAGTACAAGCTGTCCCAGATGGAGAAGCAGCCATCACCAACTGCGTGCAGGATGAAACATTAAATTCTTCCGTTCAGAGTATTAGGTGAGAAACTGAAGTTACCGATGCAAATCATTATGTGATGTTTCTGACCTGAGCCATGATTCGTTACAGGTGTCAAGATTAGAAGTGAAAATAAAAATTATATAGATTTCAAGCTAGAACTCTTGGTCAACAGATTGTTTCAGCAGCAATGTGTATTACATCAGACCTCTGATTGTATCAGTGATGCCTTATTTTTAAACTCTGACATTACTTGATGTTATTCTATCAATTTAAGTCTAGTCTACTATACATTTGTGTAACTGGATTGATCCATACAGGAAGGGATCCACATATAAGAAAATCCAGAGGATGGTTTCAGATCTTTTTTCAAACAGTCAGAAGCTGTAAAAATTCAACATAGATTGACACATTTTGACCTTTTGGAATGCATTGAATTCCGAGAAATAAACATTATTCTTTGGGAAGATCCTATCATGAAACAGTTCTAAAGTTCAAACAGGTAGGGAGACCCAGAATCTAAGGTCCTCTTTTTCAGGCTTTTAGAATGGCAGAAGGTGGAAGAATAGGGTTTTTTTTGGCATAATCAAATCAAATTTGCCTCATAGCTACAGGAAAGATACAAAACAATTAATTAACCAAGAAAACCCTATCTGCTTTTAGAGTGATCCTTTGCAGAAATTCGGGCGTGGGTCTCAGCTGATTTAGAATGGGAGAAAGGGAAGAAGGCAGAAAATTAGATGGACATTTGCAGCCTTCTCTTTTTCTATTTCTTCTGTCATGAATTTCCAGAACATGAGTTATAATAAAATATAGGAGTCCTTCCAAATCCAATGAAAATGATTCTTTGATTATTTTGTTTAGCCAACTTCAGTCTTACATTTGTATATTCCAGAATATAAATGCTGGGTTTTTGTTCAATTGATCTTGCAGTTAGTAGACATTACCTAGAGTCAAGACAGACTTAGATGATTCAGTCTTCCTTGAATAGTTTACTTAAACCTTTAACATTGTGAAAATCAAATTCTCTGAAATCTTTAGTTGTCCTGCAAGGAGTATTAAGACCTCATTTTTTCTATTTTTATTGGACAGGAATGATACATCTTTGTTAGTAAAGGAGTACTTATTTAACATGCTCTATTTTCTTTTTAATGTTTTATTTTCCTCTATGTCTTATTGGTTACATGTGATGACTGAGTATTAAATTGGAAGTATGTGGTTTCTCCCATAGGTATCTAGGCTTTTTGTCGTTTTATAATTATGTGTATTTGTGTTGATAGGAAACATACAATGGCCAGAGCTAATCACTAGGACTCCCCTTTTGGAGTGATTCATTGGTTTTTTAGCATCTGTAATCAAAGTTTGCTTTTTAGATCTTGAGAACAAAACAAAAAACCACACCCCACCAGCTCTGAAAGATTAGATTGTGATATTGTATTGGATACTATATTACCCTGAATGTCAATTTCTGATAAGATTCAATGCCACTTATTAAAACATTGTGATTATCTCTGCTGTATGTTTCAGAATCTTCACTTCTGTGGTCCCTGAGAGTTCTGTGGATTCTCTGCTTGCTTCCTGCCTCTAATATTTTTTCTCTTCAGTCCAACCTATATGTTACTACTAGTCATAGTTTTGTTATGTTGCCTTCTTGCAGTTTTTGTTAGATCTGTGTTGCACACAGAGTGCAGTCCAATTTCTATAGCCTGAGCTGCCAGCTCTCACTCTCTGCTCATAATTCCTCCCTTGCTTTCCAGCTAAGACTGACTGCTTGCCTGTACCTCATTCTGGTACATAAACTGGGTGGTGTTGACTTCAATGCCTATATATTTAAATCCTCCTATATATTTAAATCTATAGGAGCCAGAGTTTATTCATTGTCCTTTTCCTAACACCTAACATAGTATCTGGCATATAATACCCCATCATATTTATAGAATTCCTTTTGAAGTAGTGAATATATTCATTCTTTATCTCCTATTGGAGTAATGAGTCCTGAATGGACTACTTGTAGAATGAAGAAATACAAAATTTAACTTTTCAAACTTTAACACATACTTTCTTATTGTAGAAATCATCCTGTATTTGTATGTGTGTATGTGTACATACACATTCTTAATCATTTCTTTGACTTTTTAAAACATTCTTCTCTCATTTGGTTATATCTTTTATTTTCCTCCCCCAAATCCTACTTATTTTAAAGCAGTTAAACCTTTAATAGAATGCATTTTATTCCCTGAAATTACTAGATATGAAAAGGCAAATGTTAATGAATAGCAACAGTTGACAGCTCCTGAATGTAACTATTCAGGTTTTGCTGTTATCTTGTTCCTTTCCATGATATAAAAAGAAAGAACAAGTGTTAAATAAATTTCAGGCAAATTGTCCATATCATTCTAAAATTTTAACGTTTTATTAGAATAGTTTTTCATTAGGTTAATTTCTTGTTTAGTGACTTCTCTTTTTTGCATTTACAATTACCCAAACTTTTTATTATGAAAAATTTCAAAATATGGAAAAGTTGAAATAGTACAATGAACACCTATTTACCATCCACCTAGGTTCACAATTGATAGCTTTTTGCCTCATTTTTTTTTTCTCTCTATATTTATACCCTTTTTCCTGTTTGGCTGTTTGTCAAGTAAGTTGATCTCAGTATGACATTTCACCCCTAAATATTTCAACCTACATTATCCTAAATAACCATTTTATCACTCTTAAGAAAATTAACGGTAGTTTGACTATATCTTTTTTGATTTTATGACTACTTATTAATAAAATCAAAGACCTTAAAAAAATTTTTCTGTAGTTGAGAGAAGGTGGAATACAAATGACTTAAAATTAGATTAATTATTAAATTAATATAACAAAAGCTGACACTTTGAAAGCACGCTGTATATTTGATACACTTTACGTGTACATTAATGTAAAGAATCCTCAAGCTCAATGAGATGTAGGTAATATTATTCCTATTTTACAGATGAGAAAACTGAGACAAGGAGAGGCCAAGGAGCCTAGTCTCACCTAGTAAGTAGTGGAGACAGTGTTTTAATGCAAGCAATTCAGTCAAAGCAGTGAACTTTGTGATTTGCCATACTGCTGGTTGATTCACATAAATTGCATGAATTATCAGTTTTTACAATGAAGTTCCAAGATGTTTTTTTCTGTTTTTTCCTTTACTCATTTCCTTTTATCTCACATAATTGCATGTGTCTATGTTGAAATCAATTAAGCTTTTCTTAATTGATTTATGGTATGTGTGCTCAGTTTTTACAAATTTTAATTTCGACTCTGACTTCATGTTATTCAAAGAAACAACAACGGCGCCGGCCCCGTGGCTGAGTGGTTAAGTTTGAGCGCTCGGCTACAGCGGCCCAGGGTTTCACTGGTTTGGATCCTGGGTGCAGACCTAGCACCACTCATCAGGCCATGCTGAGGCAGTGTCCTACATAGCAGAACTAGAAGGATCTACAACTAGAATATACAACTATGTATTTGGGGGGTTTTGGGAAGAAGAAGAAGAAGAAAAAAGATTAGCAATAGATGTTAGCTCAGGGCCAATCTTTTAAAAATAAATAAAATAAAATAAAACAATGAGAGTGAATTCAATACTTTTGTTTTAAAATTTGTAATTTTCTTTCAAGCAGCTCATACATAACTTCCTTGCCAAACGTTTTGATATCCTTCTCCTTCTGCAACAAAATTGCTTCCCCGTTTGTGTTAATGTGGCACTTCGTACAGACCTTTTTTTCCACCAGATAGTATTATAGTCAATGCCTGAGAATTTTGTGTTGAGCATTTCTGTGTGTACAGTGTTTAATACAGGGTCGGGTCTAGCACAAGGTTTGTAATGTTGTATTGAAAATATGGGAAGTAGCATTTAAATATAACTTGTATTATGTCAAAATGACTTGTCAAATGTTAAAGTTTTAAATGATGTAGAATATGCTAATTTTCTCACTTTTATTTCATAATCTCAATAGGACTATACAGGCTCCAACCCAAGTTCCAGTGGTCGTGTCTCCTGGGAATCAGCATTTGCATACAGTAACACTCCAGACAGTGCCAATCACAACAGTTATAGCCAGCACAGATCCATCATCAGGTGCTGGATCTCAGAAATTTATTTTGCAAGCTATTCCATCATCACAGCCCATGACAGTACTGAAGGAAAATGTCATGCTACAGTCGCAGAAGCCAGGCTCTCCTCCTTCAATTGTCTTGAGCCCTGCCCATGTACAGCAGGTTCTTACTAGCAACGTTCAGTCCATTTGCAATGGAACCGCCAGTATGGCTTCATCTCCGTCCTTCAGTGCTACTACCCCTGTGGTGACCTTTTCTCCTCGCAGTTCACAGCTGGTTGCTCACCCACCTGGCACTGTAATCACTTCAGTTATCAAAGCTCAAGAAACAAAAACTCTTGTACAGGAAGTAGAGAAAAAGGAGGTCGAAGATAATTTGAAAGAAGACACTGAGAAAACTGAGCAACAGCCACAGCCTTATGTGATGGTGGTATCCAATTCCAATGGATTTACCTCTCAGGTAGCTGTGAAACAAAATGAACTGCTGGAACCTTCCAACTCTTTTTAATTAATATACCAAAGGAATTATGGCTGATTGTTTTGTAATTGAATATTTCCAGTCATATGCAAACTATGTAATTGATTCTAAGATAAGTTCTACAGATATTCCTAATTTTGTAGTTTACTGTCAAAAATAATAATTTAGAGTTAATTTTGACTTTGTTAGATGAGGGAGGAAAACCCAGGTGTTTCTCTTTGTTCTCCATGTGTTTCAGAATTCAATTGTGAAGGAACAGGAATTTTATACTATGAAGACATTCTTTTGAGATTTTTTCAGTTGCTATATAAGAATTTTTAAAGCTTCTTTTTTAATTTTACATTGTATTAGCTTTTCTGATTCTTTTGTAAATAGAGTACTTCAATATAAGGCAACAGGAAATTTATATAGGAACTATTTTCATTCCACTTGTGTAAGTTAAGTCTTGACTCTTTCAAATGCAAGACACCTATTTTATGCTTTGTTAAAATTATGATTTCACTTAGATTGACTTCAGTTGGTTGCACTGTATAATGAACCATGAATATGTAAAAATAACATTGAAAATTGGAATGTGCCCATGATATGGCCAAACCTGTTCCAGAAGCAGGATAGTGGCTCTCCTGCTAACTTGTGTAACCTTGGGCAAGCCACTTGATTGTTTTGGGCCTCACTTCTCTCATAAAAGAAAAGGGTGCATTGGATTAGACTAGATGATCTCCATTTTCCTTACTAGTTCTAAATTTTATGATTCCAACTCCTATATTTTAAAGTTGTATCAATTAAAACATTGTCAGATTGTTTCCTAATGTAAATATTAAGCTAAAAAATTGCAGAAAAGTAAGTGGACCTACAAAATTCATTCTTCTATTATCTGTAAGATCTGCTACGAACCTGAATTCCTAAATACTTTTTGTTCATTAACTCTTTAGGCCACTGTGCACTGTGGTCCCTTAGTAAACTTATGTTGCTGAGTGCTAAGTGATATACTGCTATTCTGAAAGAGTCAAGGTTCTTTCTTAAGGGCCCAGAAAGCAACAAAGCCTTGGGCTAATCTGTCTGAGTAGTCAGTTGCTATAAAAGCATAATTGCTTTATATTTTGGATCATTTTTTTACTGGGAGTGAGGGGGAGGGGAGTACATACAAAGATAATATACATATATATCCAAGATTCTGAAATGAAATAGTTTTTAGACTACTTTTTCAACTGTAAATAATGTACATTTAATTTCACAAGAAAAATTGTTTTCTGCAAATTTTCTAGTATAGCAAAGAAATTTTTGTAGATGAAAAATCGTTATGTTTAGAGGTCTAGTATTATATGTTTTCATATTACAGAGTGAATTTGTATTTAAACAAAAATTTAAATTTTGGAATCCTCTAAACGTTTTTGTATCTTTAATTGGTTTATTATTAAATAAATCATGTAAAAATTCTCAGTTTGTGTTTTCAAGCAAATGTTTCTTAAGAACAAGTATACAGAAAATGTTGCTAGCATTCAGTGTTATTAAATGTTTATATAACAAACTCATATATATAACAGATTAGAATTGCCGAATGTCATCCTCTCATTTTTCCTTTCTGTGATGCAAATGGCAGTTTCCAGACCTCACACAATGAATCCCCAACCTCCAAAAATTAAAAAATAAAATGTTCTCAGCAATAATATTAAGCACACTTTAAAAAACAAATTTTCTAATTAGAAATTAGATCAGTTGTTAAACTTAGAAAACATAGAAAAATATAAGAAAATTAAAATCTCAATCCAATTCGCCTATACCCAGGAGTAACTTCCACCTAGTCATTTTCTCCCAAAATATAATTTTAAAAGGAGCATCCTTATCTGTGAAGACAGAGGGATGCAGAGAAGAATCTGAATGAACATGCCTTGTTAAGTTTCCCCATTTACTACCCTTAGCTCAGACCCTTTTGTTCTCGTTTCCCATGACTTTCTACTCTTCATCAAACCTAGTATAAAAATGCTCAAGCTTAACCATTTCTTTGAATCTTCATTTCCTTACGAAGACTCTTGTGTCATGTAAAACTTACGTTAAATATATTTATATGCTTTTCTCCCTTAATCTATCTTTGTCAGTTTGATTTTCAGGCCCAGCTAAGGAGCTAAGAGGATGGAGGGAAAGTTTCTCCTCCCTAGAACTCTGTCTAGCCATGCGTCCCCTAACCTCATCTGTCATATTGAACTCCTCAACAGGGGCATAGCTCACATGAAGTCTTTGGTCTTGGTACATCAAATCACTGATTCAACATGTATTTATTAAGGAAGCACCTGTGATGTTGACGTCACTATCCTTAACCTGTTAACCTGCTGCTTTCCTTACTTTCCATTCATTCTTTAACCCTCTGTAGTATTGCATTTGTCCTCACTATTTCCTGAAATTACTGTTGCAAAGGTCACTAAACACTAATCAATTTCCGTATTGCAAAATTTCCATCCTTCTCTTCCTTGACCTCTCCAGCATTTGATAACCTTTTATAACTCACTCTTCTTTAAACTCTCTATTGCCTGCACTTTTGTGCCCAACTCTTTTCTGTCCTTCTGCTGCCTTTATAATAGTTTCTTAGTGTTCCTCTTGGGCTGCTCCAAAGACTTTTTCAAAGGTTAGAGTTCCCCCTTGTTTTATGTAAAGGTCACTGTTTTCTCATTCTCTTTGTTTTCACCTTGTCCCTCTCCAATCTGTTCTCAATGCAACAGGAGTGCCAATTTAATTATGTCAAGCCCTTCAGTGGTTCCTTACTGTTTTCAGATGGAGTTGAGGGCCTGCATGTTCTCACCAGCCTTATCTTCAAATTTTACTCTCAAAATCATACTGTCAGTTACGATTAGGATTCGCTTTCAATTAAAACAAACAATAATTCAAAATTATTAAATAGTACGAAACAAGAAGTCTGGAGTTAGGAGGTTTCCAGATTGGTTAATTCAGGAGCTCAGTGGTGATACTGAGCAACCAGATTTCTTCCGTCTTTCTCCTTTACCATCCTCAGGATTTTGGTGTAGTTTCCAGGATGCCTCCTGCCATGGTTGCAAGATAGCTGCAGTAGTTCCTTCTATGTTTCTGTTTATCACTAAGGAGACCTTTCCCAGACACCTTGAGCAGACATCTCTTTACAGCTCATTGGCTGGATTGGTCGTATACCCTTCCTCAACCAATTGCTGGCCAAGGAAGCGGATTGCCAAAATTACTTAGGCATGTGCTGGGGAGATGGACAGCCAAACAAATTGGGGCTCCAGAGCAAGGAATAAGGGAGGAATAATGCAGCCTACCATCACCCCTAACATCCTTTTTCCTGCCCAAACACTTATAAAAATGCTTATGCCTACATGAAACATGTATTTCTTTCCCAAAGAGAGATCAGCCAGTCTCATCAGTTGCTTTGAGACAGTTTCATGACTTGGGGTGATGTGCAGTGTATTTCAGATTAGCTATGGTTCCATAGTTTCTTGTCTACCATGGTTGTCCCATAAGTTTAGTAGCCATTTTAAAATGGGTGTGTAGTGGTTATCTCAATGTGGTTTTAATTTACATTTCCCTAATGACTAATGATTTTGAGCATCTTTTCATGTGCTTATTTGACACCCACCTATCTTTGATGAAGTGATGGTTAAATTTTTTGGCCCATTTTTAAATTCTGTTGTTTTCTTATTACTGAGTTTTGAGAACTCATTATATATTCTGGATACAAGCTCTTCATCAGATATATGACCTGCAAATATTTTCAAAGTGTAGAAACTTTTTAATTTTGGTAAAGTCTAATTTATCAACATCTTTTGATGTCATGTCTAAGAAATCTTTGCTTAACAAGGTGACATACATTTTTCTTCTAGAAGTTTTATAGTTTTAAATTTTACATTTAGGTCCATGATCCATTTTGAGTTAATTTTTGTAGATGGTGCAAGTTATGTATTGAAATTCGCTTTTTGCTTTTGTATATCCAACTTGTTGAAAAGACTATCTTTTTCGACTGAAAAGTCTGAAAAGACTATCTTTTTCAATTATCCTTTCTACCCTGAATTTCCTTTGGACCTTTGTTGAAAATCAGTTGTCCATATATGTATGGGTCTAATGATGGACTCTCTACTCTGTTCTATTGATCTTGTCTATCTTGATGTGCCAATACACAAGGTGGATGTGTTGAAATCACGTAGTGTTAGTTTTCCAACTTTATTGTTTTTCAAAGTTGATTTGGCTATTCTAAGTCGTGTACATTTACATTTGAATTTCAGAATCAGCTTGTCAACTTTAAAATAGAAAAAGGCCTTTGGAATTTTGATTGGGATCATGTTGAATCTATAGCTAAGTTTGAGAAGAACTGATATCTTAACAATATTGAATCTTCTGACTCATGAACGTAGAATGTGTCTCCATTTGATTAGGTGTTCTTTAATTTCTCTCAGCAATGCTTTGTAATTCTCAATGTATATGTTTTGCACATACTTTTATCACATTTATTTTTCAGTATTTAGTATTTTTGATGCTATTGTAAATGTCACAGTTTTTAAACTTCAAATTCTGATTGTTCGTTGCCAATTTTGTTTTAAATTTTCCCCCCTATTTTATTGATGCGTAAAGTGCACACATCTTAAGTGTACAACTTGATAAAATTTTACATCTGAATAAATTGGTGTAATTGCCACTCAGATCAAGATATGTAAAATTGCCTGCATCCAAGGCGGCTTCCTCATGGCCCTTCCCAGCCACATGATTACCCTCTGATGTCCCTCAAAATAGTTTTTTATCTTCATATGAATGGAATCAATCAAGATGTACTCTGCCTGGCTTCTTTAACTCAACATTTTTTCTGTGAGGTTCATCCATACTGTTGTGTGTACTGGTAGTTCATTCTTAATCATTGCTCTGTAGTATTTTTCTCCTATGAAAGGACATTTAGGTTATTTCCAGTTTTTGCTTCTGTTAATAATGCTGCTATCAATATTCTTGTACATGAACATAAGTACTCTTTTTCTCTTTGTTATATACCCAATGGTAGAATTACTGGGTAAAGGGCATATGTATGAGTAACTTTAATAGATAGTGTCAAAAAATTTTTCTAAAGTAGTTATGCCAATTTATACTCCCACTAGCAATATATGAAAGTTATATGTGCTCACTTCCTATCCTTGCCAATGATTGGTGTTGGAATTCAATTTAACCATTCTGTTGGGAGTGTTATGATTATGAATTATGATTTTAAGTCCCTGTATAGCTGTTGATGCAGAACTTCTTTTCATATGCATACTGGCCATTTGGAGAACATTTGAAAATCAATGTAATTCACATTAACATATTAAAGAAAAAATACATCTGAACATTTCAATAAAGGCAGAAAAAGCATTTGATACTGTTTCCCCTGAAGTTACAACAAAGACAAGAAGTCCATTATCACTACTTCTATTCAACACTATAGCAGACATCCTATTCAGTGACAGACAGCAAGAAAAAGAAATAAAAGGTATAATGATTGCACAGCAGTATGTTAAACCACCTTTATTCACAGATGACAAGATTGTGATCATAGAAAATTCTAAAAGAACCTACGAAGTATTAGAAATAAGAGAACTTAGCAAGATGGCTGAATATAAGGTCAATAAGTAAAAGTCAGTAGTGTTTCTATATGCTAGCAACAGAGTATAAAAATTTGTTAATGCTGGGCCTGCTCGGTGGCGCAGCAGTTAAGTGCGCACAATCCGCTTTGGCAGCCTGGGGTCTGCGGTTCCGATCCCGGGTGCAGACATGGCACCGCTTGGTAAGCCATGCTGTGGCAGTGGTCCCACATATAAAGTAGAGGAAGATGGGCACAGATGTTAGCTCAGAGCCAGTCTTCCTCAAAAAAAAAAAAAAATTGTTAATGCCATTTAAAATAGCATAAAAAAATCAAATACCCAAGTATAAATCTAATGAAAGATGTAAGACCTCTACACTGCAATCTACAAAACACTGCTGAGAGAAATTAAAGACCACTTAAAAAAATGGAGAGGTGTGTAATATTCATGGATTGGAGGACTCAATATTAAGATGTCAGTTTTCCCCAAATAGATCTATGGATCCAATGCAAGCCCAATTAAAATTCCAGCAGGGGTTTGTTTTTTGCTGGAAATTGACAAGCACATTCTAAAACTTACAAATAAATGGAAATAAATTTTACAAAATACTGGAATACAAAGGACTTAGAATAGCCAAGATAATCTTGAAGAAAAAGTTACAGGACTTCAAGAATTACAAAGCTACATTAAGACAGTGTGGTACTGGTACAAGGTTAGACAGATCAATGGAATAAGAACCTGGAAACAGACTCATATATGTGGTCATCTACTTAACAACAAAGGTCTCAGAAGAATCTCTGCGGGGAGGGGCTGACCCGGTGGCGCAGCAGTTAGGTGCGCACGTTCTACTTCGGCAGCCCAGCGTTCACTGGTTCGGATCCTGAGTGCAGACATGGCACCGCCTGGCAAGCCATGCTGTGGAAGGCATCCCACATATACAGTAGAGGAAGATGGGCATGGATGTTAGCTCAGGGCCAGGCTTCCTCAGCAAAAGGAGGACTGGCAACAGATGTTAGCTCAGGGCTAATCGTCCTCAAAAAAAAAAAAAAAAAAGACAAAAGGAGCAACTTAGGAAGAGGGAACCAAAGCCAGCTCTCTTAGTGTTTCTTCCCAAACCTGGAAACCTTGAACTTTAAAAAAAATATATATGTTGAGAGGTGCCAGCCCCTTGGCATAATGGTCAAATTTAGCGCACACTGCTTGGGCAGGTTCTGGTCCCAGGACTGGACCTATACACTGGTCAGCCATGCTACGGCAGCAACTCACATATAAAGTGGAGGAAGACTGGCACAGATGTTAGCTCAGGGCTAATTTTCCTCAAAACAAAAACAAAAACAAAACCCACAGCAAACCCAGACAGTTTTACTTCAAATATTTCTGTAATTCTCACTTTCTTCTCCATCCCCACAATCACTGATCTGTTTGAGAGTCATTTTGGGCTGTAACACAGAGGTTGTCTCTCAACAACTGCTCTCCTTTCCCTTTAATCATTCTTCCATAGCACAGACGATAATATACTTTAAAAATGCAAATTTGGGGGGCCGGCCTGCGGCCAAGTGGTTAAGTTCGTGCCCTCTGTTTCCAGGGCCCAGGGTTTCCGCTGGTTCGGATCCTGGGCACCGACCTAGCACCGCTCATCAAGCCATGCTGAGGTGGCGTCCCACATACTGCAACTAGAAGGACCCACAACTAAAAATATATACAACTATGTACCTGGCGGGGGGGGGGGGGGGGGGGCCAGCTTTGGGGAGGGGGAAAAGTAAACTCTTTAAAAAAAATGCAAATTTGACTTACTGCCTTTTTGGATTGAAAAAAATTTTTTTTTAAAGATTGGCACCTGAGCTAACAACTGACGCCAATCTTTTTTTTTTTTTTCCTGCTTTTTCTCCCCAAATCCCCGCAGTATATAGTTGTATATTTTAGTTGGTCCTTCTGGTTGCGGCATGTTGGGATACCACCTCAACACGGCCTGATGAGTGGCGCCATGTCTGCACCCAGGATCCAAACTGGGGAAACCCTGGGCCACCAAGGCGGACCTCGGGAACTTAACCACTCGGCCACAGCCGAGCCCTAAAACAATCCTTTACTGAGTTAACATCATTAAGAGAATCAAATCCAAGCTTCTAAGCAGACCATACCTGGCCCTTTATGACCTGGCATTTACCTACCTCTCCAGCCAGTCCGCTTGCAACGTGAATTTTGACTCTACCAATTTTAGAGCTCTCCTTACCGTTTTTTAACACATGTTCTACTCTGTCGGAAAATGCCTTTTTCATTTCCTTCATTGATTAATTCTAATTCATCTTTCAAGGCTGAGGCTCAGGTATCACACCTTTGAGGAATCCATCCCCATACCTTATATTGGGCTAAGGGCCCCTCCTTGCTATCGCATGACTATTCCCCTTCTTTCATTTAAGCACTTAGAACTGCTTTAAGTTTCTGGAGAGCATTAATGTCTTCGAATCCCAGAGCTTAGTTTAGATTTTGGACGTAGCAGATGCTCAACTTCATTTCCTTGTTTATCTCTACTGACTGAGCCGCTCACTCCCACTCCCCTCTGCTCCTCCACCTCCATCCCGTGGAACTTGCTGGGGGCTTCTTCTCTCTGACCTGCATGTGTCAACAGGGAGTGAGGGAGGGCCTGACCCACTAGGTTGGAAAGAAAAGCAGCCACTGAGACAACTTCAGGCCACCTTACTCCCTTCAGTGCCTTCGGACGGAACAGGTTTTCCTTCTCTACCTGGAAGCCAACCGGGGAGAAAGCTTGGGCCTCTGTTGTTCTGGGGAGTGGAACAGTGCACCCACACCGGAACCAAAAGGGTTCCTTCTCTCTAGGTTCCGCAAAGACAGAACGACTTCCGGCGAGTCCTAGTCCGCTATGGTTCCCAGCGTAACGATCCCGGCTCGACGCGCAATCCGAAGCTGTGCTCCCGGAAACAAACACGTAGCCGCGAATGACGTCACGGGTCACGAAAGGCTTGGCTGCCTCCGGGAGCCATGATGGGGACCGCGGTGAAAATGGAGCTCCACGTGCCTTCTGTTAGTAACAGACATCCAAACGCCCCACGTTCCTGAGGCATAACAATACGTTCCACATGTGCTTTGAGCTATCACTCCTGAAGGCTCTATTGGCGTACGGGCGTGCGGTGGAAGAGAGGGCGAACGTGAACCGCGGAGGCCTCCGTAACCATGGCTGCGAGGGGCGGGAACTGGCAGCGCAGGTCACGGGACCGGGGGCCGGGCCGGGAGACTGGGTCCTCCACCGTCCCAGCCGGCCCCGCGCCCGCTTTTCGCCTCCCCTCCCCCCGCGGCGCGCTGCGTGGCTGCTCGTTGGCTACTTAGGACGGAAGCTCCAGTTGGTGTTTCTCCAGAAGTTTCCCCCTTGGGCGGTGGCCAAGCTGTTAACCTCAGTAGTAGCAGCTCCAGCAGCGGTAACAGTGACTATTAGGGATGGCGGCGGCTGCAGCAGGACCTGCAACAGCCCAGAGGTGCGTCCTTTTTCTTCTCTTGGCTGTTTATTTTTATTCCCCTGCTTTTCTTGGTCAGTGAGCCCTGCTGAAGTCGTTGTTTTCCTGGCAGGTTTTTCCGGAGCTTCTCAGATGCTCTGATCGACGAGGACCCCCAGGCGGCGTTAGAGGTGAGAGAGCCCTTCTCAGTCTCCTCCACTCTCCTTTGGGGAACGCGGCAGCGACGGGTTCTGGCCGACCCCTCCTCTTCCCGGCTTTGCCTTTCTGGGACCCGGGCTGCTGTTTTTCTTGTGTCTCAGCCCTAATATTGACAGCCTCGGCCTCTCCTTTCCGTGGCCTACAGTGGCCCCCTTACTCTAGACGCCTCTTCTTGCCCCGTTTTACTCCTAGACCGTTCCTGCATCCTCGCAGCTTAGAAAAATCTGTTTCTGGGGGGCATAGTTGACGTCCATACTTGGCCTGAAAGGGTTTTTTCTTTTTAGGTAGTATTTGTGCCTAGAAGAAAGTGAAATCTAGGCTTGATGATATTTGCTAGTTCGGTTTTTTATTTGATAATTATCCTTGCTATTCGTATGACTCAGGTGCCTGTGTGAACTCAGACTACTGGAACAAAAACCTTTTCCCGTATGTCCCTGAAGATTTCCAGATGTCCTGTCATTGTTCATTATTCTACTCGTTTGTGTATCCATCAAGACAATTTTGGGGGAGTTGCTGTGTGCAAGGCACTGATTGCTATGGATTAAAATCTCATTTGTATATTCATTGACTTAGAAAGCACTTTGTGTGCAGTGGAAGACTGTAGAGCTGTGAAGGAAAGTATAAGAGCAAGAGTAAGATGCTAATTAAAAGTAATAGAGAACTCAAGCTAAGGGTACATGATTAAGTGGGTCACACAGTTTAGCTAGAGGTTTCTTGCTTTGAAGTACAGAAGAGAGGAAACCCTGTTTCCTCGTTATAATTTAACGTAAGCAAGGTTAGTGATTTGAGGCGAGAGAACCATTTTCCTAGTTATGACTTCTAAAAGAAATTTGCCACATCGGTGGTAGAGTCTCTCTGAGGAGGTGACATTTGAGCAGACACATGAGGGAGTGAGTTGGGAAGCTCTGGGGAAAGAGCATTCCAAGCAGGAGGAAGAGCCAGTGCAAAGATCCTGAGATAAGAATGAAGTTGGCCTGTACAAGGAGCAGCCAAAAGGCCCGTTTAACTAGAGAAGGATGAAAGAGGAGTAATAGCTGAGGTGGGGAGAAAACCAGGGGCTAGGTCCCTTAGGGCCTTTTAGGTCAGAGTATGTTTTTGGATCTGGATATGAAGGCCTTCAGATAAAGTGGTTGATTAATCAGTTGTACTATGATGTTTCCTAGTGAGGCTTCTGGGATCAGTAGTAGAATAATGTCACAGGAGGCGTTGAGAATTTTCTTCACAATTCTTTATGTCAGCTAGACAGCAATTAATTTCCAGAATCGAGGTTTGTTATGGTCCTTTTAGACCCAGTGCCTCCTTTGAAAATACGGTTTATATGAAAGTTGCTTTTGAAGGATATTAAAGTAATGAATTTGTCACTTTCCATCTCACTTATTTTACTTTTTATATTTTTTGAAGTACGATATAGGTAAATAATGCAAGTCTTAAGTCAGCAACTATGAAGTTGTAGTTTTACATATATGTATACCACCCAGATCAAGATATAGAACACTTCCATCCTCAGAGCTTCCTCATGCTTCTTTTCAGCCAATAATTCCCCTTACCCGCCAGGTAACCCCTGTTCTGCCCTCCATCACCATCAGTTAGTTTTGCTTGTTTTTGCTCTTCAGGTAAACAGGATCATAACCTAGGTATTCAGTTGAGTGTGGGTACTCTGACTTGCCCTAAGCATTATGTGCGATACATCCATATTGTTGTGTGAAGTGGTAGTTCTTTTTCCTTGCTATGTAGTATTCCTTTTTATAAACATAGCACTGTTTATTCTAATAGTGGACATTTGGGTTATTTCCAGTTATTAACTAGTGTGAATAAAGCTACTGTGAATTTTCTTGTACATGTATTTTGGTGAACACATACATGCACTCCTTTCTTTTAGGTGTATATACCTAGGAGTGAAATTGCGTAGAGTAGAAATGTGGTTAGCTTTAGTACCTTGGTTCTTTTTTTTATTTGTTTAAGATTTTATTTTTCCTTTTTCTCCCCAAGAGCCCTGGTACGTGGTTGTGTATTTTTAGTTGTGGGTCCTTCTAGTTGTGGCATGTGGGACGCCACCTCAGCATGGCCTGACGAGCGGTGCCATGTCTGCACCCAGCATCCGAACCGGAAAAACCCTGAGCTGCCACAGCAAAGTGCGCAAACTTAACCACTTGGCCACGGGGCTGGCCCCAGTACCTTGGTTCTTAAAGTGTGGCTCTTGGACCAGCAGCAGCAGCACAACCTGAGGACTCATTAGAAATGCAAATTCTGAACACCCCCTGACACCAGATTTACTGAAAGTCCTTATGACTCCTGTAGTCCACTACTTCTTCCCATCTGTTTTGCAGGAGAAAACAGACCCAAATAAATCCAAATGATCTGTCATAGGGATGTATACAGCCAGTTAGAGGCAGAATGGGGGCCTTGGGACGTGCTTCCTGACTCTTAGTCTAGTGCTGTAGAAGAGTGGTTCTCAAAAGTGTGGTCCCCATACGAGCTGCAGGAGCATCACCTGGGAACTTGTTAGAAATGCAAATTCTTGGGACCCGCCACAGACCTGAATCAGAAACTGGGGGTGGGGAGAATGATTATGATAAGAACCAGCTCTGTTAGGGGAAATGTTCTTTTTAAAACTGGAGATGACCTCACAAAGATGAACAGTTTGATGTTAATTACCAAATAATTGGTAATAAAAGAAGGGCTGGAACCTTGATGAGAAGTGAGAGTCTGTTTCTAGATTTTCCCAAGAGCTGGTTTAACAGTAGCCATTTTGAAATTCAAGTCTCTTGATATTACATCACTTAAAATGTTGCATTTTTATATAAGACTATCCAATTAGTAATAAAGGGGAAATGTTTGAATCAAGCTGACTCACATTTTTCATTCATTCAACAAACAAGGTACATTAGTGGTGAATGCTGTACTGGGAGGGAGAGATCTAAAGATGAAAAGATTGTGCAGTGAGGGAGTTTGCAATCTAGTGGGGAGACAAATAGAAGGTAGGTACTCTAAAGGAGTGGTGTATAAAGTCCAGTAAAGAGCATAGCAGAATAGAGGCTAACTGGGGAAGTGAAAAAAAAGCTTTACAGAGGAAGTGTCAGTTCAGTAAGGAGAGAAAACACACACAGTCATGTGTGCTGCATAATGTTTTGGTCAGTGATGGACCACATGTACAACAGTAGTCCCGTACGTAAGATTAGTACCGTCTAGCCTAGGTGTATAGTAGGCTCTACCGTCTAGGTTTGTCTGAGTGCCCTCTTTGATGTTTGCACAATGACAAGATCATCTAACCACTCATTTATTAGAACGTATCCTTGTCGTTAAGCAACACACGACTGTATGTGGATTATGAGAATCTTTTGAGGCTTAGCATGAAAAGTGGTTAAGAGCACAGGCTCTGGAATCAGACTGCTTGGGTCCAAATCCTGTTTTCACGATAATTATGTAACTTCAGGAATGTTCCTGTTATCACTCTGGGTCAGATTTCTTGTCTGTAAAATGGACTAAATAGGAACGACTTGAGAGGGTTGTTGCGAAGATAAGTGATGTAAGGTACAGATGAATCCCTTGAGTTAGGCATCCTGCAGCTTCTTTGCTCTCTCTGTTTCAGCCACACTGGCTTCTTTCTGTTACTTGAACCTGTCAAACTCAGTCCTGATGGAGAGCCTTTGCACCTGCAGTTCCTTTTGCCTAAAAAGTACTGTTTATTGACCTATCTCTTGTTTTCCTTGGAGATGCTTATCACTTTAGATTTCGGCTGAAATGTCACCTCAGAGAAACTGTTTTCTCTGACCACCCTGTCTAAATTGGGCCCCAGTGAAAGCTTAAAGAGAACAGGTGTTTCATGTATCTTGTTTATCTCTGTTCTCAGTGTAGTGCCTGGGGTGTGGTAGGCATTCTAATGTGTTAAATTACCCCTACCATAATTCTTGTAATAAGTGTGTGGTGGGTATTTGCTCACAAGGAAGCTGAGGCTAAGGAGATTAACTTGCTCAAGGTTATACAGTTTAGAAGTGAGAAGTCTCTGGGTTCAAGGCATCAAGGTCATCCTCTGGAGCTGGGGTAGGATTGGGGTTGTATGATATAAAGGTTGGTAGCTGACTTTGAAGTAACTGACCAAAAACAGTTTTGTTGAGAGTGTAGCTGGTTAGTCTGAACGTACAGTGGTATTGGGTCTGTGTGGGTTTTTTGTTTTTTTTTTTATCAGGAGTTCTAGGTAGTTTAGGAAGGGAGAAGGGTTGATGTTTTTGTTTACCCATGATTGGGGATTAGCTGTGGCTAGAAGAAAACTGAAAGTGGAGTCAAGTTGAGATACCCAGAGCTACATGCTTGCAAACACCAGGTCAGTCTGAGCAGTCTGCCTTTGCTTTTAATCTTAAGTTACCTTTTTGAGTAGCATTTTAAAAGAGACTGAAACTTTAAATATTTGGAAATTCATTTTCTAGGATCCTAGTGTTAAACAATTTTAATGTCTTAAAAGAAAATTTTCCCCCTATTGTTCTGGGTTGTCAGGGTACCTCCTTCACTGTTATCTTGGTAAAGATTTCGGTGTAATTATATTTTACAGTTCACTAGCTTTCTTTGTTTTTGAGAACTATAAATTGCTCAACTGTAACATAACTAGTTTTATTTAAGTGTATGTTTGGGTAAGTTTCTCATAGGTCTGCATTAAATAATAGCTTTTTGCCACTGCGATTCAAATGTTGGCGCTGGAGTCCTTGCCTTTCGAGATACTTCTCTGTAGTCCTTTGGTACTCTAGCAGCCAGCAACTGTTGTCACAGAAACAGTAGAACTCTGAAAACATACCACAGGTCAGTGTAGTTAAGACAACCACAAATCATTATTTTAACTTCACTTTTTCTGATTTTATTGTACTCTATATTGCTTGTTCAAAATAAACTGTTTATTGTGTTTTATTCATTACTTATAAGTTTGTGTCATAATGTTCAGTTTGTCTCAGTAGTCTTTTTGGTAACTTCTTTTATTAACAGCCTCATAAGTCAGTTGCTTAATTTATTTAACTGAATCACCATAAATGGTCCTGTTTAACCAATAATTGGTTTATGTTTTGTTTTTTTTTTCAAGATTTTATTTTTTCCTTTTTCTCCCCAAAGACCCCCGGTACATAGTTGTGTATTCTTCGTTGTGGGTTCTTCTAGTTGTGGCATGTGGGACGCTGCCTCAGTGTGGTCTGATGAGCAGTGCCATGTCCGCGCCCAGGATTCGAACTAACGAAACACTGGGCCACCTGCAGCGGAGCGCGCGAACTTAACCACTCGGCCACGGGGCCAGCCCCCAATTGGTTTATGTTTTTAAAGGTCATTTGCAGGTTGGTTGTTTGAAATTCAGAAGTTTATATCTGACTCTTTAAGAAAAGGAATATTTTATTTATCTTTGTACCCCCAGTATCTGGCCTGCGTTTGTCACATAATATGTGTTTAAAAATACCTTATGAATTGATGATTCAGATATTAATATAATCTGTAAAAGCCTTTTTGACCCATAATATACCTGTTTTCTTGCTGAGGAGAGGCTGGAAAATTTGGTTTGAAGATATGTTTGAGTAGATAGGCAAGAAGCTATCAGCTGTTTTCAAAATTGTTTGAAAGTTTAGTGCAAGATGGTATTTAACTTAGGAATTTCAAAGTATTAGAAAACATGTTAATTCAAATGTGAAATAGTGTGTGAAAGAAACTTGGAGTAAAGAAATGTTAACAAGAAGCTGTGTTGTTTAGTGGTTAAAATTCAAGTTGGAGTTAGATCTGGATTTTAATCCTGTCCCTGCACAGTCACTAGTTAGGAAGTGAGGGAATGAATTTTCGGTACAATCTGGGGGAAGAACATTCTAGTGAGAGGGAGCAGCAGGTGCAGAGTCTTGAGGTGTTTGAAGAACAGCAAGGAGGCCATTGTGGCTAGGATGGAGAAACGGGAAGAGAAGACAGAAGATCAGAGAGCTAACAGAGGGTCATATCAAGGAGGGTGTTAGAGGTCATTGTAAGGGCTTGGGCTTTTGCCCTGATCGGCTGGAAAGGCATTGCAGAGTTTTAAGCAGAGATGCAGTAACAAGATGTCAATTTCATTACTACTTGGATCAGCATGATAGGGGTGAATATGGTAAAAAGTGGTTTGGATTTTAGGTGTATTGGATTTTAGGTATATGATTACCAAGTATAGTATATATTGCTTTGTGAAACTCACACTACTAGGTTAAAGGAAAGTCAGTGACACTTGTGTGGCTATTGAAATAATTTTACCTTTTAAGAAAACTACCAAATCTCTAGAGTGTGTGGGCATTGGATAGAGAATCAGTGTTCCTGTTTTGCTGTATTTGTCTTTGGCGCCACTAGTCATGCTCTCTCTTCTTCCATCATTATTGTTTCAGCTACCACTTATAAACTGTGACTGCCCAGGGTGGCAAAAATGTTGATCTAATGTTAACTCTTGATGACGGATAGGTATTTATGAGATACTGTATCTGGGCTTTCAACAGAATGCTGTAATTTCTTAGGGATGTCTGCCATTGGCAGAGGATAGGAGTGGGCCAGGTAAGCTTGATTGTTTGTTTATTGATTCTGTTAATCTCCTTGAACTCTAGATTTAACTTCCAGTTTTTTTAATTGGACAGCTTCACATTTTCTAGGCATCTCAAATTCTACATATCTTTGAGTCTTCTCCAAATTAGAAGGATAAAATCTATGAAGGTCAATGTATATCAACTAAACTCTTCAGAATAAATGAGGTGATAATAATTACCATGTATTGAGTTCCTACTGAAGGCCAGGAACTGCTAGGTGCTTTACGTAGATAGTACGTTAGATTGTAGGCTTTTAGGGGGAGGGGAGAAGAGAGGGGGAGAGATTGATCTTCTTGCAAAGAAAAGCTCCAAGCTTGTTTCCCTGTTATCTTTCCTCCAAATAGCTTATGATAATAGGTTATTTGATTAAAAATCATGTTTAATTAGAATTCAGTGGCTTTTAAAGAACATTTACTGACACTCAACGTGTTTGTATTTGTAGGAGCTGACTAAGGCTTTGGAACAGAAACCAGATGATGCACAGTATTATTGTCAAAGAGCTTACTGTCACATTCTTCTTGGGAATTACTGTGGTAACTTTTCTTACAAAGTATACTGTCTCTTCTTCATAGGTTTGTTATAAATTTTGCCCAAGATACAATGAGTCTGGTAAAATGGAGATTATCTTCAAGGATTTTTAAATTGATCTTTCATACGAGGGGAAGTAGCTGAAGTGTGACAAGCGTTACGTTGCACTCATTTAAATTTTATGGGTATCTATTCTTCCTTCTGTGGGTGGAGAATTTGTCCAGATTTCATTTCTGGTTTTTAGATGTGCTAACAAAGAAAATAGCATCATATTTACTGTTTTACAGCATATTTAAATGAAATGCTCTCTTTTGCATTTTTTACAAAAAGAATGTACTTCTGTATTACTTGTGTTTAATTATTCTGGATAGAAAATGTGGGTAGGGAAAAATTAAATTGACTGTGAGTCAAATACATAAATGATGTTAGTGAGAAAATTAGATGAACTGTGTGGCACAGAGCTTTATTTATTGACTGAAGAGCTTTAAGAAGGAAGCTAAATATTAGGCCAGTAGGAAGGTATGAGGGTAATATTTGTTTGAATCATATCTAGGATTGGCTTTTTCTCATTTAAAATTATTTGTCCATTTTACCACATTGTAAACTTAAAAATCTAAGACTGATTCAAATTTTTTGTGTAATATTTGTTAGGATCTGTAAATAACTGACTAAAAATCCCCTTTTTTCATACACAGATGCTGTTGCTGATGCAAAGAAATCTCTTGAACTTAATCCAAGTAATTCCACTGCTATGCTGAGAAAAGGGTATACAATAACTACTGCTCTTGTTTGATCTGGACTACAGATAGTAGATTTTAGTTTGTTGAATGAATTAATTGTTAGCTTTATATGAATAGTAAATTCTGTATTTACACATTTTATAGCTGAGATAGGATTCAAGTTGAAATATAGTTTATATTTCTGTTTTTGTATTAACTGATGTGATAGGATATGTGTAGTTAGTATGTTTTAAAATAGTGTTGATTGAAGTAACTGCAAAGTATAAATGAAACTGATGGATTTCAAATCCCTTTTTTGTTCATTAGAATTTACTGTATTAACTGACTAGAGAACATCTCATCCTTAACCATGCTGGACAGACTACATTTAATGCTGTGAAAACTCTGTATCTGTGTACTTTACATCCCAGTTTGTTTCTGTTGATAAGTGTGACTTTATTCCTTAAGTAAGGAATATTTTAAATTCCTTAGTACAGCTGTATTTTGGAGCAAGCAAGTGTATTCAATTAAAATGAAGAAATTCCTTCTGAAATGAGTTCCAAATTGCATTTTAGTGGGAATTATACTGGATGTCGCAGTAGAGTATTTTAGAAGGTCTATTTTCTAAATATTAACTTATACTTTTAACTTATTAACATATTCTTTTAACAATAAAGAAAATACTAGGATTTTTTATTTAGAAGGCTATTTTTCATGATCTCGTGTGTGTGTGTGTGTGTGTGTGTGGTGTTTGTTTTTAATATACTCATACAGGATATGTGAATACCATGAAAAAAACTATGCTGCTGCTCTAGAAACTTTTACGGAAGGACAGAAATTAGATAGTAAGTATTAGAATTATATGTTAAACTCTAACCCATTACTTGTGTGTCTTGAATACCATACCTGAATTTTGTTAGCATAATCTCAAGTTAATTGTAGAAACCCAACACCTTTTTTCCTCCTCTTAATGACTTCTCGTGTTGATTGCAGAATTTGAATTTACTTAAAAATTTAAATTGGCCTTTCTTTAGCATTTAAGTGCAGATAAACTTTACCATTAGAAGCTAAAAACTATAAACTTAGTCTGGCTTTATTTTTTTCTAATGGGCAAGTGAAAGTTTAATTTGCTCTCATTAAGTTGTTATTCAGATTGCTGAGCTAGGAAATCTTACAACAAAGAATTTACTGAGACGTGAAGTATAAGTTTCGATAAATCATGGTAGTGTATAGAAGAAACATGGAGCTTTGAGAGTATTGTGTTTTTAATGTTATCTGTTTGAGAGAAACAGTTGAAAGTTAACACAGTGGTATGAATATGCACATAAATAGAAATTGTAAGAGCTAAGAATCAAAAGATCTGCAGAATACTAAAAGACAGAGGTTGTAAGTAATCTCATAGATAATAATAGAATACAGAATCCTAATTGTGTACTATCATTTTATCTTTTATGATGATAGACTGTTATCACGATTCTCTAAAGCTATGGTTCCTAATAGGGGATAATTTTGCTTCCTGGGGACATTTGGCAGAAGAGATTTTCGATTATCATGACTAGGAATGGGGAATGTGCTCCTGGCATCTAGTGAGTAGAGGCCAGCGATGCTCCTAAACATCCTACAACGCACAGGATTGTCCCCCACAATCGAGAAGTATCTGGTCCAAATGTTAGTAGTGCTGAAGTTGAGAAACCCTCCTCTAAAGTACTGTATAATTATATTTTTATTTATTTTAATTTTTAAATTTTTTTTTCCTTTTTCTCCCCAAAGCCCCCCGGTATATAGTTGTATATTCTTAGTTGTGGGTCCCTCTAGTTGTGGCACGTGGGACGCCGCCTCAGCATGGCTCAATGAGTGGTGCCATGTCTGCGCCCAGGATTCCAACCAACAAAACACTGGGCTGCCTGCAGCGGAGCGCGCAAACTTAACCACTCGGCCACGGGGCTGGCCCCAGGGCCCCTGTATTTTTATGTTTTTAAAAATTTACTCTGTACTGCTTTAAATATTTGCTTTTCTGCCATATACCTGCTTGAGAAAGGACATCAGGCCCAGCTTTGCAAATGGAACCTACAGATTAGCAAAGAAGAGATCTGGGCAATAGGAGTTGTTCTCAAACTTGGTTATCCCAAGTGTGGTACATGAATAATATGGCTATTCAGTTAGCAAGCTAGCATATCTGCACTCTTAGTAAATGCTATCCACTGTCTTGATGCATATTTGAAAGCCCTGATGGGTCATGAGTCATTCCATCCTCTAGATTTCTTAAGCCCTATTCTTTTATCTTTTTAGAGCATCTAAAGTCCCTAGAAAGTTCCCTGCCCACATTCCTTCCTTGAGTAATATCTTATTATCTATCATGCCATTGACTTTTATCTTAGAATTATTTCAGAGGTGGCCTCAGAAGGTGTCTGCTCCTTGATAAAATTGCTGTTGAGGATATTTAATTTAAAAACAAATTTGTCTTTTAATTTAATTCCAGGAAAAATTTATATTAGACTGTTAGGCTTTCATTTTTATCAGGGGAAAAAAGTTTATAACTCAGAATTTTACC
Source organism: Equus quagga (assembly GCF_021613505.1). NCBI lineage: Eukaryota > Metazoa > Chordata > Mammalia > Perissodactyla > Equidae > Equus > Equus quagga. Next base: position 53,282,366 of record NC_060272.1, on the reverse strand, counting down.
TTTTTCCCCTTTATATGGTAGGAAGCTTGGTTTTATTTACTGATTAATTTGAATAATAGGATTTTGATGTACAGTCATGCATTGCCAACAGGGGTTGCTGCCTCAGCGTGGCTTGATGAGCAGTGCCATGTCCTCGCCCAGGATTCGAACCAACGAAACACTGGGCCACCTGCAGCAGAGCGTGTGAACTTAACCACTTGGCCACGGGGCCAGCCCCGAGTTTATTTATTTTTTTATTTTTTAAAGATTGGCACCTGGGCTAACACCTGTTGCCAATCTTCCTTTTTTTTATTTTTTTTTATTTTAAGGATGGGCACCTGGGCTAACAACTGTTACCAATCTCTTTTTTTTTTTTTCCTGCTTTATCTCCCCAAACCCCCCCGTACATGGTTGTGTATCTTAGTTGCAGGTCCTTCTAGTTGTGGGATGTGGGATGCCGCCTCAGCGTGGCCTGACGAGCAGTCCCATGTCTGTACCCAGGATCGGAACCCTGGGCCGCCGCAGCGGAGCACATGAACTTAACCACTCAGCCACGGAGCTGGCCCCCCTCAGCCCAGAGTTTAGGCTGATTATTTTTAAGAAACAAAATGGGGCCGGCCCGGTGGCGTAGCAGTTAAGTTTGCACGTTGTGCTTCTCAGGGGCCCGGGGTTCACCCGTTTGGATCCTGGGTACAGACATGGCACTGCTTGGCAAAAGCCATGCTGTAGTAGGCGTAAAGAGGAGGATTGGCAGTAGTTAGCTCAGGGCTACTCTTCCTCAAAAAAAAAAAAAAGAGAAGACTCAGAAAGTTTTTATCTCCCCCTTAACTGCCTATAAGAATTCGGATAGAAAAACCTGTCTCAGGAAGGGAGCTACTGACTTAGTAGCATAACATGAACTAGGTGGTAGACAGGAAGGAACCTAGAAAAGCCTGTTTGTTGGGCTCCCCTCTATGTTCCTCTGTTTCTGTATGGCCAAACACTTGTTTTCCATACGTTTGCTTTTTTCCACCTGTGAATTGCCTCCTTTCCCTTTGAAGTCCCTGACCTCCAACATCATCTTTTGTCTTTAGCTGAGGGTGGTATTTAAGGCGAGGCCTTTGGCCATTTTGGGGAGTTAATTTGGTTTCCCTGGGTTTCCGCCACGTATACCTGTTACTGAAACTTTATTTGTGTTTCTCCTGTTAATCTGTCTCGTGTCAGTTTAGTTCTTAGACCAGCCAGAAGAACCTAGTATGGTAGAGGAAAATTTCTTCCTCCCCTGTGTTACTGAGACAAACCTAGATGGTGTAGCCTACTACACACCTAGGCTAGATGGTATAATCTTATGGGACCACTGTTGTATATGAGGTCTGTCATTGACCGACATGTCATTATGTGGTACATGACTGTAATTGTTCACCTCTAGAATGAATGAATGTGTGTGTGTGGGTGTGTATATATATGAGTTAAGGCCTCTGTAATTGAATTTCATCCATAAATTAGTGAAATAGAAAATTTCATTTTAAGACATTTTTAATAGCTTTTTATTTTTCAGAATAATCTTGCCTGCAGTTAGCTTGAATTAGTAAACTTTTTTTGGATCACTTTTAATAATTTTTCTTTTTTTAATGCATATATTTTTTTAAGATTGGCACCTGAGCTAACAGCTGTTGCCAATCTTCTTTTTTTCTTCTTCTTCTTCTCCCTACAGCCCCCCAGTACATAGTTGTATATTCTAGTTGTAGGTCCTTCTGGCTGTTCTATGTGGGATTCTGCCTCAGTGTGGCTTGATGAGCGGTGCCATGTCTGCACTCAGGATCCAAACAGGTGAAACCCTGGGCCACCGAAGCAGAGTGTGCGAACTTAACTACTTGGCCATGGGGCCGACCCCTAATAATTTTTCTTAACATCAAGACAATGTTTTTGGTCTTGTGACTCTAATTATTCTGAGTCTTCACAAGTGAATAATTTGCTTATGTAAATGTTTACAGTGGTATCTGTAAATATTCACTGTCTGCAATCTCTTGGATGCCATGGAATTTGGAGATACGATAGAATTCCACAAAGTATAAAGATAATTCTTGGTGTTAGTAGGAAAGGCATGGTAACAAATAAAGCCACAGAGAATTATAGGCAGAATAGGTAGCCACATTGAAGAGCAAACTGGTGGAGGGACGCTTCTGGACCTTAACCCAGCTGCCAGTTACCAGGCCTCCACCAAACCCTAACTGATAACATTGAGAATCAAATTCAAGTCTGATCTTGTTGTATGAGAAGGAAGCTCCTTTAAGAGGAGAGAGGTGAGGGGAAATGCAGATTTATGTGCATCTGGAAACCAGTAAGGTTAACTGGTTAAAACTAATGTTTTTTTTAAATCAAAATTCTTCAGAATGAACAACTACATGTTAAACCTATTCATATATTAATAGCTATAACATTAGGATGGCTCTAAGCTCTGTTAGGACAGGTATTTTTGTCTGTTTAATTCACTGCTGAATCGCCAGTGCCTAGAACGGTGTTTGGAACATAGTAGGTGTTTACTAATTATTTTTTGAATGAATGTGTTAATTGTGCAGATGAGTGATGTTACAGTCATTTTGTTCTTTTAGATGCAGATGCTGATTTCATTGTCTGGATTAAAAGGTGTCAAGAAGCTCAGAATGGTAAGCATACAGGCTTCCCATGGTCTTTCAATTTAAAAAGAAGTAAACATTTGACATTTTTTGGTTTAAACACATTTGTTTTTAACTTTATAAATTATAATTGAAGTAGTACATGTTCCCTTAGATAGGGATTTCCAAAGGCATTCTGATTTTTGCCTAGTGTATGTTGACCAGGTTGGATTTGTTTTGCATTGGTATTACTGGTAAGAAATTACAAGGAGTCTAAAGTGACTCCAGGGTGCAGAATTAAACCACTTTCCTTTATTAGGAATGTATGGAGAATTGCTTTGCTTAATCAGTACATTTGTGCTATGGAAATCATGTATATAACTTTGCCTATAAATGTAGTGTTTTCTGAAAATATTTTCTTTTTATTTTTTTAATAGGATCACAGTCCGAAGTGGTAAGTCCAGAGTTTGTATCCTTCATGTTTTTACTTAATTATATTATTCCCAAATATACTTAAGCCAGGATACAGAATAAGGTTTCTCTCAGTTAAATATTAAGCAATTCCATTTAACTACTTGTTCCTCCAGCAACTGAAATACTGTTATTTTTTGGTAAAATAAATATAGACACTTATAGTCATGAAACTTATTGGGCTATTGTAATGCATTGAGTGTGATTTGAGTTGATTTATGTATTTAGTATGGTCAGGATGATTATTTCTTTGGTGAAAAGTCATAACATTAGGTGTGAAGCACTTGCAGGGCTTATGGTGTGCTAAGACACCAAGGTTAACTAAAATTTGGAAGTGTTTATCTCTCTCTAATTCAGTGTTGTACTTGTTTTGGACATGAAGATTTTCAAGTCTTTTCAGTTATTAAAAATTACGGTGGAGTTGAAAATTGATTTTTTTTTTTAAACCAACTTAGGTTTATATACAACACACAGTTAAATTATGGCTAATGGCTTTTAGCAGCAGTCATCTACATAGTTAGTCAGGAAATAAAATGACAGGGGATCAGGAGATGTATGTGTAAGCCTAATTCTCTTTATGGGCAATTACTTAACGTTTTTGAGTCTCTTCTTCATCTATAAAGGAAGATTTACATCTCTGTCTTCCAGAGTTCCATCCTGACGTTGAAAAAGTCAGTTATTCTCTGAGCTTTCTTCATGTGTACACAGGGCCTAATAGAGCTAATCTACTTCAGACAGGTGGTTGTGAGCTTCAGGCAAGACACGTGTATATGTAGTTACTGGGGTTTGAACGTTGCCTCAAGTGAGCCCCGTTTCGCTATCCCTCTACCTCCAGGCTTGTCCCTATTCCTAGGGCTGGTGGGGGGGAATGGATTGGAGGAGGTGTTTAAAAGTTGGCTTCCTTCACCTGCTGGTATTTTTGTCTGGGTTTTATAATATTTGGGATTGAGACTAGGCCTGAAGACAACAGAATGGCATTTGGATAACAGGGACTTTGTCTGGTAACACAAACAGCTGTTTTGTGACAGTGCATTTTGTCACTGCTGTAGTTCAATCTAGTTTTATCTTGCTACCAAAGTGAGCTGGAAAAATCTGTTCTAGTTGGTGTCTCCACTTGATATCATGTAGATTTAAGTATTTCTCAATACTTAACACTAGAGAGTGATTCTGAGTTAGGCTCAGATCTCTAAAGTGATTTTACTTATTTTCTTCCAAACTTCAGCTCTTTCCTTCTCATTTAGGGACAACTTAGAGGCCACCTGAGAGCCAGGGCGAGTTCTTTAGATTTACTTATTTACAGTCTTAACTGGCACACGTGTAGTTTAGGAAACTATGGATTGGTCAGGAGTCACTTTGTTTCTTGATGGGCAGTGTAGAATGTTTGTCGCAGAGGGGCCATGTTCCTTCATATGTTCTAGAGCAGTGTCATGCCATTGTTAAGCCTGAAGATTATACTATATTCTTAAAAATGTTTTTTTAAATGCTACTGTTATTTTCAGTTTAGAGAGTTATTGCATGTTGGAACTGAACATTTTATATGTAACCTTTTCCAGTCATACCTTTAGAAAGTTTTCTGGGGTTTATGCTGCTTTTATTTTAGAAGAAAAATCTTTTTTGAAATTGAAACTCAATTATAAAAATGCTGAATATTCTAATTTTTGTGAGGACTAGTATTATTTAACAGTTATGGATACCATGCTTTGTCTTTGAAGGATATTTTCATGTAGTTATTCTGTATCAAAGCAACTATAACACTGGGTAAGTTAATAATACGTTTAAATATAGAATTGCTAAACTAACTTGTAGAAATCTTTCTCTTTCAACCTGCGAAAATTAGTCTGCATCGCAGCGGACTCATCAGTCAAAAATTAAGTAAGTGTTTCTTTTTTATAATGCATGATGAATATGCTTAAAGGGAAAAAGACCCTGTCATTGGAAAGTAAGCAGATCCTTACCTTTGATTTAAATTTTTTTAAAAATCATGTTATAGCCTTGAAAAACTAATTCTAAGGCTGTTTACTGATTAGTATTAGTGTTCATATTAAGGTTAAATTCAAATTACTTCTCAACTTTAAGCTTGTTTCACGTAATTCCATATTATGTCGCCTTTCCATATATTAAGGAGAGTGTCTTCCAGTCTAGTTGTTATTATATAGGTAAATAAATTAATAGTAGGCTCGAGAGAAGTGTAATTTTACCTGCCTTTTATACTTGGAGTAAATTTTTCATAAAATAATTCTGTGTAAGTTGAAAGTGACCAATGGTGAGGGCAGCGATTACAGTAATGATTAAGCAGCTAGCAAGTATTTGAATTTATTTTTAATTATTTATTAGCCATGTGTACTACATGTATTCTTAGGACTGAAACAGAAGGAAGCATAAGGCATTGAGCTTTGCTTTCTCACTGAATTTTAAAGAGAAACTGTGGGACTCTTATAGTTTATTTCTTTAATCAAGGTGCTTTTTGACACAATTACCTAAAATGCCTTGGAAATGTTAAAACAAAGCAATTTATTCGTGTTCTTTCTGGGGAGATACAAGAGGACTCTCCAAGTACCTAGTAGTCACAGGAACTTTGACTAGCTTGGTGGCAGCAGCAGGGAGAGGGCACATAAATATCAAATAATAATTATGGTGTTTGGAGCAAAAAATAATCCAACATTGATTTAGTAAGTACACTGTGTACCAAGCGCTGTGCTTAGTCCTGGGAATGTAATAGTGATAGGATAGATAAATCACTTTGCCCTCCTGGAGTTTATAATGTGGTCTAATTTTAAGGTGAGGGTCCCTACATTTTTAGAGCTTTCAGTGTGAGACAGACACGTAATTAGAATCTCTAGGGACACGAATCTTCCCACACACATTGGGATTGAAGAAAAATATTGTATTTAATGTGCCTGGCAGAATGAGTTGAACTTTGAATTATTTTAATTTCAGCTCATTTACTTCTGCCCCCTATTCTCAGGGCTTTTTGTCCCCAACTTCAGTTGAGAGATCATGGAGTGTGGAGTCAAGCTGACCTGGGTCCAGTGTAACACCTAACTGAAGGGCTGATTGCTTCACCCTTCTGAACTTACATTTTTTCATCTGTAAAATAGGGATGGAAGTGTTTACATCTTCTTGGTATTAGATTGAAATGAGTATAAAACTATTGATGGTGTATAATAACTGTTAGCTATTTAGAGTAAATCTTATCTTTAACATTAGCTTAAGCTCAGCAGTATTAGAGATGTAAGTCAGAACCGAGAAAATCATGTAAGTATTTAAATCCACTGGAAGGGTTTGGGGCATCATCTACCTTACTGTTCTTTTCCATTAGTACAGATCATGGGAAATTAGTTATATAAAATTGTTTCTACGAACCAGCACTGCTTTGCTATTTTGTTCCTCAAGGTGGAGCTCTTACTGTTTATCAAATTGTAGTTTTTATCTTATCAAAACAAAGCAATAACTAAGAAAATTGGAAGTTCTGTTTTAAGTTTCCTTTTTCTTTTTTAATAGGTATGACTGGTATCAAACAGAATCTCAAGTAATCATTACACTTATGATCAAGAATGTTCAGAAGAATGATGTAAATGTGGAATTTTCAGAAAAAGAGGTCATTATAGCCTTTGAACCATTTTTTATGTTGAGATTAAATACTTTTATTTATAAATACAGTATATTGCAGAATAATCTGTAGCAGTTTATCAGATATATGTCATTTCTTCCTGAGATAATGTAGAAAATGCTGATAAAAATCTGAAGCATTCCTTTTCCATTGGAATCATTTTAAGTTTTGAGATAAGAGTATATGTATACTGTAGATTATAACTAGATGTGCATTATTTTCTTTAGATTTAGAATTCAAAGCAGAACTTAATTGAGAAATATATAAGACCATTAGTAAGATATGTGATTTGGGCTCAGCCCAGTTGCATAGTGGTTAAGTTTGCACACTCTGCTTCGGCAGCCCAGGGTTTGTGGGTTCGGATCCCAGGTGCGGACCTACATACCACTCATCAAACCATGCTATGGAGGTGTCCCACATAGGAAATGGAGGAAGATTGGCATGGATGTTAGCTCAGGGATCATCTTTCTCAAGCAAAAAGGGAAGGATTGGTAGCAGATGTTAAGCTCAGGGACAGTCTTCCTCGCCAAAAAAAAAAGATAATGTGATTTGATTTCATTTATGCAGTATACTTCGTGAAAAGGTCTACTTATTTGTTGTATGATTTATACATCTTAGATTTTACTAACTGTATTAAATGAATGTGACTTTTAATAACTTTGTATCTTAGCACTTAGAAAATATTGTGATATTTAGGAGAGTTTGTGGTAGAACTAGACGTTTTACACATGAATTCTTTTGTTACATATTGTATCATTTTACTCTTGTGTCTTGAGTCTCCTTGAGATTTAAATGCTAAATATGTGTTATGAAATACACTCTTTTGTGCTGTTTAATTATGTATATGAGAATTCATGTGAGGATACCAGATGGAAAAAAAGGGTTATTTTGAGGTTCTTAAATCTGATATTCCATATAAAGTGTTTAAAATAATCTGCAGCAATATTGAAATTCTGTAATTATATTCAGTTTAAGTATTTTACCCTTCATTAAATAAACTTATGAAATGCACTGCTAATTTTGTTTTCATTAGTTATCTGCTTCAGTGAAACTTCCTTCTGGAGAGGATTACAATTTGAAGCTGAGACTTCTTCATTCTGTAATACCAGAACAGAGCACGTTTAAAGTACTTTCAACAAAGGTAGGACAATTGAGAAGGATTGTCAGTAGCAATCTTTTCAAAATCAAACATTGGTCCACTAATCACCCATGTGATTATAAACTTAGATCCTTTCAGCCACATATGTTTAAATTAAAAGGGAGAGGTAAATAAGAACGATAGTTTTTGAGTAACAATTTTTCCCCCTCCCAAAATTCTAGGACAGTGGAGTGTAAAAGTCTACTTAACCTCAGTAGCGTTTGGACGCTTATTAAGATACGTATAATACTTCTCAATAAAGAGGTTTCCAAAAAAGATATAATCAGCATCTCTAAGATTTGATACTGACAGTGTCTTGTTTCTTGAACTTGTCACTCTGGCCTGTTTTGATATACAAATACTTTTTCACCCTATCTTACACATTTAAGGATACAAACTACTTTAAAGATGAATCTGCTCTTTTTTTGTTGTGTGTTTTAGGTAAGCTGAATTTTAGTTTGTCGTGGGGGGTTAGTGAATAATTGTAGTTTGAGTAACTATGTAATTTTTAGATTCTTTATATTTTCAAGAAGTAAAAATATGCAATATAATTCAAATTCAGGGAATATTTTAAATATCAAAAGATGTAGTTGGTAGTAGTATAATTTAGTAGGAAAGATACTGAACTGAAAATCAAAAAAATCTGACATCTAGTTCTTTGCTTGCCCTGTGAATTTATAGACTAGTCACAAAATTATTATAGGACTAAATTTTTTGCATCTATAAAAATTAGGGATGTGGACTTTGAGCTCTGAAATCCTTCATCTGTAAAGTTGTGGGAAGGTATATGATGACTTAATGAGAATGAATGATATAAGTAGACTTTTTTCAATACTACGCTTTTTTTATACATGTGTCCTGCAACATATCTTATTAACTACTGAGTTTAAGTTTTAAGGACATGTGAATTTTCCTGTCATAGAATAGAATCAGGGTCGATCTGTGTCATGAAGAATGGTAACTGGGCCTGCTGAAAGAAAAGCATATATCTGCAGAGGGTGGGAGTAGGAAGTGCAAAGTAAAGAAGCAGTGGTTTTTGCATCTAGTTAAAAATGGTCTGTTTATTTGAAGATTACAAAGTAAAAGGTGTTTACTTATGAGGGAGAGATGGGAAACAGAGTTGCTTGGATGATAGAAAGTGGGAAAAGGGATGAAATCTTATCAAGATTTTTGTCTTACTGGCCTCATACATACAGTGTAGAATTTATTTAATAAAATAATCTTGGGTAAAGTAATGAAGCACAAAACTATAGCTAGATTTGGGACGGAGACTATTAGGAGTTTGGCATTTTTGTATATATCAAGATGTTGTTACTGCATGTCCTTTTGAAGTAATTTAAATGTAAACTGATTTGTGTGAATAGATGGTAAATGACTTAAAACCTTGTGTTACTGAGCCGCCCCGTACACTTACCAAAGAGTAATATGTGCAGTAAATACACAAGTCTGTGTGGCTAGAATTGAGGATGTAACTAAGCACTCTCATCCTTATTTGTTATTCTCCTTTGAACCTTGTGAGTGCTTGTTGATTCTAACTATTCCCCAGCTTCTCTTACTGTGTTCTCGATACGCCTTTTTCATCTTTTCTCCTTTCTTAAAATGCTACATAACTGCTTTTCTTGAATAGTAGTTTGTTTCTATGTATGTTTTATTTCCCTTGCTCTTAGTAAGTCTTTTGAGGATAACAAGCATGTCATGTTTGTGTCTTTGTATATGCTCCAGGTAGAGTCTCCAGATAAAGTACCAGACACCCGGTTAACTTTACAAACAATGAATAATTTTTTAGTAAAAATTTGACCACCCTAGCCCTGTACACTGTACATAGTGGGTGGTCAGTAATTGTTCAGTGAATGAACTTAAATTGGATTCTGCTGTTAGTCCTGTGAAGTTGGCAAAATAAGTATTTTCATTCTTAGTTTTACGGGTGAAAAGAAACTGAGGTTCATGCATTTTCAGTGCTTTCCCCAGGTTCACATAGTTACTAAATTGTTCACTCTGACCCAGGAGGAATACTTTTACTTCTGTGAAGCTAGTGCTGCTTTGCTTAGTTTTTTCTAAGTTCTGGATTAAAGAATAGATTTTAAGGATGCATTCTGAAGGACGATTATTTTTCTTGTCCTAACCCAAATTAATATATATTACTTCGTTAGACTACCAATTTTTAAGCTGTAATTTTATGGGAAACAAATGGAAAGAATTGTACTTTAATTATATGTTAAGGGAAATGATGAAAGTTTTGAATCTTTTTTCATACAACAAAGGGAGACAGTGTTAAAATATTGAAAATAAAATCTTTCTCTGGGTTACTGAGGCTTATTTAGTGATGACACAGGAAAACAGTGAAGTAATTTGCTTTTCCTATGTATTCAGATGTCTTGAATCCTTTAAGTGGATTGAGAAAAGGATGCATTTTGCCTAGGAGAATCTGCTTAAAATTAGAGATTCTGTAAAATCTGTGGTTTGAAAGGGCTATTTCTTTGCTTTTGAGAATCCTGTTTTCTTTCCCACCTTCAAGGTTGAACGAATGTTACATATTCATGTATAACCATTGGTTAAGTATTGTTAATTCAGGTGAGATATAATTTCCAATGAAAATAAGAAGAGGAGGACCCTTAAATAATTGAAATAGCATTTCTTAACTAAATATTTTACAGTGTAATATCTAATATGTTTTCCCAAGTCAGAATTCATATTTTTTCAGTACCCTCGATAGTTGTTTTTTCCTTTTACTGAATACCAGCTTTCATATCTGCCTTAATCCATTTCCTTTATTAAGAAACTGTAATGTTTCTCTTGTTCCATCTTGTTAAATTTCATGACAGTGTTCTCTGGTCACAATCAGGATTATAAATAACTTTAATAACAACTGTGCTGCAAAATACTCATTTTAAAGATTAATATTCACTCCAGGTAAAAATTGGAATTCTCAGAATCCTTTGGAGTAAGTTTGCCCTTGTAGAAATATTCTTGTATTCCTATTTTTAGTCAAAGTAATTTTTCCATATTATTCAATATAAAATATGAAAGCTTTTAATTGGAACCATGGGAAATAAAAATGTCTGTCTCTACTTAGAGACAAATGGGCCCCTTCTCCCTTCTTAACCCACTAAAGTTTGAGAAGTTTTAGAATTCTTAATATTCATAGAAGAAGCACAGTGATGCTATAATGGAGTGGAGGTGTCTGGGCAGGATGCTGCTGTTGTTTTAAACACAGATGGGGGGGTTTTGGGTTCTTGTTTCATTATGTCTTTTTGATACAGTGGTGGTGGTAATACGTTTTTTGAGTTTTTTTGTGATGGGCACCTGAGCTAACATGTGCCAATCTTTTTTTTTTCCTTCTCCTCCCCAAAGCCCCTCAGTACATAGTAGTATATTCTAGTTGTAGGTCCTTCTGGTTGTACTATGTGGGATGCTGCCTCAGCATGGTTTGATGAGCGGTGCTGTGTCCACACCCAGGATCCAAACTGGCGAAACCCTGGGCCACTCGGATTTAACCACTGGGCCATGGGGCCAGCCGTTGAGGTTTTTTTTAAATAGCTAATTAGTTGCTGATATCCACAAATTATAGATCTTGGAGTATATTCTTGTCGCCTTTTCTATTAAAGTATATTCATATATTTTCAAAAGAAAAGGATTTTACTGTACATCCTACCTGTAGCTGTTTTTTTAAACTTAGCCATATGTTATGAGTATTTTCCATGCCCTTAAATATTCTACAGTGAAGTATTTCATTGTATGCATTTACTGGAGCTTATTCCCACAGTCCCATATTGTTTGACCTGTGGAGAATTATAGTAGGTAACTGTTTTGACTTCTGTGTATTATCCCATGTAATCTTCACAATTACTGCAGGATGTAAATATTTTTATCACCTATTCACAGGTATGGAAACTGAACCCAGAGATGTTAAATAATTTGCCCAGAGTTTTTAGCTAATTATAATGATGATGATGATGGGATTTATAATAACATTCAGTTGTTATGTGCCAGACGTAATGCTATATTCTTTTCATATGTGGTCTCATTTAATCCTCATAAGAGCCCTAAATGAGATAGGTCTTATTAATCCCATTTTACAAGGAGAAACTGAGGCTCAGTGAGGTTAATTACTTGCTTGTGGTCATATATCCAGTAAGTGGCACCTGTTTGTGACTCTTCTCTTTCTAAAATTACACAGCTGATTGTTTTTGTCTTGTTCTCAACCTCTGCTTATTTCTGAGGATATAAAATAAGTAAAACTTCTGGCAGTAAAAGACACTTCCAGCAAGGTATTCTATCTCTTGGCTCCCTCATCTCTAAGATATGGATGGTAATCTCCTCTTACAGAGTTGTTTTATTAATTGAGATAATATATGAAGCACTTAGTACATGGGGAATGTAATAAATTCTCAATCTTACTATTATTAGTAGTACTTTATCCTGATTATTTAGATTTTTATTCAGATTATAAAAGCAATAAATGTGTGTCATAGAAAATTTGGAGAAATATAAAGGAGCTGAGAAAGTAATCACTCAGTCTTCACTAGTGAATGACTTTTTGGCGTAGTTCCTTCCACATAACTAGATATTTCCCAACACTTAGGTCTGTCAGTACAGGTGATATATACTAGAATCTTTTGTTTATGGGACTGTCACTTCTAATTGATTCCTTCAAGAAGAATAGAGGCAGTGGCCGTATGTACCAGTGCAGTGCCTGGCTCAGAGGAGGCACTCGGTGGGTATTTCAATTGAGCTATTAGAACTTTGGCAAGATTTTTCAGTTCCTCTTCATTCATTACCATCTTCTGCATTTTAAAAAATGATTTTAAAGTGATTTGAGTGTAAAAATAAAGAAGGTAGCTGTGCAGTCTGGCCTCAGGAAGACTGAACTACTGTATTATTGAGCACGGGTTTGATATAGCAATTAAACATGCTCAAAGCTGTGTAAGACAACGTTGGGAAAGCTACATTCTAAAGATCCGAGGAACCCTTATTTAATGACTGCCGCCTTAAAACAGATGATTCTGAAAAGTTTGCCAGAAAAAAAAACGTTACCAGTAAACTGCACAGCTCTCTAGTCTCTGGGACAAAGATCCCTCACCATCAATCTGTAGCAGTAAGTGGGAGCTTGCTTACCACTTCTTAAGAAGACGGTGTCTTTATGCCATGACCCTTTAGGAGTAATGGCTTCTCTTTAAGTCTAAAGTTACTTTCATGGGAAAAAATTAAACTCTCTGCTGTGCAAAGAAGACCGTAGAGGTGGCTGGTGGGTAGGACCCATAACATTGAAGACTGAAAATCCAGCACAGTATGGATCCTTAGTAGTCACTCGCAGATACTGCTTTGGGATTATGGTGCATTGAAAGCCTTTCCTGTGCATATAAGAGCAACCTTTAAGCAAGCTAGCAAAGTTTTAAGTTAATTTAATGACTTATTCATGGTCGCAATAAAAATAGCTGAAATTGGACTGGTGGTAATTTGAGAAGTATCTACCAAAATCATCAAGATTTAAGACTTCATTTTTAGAAGGATGTACACGTATTGAAAGTGAAGTACGTGTAAAAAGGAATTCATAGAGAATTAGTTCCCCCTCTTCTTACCTTTTTAAAAACTGTTTAAAATGGTCTGTTATGTGCAGCTATTTTAATGAATGAATTAAGTATAATTTCAAGTTCAGTTCAGCATGTCTCAGTGGAAACAAGTTGTTACTAAGAGCTTTAATTTTGGCTTTCTAAAGGCCTCCTTGTTCATAACACAGTTACTCAGGTTATGTATATACTGAGGCTTTCAGTAGATGCAAGTGCTCGTGTGTGCTGCTCTTCAGGTGAAACAAGGAACTTTTTATAGACAGTACTTAGCACAGGAACGTGTGGTGCGGATATGGAGTGCCCTGTGCCTGAGGTTAGTTAAGGGTAGTGTTGATGTTACATACTGCTTGCCAGGTCTTCATTTCCAAATGAACTGAAAATTAGAGGAGGAAGATGCAATTTTAAATTTTAGGATAATATTAATAGCCCCTTTCAGTAACTATTGCTGTGTCATTGCCAGCTATTGGATTTATGTACTTTTTCTTTTTTGGTGAGGAAGATTGTCCCTGAGCTAAAATCTGTGCCAATCTTCTTCTGTTTTGTATGTGGGACACCACCACAGCATGGCTTGATGAGCAGTGGATATGTCTGTGCCTGGGATCTGAACCCATAAACCCCAGGCTGCTGAAGCAGAGCATGCAAACTTAAGCACTGTGCCGCTGGGCCAGCCCTTATGTACCTTTTTGGTAAATATTCCAGCAGTGACAGCTTAAGATAACCAGAGTACCCTCAGTTAATATTGTGTATGAGAAAATACAAATGATATTTTACTTTAAAAAGATTAATCATAGTTCATTTTAGGGAATTCTAGAGAGTCTTATAAAATTTTTTTATTTATGTAGAATTTAAACATGTAAATTGCATTTAAAATACTTATCTTTTTGCACATTTCCCAGGCACATTTGTTTCATGTTTTTCTCTCATTATGACAACTTTTTTTGTTACGTTTCACTGCTCCTAAAGAAAATACAAATACTAAGAGACCACACCCCTTCCACACCATCCCTTCATGTCTGATTAAAAATATTGGCAGATTTCTCTGTTAGTATTTTGTTATTTTAAAATGCAAATTTTAAGGATTCTCTTGATAAAGGCAGGCGGTAGAAAGATTACCAGTAATTACTAATTTAAATGATTCTTCTGATCTAAAGGAGTCAAAGAACCAAGATGTAAATAGGCTTTTCTTTTTGTTAAATCTTTTTTTCCTGCTTATACAAGTAATAATCCTTTTCTTAGAAAAAAAATTAGAATATAAAATTCTAATTTGATTCTTAAACTATTTGCATAATAGTTATTACTGTGGTTACCAGCACTATAAATGCTGATTTCTGCCAGGCTAGAAACGGGAGTAGAGTGCATTATTGGAATAAGGAAAACAAAAGGTAGATCTAAGTGCTATGTGAGCTTATGTTAGGGTTAAGGGTAGACTCTAGGGGACCAGCCTTGATTAGAGAGATGTTTCTAGGATGCTGCTAATACTTCATTTTAATATGTGACCTTAGGTTCGCATTCAGAAGCTCTTCATAGTCTGCTTACACCTTTTTTTCCATGTGTATTTTTCACTGCTCTAACATAAGTCCTGGACTTGCAGCAAATTAGTCTCCTCTGTACTCCCTGATGCACTGTGTCCTTTCACACCTCAGGGCTCCAATTTTAGGCTCTTCTGTTTGCTTCTGGAGACCTACCCGCCTCCACCATTGCAAATGCTCCTACCCCTCACCGCTCTTCAAGGTGCCCTGAAACGTTCCCTGTTCACAGCCAGCTGTGACCTCTCCTGAGCTTTTAGAACATTTATTTGCCTCTTGAGTAACTTTCTCCAAGTATCTCACATGTTTCCAAATGGTCAAGGACATGTCTTTAATATTTTAAAAATCCCCCACATCCCTGAAGACTATACCTTGCTCATAATGCGTGTTTAATAATTATTGAATGATCTACACTGCTGGTGGGAATGCAAACTGGTACAGCCACTATGGAAAACAGTATGGAGATTCCTCAAAAAATTAAAAATAGAACTACCATACGATCCAGCCATCCCACTACTGGGTATTTATCCAAAGAGCTTGAAGTCAGCAATCCCAAAAGTCCTGTGCACCCCAATGTTTATTGCAGCACTGTTTACAGTAGCCAAGACGTGGAAGCAACCTAAGTGTCCAGCAACAGACGAATGGATAAAGAAGATGTGGTACATATATACAATGGAATACTACTCAGCTGCAAAACAGGACAAAATCGTTCCATTTGCAATAACATGGATGGACCTTGAGAGAATTATGTTAAGTGAAATAAGCCAGCGAGAGAAAGATAATCTGTGTATGACTCCACTCATGAGGAATTTAAAATTATGGACTAAGAACAGTTTAGTGGATACCAGGGGAAAGGTGGGGTGGGGGGTGGGCACAAAGGGTGAAGTGGTGCACCTACAACATGACTGACAAACATTAATGTACAATTGAAATTTCACAAGATTGTAACCTATCAATAACTCAATAAAAAGGTAAATAATTATTGAATGATCAATTGTAAAAATGTTAGCATTACTTGGACTCATTTTATACAATGGAATGAATTTCTCCACTCTAAGGTTAGTAATGTACATCGAAATGTAGTAATTCCTTTAGAACAGGCTTCTCAGGGGTGAGTGCTGCTGTTGACATTTTGGGCTGGATAATTCTTTTGTTGTGGAGGGGTTGCCCTGAATGTTGATGTTTAGTGGCACCCTAGCCTCTCCTCACTAGATGTCAATAGCACCCTCACCTGCACCCCAGGCGTGATATCAACAATGTCTCCAGACAAATCAACCCAGATTGAGAACACTACTTTAGAAGAAGAAAAGAGTGGATTTCAAGACTCTTCAATTTGTATGTTGTTTTTGAAGGCTGGCTTTTAAGTAGAAACAAAATAAATGTTTCAAAGTTGTTAAAATTTAACCTTGGATAATTTAAGGAAACTATCTCAAGGACACTATTATAAAACTTTGACTTAAACTTGAAAAATTGCATTTTTTCACTGTTTTGTGTATTTTACATTGAATAATGGATTTTATCTCATGTTTTCTCCAGATTGAAATTAAAATGAAAAAGCCAGAGGCTATAAGATGGGAAAAGCTAGAGGGGCAAGGAGATGTGCCTAAGCCGAAACAGTTCATAGCAGGTTTGTTTTCTGGACTTGATGAACCTTAAATTCATATTGTGTTATATGGTTGAAATTAAATAGTAATGAGCACTCTTTCTACTTTCATTATTCATGTTCCCGAGATAAGATACATTGAGTATAATAAGATTGCTCTGTAATGAATACAAAGTAGCCTTTCTTATGAAGGTTCTAACTTCTTAAACTCTAAGAATACAATGAGTGGCAGCAAAAGCCCAAAGGGAGTTGGGATTTGTTTACTATGTCAGTTTCTGACATCAGTTAGGGGTTGCTTGTTTTTTTGTGTTGACCTTTCCTGTTGTTTCTTTTTGGGTTTTAAGTGAATTAGTAGTTTACTCTGCTTACATATTTCCTCCTCTTCCCTGTCCTCTCTTACTTATTCCTTTCTGTTTCTTCTGATATTGTCAACTCAATTTCCTGAAATTTGAGGGCTTCATAAAGTATCTAGCATATTTCACTATACAGCCATGCTTCACATAACGACAGGGACACATTCTGAGAAATGTGTCGTTAGGTGATTTCGTTGTTGTGCGAACATCATAGCGTGCACTTACCCAAACCTGGGTGATAGAGCTGCTGTACGCTAATTTAACCCTTTAAGGAACAGGCTACTTTATGTTGGGTCAATTGTAAGCATATGCAATAGGCACATATGTATTTTTCTAACAGGATAATTAATCTGCAAGACACTCCTAGAACTACAACTAAGACTGTATTTTACGGCAATGTCCTCATTAATGAATGGAGAGAAATTTCTCTTTGATTAGAGTTAATGCCGTGATTGGATGACTGAAATGAGATAGCATTGTTTCAGCTACTTTAGATTTTTCGCTGCTTTCTATAACAGAAAATATAGTTACTTGTGGCACCTTTTAGAAGATAACGGAATTAGCCAACAGATCGTTGATTTTTATTAGCTTATTTTTATTTTGAAATAATTTTAGGTTTTCATAGAAGTTGGAGAAATGAGTTCTCATGTACCCTTCACCCAGCTTTTCTGCAAAATAACATCGTAATTAGCCTATAGCATACTTAGCAAAACCAGGACATTGACACCAACAGATAATTTTTAAGGATTGGAATATTTCAAGTTGATATTTAAGCTATTTAATTAAGCTTCTGCTTCACTTTGTTTGAAAGATGTAGTAGAGATGTTATGTGCTTTTCTTGTGGCTGACCCCCTAAAGAGATTTTTGGGCTGAGGTTTATATATAGCTCAAAGCATTTTTTTTTAAAGAAACACTTAAAATGTAGCGTCTCATTTAATTCTAACAGCACTATATTGTAGGCAGCCCAGTATTGTTCTTCCTGTTTTACAGGCTCAGAAGGGTTAAGCACCTTGCTTAATAATAGATCACCCAGCAGTTTTCATTCTCTAGGACTAAACCCAAGTCTTCAGAGTCTGGGTCTGGTTCTTCTGTTAATCCCATGTGTGATACTGCTTATTGCCACATTTTCTAACAATGCAAGGTCTCAGCTGACATAAGTATCTTTGTAGTTAATTGATAGTGTAGTGAATGAGCAAGAAAGTTGGGTTACCCATCTCTCAGTAGTTCATCTGCCATCTACATGGTGTTAAAGTTTTTCTAAGATTAAATATAAAGATTTTTTTAGTGTTAAAGTTTTTCTAAACTCAGTGCTTTGGATATTCAAGATGCTATTCCTCCTGTTTTGTTATATTTTTGTAAGGAATTAATATGCTTGTCAGATTCCTATGTATTGCAAGCTGGAGACTGCAGATAAGGGCAAGTTGCTTAACCTGTCTGGGCCAGGTCTCTTATCTGTAAAATGGAGATTAGAACCTGTGTTCTCATCCTTCTGGGGAATCAGCATTAGGATTAATTAAACCCTGTTTCCTAGGCTCTTAATTTGAGTTTTCTTTTCTTTGGCTGCTGGTGAAAATGTGCAGAGATAGAGGGGATTACTGGTAGAGGAAGGGTAGATAGGACTTGAAAACCAGTATGCTTGCCCTGAGTAAAACTGGGGGGAGGGCGGTGTTTTGTTTTGTGGGGTATAGACGGAGAAGGTTGGATTACAGGTGAAGAGAGGAGATGGAAAGACAGAATGAACAATTAGTAGTTTCTCAACTATTTTGAGAAAAGGGATATAGAGAGGTAGTAGTGGAAAAGGGACATTTGGATTAGGATTCATGTATCCTGAAATATTGATAGGGAAGCTTTGAATCAAGTTTTTTTTTTTTTAAGCTCTATAGCTACATTGTCCAGTATATTAGCCACTAGCCACATATACCTGTTGAGCACCTTGAAATATGAGTAGTCTGGATTGAGATGTGCTATAAGTGTAAAATATATACATACCAGATTTTGAAGATTTAGTATGAAAAAAGAACATAAAATTTCTTAGTATTTTTATACAGATTTCATGTTGAAATGATACTATTTTGGGATATATTATGTTGAATAAAATATATTAAAGTGTATTTCACCTGATTTATTTTAGTAATGTGGCTACTAGAAAATTTTAAATTATATATGTGGCTCAAGGTATATTTCCATTAGACAGTGAACAGAACTGCTCTTATAGCTACTAGGTAGGTTAGGTACTTTTTTACTTTTTAGGTGGCAAGGTCTTAATTCCTTTGGTTTGGGGGGCAGTCTTCTCAGTCCCCTGAGCCCCTGAGCCTGTGGCCTCTCTGGCTGCAAGCAGCCTCTGTTTACTTCACTGTGCCCTACAAGTACTATTATTTTCTGTGTGTGTGTGATGTGGTCATTGAACTCTAGATCATCACATGTTGTGTTTTTCAACATTCAGGAATTCCTTATTCCCTTTTGAAGTAATCTAATATTTTTAATGTGGGGAGAAGATAGTCTTAACTCATTGTCAAATGTCACGGATAATTATTTATATTTTCAGTTTATTTCTACTCTGAAAGATATGTAAGTACCTCAGAAAAAGCCACATTTTTAACATTTATTAAAATCTTGTTTACAAGAGAAATTTCTTAATGAAGTGTCTTTTAAAAAAATACTATTTTTAGAATTGCTTTAACGTTTCTGTAAGTATAAAAATTCTTGTATACTTCTTACCATTTCCTCGATTGCTAATATGTAGAATGTTTTTAATCTAATTTTGCGTTATTTTTACAAAAATTTACACTTAATGAGTTATTTTGCTCGTAAGAAGTTCCCAGAATTTACCTTATGCTTACTGATTCAGTTTTTAGAAGTGTAAATCTACTTATTGATGTATGTATCAGAAAGGCACGTTACAAACATGAATTTCAGCAATCTAAACTATTTGCTAAGATGTTCTATACACCATGGTCACAAAGTTTACTTATTCTTGACGTAATCAACATGTATTAGTTAATCACCTCTGTTTTTTTTAATCCATAGATGTAAAGAACCTATATCCATCGTCATCTCATTATACAAGAAATTGGGATAAATTGGTTGGTGAGATCAAAGAAGAAGAAAAGAATGAGAAGTTGGAGGGAGATGCAGCTTTAAACAAATTATTTCAGCAGATCTATTCAGATGGTTCTGATGAAGTGAAACGTGCCATGAACAAATCATTTGTAAGAACATGAGCTTTAAAAAAATACATTGTGGTAGTAAATTTCAGAAATTGTAAGATAACAATAAGTAGGTAATTTGAGACCGAATTGCATATAGTGTAGTTGGGAGACCTTTTTGAATAGGCTTTGTCTGAACATTTCTTCCTCCTCTAAACTTAGAGTAATTATTGAGGAATTTAGAAACTTGTGGAGGAGATGAGAAACAAGAGGTTTATTCCAAAGAAAAATCTTTTATCAATGAGTTAGATCTTGGAAGGCTTAAGAAATACCAAGGTTACAGAGTTATATTAGTTGGGATTTATCACAATAGCTGAATGAGCTTCCGTTGTTTACCTTCTAGAACCATGTATAGTCTTAATGTCAGAGATGAAGAATACAGAAGGGAAACTTCTAGAACAGTGTTTGTCAAGTAGAAGGTGCATATTGATTATTCATTCGTTTGTTGATAATTTTGTCTATTGATTAAGAAAATGCAAGCTTTTCGCCGGAGCAGCATAAATACCACCTGAATTAGCCCTCAAGTTCTGAAATTTTAATGACAAGTCATTACTGCAAAATTGTGTGGATTATCTGCTTAAAGATGTAATCATTTGATTTTTACCAGTAGTTCTGAGAGTGTCACTCTCTTAAGGCATTTATATTTATAGTAGAAAGTTAAAATTAATATTTAATAGTTAAACTTAATATTTAGTTAATAGATATGTTTGAGGCCCGGATGTTCCACGTAAGTTACCATGTAGTAATGGGTTATGATTGTACATTTCACTATTGATTTAAAAAAATATTTTTAACTACACTTGTAGAGGTAATTATAGGTTCATATGCAGTTGTAAGAAATAATACAGAGAGATCCCTTGTATTTTTTTTTATAGAGTTTCCCCTCTGGAAACATCTTGGAAAACTTTAGTACAACATCATAGCCGTGATATTGACAGATAAGATAGAGAACATTTCCATTGTGACAGGATTCCTTCATTGTTGTCATTTTATAGCCATAACTCACTTCCTTCCTGCCCCGACCCCTCCTTAAGCCCTGGCTACTAGTAATTGGACAGGTCTTTGTCAGACAGGTGGTTTGCAAATATTTTCTCCCAGTCTGTGGCTCATCTTTTCCTTTTCTTAACAATATTGCAGATCCAAAGTATTTCATTTTGATGAAGTCCAGTGTATCAGTTTTTCTTTTTATGGATCATGCTTTTGGTGTGAAGTCTAAGAATTTGCCTAGTCCTACATCTCAAAGATTTTTCTCCTGTGTTTTTTCTTTTAATATTACATTTAAATTTATGATCCATTTTGAGTTAATTTTTATATAAAGTGTGAGAGTAGGTTGAAGGCTTTTTTTTGTTAACCTATGTGTGTTCAATTGCTCCAGCACCATTTGTGGAAAAGGCTGTCTTCCTCCATTGAATTGCTTTTTTTACTTTATCAGTTGAAGCATATTTATGTGAGTCTATTTCTCGGTTTCCTGTTCCATTGATCTCCATGTCTGTCCCTCTGTTAATACCACAGTCTTGATTACTATAGCTATATTAGTCTTGAAATTGGGCAGATTCATTCCTCCTACTTTATTCTTCATTTTCAAAGTTACTTTAAATATTCTATTTCCTTTGCCTTTCCATAAAATTTTAGAATATTTTGCCTATGTGTACCAAAAAATCCTGTTAGGAATTGTATTGAACTGTTTTATCAGTATAGAGTGACTTCACTGTGTTGAATCTTTCACTCTATTTAGATCTCTGATTCTTTCATCAAGGTTATACCATTTTCAGCATATAAATCCCATACAGTATTTAATTAAATTTTTTTTGAGTGATTGTAAATGGTGTTGTATATTTACTTTTTGTGTCCACATGTTCGTTGCTAGCATCTAGAAATACGGTTGGTTTTTTTTATGTTGATCTTATATTCTGTGACCTTGCTGAACTCACTCATTAGTTCTAGGAAATTTTTTGGTAGATTCCTTGTGCTTCTCTTGACAATCATATCATCTTCAAATAGGGACAGTTTTATTTCTTCCTTTCTGATATGTATGCCTTTTATCTCCTTTTCTTGCTATATTGTGCTGGCTAGAATTTCCAGCACTATGTTGAGTAAGAGTAATGAGAGTGGACGTCCATGCCCTGTTCCTCATCTTACGGGAAAACCGCTCAGTCTTTCACCCTTAAGTATAATATTAGCTGTAGATTTTTGTAGATTTTCCAAGCTAAGAAAGTGCTGCTTTAGGGGCCAGCCCAGTGGCGTAGTGGTTAAGTTCATGCGTTCTGCTTCAGGGTTCGCTCCGTGGCCCAAGGTTCGTGGGTTTGGATCCTGGGTGCAGACCTACACACTGCTAACCAAACCATGTTGTGGCAGCATCCCACATACAAACTGGAGGAAGATTCGCACAGATGTTAGCTCAGGGCCAGTCTTCCTCACCCCAAAAAAAAAAGTTCTGCTCTAATCTTATTTTTCTAAGATTTTTATTATGAATGGCTGTTGACTTGTCAAATGATTTTTCTGTATTGATCAATATGATTATATGATTTTTCTTCTTTAGCCTGTTACAATGGTGATTTTATTTGATTAATATGGTTGATTTCTATTATTGAATCGACCTTGTATCGCTGGGATAAACCCCACTTGATCATAGTATATAATTCTTTTTATATAGTGCTCAATTATATTTTCAGATACTTTGAATTTTGTGTCTATATTCACGAGAGATACTGGTCTATAGTGTTCTTTCTTTTTTTTTTTTGGTTGGAGAAGATTTACCCTGAGCTAACATCTGTTGCCAGTCTTCCCTTTTTTCCCCCCTGCCTAAAACCCCAGTACATAATTCTATATTCTAGTTGTAAGTGCTTTTAGTTCTTCTATGGGAGCCACTGCCACAGCATGGCTATTGATAGACGAGTGGTGTGGTTCTGTGCCTGGGAACTGAACCTGGGCCACCAAAGCAAGGCATGCCAAACTTTAACTGCTAGGCCACAGGACTGGCTCTATAGTGTTCTTTTTTTGTATTGTCTTTGTCTGGTTTTGGTATCAGGGTGATACTAACTTCATAAAATGAATTGAGAAGTGTTCTGTCATCATCTGCTTTGGGGAAGAAATTGTGTAGAATTGGTGTTATTTTTCTTTAAACATTCTTTAAACCAGTGACACCATCTGAGCATTTTTTTGGGGGGAGACTTTAAATTATAAGTTTAATTATCCTAATAGCTCATAGGACTATTCAGCTTATCTGTTACATGTTGAGTGACTTGTGGTAGTTTGCATTTTTGAGGAATTGGTCCATTTTGTCTAAGTTGTCAGTGTTGAGAATATTCTCTTACTACCTTTTTTGATGTCTGCAGAGTCTGTAGTGATATTCCATTTCATTCCATAATGGTGGTTTGTCTTCTCTTTTTTTTCTTTGTCATTCTTGCTAGAGGTTTGTCAGTTTTGATGTTTTTTCAAAGAATCAGCTCTTTGTTGATCTTAAAAATTTTTTTTCTATTTTTTTGTTGTTTCTTTCTTGTTTAGAGAGCTTCCTTTAAGCTTTCTTTTAGATCTGCCTGTGACAAACTGTCCTGGCAAGGATTTCTTTGGATTTATCCAGATTGAGGTTTGCTCAGTTTCTTCAATCTATAGGTTTCTGTCTTTTGCTAAATTGGGGAAATTTTCAGCTGTTACTTCTTTGAGTACTTTTTCAGACCTCCCTTCTTTGTGCTCTCCCTTCCTGGAACGTGACAGCACAAATGTTTAGATACGTTATTATAGTCCCACAGATCCCTGGGACTCACTTCATTTTATCTCTGTTTTCTCTTTGTTGTTCAGATTAGGTGATTTATATTGTTTTCTTTTCCAGTTCACTGATTCTTTCCTCTGTTCCCTCTGTTTTGCTCTTGAGCCCATCCACTGACCTTTTTATTTGAATTGTATTTTTCAATTCTGAAACTTTTCTTTGTTTCTTCTTTATATCTTCTGTTTCTTTGCTGAGGTTTTCTATTTTTTCATTTGTTTCAAGCGTGTTGATAATTTCTTGTTGAAGCATTTTTACCTTGACTGCTTTAAAATCTTTGTCAGATAGTTTTAACATCTCTGTCATGTCAATGTTAGTGTCTGTTGATTGTCTTCTTTTATAAAAATATAATCTGAAATCTTCCTGAGTTTTGGTGCTTTTCCCAGCACAAGTGCTTTTCAGTTGAAACCTGGACATTTTCATGTTATGCTGTGAGACTCTGCATCTTATTTAAACCCTCCTTCTTAGTTGACTTTCTCTGATAACTACTCTGGCAGAGGAAGGGAAGGCAATGCCTCACTACTGACAGGTGAAGGTCAAAATCGAGAACCCCCACTTGGTCTCCTTAGACACCCCAGAGCATCTTCTTGTTATTGCTAGGGGTGGCTAAGAGTTCTGGCTCCCCACGGGATTTCCACTGACATCACAGGTAGTAGAGGAGGTGGATTCATGACAGCCTAGCACGGATGGAAGTCTAGGCTCCCCACTCAGCCTTTGCTGGCCTAGGTGGGGATGAGGCCACAGTTTCTTCTCTGGTGTTTAGCTGGAGTAGAGCAATTATTGTCGAAAAATTTTCTGTCTCCCTAAGCTGTCTTTCCTGAAGTTTTAGCTAGAGAGATCAGGCTTTTGTTGGGGCTTTTTTTGTTGGTGCCCCTTGGCATTTCCAGCTTTTTCACCTCCAACTCTAGCATATACGAGGCAAAAAGAAAACACAGGGAACTCACCACCATGATGTTCCTTGGGTCCCAAGGTCCCTAGATGATGTTTCTTCTTCTCTTTACCTTTTAGAGTAATCTTATGTTTGTTTTATTTATATAATGTCTAAGGTTTTTAGTAGTACTTAGTGGGAAGAATAGGAAAAAATACATCTGCTTCATGTCCTCAGAAGTCAATCTCAGTATTGACTTTTTGAAGAGTATGCTGGACAAAATAGCAGTGTGTGAAATTTCAACAAGAGATTACAGAATCTGCGTCCATTTTCATACAGAGACTTTGCTAATTGTAATTGAACCATATACACCCATAAAACAAGCCATCTGTTTGGCAGCATTGACCTGGAGCATACCAAGGGCTTGTGTCTCTCCTTGTGATAATACAAAAGAAACAAAATAGACTGTTGTCTGTGATCTCCCAGTCTAATTGGTACAGAAGACCAACATGTACAAAATAATAGAAGGGAAATGCTAAATTGTACTGCAGTGAATAGAGAGAGAGGGGAAAATAAATGTTGTCAGTGAATTATGATCAGGTTATAAACTAAATCTTCTTCCCTCAGTCCTCTTAATAGTTTATTAGATAGACTTGTCCCATTTTATTCAACATTTTATTTGAAGCCTTCCTTGTGCCAGGCCACTGTGCTTTAGATCTAGGATATAAGTATTAGTAAAATATACTCCTTCCCTTTTAGGAGATGTCAAGTTTAGTTGGAGCCAAGGATGAGAAGCAGATATAAGAAAGCAGACTCTTAAAATTTTAACAGTGCATTGTGATACATCTTATATTAATGGTAGTTATGCTCATACAGAAGATATATTTTACAAGAGTGGAGTCCTGATTAGAGGCAAAAAAGACCACAGAGAAATGGTGAGATGTCATGCTTGGAGGATAACTAAAGACAGAAAAAGAACTGGGATAGAGAACATCCCATACGTAGCAACCCGTGTAAGGGAGCTTGGCAGCAGGCATGGGGCGTGGGGTTATATTGAGGTTCCAGTATTATATTAGGGTATGTAACTTTATATGTTTGCTAGCAACACAGCTGATTATTTACAAATGTTTAGATTTATTCACACTGCTCTTTGCTATGATCCAAGCCAGTGAATTTTTATTTTATTAAGATCACAGATGTTCAGAAGTCGGGTTTTTTTTTATGTGTTTGTGAATATGCTAGGGTAGTTGGTAGGTAGTATATTCAGTAGATGATAAATAGACAACCAGTTCTTTACTGAGACGCTGACTTTCTGTACCTGTCGGTACCTTGATTTTAAAAAATTCCAGCATACACTTGCAGTATGTTTGGCACAGAGAGAGCATTAAGAAAGGGCTCCTAAAGTTCTGTCCAACTAGTATAGAAAGAGTTTACTTTGCCTGGTTTTTACTGTCGTCTGCAAAGGAGGTTACGTCATTATTTTCTTTGGGAGCCAATTTTGTTTTCATTTTAAGGTAGTTTTTCTACCTACCTAGCTGATTAGCAGAGGGGAACGTGGCTCTTTATATTGCGGTGTATGTGAACAAGATGCTCCTACCTAACTGTTGTAGAGTTTCCATTTCAGATTTTACAGAATATGGTAACTGGAAAGCCTAAGGTTAAATCAAAATATTATCTTGTGTTTATATTGAGCCAAACATAGCTTATATTTGGGACTTTATGCTTCAAACATTTTTAGAAAGTATTCTGTTTGATTATGTGGTCTAAGAATTAATCTATTTTTATTTCTTATTGCAGATGGAGTCTGGTGGTACAGTTTTGAGTACCAATTGGTCTGATGTAGGTAAAAGGAAAGTTGAAATCAATCCCCCTGATGATATGGAATGGAAAAAGTACTAAATAAATTAACTTGCTATCACTTTTATTGCATATATTCACCTAATGCGCATTGTGTATTAATACTGCATTCTTGAATTTTGAACACTGAGTATCTTTTTGAAAGATTATACCTCTTTACCTCTTTGTGCTTTGAAATTATTTTCTCTGGTGTTCTAAGAGTCTAATGAAGAATGAAGATAATGTTTTATCACTTCTGTCCTTAAGCATTTCAGACATGCTGAAGTGGAAGATAGATTACTACCTAGTTTTGGGCGTGGAGAAATCATCAATGGAATATCTTGGGTTGTTGCCTTATTTTTGATGCATTGTTCTGTTAATAATTTATTAGACTTGGCAACTTTGGGTGAGCATAGATTTTTCAACTTCAGTGTTATATTGTTTGCTTTTAAAAACTGCTTTTGAATGGAGTTGTAAATACAATTTTTCTATGAAGTTTGGTTTATTTACCTTTTTCTTAAGTTTTTAATGAGAACTTTGAGAAATTATTTATCATAAGAAATTCCCATTTGGTTCTTTTTATGGGAAGTATTTGTAATTGCACTGAGATTTTGGTCTTTAACTTCAAATTCCTGTATAAAACATAGACACTTGAGTTTAACATGCTGCAAATTTATCTATACTGAAGGAGAATCTGTGAAGCTGGGGCAAAGAGTGATTTGGGAAAGCCCAACTCCACGTCTTGCTGCTTTTGCCACAGCAGGAGTCCTGGAATTACAGCACTGGTGGTTTGGGTTTGGTTTTGTTTGGGTTTTTTGTCTTTATTGGAAAATCTCTCTTCTCACATCCCTATGATTACTTTGGTTTCAGTGGTTTAGGGTAGCTGCTGAGAGAGTAAATTAATACATATATATTTGGTATCTATCTACTCTGTAGAATAAATAGATATCATGAAACACATAGATACCATAGAATACAAAAACTAAAAGACATGATCATTAACTTTACAGAGTTTATAATCTAGCAGAGAGAGAAAATTAACATTCATGAAGGAATTATGGAATGGTTGAATGCTGAACTCATTAGCAATACAGTTTTGAGACACAAAAGAAGTGTTCTATGATTAAAATTCTTTGCAGCCTAAGCTGTGCATAGGCCTAGAGTACCTGTAGGTCTGACTTCATTTTCTGACCACAATGCCCTTGAGGTTGGTACCTGTTACGTCTCACTAACGTTTTGTGGCAAGGCACTACTCTGTCTGCTCTTAACTGAGGTTAGGGTGAATGGGAGGCAAATCAGTCATCATTTCAGCCTTTGAAAGAGTGGCAATTCAGCCCTTCCTTCTAGTCGTTGGACATGAAGCGTGGGAGAGTTCATCAGGAAAATGGTGGTGGGGCGATACCAGCCCATACCCAAACCTGTTGTGATAGCTTGTTTAAGCATGCAGCGCTTTTCACTTGTCTTCTGCCCACTTAGAGCTACAGGCTACTTTGTTTTTGAACACTGAAGGAAAAGGCAAAATTAAGTTCTTGCTTTTGTGAATTTCTCAAATTTTCTCCTTAGGGAGACAAGATAGTGATTTTTTTTTCCTGTATGTTAAATTTTCTCAATTACCATTAGTCCTAAGGGGTCGGGAGGCTCTTGCTACAGAGGTGGTAAGTCAGGGACATAACAGCGCTACACCAGAAGCAAGAATCCCAGCTGTGGCAAGTCTCTACCACTAACTAACTGGCTTTATAATCTTTAGCAGGTTTAGCCTTTCTATGTCTTAGTTCCTTTATCTGTAAATAATCTCTAGGGTTTTAGACTTATAATCAAAAGCCCATGATTCTAAATAAGGAAACATTTTGCCAATTAAGAGCAACTTTTTTCCTAAGAATGACACTATTATAATAGGAGTTGGTTTTTTAAAAGCTGGAACTTGTTTTGCTTGGGATACATTATATCTAAAGGATGCTTATCTGTTGGCTAGATTTGTTTAGTGTTAGGGCATTCAGGATTTTGCTGAGCCAAATGGAGTTCCTAATATACATGACTGTATTATAAAATGTACCTGGTCTACATACAATAGATTTATGGGTAAAGAAGGGGATCTTGAGAAGTAGGTTAGACTGCTGCCCTAGAAGACCACTCTCCTGCTTCTCCTTCACCGTTCTAAATAATGAACACTTGTAAGCCTCCAGAAAGTCAAACAACTTCATTTTGATTAAGAGCCTCTCAACTTTTTTATTCTCTCTTACTATCTCAACTTAGCTATTAATTGGTCTCACCTTGTTTCTCTATTTTCATTTCTCAAATTTTAGTCCTCTTAGTGCTCTTGGTAACCTTCTGTTTCTTCAGAATGTACCCTTTCCCCCCCTATTTCTTATTTTCCTTTCTAAGGTTTAATCCTAGAATATATTTTTTTCTTAATCTTAGATTCTTCATCTGTTCTGATTTCTGTAATCATTTGCACCTTGATGACTTCCCGGAATTCTCCCACTGTTTTCAAAGACTCTTGAATAGGATAATCTGTTGCTTTGAACTCTGTTATCAAGGAATCTCCTTAGATGGCTATACTACAGGTTTGAGACAGCATTGTCAGTTTTGATAATTTTCTGTTCTGTGTCCTAACCCATTCAGAGTTGGTTGCTAGCTGACAAGTTCAGTCTTCAACAACAATGGCAATTACTGACCACTTTAAAAAAATAATCTATTTTCTCTGTCTTTATCTGCAATGGAGAGAAGGAATGGTTTGCATTGATAACTACGATTTTTTGTAATATTTTCGTTCCTTAGATTTGTGATATTCACTAAATGCAGAACATGGAATCATTATTGTTATTGTCTCCCTGAATCTGGAAAAGCTTCATATTTTCTTAGCAGGCTAACTATATAGGACAAGGGAGAAAATAATTGGACTGTCCTATATAAACTTTGTAGATACATTTTAAATAAACTTAAAATGGGGATATGTCCCTATGTTATGAATAGGTAGAACTTTTAATTTAGTTCAATACTTTAATTATTTTTTGGCTATCCTTTCCCATTTTACCTTTCTTTTCTCCTTCCCTAATTATGTACATATCAGATTAGGTCATTGATCTCTGAGATATAGCATTGACCCAGAGCAGTATTGCCTATTAATTTACCATCTGATCTGCCTAATGCACTTTAATTCTATTGGGCTCTTCCTTGTCCAGGTTAATGTGCATCTCTCTGACTTGTAGCTATTGCTAACATTTCCAAAAATAGGTAGAAAATTTCTGGGTGGTGTGTGTGTTTCGAGAATGAGTTTTCTTTGTAACCAGCTCTAAAGTTTACCTTTACACTCATATCTGCTTTTAGAGCCTCATAGGAATATGGGTTTCAATGATCTCTGCCTTGGAGGAACCAAGGAGGGGAGGTAATAACAGGTGAAAGGACAAAATAGAGGTGTCTATTCCAGGAAGAGTTAGGTGTAGTTTTAAATAAGAGGGATCATCAACATTGATCTGGTTGCCTTTGTCTCCAACTATGCATATGCTATTGCAATATCATTTTACACCAAGAGATTTTGTTTTGGAAATATCTGGGAACTTGTGGGCAAATTGGAGATAGTGATTTACTCACAAATGTTACTATTTGGGCCCATCCGTGGGATTTGCTTCTGAAATTAATTTAACTCTTAGTATCTCTTCCTACCTCAGTGAACTTGCCCCCCGAATCACCTAAAGTCGTATACACTAATAACCCTTTAGGGCAATAACAGTGATAGCTGTTCTGTACTAATACTTTTTATGGGCCACTTATCACTAAGTGCTTTGTATACACTACCTCATTTATATCAGCCTTGTGAAGTAGTGATAGCATCCTGTTAATACAGATCACAAAAATAAGGCCAAAGTCAAAGTTCACTCCACTGATAAGTGGCGGTTCTGGGATTTGAACCTGGGCCTGTCAGACTCCAGTGTTCATGCTTTTAACAACTGTGACTTGCTCCTCAAGTCAGTGAGTTGGATGTGCAATGAATGATTTTTGGTAAATCAGCTATCTGACAGTGAAGCAGAGAATGTGCAAGTTGAATGGTTCTATTCTTCTTATACACGGGCTAGGAAGGTATATTCCTAAAGATCAGAATATTAGCGTCAGTTTCTTAAGTAGGAAAGCTTATTATGAATCCAAACCTCTTGCCTCTTATGGAAAGTAATAAAAGCTAGTCATCTTAATTTATGTTGAAGGTGCTTTTTTCCTCAAATCCAGATAATTACAGGGAAATGAGATAGCCGTAGAACTGTTACAGGTGTGAGAAGACTGGCACATCATGCTTATCAAATTCTTGCTCTTCTTTGAACTTGAGAACTCTCACACTAGTTTTCATTGTACAAATGCTAAGATTTTTTCAAGGTTTTTTCCCTAGATTGATGTATTAGGATCAGTGTGGCACTGATTTCTTCAATAAAATTGGAATGATTCAGGTTTAGTCCCTTTGTACAGAGCAATCATGATAGCATTTTTGTATATATTCTGAATTTTGGCTTGTCTGGAATCTTCTAAATGTTATCTTTGCTGTGCCTTCGAATTTGAATTTTTAATTTTAATTTTTTTTTTTAAGATATGCTTTTTTTGGTGTGTGGAAGATTGGCCCTGAGCTAACATCTGTTGCCAATCTTCCTCTTTTTTTTTCCCTCCCTAAAGTCCCAGTACATAGTTATATATCCTAGTTGTAAATCATTCTAATTCTTCCATGTGCGATGCCACCAGAGGGTGGCTTGATGAGTGGTGTGTAGGTCCACGCCCAGGACCTGAACCCGTGAACCCCAGGCTGCCGAGGCAAAGTGTGCGAAATTAACCAAACCACTCAGCCACGGGGCCAGCCTCCTAATTTCAGTTTTTCAATTGAGACTTCTCAAACCTATCTCATTGACTTTAGTTTTTCTTAGGATTATAGGGTTCAGTTAGACAAAAAGATGTTTTAAAAACCATAGTGTTTGCCCAAAGGCAATTTTTAGTTTATCAAAAAGGGGTTAGGAAAATAATCTTCAGTGCCTATATGTGGGCTTTTAAAAACCCTACTCTGCAATGCAGCTACAAAAGCTCTAAATAATAGTAAAGTATTGCACATACTATAGTAGTCCCTGCCTATCCACTGGGGAGATAGATTCCAAGACCCCCAGTGGATGCCTGAAACCAAATAGTATCAAACTCTATATATACTATGTTTTTTCCTATATCTATGATAAAGTTTAATTTTCTAAATTAGGCCGAATAAGAGATTACCAACAGTAACAATAAAATGAGACAATTATAACAATAGACTAATAAAGGTTACCGTAGATCTTAGCAACTTCAACGTATGATTTTTTTTCTTAAGTCGAGAACTTTCGCCTTTGTACTTAAGGCAAGCACATTACGGCTTTGGGGCCATTATTAAGTAAAATAAGGGTTACTTGAACGCAAGCACTGTGAAACCGTGACAGTCCATCTGATAACTGAGATGGCTGCTAAGTGACTAAGGGGCTGGTTAGCGTATACAACACAGATATGCTGGACAAAGGGATGATTTCACGTCTCAGGTGGAACAGAGTGGGGGTGGCGTGAGGTTTCATCACGTTGCTCAGAATGACATGCAATTTAAAACTTAAAGAATTATTTCC
This sequence comes from Equus quagga, assembly GCF_021613505.1. NCBI lineage: Eukaryota > Metazoa > Chordata > Mammalia > Perissodactyla > Equidae > Equus > Equus quagga. The sequence continues at coordinate 53,250,237 of NC_060272.1, read as the reverse complement.
ATTTAGTATTTTGGGACTGCGGTTGACCACAGTTAACTGAAAGTATAGAAAGCAAAACCATGGATAAGGGGGGACTATTATATATACTTTAATGCTCTGTTAAGTGCATTAAAAAGCAGTATTGCATAGTGGTTAAATGCGTGGATCTGAAGACGGCCTGCTTGGGATCAAATCCTGGTTACATTGCTTACTAGCTGTGTGACGATGGGCAGGTACTTAATGTCTCTGTGCCTCAGTTTTCCTGTCTATAAAACTGGGATAATAATATCCACCTCGTGGGCTGTTATAAGTTGAATGAGTTAATATTAATTCCACAATTAATCCAGAAGACTCTAAAAGCTAAATTTGTGTGTGTGTATGACTCAGTGGTACAAAACTTGACCTAAACTTATAATATGAGTAGTCATATATTTTGCTGCAGAGATATTAATATGTTTAATTACAGAGTGCTAGCACAGAATTTGCTGAGGTTGTTACAAAATAAATGGTATATATCTATGTTGTATTCTAAAATTCAAAATTCTGAATTCAGAAACACATCTGGTTCCAAGGGTTTTGAAAGAATTGTGTGCCTATATATGTAAAAGTGCAAAGAGCAGCGCTTACTTACATCTCTTAGTTACAGATAACATCAGAGTATTTTATGTGCATTTAGACTGAGGTTTAAATCCTAAAGAAAGCCTTTTTCTTATGAATTAAGTCTTTCAGGATTTTGTCTGAGGAAAGTATATCAGCTAGTTAAAAATTTTAGTATAATTTTAAAAATAAGTACTTTGAGAGCATAAGAGTTCATTGAAAAGTTTTTAATTTGAATGAGTAGTTATTGTAATTTATTTAAGCAGAACTTAAATATGTAAGTATTGTCAACAGTACTTCAAAAAGAATCATAAAATGTAATGATGGCACAAGATACAGACTATATGTAGAATGTTAAAGGACTTCCTTTCAGAAGTTCCCTGATTTTAATTCCATTTTAATTTAAATCTCAAAACAGAGTAAAACTATTAGGGTTTATAAAAACAAGGTGCAGAATCACACCACTCATAAACCACAGATTCCATCCTCTTATTTCCATCAGTGTAGAGAAGCTGATAGATGTTTTTGCAAGAGTTGGTTCATCAATCCTATTTCCCCCCCGCAAAGAATCGGTGGGGAGCAAAGATAAGTATGTGCAGTCCTTTGTATATAGACACTACAGTGGACTCAGGTTTGGAGTTCTCACTGAGATACCACTTTTTCCTTATCATTTGTACCCTAGCATTGACCTTTTCTGTGACTGACTGACTGCAAACGAACACTTTCATAAGTTAGGTTAGGCTAGGGATGTGTAGCTAGTGACCATGAAATATGCTAAGATGTTGAATGCATTTCCTTGGCTTTACTATTATTTTGCTATTTATTAGTTGCAAAATGATCAGTTTCTTTCATTTCTACTCTACCACAGAGGCAACTGTTTTATAGTGGAGGGGATACTAACATGTAAATCTAGAATCTTAAAATCCCAGTTCTGATACTTGAATAATGGTGTGTTTTGAGGACAAATGACCCTATCTGAACTTTTTTCTCATCTGTAACATTGGATGATGATTACCTGTTAGATTGTGAAGATTTAACCAAGTCCTGACTCAAAGGATGTAACCAATAAATGTTACTTAAGTATAAAGTCCTTGATTTTTTTTCTCAGTCTTGTTGAGTAGTGAAATTCCTAAAAGGAGGCTAACAAGTCTGACTTTTACCTGTTATTCAAGGGCTTTGATAATCAGCCTCAACCAAGTATTTTAACCTCATATGTCACTTCTTCACTGTTAGCTAAGCTCCAGCCATACACAATACGCTATTCAGAGGTTGGCAGACTCTTTTTATAAAGGGCGTTATGGTGAATATTTTTGGCTTTGTGGGCCACATATAATCTCTCTTGCATATTCTGTCTTTACTTTGCAAACCTCTCCTCTGTCTGAATATCCCATGTATTTTTATTTTTTCTTCCTCTGTCTGAATATCCCATGTATTTTAATTTTTTTCTTCCACCCCACTAGGAAAGCTCCAACTTCCTATTGATGTGTCAAAACTGAACTCATATGCCACCTCCAGGAAAGCTATTGAGTCAACCGCTGACTTTGTAGCAGTTGGATGGAGTTACTTGCTTATGGTTGAGGTGTCCATTAGATCCTTTGATAGAGTCACACAAAAACCACCGTGTCTCAAGAGCATGTTTGAGAGTCTGACCTTTTTTATCAAGTCACTATAACTGATTCATTTCTTCCCCCTGTGACTGAGCTGACTTCCAACTTTGTATCTGCGGTACCTGGCACATAGAGAATTTGATAAGTGGATGGATACATTTGCTTTCCGTCTTAACACTGCATAGAATGTCCTTATTTTCTTCTAGTCATTCTTTGGTTGCAGTTGTCTGTTACACCTTGTGTGTCTTGCTCAGTTACAGTCTTATTTACTTAGCTGTGGGTCTTTGGTGCAGAGCACAGTGTCTTTCACACAGTAGATGCTCAAGTATTAGAACTGTTACTTTACCCTAAACTAATTTTTTTAAAGGTTTACTTTGTTTTTATATCATGCCCTTGAAATTGATCATTTATTCATCAGTATAGATAGAATAGTAATTTTTAAGTTGGTTTTTAACCCATGGCCATGAGAACTAAATCTAATTTGTTCCTAAGTTATCTATATTACTTGAGGGAATATAGCAGTTATATAACTAATCAAAACCAATGTGATATCCACATGTTTTTTGTTTTACTATTTAAATTTCAGATTCCTTTTTTTCTTGTCTAATTATTTTAAAACCAATATGTGTATGTTTCCTTAAGGGACTGAAGTTTACTTTTTTTCTTTTTAATCTCTTTTTTTTTCCCCCCTCTTCTCCCCAAAGGCCCCCCCAGTACATAGTTGTATAGTCTCGTTGTGAATGCCTCTGGCTGTGCTGTGTGGGACGCCACCTCAGCATGGCTTGATGAGCGGTGCCATGTCCGTGCCCAGGATCTGAACCGGGGAAACTCTGGGCCTCCGAAGGGGAGCACGTGAACCCAACCACTTGGCCACCGGGCTGGCCCCTGAAGTTTACTTTCTAAGTAGGTTAGTTATCCTTTCAGAAGAAATCTTGAGCCCAAAGAACTTGGGTCTAGAGTAAGGGAGGCCAGAGTTTCACAAAGCCAGGCATGGAATTGGTTTGGGCGTATGGAGAGGCCTGGAAACCAAGAGTGAATCTAGCAATTTCGTTAATAAGCGTACCAACTTCTGGCAAAAATTTGAACTGCTCACTATCACATTTTTTCCAGAAAACCCCCCAAGGAAAGTTTGAGATACTGAATACTCTGTGACCCTCCTTGGTGAGGGTTGCATACTTTATTTTTTAACAATATTAAAACCCTTGAGGTCTGTTGGTCAAAAGCCATAAACCTTTTTTTCTTGGAGTGGATTTTCACTTTAATCTAGGTAATAGAATAATATAGATCAGTGAAAAATACATAGTTCATTATATACCCATTTATTCATTAACACTGAGTGCCAAGTATGTGCCAGACACTCTTTTAGGCCCTAGGGATACAGTGGTGAACAAAAAATTGTCTGCCTTTATGGAGCTTAGTTTATGGGGGAAATAAGCAAAGTAGTATGTTAAATGATAAGTGCTAAGGAAGAAAACTAAATGTGCGAAGGAAACAATAGGTGGTTGAAATTTGAGATAGGAGACCAAGTAAGAACTTGGTGAGCAGGTGACATCTGAATACAGACTTGAAGGACGCAATGGAGGAGCCATGCAGATACTTGAGAAAGAGCACTCCCACAGAAGGAACAGCAAATGTGAAGGCCCTGATGCAGGAATGGGCCTGATGTGTGTATGGAACGCTGAGGAGGCTGTGCAGCTGTGGCAGAGAGAGCAAGGGGTCGAGATTACTGATGGGTGAGACTAGAGTAGAGCCTTGCAGGTAAGAAAAACGAGAGGATGGTAACCGAGGCCAGGGCTTATCCTGGCTTAATATAAAAGCCTCTTGTCCTCGTGCTGTCAAAGTTTTATTGGTTGTCATTCTTTTTAAAAAACCGCCTGATTTTTATCAAATGTGCGTAAGTCAAGTCAGATTTACTTTCTAAATCTAACAGATTGCAATGGCGTTTTACTCTGAATACCCGATGGTATTGATGTGAATGAATTTGAGTTATGGTATATGACTTAATTGGGTATATGGGAATCCTTCAGTCGCAACACTCACTTTATTTCTGCCCTTTTGTCCTTACACATTAAATTACAGGTAATATCACATTTTAGTGTGATCTTTGTTTAGCAAAGCTATTTCTTGTCCTGGAATATAAGTGTAGTCATAGCAGAATAGATAGACAAAATTGGATAACAAAGAATGACTGCTTGTGAACAGGGACTTAAAAATAAGTGTGACATAAGATTTTATGTTTAATAGAATTGTTAAAATCAGATCAGCAGGACATGTTTTTATGGGCCATTTGCCAAGACTAGAAGTAGCTTTGATACCTATTACTCCCTTAAACATGTATTTGCATTCCATCCCTTGTCAGTATGAGGAGACAAAACAAAGAAAAATAAAATCAGGATTTTAGAGCTGGAATGAATCTTAAATACAGTCTAGTCCAAACCTTTGGTTTTATAGGTGCAGAAAAATACAGGTTTTTCCAGAGCACACTGAGATACTTTTTTCTTCATAGCAGTTTTTAAAAATATATACTGTATATAAGTGTCAGGAGTATGACATTGTAATTCGGCTTCTGTATACATTGTAAAGTGATCACCCCCAAAAGTCTAGTTACCATCCATCATCCTACAGTTGACCCCCTTCACTATTTTCCCCCAACCCCAAACCCCTTTCCCCTCTGGTAACCACTGATCTTCTCTATCTGTGAGTTTATCTTTGTTTTGTTTTGTCTGTTCATTTGTTGTAGATTCCCTGAGTGAAATCATAACAGTATTTGTCTTTCTCCTCCTGACTGACTTCACTTACCATAATACCTTCAAGGTCCATCTTTGTTGATACGATTGACAAGATTTTATTCTTTTTTATGGCTCAGTATTCCACTATATATATATATATATATTGCGTCGTCTTTATTCATTCATCCATTGAAGCACACTTAAGTTGTTTCCATATCTTGGCTATTGTAAATAATGCCGCAGTGAACATATATCTTTTCTAATTCGTATTTTTGTATTCTTTGGATAAATACCCAGTAGTAGAATAGCTGGATCATATGGTAGGTCTATTTTTAATTTTTTGAGGAATCTCCATATTGTTTTCCATACTGACTGCACCAATTTACAATCCCACCAACAGTGTACAAGTGTTCTCTTTTCTCTGCATCTTCTCCAACATGTTATTTCTTGTCTTTTTGTAATAACCATTCTAACAAATGTGAATTGATATCTCATTGTAGTTTTGATTCGCATTTCTCTTAATAATTAATGATGTTGAAAATCTTTTCATCTGCCTGTTTGTCATCTGTATGTCTTCTTTGGAAAAATATCTGTTCAGATCCTCTGCCCATTTTTTAATTGGGTTATTTGTGTTTTTGTTGTTGAGGTGTATGAATTCTTTATATATTTTGGATATTAACCCCTTATCAGATATATGATTTGCAAATATTTTCTTCCATTCAGTAGGTTATATTTTGTTTTGATGATGGTTTCCTTTGCTGTGTAGAGATGTCCCATTTGTTTATTTTTGTTTTTGTTTCCCTTGCCTTTGGAGTCAGATCCCCAAAAACATTGCTAAGACCAATGTCAAGGAGCTTACTGAATATGTTTTCTTCTAGGAATTTTATGGTTTTAGGTCTTACATTCAACTCTTTAATCAGTTGTAGGTTAATTTTTGTGTATGGTAATTCTTTTGCATGTGGCCGATCAGTTTTCGCAGTACCATTTATTAGAGACTCTTTCTCCATTGTATGTTCTTGGCTCCTTTGTCGTAAGTGAGCTGTCCATATACGTGTGGGTTTATTTCTGAGGTCTCAATTCTGTTCTATTGATCTGTGTGTCTGTTTTTGTGCCAGTGCCATTCTGTTTTGATTATTACAGCTTTGTAATATAGTTTGACGTCAGGGAGCATAACACCTCCAGCATTGTTGTTCTTTCTCAAGATTGCTTTGGCTATTCTGGGATCTTTTATGGTTCCATACAAATTTTAGAATTATTGGTTCTAGTTGAGTAAAATATGCTGTTGGATAGGGAGTGCACTGAATCTTTAGATTGCTTTGACTCAACAGTATTCTTCCAATCCATGAGCACAGAATATCTTTCCATTTATGTGTGTCTTCATCTGTTTCTTTCATCAGTGTCTTACAGTTTTCAGTGTACAGGTCTTTTGCCTCCTTGCTTAAATTTATTTCTAGGTATTTTATTCCTTTTTTTTTTTTTTTTTAATAAAGATTGGCACCTGAGCTAACAACTGTTGCCAATCTTTCCCCCCCACCCCCTTTCTGCTTTTATCACCGCAGTACATAGTTGTATATTTTTTAGTTGTGGGTCCTTCTAGTTATGGCATGTGGGATGCCGCCTCAGCGTGGTGTGATGAGTGTTGCCATGTCCATGCCCAGGATCAGAACCAGTGAAACCCTGGGCCGCCATAGCAGAGTGCGCAAACTTAACCAATCGGCCACGGGGCTGGCCCTAGCTATTTTATTCTTTTTGATGCAGTTGTAAATGGGATTTTCTTAATTTCTCTTTCTGATAATTGATTAGTGTATAGAAACACCACAGATTCCTATATATTGATTTTGTATCCTGCAACTTTACTCAATTCATTTATTCTAACAGTTTTTTGGTGAAGTCGTTAGGGTTTTCTATGTATTGTATTATGTCATCTGCAAATAGTGACAGTTTTACTTCTTCCTTTGCAACTTGGATGCCTTTTATTTCTTTTTCTTGCCTAATTGCTGTGGCTAGGACTTCCAATACTATATTAAATAAAAGTGGTGAGAGAGGCCAGCGCCGTGGCTGAGTAGTTAAGTTTGTGTGCTCCACTTCGGCAGCCCGGGATTTTGCCAGTTCAGATCCTAGGTGTGGACCTGGCACAGCTCATCAAGCCATGCTGAGGCAGTGTCCCACATAGCACAGCCAGAAGGACATACAACTAGAATATACAACTGTCTACTGGGGGCCTTTGGGGAGAAGAAGAAAACAAAAAAAAGATTGGCAACAGTTGTTAGCTCAGTTGCCAGTCTTAAAAAAAAAAAACTTATTAGAGTGGTTATCCTTGTCTTGTTTGTGATTTTAGAGAAAAAGCTTTCAGCTTGTTCCTGTTGCATATGATGTTAGCTATGGGTTTGTCATATATGGCCTTTATTATGTTGAGATATGTTCCCTTCTATGCCCACTTAGTTGAGAGTTTTTATCATAAATGGATGTTGAATTTTATCTAAAACTTTTTCTGCATCTGTTGAGATGATCCTATGATTTTTATCCTTCATTTTGTTAATGTAGTGTTATCACGATTGATTTGTGGATATTGAGCCATCTTTGCATCCCTGGAATAAATCCCACTTGATGGTGGTGTATAATCCTTTTAATGTATTGTTGAATTTGGTTTGCCAATACTTTGTTGAGGAACTTTTGCATCTATGTTCATCAAGGATATTGGCCTCTAATTTTCTTTTTTTGTGGTGTCCTTGTCTGGTTTTGGTATTAGGGTGATGCTGGCCTTATAAAATGTGCTTGGAAGTCTTCTCTTCTTTTCAGTTTTTTGGAAGAATTTGAGGAGGATAGGTATTAAGTCATCTTGGAATATTTGGAAGAATTCACCAGTGATGATAACAGTTCTTTACTCACACAGATAGTTGGTGATAGGCAAGTTAGATTCTGATTCTAAAACTTAAATTATTTACCCTAATCTTCTACTGACCTTCTGAGTGTTGCCCCAAATAGCAGGCCATGAAAAATTATAGCATTGGGCAGATATTGTGTATAATATATAAGATAGTGGTTCTCAGACTTAATGGTGAATAACCATCACCTGGGAAGTTTTGTTTTGTTTTTTTTAATTGTGGCCTGTCTCATCTTCCCTCCTGAGATTTTGAATCAGTAGGTTTGGGATAGGGCCCAGTAAATCTGTGTTTGTAATGACCTGCTGATCATGAGCTATGTGACCTGGGGCATTGCCCTTAAAAAGCCCTAGTTTCAGGGACTGTCCTGGTGGCATAGTGGTTAAGTTTGCACAGTCCATTTTGGTGGCCTGGGGTTTGCAGGTTCAGATCCCAGGCATGGACCTAGCACTGCTCATCAAGCCATGCTGTGGTGGCATCTCGCATAAAATAGAGGAAGATGGGCACAGATGTTAACTCACCAACAATCTTCCTCAGCAAAAAGAGGAAGATTGGCAACAGATGTTAGCTCAGGGCCAATCTTCCTCACCAAAAAAAGGACTGGCTTCAAGGAGTAAAGGAGAGAATAAAGAAGTGAGATTAGCACTAATCATCTCTAATGTCTTATTTCTGATAAATTTTAGAAAAAAGTAAAAAGTTACTTGGGGGTTTGTTCCTTTGAGGAATTTCTTTCACTCTTACGTGAATTGTAAAGGCGGAGAAGAGATGCTCAGTGATTATTTTTGTTTCTCCATCATTAGAACCTTAGGGTCGTTATGATAAAGTCATTGAATCCATATAATTGGTACTGCACATGATGAAAGAAAATCTGTTTCAGTCAAAAGGAAATAATTTGAGACTTTGGACAAGATGCTAGTTTATCATTGCTGAGATAATACTAAAGTTGAGCAGAGAATACTAAAATACTCAATATTTATGGAGAGCCATAATGAGGCACTATTTCTTCTTTAGCAACTGGAGTATTCTCAGATGTTGCCTGTCTGATTACACACAGGTGCTAAGTAGATATTAAAAGTTACGGTGCTGGTTGAGTAGAATGTGTGTTAGGGTGCATCCTGTGGAGATCTTTTTTGCTATGTAGTTGTATAGTTACCTCAGAAGCTAACAGATAGGAATATGGTTCTAAGTGAAAAGAAACCACTTGTCTTTAAAAGCAGCACGTCCTACTAAGAGAAATTTCATGCTTGACAAGTTTATTCCAGGTCCTTGACTGTCAGTATAAAGCAAGTTCATTATAAAAAGATGGATAATAGTCTAAGTTAATGGAATATAGACAGTTGAAAAGAAAATTTGTAGCAAATAATCCACACCTTGGAAGGCTGAAGGACAGGAAGCCACGGAAACCACGTTTTAAGAAAAAGTAATTGCAAGTAAATTTGCAAATATAATACTAGTTAAAAAAAAAGTATATAGAGGTTATTTCTTCCAAGCTATCTCGTTGCTATTAAAATTTTTCTATCATGTTACAGATGAGAAAAAGGGTTGAATTTTCTGGGGTTCTGATTCAATTATAGGAATTTGATGTGAAGAGAATTTTTGTAAAGGAGCATGCACAAAGAGAACAGGAATATGATAGATAACATTGTAAAGTTATTACTAACTTATAGAAGGAATTTAGTGGGGTATACCTCTTAAAACAAATGGTTTTTAATAATTTGATGTTTTAACCTAGGGACTAGTTATAGGTTTGTGGGTATACTATTCCCAGTCCCATTACTGATTTTTATCACTCTATGGTGATAACATATACCCTAATAAAGACTGACTCCTATATATTTGATTTTAAAACTATAAAGATGGGGAAAAGGTTCAGTAAGCCAAATACGTTAGAAATAGCATCAGCTGTTTGCTAGATTTAGGTTATACATGCATATAAATGTTGATATAGATGTACTTACTTATCTTTACACAGTAAGTACCTAAAAACTGTATGTAAATTGATTACTTTCTAATGTAAGCAGTTTAAACAAAACCTGTGGTGAGTCCCTTTATTGTTAAAAGTCAGTCAACACTAACTTAACCTGTTTTGTAAATTTGATTGTAATATTATATTGGGCTTTTCAAAGTGAAACCTATATATGCATATAAAATATGAGCATGCATATATGTACAAAAGCCCTTTAAGAGGAGTTTAGCATTTTTTCATAAACATCAAAACTCATTCTGCCTGTAAAATGTTTTTGCTGAAGTTTGCCTCAATGACTCTCAAATTTACACCTTTATGTTTGCATATGCTACTAGGACTATCTATGCATGTAGATTTTTGTCAACTCCTTCCTTCCCCCTCAATAAATGAGTTAACTTTAAAAAAATTGTGACCATTTCTATAACAAATGTTCATAAAATAAATCAGCATATTCAGCTTGTACCGAAATAAGATTAAGTTATTCCACTCACACAAGGAATTTCTATTTTGTAAAACTATAGCTTGTATTTCAGAGTGTAATAAAACCTGGTGTAAGAAACTGTTGAGTGGGTTAAGTGATTATTCTGAATATATTTACTTCTTTAGTGTCACCTATTTGAGGTGGTGGTGGAATGGGGAGGTATAAGGATGAGGGTAAGTTTCTAAAATTGCAATGGAAGTTTGTTGGCATATATCAGTGAGATACGTTAATGTAACAGAAAGAACACTTACACATATTGAAACCCAGCAATACTATTTCTTCATTTTTTGTCTACTGACACAATAGCAACTATCACATCTAAGCCTATAGTAGCCCTTCCAATCTGAGTCAAACTAGGACCTTGAAAATCTATGATGTCTGTAAGGATTGGTTTACACCACCACTGAAATTGAATATCTATAAAATAATAAAATATATATTTGTGTGTGTGTCTATACACAGTCAAGATTCAGCACAGCAAACTGGGCTGTATTTGCAGCTTTTGGACTGGCCTGGTTAATCTGGGAATTAGTACCAGTTTGTGAAAAGCTTGTATTCTGCAGTCGCCTGTCTTCCTTTACTAAATGATGTTCTTTTGTACACTTGATTCTTCTCTTTCAAAGTAGACCTTTAGGTTTCTTCCTTGAACACAATTTGAGTCTCTTCTGTCATTCCTACCCTTTGTCCAACCCTGAGTTTCTCCTCTGCCCTTAAAACATGATATTTTTTTTCTGTTGACTTCCCTGGGTATTTAGTGACTTCTCATAACACAACATAATTTCATTATCTGTTATGAAGTAAATTATCCATTTCCTATATTTTAATTTAATTATGGTGCTTTGAAAAGGGAGCACCTCTTCCAGAGGCAGCCTGCCTTTAAGACATGCTCTGCTCCTTGGTAAGTCTGACGCCTGCTCAGTTCTCACGTGGAAAGCTAGTGAGGTGTGATCCATCTAAAATGGAAACTTAACCAGCCCTCTCCGTGCCTGAAACCTTTCATGGTTCCCTATTCTTTATTCACCAAATAAATTAATTCAAAGTTAACATGCAATATAAGATATAGCTTCTGTCTACATTTCGATCTTGATATTTCCTACCTCTACCTGAATGCTCCATTTGTCTGCTTGTGCCATGCAACTTCACACCTCCAGCTTTACTTGAACTACTCCCTCTGCCTGGAATGCCCTTCCTCTCTCATCACCTGGCCAACTCCTGCTCATCCTTGAAGACCTCATGAAGGCATTCTCTTCCTCCAAGAAGCCCAATGCTCATCTTTATCAAGACCTTCGGTATACTGAGTCCTGATAATCAGTATCTCTTATGAGACCACAAGCTCTTCTGGGCAGGGATCACTGAGTCGTTCTTTTTTTGTTCTTTTTTATTTCCAGAACCAAGTGCAGCTTGCTGGGCAGTGCAGTGGGAGATGGTGTGCAGAACCATTGGCACGTATTTACTTAGTTAATAGAATGACAACCATTTTAAAGACTAAACATGTAAAATTCATAACTTTGCAGGAAGTAGCTTCTGTCTGAGAACAGCATGACCATTACATATAATTCAGTGTGTCTTTCATTCAACCCTTTTTTCCCCCAAAGACCTAGCTTGCTGTATATTCTATTAAATGCAGGTGTATGAGTGTTCATCTGGTAACCAGGTTTAAAAAATTCTGTGTGACTTTACAGACTTAAATTGGCAAACAGTAGGAATACAATAATAAGGCATATTTAGAATATGGGCCTGTAGTGACATTATGGTATAAAGACCTTTCTGTCATTTCCGAATCCTTGTGTTGTTTTGGAAAACTTTTATTTCCTTAGGAAAGTTCTTTCTCTTTCAAACTATGGGATTCAAAACTAAAATGTCAAAAAATAGAAAATACCTGTTCATCTTCCTGTTCTAGTATTTCAATTTCTAAATACAGTCCTTGTTCCTGAGATGCTTTCTTTATGTTGTTATAAATAAATAAGCCATTCCTCCTCAGCCATATCTGCCAAGTAGCACTGTCAGCCCTATTACTAGGAGAGTAACTTATTGGTAATTGGACTACATCAGCAGCCTGATTTGTACTAGAAGGTAGAAATCATTATGCTGCTTCATGCCTAATGACCGCTTACTGAAAACAGATTGAAAAGGGTGTGAAGACCTGCTTTTCAGAATGTCAATGAAAGCCCTTCCCCACAAGTCTGGTTTATCTTTGACCATATTTTCCTTTTTTATCCTAATGCTCTTTTCCTGAAGGTGGCTCTTAATATAGGGCAGCCACCTGTTAATCACATGCCAGCACATACTGTAGATAAGGAATTTTCTATGAGCCACCACATTGAGGTTTATATTGTTTACTCTCAGGTGGATTCCATTATGTGTCCTGTTTTCTTTTTTTGTTTGTTTTTATCTCAGAACTCCAGGGGTACATTTGCAAGACTGGGAGGAACAATACAGTCTAAGAACAGTTGAGGAATTCTGTACAAATAACAGAGAAAAACTTTATTTTAGTCAATGACTTGATTAAAAGGAACTCAAATGTACAATTGAGATCTTTAACAAATTGTAAGTTTTCATGTGTATTTCAAAATAGCTTGGGAAGGAAGTCTTATAAGCAGGCCTTCTGGGCAAAGCAAAGCAGATAAAAAATAGCAAGTAATAAAGGATGATTATGACATTTTTAGACTTAAACTACCTTTTCAGTACCTTTGAACATTCTGGATAAAGTTCTGTTTAAAGCTATTAAAAAGTATTCTGTTAAAAGTCTTGAATAACATCGCTCAGATTGAGTATAAAATACTTCGTGGTCCCTTGAGCATCAAGATGCTTCATACTTTGCTTGTCTCAAGTTAAAACTTACTTGACAGCACGTGGTATATGAAGTGATTTCACACCATGCCCAAGATGCGGGCCACCCACCAGCTACACGGCATGACAACTCTGCAGACCGAACGACAACCTTGATAATTATAAGGCCATGGATAATAGCCTCCCAGGGGTTCACAGATCTTCTGGCAGTGGGTGTAGCTCCGCCTACACTCTATACAGCAGATTCCTTCGTGATCCAGTCTAGGGTCGAATGTCATGCCTTCCCCTTCCTGCTGCTGTGAAATAAAAGAGCATTATTCGTGTTTTCTTCATAATGAGAAGTTTATAGCATGCACGTTATTTTTAAATAAGATCCTGAATGTTTCACTGCTACAAGAAATCAGCATATTTTCTGTAAGGAGATTTCCGTCTTAAAACCTCATAATTCAGAATTCCTTCTCACATCAAGGGACTTCATCTACCTAATCTGTCCCTGGCAGGAAGGTTTTTTTTTTTTAATGTTACGGTGAAGTTTCCCCATACCTTTAATGAGCCATGGTTACCACTCAGTAGTGACTCAACTTGTTTTAAATAGGAAAACAGCATGATTCAAAAGTAGCATTTCTGCCACTGCTGATTTTAAGTCAGCGGAACACTGGTGCCTTCTTGTAGGGCTTCCAGCGCTCTTGAGAGCACATTTTGAAACTCACTGATCTAAGCTAACGGATTGCTATTCCAGTTGCAGTGGGTGAAAACGTCGTCCATTTAGCTTCCACTGCCTTTGTTTCAACATAAGGGGGTTGTCACACTCAGGAAAAGACGACATATAATGTGGAAAAATTCAAGACCTTAAACTTTACCTTCTAGTTTGTATGTGCCATAATTATAGTTACATAAACACCTACAAAACCCTCCATTGTCACTGCTGGAAAGATCACAGAACTGGAAGGAACTTGCCCCCTGTCAAATTTATGAATCTGGTTTTCTTTTTCATGGAATTCTAGGGCTGTAGATTCTGTATCCTCTTTAATAGGGCATTGGATTACATTGTCACGAAGTCCTTATTGCTGATGTAAATTCTTTGTTCGATTTCAGCCTCTTTCCTGGAAGAAGCTGAACAGAGAGATGCAACACCAAACACAAACTGAACCTAAGCGACCCCAGCACCTTTTCTGGTGTACAAAAAGAATCTCAATTTTTCAGGGAGGGGGGTGGAGGGCTTTTTATTATGACCAATTTCAAACATACTGGAAAGCAGAGAAAATTGTGTACTCAACATCTAGATTTGACAGTTGCTAACTTTTGTCCAATTTGATTTTGTTTGGCTGAAGTATTTAAAATTTTGAAGTGAAGTTCAAGAGAATTGAAGGGAGGCATTATGACACTTCACCCATAAATACATTAGAATGCACCTCCAAAATGGAGTGTTTTCCTAAACAACTACACTGCCATTACCACACCTAACAAAATTAGCAATTCCTTAACACCGTCTGGTACAGCCTGTGTTCAAATATTGTCATCAAAATATTTGGTGTCTTACTCTCTTACACCATTATTCTTTTATTCAGCCTCCCCCGCTCCCCCGCCCCCGTATCTCTTGAAGTAAGTTCATCTGGGACAGCAAAAATAAAAACCACCTCATTAATTGTAGCTGACTCTTCCCGGTAGCGGGGAGTCCCAAAGCCTATTGAGGCCTTTCCTCATCTGAGAGTTCAGCAAAGGTTTGTTAAGATTAAAAAATTGGGAGGAAATCTCAGGTTGTTGCCCTACGGTATTTCCTTACAAGGGACATGGGAAGGACTGAGATCAGGAGGAGGGGTTTCTGCTTAAAGCTCAACACTGTAACAAAGGGAAAAACTGGTACATCTAGAGTTTTTCAAGGAATAGAGATGACTCAAGTCTGGAAGCAAGGCGAAGTCCCGTCCTGCCCTTCTGTAAAGGGGCTGATGCCCTCGTCCCTAGAAACAGATTCAGTTAGCCCAGCTACCTGCGGAAAAAACTAGATTAAATTTTGTTTCCCTGTTCAGATTTTATTTCTTTTGTAATTATTTGAGTTTTAGGGAATGAAGTACCATAGTCCTGGATTTTCTGATAAGCTTTGGGTTATTTAGAAAATGCTTTTTGCTCTAAATCTTTTTAAAATATATTAGTCTAAAATGATAAACCAGAAAATATATTTGTAACACATGAAACAATATAGGGCTGAATAGGCCTCATAGGAAAAAAAATACACATGACTTATTTGTGTATGAAAAGATGCTCGACCCTACACATAATTAAAGACAGGCAAGATAAAACAACCTGGAGATACAATTTTACACCCAAGAGACTGGTTAAGATTTTTTAAAAGTGATAACAAGTTACTCGTTTCATCACCATTTGAAGATGTGTAGCTGGTGTAATTCCTCAGAAGACAGTTTGGTGTCCTCCATTGAAGTATGAAATTCCCATCTACTTGGACCCATCAGACCCATGCATCAGTGTTTGTGCTACAGCCATACTCCCACATGTGTACAAGAGGTCTCATAAGGCTGATAGCCAACTAACATGGAGAAAGTTAATGCTAACTATATGCCAAGCCCTGTCTAACAGCTTCACCTGCATTTCCTCATTTACTCCTTCCCATAACCCTATGAGGCATGTACAAGGTGTATATTAACAGAATTCGTAACAGCAAAAGACAGGAAAATAACTTAATGTCCCTCAAAGCATAACTGGTTAAGTTTCTGTACAAATATCCACACAATGGAATACAGTGTAGCCATTAAAATGAATGAGGTGGATCTAGGTAGGAGATACAGAAAAATCTCCAAAATACTGTATTGTAACTGGAAAGAAAGCAAGATATCAAAGTTTTGTATGCTCTTTTGTGTTAAAAATACGTGTGTGCATGTGTGGGAGTGTACTTTCTTATGCAAAGAAACTGGGCAGCCAGCCATTGTTAATAGGTTGTCCTGGGGAGGCTGGCTGAGGTAGAAGGGAAACTCACTTGGTACTCTTTTATACTTCGTTTAAAATGTACATGCACGTATTATTTTTTCAGTTAAAACATTAGGTACAAATAAATGCTGTTTTTCTTCTTTCACTCCATGAAAAACACAGTAATGGTAAGTAATATTTCATTGAGGATTTGAGAAGTTGTTAGCACATCAGTGTCATCCTTGCACCAGTTCTCAATGTCACCTCTAGGTGAGTCTGTCTGCCGACTGGACTGAGAGCCCCCGAGGGCAAAGTTACTCTTGACTGTGTGCACAGGGCCTGGGGAAGAGCAGATTCTCAACGAGTGTCTGTGGAACATATGAATAAAGTGGATATGGAGGGGGAAAGAGAATCCTTTCATTCTGTGTGTTGCCTCCAGGGCACACTTGGAAACATTTTTAAATAAATTCCTGATGCAAATTTGTCTTTTTGGATTTGCCTGTGACTCAAAAAGAGGAGAGCACAGAAAACTACTTTGAATAAAGGTTACAACCAATCAGGATTTTACACTACAGAGGTAGTGCTTAAGTTTAATGCTTAATTTATAAACCTTGCAACAAACGAGATACTTTTTTAGTAAGTCTCAGTTGAATACTAAATGCTTGTTTGAAAGCTCAAGTAGAAACACCACCAGTTCAGTGTTAGGTTCAATGCATTCGTCTGAGCACGTCATGGAAACGCCAGTACGCACGTGGTAAGGGTTGTCTGGATTGAAGGGGCCTGAATCCTCTTGAACACCGGGTCTCGTTTCGTTGTTTGGTCTTCCTGGGGCTGGGTTGCCCTGTGGTCCACTCTGTGGTCTTTTTGTGGTATTTGTAACAATTTTTCTTGCCAATTCTCTTCTTTCTCTCTGGAGTTCTGCAAAAAAAATTGCTGTAAGTTATTTCTTTATTTGAATAATTAAGTTCTGTACAGGGTGAAAAACATAAAAAACGGCTATCAAAACACATACATGACTAGATACTGTTTAAATTTGTATTCATGATTTTTGTAAAATGTGGCATGTTTCAGAGTCTCGGGTTAGGAGTTAAACATACAGATAACTCAAGTTTTGGTTTATAATCCTATTGACATGGATATTGTAAGATAGCTGACAAAAATCCACTCTCAATCCTCTTTTCCTTTTCCTGCCCCTGCCATACAGCTTGTGGAAGGAAAATACCACTCATTTCCCTAGCCTCCCTTGCAATTAGGAGTGACCAGACGAGACATTTCTGCCCAGTGAGACATAAGCAGAATATGCTAGTGCAGTTTCTGGGAAAACTTTTGCTTTCTTGGTAAAGAGGACAGATATGTCTTCCTTTCTTGAATGCGGATATGATATCTGTTAGCCCACTTGTGACTGGAAGTGATAGACACAAGGATAATCAGCCAGCATGGTATGGGTAGCAAAATGGTAAGACAGAAGGAGACTTGATGATATCACTGAGTAGCTGATAATGCCAGAAACCCATCTTGAGACTCCTGGCTATATGAAAAAAGTCACCTTGTATTTGTTGAAACCACTGATGATCAGGTATTCTGTTACTTCCAGCCTTGTGCATTCCTAATAGATTGACTATACTATGAAGCTTTATGGTTTTAGGGGCTTTATTATCTTGGTTGATTCTTTTAAAACTCCTATGGGATAGAAAAAGTAGGTGCTTTTATACATGAGGGCATTAAGGCTTAGAAGGGCCAAATGACTTGGCCAAGATCGCAGAATGGGTGGCAAAGAAAGGAGCTGAACGTGAATTTCTCTGGCTTCCAGCCCAGTGCTCTGGTTCACCACACTGCCTCACAGGTCCTGCAGCATGACCTATGGCTGCTGAGTAACAAAAATGGAAAGTACCACACAGTGTGAGCTTCGGTGTCTCTCTCAGTCTCAGTTTCTTCCTCCGTAAAATGGGGATGATAATAGTATCTAATTATCAGGGCAGTGATAGAATTAATGAAAAACTCTGTCTAAGGGTTTTAGCAGAGAGTTTAGCATATATTAAGCACTCAAATATTCGGTAGTGGTGATGATCTCATGCTGGGTCATTTATGAGGACTGAGATGTGCTTTGCAGCCACAGATAGCTTCCAGACAGCTGCTTGGTTTCTGAGGCATCAGGGAGACCTGGATTCAAATCTCAACACCCCTTCTTTCAACTAACCAAATGAGCTCAGGCAAGTTATTTAATCTCTGTGAACCCCAGTTTCTTCATCTATAGAAAGGGACTATTAGTAGTGACCTGGACTACTTGTCCAGATTAAATGAGCACAGGATGGAGAGCTCTAGCACAGGCACAGCTCAGCAGACACCAGCTTTCGCCCTTCCCTCTGACTTTGCCCAGCCACCATTCACAGTGTCTCTGATAAGACAGCTGCATGATGCTGGTGACCTGCCCACTTGAGCCAAGGCAGACTGCTGGACACTGGAGTTTGGGGGCTTTTATTAGAATTAGGTGGTGAGGCAGCCAGGCATCCTCGGGGGGGGGGGGGTTATTTTCTTGATTTTATTATAAAATGTGACTGCATTTATGAGAGATTGGGAAAAAAAAATCTTTTCTTTTCTTTTTTTTTGCTGAGGAAGATTCACCCTGAGCTAACATCCATGCCAATCTTCCTCTGTTTTGTATGTGGGTTGCCACCACAGCATGGCTGACGAGTGGTATAGGTCTGCACCCAGGATTCAAACCTGTGAACCCGGGCCATGAAACAGAGCATGCCAAACTTAACCACTATGCCTCAGGGCCGGCCCCAAATCCTTCATTTTTAATGTGTATGATATCCCATCCTATGGCTATATCAACAGTTATTTAATCCTTTTCAAATCTGGGGGCATTTAGGTGATTTCCACTTTTCTGGTGTTGTACGTAATATATGTAATTCTGCTGTGGATGTTGTGATAACTGAATGCTTGAGATGTGGTCATGCTGTTGGACTGTAAAGAACTAAGCCACATCTTTGATGTAGGGAACAAGCTCTTTCCCAAAGGGTGGAGGTGCTCATTCTGTCAGTCATCCTAGCACTGCCAACAGCACTGTCTTCCTGTCCCCACCCCCAACCCCTTGCCCTGCTCTATTATTTTCCCATAGCACCTTGTATCGTACCATACAATTTTCTTATTTAAATTTAGTGTTTATTTACTGTCTCCCCTTGCTACAATATAAAATTACTCGAGGGCATGGATTCTTGTCTATTCACCAATTTATCCCAAGTGCCCAGAACAAGTAAATGGCACATAAGAAGCCTTCAATAAATGTTTGCTGAATGAATGAATGAACTCTCTGGGTAAGAGACTTGTCCTCAGATAGAAAGTGCTTAGGGAGAGCTCTCCATGAAGCAGACTTTTGTCTTTGACTGGACAAGGTGACAAGATACTGGAGAAGTAGTTCCCGGGTAGTGGAAAGCAAGGAGGCTCATTCCACGTGGAGGAAGTGAGGCATCAAAGGTGAGAACTTGGCAAGTGGCCACAGGATTGTGAGTTTCGAGCACCCACTAGGGCAAGAGCAGGGATGGCAAAAGCCACAGCCCGTTTAGCTGCCCACTCCCCGGCCCCTACATTGTGGCAGATACTGCTCATGGGACTCTTTCTTTTTCTTTTTTTTTTGGAGGAAGATTAGCCCTGAGCTAACTACTGCCAATCCTCCTCTTTTTGCTGAGGAAGACTGGCCCTGAGCTAACATCCATGCCCATCTTCCTCTACTTTATACGTGGGACGCCTACCACAGCATGGCTTTTTGCCAAGTGGTGCCATGTCCGAACCCAGGATCCAAACCGGAGAACCCCGGGCGCCCGAGAAGCGGAACGTGCGCAGCTAACCACTGTGCCACCGGGCCAGCCCCTGGACTCTTTCTTCTTGAGCCTGTATGTGGCCTCAGGATCCTTCTCAACTCACTCTTCCAGATAGCCACTACCAGTGGCTTATACACTGAATCCCGTCTGGCCTGCCTGGGCTAGAAAGTAACTATCTTATCCAAGCTTTGAGATGGAATAAGACTTGTGCCAACTGTAGGAAGAAGTTAGCCATGGCTGAATGAGAAGCCTAGACTTTCTAAGCCTGGTGAGGTTTTTGAAAAAATTGCAGCCAGTTATCTCCGGAACTTTTTTCATCTTGACAAACTGAAGCTCTGCTCCCTTTAAACCATATCCGCCCACTGCCCCCTCCTGAGCCTTGTGGTTTTAATGCCTGCATTTTCTTTATTTCCATGGTGCTCTCTCTCGGTGTCCAATAAAATCTTTCAGAAAGTGTAGTCTATCTCAGCTGTGCTAGGAGAAAGGCCTTTTTTTCCACACCTGAGCCAGAGTACCAGGTGGGCCTCTGGGCGGCCAGTGGGGTGACTGTGGTGGAAATCAAGAGTGAGAGCAGCCCTGGGGACGGGGAAACTCAGGGGAAGGAGCCTGGCCTGCGCGGTTCACCTGCCCTTCAGCACCCAGAAATAGTGGAAGGTGTGCTCCAGCCTGGGTCTGAACCCCAGGGACCCTTCATTTATTCTCACCGGACTTGGAAGCTAATGCTTGAGCCTTGAACTTAAGGAATCCCAACCCATACCCACAGCAGCTTTTTTGGTATGTGTGTGAGGAAGAGTGGCCCTGAGCGAACATCTGTTGCCCATCATCTTCCTCTGTTTTACGTGGGATGCCACCACAATGTGGCTTGACAAGCAGTGCCAGGTCCAAGCCCGGGATCCAAACTTGGGAACCCCAGGTCACCGAAGTGGAGCGTGAACTTAACTACTATGCCACCGGGCTGGCCCCAGCCCACAGCAGCTTTTGGCTGTCCCATAATTCTAGGTTTCAACATAATAAAGATTTGGCGGTATGACAGCTTCTTAGTCCCTGAATTCTCTGCCTTAGGAATAAAAAAATGTAAAATTTGAAAGTGCAAACAACAGATTAAGAGGCAGAGCAGAAGGAAGCGGGAATATCATAAAGAAAGACCACAGGTAGTGCAGTGGTTTCTGGCTCCCGATCTGCTTCCTGTTAACCCTGCTGCTCCATCCCTTCCCTTTAGCATTCGCGGCTGTCATTTTCCTTCTCTTTGATCTCTCATGCCCATTCCTGAGACACTGCAACAGTGTGACACGCATCCTGATTTATCTTCCTTGTTACACGCTCAGGCCTGTGGAGGGGCTCACAGGAGCCTCATGCAAACCAGGAGAATTCCAAGCAGCCATTAAGAGAATTTAAAATGTTACCTTTTGGATACGTTGGTTTAAGCCAGAAAATAGGAAGGTCACCACAGAGTTCTAAGACTTTAGAACTCAAGAAGCTGTTGTCCTTCACAGGCTGGTCTACAGCCACCCAGATAAGAGAATTTTCTTCATATTTAACTGGCATGATCTTGCCTTCCTGTAAGCAAAAATGAGATACACTGAGCAAAGAGGACAGTGGAACATGCTGCATATGGAGATTCACGTGTTGGTAGAAGATTCCTTCGCCTTATGAAAACTTAATGAGAATTCTGTATGTAGGTCTATGTGCGTGCACACACACACACACACACACACACACTTTAAGGTTCTCATCTCTTCTCTTTGTAGCTCTCTTAACAATATTCACGCCCTCATGTTGCCCTGCCTTTGGATAGCTGGAATATGTGAATACGAGTGTCCTCAGTGGAAGTGAAAATTACTTGATACCAAGTTTGAGATTTAGGTTAACCTGATGCTTTTGATCAAAGATGTTTTTGAGGAAAAGCAATTGAACGGGCCTGGAATGCTATAAAGGACAGAGGAAGCCTTCACTTGAAGCGAAAATCCTTTGGGGTTTTGTTCTGCAGCCTCCCAACAACAATGGAAAAAGTGATTGGTTCTTTAATGTCTTCAAAGTCTTACTTAACATAAACCATTTCTACATTTCCCAGCTATAACAAAACATGTCTCAGATGTCCCTCGCATCAAGCACACCACTGAGATTTCAAAGCTAAACCCTGGATTTTCTTCTACAGCGAGATACTGAGAATGGTTTGATAACCCAGGAGAAAAATTTATTTTGCCAGGTTGTTCCTTTCATGTACTTACTAGTTTGCAATAGGTTGGAGAAATGAAAATGTTTTCTCCGTATTTTTAGCTAAAAGCAGCATTTCATTTACGCCTTCTCCCTCAGGCTTATGGCTGCATTAAAACAACTGAAAGTTATTGGAGGAAGCTAATGCCCAGGTAATCCAGTTATTTACCTTAAATTAAATGGCTCCATCCAGGAAATGAATGCTCTTTGGGTATAGTAGCTTTCTAAAATTATACAAAACTGATGAAAAATGTATGAGAGCAAGTGGTGCATAAATCTACCCCATCATAATCTAAAGGGTGTGGGCAAAGAGTGGGATGATGGGGATGATACATATATATACATGCGTCCCACAAGCTAGGAATGTTAAAGAAACTGGTGGCATATACTTTCAGTTGCCTGCCCAGTCTCCACCTCTCTCCTGTTCCTTGCAACATAATCCTGCTTCTGTTTGAGGCAGCAATGTGCCTGGCCCCAGGAGAGACACTCGCTTTCTCAGACTCTCCAGCTAGCGGTGCCCGCGTGACCAGTTCTAGACAGTGAGCTCCATGCTGACGTATGTTGGCGGGCTGAGAAGCCTTCTGCTTTTTCTGCTTGAAGGGAAGTCACGGTTGGCACTGCTCAACCTCTTCCTGACTTCCCTACTTGAATGCATGGTAGATGTTTGGAGCTGGAAGGAAAGGGCAAAAAATCAGAGATGCTGGCCCCTGAGCCACTGCTTGCAGCCACCTACCTCCACAGTGCTTACTATGGAGAAAAACAAATCCTTGTTTGTTTAAGACACTCTAAGTGTAGTTTTCTGCGACTGACAGCCAAAAACATTCCTAATGTACACAAACATATTGTGTGAATTTGGTTTTCTCCACCACAGAATCCACCATGCACAATATAAACAACTAAAACACAAGACAAATAATTCGGCTCTATGGCCTAAGGAAAGAATCAGACGCAGACCAAGATTTAAATAGAAAAGTATTGGGGCCGGCCTGGTGGTGCAGTGGTTAAGTTCCGCAGCCCAGGGTTCACCAGTTTGGATCCCAGGTGTGGACATGGCACCACTTGGCAAGCCATGCTGTGGCAGGCATCCCACATATAAAGCAGAGGAAGATGGGCACAGATGTTAGCTCAGGGCCAGTCTTCCTCAGCAAAAAGAGGAGGATTGTCGGCAGATGTTAGCTCAGGGTTAATCTTCCTTAAAAAAATAAATAAAATTTAAAAAATACAAAAGTATTCGCCACTGTGAATTATTTCTGTATTCAAAAAATTATTTTGAATTATTTGAAATAGTGAAAAATTGAAGATACCTGAAGTTTTTGAGAACGTAAGACTTAAAATTATGATATGATGAAATATAACACATCCATTATAATGTACATTTGAGAAGAACTAAAGCGAAAATAATAAGAATGTACAACAGTATCACTTCAATTATGAAAAGAATATCACACACACTTGCATATGACAGAAATTCACCAAAACATTAACCTGAGCTATCTGTGGGGTGTGCAATTTGGGCAATTTCCTTCTCTACTCTTTTATGTAGTTCCCAAATTTTCTACGTTGACAAAGTATTGCTTTTAAAAATCAGAAAAAAAAGACGTGTTTTTTAAAAACCCAGAAAATGTACTGCAAACTTCTGATTAGCTCTCAGTCAGCTATGGTTGGGGAGTTGGTTCCTTTGGAAGGCAGGAGAGCAGAACCAGGTCGACGGCCACTTACGGGGAAACGTCGAGGATTATAGTTCACTGAGGCTTCATAATAGAAACAGAGGGATATGACTGCACAAAAAAGGTAACGCAATAAGAGAAGTTTAAGTTCAAGAACAAAGGAGGTATAGGTCCGTTTTTATCCTCTGTACTAGTGGAGTCACACTGAGAGCGTGGCTCTCCGCTCTGAACGGCTCAGCTCAGGAGGAACAACTGGAACAGAATCAGAGGGAGAATGACTGGAAACCATCCCACAGGACGAATGGTTGGGGAAACTGGGAGTAGAAAAGAAAACTGAGGACAAGACTGCCGGCTTTAGAAACGCACAGGCTGCTGTTTAGCTTTTGTTTTGTTTTGTTTTGAGATGCTTCCTGCTGGTGCTCCCATGAGGGCAAACAATTGGGCAGTTTCCAGGCACCTTTCTTACCCTTATTTTCCCTCTTTTGCCTTGAGGGACCTGATGCTTGCTTCACCTCCCTCTCAGGGATACTGGAAGGATCAAAGATGATCATAATAAAATTAATAATTATAGCAGCAGCCATCCATTATCTAGTAGGTTCTAGACCCATGGAGACAGTCTACACACCCCTAGTTTGTAAATGACAAAACTGAGGCTCAAAGAATTGAAGCCAAATCCACAGCAAGTGTCAGAGCTGGGATTTGAACCCACATTCTTCTGACTCCAAAGTCCATTTTCTTTCCACCATACCCTGCCGCAACTCCAATGGAAGATGATAATGAATGTGACCACTTCATAAGCCCTAATGTATCAAATAAATGGAACATTACTGTTAAACATAGTTTTAGAACTGTGTGTGCACTTCTTAAAGTAAACTTTTATAAAATTAAGACCAAAGGCAAGCTATTAATAATAAATGGAAGAATTATGTTTTTAAAACCTCACAGGTTTGACACATAGAAAAGGAATTCGATATATATTGAGTAGCTTCATTGGGCTGAACTTGAACCAATGGGAAGAAATTGTAGGGGGAGCCATGTCAGCTCCCCCTGTAGGGCAAAACAATTAGAACTACCTCCCAAGAAGTTGCCTGACACACAGAGAAGAGAGCACCTGTCGCTGATTTCCAGCAGAGGCTGGGTGATCAGCTGTCAAGGATTTTCAGGAGGGATTTTCACATTGAGTGGAACTGAGGCTAGAAGGCTCCTGAGGCCCCTTTAATGAAGATTCTATCACGTGAAGTCCTTCATGTTGTCTTAATCACTGATGAGGTAGTTCCTTAACATCAGGCAAATAAGGCCATAGGAAGACCAAGCCCCTTTATGCACTTAAAATATGGTTTTCCAAAACCTTTAAATCTACTACATCATGTAAGAATGCTCACTTGGAACCAACCAGGAGGACCAAAATAGTTTAATTCCTTTGGCAGAGAAGACATAGAGCTTATGTTCTGGTCATGAACCTATCCAGGAACTAGAGACAGAAAGGGTTACACCTTCAAACAATGTCTGCCAACCTCTCTTGAGGTCTGGAGCATGCTGGTACCCACCAGTTCGGAGGAGATGCTCTGTTTGGTCACGGTGCCCACCTCAGGAACGCGAGCCTTCACCTGGGCTTTGATGTAGCACTTCTCTCCTCCAGCAAAACGGATTCCTGTGATGCCCTGGGAGAATAAAAGTTTATCCATCCATCTATCCATCCGTTCATTTATTCAGTGTATTGAGTGTCTACTGCAAGCCAGGCACTGCTCGGGTCCTGGGTCTAGGAATGAATAAACAGATGGAATCTACCCTCATGGAGCGTATCTTTTAGCGTTATTTACCAAAAACAAAAAACAGAGATAAGGTCAGGTGGTGATAAGTGTTATGGAGAAAAATAAAGCAGAATGCAAGATAGGAATGACAGGGAATAGTACTTTAGACCTGTGGTCAGCCTCTACCAGGGGGTGGCATTGGAGCAGAGAAGGGCTAGGTTAATTGCTCCATTGATCCCGCAAACTCAAAGGAAACACCATCTTTCCTATGCAGCTTTCTCTGACCATCCCAGTCTAAGCAGGCTCTTCTCCCTCTGACTTCCCAGAAGCCCTCACGTCTTCCTCCCTCATTTGGTGCTTAGTTTTCAGTGTTTATATGGTAGTTCCTTGTGAGTGTCATCCCCTTACTCAGTTATAAGCTTCCTGACATCGGTATTTGAATCTTTTCTTTTTTTCTTTTTGGTGATCCCACAAAGGTTCTCAAAAGATGCTGGTCCAATTAATTAATTCCATGAATTCGGATTTTTCCTAAGTTACCGAGCCCAGAGTAAATAGTAATGCTTTCTGTAACACAAGGAGCTGAGCTTTGCTCCTAGGCCTTTCGCAAACACTTGGATATTTTGTCTTTCTCCCCTGTGAGGTATAAACAGTGTCTCCTCCTCATCTGCCTAGGGACCAGCCTCAAGGGAGACCTCATCCGCAAGGCTCCCGTCTTGGCTGACAGCTCGGCACTGATTCACCCACAAAGCGCATCAGGTGCGACAGCAGGTTCTGTCCCGAGAGTGTTTACTTTCACCCTGCTGCTTAATTTCATCAGTAGCGAGTGGCCAAAAACAGTATTAAAGGTCTACACATTTTATGCCGTAATAATGTAGACACTAACAGAAATCTGAACATCTCAACTTGTCAATCTTCTCTTGAGTTGAGACAAACATCGGGAAGACACAGAACCAGTTCCAGTGTCAATGCCAGGAAGTGAGGGAAGAAAAGCATTTGTAAATCTAGGGGTCCTGGCTCAGGATTCAGCCTTCTTTTGTGTGTGTGTGTGAGGAAGATTGGCTCTGAGCTAACATCTATTGCCAATCTTCCTCTTTTTGCTTAAGGAAGATGGTCCCTGAGCTAACATCCGTGCCAATCTTCCTCTATGTTGTATATGGGATGCCACCTCAGCACGGCTCGAGGAGCAGTGTGTAGGTCTGTGCCCAGGATCCAAACCTGCGAACCCCAGGCCACCGACGTAGAGTGCACCAACTTAACCACTACACCACCAGGCCGGCCCAGATTCAGCTCTCTTAAATGAAGAACGAAATTAAATGTAAGTCATTCTTGAGGACATTCAGGGAGAGTTACACGACATGTAACCTCAGAGCCAGGAGCCCTTCAAAAGCTGGTGGGTGACAAAGCAGAGAACGGAGAAGGAAAGGCTCGTTCTTCCTAAAGCTCCTCATTATGTGCCTTGCGGCCTAACTGACCACGTACACAGATGTAGCACACTTCACGTATTTCTCCCAGAGTCACCTCTCACTCGGGGAGGCTGGGGTGGGGGGCATCAACCCTGCTTACAGAGGAGGAACCCCAGGCTTCCTGCAGAGCTTCTGACTCACTGCATTAAGATCACCTGGAGAGATTTTAAAAACAGATGCCTGGGTCTCTCCTCAGAGATTTCCATTTAATTGGCCTGGGGCAGCGCCCAGACACTAGTATGCTTAAAAGATCCTCATGAGTTTATAATGTACAGCCAGGGGTGAAGACCACCAGTTTAGGGAGAAAGGAACTTGTTCAGGGAAACACAGTTTTTAAGTGACTGAAACAGCCTGCTATAGACTGTTTGTATCCTCCCAATATTCATATGTTGAAACCTAACCTCCCCCACAAAGAGATGGTATTTGGAGGTGAGCCTTGGGGAAGGTCAAAAGGGTGGAGGCCTCATGAATAAGATTAGTGCCCTTGTAAAAAGGGACCTCAGAGAGCTCCCTCACGCCTTCTGCCATGTGGGGACACAGTGAGAAGACAGCTGTCTGAACCAGGAAGTGGGCCCTCACTAGATACCCAATCTGCTGGCACCTTTATGGTGGACTTTGCAGCCTCCAGAACTGTGAGAGATAAATTTCTGCTGTTTAGAAGTCACCCAGTCTATGGTAATTTGTTACAGCAGCCAGACTGGACTAACACACAGCCTTGGGAGCCAAGTTTCTTCTGTACCAGTGTCTCACAAACTTTCCCTTGCATCAAAATCACCTGGAGGCCTTGCTAAATAAAGCAGAGTGTTGGCCCCCGCCCCAGCGTTTCTGATTCAGTCGATCTGGAGTGGGCGCTAAACTTTGCATTTCTAACAAGCTCTTAGGTGATGCTGCTGCTGGTGGCCTAAGGGGGACACTCTGAGAACCACTGCTCTCTGCTCTCCCCTGAAGGCCTGCTCCTCCTACTCTGCAGGTAAGATTAGAGCTCATGGTTTGAAAAACAAAAGGCAGGAGAGGGAGATTGCTGCCCCCTCTTAACTTCACACCCTCAGATCCCTGAAATGTGATACAAGAGAGGAAAAACCAGATAACCATTACCATGGCCCCAAAGGAGAGAGCGGCTCTACTGAAGGATTCACAGCTCTGAGTGTGCATCTAGTATTGACTTAGTTCTGACAGTCTACACGCTGCAAAGAGAACGGAAACCCTACGGGGCTGGGTCCTGTGGGGAGGAATTCACACGTATTAACCACCCTGTCTAGCTACAAATCCATATCAAGCAGCCAGATAGATTAAGAGATTAAACAGAGGGGAGGAAAAAGCACAAGGAAGCCAAGAAACCTCCTGTTTTTTTCTTTTTGCAAACAAACAAGGCCTTAGAAGCTGGTGATAATGAAGAAATTTGCTGACAAAGGTAATGAGTGAAGGGTCCAATGATCTGACATTCTTTTATGGAGAATCAGATATTCTTGTTTTAGCCGCACATTTTTTTTGTTTGTTTGTTTTTTTGAGGAAGATTAGCCCTGACCTAACTACTGCCAGTCCTCCTCTTTTTTGCTGAGGAAGCCTGGTCCTGAGCTAACATCCATGCCCATCTTCCTCTACTTTATATGTGGGGCGCCTACCACAGCGTGGCATGCCAAGCGCTGCCATGTCCGCACCCGGGATCTGAACCAGCGAACCCCGGGCCGCCAAGAAGTAGAAGGTGCGAACTTAACCGCTGCGCCACGTGGCCAGCCCCTAGCCACATATTTTTTCTTTCTGGGGGATCTCATCTATTTCTGTAGCTTAAACTAGAAGTTCCCAAGGAGGGTGAGGAGGCTTTCCCCCAACGGGGCGCTTTAGAAATCCTTAAGGGAGTTTTCCATTGTCACAAAGATTAGGGGCTCTCCGGCCCTTTATGGGGCAGGGCCCAGGGATGCCAGGTCCTGACGAGCCTGGGGAAGCCCTGAAGAACTAACTGCCCGGTCCTCGTTAAAAACCTGATTGTGAGTGTCTGTGCCCAGAACCTAACAGTTTTACATAGAAACACAAAGTGATCTTTGGCATACTTTTAACGTACCGCAAATTTCCTAGGAAAGCAATTACTAGAGAAATTAGAGAAAATGATCCTTGTGTTTCACTGTTTGAGAAAATTACCTGATATTTAATTTGTCAACACACACTTAGATCAGTCTGCACTTTAGGCTGTGGCACTGACAGTGATTGAAGCCAGCACACGACTTGATGGTGTCTCTGAGTGCATCAGGCTGAGCATTTACATATTGAAGCTTGAATTTTATCATAAATTACTTTCATTCTATTTTTCCTTTATGTTATAGTTGGGGGTTACACTGATTTTTGAAATCAATAACCTACCTACCTACCAGGTAAGGTTATGCTATCCTTTTTTTCCCTCCAGCTTTTTAAAAATTTCAAATATTCACGAAGTTAAAAGAATTGTATAGCAAACACTTGTATAGACCCACAGGTTTATTCTATCTTTAATTTCTAGCCAGGATTTTTGTTATATAAATGGGTCATTAGGTGTGAGAGGGTTGGCTTAAGCCACCAACACTGATGCTTTTGAGGTTATAACTTTCTAGAATGTAACTATGAAGTAACCCAGTATTTGCATTTCTCAGGGTATCAGGGTATGCCTTGGCTATTAATCTCCACTTGTCCTTATTGTGTTCAGAGTCGATCGCAATCTCTCCCCTACTACAAAACCCCACCGTAGTAGCCCCACCTTGAATCAAGTCTGCCTCGCCTCCGTTAACAAGGGTCCTGAGTCATTGTTCTTTAACAGTACAGAGTCTGGAGCCCTCTGTTCAGTGCTATTCCCCTTCAGCAGGTTTTTTCCCACTAGTTCTACTAAAATCTTGGTGGGGTCCTGGGTTAACAGGGGAGACTGTTTCCTCACAATTCAGAACCTTCCCTAATCTGGCCCCACTGCATCACCATTCTCCTCACTCCCCCACCTTTGGCTGCACTGGGCTACTTAGACCCCTGGAGCAGGCCTGCCATTTGTATTCAGTATTCTTCCCTGGGCTTGGAAAGCTCCGCCCTTCTTCTCTGCCGGTTGAAATCCTAATCATTCTCCAAGACCTGATTCAGCTGTTGCCACTTCTGCAACACCTGCTCCCACCCTCTATCCTGCAGCGACTGCCTCCCCTCTGCGCTCCGCAGCCCTCTGTTCATAGCTTTTGAGAAAACAAGTGTCACTCATCTTTGCCTCCCCCATGCTTGACACTGTCGCTTGCACACAGTAGGCCTCAATAAACACTGATCGAATTTGAATGACAGTTTAAAATACAGGAGAAAGTAATAGTGCAGGTACCATGGCGGCTGATTCATGTGTTTTCAAAAGCTCAGGCTGGTTTAAACCCATAAAAGGCTCTATCCATCAAAAAAGTGTTCTACTCACCAGTTCTGACTTAGAGAAATGTGGAAGCTATCAAAGAGAATTGATCAGTTTAAAAAATATTTGTGGCCCTGTTGGCCTATGAGAACAAAACACAATCAATACCATTATTAGAACCAGAGGATTATAAAACAGAAATATAGGTTTGGGATTAAAATATTTTAGAAGTATTTTCATGATACAAGCACATCTTGAGAGAGACGGATCTTTTCTTCATCTGTGCAGCCACCTTTGCGTATCTTGATATTGTGGCACGTTAGAGGCATTCAGTTTTGTTCTGCAGTGAATGATGTGTGTGTGGGAGCCACATTTTACAATTTTATATTGAGCAGGACAAGGAAAAAAATGCTTTTACCTTGTCCTGGGTCTTGCAGTAAAAGCCTTTAATAGGTCCAGAGAAATGATCCTTGTGCACTGACTGGAACATTTGCAAAGTGATGCCTAAATGAAGAGCAGCTGGGCACACGCAGGGCTGCAGAGCCCGTCCCCAGGGCATAGCCCACTCTGAACATAGCCAGTCCTCATGATGATCAAATAAGATCTAACATCAGTGGGGCGCTAACGTCTGTTTGCTATTCAAAAAGACTTGTGAGGTGTGTTTTGGTATCAACAAGGGGAGTTCTTTCATTCAAATGAAAAGCATCTCTAGTTTCCTATCAATCAGAGGAAAACAGGTCGATGAGATGTTTGTAGGCCAATAAACTATCAGAAGACACATTATTTTCAAGAGCTGTTTTTCATTATGAAATCTCACCTACTTTACGTACAGAAGTAACAGGAGACCCCAAGGAATGATACCTCTTCCTCATCTCAGAACACGGAAGAGAGTGAGATACTTATGTTGGCCAACAGGAAAACAGGCCTGGGTGATCCTTTGTGTTGTAGATGTACACTGAAGCATCGATATATAGCTTAATGTCTCAAATTGCCTGTGGATTGAATTTTTGAAAACAAACATGTTTGCCCTTTTCACAGGAGAATCGAATATTTTATCTGTAATAGGCCAGGGTCAGAAAACATGATATAAAAGAGGAATTTCTCCATGATAATTTTCTGGATTAAATGGGAAATCTGAAGAACTGAAAAAGCACGCAAATAGATTCCACCTGTTGATGATGAGATTATTAGTTTATTGAAATTTCCCTCCTCTCTCTGTAAGTTCAAAATTCAGACCTTGCAACATTCTAAGATAGTTTCTGCTTTTTATTCACCGTGTTACAGAAAGCTGCTTGGAAAGAAATAGCTCTTTCAAGTCTTTCTGCCAAGACTTGATATAGTTTCAAGAAGAACCTGTTCTTTTCCATGCCGAGGGGTTGTTTTTTTCCTTTTGATAATATAAAAGACAAAGTGTGGTCCTTTTTCAGAGAGAATATGTGGCATGATGTATGTGGGTTAGTGGCTATAAAGCATGGTTACCATTTGGGTGTGTGTGAGAGATGCTACTGCTCCCTGAATTGGAAAAGTCTCCCAGGCTTGCCTGGTTACACTCTCCAAATGCATGAAATATACTTACATTCTGGAAATCATTAACTTCAATTGCTTCTTCAGCTCCACTTCCCATTTTAAAGGTCTCCAAGTTGTTCCCAGCATCTATTTCCATTGACCCATCTTGTAATTTCCCATTGATACTCATGGTATAATGGACATTGTAAATCTGGAAAGTGAACATGAGAGTTAGTGATGCTTTCCTTTTAGAGCAATTCAGGGCTTATCTTTAGACCTCCAGTATATGAGATAGCCTTCATATTTGTCAGAGATATACTGAATCATCCTTAATAGTAAAACATTTACATATGAGGACTTCATCCATATACCAATCACTTAATACAATGATGTCTTTAAAAATATCTTAAAAGTAAAACCTTTCATAGTGTCTGATACCAATTCAAATAGCTCAGTGATTCGCAATCCTAGCTGTGTATAGAAGCATCTGAGTAGAATCTCCAGCTCTCATGCCTGGGTTTCCCCCTGGACCAATCAAATCAGAACCTGTGGGAGTGGAGCTTGGGCACAGATCTTTCTTTTTCTAAAGGTCAATCCTACTATGCGGCCAGAGTTGAAACCTATGGATGGATAAATGGAAACTGAGAAGGCAGAGGGTTAATTGGCTGTTAACTGAACACATCTGCAGTGGCACCTCAGTTGGAAGGTTCCTTTTAATCCTTTGGTCAAGATTTGGCAGGGAACGTAGTACATAGTAAGGACTGCAGACAGGGCTAGGATATGCCTGATATAGAGTGGGATCTGTAGAGAGCAAGGTCAATGTGCACATCTGTTTCAGCTCACAATGGGAGTTACTCATTTTAATGACTCTATGGGACAGGCATATGGTGTTGTACGGCATTGTGTTAGGACGTGTGGGGGGAGAAGGGGGAGAGTCTTGGCATCGTAGAAGAGGACTGGTCCAGGAAGCAGAAGAACAGGTGGCCACGCCTCTTACATCTGGGTCTTGGGAGTGGCCTTCAGAGTGAAACGAAGAAGCTGACCTCATAGGTGGTTTTCATTTATGTCCTTAGAGCTCTGAAGTTTCACAGAGGTGGCCCAGAGGTGAGGGTGGCAGAGCAGGTGGGACTGTGGAGCTCTTTTCTCCCCTGTCCACCCACAGCTTAACCAGAGAGGCTTGGCTTCTTATTTGTTTTATGTGTTGGATTTCTGAGTAAAATCTTAAGAAAAATTCTGCTGTTAAAAAATTTTTTTTAAAGTTTAAAAATTTAAATTAGATGATCCAAAGGGCTCTCTTCGTTTAGACATCTTGTTACTACACTAATTTAAAAAATAATTCACCCACTGCTCCTGGTCAGTGTGTGGCTGCCCTGCTAGAACTTTCTCTGTGTTGGGGATAGTAGATGGATTTCTTTTCTTTTTTCTTTTCTTTCCTTCTTTTTCTGACTTAGAGTCATATGTGTATATATAATATCTTAGATGATATATATATAAAAACTTTAAAGGGGAGGAAATGAGAACTGATGAAAGACACTCGCTACGTAGTGTCAGGTCAGAGGTCAGAACTGCAAACAGCTCAGATTCAAGTGTGATTTTCTCCCTCATTATGAAGAATGACTGCTATGTGGACACACACTGGAAAAAGTATCTGTTGTTATTGGATCATTAGCTGCAGAAAACTCATTATTACAAGACCCACAGAGCACTGTTTTATTTTATCAACAGACATGTAGAAATGGCTTTGCTGGCTAATACCCTTTAAGGCAAAAGCCTTCATTAAGCGGAACAGAAAATCTCGGCATCCAGCTTCAGCTCAACCATCTCTCAGCAGCCCTCCTTCCCTCGGATGGAGGAATTTAGATTCCTGCGGTATACTGTCTCCGGGCTTGTCTGATCATAAGAACCACTTCTGGGGGTTCTGATTTAGTGGAGCTGGAGCAGAGCCCACCAATCTGTTTTCATTTTGCACCTCAGGTGGGTCTTATGATCAGCCAAGTTTGGGAAACCTGTTTTCTTTGGCTGAGCCAGTGCTTTCTGCAGGTAAGGTTTAGAAAGCAGACTCTGTTCTGCCCCATGCTCTCCGAGCAGCCACTATTCACATGGGTTAATTATGCCTGTCAAAACGAGCATGGCAGATAACACTTGTGTGAGTTCCTGCTGGCACAAGCATCCTTCACTCAAGCAACAAGAGGCTCTTTTATTTTTTTGAAAGCATGGCACATAAGCTTTTACTAGTAAAGCAGTGCAAAATTTAAGAAATTAACTGTTTCCAAACTCTTAGCAGGTCTTAAGGAGACAAGATTGTTAACACTGGAAGAGTGGCTTTGGGTCCTAATCCCACTTTCCTCCACCACCACCTTCCTCACAACAAAAGCTTCCTAACTAGGTATGGGTATACAGCATCCTTTGTAATGTAGCTTCAGCCCATCCTTTATAAGCGGTACACGGTCTGCATGGGGCAGCAGTGAGAGGTCTGTGTTCTCCTGAAGCGACTGGGGTGGGGGTGGTAAACACTCTGAAGTTATTTCCCAAGTACTGGGCCCCGAGCTCAGAAGGAGGCTGGGCTAGTGGAGCAGTAATCACATTATCTGCTCTAAATTGCTGGAGCTGTTAGCACCTTAGGCTATTTCTATCCAAGTATAATGAAATGTATTATTTGCCAAAATTCTGCTCAATATGGTGCCTTTTACAGCCAAGGATATTTGCAAATGAGTTTCTAATAAGGGTTCTATAAGATTAATTACATAATGTTTGGGACAATGTCTAGAAAAATCAGTCTGAGAATAAAGGCCCCAAGCAATGATCTCTCTTATTCCCCCATCCCACAGGGTAGGGTTGTCAGTTATCTCACAGTGGTGGGAATTTCCCATATTTCAATGCCTTGTTCCATTTACGATAATGGGGATGAAATATGGCCTTAATATTTGAGCCCAATCACTTGTCCCCCAATATTAGCACTCCGATGCTTCACAGTCTTCCAGCTGACTTGGAGTAAGCTTGTCCTAAGGGAATTTACCCATACGAAAGGGATACGAGGTGAATTACAGCTGGTTCTCCTCTATAAACCAATAGGAGGAGCAGAGGCATGGATAATCCCCAGGGAGTCCACTGGCTGGGCGTGTCTTTCTGTTTGACAGTGACTTACCTTTTTGATTATGCTTTGTTTGGGCTATTCAGATTTGAATTCAGGGAAAGCAGACCTGTGCATATGTTATGCATCGATGGTGCCAAATTTACTCTATTTAGTATTTTGTGATTTGTTTTTCAGACTTAATATGGATCAGCATTGAATATTTGGGGAGTTAAAAAAAAACCAAACTACCACGATTTTCTTCATTCTCCTGCCTGTATAGGAAATAGCAATAACTTCGATCGTGGGCAATAAAATGTGATTCACTATTCCTCTGTATTCTCAGAATTTAATACCACTCTCTTGAACCAGATAGCCAACCACCTTGCAGTAAAGTCAAAGACGTGAAAAAACGGAGCCCTGCTTATTCGGTATGATCTTTCCATCTCTCTTTCCAGAAGCTTGTTAGTTAACTGTGTTGGCCTTGAATAATTAAATACCATATGGGATTCATTTTAACATATATCATGACCAAAATCTTTACCAAAAAAAAAAGCAAAGCTATTTTTATCCCCAAATGACCTATACCACTGAGGTTTTGTCATCTAAAAGATAACATTTACATTCGAATACCATAACCATCTAAACTCTGCTATTAATGGAGATGTGGATATTGAAATTATTCTCATGTTCAGATTTGCTGCTTTCAAATATGAGCATCTGGCCCGGCTTCTATATTTAAAACATAAATACATTAAGGCACTTTTCAAATATACACAAAATACGGTGCGATTCTGATCTTACAAATTGATGCTTGTAACTTTGATATAGTCTCTAAAACAGACTCAGTGCTAAACGGCATGCTTATCTACATTAGGTATTTGAGTTAGAAATACAAATTATGCAGTGACTGCAGAAGACGTGATGTGTAAAATGGCTGAATTGCTTTCAGCACCGTTTTCTCTAAGTACTGGAATTCCTTCACGCTTTGAATTTCATGGTGGGAGAGAGGGGGAAAAACAGCAGTCAGAGATCCTCTGAGGGTAGTGATTAAGAAACAGCCCTTTGTGTGCACCCTGGAGATGGAATTCTTTCCCATTAGTCAGAATAATCTTATACCAGGCCTGGCAATGGTCATCAAGATAAAATGCCCCCCTTTACATAGGGGAACAAAACAAATTCTGCTCAGTCAGTTAGAAGCGCTTTTATACTCCTAGAGAGCCCGCGGAACTTTAAAATAGATAGTTGCATACAGAAAAAGTAGGCCAGCCGTTGGTGAAACACTTACCATTAAATCACGTGTGACTAGGCCAGAATTGATTTTTAAAGAGATTTGTCACCTTTAAGGAGGTTAGACCTTTTTATTTCCCTTAGAGCAAGAGAGAAGGGAGCATTAAGGAACAGGTACCACGCAACGAACAAACAAAAACTCCTGAAAGGTCAAATTTGTCCCCACTGCTGGGTCTGAATATTCCTCCACCATCTTTGTCGCAGGTTCTTAGAATTAACAGCCTTTCTCAGTTGGGAGAGGCCTTACAGTTGCTTTTCTTCTCTAAGGATAAGTAGTTGCATTTCTTCTCTAAGGATGAGTAAACCGAGGCCAGAAGGTGACGTGCCTTACCTATGGTCCCACAACTGCCTAGAGGGGGCGCCAGGTTGAGATCGGCCGAAAACGGCTTTCCTTGAACCGTTCACTGCATTTTTCCGCTACCTTACGTTTTAATATTCTCCCTTAAAACCTTGACTGGCTTTTCTACAAAGTTGCCCATGAGCAGAGAGCAGCCTAGCGGAGGTGGATGGAAGAAGGCAGACGTGCCCCACCCGGGAGACCCTAGAGGAAAGCAGAAGCTGGGGCGAGGGGGCGCTCTGGCTCCACCTAGGGAGGAACATGCGGGTGACAGAGGGGACCCCGCCACTCCGCGCGCCTCCCCGGCTCCGCGCAACTCTCCGCCCTGCGCAGCCCGACTCGGGTCCGCACCGCGCGCGCCGCCTTCCGGACTTACGTGATTGTCGCTCCCCTTCCAGAAGTAGAAGGCCCCGATGGCCCCGAACAGCAGCAGCACCGCCCCCGAAATGAGGACCACGGCTCCGGCCTTGAGCAGCCGCGCGGGGCTGGAGGGCTTCACGGTCACCGTGGCGTACGCCTGCGGGCGGGGGCCGAGAGGACCGGTCACCTCTGCGCCGCCCGTGCCGGCGGTCCCCGCGCAGCGCCCCTAGGGACTCAAGGGTCGGGGCGGGAAACAGCTCGCCCTGGGCTCCTTCGGGCGCCCCCTTTCCCCGCGCTCCTCCCGCGGGTCCCCGGTACTCAGGCGCGGAGGTGCACTCTCCGCCGGCCCCAGGACGGTCCCTGCTGACTCCCTTTTCACCCTCCCCTTCACACCCGTCTATGCATCCCGTGCTCCCTGCACACGCACACACGTGGGGCGCCCCCACCCCCATATTTGGGCGCCCAAATTTGCTCCCACATTTCTGGCACAAATCCTGGCCCCAGAGAGTGGTTTGGAACACCCACACGAAGCCTGGGCCCTGAGTGTGGACTAACCTGGCAGCAGGACTGGGGACCCTGGGCGGTACTCACCGGGGGACTGCAAAACTCGACGTTGTCGGGCCCCACCAGGGCGATGGGAACTTTGTCCGAGCTCTCCGTCATGGCTGCGGCGGGAGGAGCGAGTCACCCGGAGGCTCCGTGCGCGCCCTGGGCTCTGTCCTGCTGCCCCGATATGCTGGGCATTTCAACGCCACACACGCGCGCGCACACACACCGTGCCCCGTCCCGCCCGGGCCAGCCCAGCGGTCCCCACCCCTTCCAGGGTCCCCACCCCTTCCTCACCTCTCTCCTCCCTTCCCTCTCCCGCCCGGAGCAGCAGTGTGAGCTCGTCCTGCGTTCCAGATGCGCCCCCTTCTCGCTCACTCTTGTCTTCGGGCCCCCCAAAAGCATGTTGGCAAACCTGAGTGTGACGGTGGGGATGAGGGGGAGGGGAATGGGTAGACCAGGGATGCTGAGTTCTGCGACCCCAAGAAATGCTCAACTCCCAGGACTCTTCCCACCATGCAGGGATCTTAGAATGTCAGACGGCTCTGCTGTGACACCCAGCTGAGGACCCGTTTCCTGCCTTTGTATGCGTGTTGGGGGGGGGGGGGGGGGGGGGGGGGGGGGGGGGGGGGGCTGGTGGAACTGGATGGAGAGGAGAGCCAGGTTGTGTTGGCGCACAGGGGACACTGGTTGAAGTTTGCCAGGGTTTTCACCGACCTGACGTTGCTGGATGGCCCCTGGACTAGAGCATGGGGTAGGATAGCCCTCGGCCAGGTGTCCCTAGGAGGCCTAGGTGGAGTGTACAGCCCAGCAAAGATGAAAGCCAAGCAGAGTGGGCTGAGGGAAGGAGTTGAGGAGCCCAGAGTAAGAGTGCCTTCTGCTTGGTTGACTAAGTAAGTTAAACAAACAAACAAAACCAACACTGGCAACACCCCCTCCCCCCCAAAATGCTATGTCCAAAGGAATCACTAAAATTGATATATTTTTTAAAAAAAAGCAAAACAAGGGAGAGTTTTTTTTCACTTTTGGAAATGCCATCTGCAGTACTAGGAGCCATGGTACCTCGTTTGGAGCCAGGCTTCATTAATTCGTACTGAGTCCTCTGCTGAGGAGTAAGTGGGGGTGGGAGTCATATTGCAAAGGATTATAGAGGGACTAAAAATATTTGCATATTTTGCAACACCATATCATGGATAAGGAACTAGTTTTCTTGTATAGAGAGTTCCTAGGAATCATTAAAAGACCAACAATGTAATAGAAAAATGGGCGAAGGATAGGAACAGACAATCCACAGAGGGAGAAATTCAAATGGCTCTTAAACATGAGAAAAATGCTTCACTGCATTCATAAAAAGAAATGCAAATTAAAAGTATTCTTTTTCACCTATCAGAATGGCAAAAATAAAACACTTGTTAAAACCATCTGTTGGAGAGTAGGAGGGGAAGCGAGGCCCTTCCATGTTTTGTTGTGGGTGGGTGAATTGGTATAACTTTTATGGAGAGCAATTTAATTCCAAAAGGCAAAGCACAATTTCATTTCTGTGGATTTATCCCACAGATGCACTCACAAGGGTGGAAAAATCCTATATGTGCAAGGATCCTCATTGCAGCATGTTTGCTAGAACAAAGGACTAGAAGCATCTTCAGTGTCCACAGCAGAGAATTTATGGTACATCCTCACAGAGGGTTCTTGGCAGCCATTTAAAAGAATGAAGCAGCTTTGGATATACTAATGCAGAACATTCTCCAAGATATTTTAAATGAAAAAAGCAAAGGACAGAAAATGTGCATAAATGCCTCCATTTGTATAAAAAATACAAACAAGGATGCCTGTATGCATATGCTCTCTGGAAAGATACACAAGAAGCTGGTAGCAGAGTTTGCCTCTGAGGAGAGCTGTGGGGCTTGGGGACACCAATGGGAGGAAGATGCTTCACGGTGTACCTTTTGGAACATTTTGAATTCTGTACTGTGAACACATATTAACTATTCAAAAAGTGACTGAATAAAATAATAAATAACAGTGAGTGGGTGGGGAGGAAGTGAACGCTGCAAATAGAGACAGTTCTTTTAAGAACCTTGGCATTGAGGGGAGGAAGAAAGTAAGGAGGATAGATCAAGGGAGTTGGAGGATCAAAGGAAATCTGCCTTCCCCCACTCCCCAGGCTGGAAAGGGAAAGGGGCAGGGAGGAAGAAAGATGGGAAAGGAGGGGATGGATCCAAAGCAAGCAAGATTAACCTTGAGAAGGAGAGAGGAGCTGGAGGGAGTAAGCAATGATGTGGATGCTTTGGGGACACATGGACTCTGAGGAGAGGGACATTGAGGAGAGGGTAAGGAGTTGGGGGAAATGCAGGGCTCTGCCTCCTTCATACAACAGATGGTGCACTGTGTGCCAGGCAGGACACAGAAAGTCGCTGATTGGGGCTCGAGGGGTGGGGTAAGGGATGGGCAGGGAGAGTAGTTGCATCCTCTGAGCATGTTCTCCTAAGGGGGCATATTTTTGACAATTTCAAGGTAACGTTGAGATGATGATGGATAAGAGTGATGAAAAGACAGTAGAAGAAGCAGCAAGGTGGGAGGCCCATGGAGAAGGGGACCAAAGGGGTGCCCATTTCACAGGCTTGCTCCCCTCTGTCCACTCTCTGCTGGACCCAATCCATAGGCTCGTTCCCTGGAGGTTAGAACCCAACTCTGCCCTCATGCCAGGCACTGTGCCAGATCTGAGGGCACAGAAATGGGCAAATGAGACATGGTCCCTGCTCTTGAGCTGCTTATAGAGGAGTGGAAAAAGCAGTCAGTAAGCAGGTAATCACAAAATAATGATGTCACTGCATTTGTGATAAACAACATGAGGGAAAACTACAGGGCACAGTAAGATAATATAACATCTAGTCTACACTGGGCAGGGAAGGGGGGCAGCCTGAGGAGGTGACATTTAACCTGAGAATGGAAAGAAGAATAGGAATTTTCCAGGTGGAGATGGGTGTAGGGGTGCGGGAAATATGGAGAGACCGCGTGTTAGAAGGCCGTGAGGTAGTACAGAGTTTGGCATTCAGAAAAAGAAGAGGCTGGATTGTAGAGAAAGAAAGAAGGTCAAGAGATGAGGTTACAGAGAGAGGCAGTTGTCTCAGCTAATGAGGTCTTCTAGGTCAAGTCAAGGATTTTGAAATTTTTCCTCTTAGTATTGGGAAGTCATTAAGGGATTTGAAACAGTGGAATGGCATGATCAAGTTTGCATTTTAAAAACATTATTTTGGCCACTGTGGGGTAGAGTGTTTAAAGTGGAGGAGGTCAGAGAGAAAGGGGTAGATTTTTTAGAGGCTCTTTCACTGGTCTAGGCGAGAGATGATGGTGGTCAGAACTAGGATAATCATAAATGACGGAGATAGGAAGAAATGAATGGATCCAAGATCTATTTTGGAGGTAGAATCAACAAGCTCTGGTGACTGACTGAGTATGAGGTATGTGGGAGAGGCAGATGTCAGAATGGCCCCCACGTTTCAAGCACAAGCAACTGGTAGGAGCTTTACCTGAGTTTTGGACATGTTAAGTTTGAGACCTGTGGAAATTCAAGTAGAGATGTACTTGATAATGTCAGTGAAGAAGCAGAGAGGGCCATCTACTGAAACAGAAAGGCCAGGAGACCAAGCAGGGCTTGTGAAGTGTGGGAGAAGTTGACAGAAGTTGTCTGAGAAATACAATACGGACTTTACAAGAGTGGTGACCATTTGAGCCTGGAGAACATGAAGGTGCCAAGACTCTCCATCAACGCTGGCCAAACTCAGAGTAGGATAGAGGGCACTGGATGATGCCGTGGTCATTTGGGTGTATTAGTCAGGGGTCTTCAGAGAAGCAGAACAAATAGGACATATATAGAAAGGGATTTATTATGAGAGATTGGGTCACACAATTATGGAGGCTGAGAAGTCCGATGAGGTTCTGTCTACATACTGGAGGCCCAGGAAAACAGGTGGTGTAAGTCCTAGTTGGA
This sequence comes from Equus quagga, assembly GCF_021613505.1. NCBI lineage: Eukaryota > Metazoa > Chordata > Mammalia > Perissodactyla > Equidae > Equus > Equus quagga. The sequence continues at coordinate 53,208,934 of NC_060272.1, read as the reverse complement.
GTCCTGAAGTCTGGAGAACTGGAAGCACGGATGTCCAAGGGCAGGAGAACACAGGTGTCCCAGCTCAAGCAGAGAGAGTGAATTCACCCTTCCTCCACCTTTTTGTTCTCTTTGGGCCTCAACAGATGGGATGATGCCTACCAACATTGATGAAGGCTGATCTTTACTTAGCCTACCGAGCCAAATGCTAATCTCTTCCGGAAACACCCCCACAGACACCCAGAAATAATGAATTACCAGCCATCCAGGCATCCCTTAGCCCAGTCAAGTTGGCATATAAAATTAACCATCACAGGGGCCGGCCCAGTGGCACAGGGGTTGAGTTCTCATGTTCCACTTCTCGGTGGCCCAGGGTTCTCCTGTTTGGATCCTGGGTGCGGACATGGCACTGCTTGGCAAAAGCCATGCTGTGGTAGGCATCCCACGTATAACGTAGAGGAAGATGGGCATAGATGTTAGCTCAGGGCCAGTCTTCCTCAGCAAAAAGAGGTGGATTGGCAGTAGTAGTAGTAGCTCAAGGCTAATCTTCCTCAAAAAAAAAAATTTAACCATCACAACATGTTAATTAACTGGATGGGGGTATCCTTTTACAATGTATACGTGTATCAGATGACCATGATCTATGCTTTAGTCACCTTAAAATTTTTGTGTCTGTTATACCTCAATAAAGCTGAAAAAAAACTAACCATCACACTGGATATTGAAGGTGGTCTTGGGTAGGGCAGAAGTCAGGGGCTGGGTGGTTTTAGGGAATGAGCTGGGAAGAGCGGTCGTTGAAGTAAGGAGGGGCTGATGAACTCGGGGATTAGGGAAGGTGGCCTGATGGGGCAGGGGAGGGAAAAGCTATGGAGGTAATCAGAGAGGGAGAACTCGGAATTTGAGATCTTAGAGGTGAACTGGCCCTGCCTAGAACCATGGTCTAAAGTGTGGTCTTACTGACAAAGGGGATTGGAGATGATGATACTGCTAGGAGTGGAGGCTATTGAGGTCAGGGTGTCCGAATCAGTGAGGGTTTTGAAGTTGTATGAGGTACGATAGGGATGTGACGGAAAGAAAACATTGGTGAGGGAGTTGCAAAATTGTTAAGGAAAGTGGGAGAATGTTCTGCATGGAACTCCCTAGCCAGAGAGGAGGGAGTGAAAAAAGTGGGATGCATGGATGCATGAACTTTGGAAGAAAAGACTTTGTTCCAAGAGAGGAGTGAGACAAAGTCCTGGAATGGACCGTGGAGAACTACAAACAGCTTCCTGTCTCCGGGGAACACATGCAGAGCCTCCCTCTCCCGGGAGAGGATGGAGCAGCAGCGTAGAGCTCCAATTATTAGCACTATTATTGTAGCTACTTTTATTCGCAGTTTTATATCGCTGCTTCTTTCTGTACACTCTGATATTTAGAAAGGGGGCAGCTTAGGGACGAGTGGTTAAAGATAAAAGAGGAGATTCCATGGTGTCACTAACATGCAATTACTCCACTCAGGCAGCTGGAGCCTCCCTAGAATTTTCTGATGGCGACACTGATGTCCACAACCTAGGGGGACTAAGAGGGCATTGATGGACAGCTGTCATAGGCAATTAACTGTTTGTGCATTATTCCACCGTCCCTCCATCCCTGAGCTCATGAACTGGCTCATGGGTTCTATTTGCTTTTCCTTTCCCGCTTCCTGCTATCCAGCCAGTTTGGAGTCAGTGCAGGGAATATTTTCATATTGGCAAAATAAAAAACATCTCATTGATGGTACATATACTCCAGAAAAAAAAATCGAATTCCAATGCTAAATATCAGGGGTTAGTTTATTATCTGCCTTTTGGGATTATCAAAGCAGAATTTCTTCCGTTTAGCTGAGCCGCTTTTGAGCCTTTTTAATTTATGTCAGTCCACATAGATAGGTTAATTTTCAAGTTATCTTTAACCACTCATCCCTAAGCAGCATCCGTCTCTTCATCTAAATGCCAGAATGTACGGAAATCATACAGAGCGTAGAGATATAGAACCGTGTATAAATAACTGGAGCGATAGCCTGCCCCTGCACCCCGCTGGGTGGCTGTTTCTCCACTTGTTGGCTCCATCTCACCCTTCCAGTCTCAAGAATTGAAATCCCCCTCAGTGGAGCTTTATGTGGCAGGAATCCCTGGGACGACATGAGAAGGTCCTTGCTGTCTGCCTGCCTCCCTCTAGCCCTGCCCCCTTCTGTCTCTTCATACTGTCACGAGATCTACTTTTCTGAAGTGCAACTCACATCCCCCGCATCTTGCTTAAGACCCCGCAGAGGCTCTCAGTGCCATCAGAGTAAAGTCTGAACCCCTCAAAACATATTCGAGGCTCTGGCCACTTCCCCACTTGCCTCTTTGCCTATTTATCTGTCTGTTTTCCCCACCAGACTGTCATGGAAGCTTCTGGGAGGTCAGGACTGTGTTTTATTCACTGTTGTTCATTGGATAGGTGCATAGTTAATTAATAAATGAGAAGAAAAGCCATGCAAAGGCCATTGAAAACATTTGCTAAGTCGTAGTTCAGAAAACCTTGCTGAAAAGGCTCCTGCTCCTTTTTAATTGCATTTGCAGAATTATGAATGGTCAATCGCCTTATGATATGAGCTACTCATGTGTTCAGTGACCATCCTTTATAGCTAAAAATCAGAACTCATGGTTGAACAGAGGATTTTTGCCTCCTTGCTTCCAGATAGAAGACGTAGTCTGAGAAGTGTAGTATGGGTTCTGACTATTGGAGGACTTCCATGATTTATGGAGGGGATGGTATAGAAAATGAAGGATTAGAACAAGCCCAGAAAATCCAGGACCTGTGATCACAGGACACAAGGATCACAGAACAGTTGGCACCTAAACTGTGTGACCTTCTGTGGTGGTTATTTTGTGAATTCCTAGTCTCTCTTTATAAGACAGCGAGCTCATGGCTTGCTGGGGACTGTCTTGGACGTCTTTGGACCCTTCCAATGTTTAGTATGGTGTGTTGAACACGCTAGGTCATTGGTAAATGTTTGTTGAATGGCTGAATAGGGACTAAGTTAGTCCTCTCCTCTGTGTCGCACATGATTTCTCAGGGGAGTAGAGACGGAATATTCAGGAACTTCTAGACACTGTTCACAACAGGGCAATTACCACCTGAGCCTGTTCAGTGGGATTTGTCCTGAGTTTCCCCCAGAGAACAGCTCATCCAATTAACAGTTTATTCAAAATGACTGCAACTTTAAAGTATCTTGCCTTGGAATCACTAAGAAAAGCAGGCCAAACTCATAATTTTCAAGTCCCATCTGTATGGACCTTTATGATTTTCTCCATCCATTCTCATCCAGATACCTTTTTCTGTCATCTGTGGGAAATTCCTTCTAAGAACAGGGACTGTAAAAATAGATAAGGAAAGCCAATTGAATTCTCTTTGCTGAAAATAGGAATGGAGAGAAATGAAGATGGGGCCATTCTGAAGGGTCATTAGGTCTGCCTCCTCTTTATCATTGCTGAATAGCTATTGCATGTCAACCCACAGTGGGCACAGCAAGTGGGGAGAATCCATGCACAGCCAGTTAATCCATATGCAAACACGGTGACCCCAATTGCTTTGCAATAGAGAGCCACATGGCCTGTGCCCTTAAAATACATCATTTGGGCAGCTGCCAGGGGGCTGATTTATCCCAGCTGGCCAGAAACAGCCCTGAGATCATCAGTGCTTTTGTTAATTGGGAGAGAGGGGCAGAGGAATCAAGATATTCCTGGGCACCAAGCATTCATTAGCCACCTGGCCTCCCTAAATTATGATCCTGCCATGATTTTCCCAATGCTCCGACCAAAATTTTAATATTTGGAATGTATTAATAACTCGGAACATGTCATTTCCTAAATAAGCAATGCCCTTCTGGACTCATTGGAGAAGCGAGCCTAGAGAATGGTTAAATGGCACAGATATTGGCTACCCAGTGAAGTGAGCAGTGTGAGGGTGACCCTGGAACTTCTACCCACAACAGAAAATACAAACAGATGTGGTGTCTGAATGGACCTCTGGGTTAATGTCCCTGATTTCTATTCATTTGTTCTATTCATATAGCATCTTAACAGGACCAACCCCAGGAAAAATGGTGAAAGAGATGATAATAGCAGCTAACAATTATAGAGCGCTTATTCTGTGCAACCAGCATGCCTTGTAGATTACACCATGCAGTCCTCAGAGCAGCCCCACAGGACACCGTTCCCATCCCGTAGGGATGAATGCCTCACAAGGGCAGGGACTTGGCCTGTCTTTTTCACCTTTTTATCCCCAGCACCTAGAACAGTTCCTGGCACACAGTAGCTACTCAAACTATCTAGTGACGGAATGAATGAGTCTTCATTTCAGACGAAGCAGTTGAGGTGTGGCCAAGTTAGTCACCTGCCCACGTTGTACAGCTTTAGAAAGAGACAGAGCCGGGATTCACACCCTCATTCACCATCCTCAGACATCCTCTTGCTCTGGGTGGTCAGAGCCCCATCAGCCTCCCATTCAGGCCTGTCCCTGTCAGTGCTCTGTTCTCTGGTGCATTGTTATGGACTGAATGTTGTATCCCCCAAAATTCATGTTGAAGCCCTGACCCCCAAAGTGATGGTATTTGGAATTAAAGTCTTTGAGAGATAATTAGGTTTGGATCAGGTCATGAGGGTGGAGCCCCCACGATAGGGGTAGTGCCCTTATAAGAAGAGGAAGAAAGACCAGGGTTTGTTCTCTCCACCTTGTGAGGACACAGAAAGGAGGTAGCTGTCCACAAGGCAGGAAAAGGGCCCTCAACAGGAACCAAATCTGCTGGCAACTTGGTCTTGGACTTCCAGCCTCCGGAACCATGAGAAATAAATGTCTGTTGGTTAAGCCACTCAGTCTGTGGTATTTTGTTATGGCAGCCCTCGCAGGCTAAGATAACCCTTCAGGCACACTCATCAAAATTCACCTATCCCGTGTCCCATTCATTTAAGGCTCTGTTTTCTACCATTCAGCAACAGCTGGTGGTATGATCAGCATCCCGCCTCCCTTTCTGCTCCCTGAACCCTCCAACTTCTGTGTAGTACATCAGAGTTTACGAAGAGAGTTCACATACGTGATTTCACATGATACTTGAAAACGACTTGTGAAACAGGCAGGACAATCATTATTATCCCCATTTTACAGATAAATAAACTGAGGCTTGGCATGATCACGTGACTCACCACGACCACACAGCAAAGTCTAGGACTCAATTTTCTGACTCCCTAGCCCAGTGCCCCTTCCTCAGTACCACATCGTGGATAAGGTTCTAAAGTGCCATTCATCTAGAAGCAGGTCACCCAGTAACTGGAGACTGGTGGAGAGGCAAAATGTGAACGAAAACGAATGACTCTCCTGTGGCGGCATTTTCAGCAGATGAGCTCAGAGATTTTGGAGTGCCTCAGATGACTCCGAGCTGGCAGGTGTCTATCTTTCTTATACTGAGCCTGGGGTAGGATCGTTCTTCTGAAAATCTCTGAAGAGCTGGCAAACAAGGACATTTGTGTAATCTGCACACCTAATTGATCTTCAAGCCCTGACCATTCCAAGAAATGTCACCTGCATTTACTGCCTCTGACCATCCCCTCTCCACCTGCCCTACATACCTCAGAGCCTCACCCTGTGCTGCCTGGACTATTGCTGGGGTCTCCTGACTGGACCCCTGCTGCACGTCCATGCTGTCCAGGCCATCTCCCATTTGAGGACAAAGCCATCTACCTGAATAGCAAATCCAATGACCCCAACCTTCTGCTTAACAACCCGTTTTTTCGTTTTGTTTTGTTTTGGTGAGGAAGATTGGCCCTGAGCTAACATCTGTGCCAATCTTCTTCTATTTTGTATGTGGGATGCCGTGATAGCATGGCTCGATGAGCGCTGTGCAGGTCTGTGCCTGGGATCTGAACCCGTGAAGTCTGGGCCACTGAAGCAGAGTGCACTAACTTAACCACTATGCCACCGGGCCAGGCCCCAAAAACCATTTTTAAAGAGCTATAGGAGGTGACTGTGGCAGACTTAGAAAAGGTAACAAAAATTTCTGAAAAAGAATGTTGCTTGTCGGGAAGACTTGAAAATTATTTTACTCTATTTTTTAAAAAATTATCTTTTTAGCCAGACAGAGAAAGGCAAATACCATATGATTTCACTCATGTGTAGAAGATAAACACACGGACAAAGAGAACAGTTTAGTGGTTACCTGGGGGAAAGGGTTGGGGGTGGGCACAAGGGGTGAAGGAGCATACTTATATGGTGATGGACAAGAAATAATGTACAACTGAAATTTCATATTGTTGTAACCTATTATGACCTTTATTTAAAAAAAAAATCTTTTTACTTTCTTTAGAACATAAGCTCATTGAGAGCAGAATTTTGTCCATTTATGACACAAAATTATTATTAAAGTTATTACTAAATACTAAGTAATATGTCAAAGAACAACCACACATGATGTTAAATTCTACTAAAGACTTGGATCTTTTGTATGTTACAAAATTATAAACATAATCCATTTGCATTAACTTTATTTTTTTATAGAGTGCAGCAATTTTCAACTCCAAGGAAGTAATCCAAAAGAAGGGGAAAAAATCAATACAAATGAAGCTGGGGGCCCGCCCTGTGGCTGAGTGGTTAAGTTCTCGCACTCTGCTTTGGCGGCCCAGGGTTTTGCTGGTTCGGATCCTGAGAATGGACATGGTGCCGCTCATCAGGCCACACTGAGGCAGCGTCCCACATGCCACAACTAGAAGGACCCACAACTGAAAAAAATACACAACTACGTACTGGTGGGATTTGGGGAGAAAAACCAGAAAAACAATGAAGGTAATCACTGTGCAGTAATTTATAACAAGGAAAAACTAAAAACAACTTGAGTGAGTAGTTAAGTAAATTATGCCGTGTCAATTTAATGGACTATCATAGAGTCACTAAAAATTATAATTATGCAGACTGTGTAGCAACAGAAAATGCTTATGATGTAACGTTAAGCATGCAAAGCGGAATAGCAAATTGCACGTATACTTGATTACAACTCTAAAAATCGTGTTTACATGTGGGCAAGGACCAGCAGGAAGCAAGAAGAATGAAAACAGATGATTAGTTTGGCTGGTGGGATTGTGAGGGATTCCTCTTCTTTTTGAATTTGTGTTGTGTTTGTCATGTTGTTTGTGCAGTTTAAAAGATGCTTCAGCCCTTTTGGGGACCACTTTTGAGATCGTCAGTCCCAGGAAGGCACATAAACAGCAACAAGGACCACAATTCCTGATTATACCTCACTGCTGGGTCTCTCCTGGGTGCGTGGCTCTGCAGGTGGGAATTCTCTGATCAACCTGAGTTGGTTGTTGGCACAATTGTTCCCAAATAGAACGTTGCTGCAGAAACTCCACCACTGGATGAATATTTCTATGTACGTGCAATCAGATACACAGCCATTTACCACATTTTTTTTTTTTTTCATTTAAAAACAACTGACGCACAGGCTGGAAAATGGTTTACCTGGATTATTGTGGAGGGAGTTGCTAATTGGACTAGAAGGTTGAAGTAGATGATCTCCCAGACCTGCTGGGTCTAACTCATGAGCCATGTGACCTTTATACCCACGTGGCTGAGACTCAGTTGTTCATAGCTCCTTTCCTGCTCCAGGAAGATGCCACACATCATTTAGGGAACAGTGGGAGAATGGATAGGCCAGGCTCTGCTGTCAGGTAGCCCTGGGGTCAAATCTCAGTTCTCCAGCTGATAAGCTCTGTGACTGTGGATGAGTTACTTTTTATCTCTCTGACCCTCAGTTTAGTCATCTGCAAAATTATCTGCCTTTCAACTTATCAGCTTATTAAAACCTATCCCTGAAGGTTGTTGAGAGCCTGGAAATGAGCAGACCTGTAGGAGATGCTGAATTAAATGGGAGCCAGATATGGAGGGAAATGGAGACACACAATAGTGGCAGACCGAAGCAAGCTGGTGGGCTGTAATGCATGGAAGCAAAGGGAAAGTGAGTTTTAAGTAGGATTCAAAGGAGTATATCAAGTGCATGAGAAACAGAAAACTGCTGATAACATATGTTGCAACATAAAAGCTGGGAGTTACGGCTAATTTACAGATGGCGAAAATACTGTTTCTCTCGGGAGCAGCTGTAACAAAAACAAACATGAGCAATCAAGAGGCTCCTAATTTTTTATTTAATTGCAAAAAATCAAATGCATAATCTGAGAATCACCATAAGCACCTGCTCTACCTCCTTTGTGTAAGTTAAGATCCTGTCTGCAGCAACTGGATCAACCTTTCATACTACAACTCAAAGGAAGGCTTCCCTAATAAGCTGGCTTCTCAGATTTATGTCAGCTACGTATATCATGTGAACGACTTTCTGTTTTAAATCCCCACCCATTCTCTTGGGACCAAGATTTCCATTGACTTGAGATTCAGAAGTAATTCAAAGATTATCTTCATAGTTACATAAGAATTTGATAAACTAAAACAGAAAAAACTTTGGACGTTTGCAACCCAATATTAAGTTTTTCTTCTACTCACTGCTGCTTTCACTCTGTCTAGAAAAATATTGAAAGGAAAAGTAGTACTTATTATTTTGCACAAAACTTAAAAAAGCAATAAGCCATTTTGATTTCTCCAAAGTGCACCCTGAGCACACAAGAAACTTCTATTTCAGGAATATGGAAACCAAACTAATGAACATGTCCCATGAAAAGATTAAATGCATCTATGGTATTTTCAGAGTCAACACAAAACCCACTGGGCATTTGTGGCATCTGAAGATTGGTTTTATGAAACCTTTTGAGCCAAACTTTGTGCTGAAGTCAGATCTGTGAAAGGAGTTGGACAGAAGCACTATTCACAGCACTGGGGGCTTTGGGTGGAAACAGCTTACAGATTTTCTGACAACCTTGTCTTTCAATTCAGATGAATGAAGCACTATTGTTTGGTCATGAGGAACTTTAATAAAAAAAGTTGTCACCAGAGCTGTTTCTCATTGGGCGCAAGTGTGTGGAAATGACAGTCTTTAAATTTTGCTTGAAAAATGAAACTATATTAGACATCGAAATCAATGCCAAAATAAGGTTATCTTTGAATGAAAAGATGAGAGAAGTGACAGAACACCAAGTTAAGACTAATAACCTTTGGGTTTTGTTAGTCGTGATACTCTTGTCTCCCACACTGGACCCTGACTTAGATTCCTCTGAAGGGCGTGTCCAGGGTACACAGGACAACTGGACATTTTGTGGACAACTGGACAGTTTTTCACTTCAGTTTGTTGGCCTGGTTCAGGGGTTAGTGGTGGCACACCAAGACACACTCGGGTCTTCTAAAGCCATGGCCTTTCCTGGCTGAATTTAAAATATCAAATATTGTGCTATAGATGGATGTGAGAAGACTTCTATAGTTTCCCATGTATCTTCTATTTGTAAATCAGTTTAAATTGACTGTTGGTAGATTGCTCCAATACTTACTGAGTTGAAAGAATCAACAGAGAACTCTCGAAATTTCTCGTTCAACAATTGCCTGTGAAGGAGGAAGAGGATTTATTTCTTCATCCTCTTCAAAGGCAGATGGTTTAGCAGAAAGTGCAATGGATTTGTAGTCAGTAGGCCAGCGTTCGAATTCAAGTAGAAAGAGGGTCAGCTTTGGAATCTGGGATGCGGGTCTTGTATGGACCAATGTTAGGAACTGTGAAAACCTGCTTATCTCTCAGAGCCTCAGTTTACTTCTGAAAAAATGGGCCTACTGGTAACATTATTCTCACAGGACTATTAGGAGAGTTGATGGGATATGATGTATTCGAAAGTGATTTGTATCTTTCTTACTAAAGTGCTATACTAATTCAGCCATTGCTCTTACTAATTGTGGGATCTTGGACAAATCTCTTCACTTTCCAGAGTCTTAGTTTCCTTCGTTGTAAAATGGGCAGAGTAATGGCAGGCCTATCCGCTCCATAAAGGCATCTTAAAGTCCAAGATGAAATGATGTTCAAAAACTGGGTAAAATGCAAAGTACTTTACCATTTTAGCAACTTTGAAAAAATAATTTTAAAATATTCAGGTGAAATGCCTTGAGTATTATCCATTTTGGGATGATTTAATGATTTCTGTATTTTGTTGAATGTTGCCATTTGTTCAGTTTGATCTACAGGTGACTTCCAAGATTCTAACAATCCCTTAAGTAGTCAATGGCATAATTATAATTTGATGGCTTAAGAAAAGAATGCTTTCATATTACCATAGAGTTGTTTTCAACTACTTCACAGGACAACGTCCTCTTCAAAGTTGGCCCATTGTACCTGCCTTTTCTCCTTTTGGTGTTTGATATCTCCACTGCTTTCTAATCTTTCTGTGGTCTGCTTTGGCAACATACAGCTGGCACATGTCGGCCTGGAGCCGACCCTAGTCCCCTCATTGCTCTTTTCTCCCTTTGAGAATTGGAGGAGATGGCCTCCGCTGGAAGTTGGGTGTTGGTTACGCAGAATCTTTGTGGAGCAGGAGGGAAGGCTCAGAGACACCGTGGAACAGACACATTCAGTCAGAACACCTAGAGGAACAGAGGGGACTTAAGAAATTGCATAAATGTGCATCTTTGAAGAAAGTCCTCTTCTTGCTGTGCAGCAACATTATAGTCTTTGAGGCTTTTTATGAGATTTTCGATGCTTTTCAGTGCCAATGTATGATAGCGTTCACAGAAGAGTCAACATGTCTTGAAAGTTTCTGTCCTTGCCTTTGTTCGGAGATGGTTGGCTCAGCCCAGCTGAATATATCCTCTTTCTTTAGCGTGAATCTCAAAGACAGGCACTGTTGACACTATCTTTACAATTTCAAATAAAGCGTTTCTTGGTGAAAGGCGGCCTTGCTCCTATCCCGAGATCTGTCAACACTGGTTCCCAAGCTGGTCTTTGCATTGCACAGACGATGCGAAGAACAAGCATTTGTACTCTTCCACAGCCCTGCAAAGTGCTTCCTTAGCCAGTCCTTATCAATCAAACAGGGACGAAAAGATGATTTTTCTTTTCTAAGGGATTTTGACTTCCAAAGAATGATTGGGAGGTTAAAGGACCACATGAGCTGGTATGACAGACCCAAAGACTGATCCATTTTTCACATTTCTGTGTGCAAAGCTCCCAAACGACAAGCAGAAAATGGCCAATTTGGTTAAAAATTGAGAATGTGAAGTGGCACAAAGAACTAAGTCTTTCTGAAAAGTAGAAGGAACACCAAAAAAGCAAATAATAAAACTTGTTAGCAGCTATCCAAGAAGTGAAAGCAAGGGATGGCACGGATAAAGATCTCTGTGTGTGCGTGTGGGTGTGTGTGTACGCAGTATATGCATTAACAGACAAGAGGCAGAATAGCATAATGGTTAGGACAGACATACTTGGGTTGAATCATAGCCCCCAAATTACTTAAATTCCTTGTCTTAGTTTTTTCATTGGCAAATGGGAAAAATAATAGTACCTACTTCATAGGATTGCCATGAAGATTGAATGAGATATAAGGTATATAAAACACAGCAGGTACCTGGTATAGAGCAAGCTCTCAGTAAGTACTAGCTATTTTGTCATTCCCATGTATTTCCTGTGAATGTAAGCATTGTAAAGATAAAACGAACAGTCACCCAGTGTTTTTAGGGTTTTGAGATTGGGTTGTCTGCCTCGATCATAAAATAGAAATGTATGTCCTTTAGTTCTAAGAATTTTTCTCGTACTTTTTGGGGGATCAATTTCTTTCCTTATGTTTTCACTTTTTGGAATATCTTTTGAATGGCCATTCACCTTTTGTCTTTTATTTTCCGTTTTTAAAAATTATAATTTCTGTGAGTTTTTTACAACTCTGTCTTCCATTTCTTTTATTCTACTATCATATTTCTTGTTCTCAAATGGTTCTTAAAAATAGCATTTTATCAGTGAAACTAGAGTTTCATTGATGTAATACATGCTCTTTGTGAGGATATGAATTACAGGTTTTTAAAAAGTTTTCTTTTGTTTTTGGCTTGAGGAAGATTGTCCCTGAGCTAACATCTGTGCCAATTTTCCTCTATTTTGTATGTGCGATGCTGCCACAGCATGGCTTGATGAGCAGTGTGTAGGTCTGTGCCCAGGATCTGAACCCACTAACCCTGGGCCACCAAAGTGGAGTGTGTGAACTTAACCACTATGCCACTGGGCCAGCCCTGAATTACAGTTTTTAATGAAGTTTTCTTCAGTTCCCTGCATTATCTTTATTTCTTCCAGGTTTCTTTGTCCTGTGTATTGGTCTTGGTCTCTCTTTTCCAGTAGTGGTTTTCCTCAGCTGTCTGTGATCCTTGGCTGTCATTGAGACTTAACTCTGAGGCTCTGAGAAGCTAAACAGGAGCCCCATATGTGTGGGCAGGACTGTGCGCTGGTATGGTCAATGGATGGGGACTTGGCTTTTTGCTGGGGACATCCAAATGTTTTTATCTATGGGTCTTTCCCTTGGGCCTTTCAATTTTCTCAAGAGGAATATATACTCTTGTCTTGAGAGTTAAATTTATTTCCAGCAGTCAGGAGCAAGAAGGGAAGGAGGCAGGAGGTTCTCTCCATTCAGCCTGCAGTATTTTCTTTAATTTTCCCTTTCTTAGATGCACCTCATCTTGCCTTCACCTGTGCCTAAGCCTCAGACTCCAGCACCTGGCTGCTTGTCCTCTCCTGAGCGAACCTCCTCTTCTGTCTGGTGGGGTGAGGGCTGTTGCTGGCTCCGTGGGTGGGGAGGCACCTGGGACACCAACTGCTTCTTGTACAGACTTTCAATCAGTCCTCCTCTTTTCAGCTGTACTTTGTACCTCTGCCTTTTAGGAACACCTAGAATTATCAATTCCTGAGCCTTTCTGGGGTCCCGGAGTGCACATAGTCTTGCCTCTTGTTGCCCCCCTCGCCCCACAGACACTTAGATTCAGCCTTCTTTGTTGACTTTCCCATATAGTTTCCATGTAATCAAATGTTATTGACATTTCTCATTTGCTCTTGGCTCTTCTCCTGTTTTTTTTTGGTTTTTGCTTTTGTATATTTTTAGCTCTTTAATTCTTTTGCTGTCATTTTATCAGGTTTTAGAAGGAAGTGGAGATAAACACCTGTGTTTATTTAATCAGAAGTGCACCCATGGAATTTTAACAATATACTGGCACCCAGGCCCCACCCCTAAAGATTCTCATTCAGGGGTGTGGGTGGATCTGGACATGCCTGCATCTAAGGGCTCCCAGTAGGGTGACCGGGTGGGCTGACTTCATGGCCCGCTGAGCCCCGATGGAGTGTGGCTTTGAACACTTTTCTCACGCGTAGTTGACTTCTCTCCTTCTTGTTGGAAGCACAGCAGTGGGAAACAGCTGTGTGTGAAAAGCATTTATTGGCTCCCGTCTATGTCCCTGGAACTGTGTTAAAGAGTCTTCTGATTGCAGATGATTGAATCAAACAGCTTTGGCTGTGAGTTTTTGGCCGATATGAATAAATGGTGGAAAAGGCAGGAACTCAAGCACCGTACAGACTTCCCCGGTCTTGCGCCAATTCTTTTCTCTCTGTGTTGGCTTTATTCTTCACGAGCGTTTCCACTATCAGAATTGGCCTTACATCTTTACAGATTCAAATCTGGAGAGAAGGATCTCTCCCTCCAACCCATTATTCCCAACCTGGCTCAAATACAAACAATGCTGGGCAAGGCCTCTGGATGACTAGCCCGGGCCAGGTTTTCACCTCCTGATCAATCATGACAGTGAGGTGGGGTATTGTAAGATGATGATGGCTTCAGACTTTATAGTGAAGGAGTAGGAGGAGGGATGGGGCCTCTAAGGGAGGAGGGAGAGAGGGTTGATCTCAGAAGAAGGGAGGAGTGCTGGGCAAAGAGAAAAATAGACCCATTACAGTCCACACCCTTGTCTATGTAGTACCTGGGCATGTGTACACACGTGCGCGCACACACACACACTCCTAAGACATTTACAAAAATGCTTCATCCAATATAATGCAAATTTCCTGTGCAAAACCACAAACATGTGTCTTTCCTCAGCATTTTGAAATCTTTCAAAGTCATGTCTAACTACTCTACACCATTCTGCGTCTTTCGTGATGTCCATTCCTTTACATCAGTTCCAGAGGTAGCTTCTTATGATCCTGCAACTTATAACAATATGAACATTTAATCTTTCTCAACTTACCCAAGTCCCTAAAGCTTTAGCCTCAGCAGGCTGAGTCCCCAGACACGGCAGGTAATAGTTTAACAACACTTAGCTGATTCTTACTAAGGATTGCTGTCAGAGTGAAGGGCCCTGCCTGCCTTTCACTTGCTGTTCTGGTTATCTACTGCTACACAACAAACCGCCCCCGAACATTGGTTAAAACAATGCAAATCATTTATTTTGCTCATGATTCTAGGGGTTCACGGGCTCAGCCAGGCAGTTCTCACTCATGGTCTCCACAGCATCTGGGGCTGGGGTCCTGTCAGAGGCTTCTTCATGCCACAAAGGATTGCCTGGGCTGGGAAGACTCCAACAGCTGGGACCCCTTGGGCAAGTCTCTCTCCTCGTGGTCTCTCCATATGGCAGCCTCGGGTATCTGGACTTCTTGCATGGCAGCTGAAGGCTCCCAGAGTGAATTTCCCAAGAGAAACTGGCAGAAGCTGTGTGGCTCTTTCTAGCCTGACCTCAGAAATCATACAGTGTCATTTACACCACATTCATCGAGGCAGTCACCCAGGCCTGCCCAGTTTCAAGGGGAGGGAACAGAGTCCACTTCCTGATGGAAGGAGTGTCAGTGAATTTGCAGATATATGTTAAAACTATCATACTGACCTTAAGTCAGCCAGTTCCACATTTTGGAGTCTGCCACTTTAAACACTCCACTCTGGCTTATACAAGATTCTTTTGGTTGCATGAGACATAAATACTACTTAAATTAGCATACAGTCAAACCACAGAAAGGCAGGGTGACTGGAGCCAAGGACTTCACCATCTGCACTCCCTGTTCCTTTGGACGAGTCCCAGTCACTTGCTTAGGACACATGCCCTTCCCTGGACCAACGACTATAGTTAAGGGGTAGCAACTGTGCTTGGCATAACTTGCAAGGGGTGATTGATTACCTCTCGATCAGTCACTGTGGTCAAGGTCATGTAAAAAGATAGCAACTCCCATGAGGATGCCAGTGTGAAGGTGTGGTGAGCGGTAGTTCCCTGAAAGAGGAAGGATGCTTTTCCCAGAGGCGGTGGGGGTGTTGGGCTGTCTGAGCAATAAAATTCCACTCAACTTTTACATATATTATCTCATTTAATTGCAGCAACAATCCACCATGAGGTAGGTACTACTGTTGTTCCCTCTTAACAAATGAAAAAATTGAGGCTTAGAAATATTCAATATTGTGTCCAAGGTCACTCAGCCAAGGTGGCACAGCGAGTCCTCAAGCCCGATTCTGTCTGAATACAAAGTCTGTGTTTGTAACACTCTTCATTCTCTTCAGTCCCTAGCTCACATTTCAGGGCAGTCAATGGAGGTTAGGGACTAGAGGAACTAACAGGATGAGAGGGAGCACCCCAGGGGCATAGTCTCTAACCTCCAGCTCCCACACTACTCTTTTCTCTTCTACCCACCTAACTCTGCTTCCACCTGAGCTACTGCCATGGCCACCACTCCTCCAAGTGGCTAGGGAGTGGCCTGATCTCTATTCGTTACACTGGTCCAACCGTCTGCATCCTTTCTCATCCCTTCATTCAGCTGAAGTGAGTTTGGACTTTTCCCAAAAGAATCTTATTAGGAAATGCATGGAAAAACAAACTCCAAGCAAACAACACAGAAATACAAGGGTCGAGGAGATGAATATGATCATAGAGTGCTGATTTCTTATCTCAGTTTCACTAAAGTTCTGCCACCAACTAGTTTGACTGTTGTTGCTTGCCAGGCCCCCAAACCTCTTGTTTCTGGCCCAGCATTACCAGGCAGGGTTTCCCAGAAGCACTTTCATCAGCTTGTTCTTGAGGTTGGTCCCACCTCTGGGTAGTTTAATTTCATCAGTCACAAAGGCCGTAGCTCACCAGAGGCCTCGTGATCTCCAGGGAGGTCACCATCACCCCTTGATAATGGTCCTCTCTCACCTGAAGAAGACTGCCAGACTCCATACCTTCCACCGTCTGGGACTGCAGAGGATCACCCTGGAAGTGCCTGAATTTTTTCCATTCAGCTCATCTGCAGGACCAAGATCATTGAAATGGCCACACCCCAATAGAGGTCAAGGCCGTAGCCTGAGAGTGCATATGTGTGTGTGTGTGTGTGTGTGTGTTCCTCTCATTTTCTCAGACCTCCTTATAGGGTGTGTGGCAGAATTTTGATCGCTGTAATTTCTCAATCTAAAAATGCCTCGCACGTATGGTAATAACAACCCACGTGCAGTCAGAGGAGGGGGGAACAACAGAGATTTCTCTCTCTGGACCTTTGCAGACTCAAATATTATATGAGACACTTCTGTTTGCATAAGAAAAAAGCAGAAGGACCTGAGGCATGTGTTGTTCCCAAGCTTAGGGCTCTGGGCTTGGGAAGGGAACTGTTTTTTAAACAGCTAAAAACAAGATGAAGTCAAATTACAACAGTTTGACAGCATAATTTTAATAAGTTTTGGTTTTTTTCTGGTGCAGAGATTCATCAAATCGTGGCTTGAAGCAATAGAGAGATGATAAGGAAGGAAACAAGTGTTGAGACATAAGCAGTTGCTGTGGTGGGCGCCCCGAATGTTATTATTTGTGAGAGTTGTTTCCACTGTTGATATCCCCAAATGCTTTACCAACTTAAATTAAACAATGATTATTTAATATATTCAGTTCTTCTGTCTACCCTTGAGAGAACAAGCGTTATGGCCTTCCAAGCTGGTGGGGCGGGAGCAGTGTTGCCTCCACATCTCTGCAAGGCCCTCCTCTCCCATCCCCCTTGTCTGCTCCCTGCTTCTCCTCTCCCCTGGCGGTGGGGTCAGGCTCTGTCACCTCTCAGGCTGTGGCTGAAGCCATGGGGAGCTCAGCTTTTCTGGGGTGCTTCAGAAGAGGAATGGGGCCTGCTATGATGCTGATTGACAGAGAGGGGTGACAGCTGCGGGGGCCCCCATAGAGTGCTTGGACATTCTAGAAATTCTCTGATTCATTCAGTTGTCCAATCAATCCTTCATTCATTTACTGTGCATCTACATGCTGGGCTCTGTGCTGAGTGCTGGGGAGGCAGACAGAAAGAGGCAGCCCCACTTCCTGTCCTCTAAAGCTCATACTTTGTCCCTGCCCTGGGCCCTGGGCCTCCCAGAGGGAGCTCTGAAGCAGGTGTGTCTCGGAGTGCAACACAGCCCTACAGGACCCCTGGACAACTCATGAACGCAGTAAGAGTTCAGTTACCTACTGAGGTGTTCCACTCAGGGAGGTTTTGGAGGTAGAGGAGCCTAAAGTCATCTCAGGCATTGTGCTAAGTAGGCGACTGGCCCTGGTCATGCCTAGCTCTGTGACATTCCTCTGGTGCACAATCCTGTGAGCATGGGGTCTCTGGGTTTCTGACAACCTACTTTAAATGGGGATAAAATCTGATTTACTTCTTAGCATCAATGACAGATGGTCTGCAAATCTTGACTACCCGAAGTAACACTGAATAAGAATGATGCACACTTTTATGCAGGATTTCATACTTAGAGTTGTCAAATCCTGTTGGTTTTCTACCTCTGCAGTATCTCTCCCATCCATCAGTTCCCTCCTCCCCATCTCCACCGTCCTGGTTCAATCCCTCATTATCTTCTGCCTAAGATGATTTTGCCTGCTTTCTTACCAGTTTCTCTGCTCCTATTTCTCTGCCTTTGAAATCATCCTACATAATGCTGCTGGATTAATCTTCTTAAAGTCTGGCTCAGATCATGTCATTCTCTGGCTCAGAAACATTGTGTGACTTCTTCCCGTTGTCTATTAAATTGAGAGAACACTCTTCTGGCCTCGTGTAAGGCAGGCCCCCACACCTGTGGCCCACGTTCTCTTCCTGCTTTTCCTTCCACAGCTCACATTCACACACCAGACGTTTCAGCCAGATCAGGTACTGCAAGCTTGCCCTGAGCTTTATTGCTTTTCTGCTTTCACTTCTCCTAGTCCTCTGGCTGGAATACTCTTTCGTGATCTTCACCTGCTGGAACCCTAGCTATCCTTCAGGATCCAGCAAAAATGGCTCCTCCTTCACAAAGACTTGCCTGTTCCTACAAGGGGATATCATTGTTCCCATCCTGAAGGACCATGGCAAGTATTTTGTCCCTCTCTTCTGGCAGTTGTCATCATTGGTTGTGAGTGCCCTCTTTGGATATCAAGCCCATGAGGGCAGTGACTTCTATCAGGCACTCAAAAAATATCTGTTGATTCTGGCGAGTGAGCATCTTATCCATCTGTGCATGCCCGGCATGTAGTACATATCAGAGGGGCCTTATTGTTTTGTAGAAAAGTTAAACTGAGTCCCCTTAGATGTTCTGTCATTGTGATTATCAAAGAATAGAAGTTTATACATTGCATACATATTCACTGATTATTACAATGTGCCATGTATGAACAGAAATCCAACTCAAACCAGCTTTGTCAAAAGAGGGACTTATTGGAAGGACGTGGGTTTGCAGAATTGGAGAGGAAGATGAAGGAGCTGGGGTAGTTTGAGGGACCTCAAGGACTGGCATCAACCGCTCTGTGTGCTGTGCAGGCCCTATTTCCATCTCATCGTGTTTCTCTCTGGGAGTTAATTTTAAGGGTAAGGGAGCGGGGAGGAGGAGCGGGAAGGAAGAAGGAGTGTGGGGAGGACTCATCTGGGTCATATATGATCAAATAAGGTGGTGAAGTGGATGACAAATCTCAGTCCTATTACTTTTGATCCAAAGTGTAAGATTTATAGGACAACCCCTAGAGTCCCTAACTGTGTCCTCTGGCTCCTGCAGAGGAAGCAGATCCACAAGGGCAGGTGGTCCTTTCCTTTCTCAGATAGAGTGGAGAGTAGGAGCTTCAGAAGGAATAAGCAGCAGACAGCTCAGGCGGGACTGGAGATGGCTGGTAGTGATGGCGGAAGAGGGCGTGGGGTGGACGAAGGACTAAGCTCAAAGGAAGATTATAGTTCTAGACTAATTCCAGCTCTAGGCGTGAAGCATCGGAAGTTAAGCCTTTTAATTAACAAGAGTTGATAAAAATGTCCTGGTCGCTGGAGCAATTAGATGACTTGAAAGGGCTTAAAGGAATAACCGAAGAAGCAGGTAATGAGAGCTACATGAATCTGTGAGGCTATAACTGATGCTAGGAAACATCTGCCTACCAGAGGTAACCTGAATATTTAACACTGTGAATCTATAAATATTTAACTACATTCAAATATTTAGCTACTGAGAGTGCCTCCCTAAAAAATGAGATTTTCTGAATACGGGGCCATTTTTCTCAAGGCACAATGTAGTCTTGAGCAATTCACTTAAAAAATGATTTTTGACAGCTTCTCATCGCTTAGAGACTACAGCCCATTGTGTGTTGGAATCCCTTCTGATATACTGATTAGATGGAGTGGAATAAAAGCCCTGATCTGGCAATCTCTCACCACACATGGTGTCAGGAAACCTCTCCTGGTTCCTTGACATTTGCAGAGCGTATCCATTCCTTGCTCTCCCTAATGGGGTCTTGTAAGATTCTCCTCTGGGCAAAATCATGCTCCAATAGAGAAAGTCCACACACTTAAGGAATGGTTAATAACAACAACAACAACAAAATAATAGCTAAAAATGGGAGATGGGCACTTCGAAAGGGGAAATGAGGAAGGAAAATCTCCAGGACATTTGGCCACAGACATGTTCTCAGGCAGATTAATTCTAGGACAGAATTTGCATGGAAATGGAGGACGGGGAACTTAATTCCCTCTGAACCATCTGTGCCCACAAACCCTTTGGAAAGCCTTTGTATACGCCTGGGCTCCAGTTCCCAGTTTAAAGATTGCTGCTCTCCACACACTCTTTGTCTCTCAAATTCTCTGCATCTGAGAGCATTCCCGGCTCTCTAAACACTTTCTCTACCTTTGAATTTAAGGGATGACCTTTTATACAACCCCCAAAGAAAAGGAAGGGGCCTGGGTAAGCTCCCACTTGTTTCTGTTAATTCTATCACCATTGCCTACACCTCTTGTATTAGTCAGGATTCTCCAGAGAAACAGAACCAATATGATATAGATGATAAATATAGATAAGATATAGACATTGATAGATATAGATACAGATATAGACATAAGAGGAGATTTATTATAGGAATTCGCTCGTGGGATTATGGAGGCTGAGAAGTCCTGTGGTCTGCTGTCTCCAAGACGGAGAACCTGGGATGCTGATGGTGTAAGGCCAAGTCCCAAGGCCCAAGAATCCTTGTCTGAGTTGAAGGCCTGAAGAACCCAGGAGCATCAAAGTCCAATATCCAAGGGCCAGAGAAGAAAGATGTCCCAGCTGAAGTAGAGGGAGTGAATTTGCCCTTCCTCCGCCTTTCTGCTCTGTTCAAGCCCGCAGCGGATCGGATGATGCCCGCCCGTGCTGCTGAAGGCCATCTTCTTTACTCCATTTTCCAATTCAAATGCTAATCTCTTCTAGAGACACCCTCACAAACACATCCAGAAATAATGTTTTACCAGCTATCTGGGCATCCCTTAGCCCAATCAAATTGACACATAAAATTAACTATCACACCTTTACCACCTCTACTTCTGTTCCCGTCATGGCCCTCTTGATTTCCAAACTGCTGTTGCCTGTCATAAGCACTTCCTGCTCTATTGTTTCATCAACAGTATCGCATACGGACTTGCTTTCTGTCTTCCACCTCAGAGGCTCAGGGATTTAACTCCCTTTGAAGACGTGGAGGAGACATGCATGTCAGTGTATTGGCAAAGGGGCATTTATGATAATATCGGCAGTAATGATACTAACAGCTAATTGCTATTGAGTTCCAGCTGGGTGCAAGGTCCCTCACATACCTCATCTTGAATCTCACACCAACCCTGAAGGTGAACGACATTATCTCCATTTCACATTTGAGGCCACTGGAGGCTGAAACCCATGCTTTTCCCTTTCCTACCCTGAGAGGTGTTGAGTCATTGTCATCGAGAAGGAGAGGGGATGAAGACAGGCTGCCACAGAATAATAATCATCACATGAAACAACAATCCTGGAGCTCTTGTCTGTGCCATGCCTTCTTCTGAAGGCTTTATAGGTACGGCCTCATTTCAACCTCATGGCAACACCTCATTTCATCCTCATGGCAGCACTGTGGAGTGTGGTGCTATCATTATTCCCACTTATCAGCTGAGGCACAGAGCAGGTAGATGGCTTGCCTAAGGTCACGCTGGGAGTAAGTGTTGGAGCTGGAGTCAACCCTTGGCCATCAGGCTTCAGATGGTAGCCAAGGGCCAGTCTTCTGGGGACAGTGGCTCAGGATTAGGTAGAGGGAATGGGGAAGTCCTTCTCCTCATCAGTTGCCCTCAAGTAGAGACACTACAGCCCATGGGGCTGCAGCCCCATCCACTGCCCTCAGCACGATCACGGTGCAGTTACTGACAGCAGTGATGGGCGTGAGTTTGAGGAAAAACCACAGCAATGAGGAGTTGTGGCTGCTCGGTCCTTCCAAACACAATCAGCCCCCAAAGTACATTTTTGGCCCCATCTGCCATTGTGCTAAATTTTAGGTCACAGGAATCAGCTTGCTGCTTACTCTTACAGCTCCACATCCTTTCTCAGGCACTGACCCAAGTCTCAAAATCCCGTTCCTCCTTTTCCTTCTGATCCTCAAGGCCAATTTAAAATTTATTTCCTCTAATCTGACAGTGTTTGTTAGATGTAAAGTGTTTGTATCTTTTGATCTAGGAACTAGAAAAAGACATAAGGATTCAAAGATCTCAGTTCAGGGATGTCCACTGCGACTTCGTCTGAAGTGTCAAGAACTGGAAACAACCTAAATGTCCATTCATAGGAGAGAGTGAAGTAAATTATGAGACCCACTCATAATGGAAGACCATGCAGTAGTTTGGAAAAAACGAGATTGATATAGCACAGAAAGAGGTTCAAGATATATGGTTACATGGAAAAAAGCCTGTAAAACATGGGTCGTATGAAGAAATTGCCTTAAAAAAGAGGAAATAAAAGCATAGGCATAGGAAAAATCTAGAAATACACTGAACTATTGATAACAAATTATCTTTGGAGGGTAGGACTATGGCGGACTTTTTCTTTTTTCAATACTTGTGTAATAATTGATTTTTTTCATAAAAGGCATAAACTCCACTTCCTTAGGGCATCTCCCTGGGTGCCCCGCCAGCCCCTCAGCACCTTGCTAGGACCTTTTTAAATCCTTGTTTCAACCTTGGTTGTTTAACATTTAATCTTTCCTCCTGAATCGTGAACTCCTTGAACCGGGGGTTTCTGTCATTTGTTTTTGTGTGCGGTTGAACCACATTAAATTGCCGATATCTGACCGTTCTTTGCCTATAAAAATAGCAGTTCCCCAGTGTCCGGTCTGCGTCCGGTCTGCTCTCTCCTCAGCGCTCAGCACAGAGCCAGGCTCTTGGCTGAACCGACTTGAATTGGTTGCATGTTGGACTTCGGTATTTAGAAATAGGCTGGTTTGCTGTCTCACACGAATGCCCTTAAATTTATTCGCAGTGCTCACATGAGTTGCCAGATCATTTATACTCACGTTTTGTAAATATAGTTCAGGTGCGTGTATAATCGGACAATTATTGATATGTTTTATGCAGGGGGAAAGGTTGAAAAAGGAACTTCAGGATGAATCCTAGAAGCAGTAAAGCCTCTGAAAGTGAGGAAAAGTAGGCAAACCTCTAATTCTTTCTGGTTCTTGATTTCTTTTAAGACTTGTCAGTAAAGAGGGTGAGGAGGCTTGAACCAAGGCCAATGTAATTTTTTCCACCCGAAGCAAGCCTGCACACTGCCCGGCTCCGAGCGAGCGTGCTGACAGCAGCGCTGGACGTGCTGGCTGCTGGGCTGTGTGCTTCCTTAGACAGCCCACTTGTCTGGAGGGGTTGCCCAAGTTTCTTGGTTAAGGATTTGTCCTTCTTTCTTTTGTTTGTTACAAAGAGTTATGATATTAGACCTGCATGACTGATCTCTGACCTCAAGTCTTCCACAGACCCAGACAAAAGTTCTCTTTTTGAACACAAGAAAATATTTCAGGTGTTCAATGTGCTACAGGAAAAAAAAGTCAATGTGCAAACTTGGGAACTTAGATGAGAACTCTCAGTTTCAAAGGCATGGGTATATTTAAAGATGAGATTGCTGGCTTTCTCCATTCTCCTTTGGGAGGAAATCCTGAGAAACAGACATCTCTGGACCCGAAAGATGACAGGGACAGGAGCATAGAGCCAGCCCAGACAGAGTATGTCTCCCCACTGGCCCCAGCAGGAGGCCAGCCTTGCCTAGCACATGAGAGGAGGGTTAACGATTTGAAATAGAATGGCAATTCAGCTCTAAATGGACGTCATCAGTTACTTTTAAGTAATTTAAAATCAGAGTACATTAGAACATTAGAACCAGAGGGATCCTAGAGATCCAAATTGGAAAGGAGGAAATAAAATTATCTGTGTCTGCAGATGATATGATCTTACATGTGGAAAACCCTAAAGGTTACACACACACACACACAAAATTGTTAGAACCAATAAATGAATTTAGGTAGGCCATGCTGATCTGGAATGATGTACAGATGCAAAATTGTGTAGTGAAGAAGGAAGAGCAAGCCAAGATTCTAAGCATAATTCTGCCACTCCTGGCTGTGACATTTTAGAAGAATCCTTGACTTTCTTGGGGTTAGTACTCTTGTCAGTAAAATGCAGAGACTGACGACATTCTCATCAGTAAAATAAAAGAATGTCTCCCCAAACATTTCGCTTGGAATACTGGTCTCAAGAGATATCTGGGTGGGGAGGGGGCGGGGTGGAAATACGGTTTTGTAGTTAAATATTTGGCAACTGCTACAGACTGAATCTCTCTCAGATAGTCACAAAGTACATTAGCATGTTAAGGGCTCTGGAAGGTTCTGTAGTAAAGAAATCTGTTTGTTGTTTCTTTACTGAGCTCTTACTTTGAGCTCCTGAAGTGGATGCTGAGACAAGGGTTTGAGTGCAAGTCGTCGGTTTGGGAAGTGAAGGGAAATATGGTAAGGCAGTTGGGAAGCAAGACAGGGAAGGGAAGGCAGCCTTGAAGGACGCATTACTAAACTGGAGCTCAGTTCCCCTGGGGTAATTGTAGGGGCCAGTGTAGACCTCACCTCAGTTATCCCACCTGAGGGGCGAGATTGCTGGGATGTTTATACACCAACTCTCGCCAGTCATAGTTTAAGGGCTGCTCCTGGCAGGTGTCAAGCCCCTGGCCCCTGGCACATTATGGAAGGACAGATCAGCCTTCCATGGTTTCAGAAAGGGCCCTAGACAAAGAGATATGGACAAGAGCTACTGGGAGTCAGTCTCTTGTGCTCACATGGGGCATCTGCTACACCCAGCATTTCCCAAACTTACATAACCATGGAATGCCTTGTCTCTTATTTCTCAACACCTAAAAATATCCCACAGAACTTTGGGAAACTAGTTTGGAGGTCAAAGGACATGGAACTGGGGGAGCTAGTTCTCAGGAGCTCCATCTGGTCTCTGCCACCAGCCAGCTGGGCTACTCTGCTTAGTCACTTACAGCAATCCTTTGTCTCCCCTTCTTCATATAGGAAACCAGAGAGCTAAGTTAGCTGACTTCCTCTAATTGTAAAATTTACCATTTTAACTACTTTTAGTTGTACGGTTCAGTGGCATGAAGTACATTCACTCTTTCATGCAACCATCATCACCATCCAACGCCAGAACTGTTCCAACTTCCCAAACTGAAACTCTGTACCCATTAAACACTGACTCCCCATGGCCCCACTCCTCCAGCCCCTGGCTGCCATCATCCTACTTTCTGTGTCTATAAATTTGACTACTCTAGTTACCTCATACAAGTGGAATCATACAGTTTTTGTCTTTCTGTGACTGGCTTATTTCGCTTAATATAATGTCCTCAAGGTTCATCCATGTTGTCCCATATTGCAAACTTTCCTTCCTTTTTAAGGCTGAATAATATTCCACTGCATATATACACTACATTTTGCTTATCCATTTATCCATTGATGGATACTTGTGTCACTTCCACATTGAGCTGTTGTGAATAATGCTGCTGTGAACACAGGTGTACAAATATCTGTTCATGTCCCTGCTTTCAATTCTTTGGGGTATATACCGGAAGTGGAATTGCTGGATCATATGTAATTCTCTCCTTTAATTTTTCGAGGAACTGCCATACAGTTTTCTACAACAGCTATACCATTTTACATTCCCACCAACAGTGTACAAGGGTTCTAATTTCTCCACATCCTTGCCAACATTTGTTTCCTTTTATTTGATAGTAGTCATCCTAATGGGTGTGAGGTGCTATCTCACTGTAGTTTTGATTTGCCTTTCTCTAATGATTAGTGCTGTTGAGCATCTTTTCATGTGCTTATTGGTCAATCATATATCTTTTGTGAAGAAATTCAAGTCCTTTGCCCGTTTTTGTATCACGATGTTTGTTTTTTTGTCGCTGAATTTTAGAAGTTCACTACATCTTCTAGATGTGAATTGTTTATCAGATATATGATTTGCAAATATTTTCTCCCATTCTGTGTGCTGCCTTTTTACTCTATTGATTGTGTCTTTTGATGCACAAAATTTAAAAAATTTCTTGAAGTTCAATTTGTCTATTTTTTCGTTACCTGTGCCCTTGGTATCACATCCAAGAAATTAATGCCAAATCCAACGTCATGAAACTTTTGTCTTATGTTTTCTTTCAAGAGTTTTATTGTTTTAGGTCTTAAATTTAGGTGTTTGATCCATTTTGAGTTAATTTTTGTATATGGTGTTAGGTAAGGGTCCAACTTTATTTTTTTGCTTGTGGATATCCAGTTTTCTCTGCACCATTTGTTGAAAAGATTCTCCTTTCCCCATCGAATGATCTTGGCGCCCTTGTCAAAAATCATTTGATCATATACGTAAGAGTTTATTTCTGGGCTCTCTATTTTATTCCATTGGTCTATATATAGTCTGACTTTATGCTACCACCACACGTCTTTGATCACTGTAGCTTTGTAGTAAGTTTTGAAATCAGGAAGTGTGAGTCCTCCAGTTTTCTTTTCATGATTGTTTTGGCTATTCAGGGTCCCTTGAGACTCCATGTAAACTTTAGACTGTTTTTTCTAGTTCTGCAAAAAATGTCATTGGGATTTTGAGAGTGATTGCATTGAATCTGTAGATCTCTTTGGTAGTATTGACATTTAAACAATATTAAGTTTTCCAATCCATAAACATGGGATGTGTTCCCATTTATTTACGTCTTCTATAATTTCTTTCAGCGATATTTTGTGGTTGTCATTGTACCAACCTTTCATCTCCTTTGTTAATTCCCGAGTATTTTATTATTTTTGATGCTATTGTAAATGGCACTGTTTTTGTAATTTTCTTATCAGATTGTTCATTGTTAGTGTACAGAAATGCAACCGATTTTTGTGTGTTGACTTTGTATCCTGCTACTTTGCTGAATTCATTCATTAGTTCTAACAGTTTTTTTGTTGAATCTTTAAAGTTTTCTACATATAAGAGTATATCATCTGCAAACAGAGAAAATTTTACTTCTTCCTTTCCAATTTGGATGCGTTTTATTTCTTTTTATTGCATAACAGCTCTGATTACAACTTCTAGTATTATGTTGAATAGAAGTGGTGAACCAAGCAGCCTTGATCTTAGAGGAAAAGCTTTCAGTCTTTCACAATTGAATATGATGTTTGCTGTGGGTTTTTCAGATATGTCTTTTGTTATGTTGAGGTAGTTTCCTTCTGTTCCTAGTTTTTGAGTGTTTTTATCATGAAAGGATGTTGAATTTTGTCAAGGGTTTCTCCTGCATCAGTTGAGATGATTGTGTGTTTTTTCCCCTTCATTCTGTTAACATGGTGTATTACATTGATTGATTTTTGTATGTTGAACCATCCTTGCATTCCAGGAATAAATGCTGTTTGGTCATGGTGTATAATCCTTTTAATATGCTGCTGAATTTGATTTGCTAATTTTTGCTGAGGATTATTGCATCAATGTTCATAAGGGATATTGGTTTATAGTTGTCTATCTTTGTAGTGTCTGTGGCTTTGGTATCAGGGTAGTTCTGTCCTCATAGAATGAGTTATGAAGTGTACCCTCCTGTTCAATTTTTTGGAAAAGTTTAAGAAGGGTTGGCATTATTTCTTCTTTAAATGTTTGATAGAATTTACCAGTGAAGCCATGGAATCCAGAGCTTTTCTTTGTCAGGAGATTTTTGATTACTGATTCAACTTCTTTACTAGTTATAGGTCTATTCAGATTCTCTATCTCTTCTTGATTTAGTCTTGATAGGTTTTGTGTTTCTAGTAATTTGTCCATTTCATCTAGGTTATCCAATTTGTTGGCATACAATTGTTCTTAGTACTCTCTTATAATCCTTTTTACTTCTGTAGAATCAGTAGTAATGTGTCCATACTTGTATGATATCTATCTTTTTAAATCTATTGAGACTTAATTTGTAGCCCCAAATATTTTCTATCCTGGAAAATGTCCCATGTGCACTAGAGAAGAATGTATGTGCTGTTGTTGGGTAGAGTGTTCTGTATATGTCTGTTAAATCTATTTGGATTATTGTGTTGTTTAAGTCCTCTTTTTCCTCACTTGTCTTCTGTCTGATTGTTCTATGTGTTATTGAAAGTGGTATATTGACATCTCCAACCATTATTGTAGAAATTTCTCCCTTCAATTCTGTCAGTTTTTCTTTATGTATTTTTCTGGTCTCTCATTAGGTGAATAAATGTTTACAATTGTTTTATCTTCTTCCTGTATCAAATCTTTTATCATATACAGTGTCCTTTTCAGTCTCTTGTAAACTTTTTTGATTCAAAGTCTATTTTGTCTCATATTGGTATAGACACCCCTGCTGTCTCCTGGTTAGTATTTACATGGAATATCTTTTTCCATCCTTTCACTTTTAACTTGTTTGTGTCTTTGAATCTCAATTGAGTCTCTTGTAGACAGCATATTATTGGATCATGTGTTTTTATTCATTCTGCCAATTTCTGTCTTTTGATTGGAGAGTTTAATCTGTTTAAATTTGAAGTAATTATTGATAAGGAAAGACTTATTTCTGTCATTGTGCTATTTGTTTTCTGTATATGCTATAGCTTTTTTGTCCCTCATTTCCTGCATTATTGTCTTCTTTTGTATTTAGTTGATTTTTTGTTGTGAAATGTTTAAATTCCTTTCTTATTCCCTTTTGTGTATATTCTATAGCTATTTCCTTTGTGTTTACCATGAAGATTTCATTTAACATCCTAAAGTTATAGCGCTCTAATTTGAATTTATATCAGCATAACTTCAATAGCAAACAAAACTGTTGCTCCTTTGTAGGTGTATCCCCATGTCTTTCAGTTGCTGATGTCACAAAATTACATCTTTATACATGTGTGCCCCAAAATATAAACTAATAATTCTTTTAAATGCATTAGTCTCTTAAATTATGTGGAAAATAAGATTTGGAGTTACAAACCAAAGTTGCAATAATTCTAGCTTTTAGATTAATAATGATCTTTTTTTCTTTAAATATATCAGTCTATTAAATCATGTAGAAAACAAAAAGTACAATTATAAACCATTGTTACAATAATACAAGCTTTTATAATTTCCCATCTATTTACTTTTATTGAGATCTTTACTTCTCCACATGCTTTTGAGTTACTGTCTAGTGTCCTTTCATTTCACCTTGCAAGGCTCTCTTGTGCATTTCTCTCAGGGCAGGTCTAGTGGTAGCAAACTCTTTCAGCTTTTGTTTATCTAGGAATGTCTTCATTTCTCTCTCACTTTCGAAGGCCAGTTTTGCTGGATATAGGATTCTTTGTTGACACAGTTTCTTTCTTTTAGCACTTAGCATATATCAGCCCATAGTCTTATGGCTGCTAAAGTTTCTGATGAGAAATCTTCTGATAGTTCTATTGAAGATCCTTTGTATGTGATGATTTGCTTTTTTCTTACTGCTTTCAAGATTCTCTCTTTGTCTTTGTTTTTGAAAGTTTGATTATGTGTCTCATGAGGGTTTCTTTGAGCTCATCTTACTTGGAATTTGTTAAGCTTCTTGATTTACGTTCATGTCTTTCATCAAATTTAGGAAGTTTTCAGTCATTATTTTTCAAAAATATTCTCTCTGCCTCTTTCTCTTTCTTTTCTCCTTCCGGAACTCCCTCAATGCATCTGCCAATTTGCTTCATGACATCCCACGGATCCCTTAGGCTCTCTGCACTTTTCTTCAATCTTTTCTCTTTCTGTTCCTCACCCTTGATCATTTCCACCATCCTATCCTAAGTTTACTGATCCTTTCTTCTGTCTGCTCAGATCTGCCTTTGAATTCCTCTAGTGAACTTTTCATTTCAATTATTGTAAATTTTTTTTTTCCTGAGGAAGATTCACCCTGAGCTAACATCTGTTGCCAATCTTCCTCCTTTTTTTGCTTGAGGATGATTAGCCCTGAGCTAACATCTATGCCAATCTTCCTCTATTTTGTATGTGGGTCACTACCACAGCACAGCTGACAAGTGATGTATGTCCACACCTGGGATCCGAACCCACAAACCCAGGCCACCAAAGTGGAGCGTGCCTAACTTAACTACTATGCCATGGAGCCAGCCCTCAGTTATTATGACTTTTCAGCTCGAGAATTTCTTTTTGATGTCCTTTTAGGTTTTCCATTCCTTTATTGATATTTCCATTTTATTCATACATCCTTTTCTTACTTTCTTAACATCTTCCTTTAGTTCTTTGAGCAGCTTTAAAACAATTGTTTAAAAATCTTGATGTAGGGGCTGGCCCAGTGGTGCAGCGGTTAAGTTCACACATTCTGCTTTGGCGGCCCAGGGTTCACCGGTTTGGATCCTGGGTGTGGACGTGGCACCGCTTGGCAGCCATGCTGTGGTAGGCGTCCCACATAGAAAGTAGAGGAAGGTGGGCATGGATGTTAGCTCAGGGCCAGTCTCCCTCAGCAAAATGAGGAGGATTGGCAGTGGATGTTAGCTCAGGGCTAATCTTCCTCAAAAAAAAAAAACCTTAATGTGGTATATCTTCCATCAGGTCTGTTTCAGGAACAATTTCTGTTGATACCTTCCCCCTTTGAATGGGTCATACATTCCTGGTTTTTTTGTATGTGTTTTTTTATGTATGTATAATGTGGTAACTCTGGAAATCAGATTCTCCCCCTTCCCCAGGGTTTGCTGGTTTTTGTTATTGTTTTTGTTTTTTGATTATTGTAGGCTGTCACTGTGCTGAGGATCAGCCTAAGGTGTAAACTTAAGACCTTCTGAGATCATTTCTGAGTCTTTCCCTGGATATGCATGGTTAGTTTCTAATTTTCCTTGTATATGCAGTTGTTTTTGAATGTCCTCGTCTTTAATATCTGGCTCCCAAATGGGGAAAAAGAGAAAAAAGACAGTGGGGGGTGGGGAAGAGATTTGACCCCTTAAGTTCCCTGGAAGTCACTTCAGGTGGAGGGGGAGAGGCCGGCAACAATGGGGGGAGGTGCAACAGTGGCTGCCTGCCTCTTTATCTGCACCTTTATGATCAGAAGCAGCAATCAGGGATCAGAGCACAGGTCCCTGATATTTGGAGGACAGGGGCCTTTTTACCTACCACGGCTCCACAAGCTATGTGCAAGCTGCTCCAGGAACATTTACCCAGCTGCCTGCTATGAGGCTAGGGTTGCCGGGATGAGTAGCTGCTCCTGTGCTAAGTGCTGAAATTGATTGAAATGAACTGCAATTTACCTTCCAAGTCTGGCCCTGAAAGTTGCAAGCCTTCAACATACTCCAGAGTTCCAAAATAGTTACATCAGGTAGATTCTGCCAGTGTAATTGCTGTCTAGGTGCAGAAACAAATTCCTGGTGCATCCTACCTGCCATCTTTCTAGAACCCTCTCTCTCTGTTTCTAATTTTTTGAGGAACCGCCATACTGTTTTCCATAGAGGCTGCACCATTTTATGTTCCGTACAGCTATGCACAAGAGTTCCAATTTCTCTACATCCTTGCCAACATTTTTTACTTTCTTTTTATAATATCCACACTAATAGATGGAAGTGGTCTCTCATTATGGTTTTGATTTGCATTTCGCTAATGATTAGTGATGTTCAACATCTTTTCATGTACTTATTGTCTATGTATATATCTTCTTTGGAGAAATGTCTATTCAAGTTTTGCCCATTTTAAAGTCAAGTTTTTCTTTTTTATTGTTTTTTTATTGTAGGAGTTTTTTATATACTCTGGATATTAATTTTTGTTACCTGACTTTTTAAGGTTTCTTCCTGTCTTAACATTTATATACCTTAAAACTATACTAACTGTTAACCCAATAAGCCTTACGCTCTATTGTAGATAGCTTAGAACCTAGCTACTCAAAATGTGGTCCCCAGACTGGCAGCATCAGCATCACCTGAGAGCTTGTTAGAAATGCAGAATCTTGGGCCTCCCCTGAGAACTTCTGAGTCAGAATCTGCATTTGAACAAGGTCCCCAGGTGATTCATACGACATCGAAGCTTGAGAAGCGCCGCTCTAGAACATGGTGTGGCTGTGTAAGATGAATCAGGCACCTGTGTTTTAAAATTTTGGATTCTAGAATGACCCCATTCTGGCATTCTTACCCTTTCTGCTATTAAAAATCATGACCAAACTGTGCAGTTCTGATGGTAAAGTCATGAGTGTATGGTCCTTCTTAACCCTGACATGCTGACATGGATATTTTTCTTCAGGGTTGAATCAGATCAATCCATATGCTATATCTTTTTCTATCTATTTCTCTTCTTTCCCCTTCTCCCTGCTCCAAAAATAAACATAGCCAGTGGCTGTACCTTCTGTTTCTTTCCAGAAACAAAAAGGAACAGATTCCCACGCTGGTTTTCAGTGGCCCGTCTGACACTGTTTTATTTCTTAGCTGCTCTGTGTAAATTGCTTGTAGGCAATTCTTGTCTTAACCTCCAACTGAGGCTTTGTGCAGCTGACGTGGTTATTATCTCAGCAAGTTAGTGACAGCAATCCATTCCTTCTCCTGTGGGATCATATGACTTTAATGAGAATACTCCCCGAGTGTCCACTTTCTGAGCAGCTGGGGTGGGTGTAGTGGCCGAGGTTGAGATCTTTGCACAAGGAAACTTTGAGTCAATGAGACTCTTTCCTGACACCTGTATCCTACACACCTCATCTGATCATTAGGCTTGAAAAATACCTATGGCCCAGGTAGATTTCTGGAAAGGACAATAATGAACACAATACCCATCCTAATAGACACATTCACCTTGAGCATGGGCTGGCTCTTATTATTGTGTTCCTTCATGGTGAATCTTGCTTTTAATGGCTTAGTGAACTCCCACTTACACACTCTAAGTTGTCTTTTAGTGATGTGAGCATTATCTTTGTTTATATTTATTTCCATCCCATGCAGCACACAGGTAGAACTTGAAACTAAAATACATAGTTAGTTTCTCATCATTCCTTAGCAGTAGTGAACCCAAAAGGAAGGAGGTGGGAGGGAGGCATCTCTACATAAACTGATGCTCTGTGTTAGTGGAAAATCTCCGTCTATTCCCCTGTGATGCCTCTCACGAAGTGGCTGCAGGAAGGGCCTTGGGGGGATGATGGGGTATGCAGTGGATGTTTTGTTTGACAGGTCAACATCCATTCCTCTCCCTTTGATTAGTCTAAGTCCGTTGCAATGATCCTATTCCCCTGCTAGTGATTGGTTTTGGAATGGCAGGTGATGAACCAGGGCATGCAGTGATGTCTGAGGGTGCTGTAGAGGTGGGATAATTCTGAGAGGTTCCCTTATTCTGTGGAAAGATGGCTTCTCTTTTTCCGCTTGACCTTGTCGTGTCTGGAGAGGATGCCTGGAAATCCTGCCGCCATATTGCTATGAGCCTGAGGAGGAAGCCAGTCCTGAGAATAGCAGAGCAGAGGGTTAGAAGGACCTGGGACCTCAGTGACATTGATGAGCTGCTAGCTCAACAGATCTTGAGACCCTGCCCTGTGGTCTCTCAGTTTTATATGACAATAAATTTTCTTATCATCTAAGTCAGCTTCAGTCAGGATTTTTGTTTCCTGCAGCCAAAAGCATTCTAACAGATACGGTGGGAAAATATGGACAGTTTCCCAAGATTTCAGTGTTTTGGGTTTATTTAGTTTGCAGTGTTATAAGTTCACGGAATAGAACAGATCCATATTCCAAAGTATACGAATACATTCCAAAGCTAAATATAAATTAAATATTACTTTTAATCTTCACTTACATTTTAGACTGTACCTCGTGACTTTCCTTCGTTAACACAGATAATTGCGAGCTGGCTGTTTTATTTCCACTGAACTATGCACCTTTATGGTGTAGAGACTAACTCTGAATCCAGCATCTCCCATCTAAGTCTATTCCCTTTGGGCTTGGCTCTGGGCCCATCCAGCCAGGGCTCTAAGCAGACTTAAGGATCATTGTAATTACAATGTATGTTTCAACTCCATTAACTTGGAGGTAGGATAAAATTGATTTATAAGAGGAAATTAAAAACTACATTTAAATTTTAAATTATGTTTAAACTAATATTTAAAATTAAATGTTATTTTCTGAATAGTTGATTCATGCATATGGTATATAATTCAAAGCGTATACAGTGAAAGAAAGTCTCCCTCTTGCCCCTGGCTTCAGCCACCCAGCTCACCTTCCTAGATAGACAATCATTGTTACCTGTTATGAAAGGAAACCGGTCTCCCTAATCCACTCAGCCCTCGGTTCAACCCGGGACATGAGCCCTGCTGATACACACGATATTCTGGAAAGTTGGATAGCGCCCTAGACCCGAGACTCACTAAGACTGTGCTCTGGTCCTGACCTTGAGAGAACAGCTGAGCCCCTGGCCTTGACTAGGTCATCTGAGCTTCTTTTATGGAATGGGGGTTAAAAAGCCTCTCTAATCTTCCCATGTTCTTCAGAGGAGATATAATAGTGAAAGTTCTCTGGAAAGATAAAAACACAACGGCAGTCAAGTACAGACAAATGAAAATAGTTTACCCCATGGGGATCCCAAAATGGGATAAATATTTTCTTTCACCTATTTAAAATTCTGTTTAATGCTTGAATAATTTCTGCATGAGCTGAAATATAAAAATAAAGGATTATGGAACCTGTTGTCAATGAGTTCTAATTAGTTGGCTCCACTGTTTTTGACCCCTTCTGAGGTGCAGGAAGTGCTAGGATTTGGGTAGAGTTTTTTTTTTTTCCTACTCTAGGCATTAAGTACTTATATTGGCACCTCAGTGCGGGGGTAAAGGATAGAAAAGCAGGACCCGGTTTATACAGTTTCTGAGTGGTGGCTGTGTCCTGGAATAGCATGGTGGTGGTGTTGGGTCAATCCAACGGGGAGGGGAAGCACCTGCAGTTGGTTTCCTGGCCCCAGGACACTGAGCTGCCCTTCCAGGTGTGTATGTAGTGCATGTATGTGTCCCCAGCAGGGGGGTGGGGGCAGTGAACAGGTAGACTCAGGGCACAGGGTGGTGGCATGAGCACCCCTCATGCTGGGCCTGAATTCTTATAGAACGAGCCAGCCATCGTTGGAGAGGGATCACAACCAGCCTCTGTTTAAACCGGAGGCTTTTCGGAATAGGCTCAGCTGCAGGCAGAACTGAGGAGGCTGAGGAGGAAAGCACCCAGAGCTGCCAGGGCTTAGCTGGGCTCAGTAAACGAGGGTTGACTGGGAGGGAGAAAGCCAGCATTGTGAGGGTCCGACTGCAGGCTGCTGCGGGAGGCCCACGACTGGCATGTGGATCCTGTCGGAAAGGCGTGCTGTATTTGTTCTGGCAGGCTCCTTGGTAAATCCATGCTAAGACCCCGCCGGGATACTGTCAGCTATGAAAGGGCCTTCGCCTTCTGCGCGGGCTTTTCTTCAGCCTCCGGGCATTTGCGGTTCCTCTGTTTAGATTTCGAGCCGGCAGAGACACTGCCCCTTTGTGGATGGCTGCTCTGGCTGAGAGAGACTGATTCTTTCTTATTTCATTTTTTTCTGAAAACCAATCCTCTCTGAATTAGGACTCAAGCTACTGCCCTGCCATTGGGCCAAGACTTTGTGGTTGCCATGGCAACAGCACCTTCTCCTACCTAAGAATGATTCCTTTTTCTCAGAAGTAATGCAGCATTCTGCAGTCCCGCTCCTGCCCAGGTCTCTGTGGGTAGGTCCCTGTGTGCACAGGCGGTCATTTCTGGAATGTGTAGGGGGGGCACACCACTGCCCCTGTTGACAGTGTCATTCCTCCTGCTTCCCACTGTCCCCAGCCCACGTCCAAACTCAATACAATATTTGTGAATTTGGCAAAATTGAGTTTTGACACTATCCCCCCTGCCCCTGCCCCCCCAGCCCCCCGCTTATATCTTTCCTTTTCCAGTTGAAGCAAAGTTAGCAAACTTTGACTTAAGCATCATAGCATAGTGATTAGGCACAAGGCTCCAGATGAAGGTTTTTGAGTTTGAATTGCAGCTTCAACATTTAAGAAGTATACATCCTCAGGTAAGGTTCTGAATCCCTCAGTTTTTTTATCTGTAAAATGGGGCTAATAATAATACTTTCCTCATAGGGCTTCAGGGAGGATTAAATTGGGATTATTTGTGCAAAGTGCTTGGCACAGGGCCTGCCATGTAGTAGGAACTCACAAATAAACTCTTGGTTACTATTATCATGTGTCAGAAGCTGTGCATGGCTGTTTTAGGCTGAAACAATGCCAAAGGCAGCCAGCAGGAACAGATATCGGCAGCCACAGGCCACAGTCCCTCCCAGCCTCAGGGCAGGCACACCCAGCTCCTTCCACACCTATTCTTGGTTACTGGGTCATCAGTTGCTCTCAGTCTGTTCTTGTAGTCTACGGTCTACACACATCCATCCCGGCTTGACCTGATCTTGGTAACTGCTGCTCTTTCCAGAATCCATCCTTACATCTATTTTTTTTTTTTCTGGTTCAGATTCACAGTTGTCAAGATACAGTCTCCAGAGCTGGGTTTCTATTGCTGGTGCTCTTGGACCTGCCTATAAATAAGGTTCTTGTTTCAGGCTTATCTGACCAGCTTAACACCTCTCCATATAAGTCTTCCTGACTTTCTTCTGTCAGACCGCCCATTCCCAGTGGGCCTGATGGAGGAGCTCACGCCGGGATGT
The DNA here is from genome assembly GCF_021613505.1 of Equus quagga. Taxonomy (NCBI): domain Eukaryota; kingdom Metazoa; phylum Chordata; class Mammalia; order Perissodactyla; family Equidae; genus Equus; species Equus quagga. The sequence continues at coordinate 53,172,645 of NC_060272.1, read as the reverse complement.
CTGCAGGGAGCTATGCCATTCAGGAACGGCTCCCCTCCTACCCTGCACCTGAGTTCACCTCACACAACACAGACCCCTCCCAGCACCCTGGACCCAGTCCCTTCTTGCCTGATGGAATTTCTTATGTAGTTTTGGGGGTGCTTACAGAACCTTCATTCTTCCTCATCCAAAAGGGTGCCTTCGATTCAACTTGGGTATCAACCAGTTCTCACCTGACAGCTGACCTGGGTGGAGAGATGAACCAACCACAGTTCACTTAAACAGCAGCACCATCATGTGCCATTGGATTGTGCCATAGTTTATTAACTAGATCTATGTTATAAAGTACGAGAGCTGCCAGTCTCATGTAGCTATTAAGCGCTTGAAATGTGGCTGGTCTAATTGAGTAGTGCCGTATGTGTAAAATATACTCTGTATCTTGAAGACTTAGTACAAAAAATAAATGACCTAATTAATATTTCAATATTGATTACATGTTGAAATGACAGCATTTTGGATATATTGAGTTAAATAAAATATATTATTAAATTAATTTCACCTGTTTATTTTTACTTTTTTCATATGGCTCCTAAAAAAATTTAAATTACACACGTGGCGTGCGTGTGTGTGTGTGACATTCTTTTTATGCTGGACACTGCCGCTCTAGACTGCAGTCTCTCTGCAATAAGTTAGGGATCAAGGAAAATATATATTACTCTAGATATTTTAATCAGACAGGGATTTAACACAGGGAATTAGGTGCTTACAAAACTAAAGTTGGAGAAATGCAAATCAGCAGCGGGGGTGGGGGTGAGAGGGGCGATCTCCCTAACTTTCAGGTCCACTGCTGGCTTTCCGAGAATCAGGAAGTACTGTGTAGAGCAGAGATCAGAAAACTCCAAGAAAATGCTGCTGATGGTTCCAGCTGCCCCCCACAACACCCAGGTGGGTGGTTGGCAAGAGTTTCACTGGTTTCTGTAAAAACTGACATCTGACAAAGCCCAAGTGTCCACTACTGGTGCTGGAGGAATAAGAATGGGTCCTCTTGCCTCCCTTCTACCTTCCAAACCTCATGCAAACACATCTCATTGGCAGAATACAAATCCCCTCCAGGATCTTGCATGCCATGTGGTTCCCAATCTTGCAGCCCCGTGATATATAGGAGAGCCAGAAAAGGGTCTGTACTAATCGATGAAAATGAACAAGTGAAACCTGAACAAAATGAAACAGTCTCAATATTCAGCACACTCCTATAGGAGAGTCGTGTTCATCTTGGAGTCTCACATAGTGCCTGACACACAATAGGTGTTTAACGACTATTGAAAAAATTGTTTTTTTTGTGTGTGGATATTTATGCAGGTTTCAGTGTTCAGTGGACATTTTTGTGTATGAGTTTTCTTGTTTTTACTGATATATTTTCTGGGGATAGACATTCAGAAGTAAGATTGCTGAGAATTGTTTAGTTTTGTCATGTTGTTTTCCAGAAGTCCTGCACTGGTCTCTAGTCATCCGTATATTATACGCACAAGAATTCTATATGGGGGATGGCCTTTCATGGCAATGTCGCCAACCCTGTGTGTCATCATTGCTTATATTTGTTCTAATTTAGTGTGTATAGGGTGAGCCCAGTTTTCTTTGGGTTGGGGACTGGTGAGGCAGTTAGCAAACGGGTTATGGACGGGGCTGACTGACTCAGCTGCAGAAGTCATGATTTCTCTCAGCACTGAAGGCCTCCAGCTGCCAAGAACTTTGTCCAGTTGAAGCCTTCCCCACCATTCTAAGTGTTCTTCCTTTACGATGAACGAAAAGGAGTGGGAAAGTTTGAATCACTGCCTTCTTCTCTGCTCCCAGTGAGGGTTAAGGATAATTACATAGACACTTGACGTTTGTCTCAGAGAAGGAAATATTAAATGGTAATGGCTAAATGAAACTTTTATTTTCTACCCTGAATCTTGCTGTGCTTCGTGACAGGGACCCACATGTTGATGGGGCTTAGTGTTTATGAGTTATATTCTAAGAACGAATACATAGCTTATTTCTCTGTAAGGGGAAGATGATCTGAAGCATGCAGAGATGATGCAGAAGCAGATCAGAGAAGGGTTTGGGTTTCCTTACTTGTAAAGGGGGATAAATAACAGGATCCCTCAAGGTTGTCGTGAGGATCAAATGATTTAATACACAAAAAGTGCTTATCAGGGTGCCCAGCACATAGTTAGTGCTCAGTAAATGGTGGCTGTTTCGGGGACAGGTGAGGCTATGGGTGTTCCTCAGCCTGAACCCTGATGTTCTCGGTCACTTCTGCCCTGAGCTGCATTTTGTTTTATGATGAGTAGCCGAGTGAAGAGGCTGTTGGCACGAAGCTGGGAAATACAATTATCTGTAAAGGGTCTCTGGCAATTCTGGGATTTATGAGCAGGGAGATGTGTGCAAGGGGCCTAGGATTACGAGGTGTTGAGTCAAAGAATGGCTGAGCTGCCAAGAGTCTTTGACATCATTTAGTGATATCATTTTATAGACGAAGAGATGGAGGCCCAAGAAAATTAAGTGAAAGACCCAAGATTTTCCAGCAAGTTAATGGCAGACCTTGGAGAAGAAGTTGAGTCTCCAGACTCCCAGATCGGTATCTTGCCTATTCCACAAGAGCATCACACCCAATAGCTGGCCAACATCATGAGTGTGAGCCAGTGGTGGTGGTGGAGGCACACACTGTCTCTGATATTGCCCCTTCCCTATGCCAAAAAAGGGAAGAGATGCTTTTGCTAGAGACCCAGTTTCCCTGGTTCAGTGATTCCCAATCTTTTTGAGAATGAGGAATACTCTCTAACATCAATAAATTTCATAGACCTTCCTACCTTCTGGCATGATATAGAGGCTGTAGACTCAAACATCCAAAGTTAGAGAACATGTACAATAATACTAGCTACTATAAACATCCCAGCACTTTACAGCAGGGCTGTACATGCATTCGAAAAGTGGCTGTAGCTACATTATTTATTCAGACTACAAATAATGAATGCATCGCATTTAGATTTGTGAACACCTTGCAAGTATTCCTCCACCTCGCTAGATAACTTGCACATCCATTGCCATGGGGGGCTGGTGTTTTCCTTTATTTTCTAAGAGTTCCCAAAGGAGGATTCTAATGTAGGGGTAATGTAACAAAAATAAAGAGGAGCAGCAGGCCAAAACATTCTGGTCCTTTCTCTAAAATGGTCCAAGGCTAAGCTCTCAGGTACAAGGAATGAGAATTGAGTAGCAAAAAAAAAACAAAAACAAAAAAAAAACCCCACACAAACAAAGCTCTTTCTTGTTCTTTCATATAAATGCAATGGTAAGTTGATGCCCAACTAGGAATGTTGGCCCCAAAAGTCTGAGAGCCAAACTATTTGGGGGCAGTTATGGTTCATTAACTGCAGTGAAAAACACAAGAGTGACAGTCAAAGCTGGAGCTTCAGCAGCCAGAATTGTATGTTTTCTGACATCAGATAATATGCATAAAAAAGAAATAGATTCAAGTTGCAAAACCTTGACTCTGTTTTGCCTCTCCCAGGGCAGAGCTGGGAAATGTGTCTGGGAGACGGCTCTGAAGGGCATCGACATCTGCCTCTCCAGAGCAGTTCTGGGGCTGGACTGGGTCTGCAGAGTGAGGACTCCGCACTGCTGGCTTCTCCTGGGGCCTCCACGGCGGTGTCTTGAGAGAAGATGGTGGGAGTGACTTCTGGTGACGGTAGCATGAGAGGCCGGTGATTCCTCTCCACAAAACAAGCATAAAACTGGAAAAAAATTGTCAAGAAGAACCATTTCAAAGCCCCGTAAATTGGCCAAAGGCAGACAACAAATCGAGAAGCTTTTATTCTTGAAAAACTGTTGGAGCTTCAGGTAACAACAGCAGGAGTCTGTGGCCTCTGTGCCTGGAGCGGCTCCCTCGCACTTCTACCAGCTCAACTGGCCAGAACTGTAGGTTTAAAAGTGCAGGGCTGGTCATGAAAGTGAACAACTTTGCTGCCAGAAAGGACAAACTCAGTTTGGGGTGTGTGTGTGTGTGTGTGTGTGTGTGTGTGTGTGTATGTGGGTATGTGTAAACCTGTGGCTTTGCTGGCTAAAAGTAGAGGGCTCAGCTGGGAACAAACGAGGAAAATCTGTGACTTTGCTGGCCCAAGACTTCATTCTTGGTTGGAGTGAGCGGTGGATCCGCCAGAAATGTAATGGGGGAAGTCCGAGAAATTAAAGAGAGCTACAGAGAGGCTGAGAGAAATTGGCCACATACTCCTGACTGGTTGGGAAATCTCACATGCATGGAGGAGACCCAAGAGAGCCCGCTGAACACTCAGAACCAAGGAGAACTGAGATCTGGTGGCAACTTTCAATGTGTTCTTCAACCCCCACACAGATTCACTGGTTGAGACATCAAGACCTGGCCGGGTGACTCCTGGTGCAGTGCTCATCCCACTGCCCTGTATAACCCAGACACTGGAGAATCTCGAGCCCATGAAGTGATACCGTCTGCCAGTTTAGCTATGTGTTGTCTTGGGTGCTTTCACAGTGGTGCTGTGGAGGCAGTGCGGTGTGGTAGAAAGAGCATGGGTTTGGGTGAGACAGAATGAGGTTTTAATCCCAGCTCTGTCTCTTACTACTTGTGTGAATTTGAGTGAGTTATGTAACCTCACTGTGTCTTATTCAATCCATAGGAAAGTTCAGTGGAGTAGGCATTATTATTCTCCCCATGTTCTAGGACACAGTGATATGGAGAGCTTTTTTTTCTTGGTGAGGAAGATTGTCCCTGAGCTAAAATCTGTAGCCATCTTCCTCTATTTTGTATGTGCGTTGCTGCCACAGCACGGCTTGATGACAATGTGCAGGTCCATGCCTGGGATCTGAACCTGTGAACCCCGAGCCACTGCAGTAGAGCATACAAACTTAACCACTATGCCACAGGCCAACCCCTGGAGAGCTTTTTAATCTGTAAAAAAAAATTTGGTAGCATTAAATACTGTAAATAGGCTACAAACTACCTATCACATGGTAGGTATTCAATAAATACTCTTTTGGGGGCTGGCCCGGTGGCGCAGTGGTTAAGTGCCTACGTTCCACTTCGGTGGCCCGGGGCTCACTGGTTCGGCTCCCGGGTGCGGACATGGCACCGCTTGGCATGCCATGCTGTGGTAGGCATCCCACATATAAAGTAGAGGAAGATGGGAATGGACGTTAGCTCAGGGCCAGTCTTCCTCAGCAAAAAGAGGAAGATTGGCAGCAGTTAGCTCAGGGCTAATGTTCCTCAAAACAAGCAAACAAACAAAAATTAATAAACACTTTTTTATTTGCTTGTTTGTTTTTGTTGTTGTTATTGCTGAAGATACAGAAGAAGAATTATGGCCAGGTTGATAAACTCGGAGAGCTTCTGCCCCCAGATAGTCACCAAGAAAATCATAAGTTGCTGATATTAATTCTGCGGTAGGTGAAACATCTACATGACCTCTGTAGTGGTTTCCCAGTGCTGCCAGAATAAATTACCACAAACTTAGTGGCTTAAAAACAACACAAATTTATTATTAGGCAGTTCTGTAGGTCAGAAGTCCAGGTACAGCCTGGCTCGACCGGGTCCTCTGCTCAGAGCCTCAGAAGGCTGACACATAGAGTCAACAAAGCTGAGTTCTTTTCTGGAGCCTCTGGGTCTGAACCCACTTCTAGGCTCATCCAGACTGTTGGCTCAGTTAAGTTCCTTGCAGTTGTAGGACTGAGGGCCTTGTGTCCTTGCTAGCTGTCAGCCAGAGGCTGACCTTTCTGGAGATCCTTGCTAGAGGTTGCTTGAATTCCTTCTCATATTTTCCATGTGGCTCTCTTCCAGCACAGGGGATCGAGTCCCTCTTGCGCTTAGAGTGTCTCCAACTTCTCCTTCTGCTGCATCTCTCTGACTCATGTGATTACATTGGGCCTGCCTGGATAATCCAGGTTGATCTCCGTATTTTTGCAGTCTGTAACCATAATCGCATCTGCAAAGCCCCTCGTTCACAGACTTTGGGGATTAGGACATGGACATCAGTGAACGAGTGCATCCTGCCTACCATGGCTTCTCAGGGGAGCGCAGGCAGAGGCAAACTCTTGGGACAGGAAGCCACATTCCTGTGAAACCAGGAGCAACTGGACGTTCGGGAATGTGGAGATGTGTAGATTGGGTTAGCGAGGCTGTCTCTAGCGGACCTCTGTTTTTGTCCACCCAACGTTCCTTTCTTTGGAGGAAATGCCCCTTCTTCCTTCTCTGTGGATTTTACGGGGCTGCCATTCACGAGATTCTACCCACTCGGCCACAGAGATAGACCAAAGACCCAAAATGGCCCAATTCGATCATCTCTCTCCCAGGAGTTGATTCTTGACTGAAGACACACAGGCAATGGAAGTGACTGGAGAGGAGTCGTGGGATGTCAGTAGCCTAGAGTTCACTGGACCAGCCCTCGGTCAGTCCTTCCTGGGGCCTGGCTTTTCAACAACTTCAACGCTGGGACCTATTTAGAATTCTTCCAGTACATCTCTTTTCTGGCTTGGACTCAGAATTGGCTTCTGTTGCTTATACCAAAGAATCTTTTTTTTTTTTTTTTTAAAGATTTTATTTTTCCTTTTTCTCCCCAAAGTCCCCCGCTACGTAGTTGTATATTTTTAGCTGTGGGTCCTTCTAGTTGTGGCATGTGGGATGCCGCCTCAGCATGGCCTGATGAGTGGTGCCGTGTCCACGCCCAGGATCTGAACCGGTGAATCCCCGGGCCACCGAAGCTGAGCGTGCGAACTTAATCACTAGGCCATGGGGCCGGCCCCTATACCAAAGAATCTTAACTGATACGCTGCGCCTCCATCTCGTGGCCACCACCATCATTATAGAAAAGAACACTTATTAGGTCTCCTTGGTCAGAACTATCCCGGGAACTAATTATTGACACCGTTTCTAAGCTCTTTACTAGAGATTCTTGCCTGTGCCACATCTTTTTTTTTTTTTTTTAAAGATTTTATTTTTTCCTTTTTCTCCCCAAAGCTCCCCGGTACATAGTTGTGTATTCTTCGTTGTGGGTTCTTCTAGTTGTGGCATGTGGGACGCTGCCTCAGTGTGGTCTGATGAGCAGTGCCATGTCCGCGCCCAGGATTCGAACCAACGAAACACTGGGCCGCCTGCAGCGGAGCGCGCGAACTTAACCACTCGGCCACGGGGCCAGCCCCTGTGCCACATCTTTTTAACACTTCATGAACCCTGTTAAACCTGGAGCACGCATACAGAAAAGAATTTAACAACACATAACGCCCCAAAAGTCAAGTTATGTTAAAAGCATCAGCCAGACAAGCAGAAACCACCGCACCTTTTATCCTTTTACTGCCTACCACATATGAATTACAACCACACAATAAAATCCTCATTCAAGCCGAATTGTAAAATTTCAAGTATGAAATGTACTCTGTTTATTTCAGCAGGAGAGTGTGCAAGACAACCAGTCTAAAACAATACAATGTATTGCAATACAATACAATGCAATTACAATTGTAATACAATGCAAACCTAAATTACATGGCACATCCCCTCTTCCAGAACTCTTCATCCCCTGACCACGAAGGGTCACTGAGGTGTTATAGGAGGTAAGAATTCAGATTGGACTTGTGTACAAGCCATGAAGAATTGTGTTTCTGGCATGATGACAGAAGGGGGTGTTCTTTTTTTTCGTTTGTTTGTTTTTTTGTTTTGTTTTCTGTTTTCCGAGGAAGATTAGCCCTGAGCTAACTACTGCCAATCCTCCACTTTTTGCTGAGGAAGACTGGCCCTGAGCTAACATCGTGCCCATCTTCCTCTACTTTATATGTGGGACGCCTACCACAGCATGGCATGCCAAGCGGTGCCATGTCCACACCTGGGATCCGAACCGGTGAACCCCGGGCCACCGAAAAGTGAAATGTGTGAACTTAACCGCTGCGCCACCGGTCCGGCCCAGAAGGGAGTGTTCTGAGCAGCTTGCATTTGTTAAAAGGAGGGTCGAAGGAGGCCACGGCTCCTCTTGCCTTGGGTCTGACCATAATTCTTAGAGGCAGGAGGGTTTCAGCATCTGTTCTGATCGCTTGAAAGGCAGTGACCCTGGATGAGCAGGAAAGTGGACCTCACTTGGTGCTCCTAAGAAAAGCTTTGATGTGAAGAGCACAGTGTTTTTCGATCCTTTCTGAAGACAGTTACAGCAGATTTAGTTCCACCCAGCTTCTCACAAGATCAGTCATCCAGGGCTCAGGCGGGTTCTCCGTGAAGGTGAGGATGCGGTGATTCTGCCTGCTGAGGTATCTGCTGATCCCCTCACTCCATCTCTTCCAACCCCAGGAGCCCAATTTCTCTAAAGAAGAAATCCGGAGAAACAGCTCACTCCCTCAGTCTAAGTTCTCTTTTAGTCAGGAGCACACCCTCTCCGAGACAGTTCAGTCCAATAATAATAATAAGACAGGCACCATACCTGCCTCCTGCGTTTATCTCACGCTGCCTTTCCAGAGAGACAGGGCTCTTTGAAGCTCTCTCTCATTCCAGAATGCAAAGTGCCATTGCTCCCTCTTGAACTCCCAGGAGGCTGGGTGCGATTAAACTGAAAGGATTTGATTTTCACAAAATCGTCCTCATACACTGTGATCTCAGAGCGTGTAAATGGAATTTTTGACGCTACATTATATTGAGAGTTTTTCTTTCCTCCTGCCTCACTCCCTCCTTGTGTTCCTTCCTTTTTTTTTTTTTTTAAAGGCTTTTATTTTTTTTAGAGTAGTTTTAGGTTCATAGCTAAATTGAGAGGAAGGTACTGAGAGTTCCCGTATATCTCCTGCCCCCACACATGCATGGCCTTCCCCATTGTCAACGTCCCCGCCAGGGGGATGTAACATTTGTTACAATTGATAAATTTACACTGGTACATCATAATTACCCAATATCGTTGTTTACCTCAGGGCTCACTCTTGGTGTTGTACATTCTCTGGGTTTGGACGAATATATAATGACATGTATCCATCATTATTCTATCATACAGAGTATTTCACTGCCCTAATAATCCTCTGTGCTCCACCTATTTGTTGCTCCCCTCCTGCCCAGCCCCTAATCCTTTTACTGTCTCTATAGTTTCGCCTTTTCCAGAATGTCACATAGTTGGAATAGTATAGTATGTAGCCTTTTCAGATTTGCTTCTTTCACTTAGTAATATGCATTTAAATTTCCTTCATGTCTTTTCGTGGCTCGAGAGCTCATTTTTTTTTAGCACTGAATAATATCCCATTGCCTGCATATATCACAGTTTAATTTTATCCATTCACCTACTGAGGGACATCTTGGTTGCTTCCAAGTTTGGGCAATTATGAATAAAGCCACTATAAACATCCATGTGCAGGTTATGTGTGGATATAAGTTTTTAACTTCTTTGGGTAAATGCCAACGACCAGAATTGCTGGATTGTGTGCTAAGAGTGTGTTTAGTTTAGTAAGACACCGCCAGACTGTCTTCCAGAGTGGCTGTACCATTTTGCATTCCCATGAGCAATGAATGAGAGTTCCTATTGCGCCATATCCTCGTCAGCACTTGGTGTTGTCAATGATCTAGATTTTGGCCATTCCAACAGATGTATAGTGGTATCTCATTGTTGTTTTAATTTGCATGGCCCTGATGACATATTATGGGAAGCCTCTCTTCCTTCCTTCTTTCCTTTCTCCCTCCCTCCCCTCCTTCCTTCCTTTTCTTCTTTTGGTAAGATGGAGCAGTTAGGATAACCTGCTTATAGTCATCTACCAGGCAGCTTCTTTTCAAGTTTTAAAAGTGCTGTGGTACTTTTCCAGTCTCGGGGGCTCTCAGTGGTCCTCTAGAGTCACGCAGAATAACAGCAGCCCGGGCAGCGACTCAGCCGCCTCCTAAGAGCCCTGGATGTATTGTTTTCCTCTGCAGTCAGGCGCTCAATTCCTTTAACACAAGGCATTGTTATTGACTAGTTTTGAAGAGAAATTTATTTTCCTCTTTTTCCTCTGCCCTCCTAAACCAGAACTTCGACACCTCCTCCTCCTCCCCTTCATAATAGTCACAGTAGGATGTTCAATTATAGCTAAAAGCCCTAGATTGAAGTGACAGAGTAAGAGGCTTGGCAGGTTGCTACTGTAATGTTCATTTCACCTGTTGGTTTATTTCTCTAACCAGCAGGCCCTGGGCTTTTGGTAAGCCTTTTGACAAGGTGCTGTTTGCTGATGCCTCCTATGGCCGTCCAGCCCTCTCTGCTGGGTGTTCTCTCCATGGTCTTTGGGAAAGGTCAACTGGAGGGAGCCTGTCTGCAGGGCACCCTCTGCGGCCATGGCACCTTTGATCCCAAGCCCCAGGGATGCTCGAACCTCACCAAGTGATGCGAGAGCAGGAAGAAGCCCTCCAGACACCTCCACTCCTGCCCCAGCCACCAGCCCCTGCCACAGAGCCTGGCACGCAGTGGGTACTCCATAACGTCTGCAGGATGGAAGGATGAAGTGCTCCGAAGCCGTGGGGCTTAAGCGTCTACATGTGCTTCAGATGGAGATAAGGGGAGATCCACTCACACCTCTTGATATTACAGAAGGAAAAAACGCCCTTTTTTTCCCGCATTTTTGCTTCATTTGGCTCCCAAAGGTATGTTTCTGCTCCCATCCACTCTACCCAGCTTTTTGTTCTCTAAGGCCCCTCCCAGCCTCCCTGAGGTCTCACAGGAAGCTCTTCAGGTGGGACCTTCTCTTAGCTTGAGGCCAGGGCTTTCCAGGGAACTATGCACTTTAATAAGGAAGCAAGAATTCTGGATTCCAAAGAATGAAATTTCAGTGGTGGAATTTCAGATACTCCTTTCGGGTCGAAGAGGAGCTGTCTGGAGAGTTACTGTGCTGTCTCTCAAAGCCTTCTCTCATCTTCCTGTAAGACTGAGGCTGCTACCTCGGACACCTCAGAGATTTCTTGCAGAACCACTCAGCCAGGAGGGTGGGGGAGTCAGCAGTCCCTTTAGACTGGGCTCAGCTCCTGTCTCACCTCTGATGCTGGGCTAGGGCACAGAGTATCTTCCTGGTTGTACCTCTGTCTCCTGCTTCCCAGATCTTTCATAGCCCCCGGGGTGCCTGTGTTCAGAGGACTCAGCGCAGGCTCCTCCTTCCAGAGCCCTCTCAGGCTGCTGCCATCTTCAGGGGCCTTCTCTCACGCTGGAGCAGGACGTTACTCTCGTTTGACTCGGGTATCTCTCTTAGGTGCTCCTGGAGTGTACTTTCCACCACTGTATTCAATTTGCCTATGTGTCTCTTCTCCCAGTGGCTGTAAGTTCCTCGAGGGCAGGAACAGTGTTTCTCATTTTATGTCCCTAGTGTCTAGTACAGTGCCCAGTCCATTATAACTACGGGTGAAAAGAAGAAGAAAAAGGAGAAGAAAGAGGCGGGGGGAGGAGGAATAGGGGAGGAGGAGGAGGAAAAGAAGGGGAGGAGGAGGGGAGGAATCAGAAAAGGAGAAGGAGGGGAGGAAAGAAGAGCTATGGTCAGGCACATAGTTTCTGCTCTTTGCAGCTAGTCTAATAACCAATGCCAACTAGTCTAAAGGAAAGCTAGTGGGGTATATGTCCCTGTGGATCTGAGTTTCCCTCTTGCGAGCCGGTGGGTGCTGGATTCTCTCACAGAGAACTGGAGCACTTGTCCTAGAGCTGTGAGGGCATCACCTAACAGATAATCAAACTCAGGGGTTTTTTCTTCCATCTCCTTGATCCCTGCTTGTTGGAAACTACTCCGATCATAGGTCCCTTTTGAAGTTGGATATCGTTGGTCTTTTACATTTAACCTTTATCAGCAGCCAGTTGGTGTCTGGTAATTGCAAATTATTCGAACAAGAGGCAAATTGTACAGCAAGAATCTGAAAAGGTCAGAAGAGTTATGTCTAAAAACTGCAGCTAGAGGACTGAAGAACCCTCACTTGAAGCATTAATTTTAGACAATTGCTGGCCCCGCTCAATTAGACTAGAAATGCGTCTGGATATCAGTCCTGGGTCCTTCTGCAAAGAGCAGGCTGAGACAGAGCTTCCTAGCTTGAGGGATGCATATGTGCGCATGTGTGTGTGAACAAGATTCAGCCAGTGCTAATGTTCAGCCATATGGTTGTCAGGCCCAGCATCAATTCTGAGTGGTCAGTGCCTACGCTATACTAATTATTAAATATAAGGATCCTCCCCAAAGCAATGAGATTTCAACATGTGCATTTGCAGGTGAAGATAAAGGGAGAACTACAAATGCCAGCCACTCCTCCTGAAGGAAAAAGCCCTCTCTCTCTCTTTTCATTTTGGCCACGAGCTGTATATTAAAGTTTAGGAAAGTTTCAAATGAAAAGATTACATTTTTATACCTGCATTTTAGGCTAATCTGGAAGTTTAGCCTAAACCTAATTAATACAGGAATAATGCCAATAAAGCTTTGACTCGTACCAGATAAGTAAAGCCGTCTATCTCTCATCCCTCCATTCATGTCCCAGCGGTTATTTCCCCCCGAATCCTCAGGAGAGGGAATTCTTGAGGGAGGGAATATCTTTTCGTGGTCAGGTGTTTCCCCAGGAGAGGAGGCCACCAACCAGGAGAACTTTGGGATGTGAATGTCTTCGAGCATCTTAATCTCATTCCAAATGCCTAAGAGGTGTGATGCTGAGAAGATGCTGGAGAAATGGAAGTAAACAGCAGAGGGCATCCCTCCACTCAGCTGTGTTTGAAGTTCCCGGGAGGACAGGACGGTGGCTGGAGGGTTTTCCAGATCCCGGCCCATAGCTTCTCTGCCAGGAGAGGAGAAGGAATCGTGGGATTGAGCCCTCACTCAAACTCCTCTGCTCTCCAGGCCAGCCAAGGAGTATTCCATAATTTTGGTCTCCCTCAAGCTTTTCTGGGGTCCAATTAGCTCTTTTGAGTAACCAGAGCACCACCCTTGCCCAGCAGGGCATAGGCAGACAGAGGCCCCCTCCATGTCCACCCCCTATTCCTCCAGCCCCAAAGGCGCCAACAGAGCAGGTCAACTTCACCTGCTAGAAGCTGGTTGCTGAGAAGTCCATCATCCAAGGCAGGGCTAGTATCTGCCACCTCTTGTCCCAGATGTCCCTCCATCATCATGCCCACTTGCCCCAAGCTCAGAGCAGAGAGGACAACTTCTCCAAAGACTGGGGCTCCCCTAGGCCCTCTCTCTTGTTTTTATTTTTATATTTTTTTGAGGAAATTAGCCCTGAGCTAACGTCTTCCGCCAATCCTCCTCTTTTTGCTGAAGAAGACTGGCCCTGAGTTAACATCCGTGCTCCTCTTCCTCTACTTTCTGTGTGGGACCCCTACCACAGCATGGCTTGCCTAATGGTGCCATGACCGCACCCGGGATCCGAACCGACAAACCCTGGGCCGCCGAAGCAGAACGTGCAAACTTAACTGCTGCGCTACAAGGCTGGCCTCCCTCTCTCTTGTTTTTACCGGAGGGCTGAGCATACACACTCAGTGGCTATAAGTTGTCCCACATGACTTGTGCCTTTTCCAGGGCAGCCTTTTCTCTGCCCCCTTCTGTCTCTCCCTTCTCCATCTTCCTCCCTTTCCTTCCCTGCCACTCTTTGCCTCCACCTTCACCTTTCTCTTTTTTCGTACATTCTTTACCTTTTGTCCCCCTGTGTCTCCCTGAATGCTCATTCCTCCCCACAGTCAGCTCCATGCCTGGATCATGCCACCTTCCCCAAGAAGGAAGGGCACAGACTACTTTGGCCCTGAGAGCACCCGCTGGCCCTGCCTGCCCGGCTCCACGTATCCAAATGCTGCTGGATTTTGAGCTCCAACTCCCTGTGCCCCGCCCTGCCCTGCCTCCGCTCTCTTGGCCTGCCTTCTGGGAGCAGCCTGGTTTGCCTCTCTTTTGTTGCCCATGTATGTGCCAGCTTGTCCTTCCCCTCCTGGTTGTAAGCTCTTGGGAGGCTGTAATACACCCTCATTTCCATTTGGTTCCCTTCACAGCCTGGAAGGAGCTTTAAAAAAACACTTATTTGTTGGCTGGTTGATTTAGATACTGAATTAGCCAACCTCAGGCCAGTTCAGCTTCCTGCAGGGCTAGGGTCAAGGCCAGGGTGAGCACAGAGCCTGTGAGCTGAGTTGTCTTCTCTGGCAGGTCCACAGGGAGAATTAGAATGAAGGCCTGGGAGCCCAGGCTTTGGAGCCAGAGAACTGAGGGGTCAAATCCTGGCTCTGTCACTGTCTAGCTGGGGGGACCTTGGGCAAGTGATCCCACCTCTCTGAGCCTCAGTTTCCTCATCATTAAAATGGGGATAATAACAGCATCCCAGTTGCTATGAAGATTAGATGGGCTGATGTTTTAAAGAGTCACTGAACGCTGTTTTCTTCTCTCTATTTGCTGAAGACAGGGGACGTAGGTGCCAAGCTCCGAAGCAGCATCCTTGGAGTGCTGTCAGTATAAACTGGGAGGGAATACATGAACCAGGGAGAGGGAGGCATCACACCCAGCTGGCTGGGGCTGCTCACAGCTGCCCCAGGATATTGGGAAAGCTATTCTGACACTTCAGGGATGGATGGGCAACCTGATCTTGCTCAGACTCCAAGTCTGCTCTGTCTTATTAACTTCCTTAGGCTGATGCTGATGACACTGGGGGCCTGGGAGAGTGCAGACAGCCCTGGTGCCTCTATGAGAGGCGAGTAGCTGGTGGACATGCTGGCGTTTGGTGGCTGGGCCCTCTATACAGGACGGTTTTCCCCTCACCTGGCTAGAAGGGCCAAGGGAACCTCTCAAGAGACTTCATAGGCCCTTCCTTCAGGTGTCACCTGGATGAGGCTGCAGAGCTCCCCGAGCGCTGATGGTGCTGGACCTCATCCACAGCTGACTGGGAAGACGGTCCAGCCCCGTGTGCTTGGTTAGTCCATCCCCCGCACCATGCCGTGGTGATTCTCAAGTGTAGCACTTAAGAGCAGGCTCTTTGAAGCCACACAGACGTCAGTTCAGTCCTTCACTGACTGTCATGTGAACATGACCAGTAACCCATTCTCCTTGAACTTCAGTTTCCCCATCTGTAAAAATAGGGATGATAACACCAACCTGATGGGATGGTCATGAAGACACTTGGGGTAACGTGTGCAAAGTTTGCAGCAGAGGCCACAGAAAGGGCCCTGAATAAAAGGAGCCAGGCTTGGAAGAAGCACCAAGTTCCATGGTCTATTGCCTGGAGAAGCATGTGGGGGAGGGGGAGGAGATTCACAGAGACGCAAATGCTGCCCTTTGGAGCTTAAGGGGAAAACACTCCCTTCTGGGCTGGCTGACTCTCTGAGCTCAAAATTTGTCTGTCTTACATCTGATATTCCTGAAGGGGTCATGGGGGACAGAACAGGTCAAATGCACAAAAGGGTCTAGCCATCATGGTAGTTTGTTTGAGTGACTGAGTTCTCCCACTGTGGGGTTTTCATGTGCATGAGACAAGAAACATGGCAAGCACTGACATCATTTTAATAAGGCTCAGGCATTTCCACGGATACTCCAGAGTCTTCCACTGAAATCGTTTTGCTGTCAAAAGCTGACATTGTAACGACATTGCAGGAATGACTCCCTGGGAAATCATTGTTCATTTCCTTTCAGGCAGTTCCTTTACCTGCAGAAGCTGGACTCTTCTGCTCTGCTCCACAGCATCCTGCGATTGACATGATCTTGTAAGTCAATTTTGCAGCTGAGTGGGACTGAGGTCTCAGAAAGCCAAAGGCCTGAAGTGAAAAATATCGAGCAGGTGACTCATTAAGGCTTGAGTCTAGGACTTGAGCCTGGAGGAGCAGCCTGTACACTGCTGATTTTATTGGACATTAGGAGACCTGATTGGACTGTGGCTTCATTTTAGGCCAGTGTGAGAAGGGAGGGAGAGTACCTGGGAATATTTTCCACTGCTGGTTTTTCAGGTTTTTTAATACATTTATTCTCCAACCTATCTCACTTTGATTCTTCGTCCAATTCTTACCATCTGCCTCTGATGGTAAAACTTTCCTCTGGTGCCTTCCATTCTCTTCCATCCTAGGTTCTTGAAGACATACTCCCTTCTCTTCAGGTACTCTTCCCTCCCATCCCAACTCAGCAGATGGCCATGCCTTTGGTTTCCTTGAGAAGATGGTGACCCATTGGAGTGATCTCTAGTCATCTCTTCTCCACTCCAGTATATCTCTGGTTTGTCATCTCCCCTCATTTTTCCAGTTTCAGAAGATGAGGTGGGCATTCTCTTCAACAGAGCCAGCCTCTGATGCCATCCTTTCAAGTTGGACCCTCATTTTTTTTCCTCTGAGCTGAATTGTTGCTCTTTCTCTCCACTGGTCCCTTCTAGGGTTTCAGACACGCACTGAACCCAACTTCTACTTCTTTTCACTAGTGAGTTTCTTACCCAGTCACTGACATCTGCCACCACTACTTTCTCACTCCTGAGTCCCCTCAAACCCTCAACGGCTACCCTCCCCTGGATTCTACTCAAATGGCACCCTTGAAGTTCAGAGGTGTGCCCCCAACGATCAAGCTGCACCGCGCTCATCACTCAGTGCTCTGTAACCACAGAGAGATGCTCTTAACAACCCATCTTCCCTGAAAGTCTTTTCTCCATGAGCCTCCATGACACTCAACTCTGAACTCTCTTCACACTTCTGACCTGTTTTTGTCTCTCATTTCCTTGATGCCTCTTTCTCTTTTCACCCCAGGTCTACACAGTCTTCAGGGCTCAAGCTATTATTCTCATATTTTCTATTCTTCCTCTGAAAACTCACTCACTCTCAAGCTCCCATGAAAACTCATGTCTTCAAGCTCTATGGGAGGGTGACTCAAAGCTGTATCTCTAGTTTTGACTTATTTTCCAAGTTCTGGACTTATATCTTAAACAACTGCAAGAGTCTTTCCACATGAATAGGTTTTCAGCACCTCAAAGGAGTGTGGACAAAGCTGGACTGTCATCTGTATCTTTATTCAAAGCACAGTTTTCACGTCGAGGCAGTATAACGGAATGGTTCAGTGTGTAAACACTGAAGCCAGACTGCTTATGTTCCAAGTCTGCCTTTGCCTCCCCTCGTCTTTATTAACTGTCTGCCTCAGTTTTCCCACCTGCAAAATGAGGATAATAATAAAACTGACCTCACATGGTTGTTGTAAGGATTAATTGAAAAAAATACACATAATTTCTTAGAGTAGTGCCTGATAAATGTTATTAAGCATACATTCTCAAAATTTCTGAGTTCTCTTGGATATAGCTCTCTTTCCTCCACCTCACCTTGTGTCTCCATCCCACATTCCCTTTCCTGAGTCCTTCTTGTTCACCTGGGTCCTCGGTGCCCCAGGCTGGGATAGTGTATTTGGCTTCAGATTGATCTCATCATCTCCAGGCAAGAGTAATGTCCTTTAAGCCTCACTTTTATGTGGCTTTCATATATCCACCATTGCTTATGGGAGAAAGTTTTCCACAGTCTAAATCCAACCTATTTTCCCCATCTCGTCTTCCAGCTCTCACCCGCTCAAATGCTCTGGTTCAGGCGGCTTAATTGTTCCATAGATACACCCTGCTCATTTTCACCTGCACCCTTTGGACATGCCTCATCCCTAGTCTCTTTAAGTCCTTGGTAATTCACCAACGCTCAAATGCCTACAACCCTCACACTCTCAGACTTTTGTTAATGGACTTAATCATATACAACTGTCTGGTGAGTAGAAGCCATGTCTTCCCAACAAGACTGGGAGTTCCTTCAGGGTAATGACCATGTCTTATGTTCCTTTGTATCCCCTAGAGCACCTAACATAATGCCTTGCTCCCAGTACAGTGTTAGGAAAGATTTGTTGGCAATTTGGCCCAATAATCAAAACATCAGATTCACCATTCATTGTGAATATATATAAAAAGGTGAGGAGGGCAATCCTTGAATTCCCTGTGAGATCTGGTCTTCGCCTTCTACACCCATTAAAGCCACATGCATGTCTAAAAGGGGTGGACTAGGACAAGGAGTGAGTTTAAGAAGAATTAGTGGTAAAGGGAAAAGATAGTG
The DNA here is from genome assembly GCF_021613505.1 of Equus quagga. Taxonomy (NCBI): domain Eukaryota; kingdom Metazoa; phylum Chordata; class Mammalia; order Perissodactyla; family Equidae; genus Equus; species Equus quagga. The sequence continues at coordinate 53,154,640 of NC_060272.1, read as the reverse complement.
ATAGTATGGGAAGAGCTGGTTTATTTGGGGGTTTCTTGATATTTTAAGGGATTGCTCCAGTGGATCCCATAATTATTCATTCCCTCGTTTCCTGTTTCCTCCCTTACATTATGCAAATATCAATTAAACATTCCGTTTTATTGGTTTCTGGAACCGCAGTCTTAAGCTGTGTTGTTTACTGGTTGACTTAATGATGAATGAATTCTAAAACCCTTCCTGCTTGGTTTGTGAAAACCAAACATCTAACCATCTGACTAGAGGTGATGGCAATACCTTTGAATGGACTGGTGGGGAGACACATAGACTCTTGGCTGGGCAGTGACCCACTGCTTTGATGTGCAGAGCCAGCCTCAGTCAGCGTGGCTGAAATAGCTTGTTTGTCATGAGTACTCTTGCTTCAGAAGACGAGAGGCACCTGGGAGAGGGGAATGTCAGTCATTCCTTCTTTACTACCCTCCTTTCTTTTGAAGGGAGCAACATTTGAACAGCATCCAAACTAAGCCTTCCTAAGACTTGTCCTCAAGACCAAGAGGCTTCCTTTCCCAGTGAAAATCAACCTCATTTTAAATCAGTCTTTGTGTCTGCATTTGGCTTTCAGAATTTTTGTGAACTTCATCAACATCACTGACAAACTGGGAGATGCCCAAATCTCAACAGAAATCAATCAAGTGTTACAATTTTGAAAAAAAAGTTGCTTTGTTTTCTGACTTGTACCACAAACAGTGGCTCCAATCTGTCATTATGACTGAGAACGTGTCACAACAATCTGTTTTTATTCTCTAGGAAACAAGAACAACATCTTGCTCTCCTCCAGCTACAGCTAATTTGGAAAATTTGCAAGCTGACATGCAACTTGATTAAAATGACCTGGAGCCACCAATTCTTTTAAAATGCGACTCAATGTGCACAACCCCAGACTTCTGTGGTCCAGTTATCTCCTTCAAAGCTTTTTTTTTTTGAAGAGGGGAAGAGCTGTATGTTATAATCTACACAGAGATTTTAAATTATTTTTTATTTTCCCTCTTCAGCTCTAGTGTCACAAAGGATCTCCTTCACAGCCTAGAGGAGAGGAGACGTAGAGTTTCTCTAAGAGGCTAGTGTGGATTCCATAGTCCTGAATACAAAGCAGGTGCATGATCCAAATGAGGCATCCATGTTGGAGTTGGAGACTATTTTGACATTGTGGTTTCACTCCCATTCCATACTTTCAGAAAATATGTAGGAATCTGTCTCAGTTTGAATTGGCTCACTAGGTCTTTGTCAAACCCTGGCTATACTGAAAGTAATGCTATTTTCTTCTAGGGAAACCAATGGGTAAAACAAAACAGTAACAGTTTGGTCCATTCCAGGACTGGGAATCATAGAGTTTCGCATAATGGAAACTGAGGTAGCATTCAGGAATCAGAGTGTAGTTTTGGTCTATAAATACACTCTTGTGAATATCTTGCTTTTCTTTATGGCATCTAACAGTATATATTATTGGCCCATCAGTGAGGGAGAGTGTTAATGTAGGAGGTGTTAATGTGGGCTGGCATGGATGCCCGCAGCTGTATTGTTCACTAAGACAATGTATAATTATTAGGAGACAATGTATAATTACACTTTGAATTGCGTGTTGCAAACTGTGTAAGTGTCGGTGTTCTATCTCAGAGAAGGGAGAGCTAATACTGGTTGAGACCAAGTAAACGCAGACACTTATTTGTCGGGGAAGGTACAGTAATGAGAATCATTTCTGAATCCTGTTGCCTTGGCAACCTATTCTAAAATGATGTAGATAAAGAGCTAGTAACACTTATCAATGAAGCCAGCATGTCTTGGGAAAGAAAGCTACTGAAAACAAGGCATCAAGCATGAGACCAAACCGACTTTTAGAGAGATGGCCCTGTTCCAAATCAGGTCAAAATGTGAAATGAAGGATAAGGCATTAGGAACATGGCCATCATCAATACCCCACATGACACCCTGGCCAAACAGATACCCACTGTCAAGCCTTGACATATCCCTGTTGAGGGATATTGATCAGCTCGGGCTCCAGCTCTGAACCATGGCAGCTCTTTTGAATGGGTCTTTTCTGTGTGGATGGGCAATAACAGATGCCATAAAGGACACCCAGGATTGAGCGAGTGTGGCACAGCTTCCCCCTTTGGAAAGACAGCACTCGCAGGGTAGCAAGAACATCTGGACGCTTCTCCTCTCCCCTGGTATTTCCTGGCTGATGTAAATACACAATCTGATTTGGAAGCACTGATATAGTTAACTCCTTTTTAAAGATGAGGAAAATGACACCAAGAAAGGTGAAGTAATCGTTTTTGCCATGTCTTAGAGGCAAGTCCGGACCAAGACCAGGACTTGATTTGTTCTCCCAGCCAGTTGGAGTGGAATCCCTCAGGAATCCAACTGGTCACCTACCTGACCACAGGACCTGCACATTTTTTCATTTTTGACTCAGCAAAAGCCCTGACAAGAGCTCACTCTGTGGTTCTGGGTTCGAATCCTGCCGGAGCTGTGCAAATTGAACTCTGAATCAGGAACAAGGCTGCTGGGGGAAGGGGTGGTGTGAGGGCAGCCAACTGCCACATCACCCTGGGCTGCGGCAGGTAAAACTTCTCCAGTACCCACACCTGGGTATGTGAGGAAGCAAGACTGATACATCTCTCTGAGCGTAATACTTTATCCTGAGAACATCAGTAAAAAGATTCTGAGATTGCATTTTGAAAGTTTTTTTATATAGCAGTAAATCCTGTCCAGATTTTAAAAAATTATTTTAATTATGTTCTTTTAAATTACACATCATCGAGTTCAGGCTGAGTACATTCAGACCAAAACAAGAACCCAGGCATCTTCCAGATAGGAACTTTAATAATTGTTTACATTAGTTTCAATCTTGAGATTGAGAGTGAAGGGGCGCTGATTTGCATGCTGTTAAAGGTCATCTATAAAAGACACTCAGGGACCATAGTTAATAATGCTCTATTTTATATTTGAAGTTGCTAGGGGAGTAGATCTTAAAAGTTCTCATCACAAGAAAAAAAATTTTGTGACTATGAATGGCGATGGATGTTAACTAGATTTGTGGTGATCCTTTCACAATATCTACAAATGTTGAATCGTTATGTTGTACACCTGAACCTAATATAATGTTGTATGTCAAGTATACCTCAACAAAAAAAAAAAACAAAAGGAAGAAAATTCCAAAACTAAACAAACAAGAAACCAACACTTAGAGAAAAAGGAGAACATAAATTGCCTCCAGTGTCATATGCTTAACTCCTGGACTCCTAAGGGGACAAAACTCTTAATAAAGAGCCCCTTTGCCCTTTTTAATTACAGAGTAACAGATCGAAGGTGCCTACTTCTTCCCACTATATTCCTTCATATGCCATGGTTCCTCCTCCCTCCCTTCTTCCTCCTTTCCTTCTCTATTTATTGAGCTCTTACTGTTTACCAAACACAGTTCTTGACAAAGGGCTATGACGGTGGCTGAGGTGTAGACCCTGTCCATATGGGGCTCCCTTTCTGGTTGGAAATAGACACACAAGGTTTTGATGACCACTGTCCAAAGTCTTATTGGCACACAGAGAAGAGAAATGGGGTCAAGTTCAGGGAAGAGCTCATGGAGCAAGCGACATTTTAACTGACCACCAGAGGTGAGTAGGAATTTAATTGGAGAAAGAGGATTTGTGGGAGGTGAAAGGGCTTTCTAAGTAAAAAGAATGGCATGATTAAAGGGATGATGATAAAAAAAAACCCTGATAGTTTAGGAATATATTTAGTTATTCAATGTGGCAGAGATAGCCCACCAAAATTTGTGCTGTCCCTTTAATACCATAGAATAGCTGCCCAGTTGGAGACAACTTTCTCAAGCCCCTTTGCGTCTAGGTGGGACCACAGGACTGATTCTCATCAATGTTAAGGCAGTCAAGAGATGAGCCTGCTTTCCCATTCTGTCTTCTCTGTCTGTTGACTCAGATGCTGAGGATTTTGAATCCTAGGCAAGGTTAAACCACAAAATGGAAGTAACCTGGGCCCTGAATCACCATGTGGAAGGGCACCAACTGACCAGGAACACCTGCATTGTACAAGTAGACCATGTGAGTAAGGAATACGCTTTTATTCAGGAAGCCACTGAAATTTTGGGGTTTCTTTGTTATAGCAGCTCTCATTACCCTAACCAACACACTAGGTGACCTGGGGGCAGCATCTTAATAAGCATTCAATAAAAAAGGAAAATGAAAAGATTCTATAGTCAGCTAAATTTGGGAAGCATTGAATTCAACAGGTTTCATGGCTGTAGTAGGTACAGGCTTTTAATGTGCTAAAGTATATTATGAATCTCCAAGCGAGATTTAGCATATGGTGTTTTCTCAATTTCTTTGGCCACGTAATGCTTTTTTCAAATCTTATGAACAAACGTAGTTCTGTAATTCAGTTAGAGGAAAGTTAGCATACCACTGGGGTGGGTGTTGAGTCTCAGGGATGAAATAGGAAAGGGAGGGGGCTTCACGAAGCCTGCTTTCTCTCTCCTCCCCACTCCACGCTCCAGCTTCTCACCTCTCAGCTCAGTCCTCGCATGAGTCATGCTTTGTGTTGTGTTTTTGGCCTCTACTCACACAGCTCTGCCTGGATTGTTCCCCACTCATCCATTCTACTTTTTTTCTAAAGCCCCAGCTTCCTCTGCGAACTGCCTCCCCTCCAAGTCAGAACCAATCCTTCCCCTCTTGGCCTTCATGGCACAGCACTTCCATCTCTGTTTTTCACCTACTTCGTTCCACCTCACAACAGGGGGAGTGGGTCATGTCTGTCTCCCTTGTTAGAAGGAAGGTGCCACATGTAACTCATTTTTTAAAAACTTGTATTGAAGCAGAATATACTTACAAAAAATGTTCACAGCAAATGAGTATTGCCTCAATGGATTTTCACAAACATAACACGTCTATAACCAATCTGCAAATCATGAAACAGTATAGCCAGCACCCTAGAACCCCCCTCATGCTCCCTTCCACTTACTACCCCCACCAGGGTAACCATCATTCTGACTTTTACCACCACAGATTAATTTCACCTGCTTTCGTAATTTACTCATAAAATCATACTGTATGTGCTCCTTTGACTTCCGTGAGAGTCATCATGTATGTGTGTGTAGTGGAAGGCATGATTTTTGTATTCTATTGCACAAATAAGCCATCATTTATTTATTCAGTCTACTGTTGATAGGTGTTTAGGTAGTTTCCAGTTTTTCTGTTATTACAAATAGTGTTGCTTGAACATTCTAGTTCGTGTCTGTTGGTGAACATATGGATGCACTTTTGATGGGTATATACATAGGAATGGAATTGCTGGGTCATAGGGCACGTGTCCGTAGAGTTTTAGAGGATACTGCTGAATGGCTTCCAAGTAATCACACCAATCACACTCCCACCAGCAGTGTATGAAAGTTGCTCTGCTTCCTTGTCAACTCTTGCTAATTTCCTACTTTGTATTTTTGTCACCCTGGTTGTGTATAGTGGTATCTCACTGTAGTTTTAGTTAGCAATTTCCTTGTGACTAATGAGCACCTTTACTGGGTTTATTGCCCCTTTGGATGTCATCTTTTTTGAAGTGTCTGTAGAAGGCATTTGCTCATTTTTCTATTGGGTTTTCTGTATTTTTCTTGTTGGTTTATAAGAGTTCTTTACATACTCTGGTGTGAACTCATTTAAAGATTCCTCCACAGCCTTGAGCACTATTGGTTTCACATCCAGTAAAGTTTGCTGCATAAAATAGGACAAAAGGGCTGTCAGAACTTGAGCATTGGGGTGGGCTTTGCCACTGTGCAATTCCTCCATTCCTCACTACCACAGCCTCCTGAGCAGTTAAAGGGGAAGTATTCATAAAGGGGAAGTTTGGATGAGGCTCAGAAAGGACTCAGGGTCCAGAGGGGCCTCATCCTGCTGGACAGTCCATGGGCAACTGTTGAGTGAAGGATTTTACCCAACAGTGACTTTTGGGCTCTTCAGCCTGGACCACAAAAACATTGTTCCAGTGGTGGGGATGGTCTTCACTGATCCAGCAAATATTTATTGAGAGCCTTCTCAGTTCTCTTTTAGGCACCTGAGATACATCAGTGAATAAAACAAAGATCCTTGTCCTCATGGAACTTACATTCCACTGTGGGAGATGGACAACGAGTAATACACTTTATAAATTCTTAAATTGTGTATTGTGTTAGAAGGTGATCAGTGCTTCGTAAAGAGGGAAAGTAGAGCAGGGCAAGACGAATCAGGAGTGTCTAGGTGGCAGTTGGCAATAGGGTGAGGAGGTGAGCTGGAGCAGAGGTTGAAGGCAGTGAGGCAGGCGGCCATGAGGCTATCTGAGGAGCATCCAGAGAGAAGGGCTAGTGCGAAGGCCCTTGGTGAGAGTGTGTTGGGCACGTTCAGGGAGCAGCAAGGAGGACAGGATGTCACAGAGGTACAGAGGCCTCCTTATGGTGGGGCCTGGAGGCTCTCTTAAGGGGTTTGATTTGACCCTGCATGGGATGAAGAGTCGTTGGTGGGTTTGACCAGAGGAGTCACTTGATCTGACTTACATTAGGCATGGCTGCAACTGCTGTGTTGAGACTAGATTGAAGGGAGCAAGGATGGAAGTATGGAGGTCTATAATAAACCAAGGGAGAGATGCTGGTGGCTGGGACCAGGCTGGTAGCAGTGGAGGTGGTGAGGAGTGGTCAGAATCTGGATACATTTTGCAGGTAGAACAGGATTTCCTGCTGGAGTAAACGTGGAGTGTGAGTGAAGATAGGAGTCAAGAATGGCTTGGCTTCCATGAGACTGTCTGGGTTTGGTCCCTGCTCATGATGACTGCTCCTTTCCAAGGAGTACCCTCCCTTCCCACCAGGTCTGGTGTCCTCTCAACCCCATGGGGCATCCGAGCCTGGGTCTTGATTCCTATCCCAGTCCAGGAACCCCCATCCAGTGGCCACAGCTTCTCTTCTTTCAAATCTGTTGTTATGACAAAAATTCCAGCTTCCCTCAGGCCTTCCCTTTGAGCTCTAACAGCTTATTTTGAAAGTAAAAAGATATTTCTTTCCTTTTGCATTCTCACTAAGGCATTCCTAATTCTCCCTGAGGCCACATGAATGCCTCTGACTTGATCAAGAAAAAAGTCACAAAAAGAAAAGCACAATTGATTAATATTTCATGATAACTTATTATTTAGTTTACTTACTGTTTGTGTATTTCTTTCCACTTAGAATCAGGGAGGCTTCTGATGTTAGAACTGAAAGATAACCAAGAGATTGTGTAATTGAAGGCTTGTCTTTTATATACGAGAAGAACTGAGACCCAGGGAGGTAAATTGGGGTCTGAGGAGGTAAACTGAGGCCCGGGGAGGTAAACCAAGGCTCAGGAGGTAAACCAATATACAGGTTTGTTTGTTTAGTGACTGGACTGCAGGTTTTCCACCATCAGAGAAATGATCTTTCCATAATTGTTAAAAACAAATCAACAGGCCCAAAATGGAGTGCTTGTGCTGAGCCCCACGTCACCAAATGGAGACTTAAATTAATTACAGTTTCAGTTCTCCCAGAAATGGAATCTTAAACCTGTCAATCAGGAATCACCTGGTCAGCATCAATGAGGTCATCTTCCTGACAGACCCCTGCCATCCCCTAAAGGAAAGTGACCTTGCCACAATCAACCCACTTTTTTGCCTAGTATAACATCCTTGTTCCTGCTCCCTTCTGCCTGTAAAAGGCTTTCATTGTGTACAGCTCTTGGGAGCTTCTTTCTATCTGCAAGAGTGGATGCTGCCCGATTCGAATCGATTTTTGCTCAAATAAACTCTTAAAATTTTTAATATGCTTCAGTTTATCTTTTAACACAGCAAACCTGGGCCACCTAGTCTGCGAAGTTTCTGGGTCTTGCCTCTGGGCTTTGTGTTCCCCTTGGCCTTTTTTTCTTCCTCCTTGTCTGTCCTCAGCTAGGTAGGCTCTGCCATTGAAGGCTCTGGTTTCCGTAGTTGATCCAATACGTGACATAGTCACAATGGTAGCAGGCGTGTCCCTAAAAGGCCTTGGGCTCCCTTCCGGTGCTCTATGGTAACTTGACCTTCTGGCAGGGTCTTGGAGGGTGGTGTGCCTTCAGGAAGGGCAGCCAGCGTCTTTTGCCTGCCTCCTACACCCAGTGGCCTGGCAGGCTCCTTTCAGCCCACAGGGGGTGGGTAGCCCCGCAGGCCCACTCCTCCATGTACGGGGCGTAGCCGCCAGGCAGGGCTATTTCGTGCCTGCTCTCTGCAGGTCGTGGGCCTCCCTTACAATAGCAGCAGTGTTTTTCCCTGGCTTGGATGGTGTTTGAACTAACTTAAACAAACATAGACAGAGCAGCTGGTTGGTGAAACAGAAAGCGGGGGCCGGGGGTCCAGGGCAGCACTACATAACTTGTGGCCACCTCTGATTGGAGGAATCCAAGCCCAGGCCCTGTTTCCCTGAGTCAGAGTTTGCCGCTTGTGTCCTTGGAAAGAAGGCAAGTCACGGTTGGTTGGCCGGTTGCTGACTGCATTATAAAAACTTACCAGCGTAAGCCACAATCTTAAAATGTACACGTTCACAGTGTTGTATGGCACACAGGGAAGCAGATGGAGTCCTGAGGTGCAGAGGGATGAAGTGAGATAGCTGCTCAAGGTCACAGGCAGTGGGAGGCAGAGCTGGGGTTCACACACAAGGCTCCCGTGACCCCACATCCCATCCTTTTTCCACTGCATTGCCTGTCAAGGGGCAGTCATCTTTGCAATAAGATGCGTGTTCCATATAAACCTCTGCTCTCAAGTGAGTCGCCTGGCTTGGTCTCTGCCCCTGGGGTGTCAGTTGCCAGCTCGGTGCCCCCAGCTGCTCCCCCTGGTCTGCAGAGGTTCCCTGTATCAGATCTATTTACCCTTTGCTAGGGCTCTGACGAGCATCATGGATGGAACCTCCATTCTAGGCTCAGAGATGACTCGACTAATGACGCTATTCTCTGCTGTTCCTTTTTTCTGTTTCTCTCCTTTTGTGGAACATGACAGCTGGCATAATGGGGAAAGCGAGGGACTGGGAGTCAAACAGCTGCTGAGTCCTGGCTGTGTGTTTTGTGTGTGACCTGGGAGACACTCCTGCACCCGGGTCCAATTTCCTCATGGATAAAACAAAGGGGTGGGAGTAATCTATCTGGTACCGCCCATCTCTAAAATTCTGTGCTTGTCTTTATACAAGTAAGCAAGCAGGCAAACTAAACAATAAGGCCAAAAGTACCTCTTTGAACAAAAATACCCTCAAGTCCACACCCAATACGGATGGCATTTGTGATTTGGCCGTTGGCATTTATGAATATGGTTATGAGATTCTAATATGGTTGCTGCTAAAATTTTGTCAGAAAATTTGAAGCAATGCATGCTGGGAGGCTTTAATCCCTAAAAGTCCTCTAAGCAATATTTCTAATATATATTTTGTCAAAGATTTGATGCTCCCTGCTTAGGTATTTCTAACAAGTGCTCTCTCCAAACAAATCTCTTTGAAAATGCATTAGATAACACGGTTCCTTCAATTCCGTATCTTCCTTTCTGTCTAAACTGAAAAACCCAGTTCACGTTATTAATGACAAGTCATTTCTCAGAGTGCCCGGGTTAATAGAAGAGATAACTGGTGAAATATAAATGTGTAATCCTAACATGCTGGAGATAAAACAGCGGTCTAACGCAGAATGCAGAATATGGAGGATGGAAGGAAAGGCTCCTGGCTGGGACAGAGTTCCCACAGAATGGACAGGAAAGCTATGGTCACCAGCTGGTCCACTGGTTTCCCAACTTACTACTTGCCTGCCTCATTTTTCAACTCAACTATCCTTCTGGAACCTAAATCCTAGGATTTCAGAGTTTAAAAAAGGGTCCTTAAAGAATTTTGAGGATGAGGAAACTGAGGCTCAGACAGGTGAGGGGACTTACCTGCGGAGACACTGCCAGTTTTCTCAGGAACCTGTGTGGTCTCCATTTCAGCAATTTGCCCACAATTCTACTGTTGCAAGTGCCTCCCCTGTCTTTCTGCGTCAGCCCAGCCCAGGGAGAGGGAGCAGGGATTTCACAAATTCAATTTAACAAATTTAAAAAAAGAGCACAGTGGATTAGAATCCCAGCCTCACGACTCTCGTTGTACAGCTTTGGGAAGGACGCTTCATCTCTCGAGGCCTCGGTCTCCCCCACCGAGAAAGGCGTTAATGCGGTAAAGCTCTTTGCACTCTAGTGAGTACTCAGAAAAGTTAGCGATTATCACTAATATTTTGTGATTTGTGATTTTGCTTTTAGTTATGCAACCTCTCTCTGGAGGCAGAGGACAGGGCTGGAGGACGGCTTCATATCATCTCTGGCTCAAGAATTGTATATTTTCTTGATAGTCCTCAAGTTCAATATCAGAAAGAATGTGGTGGTTGCCTGTTCTCTGTGTCAACTGAGCATTAAGACAAGAGGGAAGGCACTTAAATGGTAGCTGATGCCCTTGGGGGGGGTGCTGTGGTTGGAATGTTTGCGTCCCTCCAAAATTCGCATTGAAATCCTAATGCCCAATGTGATGGTATTTGGAGGGGGGGCCCTCTGCTTAGGTCATGTTGGTGGAACCCTCATGAATGAGATTAGTGCTCTTAGAGAAGAGACCCCAGAGAGCTCTCTCCCCCTTTCTGCCATGTTAGGACACAGTAAAAAGTAGGCAGTCTGAAATCCAGAGGAGGATCCTGAATCTACTGGCACCTTGGACCTCACAGCCTGCACTACAGGGAGAAAGAAATGTTTGTTGTTTATAAGCCATGCAACCTATGTTATTTTGTTACAGCAGCCCGAATGGACTAAGCCAGCGTAGATTCCTTAACTCCAAGAGTGTGGAGTCTCCTTCAGTGGCAAATTTGGAGCAGAGCCCGGGACCAGCAGCCACTTGATGTAGACAGCATGGAGACCGACAGGGACTCTAAGTGACCCCTTGTATCCTTTCCACCATAATCCTGGGCTTCTCCCTGCAAAGTTTAATGAGTTGGTCTCATTTTATAAATATTAAATGAAGTGAATTCCCCACGTCCCAGAAAAAAGAGGGCTCATCCTTGAGGATTATGAGAAAACTGAAAACAGAATTGGAACTGGATTAAACTGCCTTGAAGAGCTGGGACTTTGCCATCAAACATGCATACATGCTTTCCAGCTGCATGACCTTGGGCAGGTGACCTCATCCCCCTAAACCTCAGTTTCTACATCTATAAAATGGGGGAAACGTCTGTTCCTTCTTTGTAGGGTTGTAATGAGATTTGACGGGGCAATATGTATACTAATGTACTTAACACACTGCCTGGCACACAGTAAGGACTTAATGAATGCCAATTATTATCAAGATTAATTTTGTAAAAAGTGGTTTTAAAAAGCTATTGCCCATTTGATCACAACCCTTAGACATTAAAAACGTTTAAAAACGCCTCAACATAATGTTCACCGAGAAAGGATTTTTGTCTTTTAGTTCTCAATTAACCCTCCCGGCGTTTACACAGTAAACACGTGATGAGGGGGCAGGCAGCCATTCTCATTTCTCAGAGCTCTTTTGAATGGGAAGTTCTTGGAGCGGGCTCTAGGAGAAAACCCTCTTGTGTGTTTAAACAATCCAAACTATTTGGAAAAACAAGCAAAGCTGGATTGATCTGAGTTAATTGGTTTTAGAAGTAACAAATTGGCTGAATTAAACTATTTCCTCTGTTCTTCCAGCAGCCAATTTTGGGGTAGATATAGCCTCATGATGAAATCTGACCGAGCTTGAGTCTGGATAATTTGATCTCCAGGTATGAACAATCTGGAATGTTCTGCGGAAGACCTTGAAAGATTTCCAAGGAGGAAATGGAAGCCTGAAGAGCCAGAGAGTGAGTGAATTCAGGTTTTCAGTTTCTGGTGACCTTGGTTGGCACCGACAACTCACTGATTGCTGTCCCCTGACACCCACCCTCTCCCTCACTCCATGAGTTTGATCCATTCTACTCTTTGTCTGGAACGATCTTTGGAAGAAACCTCAGGCATGAGAGGGCCAACCCTCTCATTCTGTGGATGAGGAAGCTGAGATTTAATGAGTTTGCCTGACCAGCATCTACTTCTCTTTGATATTTTCCTCTCGGTCTCAACAGAGTGCTCCATTTTCTTCAAGCAAGAGCTATTGAGGGAATTTCCAACCATTTTCCAGTTTCCATCTCATTCACAATGAAACAGAAAGATATCCTTATCTAACATGTAAATGCGTCAGCTCTTTAGGTCTTGGTTCACTCTTCTGTTTCCCTGGGAGAAGGCAGGGAGGAGGCAGGGTATCCGGGATCTGGGTTTGGGGTGGGGTAGGGGAGGAGGGGGGGCAATGGGCAGGTCGAAGAAGGCCTTCAGTGCCACCTTGTGGTCACCTGGAGCCACAGGAGGGTCATTGTTCTGGACCATCCTGTTTAGGTTCTTTGGCTGCTGGCCTGAGGTCTTCATCAGCACGGTCAGCATTGCTTCAGTGGAGCTTTTCTTTCATTCCAGTGCCTTTTCACTTTCTTTAGCCCCAGGAAAGAGGAAGGTCTTGAAAGCTAGAAAAATCGTATATTCTGAAAAAATATCTGCAGGGAGGAAAGGTCAGGATCCAGGAAAGGGCTCTTAAGATGAAATGTTTGAGAGCCTTGCAAGATCCGTCTCACCTTGTCGTAGCATCTCTCTACAAGAGCAGAGACTCATGGGGCCAAAGTCAGGCCCTGAGTTGGCGCCTGTCATTGATATCACCGGGTCAGTTGAGGAAGTCAGGACAGATGAAGATTCATTTATGATCTCGTTTATCGCCCCTGTCTGCAGTCCAAATTAGTTCTCACATCACATTCTGAGAGTCTCAGATTCAATATCGTCAGTTGAAATACTAACAATATTTTTCAGTGCAAAAAAATGACTTTCAAGGCATGTATTATGGAAAGGATTATAATAAATTAAATGCCTAAACTGGCAGAGTGCAAACAATTTTGACTCAGATCTAAATGTTTGCACTGGCTGTTTAAACATTTAATTTGTTAGAATGGAAGTACCATCACAGAATAAGCATGTTAATTAAACATGGGCCCCAGCAACGTGAGTCATCCCACGTACACAGAGCGTGACAAACCCAGACAGCAAGCACCAATGTGCGTTGATTTCTCATTCTCCAAATGAACACTTTGCATTTTTCAACCCTGCAGACATTAGTGATTTTTAATGAATTGTTCTATCTTTCTGAGGTGACTTTTAGATGATGCTGTAAGATATTCTTAGTCTGGGAAACAACTTTGCTAATTAAGTTTCAGGGAACTTATCACCCATAGAGAATTGATTAAAGTGGTTACGTGGATACTCTGTTTTGTGACTTTACATTAAAAAGTAGAAAAATGTGAAGAATAGGAGATACAAAAACAAAACCTCTAAATGTCAGCTTATCAAAAACAAAGACTCTCCATCATGACCATCACCATCATCATCGCATCCTTTGAAGCAGTGGAATATCCCGGCCTAAATTTTCTTGTCTGGTCCTGGTTCTGCCGCGGATTGGTAGCATGATGCTGGCTAAGGCACTTGGCTTCTCCAAGCTTCTATGTTTCCTCATTTGTAAAATGAGGGCATTTTTATTAGTTAGGGCAAGGCTAAGCTGATGTAGCAAAGAGGTCTCCAAATACAGTGATTCAAATAAGAATGACCTTTTCTTCTTCATCTCTTTGACATTTTATTCATTCTTTATGGCCCAGCTCAAATGCTGCCTGCTTCCCGAAGCCTCATAATTTGCCTTCCCCTGCCCCTTGCCATCCTGTTATAACATTCATTGCTTCCTCCTCTGCCTTCTGATATCCTTATCTCTTTTATAGTATCTAATTCCATTTGCCTTATAATTAAGTTAGTTATTTACACAAATAGACTTTACGATCCTGGAGGGAACAGACTGCATGTTATTTATTTTTCTTCTTTAACTCCTCTCTCTTTCCTTGCCTTGCCCAATATCCAGCAGTGTTCTTTGCCCAATAAATTGGCAAATGGTGAACTGAAAGGAGCAAAAGTCGTTACAGATAGGAAAACTCAGTCATCAAAATAGCAACCATTTGCTAACTCAAGGGGCCAATTAGGCAATGGGCTATTTGTTGGAAGATTCTAGATGAGGATCTAAACAATTCCAATTAGATTGACACCCTGTGCTAGAGCAAGAATAGCATACAGAAATACTCCTTGGGCTCTACATCCACGTGGAATAGGGCCCCACTCGTGTTTATTAGAAGAACACTCTTCCTGAGACTGTCATGCTTTTTCTTAAAATCTTTGTCCAGAGGCTGTGTGAAAAAAAATTTAATTTGTATATGTGCACGGATGTTGTATAACACACGCTTTAAGTCTATCTGCCTTTGTGGAATTTCTACCTCCATTCTACCCCACAGCCATGTTAGAATCTGAGAATTAATTGCCTGTGGGAGTTTCATTTCAAGTAGGCACTGGCTCAAGGGATCAAGCGTAGGGAGCGCAGAGCTTTAAGCCCAGCCATGGGTGTGCTGTGCAGTTGGGAAAACTCATTTCTCTTCCTCAGACCTCGATCTTCTCATTTCTAAACATAACAGCGACAACTTCCCCCTTCTCACAGGGCTGTTTGCACAGATGATGGCAGCTCATTAGTGAAGCGCTTTGAAAAGATCATATGGAATCCTGTAGGGTACTGTTGGGATGCTAACCCACGGGCTCATGAAGATGGATATTAAAACCATGCATCTGCTTGTTCCAGTCACTGGGTGCACATGAACCGTCCCTTAGTTGTATTTATAACACTGCAGCTTTTTTTTCTGAAGAAAGAAATTAAATTTGCTTTTTCAAATTTTACAAATGCAACTGCAAGTTAGTCTGCTTGAGTGAATTTCAAATCGTAATTTAGATAATGTCAGGATGGCAATAAAACTTATGAAATAGAGCAAGGGTGGGGAGAAGAGAAAGCAGGAGAGATTCAGACAGCTCCACCTCTCCGCCTGGCAATTTTTTTTTCTTTTTTTCCCCTTCTATGCCCTTCAATTCTCCAGAACATGCAAACCTTTCTACTCCTCTTTGCTTGAATGAATCCGGCCAGGTGGCATTAATGCTTGTAAAAGTAAATGGAACCTGCAATGGCTGATGTAGAGTCTGTCGTCTTGTTCAGGATTTCTCAGTTCTTTGTAACTGTCATCTTACAGCTCACCTATGATTGGAAAAACCACGCTCGAAATGGTGAAGCTGACGATGTCTGAGTGTGGTGCCTTCGCCTTCTCCTTTTGCCAACGTTTTTCCACTGGATGCATTTATTCCGGCAGAGCCTGTGTCAGGTCCTCCTCCAGTATGGTCCTAATACAGTGAAGACTCAAATATGAACGGGGCCAGTCTCTGCTTATAAGGACCCTGCTGTGTTGTAGATGTGCTACAAGTTTTCAGGGAGACAAGGCTTCACTCAGGGAGGAGTTTGGGGGAGGGCAGAGGACCTTGGGGAGTCTCAGAAATCAGGCCCTATAGCTTACACTGCTTGTGCCTAAGACAGGACCTGACTGTAAGAGAGAATTTTATCCTCCATGTGACACACAGGAGGCCTTTGAAATGAGGTTAGATAACCCATCCCTCAACACACACACACACACACACACACACACACACACACAAGCAGAGGAGGTGAGGAATAACAATCACTTTATACTTGTCTTCATTAGGGACCATTTGGTCACAATTTGCTCAAGCTGGCTTAGGCAAAAAGGAAAATTTGTCTCACAGAATCCAGGAGCAGACATGGCTGGAGGGGCTCCCAGGAGGCTGAGTCCAGGAACTGAAAAGCCAGCAGGAGCCGTGTCAGCTACCCTCTGGGGCTTCAGGGGCTCTGCTTCCTTTTGCCAGCTTGATTCGCTTTTCTCTCTTCAGCTGACTGGTTTTCTTAATTCAGACCTGCGCCAAGCGTATCTACCTCTTCCTGATCTAGCAAGAATCCCAGGGGCCCAATGCCAAATTCCCCAGATAAGTGACTGTGATTGACCATTAGATTGGCCTAAAGATGGCCAATTTGGTCCAATCAGGTGACCACTTTTAGACTAACCACATATGGCTGGGGTCTCAGCAGGAGGCTGGGGAAGCGAATGTACAGAGAGTAGAGAAATGTACAGAAGGTGGACAAATGGGCATCTCTGGTATGACATGTAACTCTTGCTTGTTTATAAAATGATTTTATAGATTTTCCAGGTTCCTTGCTTTTACATCTCTCTTCTTTTCCTGATCTTAACCAATTCACTGCTTGTTGGCTCAGGGAAAATTATTTCACTTTACTTCTTAATAACAACTATGCTTTAACTAATAGTTTTACAAATAGGGGCTGACATAAGAAATGTATGTTTCTCTCCTGGAGCCTACAATTTAGTGGGGAAGACAGACAAAAACAAAACAAATAAACAAAATAATTACAAGTTGTGTTAAGAGAGGAAGCAGAGTGTTGAGTTAGAAAAGATGGGTTGAGGAGGAGAGGATCTATCGTAGATGCAGTTGCAAGAGGACCACTCTGGGGAGATGACTTCTTCGTGGAGTTTGAAGGAACCAATCAGAACGCGCTAAACAACATTTCAGGCAGAGTGAGGACGGCATGCACTCAAAGATGCAAAATCCCTGAGGAGGAAAGAACTTAATCTGCTTTTAATTCCCAACACTCTGCACTTTCCAACATTTCTACATGTTGGATAATTGAGAACTGGAAGGTCTTTTTTTGTAGACTCTATGAAGTTCTATGCAAAAAATTAAATTAGAGTATAACAGGTATATATCGGCTCACTTAATTCAATCAACACTCAAGATGGCAGAATAATATTATCATAGAATTATCTGGCCATTTGCTTGAGTATGTGATCGATAGCATTTGGTATTCTCAGGTCCTGAGACTGGAGAGATCTGGGTTTGGGGCTTATCTTGTGGCTTACTGGTCATATAACTTTGGGCAAGTTACGGAATTACTCTAGGTATCATTGGTTTCTTCATCTCCCTCATTTCAGCCTCACCTCTGGCTCACAGAGATTTTTTATAAGAATTAGTTTATGTTAAACGGGGAAATGTCTATAAAGTGACTGGTATAGTCTCTGGCACTCACTACATATTAAAAGCAATAAAAAAAAGTTTGTTCACATCTCCCTTGTATATAAGTCAAATTCTGGCAAACTGATCCCTCTTAGTGTTCCTCAGGAAGTCAATATATAAAAGAATTGTATAATGAATACTTTGGAACACATACGAGAATGGATCGGAACATAGAAGGCTACTTTTCTTTCTCTCCAATACCCTTAATGCCGTGCAAGGAGATTAACACCAGAAATTGAGAGAATTCCTCAAATGGATGGGATTGAAAAGAGCCAAGAAAACCACAATCCAAAGCCCAACGAGGAGAAAAACTACTGTACAGTAAGGGTAGAATGAGGGAAATTCTGAGCCCAGCTTCAGCAAGTACAATGAGCAGGAAGAGGGTCCTGGGGCAACTGTACAGACAATGGAGTTGAGAACTGTGTCCAGACCAGAAGGGCTAATTGCAACTCTCACTAACCTCTCGCCATACAGCAAGTTTGGCTAAAAAGCAAAGGAGGGGAAAGTGCCCCACGGGGTGGGGGCACTTCTTAGGTGATTGGAGGGCCTGGGAGTGAAATTACCAGGTGACCTTGAGGAAGTTCTAGACTTCATAAGAGATATAAGGGGGAGAGAAGACGGAAAGACCTTCTTCCTAGGGGGAAGTCACTGAGGTTCTTCATTGCTAGAGTTCTCCTTACTTTGGCAGTTGGGGAGGCATCCTCAGCCCACCTGTCTGCCCCGTGCCCAAGCTCCCCTACTGGGATGTCCCCTTCACAAAGAGCTCTTTTAGGGGAAGGGCCTTTTGGGGAAACCAATCAATACAGTCGCAGAAGAAACACCTGCCAGCTACCCACATCCACCAGACTATGAAAGGGCAAACAAAGAGTATCAGATATTTGAGGAAAATCAACAGATTGAAAGAGAAGTAGGAAGATTAATAGGAAGAACTGCTGTTCTTCTGGAGGAAAAAGGGACAATTCAGGAAACAGAAGAGAGATTAAAAAAAGAAAACAAACAGTGAGGGAAGTGCACTCGTTAAAACAATAGCAGAAATAGGCTCTGAAAAACAAAGACCAAGAGAGCAAGAAATAATTCTAGAAAGTTAAAAATATGGGAAATGGAAAATTCAGTGAAGGGACTGAGCAATACAATAGGCCAAGAGAGCAAAAATACACCGAGATGGAAAACACAGAGAAAAGTTAAAAGACAAAAAGGATCAAGCTGGGAAGGCTGAAAACACCAACTGAACCGGAATTCCAGAGTCAGAGAATGGAGACAAAGGCAGAAAGGAAATAATAGAAGAAATATTTTTTCAAGCTGAAGAGAGACAAGAATCATTTATTTTAAAGGAACCACTGAAAGCCGTGGGAACTAATGTAAAAAATGCACACCAGAAAATCCTAGTGAAATGAACAGATTACAAAGTTAAAGAAAATCTGAAAAGCTTCCAGGGAGAAAAGAAACCTGATTTACTACAGTGGACAATGGTAGGTACCATTTTTTTTTTTTTTTCTGCAGTGGGGTAGGGGATGGGGGTAAATAGAAATAACCAGAAAATAAGTCCTAATGGCAATGACTAGCAATTAGCAAGTGAAAAGGATAAAAGAGCCAAATCACATTAACAATCGTCACGAAACCCGCAAAATACCAAGGATTTTGTATTTGGGTACTTCTTGGATTCTAAGGGTCTTCCAGTAAGGACCCAAAAACCTGCTAGACAAATTCTAAAAGAGCTGTAACACTTGGTAGGCATAGTTTTGCCTTTCTTGTTTGCGTTTCCTTTGACCTTTCTCCCAGTAAGAGCCTCCACTTTTCCTTTCTTTTGTTTTAAGGAGGGTCTTTTCTGTCCCCATGTCATTCAGATGGGACTATAAATTACAGCATCACCCCCAGCCCTGCCCAGGCCCCAGGGAGAGGCCCAGGACCCAGGCTTGACCAGCCAGAGAGTCCCATTCTCTGGCTCGTGGGATTAGCTCAGGATGGTGAGAGACCCAAAGGGGCCCCCTCAGAGGCCTTTCTAGGATGTTCTCATGTGTTAATGGGGAAGCAGGTCTCTTTCACATGGGTTATGTGGCTACAGCTGTTAGCAGCAGTTGTGTGTAGTTATCTTTCTTGCATAGAGGCAGCTTATCACAGTAGTACGGAGTAAGCCCAACTTACAGAAGGAAACAGAGACCGGTAGAACCACAAGACGTGGAAAGGAACCTTGATGACACTGTTCAGACCCCTGGATTCAGCCATGCTTGAGGCCAGCTCCACCTCTGGACTTCCCAGGTATGAGTTGATCAATTCCCCACTTTGCTAAAGCTAATTTGAGCCAGGTTCTGTAGCATGCACCTGCCAAAGAGTGAAAACCAGATCGGCATCAGACTTCTCACTAGCTACACAGATGCTAGAAGATAAGGCAGAAAAATCCTCAAAGTTCTGAGGGAAGATAATTTTAACCTAGAATTTTATATTCATTCAAAGTAGCATTCCAGCGTGAGGACAAAATAAAGAAATATTTAGGACGTGTAATGACCCAGAAGGTTTTCCATTCACAGATCTTCTCTGAAAGAATTCCTGAGGAATATGTTACAGCAAAAATGTAAATGAATTCAAGAAGTAGGAAGATGGAATATGGAAAATAGTGTTGAGCAAAGTCATCAGCAAAAGTTATAATTAATCTGAATAAATATTGAGGCATAGTACAAAAATATCCACAATAGCCTGGAACTAAAATTCTGAATAACTAAGTCACGAGAGGGAAACACTGTCAGTGTCCCAAGATTCTCATATTGTTGGGGAGAAGCTACAAGTACTAAATCCAGACAGAATTGACAGAAAACGTAATTGTTTGTCAAACTTTAATGGCATCACTAGAGACATAGAAATAAGATGTATAATTTCCAGACCAGTAAAGGAGAAAAAAACTCCAATGTTATAAAAAAGCAAGTGTGGGGAAAATACGTAACAAGACACTGGAAAGAGAAAGCATAAAGCAAGCTGACAGGAATAAACCCAAACTTCAGAGGGACCACAACGAGGGTGTGAGCGGGTTAAGCGCAGTTGGAATGTCAGTGTCACGAAGGCACGGATCCATACAGGTTTTGTTCACTGCTGAGACTCTCCATAAATATTGGTTGAATGAATGGATAGATACTCTGAGATGTGATTTTTAAAAATTCTGTTTAAAAACTAGATCTAAATCAAACAAATGATCCACATGCACCACATGCTGAGGTTAAAAATAAAGGAAAGGGAAAATATTTCCCAGGCTGACAAAAAGGACAAGTGGGGTAATACTAGTATCAGATAAAAAAATTCAAGGTCAAATGCATTAAACTGAATCAAGAGCAATATTTTCTTTAACCTTCTAGCTAGGAAATGCAAGCAAGTCAGCTGAACCGAGAAGTAAGGTGACCAGATGTCAAATTAACCTGCACAAATGAATAGCTTTTCTATATACCAGCAATAGCTAGAAATCACTAGAAAATAAGTCCTAATGGCAATAACTAGCAATTAACAAGTGAAAAGGATCGACGATCCAAATCACATTGACAATAGTCACAAAACCCACAAAATACCAAGAATCCTGATATGATAAACCTAACAAGAAACGGGCAAAATTGAGAATGCATAAAGAACCATAAAATGATACTGAGAACCTTATAAAACAAAAACCTTGAACAAAAGGAGAGTCAATCTTCCTAAGCGGAATAACTTGATATTGTAAAAAAGACAATTCTCCCCAAATCAGCCTGCAGATTCAGTGCAATCCAAATAAAAATCCCAGCGTTTGATAAACTTCTTCTAAAATTAATTTGGGAGGAAAAATCTTGAGAATAACTAAGAAACACTTTAAGGAGTAAAAGGGGAAAAGCTGGCCCAGCAGATACCAAAATATGTTCTCAAAGTATAATAATTAAAACAGTGTGGTGTTGGTGCAAAAACTGACAAACAGATGAGTAATATAGAATGCAGGATCCGGGAACAGATGAATCAATTTATGGGACTTTGCTTTATGATAAATGTGGCATTTCAGTTAGTGGGAAAACAGAAAGGTGTTGGGAAAATTACCTATTCATTAAAAAAATATAAAGTTAGATTTCAACCTACACCATCACGAAAGTAAATTACTGATGTGTTAAAAAGCTAATCAAAAAATCTACATATAAAATATTGAAAGAAAATATGGGGTAATTTTTTTATCACTTTGCAATGGAGATGGCTTTCTGATGTAAGACACAGACCAAAAATCAGAAAAGAAAACACGGATGGATTGGACTACGTTACCACAAACCAACCCAAAACTTCTCTATGGGAGGAAATGTTTGCAAGATAGAAAATGCACAAAAGATTAACATGCATAGTACTTAAAGAACTCATAAATCAACAGACAACTCCATAGGAAAATGAACAAGAGATATGATTAAGCCACTCACAATAAAAAAAATAAAAAGGTCACTATGCATGTGAAAAATACTCAGCATTATTAATAAAAGGGGAAATACAAATAAGAATAAGAATGTGATGTCAGTTTTTATGCATAAGATTGACAAAAATTTTTTAAAAAGGAAACTATTCAATAATGGCACATGGAAGCTTTTGGCTGCAGGGAACACGAAGACATGACTTAAGCTGCCCTGAGGAGTTAGTGAATTTCTCTAAAATAACCAAAAGTCTAGAGGTGCAGCCAGCTCCAGATGTGGGACCTCCAGTGGCTTGTAATAAGATCAGGGGCCCAAGTTCCTTCTCTTTGCTCGGTCAGACTTTATCCTAACGTTTATCCTCTTACAGTGGAAAAGAGTTGAGGCTGTTCCAGATACCACACCCGGTCCTGATAAGCTTTGAAGGAAGAGGGAATCTCCTATTTCTCATGACCCTTTTAGAAGTGAGGAAACCTTTCCAGAAGTTCCTTCAGGCAGATTTCCCTTCACGTTTTATTAGCCTGGAACTGGGTCCCATGCATGCCTGTCCTTAAGCCCGTCTCTGAAAAGGGGATTGGGCTTGTCCTCATCATCTGGGGAGTCAACTACCATGACCTCTCCAAAAGGGTGCTGGGGAAACTAGTCCTCTCACCACTGATGGAAGAATGAATAGGTACAGCCTATTGGTATCTTCCAAAATGCAAACTTTGTACATCCTTTGAATCGTCACTCTGAGGCATCTAGGCTGCAGGTATCCTGGCACGTTGCACAAGAGACATTGATGAGGATATTTACCTCAATGATGCTTATTTTAAAAATCGGATCTCCTCAATATCCATCAGTAGTGGAATGGTATATTCACACAGTGCAATACACAGCAACAATTTCAGGAAACCTCTAAGACGTAAATGAAAAAAATCAAGTTATAAAACTGCTATAGTTATGTTACAAACACACATAAAAACTACAACTATTTGCATGTAAATGCGTACAAAAGGAGCTCAAGGCTGCACGCTTCACTTCCAGGGAGGAGAAACAGAATGTGGAGTATGTAGGTTATTCTTTCTATTTTGTGTTTGACCTTTTTTCTTACAATAGTGGCTTAGACAACAAGGACATTTAAGTAGCTTACATAATTAAAAAGTCCGGATGTAGTTATTCCAGAGTCTGAATGGGCGGCAAGTCAGTGATACCACCAAGGGCTCTGGCTCTTTCCTCTCTCTGCTTAGCCATTCCTTGGTATGTTGGCTTTTTCTTCTTCAGTTTATTGCAAAGGTTCCCAAACTTCCTCATTTTATGGTCCCCTCAGTGTTTCAGAAATTTTTTCACAATGCCACCAGGTGAAAAGAAATACTTAACATTTCTATTTATTGGGTAGTTAGGCCCAATAATTTAATAATCATTTATGTCCTAACAACTTAGCAGTCATTTGAAAAAAGTAATACACATACACTGAAAGAAAAAATATTTTTCATTGGCAAATAACTACAATTACTTACTAATTGGATGTGCGCTTCTGATGGGCACTGCACAACTTCTCAAACTTTGGTGCCACCCTTAATTCTTATTTCATCTTGGTTTTCACACGGTACTTGGGTTTTTTCATTTTTTGTTGTTGAGTTGTAGGAGCTCTTCATATAGTTTGAATATTAACCTCTTCTCAGATAGATGATTTGTAATATCTTCTCTCAATCAGTAGGTTGTCTTTTCATTTTGTTGATGGTTTCCTTTGCTGTGCAGAAGTTTTTTAGTTTGACGTAGTTCCATTTGTTTATTTTTTCTTTTGTTTCCCTTGCCTGAGGAGACGTATTAAAAAAGATACTGCTAAGACAGATGTCAAAGAGTGTACTGCCTATGCTTTCTTCTAGTTTTATGGTTTCAGGTCTTACATTCAAGTCTTTAATCCATTTCGAGTTGATTTTTGTGCATGGTGTGAGGTAATGGTCTACTCTCATTCTTTGCATGTGGCTGTCCAGTTTTCCCACCACCGTTCACTGAAGAGACTTTCCTTTTTCCATTGTATATTCTTGGCTCCTTTGTAAAAAATTAGCTGTCCATAAATGTGTGGGTTTATTTCTGGGCTCTCGATTCTGTTCCATTGATCTCTGTGTCTCTTTTTCTGCCAGTGCTGTGCTGTTTTGATTACTGTAGCTCTGTAGCACGTTTGAAATCAGGGAGTGTGATCCCTCCAGCTTTGCTCTTTTTTCTCAGGATTGTTTTGGCTATTCAGGGTCTTTTCTTGTTCCAAGATGCGGAACATTTTCATCACTCCAAAAAGTTCCTTTGAACCCCTTCCCAGTCAATCCCCCGACAAGCCCCCCATAACCACTGATCTGCTTTCTATTACTATAGATTAAATTGATCTTTTCTAGATCTTCATCGAAATGGAGCATGCAGTGTGGACTCTGATTCAGCACGATGCTTTTGAGATTCATCAGTCTTGCATATATGGGTAGTTCATCCTTTTTTGTTGCGATTAACATCCCATTGGTTGAATATACCACAATTTGTCTATCAATTCACCTGCTGGTAAATATTTAAGTTGTTTCAAGTTTTGGCTGTTATAAGGAAAGTTGCTATGAACCTGAGAGTACAAGTCTTTGCGTGCATGTATCTTTTTATTTCTCTTGGATTATGTGTGTGTGTGTGTCTCTCTCTTTGTTTTAGAGAGAGTAAAATTATTTCCAGAAGCCCCCGGCAGACTTTCACTTACGTGCCATTGGCCAGTCCTGGGTCACCCGCACATCCCCAAACCAATTACTAGAAAAGGAATAGGGTGACCTTGGAGCAATCAGTTCACATCCTTTGGGGGTGGGGGCTGTGGTCCCTCCTGGAGCGAGTTGCCTCCCCAAATACAGTTGGAGTCCTACAAACACAGGACAAAGGGAAGGTTGGCTCCTGGGTTTGAGTTAAGTGTGTCTGCCTCTTTTCTTTATGTATGAGTATTTTTCCTACAGAAGATGGTAGCATTATTTATATACCTCAGTTGAGCCTCTTCTCTGACATAAAGGTATTTAAGCAGCTCTGTTGCCCATAGACATTCAACGATAGTCCTAGAAATAAGCCAAGAAGAGAAAAACATATTTAAAAAAAAACACTTGACAGACAGAAAGAGAATTGCTCTGGGGAATATGACATAAGGGCACGAGTGTCATATGGAGAGCATTTTACCAACTGGCTGCCAGATGTGAGCCTGCCCTGGGCTGAGGCACAGCTGGTCCGCCCTCCAGTAAATCAGACGTGGGAAGCAAGTACCATCTGGCACATAAACTTGGCAGAGCCTGGAAAGAGAAGTTAACTCACGTGTGAAGTTATTATTATTATGGATTCACAGGAGCGGAGCCCTGGCACCTGCAGCAGGGTGAGCTGCCTCCTTCCCCTCAGGGCTCCCCTGTGTTTGCCGCAGGGCAGCC
Source organism: Equus quagga (assembly GCF_021613505.1). Classification (NCBI taxonomy): domain Eukaryota; kingdom Metazoa; phylum Chordata; class Mammalia; order Perissodactyla; family Equidae; genus Equus; species Equus quagga. The sequence goes on along the minus strand of NC_060272.1, from coordinate 53,129,730 downwards.
ACGGAGGGTCTCACCAGCTCTCAGCACTTCCCCACTCCAGGCTGGATGTGCTTTAGCTCTGATGAACTAAAGGAACTCGCGCTCTTTAATCTCAGCCCTCACTTTGCGCTTCTCCTCTTTCTCACCCCTCCCTCCTTGTGTTCTCTTTCTAAGAGTTTGTCTCCCTGACTTGCGACGCTTCTCAAATGCAGACCGGATCTTGTTTATTTTGTTCTCCATCTCAGCTCCCAGCATCCTGCTTTGAACAGAGTAGGTGCTCAACAAGTTGTGAGAATGTCCTTGCCACAGGGAAGGACAGAGGGAAGGGCGGTGACAGTCACTTCTCTATCTTCTGCTATTTCCAGATATCTGTGGGTTGGTAACATCTAAGAAGGATCCCAGCAAACACATCTTTCGTGAGCATTTCAGTTTGTAACCCTTGCCCTAAAGCATCCTGTTAGCCCTAACTCTCCATTATCCACCCCTAAGAGTCACGGACTGTTGATTGGAAGGCTCCCTGGAGGTGAGCATTTTACAGAAAAGAAGCCCAGAGATTTGAAGGACTTGCTCAAGGCCATTTTGCTAGTTGGTGACATAACAGAACAGTTATTTATAACCCACTTTATTCCTGTAAGGATTTAAGCCAGTTTTCAAGAATAACTAGAATAACTAGAATATAAGATAGCAAAATTGTAGTTAGGAACAAAGGAAGAAAGCAAATAACTTAAAAAGGCCCTATGAGTGAGGTCAGAACAGAAACATATACCAAGAAGGCCACCTGCAACAGGTTAGCCACAAACGTGGTCTAAACGTCTATACATCTATATGTCAAAACAGAAAGGGAGCCGGCCCCGTGCCAAGTGGTTAAGTCGCATGCTCTGCTTTGGCGGCCCAGGGTTTCCCTGGTTTGGATCCTGGGCGCCGACACGGCACTACTCATCAGGCCGTCCTGAGATGGCGTCCCACATAGCACAACCCAGAGGCACTCACAACCAGAATATACAACTATGTACTGGGGGGCTTTGGGGAGAAGAAGAAAAAAACGGAAAAGAAGATTGGTAACAGATGTTAGCTCAGGTGCCAATCTCAAAAAAAAGAAGCGTCTTGGCAAGAAAAAATAAATCTAATCTAAATCTGATCAATTAAAAAAAACAATGGAAAGGAAACTAGTCAGACACAAAATTCACAATGTGCATCAAAGAAAAATAGACCATAGCTCAGAGAAGCCCAACCGCTGCGGGTGCTGGTGCCGGACAGGCATTGCCCACACACAGTGCTCTATGTGTTGTAATGAAAGTCGTCAACGTCATTCCAATGGTGCACAGACAAGGCTTTCCTTAGTGTGGGGCTAGTGGCTGATGGCAACGCGGTGAAACATTCTGAAAAAAGCACTTTCTTGTGGGTATAGGGGCGAACTGAGAATCACAGCCTGGATCACCAGTAGAGGAAAAAAGCTTGCCAAATTGAGATGTGAAAGAATTCAATTCAGACTTCTGTGACATCAGGAGTACAATAATAATTGCTGTTCTTAATTATGACCCAGAGGCACTGAAGACCCTAAAGAATTTTCTGAATCATCTAAGAGAAAGTTTTTAAAAAAATGGTTCAATCTGGCTTCATATGAATTTAGTGCTTAATTAGATACTGTCATCTGTTCTGGCTGTTATTTCATATATTTGTTTTATCCCCTTCACATAGGTTGTCATTTCTTTGAGGGTTGGGGTCCACATATAGGGAACGTGTTGTTTTACTTAAATGCAGCATGAACCCTCTAAGAGGGTCTCTGCACGAGGAGGGGCCGCGGGACTTTTCAGCTGATTCTTCTGAGCTCTTTGCAAATTTATATTGCTTCCACCACAGAAATAGGAGGTGGTACTGCTTTCTGCATTAATCCCATCCCTTTATTCCAGTCCCTTAATATCCCATAGCACATTTGAGACTAATTTGGAATATTAAATAAGATCTTATAAAAGGTTTAGGGATAACAAGAGGAAAATAATTACAGTGAGTAGCCTGAAACTATAAAATCTAATTTACAACCATTATCAACAACAACACCAGCATGTACTGACAGTATAATATAGGGATCAGGAGCCCAGTTTCTGTAGTCAACCTACCTAGGTTCAAATTCCCCCTCTACCATTTGCTAACTGTTCAACCTTGGGCATGTTACTGAACCTCTCTGTGCCTCATTTCCTCATGTGTAAAAAGGTAATACTGGTACTTATCTCACAGAAGTGTTGTGAGGATTAAACGAATACTTATAACGCTGCCCGAACATAGTAAATATGTACAGGCTGGTAATATTATAACTGAGCACTTTTTTTTTAAGCCAGGCACTTTACATATATTAATTCAATCTTCACATAATGTTCCAATTCAGTGGTTCTCAAATTTTTGGTCTCAGGAGCTCTTTACACTCTTAAAAAATATTGAGAACCCCAAAGCATTTTTTTTAATCTAGATTATATCTGTATTTGCTGTATGAAAAAATTAAAACTGAGAAATTTAAAAATATTAATTAACTTAAAATAATAATAAACCCAACACATATTAACAAAATAACAATTATTATGAAGAATAACTATATTTTCAAAACAAACATTTATGAGAAAGGGGCATTGTTTTACATTTTTGCAAATTTCTTTAATGTCTTGCTTAACAGAAGATAATTGGATTCTCATAATTGCTCCTGTATTCAGATTATTGCAATACATTGTTTTGGCTGAAGCATATGAAGAAAATCTGGCATTATACAGATATGTAGCTGGCAAAGGAAGGAGGATTTTAATAGCCTTTCTGAATAATTATGGTCCTCTCTGATACTACACCAAAACTCTACAAATGGTAGTTTCTTAAAGGCTGGTTGCAGTGTGGCATCTGAAACCGTATCATTGACATCGGTCACTTGGAAAATATTGAGTCACTGAGTTATGCTCAGTGATATGAGTTATGAGATATGAGTTATGATACGATACTGAGTTATGATACTGAGATCGTCCAAATTTTGAAACATTCACATTTGTTAATGTCACTACCAATCTCATTCTAAAAGTCTCTAAGTATTGGATAGCTGTCAAGCTCATGGGTTTTCCAAAATTCTGATTTTCCCTTGCAAGTTTAAATTCTATTACTGGAACAAGCCTGTCACTTGTTTCCCTCAAAATGAGAGACTTGGTTCATTTTCGAGATGTTTGCTGAATACCCAGGTCTGAATAAGCATGGGTTGTCTGCCAGTCATTCTTCAAGTTGAAATGGTGTTGCAGGAGAAGGCAGCCAGCTCAGCTGGTGACACAAACAATCAGACTCGTGCTGTTCCTCGAGGCAACCATCCTACTGCTCGTGGCAGCAAAGGTGTTCTATGTGTACTTCCCGTTTTGTCACACAGAATATTAAAAAGACTCCTCTCAATGGTCGAGATTTCATAAAAGTTATAATTATTACTGCTTCTCCAAGGTGATTCTTGAGGACATTTTTTTCTTCAAGTGCAAAGAATACAACGATTAGTGGTTTGGTGCTCCTGCCTTGATTCATGCTAAGGCACCAACAGCATCAATCATCATTTCTTTTGTGTCACTGGAGCAAATTTCAACACAATGGAAAGCGCAAATAACATCTTAGTGTTATTATGAAAATAGTTTTTCCCTTGTGGACCTTTTGAATGATTTGAGGGGACTCCCAGGGGTCTCGTGACCGCGCTTTGAGAATGGTTACTTTAACACTCTGCCTCCTAACAGTCACCTCAAGCTCATCCAGAATCCTTTACGTTTGGACCCAGTAGATCAAAAGCCAGTCCCCTCTCTGGTCTTCCAAAACGCCACAATTGGAATTCTCCGTTTCTGTTTTTTCTCTACATGTTTGGTGCTTGAAAGGATAAGGTCTTTCAAAATCAAAGGAGACCATGTCTTCTCATGTGGTGTGGCCACACTGGACTGGGTGTGAACATCATAAAGCCAATATTCCTAAAGAGGTACAGTGTCGGGGGATGGCTCATCCGACATCGTCAGAGCTCTTTTAGAGCCCCCACTGATCCTGGCCTGGTTCCAGGCCCATTGTAGTGTGAACACCATCCTGTAAGGGCTGTTCTCTCCTCGTTATATAGCTGGCTGTGGGTGATGTCGCTGACTCTGAGGTGGTTCCTGGAGGAGAGATGGGCTGCCAGAGGCATCATCCATGTATCCCAGACCCTCATACTCTTCTCCCTGACCAGGGAGTACACGTCTCCTATCTTTAGGTCTGTGACTACAGGCATCACTCATGTGTTGGTCTTTATCCTGCCCAGAGCAGTGTTCAGCTGGGAATAAGAAGTGGGGGTGGGGGAGAGGGGCACAGTGGTAATATCGTGGGATAAAGACCTATGGAAGTCCTGGACAAGCTCATAAACGAGTGATCCTTTAGAGCCATGCTCTTTTATTGTAGTTGAAAAAATAACACTCACGTGCCTCGCCAAGCAGAATTGACACTTGTTAATGTTCTGTCATATTCATTGTAGATCTATTTAAATAAAAGAAATAAAACATTACAAACAAGGCTTAAGGCCCTAAGCCTTAAGCCTTAAGTCGGTATCCATTTCACATTTATTTTGGAAAGGCAGTGAGGAGAGGGCAGAGGAGGGTAATCACCCTCTCCTTCTCCCAGCAGGTCAGCGCCCAAACTTGCCTGCCTCAGTCAGCAAACACAAAGCAACACAATTAATGGACGGATGCTCCTTAGAAGGCAGTTTAGCAGTGGACCTCATCTCCCCACCCCAGGTCCCCCCATCCCAATATGCCAACCACACACAAGATTCTTTTTTCTTCTTTTTCTTCTTCTTCTTCTTTTTTTTTTTTTTATTTGCTGAGGAAGGTTAGCCCTCAGCTAGCATCTGTGCCAATCTTCCTCTATTTTTTTGTATCTGGGACACCTCCACAGCGTGGTTGGTGAGTGGAGTAGGTCCGCACCTGGGATCCAAACCCGTGAACCCGGGCCACCGAAGTGGAGTGTGTGGAACTTTAACCACTTGGCCACGGAGCTGGGCCCCACAGGACTCTTTCTGAGAGGAGTTCTGGAAACTATGATTTTCTGGGTCTAGTTGCATTTCATGGGAATTTTGATGCTCCTTAGAAACTGGCTGTCCGTGCACTGCTCCCGCCTGTTCATTTCTCCTCCTCTGGCTGGAGTTACATGAGCCCAGCAATGCCCACACGGATGACTTGGTCAAGGAAATTGGCAGTTGTCTGTGTCCAATCAGGAGTAAGAGAGAGCACAAACAACCCAGTCTTGCTCTTTTTCTCCCCACGTCTCCACAGCTATAGTAAATCAGATTGCCTGACAATTTTCTTTCAGCTGCATCTGAATCTAATGCCCCTCAACCTAGAAATTTCCATTATATCACTCAGCGCATGGCAAGAGCAATGGGCTTCTCTGATTAGTGAACCTGAAGAGTAGGAATGAATCACGGTGCCTTTGTATTCTAGAACATGGAGCTGGGATGAGTGAATTCGGGAGGTCGGCCAAAACCAACCCCAGTGACTCAATTCTTACATGATTTAAAATGAACATAAGTCTGGAGACTTATGTTGAATAAATATCTCTATTTCATAAGCAATAAAGAGAGGAGTGAGGGGGTAGGGCTAAGGAAGGACTGGAAAGACACCTGCTTCTGAGCATCTTTTGCTGTCAGTTTCCCTCTCCGTAAGATGGGGCCACTCATCACGATCTGCTCTCAGAGGGCTGTCACTGTGAGCAGTATATTTTAGAAAGTGGCTTGGAAAATACCTTACACCAAGTCAAAGGCAATTTCACAGGGGCAAGAGTTGGGCTTTATACCATAAAAGGAGAAAATAAGAGAAAATAACAGATCTTGTCTCTCAGAACAGCTCAACATCCAACCAGGAAGGCAGGAATTATTCTAGCTCTTCTCAGAAAACTGGAAGGAATTTAGGGGCTCTTCCAAGTCAACTGGAACACAAGCTAGAGTGCTAAGCTTTCTATCATCTGAGAATCAGGTAGAACAGGACAGAATGCTAAGAACATCTGGAGAGTGGAAGAAAAGGTGTGCCAGGAATTTGCGTAAACTAATAACTACAAGGCTTCGGAGGAAACTTAATGGGTGCCTGAAGCAACCCCTAATCCAGATCCCCTCGTCCCTCATTGTCAGCTGATTGTCACACCTTTGCTTGAAAGTTTCCAGGGACCGGGATTTACCACCTTTTAGGGTAGCCCATCTCCGTTTTGAGTATCTTGCAACGTTATACGTTGTTTACCAAATCTCCTGCATGAAACGTTATTGCATTGAGTTCTCTCATCTCCTAATCCTTCCTCTCTGGACATGCCCCAGTTGGGCCGGGTCCCCGACAAGCGGTAGCACTCAGAGTGGCGCATAGCCCTCCAGAGGGAGCAGAACCATCTGTGAGCAGTAAGGGACTGCTGTCAGCCGACCTCCCCATGCCCTCTTCAGCCCTTCCCGCACCTCTCGCCCTGTGCTGTGGTAGCAGAGGGTGGGTGGGGAGGAATGGAGGCAGGGAACGTGGTGTTGAAGACGATGTCTTGGTAGATGAGACAGGGCTGCCTTTTTAGTTCTAACCTTTGCATTCACCATTTTGCTTCTTCTCTACTCAGGGGTTTTATTCCTGCTCTTTGTGATAAGCATTGATTTACACATTAAGGAGACACTAGTTGATGATTATATTCTACAGCGGGAAATACTCTTGGGTAAAACCTGACAGAATCTCAGCAGGTTAGAAGGTATATCTCGGCTCAACAGCCCATAATTTCTGTAGTGCAGTGGTTCTCAAAGGGCGGTTGTAGGACCGGCAGCATTAGCATCACCTGGGAACTTGTTAGAAATGCAAATTACAGGACCTACCTCAAACCTATTGTATCAGAAACTTCTAAGCTGGGCCCAGCACTCTATGGTTTGACAAGACCTCCAGGTGATTCTGATTTGAGATTCACAGCTAGTGTGGATGCTATCGGTGCCCTACTCAGGGGCACCCACTGAGCCTGGGTGCTCCTTTCTAGCTGCTTTGAGGACTGGCTGCGAAAGGCTGGTGATGGCTCCCTTCCCAGGAGAATTACCTTCAGCCTAACAGAAGCCCCTTTGCTACGGGAGGGAATGCAATGCACACTCTCTCCTACCCAGAGGCCAATGACCAATGGGGCACAAAAGGCTGGTCTTACCTCAAGAGAGGACCAATTTGTGCTCCACAGCTCGAGTGGGACCAGGTTGAAAATAAGATCACCACCTTCTTAAGCTTTCTTCCCCTGCCCTCTCCTGCTGGCTTCTCTCCCCTTCTCCTGGGAGCACTTCCTCAATAAGCGATTTTCACAAGAATCTCCATCTCAGGCTGTGCTTCTCAGAAACTTGACTTAAGACAATCAGCCTGAATTAAGTGAGGAATTGAAAGATTTATAAAGATACTTAAGAGTCCCATATGGCTACCTGAAAATATCTAGATAATTATGTGGAATGTGATTTTTACCAGACATAGCCTGGGAGATGCTTCACCACATACATAGGGAGGAATGCTAGGGACAGTGTGGTGACATTGAATTTCTTTAGTGCAGGAGGATGGCTGACCCAGTCCTTAGCATTCCTGCAGCACTTCAGCATCTTTGTTAGTTTTTTCTCAGACCTCCAGTAAGGCCGATGATTAAAGCCTTTTGGCTGATAAGCAGAATGAATCACAATGAGGTTAAGTGATGGCTGAAAGTCAGTTGCTGAATAAAATTGAGGTTCCATCCCACCCACTCACCCACCACCTTTCTCTTCCAATGGTCCAGCCTTCCTCTGATGATCTAGTGACATTCACTAGAAGCAAATCCTCATCCCTCAACAGCTGCTTTCCTAGAAATAATAGGAGGAAAATTTGGCAAACTAGACAAAGTCTCAGTAAAATGAGAGACTGATAACCAACATTTAGCACTGAAAATGATTTGATGCTTTCATCAACTTTATAGTTTGCTGTGTTTGCCTAGAACACAGTGGAGATTTGACAACTATCTGGATTATTTGGGCCATGTGACTTCAGGTACCAAAATGGATTAGACCACATCACATCTCTAGATATAGAGTATGCACAAACTTTTGGGAATCTCTTGAGTTGGGTCTAAAGAGATGCTGGTGCATTGAGACTAGAAGATGGGGAGAGCTCGACCTTCAACAGGCAAGGTGACTTGTACGCGGTCAGGGCTGACGCTGCTTCTCCTTCCTCCGAGCACTCCCGGAGTTGTTAGACTAGCTGGGGTGGATGAGATGTTGAACATATTGGTCATGTCTGATGCAGAGGCATATTTGGCACAGCCCCGCTGTGGGGAGCTAGGTGACTTGTAGATGCAGTCTCTTGGCTATGCAGGGTAACCATGACCTTTTGTGCTTGGCTCAGTGAATCATTCCATTCAACAAGTGCTTCTACGGAAACTTTATTATGCACCAGCCAGTGTACCAGGTGCTGGGGATAGAGAGATGAAAGGCGTAGACAGTCCTTGATTTCATGGGCGGGGTGTGGAGATAGATAAGTGCAGCAAGAATTACTTTGTTTGGTAAGTGCCGAGGGAGCACACAGGAGGGGTGCCCCTGCCCTGTCTGGCTGGAGGCTGGGTGGGCAGGGGAGGAGTGATTCTTTAACGATTTTGAAGGATAAGAAGAAAGGGCCAGAGAAGAGAAAGGGTGGGGTGGGGAAAGAGGGAGAGGAATAGAATGTCATTCCAGGCAGGAGGACCAGGATGGAGAGGGGAAACACGAGTAGATCCTTTTGGCTGAAGTGCCAGGTGTGCGTGTGTGTTGGGAGGGGTGGAGGAAGGGCAGCTGCAGAATGGAGTCTTGGGAGAGAGGCAGGGGCCAGAACATGAAGGGTCTGGGAAGCCACAGAGGGACTGCGGACTTTATCCTAACAGCCATGGGAAGTCAGGAGGACATTCATCAGACGAGTGACAAGATTAGATTTTAGAAAAGGTCTTCACGGCTGCAGCGTGGAGGACAGAGTGGAGCGGGACAGGTTGTAAATCCAGGGAGAGCAGATAGATTTGTGCTGGAACCGGGAAAGGAGCAGTGAGGGTTTGAACAAGTCAGTATGCCTTCTTCTGTGTCAGGCAGATCTTGAATTTAATCCCAGCTCTTCCTAATTTTAGCTGCGTGGCCTAAGACGACTTGCCTTGCCTCTCCAAGTCTCGCTTTCTGCGTAGGTAAGATGGTTTAGTGAACACTCACCTCGTTAGGTTGTGAGGATTAACTGTAAGGTGCTTGGTGCAGTGCCTGGAACGCAGTCATCACTAAAACGTGGCAACCTTGTTCCTGTTCTTGTGCAGCTACCCTGATTTGGATAGTCCCCCTAAAAACAGGCGCTGAAACAAGGACTCGGGTGTCGGAAGTTTGTTTGAGAGATGATCCCAAGAAGCACAGGTGACTGAGGGAAGAAAGTGAGACAGGGATGGAGGGAAGCCACTGAAGGGGGTGTTACGCAATGGGTTGCTGCTGTGGGTGACTGAAGCTCAAATTCACTGGACCTTCCGAGGAATCGTTAGAAGACAGGACAAAATTGCACCTCCAAGGAACGGGAAAGCTGGGGTGTTTATCCATCAATGCCTGTCCCTAGCTGGCTGGAAGTTACCTTTGCAGGTCTTAAATCCCCAGTACTTCCAGACCGCTCTGTGTACAGGCTGAACATGCTTCTGTGGCCCCTACGCTGGTGGAGCCCCAAGTCCTCGGCAAGTCTCAAGCAGCAGAAACAGGTTCTTGAGATGGGGACTGTCTTTGTGAAACTGGAAGTGTCCACCGCAGCTGAGGTGAGCTCAGAGGTCATCAGTGGGGACGTGGGCAGAGCATCATATCTGTCACAGTGGAGTGAAGGAACAATTAAATGATATTTAGAAGGTAGAATCAACAGACCTTGATGAGCGGAAGTAAGAAATGTGGTGGAGGGGGCTGGCCTGTGGTATAGTGCTCAGCTGTGGTGGCCCAGTCCTTGTCAGTTTGGATCCTGGGCGTGGACCTATGCACTGCTCTTCAAGCCATGCTGTTGTGGCATCCTACTGGAACTGGAAGGACTTACAACTCTGTACTGGGGCTTTAGGGAGAAAAAAAAAAAGAGGAAGATTGGCGATAGATATTAGCTCAGGGCCAGTCTTCCTCACCAAAAAAGAAAGAAAGAACAAAGAAATATAGTGGAGTCTCAAAATGACTTTTGTATTTTGGATTTAGTCTAAAAACTTCAGTCCCATTCACTGAGTTTAAAATAATTGCCAGACGGGTAGTTTTGGGGGTAGTGGTGGCAGAGAAGGGAGTATGATTTTCATTTGGATATGTCGAGTACAAGGTGTTTGTGATATAGCCAAGTGTCATACCGGGTTGGCAAACGGAATTTTCCTAATTCCGAATTAAAGGATGCAGGGCTTCACTTTGACATGTTGAAATTTATTTAACAAGTTTTGTGGGAGGAAATTCTGTACTCTGATAATGAGTGAAGACTTTTCCCCCCTGCTAAAAAAGCACATTTAATCTGGTGGTTTAAGTGACGGCTTTTAAAACAGCCTGGTGTCTCTTTCTACCTGCTGTTCTCTTATTAGGTGACTTTGAGCCTGTTGGTGAAGTCCATTGCAGATTATTTCCCTCTGAAGAAAGGGAATAATAAATACTCTCCTGAGTTTTTGCATAGCTGTTGAAAACTAGACAGCATTTTCAAAGCCCGTCTGCGTTGTTGCGAAGCACAGAGCCCCATCGAGTATTGTCTCACTGCTTCAGTTTGCTTTCAAAACTTAACAGCATCCCAATTATCCTGTTGTTACTGAATTCAGTACTAAAGTGAATATGCTGGTTTTCTAAATTGGAATTTTTAGATGATAAAAACTTATATTGCCAAGTGAGATAAGCCAGATACTTAGCTAATTATGGCATGGAACTCATCCTGATTGTATATATATATATATTTTTTTTCTCTTCATGTGCATATATATTTGTATTTGGAGACACGCATCCTGTTTTTGCTCTATTTCAGAATGCATTTTTCAATAGATGTTGAAACCACTTACATTTTAATTTTCTGAAGTGGTTTCTTTGATGGATATTTTATTATAGGAAGCATAGGACATTCGAGTCAATGGGGCCAGACATAAAAATGTGAAATAGGTAAAGTCTGGCTTTAGCTTTCTCTTTCAAGGTGACCTCCTGCTTCCCCAAGGGCCTGCCATGGCCAGGGCTCGCTGTCAAGGTGCCCAGGGCTTGCTGGCCTCCGCCTCCAGAGAGGTGTTTGTAGTACCATCACAAACCTCAGGCTGTGAGTTTGCTGATGGTGTTCGCATTAGCCATCCTTGTTTGTAGAGTGTTGACTATACATGAGGCTCTGGTCTACAGAGTGGTACTGGCAGAAATGAAGAGAGCAAACCGGCATCAGAACAAGGTCAAGCATCCAGAGTCTGTTTCATCTTCCTAGTGGGTGGAGCTGCCCTGCTAGTTACCAGTGGAGGCTGGCTCCAGAGGAAGGAAAGGAAAGAGGAAGTAGGACAGAATGTAGTGGGTACTTCTAGAAACAGGACTTGTGCTAAGTATTCTGCATATATATTATCTCATTTAATTTAACAAAACAATATGTTTTCTGAAAAATGTGCTTGAGAATAAACATTTTTTTTGAGAAAAGTAGCAAGCCTCTTTCATCTAGCTCCTATTTTTCTGAGAGTTCCTCCTGCTGGCCCTTAGAAGGGCCTCCTTCCTTTCTCTGTTTAGACAAACAATTTTAAGGACTGAATTATGTGCTTGGTTTTTTTAAAGGTTACGGGTGAAAATAAGGTATTTTTTTCCTTTTTCTTTTCTTTTTTTTTGAGGAAGACTAGCCCTGAGCTAACATCCATGCCCATCTTCTTCTACTTTACATGTGGGATGCCTGCCACAGCACGGCTTGATAAACGGTGTGGAGGTCCATGTCCAGCATCTGGGCTGGCCAACCCCAGGCCACCGAAGCAGAGTGCATGAACTTGACCCCTATGCCACCTGGCCGGTCCCTAGATGTTTACTTTTGAAGGACAAAAACAGGCAAACACATTCAGAGACTGGATGCTTTTGGACTGCAGTGTGGAATTATTCATTCTTCTGCTCTGCATTTGATGGGACTGGCTCGACAAGAAAGCTTCAGATGTTAGAAAGGGGTTCTACCCAGGGTCTCTCTCCTGTGGCCTGGTCATCAGGGTTCTGGAGCTGTCTGGTAACCTGGCCAAATCCCACTATTTCTTCCAGAACCTGAGGTTTGGGCCATCTGAGCTTGTCAGGCGTATGTTCAGCTCAGTTGCCTGCAGAAACTGCCACACTTTGCACAGGTCGTGGGTGGCGAAGCACTTGTGTGTGCCCACCCTGCTGTTCAGCTTGGAGCCACCACTGGTTTCAATTATGACTTCAACAGGCAGCTTGGAGGGCTCCTCTATTCATTACGGTGCCTCACACTCTGTAATTAGTAATAAAGGAACACAGGTACTTCACAAAGGTAAAGAGCTAAACAATAATCAGGCAGTAAAGGCAATGCATTGGGATTTTTTTTCAGCTCTTTGTTTCTTTCAACTTAAAAAAAAAAAAAAGACTTTCATTGCTTCGTTTTATTTTCTTGCCTTGAATAATCTGGGTTTGAATCTCATTCTGGCCACTTATTAGCTGTGTGACTTTGAGTGTTTTACCTAACCTCGCTGTCCTCCAGTTTCTTTATGTGTAAAACGGAGATAACCATAGTTCCCATCTCATGGGGGTAGTTTGAGGATTAAAAGAGCTAATTCACGCAGAGTGCTTTGTAAGGAGCTTTGCTCATGTAAAAGCTTGTTCTGTAAATGTTAGTTCTCATTATTATTACCATTTTAATTTCAAGTGAAATGAATGCATAGCGTATAAGACATAGGCATAGGTCTTTTAAAAAACCTTCCATTACATAGATTTTCAAGCACAAACACATGAATTGGTATCATTACCCCCCCATACACACATACGTACCCATGCTAGCATTGACAGTGATCAATATTTCATCAGTCTTGTTTCACGTACCCCCCTGTGTTTTCTTCTAGAATATTTTAAAGTAAATCCCAAGCATCATGTCATTTCCCCCATAAATTTGAGTGGTTTTTTGATATTAAAATCCCTAATATGCCAAGAGCTTCTTTTTGATGTTAATGTCCCTAATATGCTAAGGGCTCTTTGGGACTGTCATCTTAACCTTGAACCCCAGGAGGACCCCCGGAGGAGTTACTGCAGTTAGTAAAAACTTTACAGATGTTTGTTCAATTAGTGAATGAACAGCCCAAACAGTGTTCCTCCGCCTTTTGGTAGATGCTCCATAGATATTTGTTGAGTGAATAAACGAGGGCAGCAATTTTACAGAGTGCCTGATGTATACGGAGATGCATGTTTTACAAAATCAACAAATATTTTTAATACTTGGATGAGACTTTTCAACACCTGAAATCCCACAGGTTTAATATTGCCGTGAACATTCATAATGCCCAAATAATTAGCACTTGAAACAAGGTTTCATTCTGGTACTCAGATTATTTGTGAAAGTCTGACTGCAACTTCGTGAAAAGCAATTAGCAGATTCTTCAAACACATGACAAATCCTTTATTACTGTGCTTATAAGTGACATGGTTTACAGAAAACCAAATGTAATTAAATAACATCGAACTTGAAACCTACCACAGACTCAAGATATATAAGTTATACTTGGCAAGGCAAAACTTCTCAAACACTAGGTTGTTTCAGGTGAAAGATAAATTCCCGTTAAGTAATTCCAACGCGTTTTGTTTTTTGTCTTACAGACAGTTCCTTTGGCAACAACTTCCACTTTAGCTTTTATTATATAAAAATATAACAAAATTTCATTATATACAAACATTACATTACACAATGTACAGGTTAAAAACACTAAGAAAATGGCAAGCTGCAAGTGAAATTAAAGTCAATAGCATGATAAGAAAAATTAAATACTGCACACATTTCATAAAAATTACATTAACTACATTTTTGTTTGCAAATACCAAACAGTACCAAGGTGATTGGAAATAGCTTCCAACAACTTCATTTTAAGGCACATCTTGCATATTTATATATACAACACTGAAACCGGTCAATAACTTAGGGGCGTCTCGGAGTGACCTGTGTATGTGTGAAGACATGCAGCGTGGGATTACACATTTTCATTGGCTTCCTTCTTTGGGGACAGGTACCTGCCAGGGGGGGACTGATAGAGGGGCACCCCGATCTCCTGTAAGTCTGGGAGCCTCCCTGGACGGGGTGGGGAGAGCAGAGTGACTGTCCTGTCATAGTCTCTGTGTAGCACTTTCTCATAGACGCTCTGCAGCCCCACTGTCTTGGGCAGCTGGGCCTGGTAGTAATTGTCCCTGCGCAGAGGATCCCGAGGCAGGGACGTGCTCTTACAGAAGGTTGACATCTGGGCTGGCGGGTGAGGCGGGGGATGCGTGTTGGACCCTCCGCAGGATGGGCTCCAGCAGCGGTCGGAGTGGCCCAGGATCTTACACTCAGCCGTGCACGCCCACAGTCCTGACATTAAAGAGAAAGGGAGAGAGCATGATGATTATCACTGACATTCCACACACCTCCGCCTCCATCTGCACAATGTCAGACAGGGTCAGGGTGGCTGAAAAGGAAAGCGTGCATGAAGAGGAAGGCCAGTGATTAACCATTTGAAGGGACATTGTTTCCTGTAAAGCCACTTAATACCAAGTGGGCTCAGCTTCTTTTGCTGGAAGCAAAACAATCTGATAAGCAGAATTCCCCTCCTCACTTAGCATCACCCCTTCCTCTGCCCAACAGGATGGAAGTGTGCTTTACTCAAATGGTGTGGCAGCCTCGACTTGGCATTTTGAAATTCACTGTTATCGGGTGGGCCGGGATCCGGACCTCCAGGACTGAGAAGAGTTGGGGAAGAAGGAAGGGGTCTGGGAACGGAGATGGAGATGGGGCAAGCAGAGGCATGAGGGGAGGGAGAGGAGGAATGCTGAACTAGGCAGGAAAAAGAGTCCTCACCACTCTGCATGTGGTTGATGAGATCCTTTTTCAGGGCGTCCCCGCTAATGTCCGAATCGCTGTCGTTGAAATCACTGTCCCCTTTGCCGCTGTCTTTGCCGCTGAACTTCTCCGCTTCTCGGCCGGAGATGGTGTTGAAAGAGTGTCCTTTCCAGACCGCCACGGGGGGCGCCGGCTCCTTTCCGAAGCCGGGGGAGGCACCATACGGCTGCAGCAGGGAATGGGGGGAGGAGGGTGGGGGTTGGACGAGAGACAAACAAAAAAAAGTGCCACAGGTTAGGCATCTCCCGCGCACACCCACCCAGACCCCTCCAGTCTCTTCCCCCAGCCTGTCCGCGGAGCACGGAGGGGGGCGCCCTGCCGAAGGAAGGCCTCACCTCGGCGTGCGCGCCGCGGAGCCGCTGCTGCCCCTCGAAGTGACAGGAGCTTTCCCCGGTGGCGCTGCCGCCCTCCGAGCCCGGGACTTCGGCCGCGGCGACCGCGGGCGGGGGCGCGTCGGCCGCGGGGCTGCCAAAGGGCGCTTTGCCGCTGCCAGGGAAGGTGAGCACGTCGAACATGTTGGGCCTGGGCCCGGCTCCCCGGGCGGCCTCCTCCGGGGAGCCGGGAGCCGAGGCTCCGCCGCCCGCCGCCCCGGGCCGCTCTTCCCGGCGGGCCCCCCCTTTGCGCACCTCCTTCTTGCGGCGGTTGCAGGTGGTGGCGATGGCGATGATGGCAGCCAGCAGCAGCGTGCAGCTCCCTGCCAGCACGATGATGACGATCAGCGGCGTGTCCCATTGTAGCGCCGGCCCGGACGCCGCGAGCCGAGAGCCAGGCGGGCGAGAGCGCTCTGGGCTGCCCGCGCTGGCGGGCGCCACCGGCCCGTGCCCGCCGCCTGCTGTCACCACGAAGCTGACGGTGGCGGTGGTGGAGAGCGGGGGCCGGCCGCCGTCGGATATGACCAGCAGCGCCCGGAACACGCGGCCCGGCGGCTCCTGCGAGAGGTCGCCAGTGAGCACGATCTCCCCCGTGCGGCGGCCGATGGCGAAGGCTTCTCGCGGCTCCTGCTGCAGCAGGTCGAATGCCAGCTCCCCATTGGCCCCCTCGTCCGCATCCCGCGCCTGCACGCGCACCACGGCCGTGTCCCTTGCTGTGCGCCCGGGAACCGCCACTTCTAGGGAGCCGTTGGCTGGCGCTGGGTGCACCAGGACCGGTGAGTGATCGTTCTGGTCCAGCACCCGAACTTGCACCAGGGCGCTGCTGGAGAGCTGAGGGGAGCCGCCGTCGCTTGCCTGGATGCGGACGTCGAGCTGGCGCAGCGTCTCATAGTCGAAGCTGCGCAGCGCGTAGATGGCCCCAGTAGCCGGGTCCACCGACACGTAGGTGGACACGGCACCCCCTGCGCGGCCCACCTCGGCCTCCAGCAGCTGGTAGGTGACCTGGCCGTTGCGGCCCAGGTCCGGGTCCCGGGCGGCCACCGTGGCCAAATAGGCGCCTGGGGGGTTGTTCTCACGCACAGACACTTCGTAGACCGGCCGCGTGAAGATCGGCGCATTGTCGTTCTCGTCGCTCACGCGCACTGTGTAGGGGCGCACGGTGCGTAGCGGGGGCGCGCCGCGGTCCTCAGCAACCAGCGTCAGGTTGTACTCCGCGATGCGCTCGCGATCTAGGGACGCCGCGGTCACAACCAGGTAGCTGCCCGCGTAGGCCGGCTGCAGCCGGAAGTGCTCGTGCCCATAGAGGGCGCAGCGCACCTGCCCGTTGGCTCCCGAGTCCCTGTCCGAGGTGCTGACCAGCGCCACCAGGCTCTCGCGCGCCGCCCCTTCTGGCACCAGCGAGATGGCGCTGGCCTCTGGTGTCCCAGGCCCAGTAGTCGAGGTCGCGTCTGCCCCTCCGAGAGCAGCGGCGGCGGCAGCAGCTGCGAAAGGTGAGGTGGCAGGCGCACCCGGGGCGGCCAGCGGGGTGATGGAGATGTCCGGCGCGTTGTCATTGACGTCGCGGATCCGCACGATGACCTTGCAGGTGGCGGCGCGGGGCCCGGGGCCGCGGTCCTGAGCCCGCACGTCCAGCTCGTAGGTGTCCTGGCGCTCGTAGTCCACGGGTCCCGCCAGGGTCAGGCGGCCCGAGCGCGGGTCTAGGCGGAAGAGGCGGCGCGCCTCGGGCGGGGTGCGGGCGCCGAAGGCGAACACTACGTCGCCGTTGGGGCCCTCATCGGGGTCGGCCGCGTCCAGGTCCAGCAGTAGCGAGCCGACGGGCGCGTCCTCCGCCAGCTCCACTTCGGCCACAGCGCCCTGCGGGAATGCCGGGCTGTGGTCGTTGGCGTCCAGCACGCGCACGCTGAGGGCGGCTGTAGCAGAGCGCGGCGGGCGGCCGCCGTCCTGGGCCACCAGCTCCAGGCTGTAGGCGGCCTGGCTCTCGCGGTCCAGCTCCTGCAGCAGCACCAGGTCAGCGCACTGGGCGCCGTCCGCGCGCGTCTGCAGCTCCACGCGGAAGGGGCTGTGTGGCTCGGACAGGCGCACGCTCTGCAGCCCGTTGGCACCCACGTCCTCGTCCACTGGCACCTCCAGGGGAATGCGCGTGCCCACCGCTGCGCCCTCGGACACCTCCACGGGGATCTGGGCCCGGGGAAAGCGCGGCGCGTGGTCATTGACGTCCCTCACCTCCACCTCCACGTGCACGAGCCGGAACTGCTCCTGCGAGAAGCTGACCACATCGAAGGCCAGCACGCACTGAGGGGCCTGGCCACACAGCCGCTCGCGGTCCAGGCCCGCGTCCCCGACGGTCAGCTGCCCATCGCCCTCGCGTACCCTGAGCAGCGAGCTGTTGAACTGCTTCATCAGGCGGAAGCTTGTGTCTCCGGACACTTTCATATGCAGGTCCTCAGCCAGGGTCCCGATGACCGTACCAGGGGCGTCCTCCTCAAAGGTGCTGTATCGCACTGTCTTGCACTGGGCCACTGAGAGCACCCAGCAGAGGCTGAAGAGCTGCAAGGGGAAAAGGCAGGGGCTGCCCCCGCGCCTCGCTGGACTCATGCCGCCAGCCCCAAGTGCTGTTCCAAAAGACTGAGGAAGATTCCTCTCTGGTTTGCTGGTGCGGGCGTAGAGTCCCGGGCTCCTCGGAGCACGATCTTTGCAAGCTCCGTGAGGGAGAAATCTGGGGGCTGCAGCTCGGAGGCTCCGGCGGGCTCCAAGGACGCGCGGACCCGCCCTCAAACGGCAACTCTCTCTCCTTTCTCCGTGCTGGAGCTGCGCAGCCTCGCGCCGCCGCCTCCTTTATAGCCGCCGATATGCAAATCACCCGAACCGGGCAGCCAATGGCACCCTCACCCTTGCGCCGCTCCTACACCAGCCGCTAACAATCCCTGTAATGTGGAAAGGCTTAGAGGGGAAAGCAAGGAAGGAAAATTAGGGAATCTCTCCTTTGTTTCTTTAACTCCTTTTGCTTTTTTCCTTTTCCTGTCAGCGCCCTGCATGTAGAGAAGTTGGCACAGGTCGCCAGGAATAAAAGAAGTGGATGGTTTTGTTAATTATGCCCCTCCCATACCGGTTGCTTGAACTAAGAGCAAACACCCTGGGGGTTCACCCCAGCGGCCCGGACCTCCCACCCACTCTCTGCGTTTTGCATCTCGGAGTCTTTTTAACGCTCGCAGACCTCTCTGCACAGACTTGCTCTGCCGAGGGAGACTCTGCTCTGTTCATCTTCTCTCCCTGCTTCCCACGGCGCCCGGATAGCCTCTCGATTAAGGAACCTGAAGGATAAAGGAAAATTGATTTTATTCAAATTTGTGTACGCGATTGTGTTTTGCTCGTGTGAGC
Organism: Equus quagga; assembly: GCF_021613505.1. Taxonomy (NCBI): domain Eukaryota; kingdom Metazoa; phylum Chordata; class Mammalia; order Perissodactyla; family Equidae; genus Equus; species Equus quagga. The sequence continues at coordinate 53,110,970 of NC_060272.1, read as the reverse complement.
CCCAGTGATCAGAGCTGCCACTTCTCTTTCAGAAAAGAGCCCTGCGATGTGTTAGTATGCATGTCACTGTCCAAATGGCTTTCTTAAGCCCTGGGCGCTAGCAGGGAAAGAAAAAAAAAGTTCCAAATAGGATTTAGCTTAGGCTTGAGGAGATTTGGAAAGGTTTCAAAGATCAGACTGTATCAAAGGCTTATGAAGCCCTCGTTAGCAGTGGAAATAGAATGGCGTGGCAGGCGATCCCATTGGAGGCCTCAATGTCTGTATTATTTCACTGTGACAAGCTAAGGGGAGAGAAAGTTGAACAGTTTCCACAGAGGAGTCGGGCTAACTTGAATATAATGAGCAAACGCCACATGTATCCATTATGTTCCTCTATTCATCCCCAATCACTGCCATAACTCTCCGCTAAACGGTGATGGGCGCTGAATTCCACACAATACCCTGCTCGTATTAAAGTGCGTTTAGAGAACTTCCCCTCCTGATGCCCTGTTCCGCCTATTTAGAGGATTTTCTTTCTGTTCTAATAGGGCCGCTCTGGGAAGTTACTCTCATCCCGTCCCAGAAGAACAAAACCACAGCATGACGTTGAAACCTGGCACGAACCTGGGAGGACTTAACCATCTGCTTACGACAGTGTGGAGCTTCGGCACTGCCAAACTCTGGGCTGGGTGGGTCCCAGAGCTGGCCAGGCATTTCGCTCTGTCCCCACAGGTATCCCCCCTTCAGCATCCCTGGAGACCAGGGAGACGGGGCTCCAAGGAGGAACAAGAGGAATTCTTACTGAAGAGCTTTATTGAGCAAGCTATGCAAATACAAAGGAAGGAGGAGAGGTAACAACAAAAGTCACACATGGAAGGATTTTTTTTAAAGGTGATGGATTTGATAAGCAGACTGCATTCAGTAAACATTATTCTGAATCCTGATTTTAGCCCTGCTGTCAGCATGCTGTCTTTGTTTTCCTCTCCCTCAAACCCGAGGGAATGTGTTCTGAGGTCCTCACAGAAGAGATGCAGGAGTTCTCCCCAGAGTAGGGAGACGAGCAAGGGAGCTGAGTGGGTACTGGGGGTGAGCGAGGGTGAAAGAGGTGCTCAGAGTTGCCAGAGAGCAAAAAATGCAGCTCCAGCCATCAATAAGTAAAAGCTCTTATGAGATCGAGGGAGTGGGGCGGTGGGTAGTTGGGGGCTTTCTCAGAGCGGTCGTACCTCTCGGTTCCCTTTCCCGCCTCCTCCACCTTGCAGCCCCGGGAGTGCTAAAAGCAATGAGACCGGGCAACTGCAGCCGCGCTGGGACGTGGAAAAGGCTACGCCCCCTACAGGAGCCCAATTCTCAGGCTTCTCTTCCGCTTTTTTTCTCCCTCCCATCTTTCATTTAATAGCTTGCTCTCTCTCTGCTCCCGCCTGAGACGTTTCTTGGAGGGTATGTGCAGCCCAAAGAATTGTCTGTCTTCTTTCTGAGACCTGCAACACACCCACTCCGGCCTGAGACCTCCTGGTGACCTTTGGCGCTCCGGTGGTCCCGCCCTCCCTCCTCACCCCTGTTCCCTGGTCGGCCCAGACGCGAACAGATTCAGAACTCGGTAGTTGGACAGCGGCCTCACGGGTGCCACGCGCGCAACCCGGGGAGGTCAGGTCCGCGCCGCGGTGCTGCTGCTGAGCCGAGCACCGGGGGAGAGGGCAAGGAGGGAGAGGGCAGTGGGTCCGGAGTCGCAGAGAAAGGATGTCTTCAGCTGTTCCCGTGAGTAGACACTGGCCCAGAGTCCGGCCACGCGCGAGTGGCTGGGAGCCGGACCCCACGCCTGCGCCCCCCGCGCCCGCAGTTCTAGGCTGGACCGCGGGAGCCCAGCCGCGCGTTTTTTAAATTTGGGTTTTTTTGTTAGGCCAGAACATCGAAACTACCTAATGTTTTTACTCAAATCGCTTCCACGTCATAATGCTCATTCTCAAGACTGAAATAAACGAAGACGTGCTTGCGGAGGTGGCAAAGGGAAGAGTAGGGGAGCTGGCAAAAGGCAAGAGGCGGGAGGGGTGTGGGGCGGCTAGCAGCAGGTCCAACGCGTTTTGTCCGCTGCCAGCTCCTCGACCGCTCGGAAGTGGCCATGACAGCGGCGGCGCCAGGAAGCGCCGAGCGCGGAGCGCGGAGCCCGGGCGGAGAGCCGGGGAGCAGAGCGCCGAGCACGGCTGCGCGGCGGGCGAGCCGAGGCCTTTCCGAGGCGGCCGTAGAGGTGTGAAGGCACGCGAGCAGAGTGAGCTCCTGGCCCCGCCGCCTGCAGCCCCCAGATTATGGAAATACGATTTAAAATAGCGCATCAGCGCCTACAGCAACTCCCCGGGGAGGCAGACCATCCGGGGAGGTGGGGCCGCAGGAAGGGAGGGGAGCTCGCCCTCCCCGGGCGCTGATCCGGCCCCACAAAAGCTGCTCAAATCGACTTGTTATCATACCAAAGGCCTGGGCAGGCTCAAAGGAGACCCTTTCTCTCGGTTTTAGCAACTTCGTCGGCAACTGTCTCGAAATTCTGAGAACAAACACAGCCCCACAATGGCCGGCGTTTTCTCGGAATGCAAATGTTGCGGGCTCCGCAAAGCTGGGTTTCTGTCACCGAGCCTAATGCCCGCATTGTGAAACTCGCGTGCAGACCCCGAGATTGACACCGGCGTCACGTGACGGATTAGGGCCCTAGGAAAGTTTTCAAAGCGGCGACAATGGAGGGCTCAGCCTGATCTGATATCTCCCACAGTTTAGCGGGAAAGAAAATCAGGATATATTCTCATATGTAATAGGATTATCTTTTCCATTTCAAGTTCTATACAGCATGTAATTTATTTTTAATTAGGATTATATCTACCAGGAAAGGGAACTAGACTTCGCTGGGAAGTGTAATTCTAAGGATGGATGAGGAGAGGGGTTATTTTTTAACCTTTTAACTTAAAAAAAAAACCGCCAAAAACTCAGGGCCCATCGTTTTTCCTCCTACAGGCTCACCGCATCTGATAAATCTTCCAGAGAAGTTTGCAGCAAGTGCTTGGCCAAGCAGAGAACAGAGGCAGCTCTTCAGGGGCGTCCAGTTCATTCTTGTTAACGAAAGCACACTTTGGAGAAATCTCTTAGAATTCCTAAGTTGCTGGGTTTTACTGGGGTTTGCTCTCTAGAAATGCAACCAAGGTTTTTTCTATAACCCAAATGCTTATTTTCTATTTTTTAAGAAGTTCCCTGCCCGTGCCCCCCTTATTGGGCTGTCAATACCACTACAATGACTTTTAAACTTTAATACCAAACCACAGAGCAGCATCTTCTATAGCTCTCATTCAAACTCAGCAGTCAGACAATGAAACAGTTTGGGGGTGAAGGGAATTGTTATTTAAACATTAATTTTAGATTGATCCCAGTACCAGAAGCTCACAAACCCTGGACCATTTCCAGATCTGGGGCCACTCATCCTTTTGTGTGTTCTGTCCGTCAGCTCATCCTGGAATACCCACTTTACCTGATAAGAAACAGAACACAGGCTCTGCAATCATCCTGCTTGGGTTCAAATCTGAACATTACCACTGATTTGCTGTGTGACCCTAGGCAAGTTACTTGGTCTTTCTGTATCTTAGTTCCCTCATCGGCAGAATGGGGATAAAAATAGTACCTTGTAAGGTTGTCTTGAGGACCACGTAAGATACCCTATCCAGTGCTTAGGAAGCCCTGAACACATTAGTTATCATTTCCTTTTAAAGCACAGGGAAGAAACATCAGAGGCCATATAATCTAAACCTCTCATTTTATAGGTGAGTGATTTGTTCAGAAAGGAAAAAACCCTCTCCCTTTCCTATCTGCTTCTTTGCTTTAGTTACAATTATCCTTCTGATTCCTTTTTTTCTCCTCCTGGAAATAATAATAGATATGGTGGTAGGTGTATAGATCCCAAAGGAAGGAGAAAATGGCTGTGTGAAGGCTCAAGCAACTTTCCACCTTCATGTCATTTCAAAATCTTTTGGTTCTTTACTCTCTGGTTAAGATCACAGGATGACAAAGAAGAATTTTCAGTAGACATTTTTACCACCCACTTCCGCAGAAGCCGTGTGTCATGACTGAAACCACCACAGAAACAAATATTTAATGGACAGCAACCCATGGTTCTGGGGGAGCAGGAGTGTCCCACAGGACTTTCCCTCCTAGGACCCTAGGAGCACCAGTGACCTCCTGGGACTTACGCACAGAACCAGTGTGTAAAGAACGTTGGCCCCTGTGCTTCCGCTTTCTGTTAGTCTGCTAGGGCCACCATCCCCAAATGCCGCAGACTGCGTGCTTTAAACAGCGGCGACGTGTTCTCTTGCAGCTCTGGGGACCGGAGGTCCAGGATCAAGGTGCTGGGAGGGCTGCTCTCTCCTCAGGCCCCTCTCCTGGGCTGCTGATGGCCGCTCTCTCTCTCCCTGCGCTTGCCCCCGGCATCTCTTTCTCTTCTTAAAGGGACACCAGTCTTATTGGAATAGGGCCCCACCTTTATCACCTCATTTAACCTTCATTCCCTCCGCAAAGGCTCTGTCTCGAAATACACTCACATTCTGTGGTACCAGGTCTTAGGGCTTCAACCTGTGAAGTTTGAGGGGACACAAGTCAGTCCGTACACCCTCAGTCTCTCAACCAACACTGCTGAGAGCTCACTAAGTGCCAGATTACGTGGTAGGTGCTGTGGGAACAGAGATTAAAGAGCAAATGATCAATACTGATATAAATGTATGATGGAATGAATAAATAAATGGGAGAGAAGAGACGAATCTCCCCATCAGAAGAATACTAGAGGCTGGCCCCAAGGCCCAGTGCTTAAGTTTGCACGCTCTGCTTTGGCGGTGCTGGGGGTTCCCCAGTTCAGATCCTGGGCATTGACCTATGCACCGCTCATCGAGCCATGCTGTGGCAGTGTCCCATATAGAAGAACTAGAATGACCTATAGCTAGGATATACAACTATGTGCTGGGGCTTTGGAGAGGAGAAAGGGAGGCAGATTGGCAACAGATGTTAGCTCAGGGCCAATCTTCCTCACCAAAAAAAGTGTATACTTAAAAAAAAAAAAGAAGAATACCAAACAATTTATGTACATATTCTCCCCTCTAGGAGGGTGAGCATAACTCCCCATCCCTTGGTGTGGGTTGTGTATAGGGACTTCCTTCCAAAGAGGATGGTATGGAAAGGAGGGAAAAGAGTAATTTTACATGGAGAAACCTGACAGACACTACCTCAGCCGGGTGATCAAGGTCAACATCAACAGTGACAGGTCATGTGGATAATGTGTACCCTTGATGTGATGAAAATGGCACTTTACCTCAAGAACACAAAACCCCAGTCTAATCATGAGAAAAACAGCAAGTGCAAATTGAAGGATAGACATCTTCCATCTTCAAGATACAAATACAATCTTCGAATCTACAAAATACCTGAGCAGCACTCCTCAAAACCGTCAAGGTGACCAGAAACAAAGAAAGTCTGAGAAACTGTCACAGTCAAGAGGAGCCTAAGGAGACACAATGACTAAATGTCACGTGGTATCTTGGAAGAAAAAATGACATTATGGGGATCTGCCTGGTGACGCAGTGGTTAAGTTTGCATGTTCCACTTCCCTGGCCCAGGGTTTGCTGGTTCAGATCCCAGGTGCAGACCTGTGCACCGCTTGTCAAGCCATGCGGGGCAGGCGTCCCACATATAAAGTAGAGGAAGATGGACATGGATGTGAGCTCAGGGCCAGTCTTCCTCAGCAAAAAGAGGAAGACTGGCAACAGATGTTAGCTCAGGGCTAATCTTCCTCAAGAAAAAAACAATGACATTAGGGAAAAACCAAGGAAATCTGAATGAAGAATGGACTTTAGATAATAGCAATGTGTCAATATTGTTCAATTATTGTAACAAATGTGCCATATAATGTAAGATGTTAATAATAGGGGACACTGGGTATGGAGTTTATGGGAACTCTCTGTACTTTCATGCAATCTTTTTGTAAATTTAAACTGTTCTAAAATAAAAAGTTTATTAAGAAGAAAGAATTAAAGGAATCATAGAGCCTTCCGTCCAGCCCAGAGGCCGGGAAGGTAGAAGAGGAGACGGCATCCCCTTGTGTGTGAGGAGTGCCGCGATGAAGTCTCACACTGCTGCTGCCCACAGTCCTTGGAAGAGTGGAACACCTGGACCTGTGCCACACGTCAAGAGCGGTGGTGCAGGTGTGTGCTGCATGCCTGTATGAACCCAGAGGAGGGGGCCCAATTTTGCTGGGGAGTGGGCATGCTCAGGGAAAGCTACCTGGGGGAGGTGACATCTGAGCTGAGTTTTGAAAGATGAGTAGAAACAAGCTAGGAGTAGAAGGAGAGAGGGAGGGGTGGAGATGAACAGGGCATTTCCTGCTGGAGGACGACCAGCAAGCTCAGGGCCATGAAGGTCTGAGGGCTGGGGTGTAGGGCGCCATGAGGGGCTGGGGTAGGGGTATAGGGGTGAAGACAGCCAGGGCGAGCAGGTAGGTGCTTCATACCCCACGTTAAGGAGTTCCAGTTTTATTCTTAAGGCAATGGGGAGCTGTTGGAGGATGTCACCCCTGAAATCAATAGACTCACCAGGGAAAAGGGAGTGCGAAAGAAGGGCGGGAAGGGAAGTGGAGCAAAAAGCTTACACTGGCGGACTTTGATCTGGCAGAGAGGGGAAGGGCAACTCTCTCAAGAGACTGGTTAGGGAACAGTGACTAGCTAGTTAGTGACCTGGCCGAATCCCAAGAGATTCCGGGCAGAGAGGCATGCGTTGAGATAGCACTTGCTGTCTGTGGGTTCAGCCAGGGGACTGTGTTTGCTGATGTGTTGGTCCTGTCTCCTCCTCTAGCCAGAGGGCGCTGAAGTGAGCAGCGCGGAAGGAACAGCTTGGTGAAGCCTGGGCATCACAGTCCCCTGGAGAACGCGGTTCCTCTTGGGAGCCTTCTCTCTGAAGTCTGGCTCCCAGGGCAGTGCAGGAGCACAGCAGTGGTGGGGAGAAAAAGCAGGTGGCTTTTTGTTCAGAAAAGCCAGGAGCAAGTCTAGAGTCACTTCAGTATGTCTTCGTTGGCCGTCTGCCCAAGAGAAACGGTGGTGGGGCGGAAGCCGGCAGTTCCGCAGCTGGCCACGGCCTGGGGGTGTGGACAGAGAGCCGGTGCTCCCCTCATTGCCTGAAGATTCAATGTGAGGGCAGGAATTAAGGATTTCCCTGGAGCCCTTTTGATGTGGATCTAGTCTGCCCCAGGGAGAGAAGCCCAATGTGTCCTGGCCTACCTGTCCATCTATGTGATTCATCTCTAAAGTTATACAACCACGCCATAACCAGACCCCACCTGCACTCATACCATTTAATTAACTTTTACATCATCTTTCCTTTGTCTAGTAAAAATAAGTCATGTACCCATGCCTATAAATTTAGCCCCAACCCTCAACACATTGCAGCCCTTCACTGCCCATGGGTCCTGTCCCCATGCTTGTAGCCCTTCACTGCCCATGGCTCCTGTCCCCATGCTATTCTCTGAATAAAGGAGCACTACTGCTAGACCTTGAGAGTCCAAGAAGTCTGTCTTTCAACTCCTCGGCTCGCCGAGCCCACTTCACTTTGGTTGGAAAGTGTGGGATGTAGGATGTGGCCTGGGCTCCTAGGAACTTGTTTATGGGTCATGGGAACTTTGAGGCAGAATTAGGACTGATTACCGAGTACATGGTGGAAAAAAGAGGTGTAGATAACCAAAGGAGCCTTCAGTGAGGAGCAAAAGAACCACAAATGTCTGCTTAAACCATGTGCAGGAACTCTGTAGTTGGATAAATTCGATGGATGAATTGCTTTCAGAGACTAAAACATGTTGCTGCAAATTTTGGGTTTTGTTTTTAATAAATCCCACATGATTGAAAAGAAATTGAAGCAGGAAATTAGAGCCTTTTCAAGGCAGAAAGAATTTTAATCGTTGACCAGTCTTTTTTTTTCCTTCCCTCAAAGTCATTGTTCTGTAAGTGCGGAAGACTTCTGACTCAGGCCATTCTTTGCATCAGACGGCTTGAACTCGCCTGCTCCAAGTGGGTCACAATCCACTTTTGAAATGGAAATGAAGTCTGCATGGCAGCCTCACCCTCAGAGGCCTGGGACCCGGCCCAGCCAGGGCATGGCAGAGCCTGGTGTTATAAATTTCTCTGTAGATCTGAGAGCAGTTTTAGGCCATTGATCTCACGTCACCCAGAATCGAGATGGAGTGACTGCTGATAAACTGCATGGTGACAGGCTGAGGCCTTGGGAAAAAAAAAAAGTCTAGATGTGGCATAAAAACAAAAAAAGAGCTGATGGATTAGTTATCGGCCTCCCCATTCCCCTCACCCTGGATTATTTCTGAACACTTTAGAAGCATTTATTTTCAGGTAATTTTACAGTTGTCTTTTTGTCCTTCAGAGGTGCTTTGGTCTACGAAACCTCTCAGGGAATTTAGATGGAATCATTTTTATATGTATTTCTCGACAGCCCCCGGAGGTCCCCAAAGTCTTGCTCTTAGGCCGAACCCTTAGGAAGATTTTACCTGGATGTCCTGGGAACTGGGATGCAAATAACCATCGGCATTAGTGCTAATTTATGATGCTTTAGCCCATCATCCAGCCTGCAGTGCTCCAACACATCGCGCTTTAATAAGGGCCAGCAGGGAAAGAGGTCCCTCGGTGGGAGCAAGAATAGGAGATAGGAGGCTCTGTGGCCAATATTTAAATGAGTATTTCCCCCCTCAAAACTTTCTGAATCCTCTCTTGATTCCAGCTCCTCTGTCCAAAGGGCAGTGTGAATCACCTGTCAGTCCCAGAAGGCCTGGAGTGCCTTCAGAAGGATGCTGAGGAGGTGAGGTGAGAGGGCCAGGGAGATTAGGCGAGAGGGAGATTAGGGGAGTGTGGCGGATCATTTGTGTTTGGGGATGAATGAAGGTTGAATTCTTGCTGCCCTGGCTCCGAGCTCCCGCTTTGGTGTCCAGTGTGGGAACCCGGGATGGGGAAGAATGGGCTGCTCCACGCATTGAACCGAGAGCCCTCTCGGGCACGGCCGGCCATTTGTAGGGCATTAATCTTGCTTTGCTTTGCCTGGGGAGCCTTGTATAGAGGCCCATGGTCTCAGAGGACAGAGAAGAGGGTTAGATGGAGGGATCAGAGCCCCCACAGGGAAAAATAATGTGACAGGCTGTCAGAACATGGCGACTGGGTGACTCCTGTTCCCTCAGTGGCCAGGGGGCCCTGCCGGGCCCTGCATCCTTCAGGGCTGGGAGCTGGGAGGAGGGAACAATATAGGATGTGTGATGGATTACACACTTTTCCATCAAACCCCAGTAGAGGCTTTTGCTGGATTTCTGGAAAAGCAGAAGTGGAGTGGCTTTTTCCAGGAGTGGAATGCCATAAGTAGAATATTTTGGAGGATGATTCTAGTGATAAGGAGCCATGGAATCTACCAGGATCAGAACGACTGCTCACTGAGGACAACTGTGGAGGTATGCCTCCAAGAGGAAATTCAGGGGGCAACAGCAAAATGCAGCTCGTCAAAGTCTGCGGTAGGAGTTCTCCAACTTAGGAGAATTGTATCAGTCAGGATGGGCCAGGTTATGCTTCAGTAACAAAGAATCCCCAAATCTTAGTGACTTGAAACAACAAGTATATTTTTTGCATACTCTGCCTGCCCATCACAGCTGGCCTGGGGGATGTGCTGTATGCTATCCTCACCTGGGGACCCAGACTGACGAAGTAGCCACCATCTGGGACTTTCTCCTTGATGTGGCAGAAGGAAGAGAAAATGCAGCCAATTGTGCATTGGCTCTTCAAGTTTCCACCCAGATATGACACACTTCCCTTCTGCTTACATTTCTTTGTCCATTTCAGAATCTTAGTAATGTAGTGTAAAGCTGCTTCTGCTGGGTCATCAGAAGGCAGGCTTGAGGGAACAGTGGGAGAGCTGGACAAAACCGTTAGACAGGCTGAAAGCCAGGGTATGGGCTCTGAGCTTGCTTCCTCTTCTCAGGTCTTGGACAAATTATTACTTTTTTTTTTTGCGGCAGGAAAATAGCAGTTGGGAGAAAAGCTGGTCAAAGGCATATGCGCCTCTAAATCCAGGGAAGGTCAGAAATAAATTAGAAGTGTCCTCATGTGACACATTCCTTAAAGTATGGGCTAAATTACAGCTCCAGACTAATTAGTGAGGAAATCCCCCAAGAGTGAAAGATTGAGTATTGGAAATGGGATTACATGTCCTCTCTCTCATGCTTGGGGAAAACTTGCATAAAGTATCTTCATTAATCACAGTCCTAATGGCTTTTACTTTTACCACCATCAACCGACTCCCAGGATCAAAAACATTTTACCAAGCAACTTTCAGAGTGTGGAACTACGCTCCGCTGAGTGCTTCACACTTGGGTTAAACCATCTGCCTTTTAGGGGCATCAATCACGGAGACAGAAGTACTCAGGGCTGTGGAACAAATACTGAGAACAACCTGAATATGAATATTGACACTCTGGGAGGCCTGGAGGATAAATGTTCCTCTGCAGGGAAATCAGAAGAGAAGGGATCGTGTATAATATGGAGGAAGAATCTAACGAGGAGAATTTAGTTTATTGTGTGTGCCATCCACAGTGCTCGGCACTGGGGGACAAGCTCCTGCCCTCTAGGACATTATGGTCAGTGGGGAAGGCAGCCACACCATTGCACAACCTCAGTGTAATGTGGTTAGTGATAAATTTAGTGATAAATGCCCAGGAGAGGAGATTGGATTCTAGGACCTCACTTAAGAAGGGGAGACGGCTCAGGGAACTCCTGTGAGAAGCAGAGGGCTATTTTAGGCCAAGCATTGGACTTGAGAGTAAGTGTAGGGCAGGAATAATGGCCATTGTGTACTTCCCAAGCTCATTTATAACCACAAATATCCAAAAGACCCAGAGACTAAAATATCTCCTGTTAGAGATGAATACAATATAATATTCACATTTCTTGAAGTGGGTGAGGTATAAGTCATACATAAAATAATACGATATTTTAAGAGAGAATTTAGAGAATGTGGAGAGACACAGGATGTCTTGCTGGTATCCTGGTTTCAACATTCTGTTTCCAAATTTGTTAAATGAAGTGAATAATTCTGGCTCCACCTATCTCAGAGTTGAGGTGAGGGTTCCATGACATAAAGAATGCAGAAGCCCTTTACAAACAGCAAAGCATTATATACAGTAAGCTGACAGGGAGGCTTAAACTAAAGGGACACGGAGTGAGTTTTACAGACAAGTGTGGTGGTGGTGGGGGGACGGTGAGGGAAGGGAAGCGGCTTGGGGCAACTGCTGGAAGGCAAAAGAGAGGCCAGATCTGAAGTCCATGGGAAAGTTTTCAGCATCTTTGAGCCAAGAGGTGGGGCAGTGGTAAAGGGAGAAGAGTAGAGCTCTGCTCAGCCGAGGTCAGGAGGGGCTAGAGGCTGGACATCGGTTAGAGAGGAGGTCATTCACTGCTTTCTCCTTAGTGCCTGGCATAGAGAAGCCACCAATAAATATGTGTAGAATGAACGAATGAATGAAATAGCATCTCCTTCAGTTGTACCAGGGACCCAATATTGACTCCTTGCCCCCACACAACAGCAGGAGACTCCTGGTTAATTTTAGTAAATGTGAGTCAGGAGAGGTAGCAGGGCAGACCCAGTGTCGGAGATTCAGTTCCAGACTGGGCAGGCCAAGGCAGGAGGCCCTGTACCTTGGACAGCAGTTCCAGGAAGTTGCGATGCCCTAGATGCGTTGCGCCAGTTCCAGACTGGAATGCCATCCTGCCTGTTCTGCCTGCTCTGGGTTCCATACCCGGCAACATTTGGTCCCTCTTCCCTGAGAGCCCCCAGCCTGATTCCAGCTCCCTGAGGAAGGGCTGGCCCCCTCCCACCACTCCTGCCCAACTCCAGGCTGGTCAAGGCAGCTTCAGCATCTGGGTTTCACTGAATCTTTCTTCACTGGGGCCTTTAAGGCATCGCTCCTTCCCAGACGTCAGCTCTCCCGATGCCAAACCCAGCTCAGAGGCGATTCTAGTTCATTCGTAGACAAGCTCATATTATATGTCATTTATCAAAATCACATTCATATGTTAAATTCTGTCTCCAGGAGAAAAGACCATAGCCCTAGGACACATCTTGGGAAGTTTGTTGCTTACCGTATGTCCTTTTGATACCTCCTGGCTGGTTCTGGATGTGTCCTGTCTTGCTCTGTTGGTATTCCCTAAGACTTAGAACGCAACCCTCTGCTGATAATAATAGTAATAATACTTCTAATAATGGTCACGGGCGTTGAGCACTTTGCCATTGTGCAGGCAGTTCACGTCCTTAATTTAATTCTCTCAATGGCTCTGTAAAGTAGGTATTACTACCACAATTTTCAAAGAAACTGAGGCTCAGAGAAATTAAATAATGTCTGCCAAGGCTCCTAGCCAGTTAATGGCAAGGAAAAATTTAAATCCAATTCTGATGGTGCAAACCCCCGTGTGTTTTCTATCACACGGAGCTACACCCTGATTTCACCACCATCTCACTCTCAGGGGGCCGTCTGCTCTTTTAGCTCCTCTGTCCTCTCTCAGAGGCCCCTGATGGGTTTCAAATGTGTGGGACTCCAGCTCCCATCTCCAGCCATGACCCCTCTCCTGAGCTCCTCTCTGTGTCTCTTGGTTGGGCATTGTGTTTGGATACCCAGCTATAATTTCCCAGAGAGTGGGCAGGAAGCAAAATTCCTCCCATCACTTCTCCAGCTGGTCCTTCTTCTCTCTGTCAGTAGCACACTGTCTTCCAGTCTCCCAGATTGGAATCAAGTTTATATTTTCACTCTCCCTCATTACCTCTAACCAATCAGGTTTTTTGGTAAGATGTGTTATGCTCCAAAATGTCTCTTGTATCTATTTCTGACTTTCAGTCTATGGCCCCCATCCTAGGTCAGGCCTCTTCCACTCAGGCCTGGATGATTGAAATAAAGCTTCTGAAGTGAGCTGCCTGCTAGAACACATGGCACCTTTGTGTACATTAGAAAAAGGCTGCCTTTCCTCTGGATAGATTCAGCCCCATGGCAGGGCACATGGCTTGGCAAGAGCACAGGCTGGGATTCAGTTCCCATTGGCTCCTTCAGTTAGGAGAATTTGTGCAGTGAACAGCCTGCACAACTGTGCATGGTGACCCCAGAAGTGAGCCCTCTCCTTGCCTCACGTTTCTCCTCCTTCAATACATTCTCATCTAGGGTGATTTCAAAATATTCAGCAACAGGTATGGCATGGGCCCTGACCAGTCAGAATGGATTGGCCTTAGCTGAGGAGCAGGATCTACAGGCTTCCTACTGAGCCAGGCATTGATGCTTTAATTGCTGGATTTTGGGAAGTTGAGGAGATCATGGCAAGTGGCTAGGGTGGTACTTGGGAGTTCACAGCAGTGGATTTTTACCAACCAGTTTGGCAGTATTTTAACAATGGGCACAGCCTTCCTGGTGCGTATGGGCGGAATATTAGCTCTGTTTATCCTGCTCTGAGGAACTCTGCACAGGTTGCCGTCCAAGTCCACTCATCAGTAGTATCTGGATATTTCCCACTTAGCAATCATCAATTTCTGCTGACAACAAGGACCTTGACATAATGATTGTTCTAGGATAGGCTGAAATTTAGGTGTGCTTATCATCAGAGCAAGTTCAGGCTCTTTGCAGACCTGCCTCCAGGGGGCGCTCAAGATGTCCTCCTCTCTCTCAGACCTGTCATCATTCCACCTGCTCACCCTACCCCGCCGCCCGCAACAGGAGCAAATGAGCCTGGGGTCAAGACCTAAAAAGATTCAGAGAGACATGCAAATGGATACAGGGTAGGGGAGATACACAGAGGTTAATTTGGCAGATATTAACACAGATGTTAAGCCTGGTCATCTCTAACTCTATTTCTATCTATAAAATAGAAGTTTTACTCTTTTTCTTACTACTTCCCATTCCAACAGGTAGCCAGGCTCTTGGCGTTTCCTTGCTTACAAGGTTTGTTCTGGGCCAAAAATGAAAGCTACTCTGAGAACCAGAGAGGAGGAGAGAATGGGGTACACGTCTGGGGGTGTGAGCAGGGGTGTGGTTGGAGCTTTCCCTCTGTTAGGAAAGAAACAGGTGGCCATGCCCTGGGGAGGGGGCCAGGCTGGGAGGAGGGGGTTGTGCTTCTAGGGAGTCGGCTCTCCGGGTCTCCCAGCCTCACCTGAAGGGACCGTATGGTGTCCCCGGGTGCCTGGTGTGGCTCATTGATGGGAGGATTCACTGCAGAGGCCTCTGGGATCTTTGCTCGAATCTGGGGAGAGCACCCCAATACTGACTACAGTGAATTTCTGACCAGTTCAGCAGGATGGTGTTTTAAAGTTTGATTTAATGAGGAAAATAAAGCAACGAATCGTTCTTTCATACCTATATTTGTAAAGAAACTTTTATCCCTGCCTTAAAGCTTTCTTCAGGCCTCTTTCTTGCGTCTCTCTCTTTGTCTCTGCCTCTGTCTCTCAACTCATCCCCTTTTTTATTGCTTCTGGCTCCTCCCTTGTGGCTGGTGTGATAGCACTGGTCCGGGGAGCCTGCCTCAGAGGGGGGCTCTGTGTAACGTCCAGCAGAAACCAGCAGTGGCTCAAAGTAGAGGAGGCGAGGAGTCCTTGTGGGGCAGGCTCTGCCATAGTCAGTAGGGGGAGGGGCTCAGCTTCACCCAGGCCTCTTTCCACACCTTCTCCCCTTGTCTAGGACCTAACACCCAGCGGCCAAGCAGTCTGTGGACTTGGGGTAGCGGCCGAGAAAGCCAGTCAGCCTGTCTCTGTCCAGACCCTGAGTCTGAGGCACCAAAAGTGTCCCTGGACAGCAAGGTGACTCAAATCGCTTCTCGTCTTCTTCCTTAGTGAGACTCCTCTGGAGTTTTAGCTGGGCACGTGGCCGTCTAGAATCAAGACTACATTTCTCAGTCTTCCCTGTAGCTGGATATGGCTATGACGCTCAATTCTGGCAATGAGACGGAAGCAGGAATGTTCTGAGTGATTTTTGGGAAATGGCCTGGATTGCTGTGACCTTATTTGTCCTTCTTTCTTTTTCTTTCTAGAATAGGAGTTGGCAAACTTCTTCCGTGAAGGACCAGATAGTAAGTATTTTCAGCTCTGTGGGCCATGTGATCTCTGTCGCGACTACCCAGTTCTGTTGCTGAACTTCAAAAGCAGCTACAGACTAAATGTAAACAAATGGGTATGGCTGTGTTCCAAATAAGACCTTATTTAGCAAAACAGGAGGAGGACTGGATTTGGCTTGAGAGCAGTACTTTGCTCAGCCCTGGCCTACGATGCATGTGTGGTGGCTGGAGTGAGAGCAGCCATATTGGACCATGAGGTAGAAGTCATGTACTGAGAGTGGCAGAGAAGTAAGCTAAGAGCCTGAGTTCCCAGTTTTCACACAGCCGCCCTGTGAGTCCTCTGGATTTCATTTACATGAGGAAAATAAAGTTCTACCTTGCTTAAGCTACTGTCAGTTGCTAAGGAGCCTAATCCTGACTAATACACCATTCACGTGTGGTTAAGCCCAACTCACCAGAGTAGGAGACCGTTGAAGAACATAGGATTAAAGCTCTAGCAAGGAATGAAGCACGCATTTTCCAGGGGTGTGTCCTATATTCTGCACACCTCTGGAATTTTCCACCCATCTCGATGAACTGAGGCCACAAATAAAACTTTGCGGCTGATCTTTGTGTCCCCCGCAGGTGGGGAGGGGCATGGAGAGTCAGCGTAACTGACTTGTGGTCGGTGTGACTGACAGGCCCAGGGGTTGGCAGGATGCAACGTTTGGTGGCTGTCTCTGCAGCTCCACACACTGGAACCTAGCTGTGACACATGCAAATGAGGTTTACAAGGTGTAAATGCAAGTGAGCTGAGTTTTAGCACCTTTTTTCTTTTTTTCTTTTGGCTGTCAGTGGGAAGCCCTCCCTGGAACCAGTGGTGGGAGAGCCCTCTAGTAATTCCTCCGACGATTTAGTGTCTTGTGTCTAAGGATCTGACACTGCTGAATTCCTTGGGGAGATCCAAAAGCTCAGTTCGTAGCATCTGGGAGTGTCACCGAAGTGGAAAGAATCACGGGGTAATAGAAAATTAAAGGGCTATGGACAAACCCTGCAACTTGTCTCTGACTCCAAAAATGTCTCTTTCTCCGCAGCTGCTGGACTGGCCGCTTGCTGGGAGCCTTGCCGCCCTTCTCCTGCTCCAGGCAATGCTGCGCTTGTTTCTGGGGGCAGACTGCTGCTTTATGGAAGGCCGGGGGTTGTCGCTCCTGGAGGAGAGAAAGCAGAGTGGTGTTGTGCCCACACTCTGTCTTCAAGCATTTAAAGGTGTATGTGTGTGTGTGTGTTTAATGAGGCAGTTGTGGGCAAACTGTTGCCTGTATTACATGAAAGAGGAGAGGAATGGGCTACTTTCAAACAAGAGAGATTTTGATTAGACCTAAAGAAGAAAGCCTTAGCCTTCGAGTGATGAACTACCACGCTGGGAAGCTGAGGTGAGGATGCCAAATCCCTGAGCTGAGCTGACGCATGGCGGGATGATGAGTCAGACTTAGAAGCACGTGGATCTGAGTTCACATCCTGGTGTACAGCCTCTCACTTGCTGGTTGGCCTTGGGCATGTTGCTCAACCTCTCTGACCCTTAGTTCCCTAGCTCACTGGGTAGTTAGGGAACTAAGCTACCTTAGCGATAACAGGAACTCAGGCTTCTTCTAGCTTGTTTCTTGGCCATCCTCAGAAGATACTTTCACCTCGTGGTCCAAGACGGCTGCTCTCACTCCAGCCACTACACATGCATTTGTGAAAACTAATAACCAGAAACCTCATTTACAATGGAGTTGGGAGGCCAGAAGAGAGAACTCTCATGCGTGTGCCAGCAAAGCACACAGGACAGATCCCAACAGGAAGAGAGGGACCTGCATCTCCAACAGGAAGTGATACTACTTTCTGCCCCAGCAAGAAGGAAGGGAGAAATTCCTCTTGCCTAGCAACAGCTCAGCCAATGAGAGACTGCCATAACTCAGCCAAGGAAAAGCCACTGCACTCCCAGTCTCCTCCAGCGGACTCTGGGTTTACAGCAGCCCCTCCCAACTGCTTAAAGGAATGTTTCTCTCCTTTGTTTCCTGGGACTTGCCTGTGGCTCTCTGTAGACCGCATGTCCCGAAATGTAATTCTTTGCTGTTTTGCTAGTAGAATAAATGGCAGTTAATTTGTTTCAGGTCAACATATTCTGGACCAGAAATTGGCAAAGGAAGGTCCACAAGCCAAATCCAGTCTTCCACCTGTTTTGGTCAGCAGACGGTAACACTGCCGACTTGCCAGGGAGGCTGTCAGGAATGGGTGTAGCAGTGGTCGTAAAGGGCTAGCACAGTGTCTTACCCAGAGCAAATGCTCAGAAAATCTGAAATGACAGACGAGAGCCCCTCAGCCCTGCGCAGGTCGGATATTTGCCTGAGTGAGGCCGCTGAATCAGTGCCCACTGTCTGTGCAGGTCGGATTGCACTGAGGACCAGGACAACTTCCACTGCAAAGGCCCTTCTGGATCCCTTCCTTCACGTCTTCATCTTCTGCATCTCAGGTCAAAGCTTCCTCTGGAAACCTTCCCTGGCTTCCGCAGCCCAGTCAAAGCCCTCGCCACACACTCTCAGGACCCTGTGGACCTCACTTTGTCACCCTGGCCTCAGCAGCTGCTGTTTGTGGTTTCTGAGATCATTTGTTAACATCTGTCTCGCCACCATACTCTAAGTTCCAGAGGGCAGGGGCTATGTCTGCTTTTCTCACCATTGCATTCTCAGTAGCCAGCAGCATACCTGGCGCAGAGTAGATGCTCAGTAAATGTTTGTAAGGTGAGTGAATAAATGAAGGCTGTGTCCCTCCCTCTGATTGTATTTATATCGATGCTTTCTGTTCTCTCAGATCAGTTTGCATAATTATTCCCCTAACCTGACCGATTCTGCGCTTTGTCCCCACTTCATGTGCCCATCAGGGGGGCTTGTACCTCACTGAACGCCAAACCACCTGGTTGTGGAGGCCAGAGGCTTCCAGAGGACGTAGGGTCAAAAGGCTGGGGAGCTGTCAGATAGCTAGGGAATTTTGCGTTAGATGGGCTGCTGCATAACTATCTGCTTTCAAAGGCTTCGGGCTAATCAGAATTTCAAAGGATACTTTTAAATGTAATAGGATTCTACCTGAAAGAGCAATGAGCGAGGCATTGGAGCTGTTTATTCCTCTAGTTGCTATTCTAGGCTTGTATCAAAGATAGCTAGGGCCTTGCCATTTTATTTTCATTCTGGCACAAAATGGAAAAATCTAATGTGAGGGCAGGATGGCGGTGCTGGCGAGACCACAAAGAAATACTCCACCCAGCTCCTTGCCTCAGTTATTCTAAGGAGAACAGAGGAGCACAGGAAGCTGACTGAGCAGTGTCCTTCTCAGCCGAGTCTTCCTGTGAATACAGGTCAAGTTTTCTCTTCCTTTCCCCAAAACAGCCTTGGCGGGTCCACGTGGGTTAGACATATCCTCAAACACGGGCAGCACTTCACATAGAAAGTGTTAAAGATCCCCTTTAAAATTAAAATCACTAGTATTAACACTTTTCATTGTTTTTATGACTGTTGCTTTTGACCATCGTAGTCTTGGGGAAACTTGTGTAGAAGAAAAAAAATAAAACCACCAAAACAACCCCTTCTCAAAATTGTGGCCGGGGGAGGGAGGGAAGCTGGGAAAGCACACGAGTACATATGGTATTTTAAAAGATCTGCACCTGCTTTTCTCAGACCAGCTGGCAGACTATTCAAAGAAAAGAACCGTTCTTTCTGGAAATACTCAGGACTGAAATCATCTATCAGGGGGTTGATAGAAGCTCTCTGGGATCGATTGCAGGAAGACTGTGCCAACCATCGTTTTAGAAATTTGAACAGAATTAGAACAGGTACTGTGTTTTAAAGAGCGATTTTGAGGTTTTGACACCCTGTACGTTTTGCATATGCCCGAGAAATGGCAGAAGCAGCGCACATCTGCTTTGCATATAAAATTGTCATTTCCATATTAAGTTGCTTTATAACCAGGTTCCAGGTGCTACTTTTGAGATGCAGTGGAATAAGAGCATCCATCAGCGCATCTGAACAGCAGAAACATCAGGCAACAGCTGGGAGCTGGCCTGTGCAGGTTCCTAAGTGGGGCCCTGTCCTCTGGGGCCTCCAGGCACTCAGAGAATTAATTCACTGCACAAGGCCTGCAGGCGACCTGCATCTCACCCCTTGGCCATCCTGGAGCCTGCATCCTTGATTCTGGTTCTTGGAGTCTAACTTCTTGGAAACAGTTACTGAAATTTAATAGAAAGCATGTGAAAAGAATGATGTATTTGGGCCAATTTGATAGCTATCCTAAAAAGCTGTGCCCGGGCATTATTCCTGGGAAACGACATTTAATTTCTCACAGAGCACGCAAGCCCGAAGGGTTCATATAGCCAACTCTGCTATTTAAAACCATCCAGGGTTCTTGCTGTGCCTTTTGTTGAGTGCAATTGCATTATCTAATGAATAATCAATGCTCAACTGACACCTGAGGGCCCAAACACTAGTCCTCAACTAAATTCACTGATCTGTTGTTCTCTGTTCCTAATCTTTACCGCTGGGCTGCTTCTCCTAACGTTGAAGCTTTGGCTCTGACCTTCAGCCCACCAGTTTCAGGGGACATTCAATAGATCCATGGGCCCCTGGGACCGCAGATGTTATACTTTAGGGCAGATGGACGATATGTATATACTATTGGACCCACCTGTGACTTTAATCCACTATTATCTTTAGCTCCTTTATTTTTTTATCATTCATTCATTTATCCACTTAACAAATATTTCTTGCCAGGGACTCTGCAGACTCTGGGCTTGAAGAATGCTTTTGTTTCTGTTCCTGCCTTGAGGAGTTTGCGGTAGTTGCAGGTCCCAGGATGTGGCAGTAACTCACTTCGACCTTGGGCTTTCTCTCTCGGGGTCTCAGACGTTGGAATGGACCATGTCTCTGATTTCTCAGAGCCTGGAGATTCAGGGTCAAGGCCCGGCTCTCCTGGGTATGGGAAGTTTTTTCATGTGTTTAGCGACATTTCACTGTCGGGTGGTGGCAAAGCCAAGTGGGTTGATTCTGCACTACAGAAGAGAACGTCTTTCATCTTTTCAGCTCGTAGAAGTCCAGCGTGGTATGTCAGAGCACCTGGAGGGAAAGGATTATATTTTATTCATTTGGCCTTCTCAGCTTCTGGCACAGAATTGAGCATGTAGTAGGAGCTTTCAAAATGAATCGAATGTGAATGGACATATCTGCTCAAAGTGTATATCTTACTCCGGGATCAATGGGCTCATCTTCCTGGACGAAGGGAAGCTTTATTGTTCCAGAGCATCATTCAACTTCTGAAATGGAGACAGGAAAGTGCTGCACAACAGTTCCCCATGAATGCAGCTAAACGGGATGTGACTAGACATGCCGCCTAGCAGAGCCTACGATCTTCATTCTTCAGGAAGTCGTGGATGAGGCGTGGACACTTACTGCAGATGGGAGATGCCAGAAAGTGGCTACACTTGGAGATTGAGCAGGAGTTTGGGGACCCAAATGGTCACTGGTTTGGAGTCCCTTCTACGTAACTCCCTTTGGAACCAGGATTTCATTTGTTCAACAGACGGCATGAAAGGTTCTGTTCTGGTCACTGGGGATATACTTGAGAGCGAAATAAACAGAGTAAATACTTGGAGGGTATCTTAGAAAGAGACAAGTGGTATGGAGATGCATAAAGCAGGGAAGGGGGACAGGAATGCTGGGGTGGGGACAAATTTAAATGGAGAGGGCAGGGAAGTCTAATTGAAAAGGTGATATTCGAGGAAAAGATCTGGAGCTGGTGAGGGAGTGAGCCGCATGGATTCCTCAGGGAAGACTATCACAGACAGAAGGAACAGGAATTGTTGAGCCTGTGGCGGGTTGTGCCTGGTGTGTTCAGGGGACAGCAAGGAGACCAGGGTGGCTGGAGGGGTGGGGAGGCAGAACACATAGGGGAGGAGCAAAACCTTGTCCATGTTTCTGTCCTTACTCTGCACTTACCGAATTCCTGCAGCTCGTTTGAAGGCCTGCACAGGTCAGTCACCAGGGAATCTAATCAAAATGTGCCCAAAAAGGAAAAAAGCAGTCATTGGGCAAAAATGGGCATAGAATGCTGAGATTTCTCCACTCTGAGTCAGGTGCTGTATGGGTCAGGATCTGGGAAGGAAGCCTAACACCCTTAAATTCATCCCTTGGGGAGTTTAATAAAGGTACTACCTTCAAAGATGAGGGTGGAGAATAGGGAGCGCAAGAAGGGATAGTGCTGTGTAAGGGGTTAGCAACACCAGGAGAAGATACCACTCCAGGCCTGGAGGACCCAGGGACGGAGCAGTTACTGGCACCAGCGAGGGCAGCTGTATGGAGAGGTCCACCTAGCAGAGTCGTGACCTTAGGTTAAGGTCAGTCAATGGTGACCCACTCAAGAGGGTGGAAGTAATAAATGCCTCCACTCACTCTCTTCTCTCCTGCTAGTGCTTCCCATGGGCTGACTTCAACTGGAAACTGGAGGGCAAGGGAGCTCGTTGATGTAGTCCACATGTGTCAAACTTCTGGAACACAGAGCCAGGAGGAGGATGGAGAGTGGATCTGAAGGGGTGAATGGAAGACATCTGACATGGATGCTACGGGCTAGAGAGAAGAGGGGGCTATGGGACCAAGTGGAAAGAAGTGAGACTGAAAAAACACCCGAGCAAGGCGGCCTGTTCCAGGTTGCTGGTTGGCAGCCAAGCAGCCTGAGGTCATCTCACTGGTACCCGGAAAGACCGCCCACTGTCAGCTGTCAGCCTGATGCCCAGTGCAGGCTCCATTTGGAGCCATGATCGTCTGCGCAGTGAGACTCTGTCCAATGCCCCATCTGCCTCTCATTTATGAACATCACCAGTGCCCTTGCATGTGCCCACAGATGGGAGGCAGAGGACTTAAACCTCTTTATAAAAAACTAAATTTAGTTAAAAAACAAAAATTGTATATATTTAAGGTGTACACCATGATGATTAGATATGCATATACACAGTGAAATGATTACTAAGTGAAGTTAAGTAACTTGTCATCTCATCACATAGTTACCACTTTTTTTTGTCATGAGAGCACCTGAAATCTACTCTCTTAGCAAATTTCCAGTATTCAGTACAGTATTATCAACTATAATCATCATGCTGTACATCAGATGTCTGGACTCACTGAGGGGTGATGCTGGCACGAAGGCAGGAGCCTCATCTCTGGCCAAGGTGGGACCAGACTGAGCACGTTTAGCAGGACTGCTGTCCGCAACGCTGTTTCAGTTAACATGATGTAACCGGGGACATTCCTGGGCAGGACAGTAGAGCCTCAGAGCAGCAGCTGCTGGAGGAGTTCCCTATAAATTGTCAATGGTGTTAGGATTTGGGCTATGTCTCAATATATGTGGATGTGTTTTCTTCTGTTACAGAGCTGACCTTGAAATTGGCGATATGGATGACTGGGAATCTTTCAAATTTCATTACTCCAGGTAGAGCCCCAAATCCATAATATGGCCTGCTGGGCTGTGCAAAACCCAGCCCCGCCCGCCTCACCATCATCATCTTGTGGCACTTGCCCCTTGTTCTCTGCACTCTACACCCAGAGCCTTATTTCAGGGCCTCCAACGGCCACATCCTTTTCACCTCTTGGTCTGCCCCTCTGATTCCCTCTGTCTCCTCCTCTAGCCACTTTGTTCCTTAATTTCTACTCAACTCAAGGTTACTTCTTCATGAAAGCCCTCCCCGACCTTCTGGACAGGGCAGGGTCATCACTTGCATGTTCTCATAGCATCTTTCCCATCTATCACTTCTGAAAATTTTAATTAAATCATTAAGTGGACAAATAGTTGTTTAATGTCTGCTCCCCCGCCCCCGGCTGTTTGACTGTAAGCTCTGATTTGCTGCTGCCTGGTGCCTGTGCATAGAAGACACTCCATAAATATTTGAGCGAATTATTGACCAAAAGCTGAAAATGAGTTAGGAGTGGGTGTATACACACTGCACAGAAAAGAAATAAGAAGAGGCATAGATTAGAAAGGACATACTTCCCGCCCTCTCCCCACCCCAGCCTTTCTTGGTGCTGGGAATGAGGAGCAGAGGCCAGGAGAGAAAGCAGTGAAAAACAGGGCGCAGAGGCAGGCAGAGTTGACCAATTCCCCAGACACTGCGGGACGAGGAGCAAAAGCCGTTGTTAGATGTCACAACACTGATCTCATGCCTTCTAGCGAAAGAAAATCTGGTCAAGCAATATTAACAGAAGAAGGCTTTAAAAATGTGAGAATAGTAAACCGCCTCTCTGCTGACTGATTTGCAAAGGTCCGGGCTCAGAGCCTGAAGTGATAACAGGTTCAGGCCATCAGAAATTATTTTAACTGGTGTCCTGACATCTGGGGAATTCAGGGGCCAGCCAAATGAAGCGGGCTATTTATAAAATGTTTGTAGCTCTCTAGTCCGTCAGAACAACAAACACAAGAAGGCATAGAAATACCGATATTAGAATTCACCTGTCCCAAATTACAAAGTAGTCAGGAGCAGAGAATAAAATGCCAGGATTAAAACCTACATCTTTATTTCGTGATGGCAGATTTATATTTGTGGGAGGGGGTGGTCTCTACGGAAGAGATCACATTATAAACTTGGGCCTGACAGCCTCTAAGAAATAATGCCTGGCCCCAGAGAAGGACAGAGTTGAAGTTTATAGGGAACTTAGAGAAATGATTTAGGAGACCCATGAGAATGTCAAGAAAGAGATTGGTGAAGCAGGTGAGGAACCGAGTGAGAAAGGGAGTGGGAATATGTGAGTGAGATGATGGGGGGAGCAAGGCAAGA
Organism: Equus quagga; assembly: GCF_021613505.1. Lineage (NCBI taxonomy): Eukaryota > Metazoa > Chordata > Mammalia > Perissodactyla > Equidae > Equus > Equus quagga. The sequence continues at coordinate 53,087,042 of NC_060272.1, read as the reverse complement.
GGATGAAGGAGACAAATCTGACTAATAGGTGCATAGCCATTGCAAATCCTTATTTATTTATTATTTTTTTTCAATTCTCTGTCTTTTTACTCCTACTATTAGTTTTTTTTAAAAACCTCTTTTTTGGGGTAGATTGACATACAAAAAGCTGTAGATGGTTAATGTATACAACTTGATGTGTTTGGAGATATGTATATACCTGTGAAACCATCAACACAATCTATACCATAAATATCCTTTACCTCCAAAAGTTTCCTCTCTTCCTTTTTTGTTGTTGTTTTTTTTTTTTAAAGATTGGCACTTGAGCTAACATCTATTGCCAATCTTCATCTTTTTTTCCTTCTTCTTCTTCTCCCCAAAGCCCCCCAGTACATAGTTGTGTATTCTAGTTGTAGGTCCTTCTGGTTGTGCTATGTGGGATGCCGCCTCAGCATGGCCTGATGAGCGGTGCTAGGTCAGTGCTCAGGATCTGAACCAGTGAAACCCTGGGCTGCTGAAGCAGAGCGCATGAACCTAACCACTTAGCCACGGGGCCGACCCCTTTGTTGTTTTGTTTTATTGTTTTCCTTTTGCGGTAAGAATACTTAACATAAGTTATGCTCCCTTAGCCAATTTTTAAGTATACTGTACAACCTTGTTAATCATAGGCCCTATGTCATCCAGTAGGTCTCCAGGAAGTATTCATCTTGCATAACGGAAACTTTGAACCCCTTGATCAACACTTCCTCATTGCCTGCTCCCTCCAGCCCCTGGAAACCACTGTTCTACTCTCTGCTTCTACGTGTTTGATGAGCAAATTCTTTTATTTTTGATTCAAGGTTTGAATTAATGTTTACTAACCATGATAACGTTATTCCTTTTAGCTTACATGGCCCAGCTAAATGGCTTAGATTCTAAGAATTGATTAAGATCCTCTTTGTCCCTTTTCATCGTGCTGACTCTTGGCACTGCTGCATTCTCTGCTCATTTTCTGTTGCAGGCCTGTTTTCCCCACGCCTGTGATAGAAAATGCTATGATTTACAGCAGTTAATAAAGTAATAATATACAATAGATTAAAAGATAATATACCATACCATATGCATAGTTTTAACTCATTGTAATAAAACATAATCCAAGATACAAATAATACATGATAGAATGCATGACAATATGCAACAGAGTATTAAAAAAAAGTGCATTCTTACTTATCTCAGCTGGTGAAAAGGAGGTTCTGGTAAATTGAAGATTGTGGTGAATCGAAAGTTGGAATCAGGCCTGGACACCTGCTTCAGCTGAGCCAGCCGTCATCTGGATGTGTGACTTGAACAGGAGTGGTAGAGATTTCCGCTCGAAAATTCAGACTCCATGCAATCTAGCCATGAGATGTCTGTTCGGGCCTCCAGTCTTCTTAGGAATCATTAGGAAAATCCAGATGTGTTGGAGAGGAGTCACAGCTTCAGTGTTTATTAGGTGACCCTGTAGCTCCCAGGGGTTGGAGTCAACATTCTACTGCTTCTCACGTCCCACTTTCTTTTACACACTTGCCACTTTCTAGTTCAAACCTGACACTTCCTACTTCTCACATCACAATGGTGTAACCCCACTTACCTCTCTTCCAAGCTTTCCTCTGTTTTGTCATCTCCTTTACTTCTACGTAAATTGTAAATCTCACCTTACAGTATTACTATGCATTAGTTTGCTTTGAAGGAAATTAGGAGAGGAAAAATAAAAGAGTGTTTTATGTTTACCCACTGATTTAATAATTCTGGTGTTCCTCCTTGCTTCCTAGAGACCCGAGTTTCCACCTGGTATCATTTCCCAAGCCTGAGGAACATCTTCTGTCATGTCTTTTAGTGCAAGTCTGTTGGCCACAAATTCTCTCAGCTTTCTTTTCTCTGAAGATGTCTTTCCTCACTCTGCTTTTGAAGAATATTTTTGCTGGCTACAAAATTTTGGGTTGACAGTTTTCAGTATTTTAAGGATGCGATTGCATCGTCTTCTGCCTCCATTCTTCTTTTCCTTCCTCTCCTCCTCCTTCTCCTCCTTTTTCCTTTTTTTCTGATGATAACTCAGCCATCATTTATATTATTGATCCCTGGTCTGTGAAGTCTTTTTTTCTCTGTCTATTTTCAAAATCTTCTCTTTACCATTGGTTTTCAACTGTTTGACTGTGAAGTACCTAGGTGTGGTGTTCTTTGTATTTATCTTGCTTGTAGTTCACTGAACTTCTTGGATCTATAAGCTGAAAGTTTTCATCAAATGTTGGAAATTTTCAGCTATTATTTTTGAGGAGTTCAGCTTCTGGTTAAAAACCTATGTGTGGTTTTTCAGGCCTGGCCATAGGCAATTACAAAGGCGTTACCTGGCAGGCCTCACATGGAAAGCTGCCATCCCCACACCAGACTTGGTGCACAGCCAGTGCATTACAGTGTCTGGAAGGAGTTGCAATCAAGAACTCAGGCTCCACTGGCCAGTATGCTCTTGGCATATTTGCATTCCCAGCTCCAGCACCTGCATTCCTAGGTCTCTTTATGTGAGGCCTTGAGCAGAGGCCTTCTTCAGGTGCCTCTGCTGATGCCTCCTTCTAGGGGAGAGGAGGGAGAAACCATGAGGACACTTTCCCCTACTCTGACTCAGTGCGCAGTACTTTTTCACTCCTAGCCCTCCATACCTCCCTTTCCCTGACCCCAAGGTCCATAAAACTGCCAGAGTCTTTTGTTAGGGGCTCTCTCAACAGTGAGACAATCCCCATGTTTGCTCTGATTCACCTGCCTTGATTGGTGTGTCATTTCATGGGGAAAAATAAAACAAAGGAGGGTAAATGCTTTCTCCAGTTTCAGCCTCTTGCTTATACCATCTCAACAAAGGCTTAACTCTTTCGTTTTTGTCTTGTTGCTTTAAAGCCACCACTCAGGTTTCTCTCTCTCTCAGCTTAGTAGAGCTTCTGACATTTCCTCAAATAATTTTCCTGTCCCATTATCACCTTCTCCTCCTTAGGGGACTCCTATTACACATACGTTAGACTGTTTAACATTGTCCTTAGATCTTTGAGGCCCTGTTCATTTTTATTCAATCTTTTTTGTCTTTCTTCTTCAGATGGGATAAACTCTATTGATTTATCTTCAAGTTCACTGAATTTTCCTTCTGCCGCTCTCCATTTGCTGAAAGCTCATGCAGTGAATTTTTCATTTCTGTTATTGTCCTTTTCAGTTATCATTTCCATTTTTTAATGGCTTCCATTTCCTCTCTGAGATTCTATATCTTTTCATTCATTAAAACCTTGTTTTCCTTCAATGATTTGGACATATCTTCCTTTCATTCTTCGAATATATTTATAAAAGCTTCAAATATATTTACAAAAGCTTCTTTGTCTCATAGATTACGCATATGGAACACCTCCAGGCTGCTTTCTACCACCTGCTTTTTTCCTTGACTATGCATTACTTTTTACTTTGTATGTGTGTATGTGGGTCTAATAATTTTGATGGTATACTGGATGTTGCGGGCAAATCAGTGTGGAGACTAGATTTTGTGACATTCTCCTGTTGGTTTTTGTTTTAGTAGGTAGTGGGAGACTGGCAGACCACCTTGAACATGTGTAGGCTTGGTTTATGCTTTCTTAGGGAGTATCTGTGAAAATCCCAACACGTTTTTAAAGCCCCTTTAACTTGTTGGACTTAATCTCCAACCTCTGTTTCCTCCAGCATGGTAATCTTATAAAGGTTTGCTTTTAGACTTTGCTTGGATAGGTCTATTGTAAGCCTTTCTCTGGGGCATGATTTTTACTCCTGAGGAGTGGTATTTCTGGGGTCTCAGCTGGATGCTGGGGCTGTAAATAGGTGTTATTAAGGTCCCTCCACTGTCTTGACAACATCCCCCAACCCTGCTTGATCTCTGATTTTTCTGATCTTCTCTTAACCCCAGAATAGCCGAATTCTGGTATGCCTTATCTAAACTCTCCCCACACATGTATAGTTTAGTCCTTGGCTAAGCACTTGCCAAGATTCCCATATGGACTTCTGAGGACCCCTCTGTATAGTTCCTTCAATTTTTTAAACAATTTTTCTTTCTTTCTTTCTTTCTTTCTTTCTTTCTTTCTTTTTTTGAGGAAGATTGGCCCTGAGCTAACATCTGTTGCCAATCTTCCTCTTTTTTTTCTTTTCTCCCCAAACCCCCAGTACATAGTTTATATCCTAGTTGTAAGTCCTTCTAGTTCTTCTGTGTGGGATGCCGCCACAGCATGGCTTGATGAGCATTCTGTAGGTCTGCACCCAGGATCCAAACTGGCAAACCCCAGCCCGCTGAAGTGGAGTGAGTGAACTTAACCACGACACCACAGGGCTGGCCCCAGTTCCTTCAACTTTTGTGCCCTGCCTCACTGAATCCACTCACTTTAGTTGCCACAAACTCTGATCTCTGCCTACTCAGCTCACCAAAACTTCTCGGTTCCACTTGGACTCCAGCTTCCTGCCGTCTAGTTGGGGAATTGTTCTCTGGTGTAGAGATGGGCTCTCAACTTATGAATTTCCCTTCTCTCAAGAAAGCAGTTTTGTGATTTTATAGGGAACTTGTGAAAATAGTTGCATCATAGGTTTTGTCCAGTTTTAAGTTGTTTTGGTGGAAGGACTAGTGGAGTATAACAGGAATCAGAAATACCCATCATGGATTCTTGAACAAGGGAAATGAGAGGGTGTTGATGGACAATGACAATGGCTGCCTAACACAAGGTGGCTTGTAGTGGGGACAGCTTAGGGTCAAGATACGGGCAAGGAGGCATTTTCAGTCTTAAAAGCTGAGAGCTAAGATCAGGATAAGGTTTGCAGAAATGCAAACAACCAAAAGGGAAATAGCATGATGGAAAAAGAATTATTGTGAGTTATTGATAAATTGGATGTGAAGAATGAAGAAGAAGGTTACAAATGGTGCCAGAAATGTGTTAAAAAAGGGCACCTCTCTTTGGAGATATGTACTGATATATTTATGGATGAAATGATATAATGTCTGGGATTTGATTCAAAATAATCAAACATAAGGATGAGGGTGGGGGGCGGGTGAGGATTTAGGTGAGTCGAAACTGGCCATGAAATGATAATTGTCGAAGCCGGGTTGTGAGTACCATGAGGGTGTATTATATGAGCTTTTCTATTTTTGTATATATTTGACATCTTCAAATTAAAAAATTAAAAACGAACAAACAAAATGACTAGGGTTAGAAAGCTGGGAGATGGAGCGTTGGTGAAGTTGGGAAGAGTGCCCAGTTTTGAGGTAGGGGAAAAAGGGATAAGCCAGTGGCAGTTTGTTAATGTCTAAAAATGGGTTTTCATGCAAAAATGTTGTTAAAAGTGGCATGCTCAAGCTGGCTCCATTCTGCTTCTTTAAGTGTCATGAAGTGCAGGGTGTATTGGATTATCTGCTTGAAGACGTGAGTCATGCGGCACATGAGGAACTGAGGCTGTGGCATCTACGCCTTTTACTTATCCGACTCTGGATTCAGTGCCGGCTGCTTACATTAGCTGATAAAGCCCTGTGTGGTCCAGGTCCACACTACAATAGACAGCCGGGGTCAGACTCTGGCCCACATCTCTCTGAGTGGTTCCTGGAATAATTTCTGGAGGCATTTTGCTTCGCTACTCCTTTCTGCACTGCCTCCCTGGCCAGCTGTACATGCCTGGGGCCTCCCTGAATCTTGCCTGCTCTCATCGGCTCCTTCCACCTGACCATGGACTGCGTAATTGAGCCCAAGAGAGGGGCCTGTTGCCACAGCCTCAGGAGTTTCAGGAGAAGTAGAGAGACTTTTCCACAAGTTAAGACAAAGAAAGAAAGAAAGAAAGAAGAAAAACACTCATTTTTCTCTCCTACTTTCCATTTTCTTTTCTCTCCTACTTTCCATTTTTCTTTTCTCATTCATTCAACAAGACCTTTTAGGTGCCTGCTATGTGCCCAGTTTTGTATTAAGGGTTGACTAGGGGTTCAAAGGTGATGGAGACACAGGTCCTTCCTCAAGGATCTACAGCCTGGCCGGGAAGAAAGACATGCAAGCAGGTTATAGAGGAAGTCACAAGTGCTGGATGTATGTGCAGGGACCAGTGGGACACAAGCAATGAGTGGACAACCATTACTATTTTTTCTCTCCTTGGGTTTGGGTTTTAATAGTGTCCTTGCTACCTATGCATAATCTAGAGTCTCTTTGAATCTCAATCTTCTCTCTCTCTCTCTCTCTCTTTTTGGTGAGGAAGATTCGCCTTGAGCTAACATCAGTGCCAATCTTCCTCTCTTTTGTTTGTGGGATGCCACCACAGCATGGCTTGATGAGCGGTGTGTAGGTCTGTGTCCAGGATCTGAACCCGTGAACCCCAGGCTGCTGAAGTGGAGCATGTGAACTTAATCACTGCACCACTGGGCCTGCCTCAGTCTTCTCATTTTTAAATAAGGCTAAGCATACCTACTTACAGCTTTTTTTATGAGTGTCAAGTTTTAAAAAAAGTCTAAAAGGAGTTTTGCAAACTAGAGAGGTTGATAATGATTATTGCTATCTTCCCTTCTTGCCAGGCACACCAGTGATAGCTATGGGCTTGGCTTTTCTCAGGTGACAGTCAAGTGATCATTGTCACCTGTACACTCAGCCATATTAAGATAAGCTGCGGGTTGCAGCCATTTCCAGGGAAGATCCATAAGTAAGAGGAAGCTTCTTTCTCCATGTAGGTAATAAATCTTCTGCCTAATGACTTCTAAAAGTGTACAGCCAAATGCCCCTTTGTCTGTTTAATACCAGCCTCCACCTTAACATTTGGTTTGCTGTACAGTTTACAAATTACTTCTAAAGTCATAAATCACTGGTGTCTCATAATAGCCCTTTAACGTAGTAGAATAGATTTCATTTTGGCCCTTGTATACAGTTGTGGAAAATATGGCCCAGGGAAGTTAAACGATTTGCCCAAGATTCATAGCTGGTAGTGGCCAAGCCCAAGACTGAATTCTGATCTCTTTCCTGATCTTTGAAATCATCAGCTCCTTCCCGTAAGTATCTATCGCGTGCAAGGCTCCCCTTTGATGTCTTTCAAAGATTTCAAAATATTTTTTAAAATCTTTAAGAAATTATTTGTATTTTAACCTAACACGGCCATCTGAAACTCCCCAGCCCGCAGTGCAGTCACAATCAATCAAACAAACAAATAACCATCGCCATTGTTTTGTGGATTATTTCCCCATGAGGCAGCTGTTTACTTTTTACAAATGAAAGCTCATTGTTGTCAGGAACATTTAAGAGGCTTAACCTGTCTCCTCTGGCATATGGCGCTGGCTTTTCATAATAAAACCGGTTGTGTGCAGCGGCTGACGAAATGGCAAGCCTCTCTCTGGAACTTCATCAGGACATTGCCACTGCAGAACGTCACTGCTTTCCCATGCAGGGGCTCGTCTGGGCCTCTTCCACCGTGAAAGGAAAAAAAAAGAATGTTTCCTTTGGTAGAAAATACTCATATTTTAATGGGTGTGATGTCATGAATTATTAAACTAACTTAACTTTAAAGCTGAGCCGAAAGAACACATAGTGAAGAATGACCTTGAGACTCTTGAAAAATGGGAATGTTGACTGTGCCCGCAGACTCAAAGATGGATTTCTACTTTAGTTTATATTTATGCAACTGTGAAACTTGGTCCCTTGTTCCCAGAGAAATCCTTTGTGCAGCCGTGTGGAGAAAGTTATTACATTTTAGTGCAGAAGAGCTGTAAAGTTTCTTTCCTTACGTCTCATGAAAATGAGAGAGCCGGCGATCTTTGTGCTGAGGGAATGGCCCTGAGGAAGGAGATGTGGAGTCTCTCAGAAGACAAAAGGAAACAGACAGGCATTGTTCTTAAAGAAAGAGCCTAACATTAGGTTCTTATAAAGGGTTTGTGCATAACCCAGTCCGTTACAGTGCTCTCTTGTTTCTGATTCAGGGTGAATCAAAGGAAAATAACGTCCAGAAGGGCGAAGATGATCTGCTGGCCCCACTGTGGCCTGACCACGTGACATGCCCTTCAGCAGCTCCAGTGTAACTAGCGCGGCTGCCCAGCGAGAGTGCTGGAGAGCACAGGAGGCAGGAGAGGATCTTTCAAAGCTTTGGGGTTGGCCACTCCAGGCTCATTCTCTGGCCACAGGTTGCTGAGCAAAACCACAGACACTAATAGTGGGATGAGGTGTCCTTATTCCCTCAGTGGGTGCTGTGAAGCTGTGTCTATATCCACAAAGATGTGTGACTCACGTCTCTTCCTCTTTCTTCTTTGTAACATGGTTCAATGAACAGTCTCTGTAGTGGGGAAGGAGTATGAGTGGGGAGGGTGGAGGAACCAGTGTTTATGGAGAGCCCATTAAACGCTTGCCTCTGTCTTAGGTATGATTCATCACATAGGTGTGTGGTATTACCCCCATTTTACAGGGGAAGAAGCTGAGGCTCAATGTGTAAGATTTTCAACATCACACAGTTATTGACAGAGCTGGGCTTTATTTGATTCTATATCTGTGTGACATCAGAGGTTTATGTGAATTTACCATTCTAACTATGAGGTTCTGGTTTGACGGAGTTTTTATTTTCTTCTCATTTGTTTGTTTGAACTCGTTGGCCATTGTATGCTGATGTCTTCTGTTTGTCCCTCCAGATCCACTCTCCACCCTTCTGCACTCTTCTTTGCCACCTGGCTGACTGATCCATCTTGACTGCTTCAGTGGGTGACCTTGTCTTTGGTTTATAGTTGAGTTTGGCCAATGTGAGACATGAACAGGGCATTGGAGGGCAGGTGGGTGGGAAATGAGATTGGGGTGTTTATTTCCCCATTTTTTTTTTGTTGGGTTCTCTCTTGAGGGCCACAGCTCCTGCCAGGTGGCCCTGTCCCTGTAGCTCCCCTCTCTGGGTTTTAGTAACTGCTCCCTCCCCCTGCCCCTTCAGGCTTAGGGAGTGGCAACGTCAGGTAACAGCTCCCTGCTGTTGCCAGCCTCTGGGTACTGCACTGTCCTTGTGCTTTCCTGGCCCACACTTTCCTAAACTAGCCCCTGGATTAAGACAGTCGGGTTGCCCAATTTGAGTGTGCCATTTGCTTCCTTCTGGGACTGTGACTGACACCTGTATACATCACTTTAGTGATGTCACAGTTAGTGGTTTGGAGTTGCACCCATTAATGACCATTTTTACCAGGAGGGAGATGATTTTTATCTCTTCTTTTTTCTAAGGATTTCCTATTTATAACTTCCAGAAGGGTTCTTTTTTTCACCTTTCGTCTTCCTTTTGCCTTGCTACTTCTTCTCCAAATTTCCTCTTTTCCCTTCAAATTGAGTCTGCAAGACCAGTGAAAGCCAGTTTCCATTATTATTTCCCAAGATTGAGTTTCTTTGGTCTCCAGAGTCTCTACTCTTGTATTAGCATTTCTTTGCAACACAGTCTGTTGGATTGTCCTGAGAAAACAATGTCCATTTTCTAACTTTCTAGGGAAAATTATTATTTCTCCAAAAAGAAAGAGAAATAATGAAAGTACGTTCAGCAAGTAACAGTAAGGATAATAAAGAGGGGAAAAGGCAGGAGATTCAGAATCAAGGTCAGTTTCCTCCATTGTGGGGTTGCAGCAAGCATTTAACCGTGATAAAATCTTTTTCCTGCATAACATTTTGTATTAAAACTAAGGCCATATAAATGAGGGATTTTATGTCTGCACAGTCTTTATTGAGCATGAAGAATTAAAAAAACTCTTCTGGTTTTTTTTTTTCCTTAAAAAATTTTTGAGGTTTGAAAAGCCACTCCATGCCTGCCAGGCCCGCAAAAGAGAAGGCACAGAAGTGGGGAGCGGCCACAGCGGCTCACGGGTTCCTCGTCTGTGCTATTTAACCTCAGACCTCTGTTATTTTGGGCCTCCATGTCTCCTGAATAAACAGTAAATCTTTCCTGATGGCGTGGCAGCTTTACGATGTGGATTCATGTCTATTTTTCAGATGAGCACAAGAGAGCCTTTAACGAATTTTTCCTCCTTTTACTGGTAATTTAGCCAGAGTCTGAGTCTGTCAGCGGGGAGGCTGGTGGTTCAGCCCGTCTCTGGTCAAGGGCAGACCCTGAGCTGCCGTGGTCAGCGCTCGGGTGTTCCGTCTTCTGGTTCCAGAGTAAGGGAGGGTCGACTGTGGTGTTATTTCACTGGTTGACTTGAAATCGATTAATTCTTCTGTTGAAGGTTTGTTGACAAGTTTTCCTGAGGGCCTTGTCCTTTAATATTGAGAAATTTGTGATCTATTCCTGATCCTAAGATATCAAGATAAGATATTAAGACTGTGAGGGGTCCTCCTGCTACCACAGGATCATGCAGGGGGAAAGTTTGCTAGAGTAGTGTGAAGGCTGTTCTTTTTGGGCATGTTGGAAGTGGTCTCAGAAGGTTCAACGGCATGTTGACATTAGACTTACAAGAAGGAAAAACTCAACTCACAGAGCAACTACGTTTTTTTCTTGGTCATTGCTGATGTTCACGGGGTAAACTGTTGGATTTGGACTATTCTTGGTCGTGAGTATGGTACAGAGGAAATAAAAATACTAGGCTGATAGCTTAGGAGTATTTGAAATGTGCATTTGTATAGGAAATCATCTGCCCGGGGAAGTAGACTGTTGTTGGTGGGGATCTGACCTATCCAGGAGATGCCTCATGATCTATAAATATCTGCTCTTTGAGTTAGAATGAATTACCTGAAGACGGCAGGCTCCACATTTTACGTCTTAGATTGCAGAGCTGCATTTCCCATTGGCTTGTTAACAGCACCTTTTAAAATCTGAATTTCCCCAGCATGTTGACCTGACCTGGCTGTTCTTAGCCACCACGTTAACTATGCTTTAAAAATAGCCCCAAAGCCAGCATAGTGGAGAGAGAGCATTTACTTAAACAATTATTTTTTTTCCTACAATGTCATGGAGATCTGAGCCTTTTCTGTATCTTTCCACTACAATGGCGGCATATGGTCCATTGTTACAATCAGGTATTCTTGCGGGAAGTCAGAGGTGCGAGGGTGAATGGAGAGGATATTTGTGTTGAGTTTAAAGCCGCTGTTCTGAGCCCTGAACTCAAGTTTTCTGTAGCTTCCTTTTTAAAATACTCAAACCTTTCGGGAAGCCATGGCTGATATGCTCTGATTTTTATTTTTGATAGTGTCGACTCATGTTTACTCTGCGCTCCTGAAAATTGGTTAGGAGGGCTTTCCACGGAGGAGAAAATGTGGACAAACACTATTAGTTTACTTAGTGCTGAAGGCACTGGCTGGTAAAGAAAGGAGACGACAGAGTTCTTTAAGCCAAAAAGTCAGGATCCTTTTGCTCTTGAAGTATATATTGTTGAAACCCTTAGGAAAGGCCTGTAAAAAAGAAGAAAGCAGATGAAATGAGAGCAAGAAGGCTGAAGGTAAGAGAGAAAACGAAACTGCTGGACTGAAGAGGCAGTCACCTCAATAGAAGAAAACATTGTATTAAAATCATGAATTTTATTACGTGGGACAGAATAAAGTATATGGCTTCACCGAGTAGACACACACACACTCACTTGCACAAACACACGCACAGAAGAAAGAGGAATGCTAGAGCAGAAGCATGGCGGTGTGCTTTATAATTCTGGATTTGTTTTTCGAGTTTTGAATTAATTAGATACCATGTTGAATTCCAAATGTGATAATTAGGCAAATTAATGCTGCAGTGAAGTTATTAATGAGGCAAAATATGCTAATATGCTTTTGATAAAGAGCTCTTCTTCTGCCTTACCAAGAAATTGGCAAACATCTTTTATTTGGGGCCAGACAGCTTATCTCCAGTGATTTACTGAAAAGGTTCTCGGCCGTATGCTGTGAACAAATGTTGTAAATAGGGGTTAATGTCTAAATTTTTGATATGTGTAAGCCTCGACGCAGCACAGCAAGCGCCAGGATGCTCCTAACCGGCCTCTGAGCAGCCGCAGTGCCCAGAAAGGCCAGGGGCTCTTCAACGCCCTTCAGTGCCAGGATGAACATGGCCAAGCCCACCGCCTGCTGGTGTCTTTCCTTTGAACATCATCACCGACATTCAACGTGAGGTGAACAGCGGCTGCCTGCCTGCCAACCTGCCTGCCTGCTGGTTTCTTTCCGGCAGACTTGGTGTCTCCTCTGGTTGTCAGATGTTTACAACTCCTAGCCCAGAATCATTCAGGAACCCACTTAGTGGTTTGAAAGTGACACAGCGGAATTTCTCTTTCCGAGCTTCACTCTGCTACTCAGAGCTCACTGTGCCTCAGGAGCCCTCTGAGACCACGGAGAGACACCATCTACCCTGGGGGAGCCGGCCACTAAAAACAAAATTGATGGAAATATGAGAAGAACTGTCCCCATGAGCATATCATTATTTTAATCCTTTTAATCACACATTCCACGAGGGCACAGCCTGTGTAACTGTGATTCATTCAGATGTGATATTTGCTATGTGAGTTTCCCTCTGCATCTAGGCTAGGACAGTTTTGACTGTTGTCGATTTGAGGAGGGAAGACCCCGACACATGTTTGAATTGGGCAGCCCTGTGGTCAGTCCTTGGCTGGGGAGTGCTGTTACAGCATGTTCCATGGCAGGAAAGAGACCTTTTATTAGCTGTAAAGCGTGCACAGAAAGTGATAGGATCAGCTAGGAATGCGTTTGACTGCAAGTCACAGAAAGCCTTCTAACAGTGGCTTTAGCAAATAAGGAGTTTATTTTTCTCCCACAAAAGCAGACCAGGGCAGCTATGTGTGGCTGAAATGGGTCTCAACTGCACTGTAAGGGTTCTTTCCATGGTTCCATTGTATCATCTTAGTGGGTGACTTTTGTCCCTATGGGCACAAGATGGCTGCTGCATCTGTGAAGACATCTGTGTTTCAGGCAGGAAGAAGAGGGAAGGGTCATCAGTCTGTTGCTTTTGAAAAGGTTTCTTGGAAGCCCCAACCAACGACCTCTATTTATATCTCATTGGTCAGAACTGTGTCATGTGGCCACCCCCAACCAGAAGGTCGGTAGATGAGGTTGGATTAGCTGGCCCGAGGTCTTTGTTACAGTTCTTTTCCTGGTCGTCATTGTCCTGGGGATGAGGTTGTATCCTCAGTTGATTGCCACTCCACGGGGCTTATCCAAAAATTTGGCTGCCTGGACAAATCTGGTATGAAACAGAATTTTAGCTAAAAAGGCGGTGTAGTGTTGTGAATAAACCCACAGACTTCAGGTTGAGCTGTGTGACGTTGGACATGTGACTCTCACCTCTCTGACCCTTAGTCCATATCTTTGTGAATTGGAGAGCGTTTCCAGGGTTATTGTTAGGAAGTAATTGGGATAACAAACATAAAGTATCTAGCATATTTAGCTCGTAATAAGTGGTAGCTGTTAAGGTGGTGAATTAAATCCAGGTTGTATGCATAATGAACTAAGGTGTAGCAGATGTGTAATAGGGGGAAATGGTTACACATAATCCTTTACCTTTTAAGAGAGTGGATTCTGGTAGGTGGAGGGTCCTTTTGGCTAAAAGGATTGATGATCAGGAGGATGTAAGCTGGAATTGATAAAGTCTGTGTACAAAAAAACGAAGAGGTTGAAAAACATGGGAAGGGACAGAGCAGGGACAAGGAGGCAGGGAGCCAGGAAGGCTGAATGCTGGATGGAGGATGGTGGTGAGAGAAATGAGACCCAGCAGCTGTGAGATGGGGAGGGAGGCTCCCGAGAAGGGTGTCTAATGGAGACTTCTGGCATGAAGATGAGCACTGTGTGATGCAAACCCTTCCTCTGACTCCCCTGCAAAACCTTCTGGAAAACATGTCTGATGAATGCTTTGGAGTGAGAGGGTCTTTGGTGAATGTGGAGGAAAACTAAGTCTTGTCTAAATGTTGGTGTGAAGTTACAGCTGACAGAGTTTCCAGAATGTTCCTTTCACACAGGTGCCACCACTAAAGCTGACACTAAACACATATGGAGAGGACTCATGTGAATTCAGTGTTAGGTTTTCTGAGAAGCAGAAAATGACAATTTAAAAGTTGTGGGTGAGATTCTCCTTCCATTCCACTCGTTAGTGTGAGTCCTGAAGTAAGCTGGGAAGATGTGGGTCCGTGTTTTCCTTACTAAGTCTTGGTTCCCCTGTGATCGAATCATAACAGGAGTGTGATTTTAGCATTTGAAAATAAAATACTTAATTTTAATTTTTTTTTGCACAACATACTTCTAAACAAAAGCCAATTACTATATTTGGTGCTTGATTGGAAAACACAAATCAGCAATCTGTTTCAAAGCTGGAGGAAAAGCTGGACGCTTTAAATATATTGAATAATGCCACAGTGCTGTATTTTTATGAGGAAATCAAGTGATTTTCAAGGGTACTGTGAATATACTTGGTTTCCACTTCATGGACCAACTTTAGAACTTCACCCTTCAGTAAAATGTGATCCACTGGATATTAACTAACAAGCAACGAACACACTAATATGTAGCAGGTACAAATCACAGACCACAAACTCACCTTTTTAAGAAACGTGGCTTACTTTGTTTCCTCTATCACTGCAGAATTTTGAATTTGAATTTCTACAGCACCAAAAGGTGAAAACTTAACCCCAGTCCGTTCCGAGTCTCCTCTCTCTTTCCTGGAACAGGGACTAGGTTTGGGCTGGTGGGTGGAGGGGCTTTGTGTCATGTCACGGGAATGGGAGGGGGCATCTGGTTCTCGGTTGTCATGTGCCCACACATTTGCTAGGATGTCCTCACTCTACCTTGGTGACCAGTCATTTGTCCAACTGGATCGTCCCTGGGGACTCTGTTCTGACCGTATCCTTTCCCAGGCTGCTTTTCCCTTGGCTGATTTCAGGTCCTCCCTGGCACACGGCTGTGCCTGTTGCTCCCCTGTCACTCTGGGGCCACAGGAAACTCACAAAGGTGACCACGACCTTCTACCTTTTCCTCCCACACGCCATGTCTCCTCTACTGCTCCTGTCCTCTGCAGGCTGTGGGGACTCAGTGGTCTTGCCAGATCTTTGGGCTCTCCCAGCACAAGGCAGGGCCCTGGGGCTCTCTTGGGATAGCAGGTGTGGGTTGAATTGGGAAGTGGCAGGGGGCATGGCCCTTCTCAGAGGCTCAGAATTTCTCTGACTCTTCGTTTCCCTTTCCCCAGCGGGGGCAAACATTATCCAGCTCTCAGGAACAGGAAAACTGGCCCTGACTGATCACATTTTATTCCAAATCTTTTGTTTATGCCCCAAGTCTTAGGCTTTTGAAACTCAAAACCATTTTCTCTCAAACTATTGTTTCATTTTCTTCTGTGTCAGGCCTTCCCCGAGGAAAGAAAAACAGAATTCTCATCTGCCTGAGTGGCAGAAAGTATGGCCATTGGAAATACTGGTGAGCATCAGTTAACATTTCAAACGATTACCTGGGACTGACTAATATTCAGTATAAAGAACTAGAGGTTCCGGGCCAAGGTCCCCAGGGTATCTCTCTTTGCCGCCCTGCCCACCCCTGCCACCATCTTAGCTCGTGCTCCCATGAACCTCTCAGAGAGCACTGGGCAGACACAGCACTTCTTGAGGGCAAGAGGCCCACATTTCTTCCTCTCACAAATTTGTAGAAGGCGTCCCTCAAAATATTCACAACAGCCCCGTGCCCACCTACAGGCAGGCAAATCACACTTCTTATTTAAGGGCTGCTGACAGTTCTTTTTGTGTATTCAAAACACCACGGGCTGAAGATTTAGCATCTTAGGTGGATGCAAGAATTTAGTTAAAAACTTTAGTGGGAACCAGGTCAACCTAACTGTAAGAGGTGCCGGGTTTTCTTCTCAGAGCCCGATGAACTCTGGGGAAGACTTTCAGGGCTGGGAAACAACTGAAATGTGTCACGGAAAGAGACACATTCATTAAGAGTTTGAAAGAGGTGAAGGGGTTTAGTGGACCACAGAGGGAGTATCTGAGACAGCATGTACCGGTGCTATAATTGAGAGAGAAATGAGGGAATTTGGCAGCCATAGAATGCTCCTCAGCCCCTCAAATTTGCTGTGTTAAAGCAAACTGAGCCTTCAGGAATTTTTTAAAAAATTTTTCCTGTGGAAGATTTGCTCTGAGCTAACACCTGTTGCCAATCTTTCTCTATTTTCTATGTAAGCCACCATCACAGCATGGCCACTGACAGACGAGTGGTGTAGGCATCCAGGAACCAAACTCAGTCTGCCAAAGGGGAGCTTGCCAAACTTAACCACTAGGTTACTGGGGCTGGACCATGAGGTTTTTAATTTTAATTTCTTTTGTTGTGGTAAAATATACATAACATACAATTTATCATTTTAAGTGTGTATTTCAGTGACGTTAAGTATATTCACATTGTGCAACCACCACCACTATCCATCTCTGGAACTTTTTTACCAAGCTGTATTGAAAGTGTGTACCCATTAAAAGCAGCTCCCCATTACCTCTTCCCCCCAGCCCCAATAGCCTCTATTCTAGATTCTGCTCCTATAGATTTGACCATTCTAGGTAACTCCTATAAGTGGAATCATACGATATTTGTCCTTTTGTGTCTGACTCATTTCACTTAGCATAATGTTCTCAAGGTTCATCCATGTGTAGCATGTATCAGACTGTCCTTCCTTTTTTAAGGCTGAATAATATTCCACTGTGTATATATACCACATTTTGTTTATCCATTCATCTGTTGATGGACATTTGGGTTGTTTCCACTTTTTGGCTACTGTGAATAATGCTGTTAAGAATATGGGTGTACAAATATCTGTTCATGTCCCTGCTTTCAATTCTTTTAGGTATATATCAGAAGCAGAATTGTTGGATCATATGGTAATTCTATGTTTGCATTTTTAAGGATCCACCATACTGTTTTCCATAGCAGCTGCACCATTTTACAGTTCCGCCAGCAATGCACCAGGGCTCCAATTTCCCTACGTCCTCACCAACACTTGTTATTTTCTATTTTTTAAAAAAAATAATAGCCTCTTAATGGATGTGAAGTGTCATCTCATTGTGGTTTGGATTTGCAAGTCCCTAATGATTAGTGACGTTGAACATCTTTTCACGTGTTTATTGGCCACCTGCATATCTTCTTTGGAGAAATGGCTATTCCCATCCTTTGTCCATTTTTAGAGTCGGGTTGTTTTTTGTTGTTGTCAAGTGGGCCTTGGGAACTTTTATTGCATTCCACCTCTCTTCTCCTTAATGAAATGTGGCCATATGTTGATATGTTTACCAGAGGAGAGGGGTAATTTAAGAGTGTTGGAGGACTCAAGGAAGAAAGAGCACCAAAGTTCTCATTGCACAGGATTATGTCCAACCTCTCAGCATATGAGACCCTTTCCAACTCAGCCCCACCTGCCCGTCCAGTCTGATTTTCTGCTCGGGACCAGCCCAATGCTCCAGCACATTTGTTTACCTGCCATTCCACAAATGCCTGAAGGTCTTTCACAGCTCCAAACCTTTGCAGAGGCTTTACCTTCCCTGTGAAGGCTCTTCTGATCTACCTCATTTGTTCTTATGGCACATCACTTGTTCATTCATTCATTCAAGAAATATTCATTGAGCACTTTCTTGTTGCCAAGTACAAAGCACTGTGCCAGATACTGGAGATTCAAGAGTGAATTAAGCAGTTGCTGCTTCTGAGGAACTCATTGCCTAGTCAGGGAAATGGGCAAGTTATCTGTCAATTGCAATTCGTTGTGAATAAGCGCCAAGATGGAACTAAAGAGGGTGAGGAAGATTGTCTTCCTGGGCTGAGAGCTGGAGTTAGTATTTACGTGCTGTTGTGAACATTCCCATCTTCTACACATTAAATGTGAGCTTGTATTTTATTATTTTTATTTTTATATCCCTTAACGGAATCATTTGTAAACAGCCATCAGCTTCCGTAATGCGCATCCTCTCCTTGCAAAGAATAGTAGTCCATTTAGGAGGTGGGTTCTCCGCACACTGGGATGTTTGGGGGCGATCTGAAAGTTGCAATTTAGACTGCGTGTATTCAGATGGGCATAAGGAGGGGCACCTGAAGGCTTGTAGGCCTGACCCCCTCCTGATGGGGTTTACTGGGTGCGTATAAGCATTGTGTGTGGATGGACATGAAGAGTTAGGGAAAATCCATTGTGGATCCTGGCATTACACACAGAGTGCGGCACAGAGCAGGAGCTCAGTAAATGCTTCTGGTATTACTAGACTCCAGGTGTCGTGGAGGAAAACTGACCTCATTTACCGACAGTGAATCCATAGTCCGCGGCAGGAGGGAGCAGAGTCGTTCTCAAGGTGAATCATCATATTGAATTTGACTCAGAAGAAGCATATGGGGAAATATTTTTCTCTTTCATTTTTGAGAAGCAGGTTGCTTATCTGGGCTTTCGTAGTCCTAGAGGAAGGTAAGATTGACGCTACTGGAAAAGTTAAAGGGAAACTAATGCAGAAGCAGGAAACCAACGGGGGACATGCCCAAGAGGCCAGATCGATTGTTAGAGGGAGAGATTTACACTTGCATGCAGGGTTTAACTGGAGAGCAGGAAAGGGACACTTTTGGGAATTACTGAGAAGGAAGAATCAACATAATATAGATTTTGAGGGGTAGAGAATAGAAAAAAATGAGAAGGATTTAAGATATTGGTTTTAGGCTTTAGAAGAGCAGATTTAGTTTGGAAGATAAGGGGTTTACTGTTAGATATGGTGACAATTAAGCATTGAATACACGATGTCTGAATTGCAACCTTCAGATGGTCCTCCAACATCCCAGGGTGAGGAAACCACCTCCTAACTGGACTACGACGCTTTGTGAGAGGAGGATGCGCGTTACGGAAGCCGATGACTGTATCTAAATGACTGGGTTTAGTGCAAAACTCTCCTTTTAGCTCAAATCTGTTCCTTAGAGGATCATTTATTCACAAGTTTGAAACAGCTACCTCCCTCCCTCTGTCAGGGCTCTGCTGCCTTGCCATCATCAGCTCCACCAGCAGGATGAGAGGCCTAAAATCAAAGAGTGCAGGAAGCCATCAGCCCATTGAGCGAATGATAAATCATCCCTAAATGCATATTGAACAGGGATTTGTGATATCTCCTAAAACACAAACCAAGCTCCTGTTGGGTCTGTCCTTCCTGGTGCCAGAGGCAGGGGCACTCCGGGGGGGGGTCGTGAGGAAGCTTGAAGGCCTAACTCCTCCAGACCGAGCTTAGCATGTGCTGAGTGTTTAGTGCAGATGGGCATGAGGAGTTATGGAAAACACATCTTGGATCCTGGAAGAGCACGTGTGTCACTCATGCTGTGTCCCTTAGGTGCCAGCCCACGGGGAATTAAGCATGTTGCTAGGAGCAAAGGGTGGAAGCACCGCCTTGCCAGCATGCCACCGTGTGATATTAAATTTCAGCACCTCCTTCTCCCACCTCTGCTGCTTATGGTCGTTCCAGTTCATTATTTGTGCAAAAGCCACTTGGCTGTGCCCCAGAAAGACCTAGGTAAAATCCTGGATGTGCTTCTTAATAGCTATGAGGCTTTGGGCAAGGGACTCACACCTCTGCTTTGGTTTTCTTATTTGTAAAAGTGAGAGCATAATATGCCCTCTCAGAGTGTTATGGGGAGGAATGAGTAGGGCAATTTTTATAAACTACCTGGTACAATGTGCCACCCTTGATGGCTGGCACGTAGTAGGCGATTTACAAAGAAAAGAGTAGCTGTAACATTCATTAATAATGACAGTGATGCCACACAGCTAGGTGCGCAAAAATGTAAAATGAATTTTTTTTGTTTTTTATACCTGGACTTAATTTCTTTCTTTCTTTTTTTAAGCCTTCATTCAAATTGCCAGGTAGTGGAAATTTAATCTCAATCAATTCAGGGTCTCAGACCACTTCTGTCCTTGGGGAGGAGAGTGGTCGCTGGTTGCTGTCATTTCTTGCCGCTCCCCCTTCCACATTCCCATCAGCCCTCTGGGCTTCTGTCAGCAAAAATGGTGGCTGTATTTTCTCCTCCCACCTGCAAGGCACCTCCAGATCTGTCTTTTACTCGGTTATTTCTGCTCTTTCCTTGGACACATGGAAGACCTGGCTGTACCCCATGTCATGCTGGGAGTGCTGAAGGGCTCTTTGAGGTCTGGCTGTCCGCAGTCCTCACCCAGCCATCCCACGCCACTGCCTCACCACCATGCTGGCCTCCCCTGGAAAGCTACTAAATTCAGAGAATCCTTGCCGGGTCTTTACTGTGCCCTTTCCACCAGCGCTCGCCTGGGGGTGTGGTGGGGATACGCACTAATGTCTAGCGACCTTCACTTCTCCTTTGCTTGCACCCATTTCTGGATGAGCCCCCTAGGACAATAGCTTTCTTCTAAGCTTTTGGAATGCCAAAGTGTTTGCTTTAAACTCAGCTGTGAGTTTCAAATTTGAAACTACCACATCAAGAATTGACTTTTTCTCTCTCTCAACATTTCTGCTGTGCCATCCTTTTCCTGAGGCACTAAGTGTTGGATGCTGAAGTGTCTGCCTGGGGAGAGAGGGTTGGGTAGCTGGAACAAGGATATTGCAGGGCCTGAGAACCTTGGTGTAAATCTCAAAATGTTTTTCTACTACATTGCTATTATATCCATCCTCCATATAGTTTCAGCCCCATGTGGCTGGGTTGCAGATTGATTTGCTTCTATGTCAGAGCATTTGAGGATGATTCTGTTTTGACCCGTTGTTGGCAAAGCTGAAAAAAAAATTAAAAAAGCAATAGTGAAGCCAAGAAGAAAGTCAGATGCAACTCCTGGTCTATGAAGTGTCGGTTTAGTTTGGAGCTAAATGCGGCTCTGGCCTCATTCTGCTTTTCAGTCTCCCAAAGGTCACACCACTTTTCTTGATCTTTTTTCTGTTTTCTTGTTTCACAATCCATCGTTGGATGCTCTGCCACCTGGGCAACCACATTTGGGCTGCTCTCAGCAATGTGTTGCCGGGGAATGTTTTAAGCTCCGTGCATAGAGCATTTTGTGCAATCTGGGATGTGTTCTTAGTCTTCTTATTGTCGGTATAAAGCCTTGTGCTGGTTCAGCAAAGCTGTTCGGACCCATTTGGATTATCTTCTTGGGAATGGGATCTGAGAGGAAAGAGTTATCTATATTTCAAAGATGTCATCATCACCGTCATGTCCAGGTGACCATACTGATGCTGGTGGCATCTCACTGCATTCCCTGGCCTGTAAGTGTCTGAGCAATGTTCTTTTGAACTATGCTACTTTGTCAGCTGGGCACTTGGGACAACAGCATTGACTTTTGCCTGCGTAACAACCATCAGAAAAGTACAGGGAACAACATTTGTACGTCTGCACAGGATTCACCGGCTATGCTAAAACAGGATTTGTAGACTTGAATTACGGAAGCAATACCAAAAAGTTCACCACTGCCACCACCACCGGTGATAACGATAGGTGCCATTTACGGACAACTGCTTTGTGTCTGGGACTGTGCTAGACTCTTTACATACAATACCCAATTTAACTTTCCCAGCAAACCTGGAAGGCAGGCACTGTTCTCCCACTTTATAAATAGGAGAATGAGCTTAGAGAGATTAAATGACTTGTCCTTGGTCACATGGAGAGCAAGTGGAGCCAAAATTTGAACCCAGGTCATTCTGATCTCAGAGCTGTTGCCCATTAGGTAGGGATGGCGCCATGTTGGCATGTTACAGAGCATCTTATTGGCACTGCTGAATCCCTAACATTGGTCCATGCCTAACACATAGTAGGTGCACAATCACACTTGAAAGAAAATGATTAATTGCTCATGTTAGAAAGTAATGCTCTGTGTTCTGAAGCATTTCTTTTCATCAGGGTAGTGAAGCAAAGCTACATAATAGTTGTAGGTCCTCCCCGTTCTGTGTTCCAGAACCATCAGTTCTCCCTGGAGCCCACCTCTGTGTCTCCATGCCACCCCCACTTCCTGGTCGGCTCACCATCATCTCATATCAGGATACTGAGATAGTTTCCCAACATCTCTTCCTAATGCTCATCTTGTTTTCTTTTAATCTAGGCTCTACACAGCAGCCAACATAATCTTTCTAATCTAGAAATCTGCTCACAACCCTTCAGAGATTCCCCAAGTGCTTAGAACAAAGTTTGACTCCTTCAAATGGCCTTTGAGGCCCCTTAGGCTCTGGTGCTGACTGCTTTTAGGACTTCATTTCTTACCACTTCTCGGCTGCCGGCTCTGCACCTTGAGCATACCATCTTTTGCCTACCTCTGGGCCTTAGCACATGCTGTTCCCTCTCCCTAGAACACTGCTCTCCTTTGTCACTTACCTGGCCAGCTTCTGCTCCTCCTCCACATCTCAGTTTGTATGTGACTCCCTCTGGGCAGCCTTTCCTGACCCCCTAAGCCCGGTGAGAAGCCCCTTCTGTGTACTCCCACAGTGCCCTGCTCTTCCCGCATGAGAGCACTCACCACCCAGAATAATACTGCATTTATATCACCCTCCTTCTCCACCAGACAGGAGGTTCCATCATTAGCCAGTATCCAGCTCCATGCCCGGCATCTAGTCACACCTAGTAAACATTTGGTGAGTAAATGGAGAGTTATATTTAATCTGTTTCTTGTAGCCATTTTTGAATTGGAATAGCTTCCCGAAACCTCGGGCTTGGGAGTGTCATTATACTTGGGGGCGACCCTTTCAAGGCAACAAATCAGAAACAGCATCAAAAGTCCTTGATTCAGACTTTTGAGAACTGTGGCCTTTGTTAGCTTGTGGAAATCTAAACATCTTCAAATTTAAAAAGGCAGGAGAAGCAACATGTCATTTCAAAGCACGGATCCAAGGACTCTTACAAGTTTTCTCTTTTATTAAATTGGGTTATTGCTAACATTAGACATGCAGGAAAACCACATTTTAACCTGATTAATGAATAGTCCCATTATGCCAGTTCACAAAATATGAAAGAACGGAACTACATCTCATTGTCACTTTCTCTCTTGCCTCCCATCCCTCTCAGGACTTAAGCCCCTGACAACGTCTGCTCTGGCTTTTCCTTTTCAGAAGAATCGTCAGGGCCTGGAAAAGGCCCCGCTTTGCACACCCTCTCCTGCAGCGGAAGGACCAGATGGGACTATTGACTACCTCAGGGAGCTCCGAGTTCTAGCCTCTTGGCTCTTATCCTTACTCTCATACAATTCCTCACTGGATTGTCATACAAATTCATGCTCTCCACGCTTTTTTCTCCTGCACACCCCTGGCTCTTGCCCCAGTGATTATATTTAGCAGCTCTCGTTCCCAGGCTTCGATATCTGTGGGGCTCTCACAGCCAAGGAAAAAGCTCAGTTCTGGGGCTGCTATTTGTTGTAAAGGCCGCGTTTATATCCATCCCCACAGCGCCCGCCAGCCTGCGGCTGACACCGCCCCGCCTTCCCCTCCCTCTCTGAGCGGCTCTTTGAGCCATGGGAACAGCGGTCCACGCCTAAACAGAGGGTGAGCAAACAGACGGGGCTGCATTTATGGGGGTTTCTTTAGCACCATCTGCCGCCTCCACAGAGGTCATTGGGATAAACCGATTTGCTAAACAAAATGGTTAACAACTCATGAATAAAACTTTAAAAAAATTCCGAAAGGGATGTGGGTTCAACTCTTCTGAGGCTGCAGCTTCTCTTTCCCCGTCACCTTCCCTCCTCCCACACACCAAATAGGCCCCATCGCAACCTGCCCTTTCCTTGGGTTCCAGTAGGGGGCAGCTGCCATCAGGCCTGAGGAGAGAGCTTTTTTTTCTTTGAACATTTTTTTTGTGTGTGTGTCTGAAGCATAACGTGTCAACAGAAAAATGCACAGAGCATGCAGATACAGACGCAAACACCTGTCTAAATACCTCCCTTGGGTCAAGAAATAGAATATTGCCTGCATCTTATATATGAACCCCCAACCCTTGCCACCTCATCACAATTCCTTCCTTCCCCCAGAATTATCTAAAGGATACTAACTTTTGGTAATAATTTCTTTGCTTTCCATTAATGTTTATCACACCCCGATGCATCTCCAAACAATGCAGTGTAGTGTTGGATGTTTTTGATATTCTGATGATTTTTAACATTGTATAAATGGAATCATACTATGTGTATTGTTTTGTCTTTCATATTTTTTTTCACTTAAGATTCCATTTACTCATTTTCATTGCTGTATATTAACAATGGCAATGGTATTGATTGCCTTTACCACAGCTTATGGATGGACATTTGGGTTGTTTGGAGTTTGTGGTAATGATGAATGACACTACTTTCAACATTCTAGTTTGTGTATCCTGGCACATGTGGGCCTGCATTTCTATAGGGCACACACCTCAGAGTGGAACTGTAGTGTTCCAGAAAGTGGGTATCTTCAACCTTACTAGATAATGTTGTACAGGTGTCCCAAGTTGTTGTTGCAATTTACAGTCTCCTCAGCAGAGTGTAGGAGATCCCAATGTGCCACATATTTGCCAATACTTGGTCTTGTCAGACTTTTTAGTTTTTGAGGCTAATGTCTTCTCGTCAGGGTTGGGGCAATGAGTGGCAGGGGCACTCTTCTTAATGGCTTCCATATGGTTCCTGAGGCAAGAAGCGCCTTCTAGTCCTTTCCCTCAGACACAGATGGCAGAAGTGGCATAGAGGGATGCTCATCTGTATTAAACACAGGCAGTAGGTGGCTCCTCAGAGAGAAGAGAGATTTTCTGTGCTGGCTGGTTTTCTCTCCTCTTTTGGAATGCACTATCCGTGCTAACAATGGTGATTAGACTCCCCGTGCCATCTGGACGGCTGGGGCTGCTGTGGGAAGGACATCTGCTGGCAGCTGCATAAGGAAGAAAGATGAACCAGGACCAGGCACGACCCAGGGGCTGCTCCCTTGTGTGGACCTGCTGCCTAAAGCCAGTCCTATACAAAACAAAATGCTTCCTCACTTATTTTATTTACTCAAGAGGAACCACCCAATGGTCACTGTGGGAGTTCCTAAAGGAAAGAGACGGTAATTATTCCCAGTTAACGGACCCAGCCCAATCAATCCTGCTTTTCATCAGGTTTGATGACCTCCATTTCAGAATTGGTGGCTTTCACTGCTCTTGTCTGAGCCTCGTGTACAAAATGGAGATAGTATAACCTATCTTGTGTGTTGTTGTGAGGGCAAAATGAGATAGGTATGTGAAAGCTCTTTGAAATTGATCAAGGCATTTATTTGCTTGGGTCTAGAGTCATAGATTCCCAGATGAGTGTCTTGCTATAGAGACTTTAAGGTGGAATCGTAATTTTAGGTATAAAGTTTCCTCTGGTAAGACTGGACCCTCTAAGGATGATAATAATGGGAGGAATCTCCATATGGAGCGAAAGGGAAGATTGGGCCTTGCTTCATCCTGTGTCCTCCCTTTTGGCTAGTTCTATCTAACTGTTGTGGGGGGAGGCTGGAAAGGGGGGCGAGGGGTGCATTTAACAAGTCTTCACTGGAGTTTGTGGATAATAAAGAAAAACAGGCAGAAATGGAGGAAATAAACCACACTGCCACCAATTGGATGATCTGGTTCTGAGGAATGGTTTACTCATTCTCCCTTTCAGCTGTCTTGTCCCCATTTGTCTCTTGTCTGTCCTCAGAGTGGCTAGACCATCCTTAAGCCTTAGTCCCATCACAGAGTCAGCCCCACAATGAGCCTTCCAAGGCTGCTGGTTGGCTGGGGGCCGTTCTGGTTTACACCCATCGTTCCAGCATAGTTACTAATAGTGCCACTTTTTATTCTCAGTAGCATCTCAGTTGGGATAATAAATTTTGTGTTCATCCTAAGACCACCTGACAAGTTCTGATTTCTTCTAGGAGAGTCTGCTTCTATCTCCCTTTGGGGTAGATGCCACTCCTCAGCCACAGGAGTGGCCTTTGCTAACCGGACGCTGTCTTGTGCAGCTCTGTGGCCACCCTGCCTGGACGCAAATCCCAGCTCTGCTCGTTATTAGCTGCATAATTTGAGGGCAAGTTGCTTGGTTTGCCTTTGCCTCAGTTTTCTCAAGTGTAAAATGGGGATAATGATAACAGTGCCTGGCATGAAGTAAGTGGGCAACATATTTTAGCCAATACTATCATGACTTTAGGGCAGGGATCAAAAACTGGCAACCTTGCAGACAGAGCCCAGCCTGCTAACACTTCTGTTTGGCTAGCGCAGTGTTTTCAAAGTTTTGAAGCTGAAAGCCTTTAGAAAGAAATGCACGCTCCAGTTGGCCAAAGGCATCATCACCCAATTCATGCATTGATCACATGCTACCCTCCTGACATCAGAGTTTGCAGCCCCTCTTCCGGCCTAGACATGACAAGCACACCAGGCTGCCATAGGTCTGGACTGGGAGACAAGGATACATGTTACTTTATGCGTATGTCCTCTTCCTCCCGCCTTTCTCTCTCCAAGTTTGACTCTAGCCCAGGCTTAAGTCTGCAGGAGAAAGAGATTCACCCTTGAAAAATCTGTCTGCTCTGTGCCAGAGATGTTTCTCCCCATCCCAAGTTCCTTAGGGAAGTGCCTGTCAAACCTTAATATGTATACCAATTGCTGGGATTCTTATTAAAGTGCAGATTCTGGTTCAGGAGATCTGGGTGGGGCCTAAGATTCTGCATTTCTAAGGAGCTCCCAGGCGATCTTGATGCTGTTGGCTCTAGGATTTAGGGAGCAGTGGAACCTTGGGAAAAGTGGTTCTACTTGAGGCTGAGACTGAGGCCTCTTCCCAAAGCAGACTGAAGACTTCCTGCAAGCAGCCAGTCATTGGTTCTCTCCTCCCAGTGCCCCGCAATATCCAGAAGTGAGTGGCCACCAGGAAAACACCCATGTCTCTATGCAGAGGTTGATGCTCAGTTGGGAGATACTGACTCTCAACCTCAGAGAATTTCTGACTGCCTTTCTTTTCGTTATGCAGAGGAGAGCTTTCACCTGATCATATTGTAGAAATCCTTCATCTTGTGAGTTGACTAGCAACTTGCTACTATTTACTCTCACGTAGAGTGGTTCTCAAAGTATGGTTCTGGGACCAGCAGCAACAGCATCACTCGGACTTTGTTAGAACTCCAAGAACTCAAACTTCATCCCAGACCTACTGACTGGGGAACTCTGGGAGTCATGTCCAGCAATCATGTTTAATAAGCCCTCCAGGCAATTGCCATGCACGCTGCAGTTTGAGAACCCACGTTCTAAGAGGGCAAATTCCTTAGGTAGTTTCCAGAGGAGACAGTACTGGGTCCTGGCAGCCTTTGGGGTCTACCCAAGGTCCTGGAGCTTGCTGCTCAGTGGACGATTTCAGTTGTGAGTCAGGCAGACGATTCCGGGAAGGGGGTTTGAAGGATGGTGACTTCAGGTGAGGAAAAGCAGGAGCAAATGATCCACCTCCTGGGGATAATTATTTGACTTTATGCAAATGTTCTAAGCAATAAAACCAGCCAGTGATGTACAGGAAATATATGCTCCTCATGCCGAGTGGTCTAAATAGAGTGTTATCAGTGATTGGGTTTCAGAGACCCTATTACCCAAAGCCTTAATGGCGTGAAATACACCACACCTGCTAAATGAAACACACACGGGGATGTTATGGGATTTTCAAGAGCATTTTATTTTGCATAATATTGTTTTTTTCCAGACCAGAAATGGTATATTAAAAAGTCAGCAGGTATATAGCTTGTTTTAAAATTATTGTTACTTTACTCCGGCTTTGCAGACTTTTATTTTCTTCCTCCTGCTACTATTGCACAGAAACACAGAATATTCTATCCAGAAGGGACCCTAGAGATCAGTGAGTCCACTCCCTGCAATTCACAGGTGAGGAACGGGTGTCCAGAGATGTGAGGGGACTTGCCCTAAGCATGGGCCTGGGACTGAGACCCAGGACTCCTGAATCTCAGACCCTGGGATTCCCACTGATTTCTTTCAGGAATCCCAGGCCAGATAAAGGGACCCGAGAAAGTGGCCTTGTGCATTCTCTTGCTTGTAGACAGCGTTGGAGGACTGGGGGATGCAGTGACATCATTTACATGCATGCACACAACCTGATACAGCAGCCAGAGCATCTGGCTACCTGCAAGCTCACTTCTGAGGCTGTTGTTCCATCAGAGCAGCTTCCATTCATCCAGAGGCTTAGGACTCAGTCTTCAGGAAGCCCAAACCACCCCTCCTGGAGTCCAAGGATGAATCGCGTGTTTGGGGTTACGGGGAACATGCCTTCTTCCAGGGCCGGCTTCAGGGGCTTACGAGCTTCACGGCTGCCAAGCACCCCCTTCTTACAAGGACCCTGCACCTGCTTTAATGCTCTGTTGTCACTGTCTTGAAAGCCTTAATACTTTTTGAAAAAGAGGACCTGCATTTTCATTTTGCAGTGGGCCCCACCAATGATGGAGCTGGTCTTTCTCCTCATCTTTCATACCCTCCCCCACACAACCTCTGAAACTCAGCTTCTCCAAGAAGCCTCCTCTGACTCCCTCAAGAGTGTGTTATATATATCACGTTCATAACGTTAATCCCTATTGTTAATTGCTTTCTTTCTGTAGGTCAACCATGTGAGGTAGATAGTATTATAGTCATTATGCCCCCGTAACAGTGAGGACACTGAGGCATAGACAGAGGTGAACTGGCTCAAGGTTACACAGCCTGGAATCAGGGTTAGAACCCAGGTTTTTTAACTCCAGAGAACAGAGACTGAACTGCTATGCTGTGCAACCTCACTGTGTTGTCTGTTTAATGCTCAACACTCGGTGATGTTTCCTTGTTTCTCCTATTCGACTGTAGGGGAGAGACTGTCCTTTAATACAGAGACTGTGTCCTTTGTTCAGCTTCACCCAGCACCATGCCTAGTGCAGACAGGGTGCTCAATGAATATTGATGTAATAAAGGACATTTGGCTAAATTTAACGTGCCTTTGGCCATATCAGAACTTACTGTAAACCAAAGAGGCTTCCAGGTTTGTGTTAAATTTCTCCTGCAAGTGAAGCTGTGCAGGATGGCTGGCGGGGGGCTTATATTTGACTTCATGAATTATTTATGGAATTAACACCGGAATCATCGTTAATTTGTGGAAGGAGAGAAGTTGCTACGTGGCTTGGTGCCCGTGTTTTTCTGGCAGGGATAAATTACCTGCACCACTGCTGCTGGGTGAAGGCTCAGGCTGCTGGTTTCCAGGGGAGACAGCGCACTTCAGCCTCCTCTCCCCTTCTCTTAACCCCAACTGAAAAATGCACAAGTTATGCCATAGACTAGGGCTGTGAGCCAACTCAGCTTCTGTCAACATTCAGTTAACACAAGTTCGTTAAGCACCTAATGTGTGTGTGGAGCATACGCTAAGTATGGGGATACAAAACCAAGAAGGCATGTGAACAATTACACTATTAGGTGATCAGTGGCAAGAAAGGCATGTTCTTGGTGCTGTGGGCATCGGTGTGGGGAAATTCTGGGGGAGTTCAGGCCTAAAGCAAATCTTTTATTTTGCTAGGAAAGATTTGCCCTGAGGTAACATCTGTTGCCAATCTCCCTCTGTGCACCCCCCCCCCCCAAAGCCCCAGTGCATGGTTGTATATCCTAGTTGGAAGTCCTTCTAGTTCTTCTATGTGAGCCACTGCCACAGCATGGCTGCTGACAGACGAGTGGTGTAGTTCCATGCCTGGGAACCAAACCCAGGCCACCAAAGTGGAGTGCACCAAACTTTAACCACTGGGCCATCAGGGCTGGCTCCTAAACCAAATCGTATGGGGCAAAAAAGTGAATTAGCCTAGCTAGAGAAGCGGTAGAAGTATCAATGGGCAGGCTCTCCAATTGGGAGTAACCCCACAATAGCCTGGAGAAGGACCTCTAAATAGGAGAAATGGCTGGCGTGGGAAGAGGGGTCTTGAGAGGCGACCTGTAGGGGCTCAAGCAGAAGCTGGGAAGTGGATGTTGGTCATGTCTATGAGCTTGGGTTTTCTCCTGGAGGCTGACGGTGTTGGTGGTGGATGGAGCCAGCGCTGTCAACGGCCAGTTGTGGCTCCTGTGCCATCATTTGGGTGGCTTCTTAGGGAGTGAGGTCTCACCTTCCCCAGGTGGGCAGAGGCCTCTGGGTGAGGAGGGGAGCGGGCAGCATGCTTCCCCCAAGTGGGAGAGCAGAGGAACTGTAGTGGAGTGGTGCCACAGTCCTGCCTGGTCAGCAAGTTTGCTTTCGGAGACCAACATATAATAGCAATCTCTTTCCCATTTTCTTCAAAGCATCTGAGGAAATATAACTGTGGCTGGGTTCAGCAGCCCTCACTTTTGAGCAATAAACTACAAATGATCACGGTTTACTTTGATGCTTTTGGAATTCCCCTTCTAGGTGCTGTGGGTTCCTGCCATTTGCTAGCTGGAAAGTCGCCTGTGTGCACACATTCTGTTTCTGGAATGAGCCCTTGCCTCTCTGAGCTTGTCTTAACGTGTTATTTATTCTGCAATTCTTCTTGGTCTCGGGCAGTGCTCTCGGCTCCCAGGCTGCTGCAACCGTACTTAGGGGTCTAACCCTGCTGCCCCAGCCTTTATGGGAGAAAAGATTGTTCCCGACTCCATTTATTTCCAGGTAGAAAAGAATCAGAGAGCCCTGCAGGGTGAAGGCGAAGACGAGGCGCTCCAGATAAGTGTTTTTTTTTTTTCCTCTGTATTACTTATTTATTAAAGCCAGTGAGGCATAACTAAGAGAAGGGAAAGGAACCGAGGAAATAGAGAATACAATGGCCCTTCAGGTTTTAATGGGAGAGATGGCTGGCAGTGATTCCTAAATTATTAAATAAATCGATTCAATTCTTGAAGCTGGCCTCCAAGGTGTATTTGTCAGTTTCATTATCTTTGTCTTCAAGAGTGGGAAGAGTCACTCATGGAGAAAGTTTTATTATTTTATTTCCCCTCTGTTTTATTTTGAAGGCTGCAATTCATGGCCCCCTCTCTAATTAAACACTCACTTCTTTATGTAACAGGAGCAGTGCTCTTTTCATTTTTATTTCGGCTTCTGTTCTGATCCTATTTGTCTTACAGGCCCGCAGACGTGTAACAAGATCGGGTCAGCTTTAGGGCACACACACTTTGGAGAATCTTGATCCCATTTCAATTATAGGACCGTGTGGTCACAGGTGAGCTCTATGGTAATTTATCCTCACACAAGAGTCCTGTCGTTTAGCTATTTGCCTAACGGAATCCAGTGAGTGTTAGAATAATAAGTTGTGCCATCCCAAATGCCAAAAATAACACCTTAATGTACTTTCGGGAAATAATGGATTTTATTTTGGGGTTTTGGTGGTGACTGAGTAGCGTTTGCTCCTTTCTCTCCTAGTCCCCTCTCCCCCTAAACACTTCTGCTTCCTCCAGCCCAATGGTAAAAAATGCCAGAACATCTAAATTCTTTTTCTTAATTATTCTCCCTAGGAAAGCAGGCCAAGCACCAGGGTGCAAAAAATTTAAACCATAAATAACAAGCTGAAAGGAAATAAAAGAAATGACACCAGAATAAACTAAGCTATTAACTGAAAGCTTTACGTCACCATCCTCCTCAGGCCTGAAAAATCTAAGGTGGTTAAGTATTTATTTTCCAAAGAATGTCGTTACAATTTGCAGCAATTAAAAATGGATGAAGGAAACATTTCCCCATGATTTCCGGTGGTACTTCAGGCACTGAAGCATGAAACATTTTGGGGAACATAGTTCCCACTTCCTCCCTGATGACAAACGGTGCTAAAGGACAGATCTGGGTCCTTTGTGGGTGTCACTGCTGCCTGGGTCCTGGGTGGAGGACAGGGATGGGAGAAGGGAAGTGAGCAAAGTAATGGGTAGCTAGTGAACGCTTCCCGAGATAAATGAGCGCTCCTCCCTGGATCCGGCTGCGTAATTGTTTCTTTCCACTTGGTACACCTGGTGTAAAGAACTCCATTCACAATTATTGGCTTGCGTTTCGATTCCCTGGATGCTCCTCCACTGTTGGGGGCGGGGGGAAGGTGTGTGCCTGTTGGTAACACAGAACACTGGAGGTCAGGGGCACTGAAGCGGAAGGTGTGGTGAGCTAGGGTGCGGGAGGGAGGACTCTCCTTGCCCGCGATTCACCAAGACAACCAGGCGGACCCTTGCAGAATCACTCCCAGCCACGTCGAGGCCTGGGGAGTCCTTGCGGTCTCAACTCTGCTTTGCCGGGTGAGCCAGTCCTACTCTGGCAGCTAGGACTGACCAGAGTGCTGGCAGTTGTGTGTGCATGAGTATATGTGCGTGTGTGTGTGTGCATGCATCTGGCTGACAGGCGCACACCTGCCAGTAATCTTGCTCTTTGTCTCCTGCCAGCCCACCGATCTGGGGGCAGAACTGGGCTCAGTGTAGAGTACAGAGAAGGCTTGGCTTTTCCACATGGCTGAGAGGGGGTTAAGGGAGAAAAACAAGGTGCAGGAAAGTGTGTGTTAGAAGATCTCAATTTTGTAAAACAAACCATGACAAGCAGCCCAAACTCTGCACGTCTGTACAGGAAGGGCTGTGCTGGATTACATAAGTACGGAGGAAAATCTAGGACACATGCTGAGTTCTTTAAATGATTTACAGGAGTGGGGCTGAGAAGGGGGTGAGGATGCTGTTGTGAGGTGGGGTAAGGCATCCATGATAACAGCATTTATCATTTGGCCCCATTTATGAAAAACTAATATTTATATATGTATTAAAGTTTAACTGTTTTGCCTACTCTGCTCATCTTTCCTCCAAAAGTACTTCCTCTGAAAAATCTCCCAGTGACAGCTACCAAGTGCTCAGTTTTATGTAGGCTCTTTTGCTGCAGCGTTTAGGGTCACTGCTCTGCAGCTGCATTTTATGGCGTGAGCCGAGAAAGAGCAGAGCCACTTTGCCTCAGGGAGAAGCCGTTATTAACTGCTCTTCTTGTCCACCCTCCCCTCTGTCCTGATCAAGGGGACAGAGGTGGGAAAGATGGCTTTCTCGAAGAGCCTGACTCCTCTTAAATGGACATGATGCCCTTTGGGTGGACAGATGTGGTCTGTAGGGAGGAGACCTCAGGAACCCACTCTGGGAGTGTCTGGCCTCTGGAGGCAGTGTGGACTTCTCCCATCACCCCTCAGGGAGGGGACAGACTTGGTGGAAAACAGAGCTGGGATCTGAAGATGGAAATGACAAGGCAGCAGTTTTCAGTGCAACATAAGAGAGAATTTTCTAACCACCTGAGCTGACAACTGGCTGGACCACTTTGCGGGAGGAGTGGGGGCCTCATTGCTGGCAGGGTTCAGAGCCTGGTGGCATCTTGGTCAAGATTCCTACACTGTGTGGCCCTGGATTATAAGCTCTCTAAGGCTGTACTATCCAATATGATAGCCTAGTCACATGTGGCCACTGAGTACTAGAAATGTGGCTAGTGCAACTGAGGAACTGAATTTTTAACTTTAATTAAGGGTACATATCTGAAGGAAACAAAATCAGTATCTTGAATAGCTATATTGGCACTCCCATGTTCACTGCAGCATTATTCACAATAGCCAAGATATGGAAACAACCTAAGTGTCTGTGACAGGTGAAAGGATAAAGAAGATGTAATACATATTTATATACATACACAGAATGGAATATTATTCAGCCATAAAAAAGAAGAAAATGTTGCCGTTTGCGACAACTGAACAAACCTGGAGGGCATTATGCTAAGTGAAATAAGCCAGATGGAGTGAGACAAATACTGTATGATCTCTCTTACATGTGGAATCAACAAAAAAAGGTTAAACTTATAGAAATAGGGTAGATGGTGATTGCCAGGGGCTGGGAGGTGTGGCAAGTCGAAAGATGATGGTCAAAGGGTACAAACTTTCAGTTATAAGATGAATAAGTTCTGGGGACCTAATGTATAGCATGATGACATAGTTAATTATACTGTATTGTATACTTGGAATTTGCTAAGAGAGTAGGTCTTAAAGATTCTCACCAAAAAAGAAAAGGTAACTATGTGATGTGATGAATGTGCTAATTAACTTGATTGTGGTAATAATTTCACAATGTATATGTATATCAAATCATCATGTCATACACTTTAAATATATACAATTTTATTTGCCAATTTTACCTCTATAAAGCTGGAGGGAAAAAATTTAAATTTAAAAACCAAAGCAGTATAAAATATCTTTTCTGTTAAACATATTTCATTGTTTTGGTAGGACTATATTTCACCTTAATCACTAAAAATTTAGCAGCCGAATTGAGGTGGTCTGTAAGTGTGAAATACTCGTCAGATTTTGAAGACTTAGCATGAAAAAAGAGTGTGAAATATTTCATTAATAATTTTTATATTAATTACACATTGAAATAATATTTTGCAAATATTGGGTTAAATAAAATACATTGTTAAAATTGACTTCATGTTTTTTAAAAAGTGTGGCTACTAGAAAATGTAAAATTACATATGGGGCTTGCACTGTATTTCTATTGGATGGTTCTGCCCCAGGTCTCTGCCAACATTGCGAGTTTGTGATTCTATACAATTGTTCTTGTTCTTGATGTGGATTCCTACCCCTCTTTAGATAGAAAGATACTCTGTAAATACCTGTGGCTACCCGAGGGCCACCCAAGACGATTGTTATTGGTGATGATGGTGGGAATCATGTGACAAGTGTCCAGACTTCAGAGAAACAACGGGAGCAATGACTTGGGGCGCTCTGAGAACTTCTGGTGCAGTATATTACACAAGAGCTTAGCTTGCATGTATAAAAGCTGGAGTTTAAAATAATAGGATGAGGTTTCTTTTAAAAATCAGAATGTATAACCTGACTTTTATTCACTGCCTTTCTCAAGCAGTTAAAGTTGAATAAAAATCTTTCATTGTTCTATATCATTAAAACACATCCCAGGAAAGGACTAGAAACACAGTGGTAGACTCTAAATTAAGCAATAAGATATGCACTTTTAGTTTTCCTAATTACCTACCATTGAAAGTAGGCTGGAACTAAAATAAACATGCTGCCTTGAAATGAGAATTAATATGTGCTAGTGCTGTGGGGAAAGCCCTATTAAACAATTGAATTTTGGAATATTTTGCTTTGTTGAAAAACCCAAAGGCATTCTTCCCTTTGGAATTGGATCTTCATTTAGAGTTTTTTTTTTTTTTTAAATTACTTGTTCCATGTATTTTACAAAGTGCCTTTATCGAGCTATTATG
This sequence comes from Equus quagga, assembly GCF_021613505.1. Taxonomy (NCBI): domain Eukaryota; kingdom Metazoa; phylum Chordata; class Mammalia; order Perissodactyla; family Equidae; genus Equus; species Equus quagga. The sequence goes on along the minus strand of NC_060272.1, from coordinate 53,051,969 downwards.
ACATTTTGTTCATTATGTATTGAACCCTGTCACATCTTATGAAGGAAATAACCGCCTTCTCTGTCACTCCTGGAGAAGCCAAGTGTGAATAGTGCCATGAGTCCATGGGAAGGGCTGCATTAATTATGGAACATATTGTCAGGAGTTCTGGAAAAGACACTTCTTTGTCATTCCACTAGGGACAGGTGAGGGGAGTTGGGAGAGGAGAAAGGGAGGAAGAGAGGGCAGGAGGGAGTGGAGGTCGGGGAGGGCTGCACTGTGGGATTTGAATCGAACCTTTTAGGCTAGCTCTGCTGGATCTGTTAATCCTGGATCATGTGTTTTTCAAATCAGGGGTGAATTATAATCTTATCGTCCAAGAAATATATTCTCCATTTAGAGTAGGCCAAAGTCAAGGCTGATCTCATTATAAATGGAAGCTGCTAGAATCAGGTCAGGATCTCTTCTAGGGCTTAGCATGAATGGATTGGAACAGAAAGGAACCTCAGAGTCTTGAGTAAGTCCTCATTTCTTGCTTGGGAGAAGAGGTGAAGGAGAAATGCGATGGGAGCACAATCCCCGATCCTATTATCCAGGCGGGAGCTGGAAGGTGTTGATGTTAGGGATGAAGAGAGACAGTTTAACTATCACCGTTTTACAATGAAGGTTTAAAAAGACAATTTAAGTATCACCTTTTAAAATGAAAATGCTAAACAGTTTAGCCTAGGCTGTTATCAGGACCACAAGTGACATCTCTTTTTAAAGACATGAAAGAAAAACACCAGTGCAGAATACTCAGCCACAAAAACATCACATACCTCAAATCGTGAGCTCGTTGTTCTAGATGGTCTAACTCCTACAGAGGGAGTTTAAGATCCTTTTCCCTGAGTAGCCCTTGGGGCTCTATGATGTGATAGATGTGAAGGATCAAACAGTTCTCTGAAGTTTCTGGAATCCTTCCTCCTGCTCCAAGCTAAGATTTCTCCTAGAGAACTATTGTGCAATCTAACCTCAGAAGATGTGGGAGAGGAATTTCCTGTTTAAGTTCTATGACGATCCAGGGGAAGTAACTACTATGTGCCAAGGGCTTTACATCTTATGCCTTTGAATGCTCACAGTGACATGTAAGGTAGGTGTTGTTATGTCCATTCTGGAAATGCGGACCCTGAGGCTCTGAGGGATGAAATAATGTGTCAAAGTTAAGCAGCCATCGAGGAGAAGTGTTAGAATTTGTTGCTAGGTCTGTCTGACTCCAAAACCTTGTTCTTTCCCACTATAGTACATTACTCTTATTTTTTTCAATATCTAATCAGTATCTTTCCGGCTATAATTTAAGCTCATTATCTCAGTGCTTGGTGGAAATGGAGCAGTTATTCTCAATTTTCCATTCAAAGCCTTCCACGTTTGAAGATGGCAACATCATCCTTCTCTTACCTTTTTCTTATCTGATGCACAAAGAGCTAAGGAAAAGTGGCGTTCATATCCCTGAAATAGCTTTGTTTCTTTTATTTGGCACTTGATGTGTATCTATGCAGATAAGTCTTGCTTATAGGGACCTGGCTGAATGTTCCACTTCATTTCTTATTCATCCAAAGGATCTAACAGGGTTAGATCAGGTTAGCATTTAACCATATTTCTTCTAGCCTTTTGAAAATGAACTCAAACACTACAGGTACATTTAAAGCCCCCTTAACCAACACCTCCTACCTAATTCCTTTCTCTACACCCTTTCCCCAAGACAATGATTGTTCACTCGATATTTACCCTTTCAGATCGTTTAATGCACATTTTACACACATAAGTATTATACTATAACACATCATCCTACATCTTGATTTTTTCTCCCCTCAACTTTGTTTTTGAGCTCTATCCCTGTTGATAGATCAAGTTCATTCACTGTAACTGTTGCATAGAATCCCATTTTATAAATACTACATTTTATTTATCTGTTCCCTTATTGGTAGGGATATTGGTTGTTTCCAGTTTTGTGCTATGAAAAATGATATTGCAATCAGCTCCTTATCCTTATCTCTCAGGGAAGCAGTATCCAGCTTTTCTTGATGGTGAAAGAGCCATGTTGGAGAGTAGAGGATTTATTAAGAAAACAAATAATGAAACATGAGGAAAAACAGATCTCCAGGCCTATTCTCTGGATATTCTTACTCAGAGGGTCTGGCAATTTTGGGGGGAATATTTTTTTGGTAACAAGTTCCCCAAGTGATTCCTTTCATCAGGGAAGTTGTGAAATGGGTACGGAGTACATATGCCCAGGTACTCTCTCTGGAGAGAGGTGGGGGGATCACCAGAGGATTTTATGTCAAGAAGTGCCATGATGAGATTTGTGCTCAGAAATATTACTTTGGTGACATTATGAACAATATTGAGCCCCAACTTTGTTTGTAAGGCAGTCCTCTTTCAGAGATGCAAAGTGGAATAAGATGCCAGCCCTAGAGTCAAGTGGCTTGCAATCTACCAGAGCATTTCACAGAAAGGTAGGCAAATGGGGCTCAAAGCCTGGAGGCTTGCTATCCACAGGCAAATTGTTTCCCAGCCCAGGGTTTCTGGAAGGGCTCGCCTCTTCGAGGACTGGCTGGTCAGTATCAGCATCCATGTTCTCTTGTTGTCTGCCCACCTTGAAGGTGACTCTTCATGTTTTCCATATCTTTGTTCTCTTAAGTTCTTTTTCTGAGAAGAAAGTTGGGAGAAAAATATAAATGGGATTTGAAGTCTATATTTCATATTTCCCCATTTTCCATGAATGCAAAATATCAAGATCTGTGATAGTTTTAGAAAGTTTCCAACTCACCCAGAAGCAACAGAAATATTTCAATTCTTAATAATTCAACAATTTATTTTGATATCAATGCCCTTTTCTGAAGCCTAAAGAAATGATATTTCTAACCCTCTACGTGAGAGCAGACATTAGGTATAACAGAAGAGGGGTCTTGGAGGCCATCCTGTCCCAATGCCTTCATTTTATCAAAGAGAAAACTAACATCCCAAGAGCAGAACAGGTTTGTCCAAGGCCACTCCAAGAGTTAGTGGTAGAGCCAGGACTGGACTGATGGTCTCCTGATTTCTTTGCCGTTGTTCTTTCTATCTACGCTACATTTGTAAACCATCAGATGATCTGTTCTTTCCACAAATAAGTCCCACCCCTTCCCATTTCTAGGAGACAGTGGCTGGGAAATCACCCCATCACCTTCTGGATGGTCATATGGTAACTCTGATGTCATTCTCTGCTCAGAAAAGGCCCAGGCAGAGTTGACCAAGCCGCTCAAGGAAGCTCAAAGTCTGCCCTCCCCACACAGCTCTCCTGGCAGCCCGTGCCTGTCCCAGGACCAATCACCCATTTCTCATTCTGTTCCTGCCCCCTGTGGCTAATGGAAGCTCAAAGTTCTTTTTGAAGTCAATGGAGGAGCTCCACTCAGATAAGCTTTGAGGGAATTGAAGCAAGGGACTACAGAGAAACGGATCCCGACCTGCCAAGGAGAGGGGCTATTTTTAAGTCAAGAAAGGAGGCATTGCTGTTTAGTGAAAGAACCCTTTTGAGCCTTTATTACTGCCTCTTAGAAGGATATTCTTTTATTGAGTGGATTGATACAAATTCAGTGTTCAAGTCTAGAACTTTTATTTTCAGAGAGAAAAAACCTCTTTCGGTGTTTCTATTTCTCTACTGTTAGTCATACACCACCAGCCTCTCAGAAAAAGTAATACTCTGTGCAGTGACAAAGATATTGTATTTGATTTGGCATCAGAAGAACAGGGTTCAAGTTTTGGCTTTGCTGCTTCTTAGCTGTGTGATCACTGGCAAGTCACTTCACCTCCTCATGTCCAGCTCAGTTTCCTAAGTCTAAAATGGCCGTGGTTGGGACCTACTTCTCAGGGCTGTTCATTCATCCATTCATTTTCACTCCTTTGTTTATTCACCTGCTATCTGATAGGCATTGGGTGGAAGGCAAAGTGAGGCATGGACCCTGCTCTTGTGGAGTTTACAGTACAGTGAGGGAGACAGTCAAGTCATCACACTATCGAACGCGTAACTCCAAACTGATGCACTCCCTGAGGGCCAAGAGCATGGTTCTGTGAGAGAGTGTAACAAGGGAAATGATCTAGATGAAGGGTGGAGAGAGGATGCATTGGGAAAACGGTTTAGCGAAGGGTTCCCTGAGGAAAAGAAATTTGATGCTGGATCAGAAAGATACCACAGTTAAGTCTGGGATTAGTGTGTTCCCAACAGAAGAAACAGCATGTGCAAAGACCCTGGGGTGGGACGGCACAGGGTCCATTTCAGTCAAGGGACTGAAAAAACTGTCTACACAGCTGGAGCTGAGGGAATGCGGGAAGGGTGATATGACAGGAGACCGGGAAATCAGGCTGGAGCCAGACCAGGCAGGGATTTGCAGCCTATAGAAGGATTTTGCCGTTTATCCTAACAGCAATGGGAGGCGACAAAAGATTTTAAAACTCTGTGCACGAGTGTGTGTATATGTATATGTTTTGCATGCATGTGTGTATGCAGGTATGCATGTGTGTATGCAGGTATGCACGTGTGTGTGTGTGTATATCAGGCCCATGAATGAGGATGAATTAGAGGGGAGCCGGGGTGGATATGGAGAGACCAGTCAGAGGCATTGCAATAGTCAAGACACAACACAATAGAATGTTGGCCCAGGCTGGCGGTAGAGGGGACAGTGAGGCCTGGAAGCATTTGAGATCTCTCACGTATTTAGGAGCTGAAATGGACTGAACTGGGAGGTTGATCGGATGGAGGGGGTGATGGAGAGGACCGCTTCCTTGGTTTCTGATTAGCGGGATGGCAGGGATGATGGTGGCATTTTCTGAGATGGAGAATCATGGAGGAGAGCCTAGTTTTTTAGCGGAGAAGATCATAATTCAGTCTTAGGCATGTTGAATTTAAGAACTTTTGAGACATCCAAGAGACAGGGTTGAATAAGTAGGTAGAAATGAGTCTGAAGCTTGGCAGTGAGGTCTGACTTGGAGATAGGAATTTGAGAGTCAGAAGACAGTTATCGAATTTACGAGTGTGGATGAGATTGCTTGGGAAGAAAGTGTGGATTGAGAGGAAGTGACCAGAGAGTTAGGAAGAAAGTCAGGACAGAATTATTTCATGAAAGCAGGGATATGAGAGTGTTTTAAGGGGGAGAGTATGGTTAACAGGGTGAAATGCTGCTGGCAAGTGAGGCAGGATGAAGACTAAATGTGTCCGTAATGGGGATGAAAGGTAACATTAGTGGGAACCACAAACACCTTTATGGGTAACTCACCATCTCCACTTTCCAAATTAGGAAACTGAGACACGGAGAGCTTATGTAACTTGCCCAAAGTCACAGAGTAGGTAATTTGAACTGAGGGGATGTGACTCAGGCCCCATATCCTAAACCACTACCAAATGCTGCTCCTTCCTAGTTATACAGAGGCCATTATTAACTTTGTTGAGAGCCGTTTAGGTCACATGAACTGGGAAGAAGCTAAGCAGGAGCAGCTACTGTCTGAGGTGTCTATAATCCCCCTAGGCTTTCGATCTGCTTTCTGCTGCAGTCTCCTTTGTCTTGAGCTTGAGGCCCTTCTGGGTCTGCGAGCTCATCTAGAATGGCTTCAACATTTTCCACCATGTGGGAAAATATGTGGTTGTTTCCTGAGCCTTATTAAGGCACAGGGGAACTTTGTAAGGCAGATTTAGGCATCCCATAGATATGGTGGCCATATGTTCCAATTTGCTTTTGACCATCTCAGTTTATGCTTGTCCTGGCAGTATTATGAATTGCTCTTCCTTTCATTCTCAATTTACCAGTTTGGATGGTAAAGTATACGGTCTCCTGTGATGGTCAGTTTTGTGTGTCAACTTGGCTAGGCTAGAATCCCTAGTTATTCAGTCAAACACTAATCTAGGTATTGTGCAGGTATTTTGTAGAGATGACTAAAGTCTATGCTCAGTAAATCTTCTTAAAGTAAAGAAGATTATCCTAGATAATCTGGGTGGGCCGGATTCAATCAGTTGAAAGACCTTAAGAGCAGAACTCGGGTTTCTCTGAAGAAGAAATTCTGCCTGTGGACAGCAGCATCAGCTTCTGCTGGAAGGTTCCAGCCTATCCTTCCTGACGGCTTGCCTTCTGGATTTCAGACTTGCATAGACAGCGCCTACATCACAAAAGCCAATTTCTTGTATTAAATCTCTTAATATATATCTCCCACTGGTTCTATTTCTCTAGTGGAATCCTGACTGCTACATCTCCCTACCCTTAGAGCTATCTCTGCCCGTACCACAGTAGCCCAGGGAATTGGGGTGAGGTGGGTTACTGTCTTCCACGGTCCTAGACTGGAGGCAGGGGGGTGTTTGGGAGGTGTAGGGCATTTTCACTGTTACAACGACTGGGCATTCTGTTGAGACGTAGTGCCAGGGTGATAGGATTCTAAACACCTTGTTATGAATAGCAGCCCTACACGACAGACAGCTGTCTTCCCTAAAATGCCAATAACACTCCATTTGCAAACACTGGGGCTTTTGCAAATTGGGAATGATAAAAAGAGAGAGTGGTAAGGCAGTTAAGGACCTTGGCAGAGGGTTGCTGACATGACGGGCTGTAATCCTAGGTAGATTATGAAGGAAGTGAAGAAAGGAAAGCATTCCCAGGGTCCAATGAACTGGAGGTCTCAATGAGGTTGAAAAATGATCCTAGAGGGAGTCAATGAACATAGGAGTTCGATGGAGAAGAGTTTGTCGCCTTGGAGTAGGATGCTGGAATTAACGGTTTTGAAAGTGAACCAGTTTCCATTGATGACAAAATCCATGTGTGACCATGGAGGTGGGTGGTAGAGGTGAGTATAGGAGGCCACAGGGATTTGTGACAGGTGATCCACACAGATATTTTGATGGAGAAGAAGGCAAGTCCAAAATTGTGATGAGCAGATGAAACGATGGAGTGGGAAATTCTCTGTGAGCTCTCAATGGATTATTGTGATTACAGAGCAGAGCAGGTCGTGTCTCTTGGCACTACATGTTATCCAGGGCTTCTGTTTGCCTGGGGAAAACGAGGCAGATTCTTCTGTCCTTTATTCTCAGTGGACAGGAAGTGTGCTGCTCAAGTGTGGCCTTCACCTTCTCTAGGGCCCCTCTGTCCACATCGCAAAGCACAACAAGTGTCACATAACCTGACTGTCACTCATAGGGTCATGTGACATGATACAGGGAGGACTCAGCTTGTCCAAAGCAAAAAAGGGAACTGAATCAGAGAGCAGAAGTGGCACATCTTCAATTCTGTGTGCATCCACCGGTGAGCTTAGATTAAAACCACTCCACATTTGTTTACGAGGCCGAAGAGAGGGAGAGATCTGAGGCAGAAATGCTGGGTGCTCACCCACAGCTGGAGTAACTGCTATGATTTCTATCTTTACAACTATGTGGATTTGGTGCCTGCCCCAGAGCTTGCCCCTCTCTGAAAGAAGAAGGGTACAAAAGCCCATGGGTCACAGGGTGATAGACGCTGTGTAAAGTCATGGAGACACTATGGGTGGATGTGGACACTGCCAACCATGGCAGTAAAACATACTGGTCCTCTACTGAGTAAAGAGGTTGTTTCTACACTGTTGTGTCAGAAGGTTCCTTTAACTTGGAAGGACAAAGCAGTGTATTGTTTATGCTCCTTTCTGCATTTCTTCTCCAAGTAAGCGCTGATGGCTCTTATTATGAGCTTTGTGTGCCTAACTAGAGCGCTGTTGCTGACCCAGACTGCTGGCCTTCTATAGGGCTCCTTGGAGTGACAATTAGGTAGTGTAATTTATGAGCTCATTGTAGAGAGTCTAAGCACAATTGTAACGAAATTTTCTTCATGGCAACTTAAAGCAATAGGGATTATAACTTCACTTTTCAGCTGGGGAGATAGGTGCAGAGAAGGCCAGTGACTAAAGTGAGATCGCACAGTGAGTCAGTGTCAGGGACTGGCTCTGAAGTTGTAGTTGTCTAATGATGATGGCATTTGAATGCTTACTATAAGCCAGGGGCTTTGCATGGTTTATTTTAACTATTCCTTTCAACTATCATCATCATCACCATTACCACTGCCATCATCATCATCACCACCACATCATCATCATCATCACCATCATCATCACCACCCATCATCGTCATCACCATCACCACCACAGTTTTCACCAACATCACCATCATCATCATCATCATCATAATCACCATTTCAGTTCACAAATTATAGGTCAAGAAACCAATGTCCAAAAAAGTTAAATCATTTTTTTCCAGAGTTAGATAACTAGAAAATTGTGAGATTTGAACCCAATCCATCTGGTTCCCTAACAGGCACACTGAACTCTTGTCTTGCACTTCCCTACTTTGGCCTGCTTCCTTGTACTAATTCACTGCCAATCCATAGGATGTTACTTCTGCCATGTGCTATGTTGGATGATGAGCATCTGTAAGATACCAGAGAAAGTGATAGAAATTGATGGGCCATGCTTTAGGAATGTGAAGTTGCTTTCCGGGTTGCTGCAGAGCAGCCACATGCTGTTACTGCATGTGAGCATCTCTTATGTGAATGCCGAGTTGTGTGATGTGGTGTTCTGACATGGCCCATGAGGTTATGGTGGCCTCCTTCTGCATAGGCATGGCCTTGTCTTCAGGGTGAAAGTATTCCTGATGTCTCTCATTCTGGAAAGAGATGGATTCTTAGTCAGGAACGAGACCATGAGGATGAGGGAATTCAATCCTCTCTTTTTGCCTAGACTCGGAAGAATGGCGATGTCAGGATTATGGTCTGCATGGTGGATGTTGAGGACGGTGACTCTCATGCTAAGATGAGGGAGAGACAGGAAGGAGGCGAGTGTTATGGTGCTCTGCTAACGGCAAAGGAGTAAGTAGTATTCTGCAAGAGAGACGACCTAGATTTTCAGTATGCTTGGTGTTTTTCCATTTTGTTACCCCTAGTCATTAATAAAGACTTTTGATTGATCCAGCCTGGAGCCAAATGTGCTGCTGTGTATAAAGAAAAGTGGTAACTTGTGAAAACTTGGGTTAGTTATAAAGTAGGAGCTGTAGTGCCTCCTTGAAACAAGCATGAAATTTGGCCAGAAAGTCCAGGGGGGAGGTGGGATTTCCTAAATAGAGTCCCCATGTCCCAACAAGCTCTCAGTTCAGAAGGGTCACCTTTGGAGTCACACCTGGTGGTTTGGAGTTTTATCTTTCTGATGGTGGTGTCAATTCCTTCATTCTCTAGGCTAAATCCTGCTCCTCTTGCTGCTGGCAGGTTGTTCTTTGGGAGAAGCGAGCTAGCTGCCCTGGAGCTGCAAGGGCAGACTTTCCTACTCTGAATTCTACCATCATTAACAGAATCCCATAGATGCTCACCGAACACACAGCTTTCCATCACTGTTGCCACCAGAGAGACTTACTGCACAGAGAGATTTTAAAAATGCAATTACTTTCCCATGTAATTTCATAACAACACTAAAACATTGAAGTAGAAAAAAATTTACCCATAATCTTGCTACCCCAGCAAATCGAATTATTTTCATGTTAAAATAATCACAAGGAAGGACAGTTTAGAGGTCTTTTTTCATGTCTGTGTGTGTGCATGTTGTTTTTTTTGGTTTTTGTTTTCTCTTCTATGGGGGCAATATGATCTAGATTTTCTGGAATGACCTCGCTTTCATTTACTTCTGATTTTTTTTTTTTTTTTGCTGAGGAAGATCTGTCCTGAGCTAACATCTGCTGTTGATCTTTCTCTTTTTGTATGCGAGCAGCCACCACAGCATGGCCGTTGACAGACAGGTGGTGTAGGTCCACGCCTGGGAACTGAACCCAGGCTGCTGAAGCAGAGCGCGCTGAACTTAGCCACTAGGCCACCGGGCCTGGCCATTCTGATTTTTTTTTTTTAAAGGACAAATCATTAAATGTATAGCCAAATGAGATTTTATTGTATACCTTTGTAAGATGGTAGGAATAAATTCATACGTTAGGAAGAAATTCTTTGTCACACTGTTCTAAATTTTATTATTTTTCTGTACTTTTACATAGGCTCCATATTTATAATGCAGTGATTCTCAACTGGGAGTGATTTTGCCTCACAGGGGACATTTGGCCATGTCTGGAGACGTTTTCGGTTGTCACAACCCAAAATGGAGCTCCTGGCATCTAGTGGGTAGAGATCAGGGATGCTGCTAAACATCCTACAGTGCACAGGACAGCCCACACCGCAAAGAATTACCTGGCACAAATTGCCAACAGTGCTGAGGTTGAGAAACCCCATTACTATGTACAGTGGTGACTTCAGAGTTCTTTGAGCTGATGCCTAGTTTACTTAAGCATCCCCTGCTCCCTTTACTGAACATTGGTTGTCTGCCAGTTTTCCAGCGTTGTGGGAAGCATCTTCCTACATTGAGCTTTGCCTTGCTTTGGGCTTGCAGTGGGTTATTCGAAGGCGGGTTGCCAGCCACCACCTGGCTTCTCTGGCTTCGGGAATCATCATTGCACCAGGTGGGAGGGCTTTTCTGCAAATAGTACGGGTTGTTTGTAGTTCCAGTTACTGAAATCTAGACGCGTGAACTCCCAGGCAGCAGGAATACAGTGGAGCAAGCACGAAACTGGGAGGAAGGGCAAAAGCTGGGAGGCAAAATCTTGGGACCAGTGGGACTGAGGGATTTAGGAAGTGAAATGGATTCACAGTGATTCTAAAAGTATTCGCTTGGGTTAGGCAGCACACGCATGCAGCTAAGATTGCAGCTCCTCCCACTTCCTACCCACCTTCTCTGCTTCATATTTTTCTTTAGCATTCATTGCTGTCCTGAATGCTCTTTATTTCACTTATTTATCCTGTTTATTTCTGTCTCCCTCTCCACGGGGGCAGGCATTTGTGTCTGTTTTATATCCTGCTGTTTTCCGGCACCCAGAGCAGCTCCTGGCTCGTTGTAGGCACTCAGCACCTCTTTGCTGAAGGAACGAGTGGACAATTCCCAAACACACGAGGTAGTTTGCTTTTGGAAGAGCTTCACCACACCCGTTCCTCCCTCACTGGGCTTCTCTTTTCACTCTTTCTTCATTTCACTTTGGGTTTCCAGCTGATGTCCGGGAGGATGTGTTGTTGGAGGAGGAGAACAATTCAGGGATAGAGAGAGAGAGGGTGAGGGACAGAGCCCCGGCGTCTCTGTGGGGGACAAAGAGAGAGGCTGCCAGAGGGAGGTGTGGGCAAGAACTGCTGCAGGTCTGCGGGCTGGGCACCCTCATTCGTGGACTGTGATGTTTTGGGAGCTGTGTCCTCCATCACAGGGGCTGTGCTGGGCTTCCTTGTCAGGTTGTCCTAGACTTTGTGGGGCTTTCCTTATAGCCCCATCCAAAGATGGAAGCCCCCTTAGCCAGCTGCCTCGGTGCCAGCCTTGGGACTCCTCCCTGAGACTCATTATGGGCTGCATTCCAGGGTGCCTCAAAGCAGACATCAGTGCTGGAGTGAGACTCCTTATCAATCACAATCAATGTTCACAATCACATTCGATCTAGTGTTTCTGAAATTATGTACATTCTTGACTCCGTAGGAAAAAAGACTACAGACAACCTCCAAGCATGCATAGCCACATCTTTGTTAAAATACCACCAGCACCAGCTAAACAGGGGTTGTGGGAGTGGGGGTGAGGAGAGGCCATCCGGAACCATCCAGGTGAATGGTGACAGCCCTGCCTCGGGGCCTCTGCAGCCTTGCACTTGGCAGCTTTGGGGGCCAGTATTATGTTTCACGTCACTCAAAGGCAGGTGAGCCGAAGCCACGTCTCGCTGGCTGTCTCTGCAGCTGCAACTCCGATCAGGTGGTCATGCCCGCCTCGGCTTGGCAGCCTGGGTTCTTGAAAAGCGAGTGACAGGGGCAATAATCTGCACTTGGCAAAGCAAACCCAAACACACTCTGAAAGGCACAGCTGGGCCAGGTTCAGCAACTTTACTCATTAGGCAGTTAATCTCAAGGCTGTCAGCTGAGGCCACAAGGGCAGGCCCAGGCAGGAAAGCTGCACTTTCAACAATTCAATCCAGTCCCACAAATATTACTGAGCCCGTGCTATGCACAAGGCACTGTGGGTGGCTACAGAGGAAGCAAAGATGAGAAAGGGACAGTTCCTGCCTCAGGGAGCTTACATTCCAGCTTCTCTAAGAGTCACAAGGGAGTGGAAGCAAAGGACAGCTGGAGTTCAGAGTTGGAAGAGAAAATATCCAGTTGAAAAATCAGGACAAATGCCATGGAAGTGTCCTGAAGTCTGGAAAACATTTCTTCTTCCTTGCCTCTCTCTTCCCTTTCCTCCTTCTTTCCCTGTGGTAGATAGAATAATAATTACACGCCCCCACCCCCCCAAATGTCCATGTCTTAGGCCCTAGAATCTGTGAATATATTACCTTATATGGCAAAAGAAACTTTGCAGATGTGGTTAAGTTACAGATCACGAGATGGGCAGATTATCCCACATTATCCAGGTGAGCCCTGAATGTAATCATGAGGGTCCTTTGAAAATACTACGTGCTGGCTTTGAAGGTGGAGGATGAGGCCATAAGCCAAGAAATAGAGGCAGTCTCTAGAAGCTGGAAAAGACAGGGAAATGGATTCTTCCCCTTAGAGCTTCCAGAAGGAAGGCAATTGTGCTGACCCATCTTGGACTTCTGATCTCCAGAACTGTAGGGTAATAAATCCCTATTGTTTAAGCCACTAGTGTGTGGTAATTTGCTACAGCAGCAACGGGAAAGAGATGCTCCCTCCCTCCATCTCCGTCTCCATCTCCATCTTCTTCATTTTCTCATTCTCTTCCTCCTCCCTCTTTCCTGTAATTTCCTCTTCTTATCTCTTCTCCCTTCTTCTCCTCTCCTCTCCTTTCCTTTCTTTCTTCCTCCAATTACAAAAGAAATACATACTCATTTTTTGAACTTCAAACAATATAGAAGGAAAGATCTCCCCATGATCCAGCCTCCCATCTTGGTGAGAGGCACGGTGGTTCAGAATGAACTGCCTGGGTTCACATGCTGACTCTGTCACTTGCTTCCTGCACGATGTTGGGCAAATTATTGACCTTTCTTTGCCTTGGTTCGCTCATCTTTAAAATGGAGGAAATGTTACTCACTTCAAAGGATTGTCAATTCATTAGTGCCTAGAAGAGTAGGCACTCATGGCACATAAGCTTTGATTACCTTTTTACATCTTGGTCTATTCTATATGAACACATTTGAATCTATTTATACAAACAGTATAGAGGGACTTGGTTTTACTAAGATGATATGATATAATATTATTGTGCAATGTGAACAGGATTATTTTAGGTAGGGTTATGTATAAGCAGAGGCACCCTGATGGGAAAGTGTGGAGAGTGTTCAGGAGAGAGTAAACAGAACAAACAGTTGGATGAGGCAGAGAGACAGAGAGAGAAACTGGAATAATTGGTTAGGGCCAGATTGTAAAGGGCCTTGATTGACAAGGATTGGAAAGGATGCACTAAAGACTTCTGACCAAGGGTTAAAGAGTAAGAAGGAATGAGAACTGCTCCTCAGGGAGGCTACTGGGGGAGCAGAACAAGGTTAAGATGTGGAGTGAAAGATAGGCAGAAACACAATGGCAGCTTGAGCTAAGAGGATGGCAGTGGGAAAGGAGAGTAAGGACGGCCTTAGAGACAAACATCAGAGTATAATTTCCTGAACTAGACTATTGGTGGGAAGGGATGAGGGAAGAAGAAGTCAACACGGCTTTGAGCACTGGGTATCTGGGAGAATGGTGTTGTTAGAATCTCGGGTGTCACGTTTGACTTCTCCTTTCTGTCACTGCCAATATACAATCAATCAATACTATACTGTCAATAAGTTCTGCTAACTTATATCTTCAGAATTTCTCATAGTCATCCCTTTGTACTTATTCCTTAGGACTCAGTTTAGGCATCCTATCTTTCAAAGGCTTCTAGACTCCCTTCTTCCCGGTCTGTGTTGGATTTCTCTCTTAAGTGCTTCTCTTTAATGCCTAATCTTTTGTGTCTATCTCTCTGCATTTCCACATTGTTTTACAATTACCTGATTATATGTCTGTCTCTTCCACTAGACTATGAAGGCCTTGAGGGAAAGGACTGGATCTTATTCATCTTTGTATTTTTAGTGATTAGGGCATTGTCTGGCATCTGGTCCACATAAATTTGTGCTGAAGGAAAGCATGGATGCCATTCTGAATATGCTTGGCTGGAACATCTAGGTGGAAAGACCCACAAGGCAGCTAGAAATGTGGGTCTGGGCTCTGGTCAGAGGTCAGACGTGCAGAGACAGATTGTGAGTCTTCTGCAAAGAGGTGAAGCCATGAGCCTGGCTCGAGAAGAGGACAGAGGGTGGGACCCTGGCGAGCTCTCAGATGTAGGGAGTAAGGGAGATAAACCAGCGAACAGTAACCAAGAAGGAGTAGTCAGAGGGCTGGTGGGACTCTCAGGATGGTGAAACAGAGGGAAAACCAAGAGAGTTTGAAGAAGACTAGGGTGGTCAATAGGGTCAAATGCTGCATGGAGGTCAGGGGCATGAGGGGCAAGGAGAGGTCTTTCCTGTGGTGTCTGGAAGAACATTCTGGAGCTTGTGAGATGAGGAAGGTGGCCAGGCAATAAGGGATGAAAGAGGACTGAGTGGTGAAGAAGAGGAAATGTCGGCGCCTCTTTCAATATGCTTGGAAGTGAAGGAAAAGAAGGAATATAGTAGGACCTGAGAGAAGCAGGGTGACCTAGGCTGATTGTAGGCTAAGTCGAGGAGCTGGTAGAGGGTGAGTGATGGGGGAAGGGGATAACATTTGGAAGAAAGGGCATTTCCTCACTGGGAGAGGTGTGGAGAAAGAGAAGGAAGGAAAAGAGGGATTTTTCTGCAGAAAGGGATCAAATGGACATTTGATAAAGTAGGAAGCAAGACCATGTTCAGGGAGACGGGGTGTTGAGAGTGGGTTTGGGGGCAACAAAGAGGCAAGACATTTGGATCAGTCACTTCAGGGATTTGAGAAGGAATAACAAATACAGGCCCCCCCGCTTGACTTTTGATGGGCTCTAGTAAGAACTTGCTTTTCTAGTCATGTTCAGCAGCAGAGAAAGGACACAGAAGGACAAGACAGGGGGAGGTGTGCGGGGCAGGAAGCGAACACAGTGTAAAAATGGATGAGTGTGGATTCCGGGCTCCGCTGAGGTCAGAATGAGGAAGAGAGATGGAAAAACCAGAGTGGATTGACGACTGCTGCTCATGAGAGGTCAGAGCAGATCTCCGCGACTTTGAGCAAATCTCCTTTTCTGCACACCCCCTCCAGTTTGACAGAGCCACCTCCAGCAACACCACTGCCATCTCTCTCCTCCTGATTGGTTTGGAAGGAAAAACAGAAAATGTCTATGGGCCCCTTTTTTCCAAAAGAGCCTCACAAGCCCTGTTCCCTGATGGCATCTGAGATCTCTAAACGCTGATACCAGGCCATCTTCCTCTGTGAGTCCTCAACGACGTTTGAGTGTGGAGGATTCTGAGTATAAGGGTTTCTCTCTGTGGCTTATGCTTCAGTGTCTGTGGTTCCTCTCTTCTCCTTTTCTCTCCCCTACCATTTGCCAACTCTAAGCAAGGTACTGGGGAACTCAGGGAGCTGCCCCGCATACCTGGGGTTGCCAGTTTGGGACCATGGTCTGAAAGAAGATGGCCTTTGTCTATTGCTAACAGCCATTGGGGGAAGTGGTTTCCTCTTTGGGGATGTGATAATGGGGCACTTGGGGGCTATGAGCAGCCTACAAATGTCTGCCCCCAAGATGCAAATCTGGTTGGCTGACTGACCAGTATGGTCAACAAAACCTATAAATTTACATTTTCCCCATGGAGGATGCTCGGTCATTGACTTCAGGTCATGAAAGCTGTGCATGGTTATATCATCCAGAATTGCAAATGCCCCTGAGTGCCAAGAGGCAGTCGGGCAGCAGCTCCACGGCATCTCACCACACCAGTGCTCTTGGGGCCTGTACCTCCTTCCCGCTCTGGTTTTTGTTTTTATATTTTTTCCTCTCATGTGTTTTAATCCCTTCTGGGCAGGGCCTAAGCTATAAGCACCAAAGCCAGGGTCATATTTGTGGGAGATTGGCTTAGTAATCCCCTTCTGGGAGGATGTGGGATGAGGAGAGTCTGCTCGGCGGCTGACAGTCTTGGTTCCCAGGACTCAGGGCCCTACCATCTATATGGGCCTTCCTTTCTCCTCTCTACAGGCTGGTCCTGCCCCAACGCTGCTGTCCACGTGACTGATTCCTCACCTGGACTGCAGGTGCTTGGGGAATTGGAAACACAGCTCCAGTTTAAAAATGTGCTTCATTGCCAGAGTACAGATGATTCAGATAAAGCCTTTATCTTTAATTTCGTCTATTCTCTCCTTATTGATTCCTTACATTTCACTGAAGGGCTCATTTGATTTGGAAGTGGATTATGCAATTACCTTACATTTTATCTGAGCAACACAATACAGGCGAAAGTGAGTTTTATTTATAAAGTCTGAATTAACCAGATGATGCCATCCATGTGCACCTAACCTTGGAGAAGACAGGGCCCAGGGAGGCACGCAAGGAGACCCCCGGTCCTAGAGCACTGTGCATGGAGGACCCTGCCCCGGCAAAAGCTTGGGAAATGGAGCATGTATTGCAGAACAAGAGCTTGTCTGTCCTCCAGCCTCGACCTGATCGCTTTGTCACTTTGGATTATTTCCCCTATACCTGCACAGGGCGGCAGCGTCTTCAACTGCAAGGATTCCAAGGATGCTCTGTTGTGGCATGAAACACAAATACCATTTCCTCTCAGCTCTGGCGTTCACAGGGCCTGCCCGAATACATTTGTGTTGCCTCCAAACCTGACACTTTAAGACAAACGAAAAGGCCCCTGAATGACAAACGCAGCGCACATAGTGGGAGGGCCATTTGCGGGGAAATGGTTGCAAGGAGAATCGGTACTTTATGAATATTCACTGAAGTGTAAACCTGCACATTGCTTATATGCTTTTCTGCATTCTAATTTGCCCATGAATGCAAATGAGTCCTGTTTAAAATAGAGATGGGGAGAGCGGGCTCCTTGCAGAACACCTAATTGAAAGATGTTTGTACATCATGTCTGATATTTAGTAAACAGAGAGACAAATCCAATCGTTTTCCAAATGAGACCTCAGAAACAATGAAAAAAATAATGATCACAAAAAGCTGGAGAGCAGGAATGTGCAGAACTAACTGCTTTCCTAAAAAGGGGGACATAATTACTCTGTCACAGGGTGCAATTAGTGTCCTAATTATACGAAGGTGTATTTTGCTTATCTCTTTAGTAAACCTCCTGTCAAGATGTAGCTGTCTCGAGGAGCCGTACAACAGAGGGCCTCGTCCTGCTCTCGGAGTAGGCGATGGATGGCCTGTGGGGAGAGGGGCCCAGATAGACGGTGCTTTGGGAAGTACCTTCATCTTTCTTTTAGACTGACAGATGGTTTCAGTCCGGGTTGGACTGCCTGCTGCTGCTTTCAATGCAAAAGTGTTACCTTTTTGGATTCATGAAAGCCACTCAATCAAAGATAAAAAGGCAGGCCAGTGTGGGGAATCAATAAAATCTCTACTTTCAGCTGGAGTGTCTAATAGTAATTCTTCTCGTGTCACTGCCTGGTTAAACAGTCATACTCCTGCTAAAAGCCCTATAAGACATAATAGATTCATGTGGCTTTGCTCTATTGTGCTGCATTTGGCCTGAAAAAGGGGAAAGGGGCTCCTGTTTTTCTAAAACAAACCAGACACTGAAGCATTGTGTATCAAAATGTATTCAGCCCTTGCGGCTTGTCTCATTCGAGCAGAGGGGGCTTTCTTTGCATACCTCTTGTGGAGCTATTTCCAGACATCTGATATATTCATTGCAAACACTCCTTCGGAGACATTTTAGTACCAATTCTGAGTCATTCTGCTTACATTTAAATGTGTTTTTTGGTGGTTGTTGTTCTGGGAAAAATCACAAAAACAAGTGCTTTTTATGTCAAACCAAGCCAGTTGTACGCCTTGAGATCTGTTCCTGAGAAGTCAACAGCAAATGTCCCGCATCGCAGAGCTGACCTAGGGAGCACCAAATGGCTTAGTCATGGCGGAGAGGCTCAGCAGGGCCTTTGGCCATGTCTTCTCATGAGGCGAGTTTATGCTGGGTTAGGGGGCAGGGTTTTCCTTAAGGTCCTTGCGTGGCAGCAGGGTCAAGATCTATGTGCAATGCTATGTGTCACTCTCTGCTTGACACATTCATGGGTCCTTGAATCGCCCCCAAACCATAGCCTACGTGGTAGTAAATCATAGAGATCTTAGGGCCTTTTCTTTCCAATCTTTTCTCCTCTGGTCTTACAGAAAAAAAGTGAAGTATTTGTGCCTGAGTTGAGCAGCATTAAACGAAATTGGCTGGGTCCCACCCCACACATTGATGTCCAGGGATTCTGAGTGAACGAGAATCACAGAGCATGTTATTTCGCCATCTGGGGTGAAAAAGAAGTGATGGAACAAGTGGCACTTTCTTGGCCATTCCAAGCAGGCCCTTTGATCAGGAGTGGCCTTTGTGAAGGCTTCTGCTGACCCCTCCTCTCCCACGTCCCTCCCAACCAAGGCCACTTCCCACCCTTTGCTTCCTTTGGAAGGTTTGACTGCTGCTGTCGGGCCGAGCCTGAGCCTTTTCTGGTATATTGTGGAGGACTGCAGAAGAGAGAAAAATATTGAGTGTCTTCCCCTTTGTCCCCTCTCACACCCCTCCTCAAGAAAACCTCAGCAGATGTAGACAAGACTTTAATAGCGACATAAAGAGAAATGCATGACAATCCCATTAGGGAAGCCATAATGGCCTGTTGGAGGATCTCAGAGAGGACAATATATCAACGTCTAGTTTGTGACGGCATCCCTAATGATGGCAGTTTGCCCCTACCCGTGATCGTCCATTCATCGTCCGTTTGACCTGGTTCCCAATAATATTTGCCCTCCCTTGCATCAGTCTCCCTTTGAGGCCCTCTACAATTGCTGACACAACTCTTCAAGTGCGGGGAAATCAGAGTCGGTAAGTGACAATCATAGACAAGCATTTAGTGGACCACCCCGTGGCTTGCCCTGATATGGCACATTAAGGCTCTTTCTTTGCTTTCCTCCGCAGTCCCTGGTCACACTTCATCCCCAGCCCAACATCTGCGGGAGGTCAAGGCACTGGGAGTCCTGAGATTTCAAACCATCTGCCAAGGAAAAAGGAAGTCTGTGCTTGAGGAGGGAGGAGGAAGAACCTAAATGATATTCTGAAGACCTTAAAGTTATGTATCGTGGACGAGGGCAGGAAAATCGTTATTAATGGTATCAGCCTATTGTCTTCCTTCTGTGCCTCAGAGGGCGGTGGACATAATTAAAGTCGAAGCCGAGTTCATTTTTCCCCTTGGAGGCTTAAATAGCCTGGAGACATTTCCCATTCCTCCCTTCCCACTAGTGCCAGTTTTCCCCAGCTGCTGAAAAATTCAACATTCCTATAAACTACAGTACTTTGTAAAGGTCATGCGCCAGTTAATCTGAACCCGGGGTCTGGAGCGCTGCTCACTGTAGCTACAGCAGTGGCCGTCCAGCCCCGTGACGTGGGGCCTGCCTGCGGAGAACTAGAGGGACACGAGGCAGGCACGCAGAGCTCTTTAAATATTGCCGAGCGTTTCCTGGATCAGCATGATATTTAAAGATTTTTGTTCCACCTGCCTGCGAAATATAGAGTCCAGACGAGAGGCAAGAAAATGAATATGGATTTCTTGCCCTTTCAGTGTATTCACTCCAGAAAATAGCCGTTTCTTCTTTTTTTTTTCCCCCTTTTTTGCCGAGCTGGAGACTGCAGGCTTCAGACAGCCACGATTACAATCATGCATCATGAATGAAATGTGCCATTTGGAGAAAATAAGCCACTCATTCCATTTCAAAACCCCCCACAAATCAATAGGGCTGGCAGAGTTTTTGGGCTGAGCTGGATGTTGTGCTTGAACTGAAATACTTTCTCAACACACTTCTGATACTCAGATCAGTGGCCAGGGGCAGATTCTGTGCCAGGGGCTCCAACAAGAGGATGATCAGCCTCTAAAAGTTGGATCTGGTTCTGCATGTGATGGAGAAGAGAGACTTAGTGCTGATGGGCAGAAGATTGGGCAGGGTCAGAAGATGAGCTTCCCAGCTTGAGTTCTGCCTGAACTAGCTTTTTATTAATCCCCTCAATCAAAAAACAACTCTGGAGAACTTCTTGTGTGCCAGGCACTGGGCTAAACTCTGGGAATGCAACAGCAACCAAGGTAGACACAGCCCCTGCCTTCACATGGCTTCTAGAGATTAGTATGGGAGGCAGAACAATTGCTGGGCCATTGCAATACAGTGTGATAAGCCTTAGGACACTGGGGAGATTTTTCATCTCTCTGGTTGCCCTTTTTTTATAGGCAAAATGAGGAAGTTTAAAAAGATACACCCTCAAGACATTCTCCCCTTCCAGGATCCTAATCAATCAGTAGGGCAATTAGACAACCAAATATTTGACCTCACCTTGTTTCCAGGTCCAGACATGGCTCTTGCTCCTTTTTTCTCAAGGTCACCACAACCCAGTTTGCAGATACAAGACATGCAGGTGAAATGTTGACTTACAGTTGAGGCATCAGGTAAATGTTATGGACTTTGGTAAGTTTTTGGCAGTTCAGAGAGTTCCTTGGGAGTTCAAAGGAAGGAGAGATGGCTAAGTGCATTATCTGTGCCAGATACACTTTTCTCTGCACCTTCTTAACCACTCCCCTGGCTCCCATTACTTACATATGGAGAAGACTCCTAAGTTTGTGTCTCCAGCCCAGATATTTCCCATGAGCTTTTCCCAATACCTGGCTCTTCCTTTGGCTAACTCCTACTCATTTTCCATCTCACACTTAGGCACCATTTGTTCCAAGAGGATTATTCATCCCCTTGAGCCTAGTTAGGCCTTCTATCACATGTTCCTGTGGCACCCTGGTCTTCATCAGAGCACTTACCATGATTTTTTGTAACTGCTATTCAATGCTCTCCTCCACAAGTCTGCAACATCTTCAGGGGCAGGGACTATGTCTATCTGACTTGTTGTTTCCCCAAGGCCACTATAGTGCTTTGTATTTTTTGGTATTTGGTAAGTAATTTGTTATATAAATGAATGGCTTTCTAATTCTTCTAGAGAATAAACATACTTTATTTAAGGCATGCATCCAGATCTTTTCACCCTGTTTGGGTGGTCCATCCCAGAATAAGATGAAACTAAAGTGACTTTGTGCCAATATATTCCTAACAGAGTGTGGTGACTCAGGCAGAGTTTCCTAAAAATCAGAGCTTGAGACAAGGTTCGAGTGGTAATGTGTTATTTGAGAGGTGCACTCCCAGGGCAGTGAAAATGAAGCAAAAGAGAAATGAGGCAGGGCGGTATGGGAAGCAGCTCAAGGTGATGTGTTACTATGCTGGCCCCTGCTTCATGATGGCATATGTGTGCACCCACACACACAACAACTACAACAAACAACATAATCATAGCCAGTTGCTCAGCAGGCACACCTGCTCAGCCATGCAGGATATTTTTGGACAGACCAGACAGAAAAACCATGCCTCAGAACAGTCCTTGGGAGGAAGAAGAGAAGGGGATTTATCCTCCCGCTCCTACTCCCATTGGTTAAGGTCAGTCCCTGTGGGAAGAGAACTTCCCTGTATTTACGGTTTGTTTTATCTGATGTTCTTGAAAGCCACTGAGGAAGTCAGAGCTCATGCCTTATGACGTGACATTTCATCCAAGTCACATATATGCAGAACAGAGTAAATATAGTGGGCCTGAGACTGCTATTCTTAAAAGGACCTGCTTGCATGTTTGGTCCTTAGCTGGCATCTGGGAACTTAGATTTCAGGAGGATTCGCATCACCGTGCCTGAACTTTTTTGTGCAAGTGATGTAGTTTATGCCGAACATCTGTTTTCCTTCTGGGAGTCTGGAGTTTTGGTATGTGCTGGCAGAGGATACCTACGTGGCAAGTCCATGATAAAAACCCTGGTGCACTGAGTCTCTAATGAGCTTCCCTGGTAGACTCATTTCACATATATCGTCAAAACCCATTGCTAGAGGAACTGAGTGAGTCCTATGGGACTCCACTGGGAGACGACTCTTGGAAGCTGGAGCCTGGTCTCCCCCAGACTTCTCCCTTTGCTGACTGTGCTTTGTATCCTTCTGCTGTAGTATATCATAGCAGTGAGTATGACTCTATGCTGGAGTTCTGTGAGTCCTCCTAGCGAATCATTGAACCTGAGGGTGGACTTGGAGACCCCTGACACAGCATACACGGCTTTGAACCAAGCAGACTTTGGGGAATTGGTTGGCAGGGCAGAGGCTGAGGTGAAGCAAGAGGATGAGGGTCTGGGAGACAGGGGAGGCTGAGGAGGTACAAAGGTGTGTCTGATACATGTAGCAAAAGAGCCCAGATGGACCTTGGTGGCTATCAGCTAGGCAAACTACTCCGTGGATTAATGTTTCTTTGTCTCAGTTTCAAGATGGGTAAAATGGTGACAATTATATTTACCCTGCAGTGTTGTAAGGATTGGTATAATATATGACTTTCTTCAATCCTGTTGACTTTCAGGAAAAGGAATCTTGACCCCTTAACTTTAGGCTGTAGTATTTGGTTGGATTACGTGGAGCGTGTGTGTTGGGGAGATGGAGAGAGTGAAGATGCAGAAGTGAGTGAAGACTGCCACTGTGTGTGGGGAGAAAGTCACTATTTCTACTTCACCAATACTGGAATGGAATGTTCTGACAAGATGGTACCTGGTTCTAGATGTTGTGGTGTTGGGCTTTGTTGAGGTATAAGTATTTCTACGAGAGTTCTCTTAGAGTCCAGCAGATTATTAGACTACCAAGATACTACTTTAGATGGTGGCCGTGTTGGACTTGACCAGGGACCAGCCTAGGGTGACCACACAGGATCTTTTTCAGCTCCCACGTCCTCTATCGGTGAGTATTAGAATTATTTGGCTGCCAGCAACAGACTTTAACTAACTTAAGCAAAAATGCATTATTGGAGGGCTTCAGAGTGGCTTGCAAAGAGTAGTAGGTGAACAAGTAGGTCTTAGGTAGGGTAGACACCAGGACAGTTCTGGGTACCACAGCAGTTGGACAAATACTATAGAGTGCGGTTGTTGGATGGCAGCTATTCTTCTTGGCTCCCCTGTGTGTCAAAGATTCAGATTCCCTGCAGAAGGGCTGTGATTGGCTTCCTTGCAACACTTGGCCACCCTGGTAGGCAGGGGGAGGATTTCTGTGGTTGTCAGCTCAATAGAAACACATCAGGGGAGAAAGAGTGCCCCGAATGAAGGAGGATGTCATTTACCAGAAGCAGGTAAGACATTGACACAGATCTTTGTGACTTGGCCTCTGCCCCATGGAACTCAAGTCACCAGGTCACAATTCTGCCTCTGGGACATGTGAAGCCTGGTGCTACCAGGGTACCCTGGGGCTTTGTCAGGTTTGGTCATTCTTGAGGGTTTGCCATGTCTCCTTGGTTTCTCCATGCTTTACAAACATAGCCAAAAAACATTTTAGGAAGGTTCCTTCCCTATGGATGTTACTGATCTCTTGTTGCCATCTAAGGTTATGCCTTCATAGAGCCTCAATGGTTTTGTCGACCTGAGCGCTCTCACCATTCACACCTCTCCAAGCCTTTGAAGACACTCTACTGTCTGCTTTGAGTGTGTTTTCCTGCTACAAGTGCCTACTCACCTTCAAGCTCCAATGCCATCCTTTTTCTGGTCCCTACTCTCCCTGAAGTCATGCAGTTAGTGGCAGAGGCTCACGCAGAATCCGGGTCCCCTGGCTTTCAGTAGAGTCACTACAATAAAATGGCCACTAATTAAGGCTTTGGAGTCCACAACCCTGGGAGTGAGTCCCAGTTCTGCATTAGATAACCTTGGGGTCATTACTTACCATCTTGGAGACTTCGTTTTCTCTTCTTTAAAGGGAATATTAACAGTACTCTCTTCATAGATTCTTGTGAAAATTAAATTAAGATAATAAGGTAAAGTGGTTTGCACAATGCCTGGCACACAGTAAGTGCTCAATAAATGTTAGCTACTATGGTATCATGTTCCTGGCCCAGGAAGATTATGTAAGTGAGTTAAAGGGTAGAGAGCTTTAAAATCCTCAGGAGCAAGCCGAGTAACCTTCATGTGCAAAGATTTGGAAAGCCCCAGGGAAGAGTCAGTACTGAAAAGTCGGCTACTGTAAAAGTTGTAAACAAATCTTAAAATACTAATTAGGCAAGAGCATAACTCACTCTCTTAAATAATGAAATATATGGGGTTGTTGTTCATGGTTCAAATAATAAATTCTAAATTAGTCACTCAGAGCATTATTAATAACGAAACACAGTCTCAAAGCAGCTAAGGTATTTTTGATCCTCATGAATTTAGTAATAAGAGAAAATATTAAAATCAGACTCTTTGGAGATTAACATGGATCACTCAGATGGTCTGTTTTTGTGGAAAGATGATTGGATTTGGAATTAGAACACCTGAGTTTGGGTCCTGGCTCTGTTGATTGTTAGCTATGTGATCTGTGGGAAGACACAGCCTTCCTGGGTGTTTCCTTCCCTATCAAGTGAGAAAATATTCTCTCACAGGACTGTGACTTTAGGTGACAAATAATCTATATGAAAGGATCTTAAATATGCTTTCTAGACAATGAAGTGCAGCTTTATTCAAGAGTACGCTTGTAAAAACAACACATTCGTTTATCATTCCTTTATTCTTTCACTCATCGGTCAGCACCTACTGTAAGCCTAGCATGGTACAAGTTTCAGTTGGGGATAAAAAGGCAGCAGAAGAATGATGTCCACTCTCAAAAAACCAATAGGCCAGTTGAAAAGACAATATACACCTCAATAAGCAAATGCATCCTTCTAAACTCTTCCTGCGTTTAAATCCAGGGAAATACAAAGTGAGAGAAAGATCAGGATTTACTCAAGAAAAGCCGTCTTGAGGGAGGTCTTAGATTGTGTCCTGTGGTACAAGTCAGGGGTGGGGAGGACAAGTTACATGACTGGAACAGAAAGAGTAAGACAGATGAGGAAACAATAAAGCATGTTTGGCATTTGTCAGTCAACAGTCAGTTAGTGGACACATTTGTATTGGGTACGGGATGAGTCCTAGGTGCTGTGGGAGAATTGGCAGAAGGAAGAGGCTTGACTTCCATCCCCTAGGAATTTTCAGTCTACAAAGCACTAGGAGGGGTGAGAAAAAATACTGGTAAAGCAGCTGAAGAAGCGACAGAGCACGAGTAAGCGCAAGATGTTGTTGAGCTGAACCCTAGGGTTTAGCCATCTCAAAAGTCTGGCTGCTATGTTTCTGATGAGGAAGACTGTGCCTTTAAATCCACAGCTCAAGAAAACATTTCAGTTTGCCAAGCTTCTGCTAAGCCATCCTGAAAAAAATATTCAACAGCTTTCACCAGCCAGAGGCTCCAATATCCAATCTCTGTCTCAAATGATAAATGACATTTGTCAGTTGACAAAGCAAACGGCCTCGACCATTTGAGGACACGGTCCTGCTCTGCATAGCACTCCTGTAGAACCCGCCAAGAGCACCTTGAGGTGAGAAAAAGCCTCTTTGTGCTCGAGCCCTCCAGAGAGAGGTGGAAAACAAGCAGCCTTTGTGTCGCTGTGAGGGCAGTTCCTCATTAGGAGCTGAAACCCTGGTAGAAAGTGTCTGTCTGGGCAGGAGGGGATTTCTCAGGTCTGGGGGCTAGATTAACCAGGGATGGGCTGGAACCTTGCTGATGGCCGTGCACTTTGCCTACATTTCGGCTCAGGTCTCTGCTCTTTTTACTAATATCCCTTAAATCCTGTCGTCAGAGCAGAAGGCAACGTGATGAGCAGGAGACAAAATCAAGGGGTAGCTCACACTGACACTAACAGCACAGTTGATGGTGGTGTGCATGTTGGGGAGGGTAAGTAACTTTGGCACTGTGGATGGAAGGGCATTTTTTCTTTGTGTAGTTCTTTCTCTAGAATTGTGGGGTGTTTAACATTCCTGACCTCACCCACTGAATGACAGTATTGCCCCCAGTCATGGTAACTCTTAAAACCCTCCGTGTATTTCCAACCTCCACTTCCAGGGTTTGTGGAGAACCCAAAAAAGCACTGGGTGATGGACCTTGTCCTCCACAGTGGTCCCAGCCTGCTCCGATGTTCTCCAGGAGCCCGGGGCAGGGCAGAGTCTCTGTCTTCCTCACAAGTGCCCTCTGGGGATGGGAGTGGTGGACTAAGACCGGATTTGGTGTGCCCCTCACTATCCTTTCTGAGCTAGGTGTTTACTCCATGCTGAGCCATCTGGAAGAATCCATCAGCTTTCCAGAATGAGGCAAGGGCATGGCAGTGGACTCAGGGGAGCTGTGAAAGGCAGGCAAAGATAGTCAGCCAGTTAGATAGAGGGACAACATGGTCATCTCCTAACTGCAGACGGGTCCTCAGGAGAAGGGCTTTCCAGGTTGAACCAGTCCAAGTCGAGGGCTCTAAGTTCAAGTGGTCTAACCATCGATTCCAGGATTTTCTAATATGTGGTCCTTGACCATTTGCATTTGACTGACCTGGGGTGCTTGCGGAAAATGCAGATTCATGGCTCCCAAGACCCACTATGTCAAGTTTCTGCATTTGGGATTGGGAATCCGAATTTTCAAAAAATTCCCTCTGTGATTCTTTTTCAAGCCAAAGTTTGAGAGAACTAAGGATCTACCACCAATGCTTGAGTTCCCTCTGTAAGAACCCTGATTAACAATTGCCCAGTCTCTGAACACCTCTAGTGGAGAGGGTCTCGCTCCCTCTGGAGGCAGCCCATCGCCTCACTGGCTAACTCTAGTGCTCAGCAAGCTTCCCCAATGGGTAAAGCATGGTTTCATTGATGGGGGAGAACCCTAAACTCAAACATGCACGTGTGTGTGTGTCTAAATTCATTTCAAAAGGCTTGAAAGGATAGACACTCAACTTAAATGTGGCTCCTTATGGGAGGGAGAGTAAAATATGGGTATGTGGGGAAGTTTAAAGGGGGGAACTTTATATTCTATATGTCTCTGTATTGCTTGAGTTTTTCTTTGACAATTTACATATATTTGTTGTGTAATTTTAAAAGTAAAAGACAAAAGCGCATCAACACTGACATTCTTTGTACTGAGCAAAATCTTCCTCACTCTATATTTTCCCCCTTAGTTCTAGAGGGAATCACACTGGGTTGCACAGAATTTCCAGTTTCTTCCCTACCTGTCAAAAGTTTCTGAATGCTGTTAGCTTGTCCCTTCTAGGCACTGGCTCTCTAAGCCAAATGGCCCTGGTTCCTTGACCCTTGCGCTGAGATCTGGCACATTAATCTTCCCGGAAATTGCCCCTTCTTACCCGCCTGGCAATGCTGTTCAGCTTGACAGTATTCTGTGAGAATTATGTTCCGTGCTATATGAGAGTGATATTCTGGGTGTGCTGTAACCTGAACAGAGGGAGTAGGATGGTTGTCTCTATCTTACTAGGTTCTATCTTTCCATTAATGCTGCTTAAGCCTTTTTGGCAGCCATGTCACACTGATGACTCCTATTGACCAAAGAGTCAAATAAAACCCCTAAATCTCGGTCATACCAGCTGCTGCCATGGCTCCCCCCCCACCTCCCTGTACTGCTTTCAGCTAGCTTTCTGGACCCAAGTGGAAAACTTAAACTAATTCCTATTAAACTTCATCTTGTTAGGCTTGGCTCATTGATCCAGGAGGCTGCAGCCTCTTTTCTTTTTGGATCTTGATTTTGTTTTCAGCAGAAATCTCGTTCTGCAAAGTTTGATTTTATTTGACTGCAGAGGGGAAAAAAAACCCCACAAAAACCTCTTTATTTTGAACAGGAGACTCTCACAGAAAATAAACCTGAGGTTGGCATTTTCAAATACCCTGAACAAACGCAGAACTTGCTGCCAGCTTGATTGGACAAGGCTCCGCTTCAGGGTCTGCTACCTGCCTGCTCCTAAGGCAAGTCCCACGACATATGCTACCAGGCTGGAAGGGAGCTCTGAGACAGAAGGCCCCTTCCCAGACAGATGGGTGTCTCTCCTCTTCCGAAAGATCCCCTGGGAAGGCTCCACTGGGAGCATCTTCCAGAAATGGGATGACTGTGTATTGCGAATGGCTTTATTGCTCAGAGCATCTGGATGTGTTGTGATAAACAGCATGATAGATGGTTTAATGCCTCTAAGAATGGGTTGCCCAGAGAGAAGGAACAAAACAGAGAATATCACCTCCCGATTGCTTGGAACAAAGCAGGATGGCTCACGAAAGATTCCACCTGAGTGGTTCTTCCTGCTCATCCTTGAGGCAATTTCAGCGCCATGGACCTGAGGGGGGACTTGGAGAAGGGGAGATTTGCTGGAGGTGGTGAGCTGGATGGACAGAGTGTTCATTTCTATGTGCAGCAAATATTCTTTGAGGGTTAATGAAGATCACTGTGCTGGGCATTGGGGGTAAATGACAGGGAAACCAGACGTGAACCCTGCACTCACAAAGCTTTCAGCTTAGTCAAAGAGGCATATGTTACTAAAGTGGTCACTCAAATATAAGTATTATTACAAGAGTGGAAAATGCAACAAAGAGAACATGTTGTGATGGGGAGTCTAATTCTAGACTGGAAGGTCAGGGAAGGCTTCTCTGAAGAGGTGACATTTCAGCTGAAATCTGCAAGTTGTGTGGGGGGTAACTTGGCAATGAGGTAGAAGATATGACAGCCATATGCTAAAATGAGATTGCTCTGCCTGCTGGGTGGAGAATGGCTGGAGAGGAGCAAAAGGGGATGGGGAGAGCAAAAGGAAGCAGCTGTCCCAGTGGTCTAGGTGAGAGACGCCAAGAGCTTGCACTAGCACGGTGGCGGTGGTGATGGAAGATATGGGCTGACGGGAAAGGTAAAATATTTTTAAAGTAAATCAAGACTTGGTAAGAGATCAAAAGGAGCGTAATGGAGAAGAAAATCTCAAGGCTGACACCTAGGTTTCTGTCAAACCCACCTGAATGGATGGGGAAGTTTATGAGTCCCACTTTTGGCACACTGAGTTTGATGAGCTTTTGGGAGAAGGAAACAGGCAGTTGGACATGAACTTGTGCTGAAAGGAGAGGGCTGGACTCCGATTCTCAGAGCCATAGTGAATAGGTGGCGAATGAAGTGCTGGCCTGCATGAAATTGCTTAGGGAGAGAGTAGAGAGTAAGAAACCAAGAGGACATGGGACCGACCCATCCCTAGTGAACTCCACTGAGTAATGGTCAGATAGAGCACGAAGCCAATAAAGGAAACTTGAGAAGGAAGCGGTCAGAGGATGGAAACCAGGAGAACGTGAGGTCACGATGTCCAGGAGACAGTCGTTGGTTGGAGGGGCAGGGTTACCAGCACTGCATGCTGCTGAGATGTCAAATAATTTGAGGAATGGAAATTGTCTATGGGATTGAGCAACATGGAGACTGTATTCATCTCCTAGGGCTGCAGATTATCGCAATACAGATGACCACAAACCGCGTGGCTTACGACAACAGAAATGTATAATTTCACAGTTCTGGAGGCTAGAGGTCTGAAATGGTGTCCGCCAGGCCCTGCTCTCTCTGAAGGCTCTGGGAGAGAATCCTTCCTTGTCTCTTCATTGTTGCCGATAGTTGGCAGCTATCCTTGGTGCTCCTTGGCTTGTAGATGTATCACTCCAATCTCTGCCTCCGTCTTACATGGCCTTCTCCTTGTACGTCTGTGCCCAAATTTGCTTCTTCTTGTTAGGGCACGGGTTATATTAGACAGGGCCCATCCTAATCCAGTGTGGCCTCATCTTAACTTGATTACATCTGCAAAGATACTATTTCCAAATGTCGCATTCACAGGCACTGGGGCTTAGGACTTGAAACCATCTTTTTGGGGGACACAATTCAACAGTAACAGAGGTTGTCGGTAACTTTGACAGTGGCTTTTGCGGCAAGATAAGGGAAGATGACTGGAATGTGTTGAGAAGGGATTGAGAGGTGGGAAATTAGAGCTAGCACAAGACAAGACAACTCCTTCAAGAAATTTGGCTGACTGGGGCACTGGGGCACTGGACCGGGATCCAAAAACCTTCATCTGTGCGCCAGCTCCACTACGACTGGTGTGACCTTCCCTGAGCCCTGCTTTCTCATTTGGGGAATGATTATGCCCATGCAACCCACCTTTGGAATAACTTGGAGCTCTTGTGAGTTTCAAGGAGGTAAGGCACAGGAAGACTTTGTAGACTCCAAAAGCAATGAGAGATGCAGGAGATTATGATTATGTGGGTTTAGGGAAGACCCCTACCCACGTTTGGGTACATGTGTCTATGGGCCAGCTTGAGGCAGGGACTCCAGGCAGAACAGGACTTTGGAGCTTCCTTCCATGAGCCCGCTGATCCAGCCAGGAAGCACAAAGACCGACCTGTTGAGCAGGCTAGCTTCCTCAGTGTGCTCTGAGCACTTTGCCTGGAGGAACTCTGTGGGCATGACTTAGTGGCATGATGTTTCTTTGTCCTTGCCTATAGGAGAGCTAACATCATCCAGGGCCTTACACACTCCATCTTGGAAACTCTGATGCTGGCAGAGAAGAAGGAACCCAGAGTCTGGGTTCTTGGGTGCCAGTCAGGGGCCTGAGAAATTTACCTGCTGAGGTCTCTGATCCTGTGTCTGTCAACGGGCCAGGCCTCTGGCAGCTAAACCCCAAGACCTTCTGTGGGTTGACAAGGAGGGGGACACTTTGCCACAGAGACTGGGGAAACTAGCTTGGGGACAAAAGCTGGTTGTAGAGGTGGCAGCTGATCAAGCCATGGGCAGGCGGGATCCACTGCCCGAGTTGTAACTAGAGACTCCCCCGCAGTGTGGGGCTTGGCGATGGGGCCACAGGCAGCAGGCAGCACCAGGCAGCCAGGCAAGAAGACAGCTGTGGCGGGCTCTGTGAGGAAGGGCAGGCCGTCCTCCCAAGAGGAGGAGCAGGTTGGCTGCAGGGCCTGAGTTGCTAGCAATGATTAATTTATTCCTTACTGGATTTGTCAGGTGTCAGGGCCTAGGCGCTGGCTGGGTGGCTGGGGAGGTGCCGAGGATGAGAGGCTGCAGCAGGAGGGCTGGGTGACAGGGCCTCTGGGTGAGGCCCCTGGCCTGGTTGAGATAAGGGGGCACCAAGCAGGATGTCTTAACAGGAAGAAAACTCCCATCATAGCAGCCCTTAAGTGCACACGAATCACCAGGGATCTCTTTAAAATGCAGATTCACATACGGCAGACCCAGGGTAGGGCAGGAGAGTCTGCATTTCTAAAAAGTTCCCAGATGATGCCGATGCTGCTGTTCCACACCACACTTTGGCAGCAAGATGAGGGAAAAGGGGATTAATTGTCAGCATTCAGGGGAAGCTCACGACATTCAATAGCAGGAACTGGAAACCTGCAAGCTGTCAGCAGTGACAGCTTCTCTCTCTGGAGCCACATGGTCTCTTGTCTGCACATCTGCTCTCTTCTCCTCTCTAGCCTGGCTTCCTCTGCAAGCCTTTGTAACTTGGCTTGCCCTTGGCTGTCTTTACCACTGCCAGGACCCTGACCCCAACCTTATGGCTCCAGCTCCTAACTCTGTCAGGCTATAGTTTTTCTGGTCTCTTCTGACTTTTTTCTCTCTCAAGATTCTGATTGGCTCGGCTGGTCAGGTGTCCATACTTGGTCCAAGAAGCTGTGCTAAGGGGCCAACAAGTAGGGCTGCTCAGGTGCTTTCAATGGCGTCATGGAACGCCCCCCCCCCCCCCCCCCAATGGGCAGCCTCAGTCAGATGGATGGAGAGAAATGCAGCCTTGATGAACTGTTTTAAACATGTGTGATCAGAAACTCTAGAAAAAAAGAATTTCAGCATATATTTTGGCTACTTTCCAAAATGTGAGTTTATTTGGAATTATTTCTAGAACTAGGTGGGTGGGCACCAAAATATTTTTCTTGTTTAAAGCCCTGGAAGGAGCGAGGGTTTGACAGGAGCCCCAAACATGCCTCCAAGAGAAGAGGCCAGGGGGAGTGTCGCGATGAAGGCCCTGTGGCTTGAGACAAATGAGAAGAGAGGGAGAGAGGCTGTTGGCTTGGTGGTTCCTCAGTCGCCAGGGGAGCCTGACTGTGAATGAACTGCTGCAGCTCGTGGAAGCCCAGGAACAGTGACCCCGCCCTCGGATCCCAGGTGCAGGAGGCTGGCTGAGATTTCAACGATAGTAGTCAGGTCTGCACTTGGGGAAAGGTCACGGCTCATAATAGCTTGGATTGTTCAACCTAGACATGTGCAGATTAGGAAACAAGACGCAGAGAGACTCCAACCCGCTCAAGGTGAAAGTCCCAGTTGGTGGCTGAGCCAGCCAAGGATTCCTGCGTCCTGACATCCAGCCCTGAGCTCTTCTGAAGATGAGGGGACTCTTAAGAATACACAATACTTCCAGGCTTTTTGTTCCGACAGAAGTAAGTTTGCAAAGCAGTTGCGGAGGACTCTCCGAAGAAGGGCAAACAGTCCCCGAGGGGGTGGAGCTGCTGGCTCCAGGAGCTCTGTTGCCAGCAATTATTAATTCACTCCGGCTGGCGCTGTCTTGGGGGCCTCCCGCGCACAATAGCATTAGGAGCGTTGGCAGCTGCGGAGGGAGAAGGCCCGGTCCACCTGGGAATGAGGAAGATGTGACTCCTCGCAAGGTTGCTCTCCTCCCAGCTCCCGCTCTTGGGAGGGATGATCAGTGCTTGCGGGCCTGGGAGCAGGCTGCTGAGGACACAGTGTTCCCGGGGATGGTGGCAGATCTTGGAGAAGGGACAGAAGCTGGGCCAAGAGACTGGAACTTATGCAAATCAGGCCTGAGGATGGTTCAAGGAGGGGGCAGCCCCTGCCTTATGCCTCCCCCTCAGCATACCCAGAACCAGACTCCTCAGGAGGAACATCTTTTGTCTTCAATGCTAAGCTTGTTCACGAGGATGTGTGTGAGTGTGTGTGTGTTTAAGGCAGTGAGCCCTCCTTTTCTCTTGAAGCTTTTCATGTCAAAAGGCCTGTGGGGCAGAGAGGTTTAGCACAAAGAAAACTTGGTGTTTCAGGAAGCAGGAGAACTGGGTTAATGGTCCTATTAGGCTGGGAGCAGCTGAGCATTTCTTCTGGGGTCTGGAGGTCTCCAGAACCTTTTTTTTTTAAAGGGCCAGGCCACTCAGGGCTGCTGTGTACTGTTGTGCAGGCTGTGCACTGCACAGTTCCGGGGGCTGCCATTCTCGTTGTGAATGTGAAATTTCCCGCAGAGGACTTACTCTGTATAGGTTATTCAATTAAGGATGGCCTAGGGCATAAGTGAGAAATTTAGAGATGCATCTTCCATGCCTCTCTCAGTGCCCTCTTTCTCTTGTTTGGCATCTCATGTTCCTGCAGCTGCCCAGTCAGAACTGTATTTCCCAATTTACAACTTTCCCTTCTTTCTTCCCTGACAAATCACCTCACTCCCTTGGTTCCCTGAGTCTAACTGACTGTCTTAGAGGAAATCAATCTGATAAACAACGTGCTAAGGAAAGCGTAGAATAATGGAATCAGAGAGCTGGGGGGTCCCTGGGAGGTCATCTAGGTCAGAGATTGCAAACTCTGTGCCAAAGGATTTGAGTTTATTTCTTAAAATCAAAGGGAAGGCCTTTAATTTTTCCATTTCTCCCCAGCCCCGTGTCTCTCTAGTATTTCACAACTGCCTGCTTAAATCAGTTATGTTATCCATCTGCCTTGAGGCAGGGACATCTGAGTTTAGGAGACCCACTCAGTCTCCTCACTTTAGAGATTAGAAAACTGAGGCTCAAAGAGGTGGCCTGATTTGCTGTACTTTCTTACTATGTTCACTCTCTCGGGAATGTTGGCTTTTTCAAGGATGGGAGCTGAAGAGGGGCCTCTGAGGGACCAATCTCAGATGGAGAGGAATTGCCCAGAGTCACACAATTTGTTTGCTGGCTGGACACCCTAAGCCATTTGTCCTCATTTTCTCCAACTGTAACCTGAGGGTTTTGGACTACTTGACCTCATGCATTCCTTCCAGCTCCTTCATCCTCTGATTTCCTCCCCAGAGAAGTTGGGAAGATTCCACTAGCAGAGATTAATAGCTAGAATCTCTCAGGGTCTCTCAGGCATTCACACCCCAGCAAAGTGTATACACCGTGAATAACTTGATCAAAGCACGTTAGAATCACTTGTCTGATAGCATCTGGGAAACTGATTGGATTATGCATGCATGATCCCTCTAATTTAGTTAAGATGGCCTAAGAAATTGGATTGACCCTTTAGTAGTCATTAAATTGAATCAATGCTGGCTTCTCATTTTGGCTGTTATCAGCATGAGATCACATGATCTGTAGAGAGGTGTCTGTTGCCCTAACCTCTGCATTATAGGCATGTAATAAAGAATCTGGCTGACCTCTATCCCTGGTTTCTGGGAGGTATTCTCTAAACCGTTGGAATTTCCCGAGTGATAGGAGTGTCTTTGTTACTCATGGTGGGCCCCTTGGACCATGCCTGATAGTTTTTGGTAATGAAATGACTCAGGATGTGGGCTGACCATGCTAGAAAGACCAACCATGTGATTAGAAGATTGGGGCTTTGAGTCAGTGATATCAGCTCAACCTCTGGGAAGAGGAGAGGGGCTGGAGATCAAGTTCAATCACAAGTTCAATCAATGGCCAGTGATTCAATTAATCAATGCCTACATAATGAAGCCCCAGTAAAAGCTCTGGATACCCAAGCTTGGGTGAACTTCCCTGGTCGGCAATATTCTCGTGTATTGCCACACATCAATGTACTGGGAGGGTGACAATTCCTGAGGATGATGGAAGCTTTGTGTTTAGGATTCTCCCAGACCTCACACTATGGGTCCCTCCCTTTGATTGGTTCTGATTTTGTCTTTTTGCTATAATGAAACTGTAATCATAAATGTATCACATTCCTGAGTTTTGTGAGTCATTCTAGCAAATTATTGAACCTGAGGGAGTAGTGGGAATCCCCAAATTTGTAGCCAGCTGGGCAGGAGTGAGGGTAGCCTAAGGACCCCTGAACTTATGGCTGGTGTCTGATGTAAGGACAAAGGACTATGCCTTTAACCTGTGAAATTTGGCCCAACTCCATGTAGTAAGAAAGAGAAAAGGTATGAAGCAAGAGGTCATATGGAGTAGGGCTGGTAGGTGGAGAGAAGAAATTCCAAGAAGGTTCCAGGCCCATCCTTTGACATAGCCAGGACATGCTTTCCCATATGTCTTTGGGCAACTCTCTCTGCTCTCTCCATCCCCCTCCTGAGTCCCAATTCTCAATTCTGGAAGAAGCCACTGCATTCTTCAGAAAGGCCTACTCATGGTCTGACTAGTATTTTTCAGGTGAGCAAAATATTGCTTAGGAATGTGCACTCTGGAGCAGACTGTGTGGGTTCAAATCCTGGCATCATCATTAACCAGCTGTGTGACTCTGGGCAAGAAAAATTGTGGAAGCTCTCTGACTTTTTTTTTCATCTGTAGGATGGGGATAATAACACGTACCTCATTAATTAAATGAGCAATTACACACAAAAAACTTAAAAGTTGCAGAGAATGTGGGAAGGCCTCCATCAATTATCATTTTTCTCCATGGAGCTCCATTGAGAGACATAATATACTGTAAAGTGCTTGGCTTTGGAGAAAGACAGAGCTGGGTTCCAAGTCCTGCCTCTGCCGTTGCCCTGCTGCATAACTTTGGGCAAGATGCTTAGCTTCTCAATGTCCAATTTTCTCATCAACAAAATGGAGCCACTGATATTTACAGCATTATCCCAAGGCATAGAAATGATGCATCCGAAGCCCCTGACCCATGGTGAGTACTGGGGGAATGGTAGCTGTGATCACTAGCTTTGCTGGCAGGTGTTCATAACTGATAAGCTGCCTGCCACCTGTGCGTGGGGTTGGAGGTAGGAGGAAGTCTAGCAGGGGCGTAACATAGGTTCGGTGTTGTATTGGTGCGTGTGTTCTTGGAGTCTTTGAACCTGAGAGAAGTCAGGCTGTAGGGACACACAGAGTCAGCTAAAAGTGAAGACTGTGGCCTCAAGGTTAGGTCAGGTTGCTAAGGGGTTAAAAGAGGGACGAGAGAGACCTGGTGTCTCTCTAGGAGATGCTCCTACAGAGCAACTTGGGGGACAAGCACCAGCACTCAGGGTTGGTCACCTGAGATGAAAGGTGAAAAGAAGGTGACATCCACTGCTCTTCCCCGCAATGGGCTTTTGTTATTTATCTGTCACATTGTTTGTTTGTTGAATAGGTACTTGACGAAAGCATACTCAGCAGAGCACATCAGCAGGGATGGTGTTTTACCAGCAAATAAATTAGAATCATGGAGTTAGCTAAGACATAACTAAGTACATAGCATAAATATGTCATTTGGCCATTATGAATTCATTCACGTACAGGGATCCTTAATGCATCTCTATCAAACCTTTAAATGAGAAGTTCTTTTTATATCAGGCCTGGATTTTAATTACAGACAGAAATAACATTAGTGCGTCCTCAAGGAGCGGTAGCTGTCCAGCTGGTGCCCAGTGCACAGCTCTCTGTGAAAGCCCCTGCAGGCCCTCAGGGCACACCCAGCTCTGCCTGGCCCACCGTGGTGTGTCTGACCTCTTCTGTTCCTTCCTCCCCCGGCCCTGCTTCATCCTCCTCCTGTTGGCGTGGAGGGCTGGAAGGAGCAGGCAAGCAGGCTGTGCGAGGCAGGGGAGGAGAGCTGGATAAGGCTTGGGGCTCAGCCAAGGCACACGAGGGGAATGAGGGGCTGGGATCACCGGACCCCCTCCGGAGGCCAAGGCAAACACTTCCCAAGTGCTCTTGACAGACACTTCAATCCCCACGCCCTGCTGAGAAAGCTTTCTTTCTGAGGCTTGCAGTTGAAAGGACAGTCGCCCCTTCCCACTGCCCTTTGCCTATTTTTTCCCCCTTGTGGGGAAGAAAGGAGGAAAAAGAGTCTAAGAAAGCAAAGAGAGAGACTGTCACAGTGCCCGTTCGTCAGCTATCAATCATTTGTGGGCGTTGGGGAAGGTGAGTCACGGAGAAGCCAGAAGGGGTGAGGAAGGTTCCAGGCTGCTTGTTGAAGAGCTGAAAAGCTTCCATTTCTATTCAAATATTATTAATGCAATGGGAAGGAGCCGTTTCACAAGCTTTCTTATAAATAATTTGCACCCCGTGTGGAGCTTCGTGTGCTGTGTTCCTCTTTGCTTTCTCTCTACCCCCGACTTGTACCACACACGTCTCTAATTGTATATCTCATCACTGGCAACCTCAGGAGCCTAGGATTATTATTTTTTTCTTGGCCAATTTAAAATGATTGTGTGGGAGGTTCATAAGATATGCTGGGAACTTCAGAAATCCCTCCCGTAAATGCTGATCTCTGATGTAGGTGTTCAAAGAACATGGCTTAAAGCTTCCAGGGTGGAAGATTCAACTCCGCTATTTTGATTGGATGTTTATAGGATTTATTTCCACCCCTTTTTTTCACTTCCAGATAATGTAAGAGAATTTGAAGGCTCCCAGGAAAAGAAACCAACTCCAGTCAATTTCCATTTCCCAACTCCTTTCTTTTGTGTGTGGGAAACAGAAAGAAAGGAAAATGTCTTTCAGTAATTACCAGGGTTTGTCTAGAAACCAGAGCTTGCTGAGGGAAGGCAGAGGATTTGGGGCCAAGGAGCCTTGATCTTAGTGTCATCAAACCTCTTCATTATTATGTCCTTCCCCATTAGGGTGTGAGTTCTTTTCTCAGTGGAATGATTGTACTCATTTTACTTTTGACATTGGGCATGGTCAATGTATTCTTTTTCATATCTTATGTTTACAGGAGCATATACTATTTACATGATATTTAAGAGACTTTTTGGATCATTGAGTAGGAACGTTTTAGAGTGGCATTTGACCTTGGAAATCATCTTGTTCATCTTCTCAGTTTTCACAAGAGGAAACTGAAGGTGGAGAGAAGTGTCTTATCTAAGAATATACACTGCGTTAGTGATGGAAAAGGATTAAGTTCCGCAAAGAACAGACAAATGTCCACTAGAGCACTGTAAACTCTGGGCACGTGGGAAGTGCTTACCGATGACCTCGCCATCCTCCATTATTTTAATTCATCAGTAAAGGCACTGTTATGTCATGGGCCCTGGGGATATAGAGAAATGTCACTGGTGGGTGTCAGGATGTGTGTGCTCAGAGGAAAAATGACAGGTGCAAAAGTGTCATTTCTAGAAGAGAAAAAGAAAAACGAAAAAGATGGCGTTTTTATCCTTCCTATTTTTGGGTGGAGAAACCAAGGTTGGATTCCCTTTTTCAGACATTCTATGGAATGCAATGTGGACTATGGGCTTCCTGTTAGGACCTAGAGACTCCGGTTAGCCTCATGTGCCAATGAAGAGAAAAGTCTTAGCAATGCACTGTGGTCTCCATTTCAGCCCCATACATCCAGGAGCAGCTAGAATCTAGGGCTCATCTGAGTGTCACAGTCAGCTGGGGGTGGGGAACAGGCAGTCTGGCATGAGGGAGAAGGTCTTATTGAGGAGAGAAGGAAGTGGCAGAGAAGGGAGGAGTGCACTACACGGGGTACCTGAGTG
Source organism: Equus quagga (assembly GCF_021613505.1). NCBI lineage: Eukaryota > Metazoa > Chordata > Mammalia > Perissodactyla > Equidae > Equus > Equus quagga. The sequence goes on along the minus strand of NC_060272.1, from coordinate 53,013,316 downwards.
GTCATAGAGTCCTGTAGTAGGTGCAGGCCAAGGGGTGAGTGGGGCCTGAAATCCAGTTTATGCTGTTTGCCAAGCTGTGTACCCTGGCATGGAGTGAGATTGCCCAGGCAGGGCTTGGGGAGGGATGCTCTTTCTAATTTGCATATAAGTCCCACATAGGCTAGAGGTGGCCCTGCTACTGCATCTTTCTGGCCAAGTGGTGAAGGATGGGGGATGGGGGGCAGTGTTGGGAGTCTGGTCCAGGAAGAGATTTCTCAGTGAGCTTCAGGGTGAGCAGTTCATGTGCTCCCAGCACTTCAGCCTTGGGCCCTGTTGCATCTCCCTTAGGACTCTGTCAAACCTCTGTGGTGTCACACTCTGGGCCTCAAAAGGGAGGGCTGAGGCATTCAGGACATTTTTATAGGGACTGCTGCATTGTGTGTGTGTGTGTGTGTGTTTTGAGTGACAGCTGTTGGCTTGAGAGAGAAAGTCGGTTTTCAATTCAAATTCCTGCCTGGGGTTATGGAGAGTTTTCTTTTGGATGGTGGGGGTGGCTGTGCCACCAACGACGTTTACAAATTGCCACAAATCCAATTCTAGTGTAAAACATTGAGCTCTGGAGGGGTCTCTTTTGCCGCTGGGTTGATCCAGTGACCTCAGAGAGCATTGTGACATGGAGAGCGAGCTGTGAAGCGAGACTAGGACAAAAGTTGCTGATGCAGGTCCTGCTGCTGAGGATGGTGTGTGTGCACATCTCAGTGGAGGGACGCGAGGGGAGTAGAGCCGAGTTGAAATCCTTTACAACTTGCAGGCACGAAACGTCTTAAATCATCACTGAAGAGTCATTAGAAATCTGGCAGAAGAGCAGGGTGCAGATTGCCAAGAGAGGACACAAAACCCCATTTTCTCTCCACAATACCTGTAATGAACTGGAAGGGCCGGGGTGGAGCTGAAAAACAGATTTCCTGCCATAACTAAAGTCTCTTTTCAGCCTGGTTTGCCACAGTTTTACAATGTGTTAGAATTTACATTCACGTGTTTGTTAACCATTCTTCAGCGCAGTGGAACGTTTTCATCTCTCTGACCTCAACCTTTGCCGTATGGTCCCGCAAACTGTTGAGCTGAAGTCAGCCAGTGGGAGAGAGGTGGGGGGTCGACGGTAGTGGGCAGCACATTCAGATCAGGCCTCAATGGGGCCTGGTGATGGGAGTCCTGTCCTCAATTCTAGGGAGGCCTTTCCCACAAATTCATTTAAAAGGGAAAAATGCCCTTGGGTGAACCTGTGTCCTCTGTGCTTGCTAACTCCTGTGTCCTGATTGGTGCTATTTGCAAATTTTCACTGGAAAACCTAAAGGAGTTTGTGAGTCACTTGCAACAGATGTGAGGCCGTTTTCCAGGACCAGAGTTCTTGGTGTGTGGGTTCCCCGAGGATGGGGACCACCACTAACTTGGAGTTTAGGACAGTGCCTTCTACTCTCTGGAACTTGGTACATATGAACTTTCCAGAACAATAAGAGCAAGCATTCCAGGAGAGGAGCCAGCTCTGCCTGCTTTGAGGAGGGGGGAAGGACTCGGGGGGTCAGGCTCTCAAAAGTTAACCTAGGTTTATCGTCCTTGATCCAGGAAAAATTCAGATATGTAAATTAAAGATGTCCTTGAGTGTGAACTCCTGTGAAGGAAAGAGAGAGATAATAATTATTTGACCATTTGAGGCCAGGGATGGAGTGGTTTTAGATGGGCTCTAAGTCTTATTGACTCATTATTACATGGCCACTGGGACAACTGGAGATCAACTTTGGCCAATGCCAGGGTGGTTGTCCTATGAAAGACACACCCAACACAGCCTTAATGTCACAGGCCATTATATACATTCCTCTCCTCCCCTGTTTCCTACCCAGATAGGAGCATGTTCAAACTGTCACAGGCAGATTTTATCTTGTTTCCAAAGATCTCCCATGAGAGACGGTACACAGATCCCTCACCAACTTTTTCACCAGAATTGCCTCTCTCTGCCGGTACTTATTATCCTGACGTTGCTTAGCTGTAGGGCAATGCCACCCCCCAGTTTACTAGTAGGTGGGGGTTTAGAGTAACTGGCCTTTGGAGGCTGCTCCCAGTCTTATGATCAGGGTCTCTGTGGCCATTCATTTGTTAGTAAGCACAGATTGAGTGCTAACTATGTAATAGGTGCTGATGAGCAGCAATGATTAAATAGACAAAAATCCCTGACTTTGCATTCAGATGATATACCCTGGCTTCCTATGGTTTGATCAGAGTATGGACCATCCTTCTTCCTGTAGCACAGCATATTTTGTGGAATACTGTGTCAACGTGTGCATCTTCCCCTGTGTTCTCAAGGAAACTCTCCATTAGGGTCCAATCAGCAAATAGACACTGTATGCCTATGGGTACAAGGTCCAGCGGTTTCTGAATCATCTAGTTCTGTGTTATACTATTCTGGGCCCACAAAGATCAGATGAAGCACCACATATCTCTTCCTTTCTGAGGACTGACATGTTTAGAAAGATACTTCCTACATGACTGCAGAGCTTAGGGGCCACGATGAGCTCATTCCTCTGTTCCATCCATTAGTTAAAAACCTGTTCTTGTTCCATCTTTTCTCAACATGTTCCCTCACTCTGGCTTGACTGACCGGAACACAGCCCTCATGGCTTCTGATGTGGAATCTCACTTAGGTGGAACTTTCATTAGCTCCCGGCAGGAGCATCGCCTGCAGCTCTTTTTCTTCTTTGTTTCTCTAGTGCTTGGCTCTGCGAACCTCCGTTTCTCCTAATTAATCAATTTTCCTGTTCAGAAATAGACATAATCAGATATATTGCCCGGTAGCCTCTCCGACAAAGCACGGGCACCATCTGCTTAGACAAGCATTAGATTCGACACCCCGAGGGTTGCTTTTCAAGAAAAATTAAATGACTAAGTAAGAGGGTGTTAGAACAAAGTTGTATTACTGCTTGGCATTTAATTGAGAAACTTGCTAATGTGTCCTTTGAACTCGTGGTTTCCCCTTTCCCTGAGGAATTGCTGATACTTTGCTTTAATGGCAGCATAAAAATCTCAGTTTGACTCCGGGCGGCATTATTTGGGCTTTAAGAATACAAATTATTGTTTTTACTGCATTCATTGGTTTAGTGATTCTGACAGCCACCCATCCAACTAACTGACTGTTCAAAGAAAGTTTGTAATTTGAGGGTTTCTTAGCCCTTGGGATCGCAAAGCACTGTCCTGGTGGTTGGCCTTGACAGCTCCCAACATTTCATGAGGCTCATCTGTACTGGAAGTCAGTCCTTCCAGAAAAAAAAAAAAAAGGAGGGTGAACACTGCTCTCTCTGAATAAGGAGTCACAGTGGTGGGAGCAGGTGGGCTCTGAAGCAAGGTGGACTTGGGGTTGACGCTGGTCCTCCCCTTACTCAGCTCTGTGGCAAGCCTCAGCAACTCCCCAGTCTCTGGTTTTGCATTTACAAATCTTAGCAGTAGATAAAAACCTCAGTTCATAACTCAGTTGTATAAGAAGACAAATTTCAAAATTTTCTAATAACAACTTTATTATAAGACCTCATTCTGTTGCAATGGCACTAACTTAATCACAGCCAAATTGGGGACCCTCCTCACTTTTTCTTCTTTCTTGCAGGGTCAGAGGTTTGGGGAGAGCCCATCTTGCCGTTGCTATCATCCATCCACAAAAATCCAACACAGTGTCCTTTGCCCCATCTGGACCTTGGACATCCATCAAGCTCAGGTTGCCCCTGAGGTGCCTCTTGCTCCTCTCCGTGTAGACCTGTCATCAGGTCCTGTGGTTCTCTTTCCCTTTCATGTCATGCATGAGACCCTTGCAATAATTGTGCTCCTTCCAGGGAACACTGGGGCATTAAATCTCTGTTGTGCTGCTAAGGAACCCTTGTCTCCATGCATTGTACATTTCTCTCTGGAGGCCTTACCATCCCTCGGGGGCTCTGCTGGTCAGTAGATGCAGGACCCCCTCTCTGGGGCCAGGCAAAATCCACCGTGTCATCTCTCTTTGTCTTCCCTCCCCTTAGCCAGAAAGAAGCTTTTCTAGTCCCCGGGGAAAGCTCTGCTCTTAGACTTCACCCCACTTCAACATTTAACCTATGCCCAAGGTCCTTTTGAGTCTTGTAAGAACATCACATTTTTAGAATGGAATGCCAGAATATTCTTTCTTTTCTTTTTTCTAGCCTGTGTTATCTGCCCCCTAATGCGATGAGTAGTGACTGGTCTAGCTGCTTGAATTGGGAGTGGTAAAAAGGTGGAGAAAGCAAAGTATTCAGGGAAAAACAGAAAACCAATTAATAATTGCAAATATCCTGCCACATGGGGATAACGACATCCTGTAGCATTGTTAGAGAATCCAGATGTGAATGTGGAATGCTCAGTACTGAGATTCTCGGAGAATAGGTAAATCCCACAACCTAGGCTATCTCTACTTTCCGTCACAGTTTTAATTGATGTGACGGAGGAAGGCTGAGTGGAGTGTCCCTTTTGCCAAACCTGTTTCTCCTTTCTCTTTTCTTATCTCAGTGTTCTTTCTTTATTCATTTGTTCATGTCACAAATTAGGGAATTATCTTGAACACTTCTCTTTCACCCTTCTCTTCCTAATCGATTTCCCCAATTCAATCAGTTGCCAAGTCTTGATTATTCTGTCTTCAGTTCTCTCTTTCAATCTCTCTATCTCTCTCTCCAGGCTTCTCCCATCTCTTTCTCGAACATTATCCTCTTCTTCCCACAAGTAGCCAGAGGGTGCGTAGAAAACCATGAAACCTCTCTCTGACTTGGCTTCCCATGACCTGATAGGAATGAAGTGTAAACTCAGTGATGTGGTCTTTGAGGTCCTGCATGATCTGGCCCTGGTTCCCCCTTGAGCCTCATTTTATTCCACTCTATCCCATATAGATGGACGATTTCCGGAGCCCTCAATGCTTCTTTGCAGTTCTCTCCATGGTTGGCTCCCCCTTCTATTTTCCACAGCTGATGATCCCAACTTTTACATGGCCTCATCAGGTTCCCATTCTGTCCTCAGACTTGCTCACTTTCTGCAGATGACCTCTCCCCCATCTTTGGGAACACAGAGGGCATAATTTCTGACCTCCCGAAATTTGCTGTATGTCCTCCTCTGAAGTACGTTTCTCTTCACTGGTCTTTCTCTCCTCTCCCGTGTCAAAGCAGACATGTCCCATATCCTTTTCCTGCTTGTCCTTTCTGGGCTCCTGGTCCTCCCCCTAACCTAGAGTTGCCTGATAAAATACAAGACAGTTAAACTGGAATTTCAGATAATCGGTGAGCAAATTTTTTAGTACAAATATCTCATAGGGCATACTTATGCTAAATAATTATTCACTGGTTATCTGAAATTCAAGTTAACTGAGTATCCTGTAGTTTTATCTGCTAAATCTGGCAGCCCTACCCCATCTCCTTAAAACTATTTCCTCTTCTCTTTATTCCCCTTCCACTGGGCGCTGCCACTGGGCTTTAAAATCTTCTCAAGTTATTTCCACTGACAAACTCTTGGATGCAGCAAATCGCTTCCTTGATTCTATTCTCCTTTAAGCTAGTACCCCCCTCTATGGTCTACCATCTATTTCAACTTCCTTACTTGCCTTTCATTCTTTAGGTCTTTGCAATATGATTTCCAGTCTCACCACTCAACATTCTTCTTAAATATCACAAATGCTTTCCAAATTCCCTCTCCTGTAATCTTCATATCCAATTAGGCTTTTCATCTGGGTGTCCCACAGACATTTCCCCTTATGTACTCTGTGCTTCCAAATGTTCAACAGTTAACTTTTAATTGCCCTCTTGTAATTTATCCCTCTTTCTGTTCTAATTGTTGTAATTTAAAAACATCTACATAGATTTAGTTGACTAGGCTGAAATCCATGGAGTCACATTCCTCCTTATTTATCGTTCCCAATATAATTTGTTACCAGGTTATATGGCTTCTGTCTTTGGAATAAACCTTTCTCAGTTTTCTCTTCTTTACGTCACTACCTCCCTGCCCCTACTTTAGATTAGGCTTCTATCATTTCTCACTTGAATTAGTAGTGTTTTTCAGTCAAAGTGGACGCAGCATTTTGTGTGTTTTATATATATATGCCAAATTAGCCTCAAGGATTGTGCCAAATTTAATTTCTGTTCGTAAGGGATAATATTGTTAATTTTGAGAAATCCTTGCTCTAACTGATTGTTGTCTTGAAAAACAACTTTGGCAACCCAATAGGTTAAAATGCCATTTCAATGTTTTACTTGCATTAGTAAGAAGGTTGAACATTTTTTTAGCCTCCAGATCTTTTGAAATCTCAAAGCTGGATCTAAATCTCCTGCTTAAAATTCTTCATTGTTTCCCATTGCCAATGGGATGAAATCTAAAATCCTTGGCATGACAGTTAATGCTTTTCACTATCCGGTCCCCACATATTTTCCCAAATTTTATTTCCCATTATCTTCCCCACACACATACTGAATGAAAAGGACTATAGGAGGAGGGTTAGGATGGTAATTTCCTTGAGGTCAGGAACCGTGCCTTTTCTTCCTCCCACCACTGAAAGCCTAGCTCTAGCACATAGTAGGTGCTTAACTAGTGGAATGGTGATGGGTGAGAATCAGATGAGTGGAATGAAGGTTTTGGTGGAAAGAAGCGCAAGGAGGCACTGGAGCCAAGAAATAGCAATTGGCTGGTAGATGGTGGGTTGGATATTTCCTAGGGTTTATGGCCCCCAAAGGCCTGTTCTCCCTAATGCTATCCATCCTTGGAAGCTGTGATATAAAAGTAGGTAATCTAGGATAATTTTAAAAAAGGCGCACATAGCTGTATATGTTGATAATATCCTCGCCAATATACCAGGAAAAGTGAGGATATAATTTTCCTGAGGCTACAGCCACAATCCCTTCACCAGCGGTCTTAGGACCCATTTTTTAGCTGGCCAGAAGCCCCACCCCTACTTTCTGGGCTTCCAAACCTAGTAGTTCGCTGGCAGGGATTTGCTGACTGTTTTCTCCCATCACCCAAGAAGTCAGAACCCAGGCACCATAGTTCTGCACAGCCCCAGTCGCCTGGTCTTTCCTTGAGCCGCTCCTCTTCATGCTTCATGCTGGTCCCTGGACAGCTCCCTTCCCGTCTCAGCACAACTGATAGAGGGCAGCTCCCAGATCGTTCCTGCTGCGCCCTCTAGTGGCCATTAGGAGTTGCACAACTGTCGAGGAACAGCTTTCCAGATAGGGCAACAGCCACCTGTGCAACCCTACAATATCTCAAAGCATTAACTCTGTCCCATCTACTCCATCCTGGTGCAGGGCTCTTATTCCCTGTATGGCTCAGACAGGGTCTGAATCCACCGTGGAGGAGATTTGGCAATAACCCCAAATCTCCCCCTTTTGTCTTAGGGCACAGAGTCCCTTACATATCCCATAGTTGCATAAAGATGTGTGAATTCAACTCTAATACAATGACCCTGAGTTCTATGGGTGATTTACAACCTATGTGATAAGGCCACCAATTGGTATTACGGTGTTACATATTTGCATTAATTGCCCTATAAGGGAACACACAGCAGTTCAGATTGGTGGGATTGTAGTTGACAGTCCTGATTTATGAAAGTAAAGAGCAGTGTGGAGATGTCATGTAGCCAATAACCTCTGTGTTCTGACGCTGCTCCCATTTTTAGGCTGACTGACTCTCACGGTTCATGCTCATTTTACTCAAGGGGGAAAAAAAAGCAACGCTGAGATACCGAGAGAATCTTTCCCTAAACTCCCAGCCTCGCTGAGGCACAGCCCGTGCTCCGACTGTCAGTCTGATGCCCAAGTTTCACTTTCCTCCTGCTGCCTCTCTCCCCAGAGCCGGATGGAGTCTCCTTGAGGCAGCCGAAGGAGTGACAGATAGACATGTTGTATAGTGGGGCCATTTGAGGCAGCCACGTGAGGTGTGAAAATGTGATTTATAGGTATTTTTTTCCCCAGGGGAAAATGGATTTCATTATTTTCCACCTCAGGTAAGGGGTAAACCTCTGGGCTTGACCTTGGAAGGTTGTGCGGCTGTAATAGTGCTGGCTGAAATGCTGATATAGAGTAAAACCTCATTAAATCAATATTGGTTATTCAAAATCATGCTTGATTGGAAGCAACTGCTTCTCCTCAGCTTCCTGATGCCCCACTGTTCCTTGAGCAAAAATATTAGCTATTCTAAAGTGGGTTAAGCTGGCAAAGTTTTCCTGGTCCTTGGAGTTTCAAATTAATAAGGTTTTATGATTTTTCAAACAGAAGACAGTTCTGAAGCACCAAGTCCAATGTTGATTATAATCTACCACTGTCACATGTAAGATTATTAACAAAAAAATCCTGTCTGTTTCAGTAAAAAAGTCAGACATTTTCTTTTCCCATTTACGCAGGTGTACAGTGTCTGCTTATTGGAGTAAATAAGCTTATAGGTCCCTAGGCTAATTGAAGTTATGTAAATAAACAGCCATGGCTAATTATCCATGGCAGTGGGCAACTGGAGCTCAGATGGATGAACTCTGTCATCAACCTAAAGGCTTCTTTTAGCCAGAGTGAGGCCAGGCTGAGGGAACTGGGAGAAAATGTGAGATCACAGCTGACCATGGATCCTCCCCTCCATTCCCCACCAAACCAAACCAATGGCAGCAGACATTAGCATCCACCATTTGGGTTCAATAAAAGATATCAAAGTGCCTCAGAGGAGAATAGGCAGGTAGGCAGAAGTCTGGTTAATCCACACATTAATAGGCAGCAATTGGATGTCTTCATGATCACCCCAGAAAGTCCCAGGTTTATAATGCAGCGTGCAGATCACCAAAATGGCAGGCCCTCCTGGGCCTTCAGAGGCGGTACTGCATATTCGTATGTTTGCTGTCTGTTGACTAAAGAGTTTTAGGGTTCAAATGAGACAGGCCATTGGATTAAATGTTGGATTCCAATCACTCCTTCCTTCTTTCCTTTGCTCCTTTGTCCCCTTGTTGAAGCCAGGATAGTGCGTGTTGTTTATGCCTTTATTGTACCCCTCTCTTCCCCAACCCCCCAAATTCCCAGATCTTCACTGTTGGGAATGGAAATGGATCCAGGTGGTGTGAGGGTGGGGCTTCTGAGAAGCTGGATATTAGGTCTGAGAAATGGGCTCTGGCTGCCATGGGGTCCTGGCGTGGGACACCTTACCCCCAGCTAGCACATAGGACAGGCAAGGAGGGGATGTCCAGGGGTGGGGATCACATCCTCAAGTTGTTCCTCTCACCTCAGGGTGTGTTCTGGTGTCATGAAAACCAGGAGGTAGAGACAAAACCAGCACTTCCCTGAAACGCAAACGCTTGGTGGTCATCTATGGCCACCAGCCATGGCAAGGTTTCTGGCTTGCAGCCTCCTGGGGCTCCTGTTCTTTCATCCCACCTGGGATCCTGAACAGCCAGGCTCCTCTTGTTTACTTTGGGAAGGCTGCTGACCTGCCCTTGTGAACGTGGCTTTAGAGTCTATTTTGGGAAAACCTGATCCATGGAAAGTGGAATTTATGAAACAAGACATGAGGGCATGGCCACTCCCTTAACAAAGGGATTCCTTCCAGATTCTTGTAAACCATGAACTTCCCCAAGAGGATTTTCAGTGTTCCTCAATTTGCTCACTACATTTTTTAGGTGCCTCTTTACAGAGTGAGCAGGGAAGCCCTCAAGGTGGCACAATAGGACACTCGGACAGGGCGAGTTTGGGGACACTAACATGGGCAGGAAGCCTGTAATCCAGGGCAGCTGGGTCAGAAAAGTAGCTGAGGACACTCAGCAAATTAAAGATCTTTCTCTTTTATCCACCCCTTGCCCTCATTAATTTTCCCCATTGCATTGTTTTCCCAGGACTGCAATGAAATGAACCTTGCTCGTGATTTGTCTAGTCATAATTAGAGTCTTCCTTTCTCTTGTTAGACAGTAATACCAATAATGACTGCAAACATTTTTGTCTCCTTTTAGACAGGCACGGAGCCAAAATCATTATATCTGCGAGTCAATGTCAGATTTATAATGCAGAGATGCAGGCTTCACACGCCATATGTGTGCCAAATTTTCATTAAGACTTTGGAAGGTTTAAACCATGTATTAAGAAGAGATCCTGTTTTTTCCTGATGAATTTTCCTTCTTATTTGTTTGTACTCAAAGCCAGAGCTTTCTGTTTACCGTGACTCATTTTCAGGGGAGGCGAGTGAGAGGAAACACAGAGATTGAGGGAGGACGAGTGATCATGTGAGAAGTGAAGAGGAGAGGGGGTTACGGAGGAGTCTGAGGGGGATGGATCATAAGAGGAGGGGAGGGAGAGATTAAGGGAGAAAGGAGTAGAAACTGAGGACCAAGGACGAGAGGTGTGTGTGTGTGCATGTGTGTAGGGGAAATAGATTGCTTAGAAAGAAGCCGACAAAACAGAAGGAAAGTTAACTTGATTGACTTGCTTTGGCTTGTTCTTTCCACCTGGGCTCACACCCAGACATGCCAGAGAGGATAGTTTAAAAATAGATGGAATTTATCATGTGTGGTTGAGCAGATTGTTCCCTAGGGGGTGTTTTCCTGGGCCCAAATGGTAGGATCCCAACCATTTTGCACAGCAGAAGAGGTAATTTACTTCACACAAGTGAGCACTTGGCTCCCGGGGAGAGTATTTCTTCCTTTCTGCTCACCAACAGAATGGGGTCCAATATTCCCAGCCTTGTTGGTGGGAATCACATCCCCATAAACCAAGGAAACAAGATAAGGAATGGATTTTGATCTTATTTGGATGAGAGAAAGGCAGCGAATCTTTCCAGGATTCCTGAGTTGGGCTCCCTGTCCCACCCCCTCGTGGGAACTCAAGAATGTTTTAGGAAATTGTGTTTAAAAGCTAGAGACAGGACACATATTTCTTTTTGTTTTCCCCAGTGTTGGCGATGATGATTATTTAAGTGTTTAATCTCCCAGTGTTCACCCAAAAGTGCATATTTCTCAATTCACTCCCCAGGCGCTGGGAAAATAGGTTTGGAGTTTGATGAGCTGCCTGCTGCTGGCTCCTCTGTTTTCTGGCATCAAGGTTCCTCAATAGTGGACTCAACAGTTGCATTTTTCACCTACAAAAGAATTGCTATCAGAAAACCAGACAGCGGATAATTGTATTTTGTGAATTGACAGTGAAGCCACTCGGTTTCAGCCCAGGTCCAAAGGCTGAGGATGTTCACCCAGGAGAAATGGTTTGTGCGAGAGAATTCATTTCTGAGTACTCATTTTTACTGGAGGAAACAGGGTTGCTTGGATTTTTTTTTTTTTTATTCTTCTTCAACATGTAGGCAGAAGGTTCAGAATCCCTAACAGCTCTGGCGACCCCTGCTGTGTCAGTGTGAATGCAAGATGCCCAGTAAGACTGGAGGCTCCAGCTTCAACCAGAGCCTCATCCATCTCTTCAAACCTACCAGGGAAGGAAATAAAAATATGTGCCCATAAATTTCCTCCTTGATGGGCAGCAAATGCGCTGGCCTCCTGCCACCTGACAGTGAAACGTGAAGCTGGGGAGTGTCTCCCTGCAAGCGCACCTAGGGCTGCTCCCGCCCCCTTCTGGAGTAGGATCAAAATGCTTCCCCAGAAGTGCGCCAGCTGCCCTTGTGGGCCAGGCCCAGCCATCCAAAGCTGCCGAAGAGCAACTTGGCTTCCTTTCCCTTCTCCCACTTGGACCACCAGGATGCCTCTGCAGTTTTTTGGACTCCTGTTTTGACCAATTATCCCAATTAACTTGAGCAAGATAGAAGGAGAGACCTATACCCCCCTCTTTGTCCGAGAAAAAATGCACCAAGGGAGAGAGAATGAAGACAAGCCTATGAATCTGTTCCCTGCACACATCGAACTCATTCCTATCTCTGCGCATGCTGTTCAACCCACTGGGAACACGCTTTTTTCTCCCATCAGCACCCATTTACCTAAATTTTATTCATTCTTCAAGACTCATTAAATCCCGTCTGCTTCATGAAGATTTTTTATCTGTGAGTTCACTCCCTCCACTGTCTCTTACTGTACCTACAATCTGTCCCAGAGTTTAATGTGACTATAGACATGCTTGTGTTTCTTCTCTCCTCCCTGCTTCCCTCCTGTGCCCTGCACAGTGCTGGTCCATTATAAGCTTCAAGAAATGTTTGTTGATTGACACATTAAAGAGATGAACTGAACCTCGCTCTCTTTTCTGCAGTAGGGGACAGGGACTGAGGAAGTCAGAGTATGTGTTTCATTTGTAAGATTATCCCAATGCATTTCTGAGCCTGAATATCCCTACAGAGTAATCTTAAGGACAAGAGAATCATCCCCTGCCACCACACCTCCTTTATTCTCTCCACTATTATTTTATGTAGACCAGGTCAAGAGGAAGGGGCTATGACATGGGAAGGGCAGAGCCCCAGGTGGATGAATGGTGACCAAATGTGAAGCTTCGCAGAGCACGTCAGGTCCCCCTGCTGTGCTTCCTGATGTATGAACGTTTCTCGGCATCAGGCTTTTCGGAGATCAGTCTTTAGCCTGCTCAGAGACTCCTAAACAAATAGTGTGATTACAATGAGAAGCTGAATTGAACCCCAGGAGGGCACAGGACAGGGAGTAACTAACTCTACTGTTAAGTTTGGTGATGGTGGGCTGGTTGTGGTGCGTTTTATAGGACAGGAGACCTTTGAACTTGGTCTCAAGTCTCTGGTCAGAGTCATGGTTAGCCTGTCCACAGTAGGAAAGGGCCCCCAGAAGTCCCTCAGAGGGATGCCCTGGTTCTAGTGTCCTAGATTGTGGCCCACATGGATGCCCTCATTGACCCCCGTTGGCACTGGCAGTGCAAGTGCTCTGTTCTGAGCTGTCACAGACCCAGCAGCTCAGGGCAAGGCAATGGAGTGTTCTGGTGGTTCTGCCATCCCACTCCCCAGACTCACAGAGCTGCCTGAGAAGAGTCTTCCAGCTGCTGGGCAGCTGGGAGCCCAAGGGCAAGGATGGCAAGCCACTTCCGAGGCTGCTGGCAGTGACCCGCTGAGCCTCACGGCGCTCTCTGATGGAGGGGAAAGAAATCAGCTCTTGAGACAGAATCCAAATTGCAGGCAGGAGGGAAAGGAGGCTCAATCCCAGAGCGTCCCACTGTCAGGGACGTCTGGCAGAGCAAAGATCCAAGTGGGCCACCCTCTCTGGGAGTCATCAACTTGCTGCACATCAAGCCCCCAAGTGGGGACAACCTGGGGACCAGTGGCAGTGGCAGATGGTAAGCACTGTGTGCATCGCCGTTAATTTAAAAAAAACCCAAAAAACTAGAACGGGGCTCTCTGTTCGGACGCTTGCCAGTGCTGGTGGTTTTCAATGCCACCTTCAGGATTTGCCGGGAACCTGTTGAATTTGGTAGCACTGAGTAGTGGTTTGGCCCCAGAAAGCTTTGTTTAAAATGAGACGATCTGAAGCGAAACCAAAGGAGAGGTGATTCGCTGTGGTGTGTGTGGCCACAGGCTGCTTCAAATCATGGGACGCTTTAGTGAAAGGCATGAGAAGACAAAGGCTCCGGGAGGCCTGAGCTTGGGAGGGACAACGTGTGAGCTGCTAGCACAACTGGAGACCCCCAGAGGGGGCAGCACAGTGTGATGTGCGAGGAGAATCATTGTGGGCTTTTCTCTGTGGTTTGCTTCTGACCGGGTTGGAGGCTGATGATTATTTACCCATCCATTCATCCATCTGAAAATATTCAGTGAACATTTCTGATGTGCGAGGCCTCTGCTGGCGTGGGATAGACAAAGCCGCTGTAGTCTGCGTGCTCCTGGGGCTCAAAGTCCAGTCATAACAAGTGATCACTGAGCAGCGGATTGGTGACTAGAATGGATCTCGTCTGGCCCAAGCCAACGACCGAAAAAGTTAATCTAACAATTTGGTCATTCATTCAATCCTTCTTTCATTTGTTTGATTTAACCTATATTCATTAATTTCTAGGGCCTGGAGCTGTGCTAACTTTTGCTTGAGGAGCTCAGCACTTCGTGGAGGTGGCGATGATAATGAAAAGGCCCACTGAATGCCGGGAGGGCACAGAACAGCCAGCTCCTCCCGTAGGGTTGGTGGTGGGAGGCTGGGTGGTGGAAGATCCAGAGGGCAGGAGACGTTTGATGTGGGTCTTGAGAGAGGAGGAGTGTGAGGAAAGAAGAGGCTGGAGAAGGCCAGGTAGAGGGAGGGTGACATAGGCAGAGGCACCTGCAAGGACAAGGGCACAGATGTGAGGAAGTGGGGCATTGGATGGCCAGAGTGGATGTGGGGAAGTGGAGGGATGGAAGCCAGCTTTTCCTTTTTCTTTTTGCTTGGGGCTCTGTCTATAAATGTTAATTGGTATGCTGCTGAGACGAAATCTTAGAAGATCCCAAATTCTACAATCCAACTTTCAACGAGTGGTAAAAACGTGGGCACGACACACCCAAACCTTCAAAATTCAAATTTACCTTCACACTTCAAACTGGAAGCCTAAATTGATGTTTGTTTTTCTAAATCTTCTGCTTGTTACTGAGAAAAGTCTCCAATTTTTCTGGAGAGGTGATCATGGTAAGAACGCCAGGGATATGCTTTAAAACATCTGCCTCCCTCTTTAATTAGTTCTGACAGTGAAAGCAGTGTGCCATAGGCCAGGATGCAGGAACAAAGGTAGGGTTTGTATCGGCTGGGTCACTAGGCTACTTGTTCCCACCCTGGGAGGAGGAATTTTCGTGAGACCTATCGCTACTCTGGATTTTGACAAAGTAACATTTGAGGGACAATCTGTGTGTTTTAACAAATTATGCTATTATGGACAAAGCTGGAATTACTTCTAATCATTTCACAAGGGACATTTAAAAATTTGCAGACAATTTTGCTATTTTGTCGGTATGGGAAGGACCCATTTAAACTTTCCAGCTATATTAATTTTTAATTTAAATTTAATGAAATTAATTCAAATTAAGAAGGTGACCATTATCAATTTCCTTTCCTATTAGTTCCTTAATGCTTTGGCAAATTGCATTCTAAACTTCTCCTTCAGTGAGCTGGATACATATTCATGGGTTTCCTAAGAAAAGATGAATTTGATCATGCTATGCTAATCCATAGCCGTGGCAGCAATCAAGGCGCAGCTAGGGAGAGAAGTGCATTCTGGTATTAATTATGAATCAGGCATTAAGGACTGGTAAATAATTAAAGCTTCATGTGTCATAACACAAGTTAAGGATCAGCGTGTTTTTCCATTACCAAGTGCATTTTTTGGGCTATTTCTAGTCCTATTTGGATACTGCCTGAACATAAACCGGGAGGCAGATAGCTAACTCTCATTTATAGTAAACTCATAGTACAGAATTTTGAATTTATTGAACTGCTGGTTTAGGAATACATTCAATTTCAGAAGCTGAGGCCCTGTGTTTCTAGGAACTTCTGGGTCATCAGCCCCACCCCCAAAGTTTTATCACCCTTTGGGGGTCTGTGCAGAGGAGTCATGCACTGGGCGGGAGGTTTTGCTGCTCAGAAAGTAGTCCACAGATCGGCAGCATCTGTATCACCTAGGAGCTGGTTAAAAATGCAGAGTCTCAGGCCCACCCCAAATCTACGGAATCAGATCTGCATTTTAATAAGATCCCCAGAGGACTCATTTATACAAGAAAGTGCTGCTAAGGTGCTGTTCAGCTTGAGGAATTGGGGATTCTCCAATTTCCTTGGCCTCCTCCTGCACAATGGAAAGGAGACCTGGTTCTGCTTTGTCCTTCCCAGTGTTCTGAATTGCCAACTTCCCCTTCTACCCATCATACTCTGAGGGGTTCGATACAGCTGAGGTTCATCAGAATGCCTTTTGGGTGCCAGAAGCAGTGGTCTTGGGTCTGAATGCTGGATTTGCTCCTTGTTAGCTGTGTGATCTTAAGCAAGTTCTTAACTTCTCGAAGGCTCAGCTCCAATGGGGGTAGTACTGCCTGCCTCGCAGGGCTGTTATGTAGAGTGAATGAAGCCATGTCTGTGGGAAATAGCATCTGCTAGCACGGCACTCTACAAATGGTAGTCGTGATGAGCATGATGATAATGGCACTGAGGAAAAAGTAACTTTTAGAGGAATGAATTGATGGCCAGGAGGGAGGTGATTAACTCAGTGGATGATGGAAGGATGCTTAGAGATTCTTTAAAAGTAATCATGCATTATGATGGTCTCTGTCTGGTAGGCTAGAATGGAAGTTTAAAGAAGAGGTTTTCTTGGCCTGGGTTTTGGGAGAACGGGAATAGTATTCTCAGAGAGTGAAACTTGCCCTGAACAAGAGAGGACACAATGTTTACGGTGAAATCCCAGTGCCATCTCCATGTGGACCTCTTCCCATCCTGACTTTCTCTGTATCAAAATGCCGTCACCTACTGAGTGAACGTTTCTCACTTTGGGAGGATATCGCTTTTTGTTCTGGAGGTGAAAGTAAGTACCCTTCTTGTCTTCTCTGAAGCTTAAATTAATGAAGAAGGAAAAGCAAATGTTTGAAATTCTGAAGTCTAAAACCACAAGTTAAAAATTTCTCCTTTATAAAGATCCTTAAAGTCCTCGTTCTCAGAAGCCCCTATTATGCACCCCAAACACTGTGACTGCCCATTAAGGAATTCAGCTTCTCTCTTATTTCCACCCTATGGAATCTCTTTCTCTCAGTTCCCTTAGTCACCCTTGCTCCCAAGAAGTGTGAAAATGATCTTTATTACAATAATAAATCTTGGCCTCTTCAAAGATAGAATGAGCTGTTAGTCGGATGGGGTTAAGGAGACCAGATGCTGGAATGTTTTCATTATCCTTTCAAAATGCTGGGGGACCCGCTGAACTCAAATGAGATGGTTTGGCATTTCCCGTTAGCAGCTGCAGGTCGCACGGTCGCAGGCTCTGGCCCCTCGGGAACATATGAATAGCGAATACGAAGGGCTCCTTCCTCATTCCCTGGAAGGCACGGTGTGGAATTACCCATTACGGCCGTGAATTGCCACTTTATTTTCAAAGCAATGAGAGACAAGAAAAGCCAAACATGAAAAAACCCTCATCTTAAACTTTTTCAATTTTTAAGCCCATAAATATAGGAGTCAGGACAAGAGGCCTTTCTTTTAAAAAATATTTTATGTCAGGTTAGGCCATATATAATAGTTAGCAAGCTTATTTTCTCTTGTCTGGGAGGTAAAGGATTTTTACCAGCTCCACTCATGGAACAATTTACAGTCAAATGCTGAAATATATTCGAATTAGAACCTCAGCTTCCTATTTAAATTTTGGGTGCTAAGTTTGATCCGGTGTCTACTGGGTTTGAAACTCTGAACTTTGTTCCAAAATTAGTTGCTTGTGGAATCTATGGGGCTGGAGGGAGGGTGGAGGGGCTGCTGGGTCTGACATCAGAAGTTTCCTCAACTGGGGGGACTTTCTCCCTCCAGTTTCCCCGAGCACTGTGTACCTTACTTTAGGCCTATGGTGGGGATGATTCACACGTTGTATTGTCCTCATTTGGGGACCTGAGAGGCAGCATGGCACAGTGGTTAAGGACTTGGACTCAGCAGCTGACTGCCTGGGCTTTTATCCTGTGTCTACCACCTGCTAGCTATAGGAGCTTAGGCAAGATACTCTATGCCTCAGTTCCCCTGTCTGCAAAATGCAGATAAGAGTAATGCAGTACCTCGTAGGGTCGTAGTGAGAACTACAGGAATTAATGCATGCAATGCACTTAAAACAGTGCCCGGCATACAGTAATCGGTGTGTATCTGCTTGCTACTTCCCATCCCAGATGCCTGACCCTGAGAAAGAATCCATATGTCTATTTTCATAGTGCCAGGCATAGCACCATTCAGCAGTAACCATTCTTCCATTCCACCAGCATTGATCATGTGCCCACGATGGGCCAGGCCCTGACTCAGAGGCCTCATCACTGCCCTTCTGGTATGTGTGGTCTCGCTGGAGAGATCGACAAGTATTGCAATTCTTCTGGTTGGGGAGGTTGCGATGCTATGGAGCATGAATCAGAGGTGCTTATCTCTATCCTGTGGGGAACAGGCCAGGTTTTCTGGAGGGAAGTGATGCCTTAGCAGAGGCTGCAGGAGGAGCAGGAGAAGAGCAGAGCGTGTTCTGGGTGGAGGGAAGCACCTGTGAGAAGACGTCCCATGAATAACTGTTGAATGCAGAGAAATTTTGGCCAGCTTTGAGAAGGTGATGGAACCTCCATGTCCTCTTAAATTGTTTTCATTGAAAGAGGAAGGCCCAGGCACTCCTGATGGTCATGCTTGAACTCCCTAACTAAGGAGGAACCACGGAGGAGGGCACCTGAGAAGAGGCCCCTCCCGCCTGGAAGGCCTCCCAGCTCTAAGGGCTCTGCCCTGAAGCCACGACTTGGACACGTGCATGTACTTTATGGACAATTTTGCTCCCTTTGTTGCTTTCTTATACACATATTTTAATGCCCTCTCTCTCTAAATCCTGCGATGTCTCTAACAACTTACCCTGATAATACTGGTGGGCATTTTGATTACAGATGAACAAAGAGAGAAAATATAAGTCAAGCTTCCTTCCTCGCCCTGCCCAACCTGGTATTTGAAAACTCTGCCATCTCTGAAGGGAGTTTTGGTCCCATCTGGATTGCTTGTGGCTGCCACACCTCCACTCCCGAAAAGCCTCACCCTTATACCCACTTCTGTCTTCCTTACTATGTCTCCAGAAGATAAAGTCAGCTTTTTCTTTCCTTTTGTGAGGAAGATCATCAGTGAGCTAACGTCTGTTGCCAATCCTCCTCTTTTTGCTTGAGGAAGATTGGCACAGAGCTAACATCTGTGCCAGTCTTCCTCTATTTTATGGGTGACACTGCCACAGTGTGGCTTGACGAGTGGTGCTAGGTCCGTGCCCAGGATCTGAACCTGTGAATTCCGATCCCCCAAAGCGGAGCGCGTGAACTCAACTACTACGGCACTGGGCCAGCCCCATAAAGTCAGCTTTTGACCTAGAAGATAGTGGGGTTAAATTAAAAAATTGGTTGGCTGGTCTTTTAAAAGCTACAGAGAGCAAGAGGTAAAACATTTCCAAACTCTTATTAGATCCCCTCATGGGGAAGTTTTGGCTCTGGACTGAAGTGAGCCGGTCACCACTCCCTTTCCCTTGAGAGCAGTGGAAGTGGTCCTTGACAATATTCAGCACCTTTCTCTGAAGATAAATCCTTGATGGAGTTGCAAGCCTGGCTGCGTTTCCTGCCCCTTGATATCAGAGTCCCCTTGACTCTCAGTAACCTTTTCAACATTTCACTCAACGTGATCAATAGCTTTCCATTAATGCTTCTGGGCCCAGAGGAAGCAGAATAGATGAGAGAAGGCGAGTGGGGTGATAGATACTTCAGAATCACCCAAAGGTAAATGGTTATTTCATATATAGAATCCAGGAGAGAGACTCACTCTCAAGGTACACATCTCCCCAAGACGGGTGAGTGACGGCACTGCTCTCCGGAGGGGGCTGAGGTGGCTGTCAGCATTTTGACAATTAGCCTATTTTTGCCTTCCTTTCCACGAAGAAGAAAATGTCCTTAGAACAGATCTCTCCCAAGAGAACTTTCTAGAACAACTGAACATGTGCAGTGACTTTCCCAAAAAAGCCTTCGTTTTTCTTTTTATGGTGAGTTTATTATTCTGCAAAATGTGGGAGATAGGACTGGAACGTATAGTGATTTCTCGTGAGGAGACGAGCAGCAAGATAGATAAGTGGCAGGTTTCACCTGCCAGCCTCTCTGCCATGCCTGCTCGTGTGTGCCACGTTTGGAAAGTGCCCTCAGAGTGGTTTAGGAAATGAGCAGAAAGGGCCCACAATTATGGCAATGCAGCAGAGCAGTCTGCCAACAGCCTTGGGCCTGTGAAAATCCCACTGGCCAGGAAAGAAATGGGACAGTGGAATAACATGGCTGTCGGTGAAAATGGAAATGATCGTTTCTTATTTCTCTAGTTAGGGCCCCACTTGGGCTGGGCCCTAGGGCAGGGTTTGTGACAGAATTTATGGACCCACATTTACCTTCCTTCTAGTCTACGTTGTGTCTCCTTCATAAAGCTATGCTCACCTTTTATTGTTTATTTAGTGATTTACATGCTGCACTGTGTAAGGTTACATAGACTTTACTTTGTAATAGTGTCTTTTAAAAATAGCATCCATTTAAAAATGATCAAAGTAATATACGGACCTGATGAAAAAAGCCAAAGACTGCAAAAGGGCTTATAGTAGAGGTGGCGGAAGCTGTCCCCTCTCAACCGTCTCTCAGCCCAACTCACAGAGGCAAGCACTTTGAATTTTTTAAGCTGTTTCTTTCCATTTTTATTGTTCTTTATTGGTTTATCAACTTTAGATATTATTTATTCTCTTTCCACGACGATCATTTACCTCTCATACTCTACTCCCCACTCCTCCTTCCATCCTTCAAACAGGGTTATTTTTTAGTTTTAGTTCTAGTGATTATATTATTATCAGGATTTGAATATCCTACTATTCAGAGCCAATCAGAGTGGCATGATTACATTTTCTTTCTTTAACAGCTGTTGGTTTTTCCTCATATTTCCTGGGCTTTCTTTTTTCTGTGTATTGTTTGCTCTTACATTCTTTATTTTTCCCAATCTTTAAGGATGTAGCAAACTGTAATAATGCCAGAGTTACTTCCCCGCTCCTCAGTTTTCCACGTGATTCTCCCTGGGGGATGCCATATCTTTACATCTCTGTATACCTCCTACTCATCATGTTGTCTGGCACATACTGGGCATTCATTAAATATTTGATGAATGAACGAGTGACTGTATTTCCATGGAGTGTTGAACAAATGAAGTTAGGTTTTACATGCTTCAGTGAAATTACTTTTAGATGTTAAGTGTGATAATACAATTTTAAAAATCTGCTAATTTCCTTTTTCAATGTCTTTACACTTTACATTTCCATTTCAAGTTCACCTTGAAAATATTCGCATATTCCCAAGCATAACCTGAATTGAAACCAGAAGGTGGGTAGTGCAAATATTGCCAATCACATAAAAAGATTAGATTACGGAAGTCTAGATAAGAAAACAGCTGCCATTTATTCAATAATTTAATGCACTGTTTACTCACCTGCGCAAACTACTGTTTACTTTATTATTATAACCTTACATCTCTTCTCGTGTGATTATTGACTATAAACCACACGCAGTTTCTGCTTTCATGCCTTCGTACTCTCTGTTCCCTTCGCCTGGAATTTTCTTCCCATCACCTCTCACTCCTCCTTTCCCTCCAACACACACGCCTAGACCTCACCTACTCTTCCCTCACAGCTCAGCTCAGTCATCAAGACCAGGACATTTGTTACGATTTCACACTCTTACAACATCATGTAGCACCTATCTCCATTGTAATTGATATTTGATCTGAGAGATTCTTTGATTAATGATTGTCTCCCCAATTAAACAGTAAGCTTCCAAGTGTGGGATCCTGTTGTGCCTTCTGTTTCATCCCTAGCTTTCTGCATGAAGCTTGGCACTATAGCAGGTGCTCAATTGTACCATTACAACCTTCCCCCATGATTTAATTTTTCTTCAATTAGGGTTCCATGGAAACTTCCTTTCTAAAGCAATTGTCCAAAGTTGACCTTTGGGCTAGATGAAAAGGAGATGAAGAGGACTGTGAGAGGAGAGTAAGATTAGGAAACCTGGATTAGTGAGTTTTCAAGAGATCCAGGTAATTTCATACTATTTATTTATATATTTTTTAGAGCAGTGTTCTCCAAAGTGGAGGTATTCCATTGGGTGTGGAAAGAAAACATGAGAATTTCTATTCATAATTATTTTATTTTAAATATGGTATATGATAGCACTCCATTCATCTGTTATCATGAGTATTCAAGTTTTTCCACACGTGAACTTTCTAGATAGCTAATACTTATCCTATTTAGCAACAAATATTTCTATACGCACTATTTTTTTTTTTTTTTTTTTAAAGATTTTATTTTTTTCCTTTTTCTCCCCAAAGCCCCCCGGTACATAGTTGTATATTCTTCGTTGTGGGTCCTTCTAGTTGTGGCATGTGGGACGCCGCCTCAGCATGGCTTGATGAGCAGTGCCATGTCCGCGCCCAGGATTCGAACCAACGAAACACTGGGCCGCCTGCAGCGGAGTGCGCGAACTTAACCACTCGGCCACGGGGCCAGCCCCTATACGCACTATTTTTAACAAAATATTTCCAGCATGCACACAGACATTTCTGCTTCTTTGAAAGAGTCCACTGGGCTTAAGCCTTTTCCTGGTGACTCAGTCACTGTCAGAAACATTGGAGAGTAAAATGTGCTTATGATTGATTTTCACAGGGTTGTACCATATGTTAGTAGAAAAACTGGTTAGACGTGGAGACCTTGATTTTTTTTAATGTAAGAAATCAAATATTGAGTAAATGCTAAAAGAACATTTATAAAATATGTGTTGAGTAAAAAGAATAACAATACAAGAAATACAGGTATACTCACAGCCCTGTTTTAAAAGTAGAATTTTTTAATTACCTCTAAAACCCGGAGGCACAGCTTTCTAGATCTTTCTCTTTCCCTCTACCCTTAGACACAACCACTATCTGAATTTTGTGTTTGTGATTATCTTGCTTTTTTACAGCTTCAAAATGTCTATTAGCAGTCTGAATAATGTATTATTTAATTGTGCATGTGTCTGATGTTTCAAAATGGTGTCATACTGTATATATTCTGCAACTTGCTTTTTTTGTTCAGTGTTATGTCGTGAGCTCATTGCTTGTTGGTGAGTGTAGCTGTAATTAGTTCATTTTCACTGATGCGTAATGTCCCAAATGAGATGAAACCACATTTATTTATCCATCCTGGCGAGTTGTTTCTAGGTTTTACTATTACAAACAGTACTCTTTTAACATGCTTTGCACATAACCCCTGTGCACATGTGCAAGAGTTTCTCTAGAGTATGAATCTAGGATTGGAATCATTGAGTCATAGGTTATGTGCATCTTAAGCTAGATAAAGCCAAAGTGTTCTCCAGAGAAACTGTACAAATTTACACTCCCAGCAGCAGAGTGTATGAGTTTTCGTTGTTCTACATTCTCTCTAGCACTGGGTATCATCACACCTTTAATTTTTGCCACGCTAGTAAGTGTGAAGTGGTATTTCATTGTAGTTTTAATTTGCATTTCTCCAATTACTAACGAGGTTGGACTTTTTTTTCCCCGCTTATTTGTAGGCCATTCAAATTTTATTTTCTGTGAAGTGCCTGTTCAAATAATCTGCCCGTTTTTAATTGAGTTTTGTTTGCCTTTTATTGTGTGATGATCTGTAGTTCTTTGTAGTGTATTTCATCAAATCTAAAAGACCACTGATTGCAGGAGGTGTCAAAACCCATAGAAGGTACAGAATCAAGAGTGAACGCTAATGTAAAGTGCGGACTTTGGTGATTATGATGTGTCAACGTAGGTTCATCATTTGTAACGGATGTAGTAATCTGGTGGGGGATGTTGATAATGGGTGGAGGAACCTATGTATGTGTTGGGGGCGGGGAATATATAGAACTCTCTGTACCTTTTTCTGTGAACCTAAAACGGCTCTAAAAAAATAGTCAAAAAAAAAAAAAGTATCCTAAGTCTGGTAGGTCAAAAGCCTCACAGCTTCTTCAAGGTCAACTAGTATAAACATTTATTTCTTCACATAAGTTTTAGATGAAGTTTGTTGAGTGTCTCAGAAAATCCAAATGAAATTTTCATTGAGATTGTATTGAATTTATAGGTTAATTTGGAGGGAAATTGACATCTTTATTATACTATCTCATCCAAAAACATGGAACATCTTTCCATTTACTCAGACCATCTTTTATTTCTTTTATTAGAGCTCAAATATTTCACCATAGAGCTCTTGTATATTTATGATTAAATTAATTTATGGAAGTTTATAGTTTTTGTTGCTTTTGTGGATGGATTTTTTTTGGGCTATTTCTTTTCATAGATTGAACTTGTATCTTGCAATCTAAGTGTAGTCTCTGATTAGTCCCCCTGCCCCAACCTTTTATTGTCTGTTGATCCTGTTAGATTTTCTAGGTAGATTATCATTTCTAGGTAGATTATCTGCAAATAACAGCGATGTTATCTTTTCCTATCCAATTCTTAACTATACTCTTCTTTTACCCTAATAGTATATGGCAAAACTCTAGGTATGTTAAAAGTAGTAGAGATTCTAAGAATCTTTGTATTGTTTTCAACTCTAAAGGGAATGCATCTAAAGTTTCTTCATTAAGCATAATGTTAACTCCAGGTTTTGGTATATAAATTTTATCCAATAAAGTAAGTTTCTTTCTATTTGTTTTATACTCTTTTCTAAAGTTATGAATGGATGTCGTATTTTATCAAAGTCTTTTCCTGCATTGAGATGGTGTTTATTAATGTGTTGAATTACACTGATATTATTTTTTATTCTGATGAACCATTCTTGTATTCCCGGGATAAATCTTTCTTGAAATTGATATATTATTATTGGTAATTGATGTATTATTATTAGTAATACACTGTAGGACTAGGTTAGCTTACTTTTTTACATTTACGTTCTTAAGTAAAATGCTGTATGATTCTTTCTTGTATTATTCTCACCTGCTCTGAGAATCAAGGTTTCACTCGTCGCCTAAAATGAGCTGAGTAGCTTCTATTCTTCTTCTTTTCTTTGGAACAACTTGCGTAAATTAGAAATTAGTGCTTCTTTGAAAGTTTAGTAAAAGCCATCTATAAAATCTTTTTTTTTCCCTTGAGAGGGTAGCTCTTTGAATATTTCAATGTATTTAATACTTATTGTCTGTTCACGTTATCTATTTCCTTTCATACCACATATTGCATTTCATATTCTTTAGGAATTTATTCATTTCATCAAGATGTCAAATATGTCAACAGTTAGCTATTTGTGATGTTCTCTTATTATTTAAAATGTCTCTCTAGTTATTTCCCCTTTTATCTCTGTATCTTTTTTGTTTGACTTTTTTCTCTCTTTCTCTCTCTCTCTTTTTTTTTTGATGAGGAAGATTGAGCTAACGTCTGTTGCAAAGCCTCCTCTTTTTGCTTGAAGAAGATTGTCACTGAGCTAACATCTGTGCCAATCTTCCTTTATTTTGTATGTGGGATGCTGCCACAGCATGGCTTGATGAGTGCTGTGTAGGTCCACACCTGGGATCTGAACCTGTGAATCCTGGGCTGCCAAAGCAGAGTGTGTGAACTTAACCACTATGCTACCGGGCTGGCCCAAGTTTGACTTTTTAAAATCTTTCTCTAGAGTAGTTTTATCAGAGGTTCACCTGTTTTACTAATCTTTTAAGTGAACCAGCTTTAATCATCTCTCTTAGTTTTCAAACAGTTTCATTGATTTTTGCATTTATTTCCCTTCTTCATGAAACCCTTCTTTGGGTTTGTTATGTTGCTTTTATCCCATTTCCCTCATTTGAATGCTTGTTTATTTTTAACCTTTCTTATTTTCTTTTTTCCCTAGCTTTATTGAGATATAATTGACATATAACATTGTGTAGGTTTAAGGTGTACAATGTGTTAATTTAACACGCTTATATACTTCAAGATGATTACCAGCACAGCATCAGCTAACACTTCCATCATGTCATGCATTTTAAAGCTGTAAATAACTACCTCTTATGTTCCGCCTTTTGGATATGTAGTGTTTTCACTATCATTTTTTTAATTTCCGTTATTTCTGCTTTTTTTTGTAACTCAAGAATTATTAATACAGGCATGCCATGTTGTATTGCACTTCATTTTATTGCACTTCACAGATATTGTGTTTTTCACAGGACCATCCGCCAGCAAAAAGATTACAACTCTCTGAAGGCTCCAGATGGTGGTTAGCATTTTTTAGCAAAATTTTAAAATTTAAGTATGTACATGGCTTTCTTAGACAGAATGCTACTGCACACTTAATAGACTACAGTATAGTGTAAACATAACTTTTATATGCACTGGGAAACCAAAAAATTCATGTGACTCACTTGATTGTGATATTAGCTTTATTGCAGTGGTCTGGAATCAAAGCCACGATATCTCTGAGGTATGCCTATAATGTTAATTAGTTTCCAAACACATGGGATTTTTTAAAAAGTCACCCTTTACAATTAATTTTTAATTTTAGACATTACCCAGTTTTAAGATATTGATCGTTTAGAGGTTTTGAGTTTTCTTTTATGACCTAATACTGCATTTACAAGCATGGTCTATGCTTGTAAAAAGGCAAATTCTCTAGATGAAACTTATTCATTACATAATTCGTGTCTTCAATGCCTCTTGACTGCTTGATTTACGGTTTTCTGAGAAGGACAAGTCAAATCTCCAACTACAATTGTTGATTTACTTATTTCTATTTGCAGTTCTATCGATTGTCACCAAATGTATCCTGAGACGGTATTGTTAGCTGCAAATATGTTTATTATTGATATAGTTTTTTGTTGTTTCATTTATTTTACCACTTTTTTCCATTTAGGATAAATAGATACTTGCTTTATAATCTACTTTGTTGGATATTAAGATTACCACTTAGCTTTGTTTTAGGTCACATGTGCCTTATTTATTCTTTATTTTCTGCCTTTCTGTTAGTCTTTTAGATGTTGCTTTTGGCTATATCTTTTAGCATTTTGTTTTATTTTCTTTTTAAATCCAATCTAAAGGTCTTTATTATGTAACTGATGAGTTTAACATATTGATATTTATTTTAATTATTATTATACTAGAACTCATTTTTACCAGGTTATTTTATGTTTTCCATAGCACGTGCTTTCTTTTTGCTTAATTTTTCTCTTTTCACTGTGTGTTTTGAGTTTTCTTCTATTGGTTTAATATTACATATTCTACTTTTTCATACATAGCTTCCTCTAACTTAAAAACTGATACTCAGGGGCTGGCCCCATGACTGAGTGGTTAAATTCATGTGCTGTGCTTTGACGGCCCAGGTTTTCCCTGGTTTGAATTCTGGGCGCGGACATGGCACTGCTCGTCAAGCCATGCTGAGGTGGCGTCCCGCATGCCACAACTGGAAGGACCTACAACTAAAAATACACAACTATGTACCAGGGGGCCTTAGGAGAAAAAGGAAAAATAAAATCTTTAAAAAAAAACAAACGAAAAACTGATATTCATACTTATCTATCCCTTATTACTTGAGCTAATTAACATCTATATCTTCTCCTTAACACAGCAAGTGCTAAGCAGGCTATCATATCTGCTTTGTGTCCAACCTTACCCTCCCATCTTGTTGAGGTTTTCTAGAATTTTAGTTCTAGATACTATAGACACACATTCCTGTTTCTTTCATTTGGTCGTGGCCCTTGCTTTTCCTTGTTTTTTTTTTTTTTTTTAAGACAACACTATATTTCACCAAAATATTTAATGACTCTTAGTTTTCATACCTGATGCAACATCTCCTAGAGTCTTTTCTTCAGTTAAAGTATTTTCCTCCAAATATGGGTCTTTGTGTGGCAAAATGTCTAAGGTTGTGTATGTATGAGAATTTTATTACCTCTTCATAGCTAAATAATGAGTTAGCTGTATATTTTAAATTATAGCTTCAAAGTTTTTTACTTAAATACTGTAAACTTTTATTCTGTCATCTTCTTGCATCCTGTATTATGATTGGGAAGACTGATGTCAATCTGATTCTTGTTTCTTTTTTTATTCCAGCTTTATTGAGATATAGTTGACATAGAACGTTGTGTAAGTTTAAGGTATACAATGTGTCGATTTGATGCTCATATATATTCCAAAATGATTACCACCAAAGCATTAGTTAACACCTCCATCACATCACATAATTATCATTTCTTTTTTGTGGTGAGAACATTTAAGATATATTCTCTTAGCAACTTTCAAGTACATAATACAATATTATTAACTATAATCACCATGCTAAGATCTCCATAACTTATTGAACTTGTAACTAGAAGTTTGTACCATTTATCAACATCTCTCCATTTACCCCACTACTGAGTCCCTGGTAACTTCCGTTTTACAATCCGGTTCTATGAGTTTGGCTTTTCCAGATTCCACATATAAGTGATATCATGCAGTATTTGTCTTTCTTTGTCTGACTTATTTAACTTAGCATGATGCCTTCAAGGTCCATCCATGTAGGAGCAGGTAGGAATCCATGGCAGGATTTCCTTCTTTCTCATCGCTGCATTATATTCCACTGTATATATATATATGCCACATCTTCTTTATTGATTCATCTGTTGACAGACACTTAGGTGATTTCCGTATCTTGGCTATCATGAATAATGCTGCAATAAATATGGGAGTGAAGATATCTCTTAGAGATCCTGTTTTCATTTTCTTTGGATATATACCTGGGATATATACCTGGAAGTGGGATCACTGGATCACATGGTAATTCTATTTTTAATTTTTTGAGGAACTGCCATACTGTTTTCCATAATGGCTATACAAATTTACATTCCCACCAACAGTGCACAAGGACTCCCATTTCTCCACGCCCTTGCCAACACTTGTTATCTCTTGTCTTTTTGATGAGAGCCATTCTAACATGTTTGAGGTGATATTGCATTGTGGTTCTTATTTATTTGGAGGTGATCTTTTCTTTATCTCTGGAAGTGTGTAGAATTTTCTTTTTATCTTTAGTATTCTTTTTTTTTTTAAGGAAGATTAGCCCTGAGCTAACATCTGCCACCAATCTTCCCCTTTTTTTTTTGCTCAGGAAGACTGGCCCTGAGCTAACATCCATGCCCATCTTCCTCTACTTTATATGTGGGATGCCTACCACAGCATGGCTTGTCAGGTGGTGCCATGTCTGCACCTGGGATTTGAACTGGCGAACCCCGGGCTGCAGAAGTGGAACGTGCAAACTTAACCACTGTGCCACCAGGCCAGCCCCTCTTTAATATTCCTAAATTTCTCTAAAACATGGATTTTTTCTTATTTCTCCTACTTGTCACCCTATGAGTTCTTTCAATCTAAGTTATTTTTTGGAAATTTGTTTCTATTATTCTTAAAATATTTTCTCTTTCTCATTTGGATTCTTCATTCTTGTAATTCCTGTTGCCTGAATGTTAGTACTTCTACTTCTATTCTGCATATCTCTTAGTTTTCCTTTTATGTGTTTTTATCTCTGCATTCTTGACAGTTGCCTCCTTGAGAATTCCTCAATATGAACTTCCAGTTCACATGTTTACAATACTTTCTTTAGTTCCATCAATTCTATTTTTTATTTCCTTATCTTGTTTTGTATTTCAATTTATATATATATATATATATATTTTTTTTTTTTGGTGAGGAAGATTGGCGCTGAGCTAACATCTATGCCACTCTTCCTCTATTTTGTATATGGGATGCTGCCACAGCATAGCTTGATGAGTAGTGTACAGGTCCATGCTCGGGATCTGAACCCCCTAACCCTGGGCCACTGAAGTGGAGCACACAAACTTAACCACTATGCCACCAGGCTGGCCCCTCAATTCTTATATTTTTATGTATAATATTTCTTCTTTTAAAAAAATGGATTCTTATTCTTGTTCCAAGTGGCTAACATCTTCCTTTATCTCCTTAATATATTCATTGGGCTTCTTTCAAATTAGATTTAATAATTCTGCTTCAGATGATACATATAGGCCAGTTTGTTGAATTTCTTTTGAGATAGAGGTACTCTTTGAGTCCAGGAGTGTGAAAAAGGGGCTGAGGTCAGGATCCGATCTTTCAGTTCTGTTGAATTTGAAAAGAGAAGAGAGGGCCAGCCTGTGAGGAGAGTCCAAGCTCCATAAGTCACTGATGACCTCTCTGGTTTGCTGTCATTGCATCAGGCAACGACTCTGGTCACTGTTTCACTTTAAATCTGTGGGAAAAGCTGTACTGGGAAGAGGCAGCCCTCACAGGTTGTTACCCTCCAGCTCTGGGGCTCTGGAAGGCAAGTTGCAGAGGGATTAAGGCTTAAATGTGGATGTCAGTTAGCCCCTGGTTTCCTCTACTACTTGCCCTGGCAGGGCTTGTGCACTTCCCTGATTTTCCCTCTTGACAACTGAACTTGCAGTGTGTTCTCTTTCCACTGATTTCCACAGTGAAGAGAAGCAAAGAGTATCTCAAGGAGGTTGTAGGGAGGATGCAAGCAGGAATTTAAAAATCTTTCCACCAATCTATACAGTACTTCTCTCTCTCTCTCCCTCTCTCTCCCTCTGTCTCTCTCTGTCTCTCTGTCTCTGTCTCTCTGTCTCTCCCTCCCTCCCTCCCTTTCTCCGCCACCCCCCTCCCTCTCTCTCCCTCTCTCTCTCTCTCTCTCACTGCTCCCAGCCCCAGGCTACAGCCACTTACCTTCCTGCCTACCATCTGACACCTACTCAAGTCATACTTCATCTTTCCAGAGTTTTCTCTTATCTTTTGGTAGTTTCTGAAATCCATTTCCCCTCTGGCTTCTATAGTTTCTCCGTGATTGTTTTTGATGGTGGGAGCCAGCAGCACATTCTAGTTTGTTATCCTGGCTGCCCATTCGTACTTATTAAATGGCTATTATTTGGATTTATTTTCACCATCTTTTTTATGCTTTCAGTGATGATCATTTTTCTCTAAACTCTTCCTTCCTTCTTTTCTTCCTTCCTTCTTTCTCTCCCTCTCTTTGGATTGAGTAATTAAAATTTTTTTTCTTTTTCCCCTTTTATGATCTGGAAATTAGACTCTCTACCTATATTCCTTTATTGATGTAGTAATTAGAGTTGGTTTTGACTGAATGACAAAAACTTAAATGACTAGATATGGCTTACTCAAAGCTCAGGTAGAATTTTAATAGAGTGGATGACTAAATAGTGTCAGGATATCCAGGGGCTGGCCCCGTGGCAGAGTGGTTAAGTTCGAGTGCTCTGCTTCAGTGGCCCAGGGTTTCGCCGGCTGGGATCCTGGGCGCGGACATGGCACCGCTCATCAGGCCACGGAGGCGGCATCCCACATGCCACAACTAGAAGGACCCACAACTAAAATATGCAACTATGTACTGGGGGGGTTTGGGGAGAAAAAGCAGAAAAAAAAAAAAAAGATTGGCAACTGTTGTTAGCTCAGGTGCCAATCTTTAAAAAAAAAAAGATATCCATTCTCCCCAAATTGACCTATTGACTCCAAATCCCAGCAGATATTTTTGAAGAAGTTGCTAAGATGAATCAATAATTTTTATGGAAATGCAAAAGAGCTACAAGGGCCAAAACAATCTTGAAAAAGAAAAACAAAGTTGGAGGATTTATGCCTATGGTTTCAAGACTTATTATAAAATTACAATAATCAAGACAGGTTAATATTAATATACAGATAGCATTATGTTGGTGTAAGAATAGACAAATAGATCAATGAAGTAGAACAAAGGCCAGAAATAGACCCACACAGATACAACAAATTGACTTTTGATAAAGGCATTGATGCATTTCAATGGAAAGGAAAGTGTTTTTAACAAATGGTTTGGAATGACTGGATATTTGTATAAAAAAAATAAACCTTAACCCCATCCTCACATCTTCCACAAAAATTAATTCACAATGGATCATGCACTTAAAAGAACCATAAAGCTCCTAGAAGAAAACGGGAGAATATCTTTGTGACCCTGAGTAGGCTAAGATTTCTTGACAGGACACAAAAATACACTGATTTTGACTTCATCAAAATTAAAAATTTCTATTCATCAGACTGCCTACATATGACGAAATACTCATACTTAGAACATACAAAGAATTACTACCAATCAACCATAAAAAGAGAAACGATCCAATAGAAGTGGACAAAATACTGGAATAGACATTGCACAAAAGAAGATCTATCAATAGTTAATATGCTCGTGAAAATGTTCTCTACTTCATTAGTCATCAGGGAAATGAAAATTGAAACCACCTACTAGGATGGCTAAAATAATTTTAAAAAGCTGACAATATCAAGTGTTGGAGCATCTGGAATTCTCATACATTGCTGGTAGCAGCATAATGGTGTGATCGTTTTGGGAAACTGTCTGTTACATATACACAAACTTAGACTTATCATACGAAACAAGGAATTCCATTCCTATGTATTTACCCAA
Organism: Equus quagga; assembly: GCF_021613505.1. Classification (NCBI taxonomy): domain Eukaryota; kingdom Metazoa; phylum Chordata; class Mammalia; order Perissodactyla; family Equidae; genus Equus; species Equus quagga. The sequence continues at coordinate 52,981,271 of NC_060272.1, read as the reverse complement.
GAGAAAAGGTGTGTTCCCAAAAATCTTATGCAAGAATGTTCATGGAAGCCTTACACATAACAATCCCTAAACCGGAAATAACCGAAATATCCACCAACAGGAGAATAGATAAACAAGTTGTTTTTATATTCATATATGTGATACTACTCAGCAATGAGTCAGCCCCGGGGGTCTAGTGGCTAAGATTCGGTACTCTCAGTGCCTGACCCTCCGTTCATTTCCCAGTCAGGCAACCATGCCGCCTATCTGTTGGCTGTCAAACTGTGGTGGCTTCCTATTGCTGTGATGCTGAGAGCTGTGCCACCGGTATTTCAAATAGCAGCAGGGTCACCCATGGTGGACAGGTCTCACTGGAGCTTCCACACTAGGAAGAAGGACCTGGCCACCCACTTCTGAAAAAACTGGCTGTGAAAACCCTATGAATAGCAGTGGAGCATTGTCTGATACAGTGACAGAAGATGAGAGGATGGCCCAAAAAGACCGGGCAGGGTTTCACTCTGCTGTGCACAAGGTCACTAGAAGTCGGAATCCACTCACTGCACTAAAGGACACCCTACTGATACACAACGTGGATGAATTTCAAAAACATTATGTTGAACAACAGAATCTAAACACAAAAAAGTAATTTATATGAAGTTCAGGCAATACTAATCTAGGATTATAGAAGTCAGAAGAGTGGTTGCCTCTGGGGGAGGGGAATTGACTGAGAAGAAGCATGAGAGAACTTTCTGAGGTGAGGGAAATAGTCTCTGTCTTGTTTGGGTGGTGGTTACAGGGTGGTATACAATTTTCAAAGTTTGTGGCATTGAACATTGAACATGTGTGTGTTTTATTGTATATAATTATACCTTAACCACACACCACCTCCCCAACAATACTTTGGGAAAAAAACTGTCCACAGAAGTGATCAAAGACTGAGGTGCTATAAGATACCAGGCATCCAGGCTCTCTTTTTGCCCCACCATGCAGCAAGGTAGTTTATGTTTTTATGTAATTTATACTATGTGTGTTTAGAGTTAACCACTTACTTACTATTTTCTTTTTTCATCATTTTTTTCCTCTACCTAAGATACTGCATTCAAGATAATTTTTTTTCTGATTGAAATACAGCCTTTAGGATTTATTTTAGTGAAGGTCTGTTGTGGCATATTCTTTTTTCCTTTTTTCTTGTCTGAAAATTTTACCTTTGCCTTAAAAGATATTTTTGCTGGATATACAATTCTAGGTTTCTTGTTATTTCCTTTCAGTGCATTGCGCGATATCATCCCAATTTCTTCTGACTCCTGTTGAGAGGTCAGCGTGTCTATCTAATAGTTGTTCCTTGTAGGCAATGTATCTATTCTCTCATCTCTGTTTTTTGGTGTTCTGCAATTTCACTATGATGTGTCTAGGTGTGGATTTTTTTTTTAATTTACCCTGCTGTTTGGGATTCCTTAGATATCCTGAACCTCAGGCTGCTTTCTTTCATCAACTCTGGAAAATTCTTAGCTATTTTGTCTTATTTTCTCCTCATTCACTCTCTTTTTTCTTCTGAAACTCTGATTGGACATATCACAGACCACTTCACTCTATTTTCTCTGGCTTTTAATGTCTCATGCATTTTCCAGCTTTTTGTCTCTCTGGGTTGAAATTAAGATAATTTCTAAAGATTTCTTCATTATTAATTATATTATTAGCTATTATATATATAATTATTCCCAAATAAGTTTGGTCACTTAGTTTCCTATCCCTTACATGTATTTTCAATCCTTCTATTTCTTGGACATATTATATATTTTTACTTTGTAGTCGGTGTCTGATTATTCCAGTATTTCAAGTTTTTCCAAGGCTGATTCTGTCAGTATTGTTTCTGTAGGCTCTTGCTCAGAATGCCTTGTTCCTTTGTGCATTTTCTGATTTTTTTTTTCCATAATGCCCTGTTTCTTAGAACTTCATCAGTTGGAATTCTTGAAGGCCTGAGTTGAAGGTGGGTTATTCCAGAGAATCCTTGGTCTGTTTCTACCAGGCACCTGGGGTACTGCCGACCTAGGACCACTTTACACTAAGTCTTGGCTTAAGGTTCAGTGAACTTGGACCGGAAAGCTGTGTGAGGGTCAATCACTGGTTACAAATTCTCAGAGGACTTTTCTTCTCTACCTGTGTCAAGGTTTAAAACTGACAAATTCCTCTGCTGTGTCCTGAGGGGAGAGGTGAGTTTACTTCTAGGTTATCCTTAGGTAGAGAGCGTAGCCCTTTGGGGTCCCAGCTTTATAAGTGGGGTCTCCCATCAGACTCTCTACATTTGGAGAAACCTTAGTCCTTCTCTCCTCTGCCCTTCCATTCACAAGGCTGTGAAAACTGAAGCTTAAATTCACCAGATTAAGCAAATGCCCTTAGGTGGAAGCTGCCTCCATGCTCTATTTAATTTCCTGGGTTCCATCTTTCATTTAGTTTTTGGCTTCTGAAAATTTATTACTTTCTTGCCAGTTTATCATCACATTTACGTAGATTTAAGAAAATATATATGTAGCATCTTTGGTTGTTTTCACCAGAAAGGATTGATCGAGATAGCAAGTCTCTCTGGCACCAGAAACAGGAGTCCTGTATTTATGTTTTATCTCATTCTTATAAAATGTCTATTTTATGTATATGTTTTAAAATGCACATGATATAGTAATATAGTTGTATATGCATTTAATTTAATTTATAAATGAATAAATAAATGTAAACTACCAGAAGTGTGTGCTCAGAAATGTTTATGACTGGGGTGTACATTAAAAAAGTTTGGGGAACCCACCTTAGAGTTACAACATGGCACATCCCCTCCCTCTCAACACCTGGGGAGGCGACAACAGCAGAAGGGGGGCTTTCAAGGCCTCTAATATCTTGGGAATCTCCAGCCTTCTCTCTTGCTTTCCCATCATGCAGCAGAGTCTGGGAAAATTATGTAAATGAGACTGGTTATTTTTAATTTCCTGAAAGAGTCTTGAAAACTTCCTGGGGAGGTATGTTTACCTCTTCATTGAAGTGATGGTTGGTTGGTGAACTACATCATCCTGTGTATCCCATAGCACCGGGAGCCTGTGATGCCGACTATGGATGGCCTGGCTGATTGGTACTGGTCCTCTCTACACAAAGGCAGCAGCTTGGGGAGTTGCACCCCCCCCACCCCTCCTCCATTGCACTGCCCCTGGTGGGTTTTACTTGAGACAAACCTCTTTCACTCTGAAGAAGGTTTTTATATTGGAGATGAGAGTTTTGACTTTTTCCTTTCATTTGACTGATAGGACCTTGGCAAAGGAAGTCCATTTTACTAGTTGCTGGCTAATGTCCTGGCTGGGAAGAGCCATAACCTCATTAATGAATTATCTCCTACTTACATGACAAACTCGACTCATTTGTTTCCTTAAAAAGATGGTGTCATTGATTAAAGATGGCCATTAGCGACCATGAATAAATGTATCTGTTCACCCTTCAAAGATGTTTGACGTTTACATTTTATGCTAGGAAGCCAAACAGACAGTTCTTTGGCTATTCTTTTTCTAATCCATATGTCTCCAAGTTATCTTAAAGGTGGTCTCAGAGTTCTAAATAATAATAATCAAAAAAGAAATTATATAAACACACCCGAGTTTAATAAACAGACCTAGAGATATCTATTTGTGACCTTTAAATTGGCAGCAATGCTAACTTTTGGCTAAACTGCATGCAGAATCTACTGTCAGTGATCATGTTATTGGGGACGCAGTTCACAAGCATGGTGATATGCCAGATAATAAGTCTGACTATAATAAAGCACTTAGCAAAAGCTTTGAGGACAAGGTGGAGTATATCACACCAATTTCAGAACCTCAAACCAAAGTCAAATGCTAATTTTTACAAAAAGGCACAGAAGTTTCATTTTTTAAAAGTTGACTGAACCAGGTCGGATTGAAACCCGTACCTATGTATTATTAAAATAATTGAATTGGGGTTTCAAAATATCAGACCGAACTCGAATCTGCACTCCCTATGTTCTTGATTGTAGATAACAGGTTCCTCCTTTATAATCTAAGTTGGACTATTTGAGAAGGAATGGCAGTTACACTATCAGACAACAAAATGATGGGACTCACAGGATTAGCCTTCAGAGGGAAGGTACAGATGTGCTGAGAGTGACAAGGTACTTCCTGACCCCCCTGAGGTGTCAGCTCTCCGTTAGTACAGCATATATGTGACCATCGGATCTTTCTACAAGATCCTTTGTCTTTGTCTGAATCGAGGGTTGGGCATTGCAGCCTGGTTGGGACTGACCAAATCAGCTGGACTGACTGTCTGTCACAGGCCACTTAGTTGGGGGCATACAGCCACATCCTGCTAGTTGTGCTTTTCATGAATGGATGAGGAAACATATTTGCAAATGATACAGCTCCAGAACCCCGACCAGCTGTGCTGTCTTTTCTGGGTGAGCCTGATTGCTTTTGGCTCTACATAGGGCAGTGTTTTCCATCAAATCAGTCTTTCCTCTGCGGGGGTATTTATTATGTGCCATTTTGAAAATAAAAGGGACGCGGAGCAATCATCCAGCAAAACCATAAAACATTTTATTATCCGAGATGGTGAGAGGACAGGTTTGACATACAACACTGGGAGCTGCGATGACCGAACAATGTGGTACTAAAGCGTGATTTAATGAGCCTTGGAGGATTTAGTTCAGTCAGAAAAGTTCCACTCTGTCTTGGGCACAGGAGAAGTGAGCTGGCGCGGGCACCTGAGTGAGCTGCATCTCACCAGATAGGCTTCAGCCAGCAGAGCCCATTTGTCCTGCTGTCCCAGACAACCATTGTCAGGGACACTTTAGCATTGGAAACTTCTGACTGATTTAGTGGACCCAGAACTTGGCACAGCTTGCTCATGGCTTCCATTTTACAAGGCCAGCAGTTAATCCAACAAAAGCTTGAATTCATTTCCCTCTATATCCATTGATTGCCAGCTGAGAGCTGGATGCTGTCAACCTGCTTTTAAAAAAAATTCCGTTTCACTGGAATTGAGGTCCTTTGCCCTCTCATAAATGGCAGGGTGCCATCTTGGGCAACATTTTCATTTCCCACTTTTCCAGAGGAAAAACTCCTTAGCAGATGGTGGCTGGTCATCGAGTCAATCATTGTCTTTGGATTTAATCATACACATCTTCCTGATCCAGCTGAACTAAACCTACCTGTGACACCTCATTATTGTGTTGGCAAAGGCTCAGCCTTTGAGTTATCAGCATAAGACATTCATGGACAAGCTCAAGCATCGTTTTGTTATCTTCTTCATTGAAGTGGATGTGTTCAGTGGATATTTATTGAGTGACTATGGTATGCTTGGTCCCATGGGGATTGAATGGGGGTGTGGAAGAGTTAAAGGCTTCATCCTGAAGGGGCTGATGATCTAGAAGGTGAGAAGGGGCGCACACATAAAGAGAGAAACAATATTGTGTTATTACGTAAGTTAAGGGCTTTGGTTGAGATGGCCTTGGCCTAGTCTAATATGGTGGTTTTCCTCCGGTACTGTGCCACAGGACGACCTGAGAAGCTTTAAAAAAAAGATAAATGTTCAGGTCCTGTCTTAGTCAGTTTGGGCTGCTATCACAAGAATATCATGAACTGGGTGGCTTAAACAACAATCATTTATTCCTCATAGTTCTAGAGGCTGGGAAGTTCACAACCAAGGTGCCGGGAGATTTGGTGTCTGATGAGAGCCCACTTCCTGGTTTGCAGAGGGCTGTCTTCTGGCTGTAGCCTCATATGGCAGAGAGGAGAGAGAGAGAGAAAGCTCTCTTGTCTCTTTTTATAAGGGTTTCACCCTCATGATCTAATCACCTCCCAATGGCCCCACCTCCTAATACCATCACATTGGGGGTTAGGATTTTAACATATGAATTTTAGGGGGACACAAACATTCAGTCCGTTAACAGGTCCTCATACCAGTGACCCTAATTCTTTGAATCTGTGGGGGGCCTGGTCGCTGGTACTGGGAAAGCTCCCCAGGTGATTCCAATGTGCTGCTAGGGCTGAGAACTGCTGGTCTAGGAGACAGACAACTAGGTGTTTTTTTTTTTTTTTAACATTTAGCACCTACTCTGGATTTTGTCTCTCTCCAGATAAATAGGAGCTTTCTCTTCTCTACATCAATATTTCTTGTACACCTCTCAATGATAGTCTCACCACCTCCCTGTGATAATCTCTCTACAAACCTGTTCATCCCACCTGGTTGCCCCTCTGGAGGTAGAGACAGAGTTCCGGTCATCCTTTTATTCCCGGAGCTTGGCACAGAGAAGATGCCCCACAGCTGTTTGTTGAATGAAGGAGTGAAGAAATGAGCTGGTTGACTTTGAGAAAGATGCATAAACTCTTGCTTAGGAGTCTTTGTCTCCAGGTTCATCAAGATGACCGGAGGGCCGGCTCTCTGGCCGAGTGGTTAAGCTTGCGCGCTCCGCTGCTGCGGCCCGGGGTTCGGATCCTGGACGCGGACATGGCACTGCTCATCATGCCACGTTGAGGCAGCATCCCACATCCCACAACTAGAAGGACCTGCAACTAGGACATACAACTATGTATGGGGGGTTTGGGGAGATAAAGCAGGAAAAAGAAAAAAAAAAAAGATTGGCAACAGTTGTTAGCTCAGGTGCCAATCTTTAAAAAAAAAAAGATGATGGGAAGGAGGAATTATGCTATTATTCTGTGGGGCTATGTTAGATGTAGAGGCCTTCCTCTGATGACTTTGAGGCCCTTTTAGAATAAAGGTGCAATGCAAATTCTAGGCATTCTCATGGACAATTGACCCTGGAGTAATACCTTGGTTCTCCCATTTTGTATCAAGACACAGGTGAATTTTGATGAGATTAGAGCACAGCTGATGCTGGTACAGTGAATCTACTAATGTCATGTAAATGAGATGGCTGACTTTTAAAATAGTTCGGAACAAAGCTGGGACCCAGAATCTGAGAAGGAAATATAAATCCAAGAGGCAAGCCTCAAGACCTCTGCAACCACCCAGTGGTGGGGGCTGGGGTCAGGGGTCTCTCCACAGCTCTTCCATCCCACTGGCATGGTTGACCTCTAAGTTACTCCTCTTTCACTAAAACTCTCTTTTCAAACCCTATTTGCAAATACATCTATGTATTTGGGGAGGGGGTCAGGTAGGAGGAGGATAGTATTTCCAAGAGAATGTTTAGGACACTAGCATTTCTCAGAGACCAGTGGTTAGAACTCATTTACAGTGACAGATTAACTATTGATGTCTTTTTCTTTTCTATCATTTAGTTTAACTGTTTTTACAAGTACCTCCCTCATTTTTTTCTTCCCGAAAGCTTCAGTGTGATAAAAATTAGCGCTCAAAGCTCTAAGCCACATATTCTAGATTACTGGAAGGCTTCTGCTTCTCAGAAACATTTCAGCCATGTAGGTGCTGTAAATTTTGTGCGACATGTTAATGAAATCCAGGCTCATGTGATTCAGGGTTTAGAGGCGGGAGAGGAGCCTGGGGCACTGTCTTCATCTGACCTCTGCCCTCTGAAGCTGAGGCCAAGGGCTGACCTCCCTTCCGTTGCTGAGGAGGGCCAGGCCTTCCGCCTTATATTTAATTGCCAGATTTTCTCCTCTGAGATCACAATGGCTTTTAAAAAAATTTTCAGGTGGGAAAACTCGGGCCCAAGGACGTCAAAGGTCATGCTTTCCGTGGTTTTGTCTCTCTGGAGTGGCTCTTTTCCCAGAGTGCCTCTCTATTTATTTCAGAAAAACTTGAGTTCAGACTGTCATTAGGAAAATTGGTATAATTTAAAGGTGAATTAAATATTCCCCTTTTCTAAACTGCTCTGGGGAGAGAACAAAGGAAGTGTCACATGATGGCGGTTAACACAAAGGTGCTTTTTTTCTGGTGTAAATAGTAGCTGGGAATAAGGAAGGCAGTTTTGTCAAGACAGCGGGGCATAACCAGCCACAGTAATTTCAAGGACTTTGAGTGAGCTGTGTGGTTAAGCTTGAGTTGTCGGTCCCCAAAGCATCAGGCAGAGTCATTTCCTAACATCAGTGTACTTCAACTTCTACCTCACGAGCAGGGCAATTCTGCCCGTCAAGCCCTGAATTTAAATGAATGTGAAGCTCTGTTGGAGAAACTTTACTCCTCTTTGCAGCCACAGCTGGGCGGCCACCAGAGTGTTTTCAGGCTAGACATGTTTTTCCCCAACATCTGTCAGCTTAGCTAAATCAGAGCTCCAAATGAACATTGTAATACCCAAGATCATTATCTGGATTTGTGACACTCCCTCCCTCTTCTCCCTGGAGGATTTAGGATTCAAAATGAAAAACAACATTTGTAAGGGATCGGGAGAGGACAGATTTTCATCTTTATTATTATTACTACTAATAATACGTGTTCATTAACATGGTTTTAATAGTATGAAATGAGAGAAATGAAACATGTCCTCTCCAAGTCAGCATGTTCCCCAGTGCCTTCCGTGTAAGGTACTGTATCTTCCACACATTCAATCCAAGATGAGCCTATTCATTAAGCTTCGTCTACAGGTGCGGTCTGCACAGATGTGATTTACCTCTCTGAGCTAACTGAAAACTACTTGCAGACGGGCTCCGCGCTTAGCACTTTTTTTCACAACATGGAAAAGACATAGTCTGTGCTCCAGGTAGAAGGAGAGAGTTAATCCACTAATCAAGTCAACAAATATTTTTTGAAGGCCCACTTGATGCCCAGCAAGGCGCTAGTGTTGTAGGAGATGCAGGATGAGGAGAGCTGACACCTTTAATGAGGAAACATGGCTCACATCACAAGCAGCACGGCACTGTGGACGGAGCACCACGTTGGGAATCAGGCAGAGCTGGTTCAGAAGTCCGGTTCCTTAGCTTAAAAGTGGTATGACCTTGCAAATCTTATTTCACATTGCAGGCACCTATTTTCTTTTTATTAAAACAGGATATTAATACTTTTAAGGGTGTTGTAAGTATTAGCAATAACATTTGTAGAGCACCTGCTCCATCAGAGACACTCCAAAAATATTACTATAAGATGGAATATTATACATATATTATAATTTAGCCCTTAATAAATGTTTTGCAAATGCTCGGAGACTGGAGAGAATAGTGCCAGCCAGAAGAGATGGCTAAATGTTGAGCACAACTAAGGTAGTACCACTTAAAAATGACAGAATCAAATTGCTAGAAGGGATCTTAGAGGTTAACTGGTTCATTTGACTCATTCTACCAATGCAGAAACAGAGTCTCAGATAAGTTGATTTGCCCAGACTCTTCAGTAAGTTGGGAGCAGGGACCAGACTGACTGTACATGTGGTCCTGCTTTGGGAGCCCATGTTCTGGGATGTGGTGGTTCCCAAGTCTGGCAGAGTGTCAGGATATCTTGTGAGCTTTTAAAAAAATAAGCTTTCAGGAGAGTCTGATTAAGGCGGGGTTGGAGTGAGGCCCAGGAATATGTTTTTTCAGTGCATTCCCGGCCTGCAGATCAGCCCATTGGTGTAGCTTAAGGAGCAATCAGCTGGGAGCTTCAGTTCTGGTTCTTCCTCCATCCTGCTGTGTGACTTGAGTCAGCCAACCTTTCCCTTCTCAGTCGTCTCATCTAACTCTTGAAGGGGTTGCACTGGTTGAGATCCTGGTCACCTCTGTCTCTCCTAATCACTCCCTTACACCACTTGGCTCAAGCTGACACTGAAGTTTGGATAGGATCAGGCTTGGAGGGAGGGCAGGGCTAACAGAAGTGGTAGAGAGAAGGTAGCTCTGTGAGATGAGCCTGGCTGGGGAGGAGGTTTCCTGTAGAGAAGGATAGGGAGTCTTAGTCACGTGGCTAGAGGAGGGCTTCAGCACGGAGAGCTCTGTGGGGCGGGTATGGGCTTTAGACATCATCGTACAGAGGAGCACTTCCCAAACTGTGTTCTGTGGAACATGAGGCCTTTGAGAGTCTCTGAAAGCCACCTCTGTGTCAACAAGTTTGGGCGATGCTACATCCTGTATCACGGTCTAGAAGATTTATAATGCATATTAAGAGCTCGAAAGAATCTGACTAACTTTACTTAGTCTGGAATGTTTCAAACTTCTTCCATCACAGAGCAGCTTAAAAAAAACATTAACTAATGTTCCATGGAACACATTTTGGGGAGCACTGTTATAGAAAACAGGGAGTCATTATAAGTTCTGTGCTTAGTTTTAGAGAACTGTTAGAGGAACTCGGGGAAGTGATCATTAGAAAGAACACTTAAGAAGAGCAGGAAATGAACTGGAATTTCTCAGCTTAGAGAGAAGAAGCCTCACACAATACATTTTTAGTTAGATGAATTGCTGTAATGAGCGATGTGATTGATTGTTCCTCATATTCACTGAGCATCAAGCCATAAGGAGTGGGCTTAACAGTCAGGCCTGGAGATTTAGAGGAAGAAAATGGAAATCTTTCTGATAAGGGATATAAACTAGAATTGTTTATCTAGGGAAATAATGTAATTTCCAGAGTCTCATCCATTTCATGTAATAAAATCAGCAGATAGCCTAGATAATAACTCGAGTCCCTGTATTTTTTCTTCTCTGTCTTTTGATATTCAAAGATCCACACAGCTACCCGGGAGCCACAGAGCACCCTGGCAGTCTAAACAAAGATCCAGCAGCTTACAGAACCGTATATTTGGAAAGAACTCAGCATCTGGGCCAACTTCCCACCAAGGCAGGAGTGTTTTTGCAACATATCTGCCCTGTGGCCTTCAGGAATATGCTGGGAACAACTCCAGTGCCTGGGAAATCATTACTTTTCTAGGCAGCTCATTTTATTTATGGATGGCTTTGTTAGCAAGCTCTGCCTTACCATGAACCAAGATATGTTTCACTGCCTCTTACACACTCTAGACCTAGTTATTTGTGTTGGAGCTCCACAGAATATGCTCGTTACATTTTTTCTACGGGATGATCCTTCAGATGTTCAAAGACAAATATCATGTCTGCACTAATCTTTTTCCAAAACAGGTAGTCCAAGTCCTTCAGCCATTTCTCCCTAACATATGGTTTCTGGAATCTTCACTGCTCATCCAGAGAATATGGGTCAATCATCACAAACTACAGCTGGGTTACGACCTCTTTGGATCTGGGCAGAGTCTTACTGCAAAGAGGCCACGTGTGCAGGGCAAGTCCCTTAGAGTTCACTCTCTGAGCATTCAGACCAGTCCAGCATGTCTGGAAGGCAGAGCCAGCAGATCCTTTTGGTCTATTTACATGTGGGATTAACAGGCCACAGGAAGAAACCCACCCTAATGTAAAAAAATGTTGATAAACACCAGTTTGGCAGGTTGATGGACACTCAGGAAAGGGCATTGTGGGAGGGTGTTAGGAATTAGAAAAGGTTGGACCCGTCGTTTCTCTAAGTCACTGAGTGCAATAGCCAAAGCTGCTTTGTCAACCATATCAACAAGGTGAAATGTGGAGATGCAGGAGATGTCACAGCAGCCTCCTGCATCGCGTCTTCCCAGCAGTTACACCATCATTATTGGGAACAGGTGAGGAGGTTTCAAGGGGTAGTGTATTTGGGACTGTATATGAGGCATCCCTGAGGGGGAGGGCAGGAGTGACTCAGTGACATACTATTCATGACTCTTCCTGAGACCACATCCACCCCTAGACCTCACCAGCCTGGAAATATGAGCCAGATTTTATTCATTTGTTCGATTCTTTCCCACTTCCAATAAAGAATTGCATTAGTCAGTTTTTGTTGTTTAGCAATCTTGTCACGCAGTTAACAAAAGTACTTTTTTTCACACAAACCACTATCAAGTTCTCTTGCATATTGCAGTAAATTCCTTGAGTCTAAGTGCAGGATTTTACATTTGTCTCTATTACGTTTAATTTTATTTATATGAATTTGTTGATGTTTTGAAAATTGTTTTTTCTAAAGTGCTAGGTATTCCTCCTATCTTGGAGTCCCCTTCACTTTTGATAAACAAACCTTTCATTTCTTCCATTTCTTTCTTGCCCATCAGACAAGAAGGGAGAGAGAGTTTTGTGGAACGTTACTAGAGCCTTCGCTTGAGTAAGATACTAGCCTTCTAATCTACTCTTTGAATTAAAATGTCCAGCTGGACATTCATTCACAGAATAGGACTATTTTCCAGAGTGTGTTTCTCAACCTTGTTCACAGGGAAATCAAGAACGACTATTGAAATGACTTACTAAACTCAAGATACGTATGTAATAGTTTGATATTTTTTTCTTTATATTTGCTATTCATGGGAATTTGGGCTTGATGGGAAAATGAACATATGTTCTACCAGACAGGACCTTCCTGTCGCTGGGTGATGCAGGTCTTGCCCTCCCAGTCACAGGCACACCCAACAGTTCATTGGGTAACAAGCAACAACTGCCTCTCACAGCGTCAAGTTCAAACTCAGTTTACAAGGCTTTAGGTAACCAGCTTACCTTCTCAGCCTTGCGTTTCTTTGTGTTCCCTTCATACTCCTATTCTCTTAATAGGCCACACTCTCTAAACTTCTGGCTACTGATACCTTGCTTCCACTTCCTGGACACTCTTCTCTTTCATTTTGTTTGAGTAGTCCTACTCATCCTTTAGGTTAGATCTAACTTCTGTAGGAAGCCAACCTAGATTCCCCCATGATGGATTAGGTCTCTTTCCCACATTTTCCTTCCCATTCTGGATTTAACCCAGTTGTAGGACCTGCCACTCAGGCGTCCTTGCCTGTGGACTTCTTCTCCCACTTGGCTGTTAACTCCTGGAGAGCAGGGACTGTGTCTGGTGCATAGTAGGCTCCCAGTAAGTCAATTAATAACTCCAGGCTGTGAGCTCATAGGGCACCGAGACACATTAGAGTATTCTGAAAGATCTCAAGGTCCTTTGTCAATATTTGGAGTATGGCCTTGAGCAAGTCATTGTCTTTTTGGGGCTTCAGTGTCTTTATCTGTGAAATGAAGATGATGTCTAAGGCTCTAGGCTAATGCAAAGACAATTCAAGTGAAAACAAGTAGCCCTGATCTGGATCTGCTGAGATAATTGGGAAAGGGTTCAACCCACTCACTTCTCTGAGTCTCCGTTTCTTTATTAGATAAAGAGGCTGAACTCTGCACAGTAGATGAGCATGGAATCAGAGACAGATAGACGGCTGTTGAGCAAGTCACTTTGTGCCTCAGTTTCCTTATTTACAAATTCCTCATTACTTGGCAGAATCCTAGTGAGGACTAAATGAGCCAGCCCCAGTAAGTAGAGGAAAGAATAAAACTAGATTGAGCACAACTCTGTGTTAAGTGTATTCGTAATGTCACAGCACTTTAACCTCCCAATGACTTGTATGGTAGGTCTTAGACATATCCATTTTATCAAAGGAGGAAATGGTTCAAGGTCATACTGTTTGTAAGTGGCAGAACTGGCTTCCCAAGGTGACTTCAAGGCCCATGGCTGTCCCATTTCTCCCTGTGGCTCCTCCTTTGTTCAACCCCCAGCATGGGGCCGGGCACAAAAGCTCTCTCCATCTTTCCAGGTCTAAGTCCGGCTGTGGGACCTGCTCCAGCCTCAGGAAGGGGCTGGTGCTAACAGGAGGCTCTCTGGCCTGCAGATGGAGCGAGGTCTGGCCGGAGCCTGCTGGCACAGTTGGCATGGCTGGCGTGAAGCCCTGCTCACAATCTCTCTCCAGAGCCATGGAGCAGGCACAGAGGCGTCCAGGCAGCGTGCGCAGTTTATAAAAAGCCACCAGGAGCACCGTCCTGGGACTGCAGTCATTTATCCACACTTTTTCCTTGTAAAATGTTACTGACTGTTTTACACCAAGGGCAGTTTATCCTGAATGGGCTGTACAGGCATTCAATTCACCTCTACTTTTTGCCAACTCTGCTGTTTTCCCCCCTTGCTCCTGAAGTTATATATGATTCTGAGAGAGGAAGCCATTTTCTATCTGAGGGGAAAAAAAGAGCTGACGACTTTAAACAGAAACCTTCCATCATAGGAAAGAACATTTGGTTGGAGAGATAATGCTGTTGTTTTTAAAAATGGAATCCTGCTTCAGTGGTGTTACATTCTTCTAAAATTGACCCCATTTCCGGTCAGGTGCTAAGAACTTTACAGAGACGATCCGTATTCGCGCACCTTGTGAGGGGAAAATGGAGGATAGATATGATCAGCTCTATTTTTCAAATGGGAAAATGAAGCTCAAAGAGGTGAAATCACTTGTTTAACACCACAATGGAAGGCTGCCTGCTGGGGCAAATTGGGGTTAATAGTGAAGAAACAGAAAGAAAGCACCTTTGACCCGGAAGCTCCCCCTCTTCCACCCCATCGCCATCCCCTCAACCAGCTCATGTACTTTTCTCCCAGTTTGTGGGACTAGTATGTTGTGATCGATTTGCAGATGAGGAGACTGAGTCTCTGTGACATTAGCGATTGGCTGAAAGTCACACACTTCGTTATTGCAAAGCAGGTCTCCAGCCTAAACCTTCTGAGTCCAGACCCTCCAGTGGCCTTCATTAGTACCCGCCACTCGCCTGCCCCAGCTTTCACAGAGAATCTAAATATAATGGATGGCTGCTGCGGAATGCCAGGGTATTTTAATTTATAGAAAAGAATGATGGGGTTCAGGTGAATGCCCTCTTCTGTATATTCTCTTTGGAATGAAGCTCAGCTTTATTGTCCTTTCACTTCCCGTTAGTTCTAGCTAAAGTGATTCCATAATGACATATAAACCCAAACATGAGTAATTGATGGCAGCCTCAGGAGCTTGAGCAGGATAAAACCAGACCAACTAGAATCTCCAGGGTGAAGAATTAACATTTATTGGTTTAGTGAAATGAATTTATGTTCCAATAAAGCCAGTTACGGACTAGACAGTGATTTAATGAGGTGCCTTCCATAAAAAGAGCAAATATGAACTTCCGGGCCTGGGATAGATTGTAACTGACATGCCACCTACTAAACCCGTTTTTCAGCTACGTTCAGAAAAAGCTATGAAATTTCCTTAATCCATGAAATTTGTGTTTAACCCATTCTGTCTACAGAGTTGAAAGTTGAAGAGAAATTGAATCAGCATCTCTAAAGTGTGAAGGCTTCGTTTGTTCATTCCTCCCACGAGATCAGGACTCTGAGCTCTCCTGGAAGCTTGAAGAATGACGATTAGGACAAATGCCACCATAAAAGAAAAGAAAAGAAATACTAAATCTAGATATGCATGACACCCTGTAAGTCTAGGAGCTTCTTTCTCTGGGTCTGTAGGAGGATGGGGAGGAGGAGGGGCCGAGAGAATAACGATCTGCAGCGCCTTCTCTGGGGTGGGGCGGTGGGCAGAGATGGCGATCCTTGACTACTATCCCTCAGCCCTTGGGCGGTCCATTTCTGCCATTATCTTGACCCCTACCTCCTACTTCTCTCTTTGCTTCTTCTTCAAGGGAACTGAGGAATTGGTTTTCTTTAATAATAAAATTCTCAGGGCAAAACCTCAGAGTTATCTTGACTCTTTTTCTTTTGTATCCCATATCTAACCCATTGGGAAATTCCATAGGCTCTACTTTCAAAACATCTCCAGAATCTGACCACTTCTCACTGTCTCCACTGCTACCTCCCTAGTTCAGCCTCTACCCTCTCCTTGCCCGGGTGACTTCAATGACATCTGAATTGGTCTTCCTGGTTCTATTCCTGATTTCCCTCCCAACCCCACACATACATTTACAATCTGGTCTTAATGCAGCAGCCAGAGGGGGACGCTTTTAGAATAAAAGTCGGATCCTGCCTCCTCTCTGCTCCAGTCTGCCAGTGGCTTTCTATCTCTCACAGAGTAAAGCAAAAGTCATGATAATAAATGGCCTACAAGGCCCTACACAGCCAGGCTCTCTCCCATGCACCCCCTTTCTTTGCCCTCCACCCCGATCACCACATCCCTGGCTCTTTCTGCTGCAGCCTCGCTGGCCTCCTTGCTGTTTCTTGAAGGCAGTAGGCATGCTTCTGCTTACATTGCTCTTTTCCCAGATATCTCTGTGGCTCACTCTCTTACCAACTTCACTGTTCTTGCTTGCTCTCACCTTGTCTGTTGAAGTCCACTCTGACTACCCTATTTAACACTGTAACCCCTCCAAGGCCCTCTGATCCTCCAGATCCATCTCTGGTTTTTTTTTTTTTTTTTTTTTTGGTGAGGAAGATTGGCCCCTGAGCTAACATCTGCCCCCAATCTTCTTACATTTCTTGAGGAAGATTGTCGCTGAGCTAACATCTGTGTCAGTCTTCCTCTATTTTGTATGTGGGATGCTGGGACAGCATACCCTCATGATGTGTGGTCTGTGCCTGGGATCTGAACCTGCAAACCCCAGGCCGGCGAAGTGGAGCATGCAAACTTACCCGGTATGCCGCTGGGCTGGCTCCTCCATCTCTGCTTTTTCAGAACACCTATTACTTTTTGACATGCTAGTTAATTCACTTATTTCTTATGTTTTTAGTTTATTTTCTGACTCCCTCATTTGAATATTAAGCTCTGCCAAGGCTGGAATCTGCCTCTTTTGTTTACCGATGCAGCCCAAAAGGTTGTGCCTCTAGGATGCTGTCCTCTAGGACAGTGCCTGGGGCATTGGAAGTCCTTCGTAGATGTATGTTGAATGAATGATTGAATGAATGAATGAGAAGTCTGCTGAAAGCCATCCTAAAATAGATTCAGTACGGAGGTGAGCAGCAGGACAAATTCAATTTTGTTTTCACAGTCTGATAATTTTGCAGCCTGATTTTTGTTATATGTTTTATTTTTAAGTCTGGAAAATAATATATATTGAATTGGATTGAGGCCATATTTTCTATGTCTATAAAGTTTTAAGATCTTGTGCGAAAGAATTTCAATTAGATAAAAAGAATTTTTATTTGAAAAATTACTCTTAAATCCTATGTTGTTGGATCATATTCAAAATTTTGAGATTTGAAACTAAGTGGAATAGCATTAGCAAGAGTGCTCCCTCTTATGTCACCATTGACACTGACAAAATATTTGAGTGCCCACTGGGTGCAGAGCACTGGAAAAACCCCCATTAAATACGTGGCCCACACAACTGGGCTGCTGTGAGGGCAGATGTTCTAGTTTGGGAGTTTTCTGTTTCCAGTACTTCTAAACAGGGATATCAGATTTCGAGCATTTAAATGAACTTAGTGAGGAGTGGCTGGTAAGTGTAAAATGTGGTCAACAGTGAAGAAAGCCAAAAAGCAGATTGGTTCAAGCGGAAATATCCTGAAGCACTTGGGATGATTTTTTAAATTATACTTTATCAGGCAAAATGTAGAGCAGAGTTGTCATCTAATTCACATTTGTACAGCATTGTGCAGCTTACAACGCACTTGCTTATAATAGATCATCTCAAGTGTATAGTCTCTGGGAAAAAATTTCCCAAAGCCATTGTCTCTCGCTGGGCAGTCAGTCTGTAGAGTTCCGTCTTGCAGCCCCGGAGGCCAATGGCTCAATGTTGCGTGGGGGAGGAGGAGCCCCCAGGTGGATCCCCCAAATGGGAGGCGGGCAGCCGGGACTTTGCCGCCATGCTGCCTGGCTTCAAATCCAGCTTTGCCTCTTACTTGATGTGACTCTTGGTGCCTTGGTTTCATCATCTGTAAAATGGGTTTAGTAATAGTAGCTCCTTATAGGGCTCCTATGAGAATTAAATGAATGTATAAAAGGACAGTGCTTACAGCAATTCCTGGCACCTGAGAGGACTCCCATGCATGTCAGCTGTTAGTCCTAAGGAACAGTCGAAGGATCTGCTTGTCCCTCATCTCTCCTTCAGTGTTTTGGTCAGAATGTTGGAGAATTTCTCCTTGGAGTCACTCCTTTGGATAGATAATCTTAACATTGTCAAGCAATAGAACCATATGAAAATCAGGTGAAACATGTGGACCCTTTTCCAGAACAGCAGACATATACACATGTATATACAACGTTAACTATAATTTCAGCAAGTTTATAAACTCCTGAATTCCAGATCAAGAATCTCCAGGTTAGGGCATTGTGTTTCCAGAGGCTCAGCTTAAATTGTCCCTGGGTGAATCATCACATGAAGCCACCGACGCCTGTGACCACGCTGGTACGAGTTATTTGACCTGTCGGTCTAGAACATGGAGCAGTGGAAGGGCAGACTCAAGGGGATTCTGGTGTGGCCCCTGAGAGATTTGCGAGGAGCAACTTGAAGTAGATAGAGACACAGACAGAGGAACAGGTGTCTCCAACAACCAGCTTTCCCAGCATAATTATTCTCCCGGGGCGCCTCTCCTCACCGCCTTCCAGCTGCCCAGCTCTCCTCTGAAGCCAGGGTAAGCCTGACACTCTCTCCTCTTCTGCCTCCTGGAAAGCTCAGTCATTTCTCCCTGGGGGCAGGAAGCTATTGAGAAGCCCTGAGAGGGAGAGAGACATCCCAGTGAAAATGAGGAAGGTATGAGCAGATCAGAGCCAGGACTGGAGCGTGATCTGACAAAGGGAGTTATACCATGGAAGCAGAGCTGTGTAATTGGATGTCAATATATGTGTTTCAAAACACCGTCTCCAGGTATCCCAACTTCCCAGGGAGATGAAAAAGAATCTTTCAATATGAAAGCTTGTTACATCTCAAAGAAAGCCCGCTGGTGCTTCCCAAGGACAGAGCGGGAAAGTAGAGTCACAAGAGCTGCATGACACGGGGTGTCTTTGACACCTTCTTCCATCACAGCTGGAGGGGTCTTTAGATTTCTGTTCTGTGTCCCTTTCTCTTCTGCTGCTTCCAAGAGTAGGGCAGGGTAGTCTGATAGTCAGCTTTTGGTTTGTGGGGGTAGCAGCCCAGTAGTTCGGGCCCAGATCCGCTCTGTAGAGGAAAATGCTGATTCTCCATATTTCCTCTGCTGCTAGAAGAGGATAATAAAAGCATTTTTTTTTTCTCCTCTTGGGGACTTGATAAAGATTAATTAGATGCTGCCTATGAAGTGTTTTACGCTTTGGCAGAAGAAGGTGCTGAGCACTATTTCTAAAGTGAAGTTCTTTAACCCATTCCATGAAATAGGGATCTCCACTCATTAATTGGAGTCTGGGTGGATGCCACCCATTCTTCAAAGTAAGATGGCTAGTAGGGTGGTGGTGGTAGTGGGGATTTGACAATGGAAACAGTGATTAATGTAATCTACCCACTTCCATTATGAACTGTGGGTGTTGGTTGAACACACCTGAAGGAGAGAGAACAGTGTGACCCACGTCACAGCAAGCGGGGCTCCCTCTGAGCCTTCTCGTCTTAGCGGTTGGTGAGAAAGGGAGGGGGCATCGTGACTGATGCCAGAATCCCCAAGATGGGAGTTTCCCCATGGCTTCCTGCAAGGCAGACAGCCAGACGGCAACACCTTGGCTCAAAAAGTCAACTTTTCTTCTTGGCCAGGCCAATTGTCCAAGTCCAGAAGTAGGCCTGTGGGTGGAGCAACTGTACCCCATGTTATTCCCTGTGTGAGAAGGGTCTTCTCATGAGTTCCTTCTCAGATGGTCTTCCTCACTTTCAGAGTGAAGTGTAGTCAGATACCTGTTCTGAACAGAAGATTCTGTTCAGAGGATTCTGAACAAAGTCTTGAATCAAGAAAACTTCTTTCATTCATTCATTTAATAAATATTTATTTGGCATCTACAATAGTCATAATTCTACATACTGGGGAAACAGCTGTGATCAAGATAGTCAAGGTTCCTGTTCCCAAGGGACTTACATTCTAGCAGAAGAGACAGCCAATGAACCAATGAAACAAATTCCCCTATTTGTTTACATCAGGATGTAAGCTCTACAAGGGCAGGGTTTTTTCTTTTTGTTTTTTTAATCTATTTTCTTCATTGCTGTATTCCCAGCACCTGGAGTAAGCCCTGATAGCTAGATATTAGGTGCTCAATAAGTATTTGCTGAATAAATGAATGAAAAAGGTAATTTCAGATAGTGGTAAGCACAATGAAGGAAATGAATTGGAGTGTAGGTAGGAGATGAAGATGGAGAAGCAAGCAAGAGTTGGAAGATGTAAAGTCTTGCAGGCTTTGGGAAGAGTTTGGATAAGAGCAATGGATTTTAAGCACAGAAAGTATGTAACTTAATTTATATTTATAAAAGACCACTCGAGTGCTGGGGGAGAACGGGCAGGAGCAGGAGAAAGTGGAGGCAGGGAAACCAGGTAGGCAGGTGTGTTGGTGGTCCAGACCAGAGGTGGCGATGGCTTGCCCCAGGCAGTAACCATGGATGTGCTGGGCACTGGCCAGGTTCCCGATGCATTTTGGAGGTCGAATGAGTGGGATTTGTTGAAGGACTGAATGTGGAGACTAGGCAAAGAGAACAGTCAAAGATGACTCTGGGGGTTTGGCCTGTGCAAATATATAGATGATGGTGCCATTTACTAAGAGCTGAATACTGAGGCTTCTGGAATAGTGGCCCCAGAGGTAGATGAGATTGGGCAGGGTGTGGTGGGAAACTCCTAAAGTTGGTTCTTCCGGGGTGAATATTGGGCACCTGGCACATTTTGGTTAGACTTGTGGAGGAGCAGGATGGGAAAGGGTAGGTTTGCACATGACAAGGCCAGGTAAGAGGCAAGCTTTGCAATCATACTATTTTTTTTCCACTTCATTGAGGTATAATTGACAAATAAAATTGCAAGATATTTAAAGTGTACACTGTGATAATTTAATATATGTATATATTGTAAAATGATTCCTCCTACCTACTTAATTGACACATCATCACTTTATTGACTGATTGATTTTTGTGGGAACAATTAAGTTCTACTCTCTTAGAAAATTTCAATTATACGATACAGTGTTATCAACTAGTTGCCATGTTTTACATTAGCTCTTCTGACCTTATTCATCTTGTAGCTGAAAGTTCGTACCCCTTTACCAGCCTTTCCCTATTTCCCCCAGCTCTCAGCCCTGGAAACCACTTTTCTACTCCGTTTTTCTATAGTTTGACTTTTTATTTAGATTCCACATGTAAGTGACATCATGCAGTCTTTCTTCCAGTCTTGTCGTTCTCTGTCTGGCTTATCTCACTTACCATAATGACCTCAAGGTCCATCCATGTTGTCACAAATGGCAGGATTTCCTTCTTTCTCAAGAACTATGTTGCATTGTTTATATATATACCACATCTTCTTAATTCATTCATCTGTTGATGAACACTTAGGTTGTCTCCATATCTTGTCTACTGTGAATAATGCTGCAATGAACATGGGAGTGCAGGTACCTCTCTGAGATCCTGTTTTCATTTCCTTTGGGTAAATACCCAGAAGTGGGATTGCCGGATCATACAGTAGCTCTATTTTTAGTTTTTGAGGAAACTCCATACTGTTTTCCATAAGGGCTACAAGAATTTACATTCTTACCAACAGTGCAAAACTGTTCTCTTTTTTCCACATCATTGCCAACACTTTTTATCTCTTGTCTTTTTGATGACAGCCATTCTAACAGGTGAGAGGTGACAGCTCATTGTGGTTTTGATTTGCATTTCCCTGATGATTAGTGATGTTGAGCACCTTTTCATGTATCTGGTAGCCATTTGTATGTCTTCTTGGGAAAAATGTCTATTTAGTTCTTTTGCCCAGTTTTTAATGGGGTTGCATTTTTTTTTTTTTTTTTTTTTTGCTATTGAGTTGTATGAGTTCTTGATGTATTTTGGATATTAACCCCTTATCAAATATATGATTTGCAAGTATTTTCCCTCATTCTGTAGGTTGCCTTTTCATTTTGTTGATCATTTCCTTTGCTGTGCAGATGCTTTTTAGTTTGGTGTAGTCCCACTTATTGATTTCTGCTTCTGTTGCCTTTGCTTTTGGTGTCAAATTCAAAAAATCACTGCCAAGACCTATGTCAAGGAGCTTACCCTGTATGTTTTCTTCTTGGAGTTTTCTGGCTCCAGCTTTTAATTCAAGTCTTTGTCCACTTGGAGTTGATTTTTGTGTATGATGTAAGCTCGAGGTCCAGTTTCATTCTTTTGTATATGGCTGTCCAGTTTTCCCAACACCGTTTATTGAAGAGACTATCCTTCCCCTATTGTATATTCTTGGCCCCTTTGTCATAAATTAATTGGCCATATATACATAGGTTTGTTTCTGGGCTCTTTACCTGTTCCATTGGTATATGTGTCTGTTTTTATGCCAACATCATACTGTTTTGATTACAATAGCTTTGTAATATAGTTTGAAATCAGGAAGTGTGATGCTTCCAGCTTTGTTTTCTTTCCCAAGATTGCTTTGGCTATTTGGGGCCTTTTGTGGTTCTATACAAATTTTAAGATTATTTTTTCTACTTCTGTGAGAAATGCCATTGGAATTGCCTGAATATGTAGATTGCTTTGGGTAATATGGACATTTTAACAAGATTAATTCTTCCAGTCCATGAGCGTGGATATCTTTCTGTTTATTTGTGTCTTCAATTTCTTTCATCAATGTCTTACACTTTCAGTGTTCAGATCTTTCATCTTCTTGGCTAAATTTATTCCTAAGTATTTTATTCTTTTTGATGTAATTGTAAATGAGATTGTTTTCTTAATTTCTCTTTCTGATAGTTTATTATTACTGTATAGAAATGCAACTGATTTTTGTATATTAATTTTGTATCCGGAAACTTCACTGAATTTTTTAATTAGTTCTAATAGCTTTTTGGTGGCATCTTTAGGGTTTTCTATATATAATACCATGTCATCAGCAAAGACAGTTTTACTTCTTCCTTTCTGATTTGGATGACTTTTATTTCTTTTTTTTGCCTAATTGCTCTGGCTGGGACTCCTAGTACTTTGTTGAATAAAAGTGGTGAGAGTGGGCATCCTTGTCTTGTTTCTGATCTTAGAGGAAAAGCTTTCAGCTTTTCACCATTGAGTATGATGTTAGTTGTAGGCTTGTCATATATAGCCTTTATTATGTTGAGGTACATCTCCTCTATACCCAGTTTTTTGAGAGTTTTTATCATTGAATTTTAAAAAATACTTCTTCTGCATCTATGAGATTATCATGAGATTATTATTCTTCTTTTTACTAATGTGCTGTATCACATTCATTGATTTGCAGGTGTTGAGCCATCCATGCATCCCTGGAATAAATCTCACTCGATCATGATATATGATCCTTTTAATGTACTGTTGAATTTGACTTCCTAATATTTTGTTGAGGATTTTTGCATCCATATTCATCAGGGATATTGGCCTATAATTTTCTTTTCTTGTAGTATCCTTGTCTGGTTTTGTTATCAGGGTAATGCTGACCTCTTAAAATGAGTTTGGAAATGTTCTCTCCTTTTATATTTGTTGGAAGAGTTTGAGAAGGATTGGTATTAATTCTCTTTAAATGTTTGGTAGAATTCACCAGTGAAGCCATTTGGTCCTGGACTTTTCTTTATTGGGAGGTTTTTGATTACTGATTCAATCTCCTTACAAAGAATTGATTAGTTGTAATGTCTCCTCTTTCATTTATAATTTTATTCATTTGAATCTTCTTTCTCTTTTCTTGGTAAGTCTAGCTAAAGGTTTGTCCATTTTGTTTATCTTTTCAAAAAACGAGCTCTTAGTTTCACTGATCTTTCCTTAGAATTTTTAATATTTATACCCTAAAGGGTCTTAGAAATATCCAAACCAAAGGTTTACCTTCCTCTCTCTGCTTTTAAAAGACAAGGACTCTTTTCTTCAAGTGAAAACTTACATAAAGCCTAATATGTAAGATAATTTAATTGTTCTCCTGACTCCAAGTCCAGGTCTTCTGTATTTGGCTGCCTTTTTTCATGCCTAGCCAGATGTATTCACAAAGGCAGCAAATATGTCTCATTCCAACCCACTGGTGGATTGATATCAGAAATTGCTAAGGTAGAGATTCATTCCTTTGACTTAATATTTCATTACCCATAAAACACAAAGCCCGTGGTGGCAAAGCACAATAGGACATTATTAAGCCCCACCGGTCCTTAAGAGTTTAGTGGAACCAAGTTTACATTCTTTCTTTGGAGTCAGTTTTGCTAGATAGAGGAAAAGTGGCTGCATCATGAAGATTATGAGTATGAGAAATGGGGCAAGGTCTAGGGAAAAGCTCCAGCAAGGAAGAGAGGCCTTGTAGGTTAGTCTTGCTGAAGCCTGTTGCATTTGATCATTTTTGCCTTCTAGATTTGCCCGCCTCACACCATCCCCAGGAAACTTTGAGTGCCTTAACTTCCTGTTGGTTTTGATAAATTTTGCTGACACACTGTATCTTCCTTCCCTGGTTTCTGGGCAATATTTTATGTTTTAGTTAGTGGCAGATAATTCAGAAAGGCCTCAGCCTCCTTCCAGGTGAGACACGCATAACGGCCAGCTAGACCCCTCCACCCTGCTGCCCTCTCACCCTCCAGTTATGGAGATAATCCAGGGGACTACTGGCAAGAACAGGGAATGGTTCTTTTACTTGGTTAACTGTAAACCCTCAGGGACTCTCTCAGCCCTGCCAGGTGGCTTTGCACATCATGGGTAGGAGAGAGATCTTCTTCAGGAAACAATTGCCAACGAGGTAGTCATCTCACACTACTGTTACACATTCCACGAGAGCTGATGAAAGCTGTAGGCATTTCCCCCAGTGTATGCACATCCACCAAAATTGTATGTTATTTTAAGGGGCTGATGGAACCCTTGAAGTCCCATCTCTAGAACCTCTAGGGGTGCATGGAGACCAGGTTAAGAATTCCTGAAGGAAGCTGGACCCTAGAGGCCATCACTGCCTTGGAGGCAGTCACTGGTGATTGCTACCAACCTAGCCTATTAAAAACCTGCAAACCAAACTGACATAGACCACAGAAGACAATGATTGAAAATGAGAAAGTCACTCACTTCTTCCCTGAGCTTCAGGTTTCTCAACCACAAAATGGGGATAAGAATAAGACCCCCTACTTAGCGCAAAGGGTTATTGTGGGCATCAAATTGTTTTTAAACTGTTACATATTATATCAAGGATCAAAAATCCAAATGCTGGGGCTGGCCCGTGGCCAAGTGGTTGAGTTCGCGTGCTCTGCTTCTGCAGCCCAGGGTTTCACCAGTTTGGATCCTGGGCATGGACATGGCACCCCTCATCAGGGCCTGCTGAGGCAGCATCCCACATAACACAATCAGAAGGACCTACAGCTAGAATATACAACTATGTACTGGGGGGCTTTGGGGAGAAGAATTAAAAAACAAAACAAAACTAAAACAAAGAAAAAAAAGAAGATTGGCAACAGTTGTTAGCTCAGCTGCCAATCTTTAAGAAAAAATAAAAATCCAAATGCCTCTAGGGGTGAGGGTGAGGGCCAGTCAAGTAACATAAACCTGTTGATTAGGGCCAGATGTAAGTAATAGAGAATGGTGGGGTCTGTGGCTCACTGAGACATGCATGTTGTAAAATTCAAATTTTATGAAACAATGTGGAGCCCTAAGAAACATCTGTGAGCCGAATTTGGTTTTGGGTCACAAGTTTTAGATCCCTGAAAAATGTAAAACAGGGCACTCTACTAGCTGTTGTGTGGGCAGTCCAGATGGCACGACGAAGGCCATAAACATAAAAAATGTGCCTAGCGTAGAAGGCTGATAACTTAGAGTGATTTGGAGTGGGCTTCTCCTTCAAATATCTCCCTCTCAGGCCTTCCAGGAACTGAAATCCTAACCATTAGGGTATGGGGAGTTGAGGTGGGGAGCAGTGATGATTACGGGATTAATGGTTCTCATTAAGATGTAAATATGTTATCTATAATGGAAAACCTATTGATTCTCTTTTGGCCCTTACGTTAAGCATTTTAAGACAGTAATCAAAAACCTCTGTAAGCTGTAATTATACCCTTTAGCTTTAATACTGCCATTTAACTACCTACTATGTATAAAGTACCTTATTAGGGGCTGAGATTACATCGATGAGTATGACTTAGCCCTGCTGTCAAGGCTGCAAGGGCCAAGGTGGTGCCTTTTGTCCACTCCTGGATATGTGATGCCCCACAGTGCCCAGGACATAGTGGGAACTTAGTAAATGGATGGCAGCTAGGCAACCCAATGACCCTCTGACGTGTATGACAAATGCTGAAAGTGAGGTGTAGTGGGGACTGGGAGTGAGTTTATCAGATTAGCTTGAGAAGGGAGAAGAGGTTGGGGAGATGGACATAGGTCGGGGGAGGGGGAGGGGTTGGGGATTGTTGAGGAAGGAAGGGATTCTGCGGGGACCTCAGCAGGTCTGGGAAGCTTGGGGGGTGGAGTCCCAGGAGAGGAGGATGTCAGTGAGCAGGGGAGCTGAGGAAGAGCTGGAAATGGGGAGACCAGCTGGAGCAGAGAGGGTGGCTGGATGGCTCTGAGGACTGGTGGAGCTGGTGGGGCTGGCTGAGAGGCTGTGCCAGGTGGGCAGTCTAGCTGGGCTGTTAGCAGGCTTCTGACCTGGGAGGGCTTCCCATGGGGTCCTACCAGGCGAGTGGAGAGTCACAGAGGCCAGTGTCCCAGGCAGCAATGGACTCTGTGAGACCTATAGCTGGCTTCATGGGAACATTCCTTGGGTATGAGTTACAGCCCTTTTCCCAAGCCCAGTGTTCTCATTCTTTCCCAGCACCTAGTGAAAAGGCTGTCTTAATCCTCTCCCAGACTTAAGCGATAATTTTAATAACTGCAGGGTTTTATGTTGGTAATTTGTCGCTGATAACAGAGCTGTTAATTGCGGCTCTTATCAACAGCAGTTAGGGCAGGGAGGCTTGATGCGAAAACAATGCTCCCAGGTGTAACTTGGATTCCCTCCCAGGTTTGGCAACTTGACTTGATTTCAAGGTCAGAGCATCCTGTCAGAGCCAGGAGGTGAGGATCTGGGCTTTACTCATGTATCTGTGAGTATTGGTTTTTTGTGGTTCCGCTAATCTCACTTGCAACATTTCAGCCGTGTTTCCTGCCCTTCCAACACTCAGTACAGGGAGCCAGAGTATGTGCAGGTACTGCATGTGCCTGACATTTCATTTCTGGAACTACTGAATGATTTGCCTCTTCTTTAGTCTCCACAAGCCTGATTTGCTCATTTAAAAAATAGGCACAGTCGGGGGTCGGGGGTAGGGGGGGCGGGCAGCCAGCCCAGTGGTGTAGTGGTTAAGTGGTTAAGTGCACAGCAGCCCAGAGTTCACAGGTTCGGATCCCAGGTGGGGAACACCACTCATCAAGCCATGCCGTGGTGGCATCTCACATACAAAATAGAGGAAGATTGGAACCAGATGTTAGTTCAGGGACAATCAATCTTCTTCAAGCAAAAAGAAGAAGATTGGCAACAGATCCTATCTCAGGGCCAATCTTCCTCACCAGAAAAAAAAAAATTGGGACAATCATATCTAACTCATAAGTTGCTGTGAGGAAGTGTGGTGTGGTTGAAAGAGCATGGATTTTGGAGTCAGATGGACAAAGGTTTTAATTTCTTCTCTCCCACTTACCACATTACTGTGTGGTCTTGGGTTATTAATAACTTTTTAAGTCTGAGTTTCCTCAACTGGTAAAATGCACGTAATCACACTGCCTTCCATTTGGCACAGAGAAGGTGAGCTGAAAGGATAGTCCCTTCCCTCCCTTCCTCATCTAGATGGCTCATCCTTAAAGTCTTAGCTCCCTCGTGGACAGGTAGTGGAGGCTCATGATGGAGTCTTATTCTCTCACCTTCCCTGGGCTCCACCTGTCTCAGCCACTCTTACCCTTTGCTGCCAAATGACCACTCCTCTCCTCGTCATCCCACTCCCCCAAGAGGTTGGCCTCAATTACCTCTTGGGAGGAAAGCAATCTGATTAAATTGATCCCTATCAATGTGCCAAAGAACAACCTACCTTTAAGCTTTACAGAAAGCTTTTTCCATTTTCAAATGGAATTCCGAATTAATGGCAGAATTACCCTGGTAGAAGTTCGGGCTGGAGGACAAAGGAAGGTACAGAATTTCAGGCATTATGGAGGAGGCAATGGTGTTAAGGTTGGGAAGGTAGCATGACGTTGAGGTCGATCAATTACTCAGCCCCGTTGCCTGCAGTGCCTTCCCCTGAAGCTATCGCTGGGCAGGGTGTGAACAAAGGCCACAGCTATTTGAGAGCTAAATCCAGAGTGAGATGCTATCTACATGCACCCAAATGCTATTCCCTCAAAGATCTGGAGGATTAAGATCTGGCCTGCTGTTCAAATTATTGTCTAGAATTTGCATGGCCCCGTTTTACTTTCAAAGTTCTTTTTATTCATTAATTAGTTATTCATTTATTTAATGCAGTTTTTAATTGTGTGCTTATTCCATCTTGCAAAGGTGGAATTATTCAGAGGAACATTTAGAAGAAATTAACAGTATGACAGGGCTTATAATTGTGCTTTAATCTTAAATTAATATCCCTCCTGTTTTCACGTTACCAGAACAATTATCCCGAACGGTACCAGAAGCAGGAAATTATGTATTGCCCTATATATGGCATTCCCTCCCGGAGAGCACACCATTTATCACGGCTTTTTAATCTCCTCCATGTGCATTGGAAGATAAAACATCTCTGCAATATTTCAGTGTTTGGAGAAGATAAAAGCCCTGCGTACATTTCCGTTTGTGTCACCCAGTTCCGCTACTGCGTCTAACTGGGTCAGAGTTCAGCAGGGTTTGATACGCCTTCAGGAATGTGGCTGTTTATCTGGAGTTTCTGCGGACCCTCTGAAAAAAATCACATAAGTAACCCTACCCGGAAAAACTGGAAACATGCATGTTTCTCTCAATATTTCCTTCTCCCAGCACTTCCTCTTTTTAATGCTAGCCCAGTGTGCCTGGAGACATTCGCTGAGCTAAGAGTGAAGAAGGCAAAGCCAGAATTTAGATCCTTGGACTGGCCGTGGATGTCCTTTCCCTTAGAGAGGAGCCCCTAACTTCATGCTGCAGCCCCCAAATGGAAGCGCTGTCCCCACCTGGTCTGCCCTCAGGAGAGGCCTGAGAAAGATGCTCTGGATCCTGGAGAATGGCCTATCAGAAACTGTGTTACTCAGAGAAACATAAGCAACAGGGCAAACCAATATAAACAGGAGCCATACAAACCACATGGCTCACATGACTGTGGGGGAATGCTGAGTCCAAAATCTGTAGATCAGGCTGGAAATTCAAGTAGGAGTTGTCATTGAGTCTTGAGTCTGAAGGTTGGAAACTCAGGCAGAATTTCTACACTGTGGTCTAGAGGCAGAATTCCTTCTTTTTTGGGAAATCTCAAGTCTTTGTTCTTAAGACCTTCAACTGATTGAATGAGGCCCCCCACATGATGAGGAGTAATCTGCTTTAGCTAAAGTCAACTGATTGTAAATGTTAATCACGTCTGAAAAATACCTTCTCAGTAACGCCTAGCGTAGTGTTTGACTAAACAGCTGGCACCATAGCCTAGCAAAGGTGACACATAAATTTGACCATCACAGAGACCAAGCACCCTGCTGACTGTGAGTCCATAGTACCTTCTTCACATGACAAGCAGTGAATTCCAAGGCTACCTCTTGCCCTGCCTGTGCCTGGTGAGCTTGTGCAGCAGGCAATTTCCTCTGTCAACTGGATTTCATCCTTTGGAGAAAAGCCATGTATGTCCCTTGCAGGATGGCCAAGGTTTCTTTCTGTGCATATCTTCCTTTCTTGTGGCATCACTTCCCTTCTTCCTGTCTCAGCTCTCTTGACCTCCCATGCGGAGCACAGGGTCCTCTTCCACAACATCATGTTTAAAGAGCAAACTATTTCATATACGTATAATATACATACAGAAAGAGCACAGACCATAAGACCACAGCTTGATGAATTTTCACCATGCAGCCTTCCTCATCTAACCAGCCCTGGACCAAGAACCAGAGTATTCCCACTTCTCAGATGCTTCCCTAGTGCCACCACCCCTGTCACTACTCCCTGGCCCAAGGGTTATCTCTCTCCTGACTGCTGGCACCACACATTAGTTTCCCTTTATTCTGAGTTTTACACAATGGGACAGTACAGTAAGTCATCTTTCACCATACCGTAGTCTTGTGTGGAGCAATATTGTGATGGGAAGCACTCTGAGTGGCTGTGTCCCCTCCTTCCATCTATCCTTGCAAACAACAAACATGGCTGGTCTGTTACACATGGACATTGTGCCAGAGACTGTGGACACACACGGTTGCCCAAGTGCTGTTACAGAACAGCACCTGGAGGCTCTGTGGGGAAAGCGGGCAGGGGCCCAGCCTCAGCTGTCTCACAGCTGACTGCAGCCCCTGGTCTGTGCTCTCAGAAGCCCCTCTAAGTGAAGGCAGCACTCCCGATTTGCCCTGTGGACAAATGGTACTGGAGGTGCTCTCTTGAACTTTCCCTTCCAGGCTGGTACCGTTCTGTTTCTCCTGACCCACCTGTTCTAGCCTCTCAGGACACTCCTGGTTCTCTGTTATTTATCTATTTTAAGGAAGATTAGCCCTGAGCTAACATCTGCTGCCAATCCTCCTTTTATGGTTGAGGAAGACTGGCCCTGAGCTGACATCTGTACCCATCTTCCTCTACTTTATATGTGGGACGCCTGCCACAGCATGGCTTGACAAGCAGTGTGTAGGTCCACATCCGGGATCTGAACCAGCGAACCCCAGGCTGCTGAAGTGGAACATGCCAGTTTAACTGCTGCACCACAGGGCTGGCCCCTCTCTGTTATTTTTGGATAAACTGGTTGCTGATAAGCACTGTGGCTGATAACAATTTACCACATTATCCCCTCTGATAAGGTGTTCTATCTTAATAATGCCATAACCACTGAGCAGCTCTGCTCCAGTGCAGCGACCCAAGGGGTTTATTTGCTTCCATCTCCTTCAGTGGCATCTTGCCTCCAGACCTCTCAATAGGATGTTACCCAAGGTTGTATCCTCATGTCCCTCTCTTTATTACATTGCCCTTAATCACAGATATTAGTTCCTTCCGTACCCCTAAGCACCCCTGACACTTCCCCAGGCCCCAGACTGCGTTTCCTCATGGGGATCTTGCCCATGCCTCAGACTCCTGCTCCCAAAACACCCTCTTCCCCTCCCCCACCATCACCCTGCCACTCTCCTTGTCCAGCTCTCCACAGGTCACCAGTCCTCTTCACTCTGCCTGCGAGATGCCTAGTCCCCTTGCCACCACCCTCCTTCTCTCCCTTCGGCCTCTGTCTGGATTGTTGAAAATGCTGCCCTTCCCGCTTGATCACCTTCCATCCCCATGTTCCCTGCATCACCATCAGGTTCGTTTTCTAGTCAGCCTCCAATTGCTGCTCAGTGCCTAGGGGACAGAGCCCCACTCGTTGGCCGGGCATCTAAGCCCTCTGTGACCTGTCCCCAGAAACTCATCTCAGCAGAGATCCTGTGATTTCCCCCAGGCACCCTCAGTCACAGCTCAGCCTTCCCCACTCCTGTCGCTTGTGCTGCAGCTGCTTCTGTGGGACACAATGCTTTAGCACCAGGCAGATGGGAGGGATCACAGAGATCAAGCCCCTTACCTCGCGGGGTATCCTGGTCTCTCCTGCACACCACACAGCCCAGTGGCCTGGGAAGCCTTTCCTGATGAGCTGGGCAGGAGGTGATCTTTCCCTTCCTGAACTCCGCCATATTGATGATCCACATGGCTCTTACTTTATGTTAGAACTATTTTATGTCTGAATGTTTCCCCTCCCTGTTGCTGACAGAATGAGGCTCCCCCCACCCCGACCCACCAAAATGTCCCTGTTCTAGTCCCTGGCCCTTGTGAATATGTTATGTTACGTGCAAAGGGGAATTAAAGTTGCAGATGGAATTAAGGTTGCTAATCAGCTGACCTTGAGATGAGGAGATGACCCTGGATTATCCATGTTAACCCAATGCAATCACAAGAGTCCTTAAAAGTGGAAGAAGGAGGCCAAAAAAAGAGCCAGTGTCAGAGTGACGTGGAGTGGGCAAGACCTGAGCAGACACTGCTGGCTTTAAAGATGAGGGAAGTGACCATGAGCCAAGGAATACAGGCAACCTCTAGAAGTCGGAAGAGGTAAAGACACAAATTCTTCCTCAGAGACTCTAGAAGGGAGCGAAGCTGTGACAACACCTTTGATTTCTGCCTGGTGCGATCTGCTCTATAACTGTGACTCAATAAACCTGCATCGTTTCAGCCCCCCAATTTTGTGGTAATTTTTTACAGCAGCAGTAGAAAACTAATATACTCCCCAACTAGATTTAAGCATTTAGAGGGAGGACACATTTCTTATATTCTTTGTATCCCACAGGGAATAGCGTGCTGCCTTGTATACTATAGGTGCTCAATAGATGTTTGCTCGATGGCCCCTGGCTGGTTCCAGGAAACTGAAGAGGGCAGAGCTGGGCTTTGAGCCTTCCCACTGACCCCTCAGAGCCCATAGGCCCTCCTGGGCTCTCATTCTGGCCTCTAGTCATCAACCTTATCTGTATCCCATTCCTGATAGTATGTAATCTCTGTTAATGGATAATATTTTAAGGCTGGACCCCTTCTTGGAAATATTTACATTTAAAGGAGTAACCCGGGAGCTATAAACACATCACACCCAAAGGCATTAAGCCATAGTGGCAGAACTAGGCAATGATGCCTTTGGCCTTGAAAAGGCTTCCTATCTGGTCCGTAGCTCTCATTGTCCATTTCCACTTTGGTGAACAAGGGGCCAGAAGACATGGGTCCTAAACTTGGCTTCTCCACCAACTTTCAGGGTGTTGTTTGAAGAACTCCTTAACCTTCCTGACCCTGAGAAACAGGTTAATTAAGCTCTCTCTGGCTCAAGGCTGTAACTCCAGGCTACCTCAGGAAATGGGGGTGAGGTTGACCCTGCCCAGAAATTCAGCAAGTGAGGCAGTGAATCTGGAACATACCCATGTTTGTTTGGACACCACTGGAAGACACACCATATTTATCCCGTGGCCTTCCACACTCCTGGCACACCGAGGGTAAGAATCCTGCAATCTAGGTGCTTAGCTTGGCTACCATGTGTCCATCTTAAATGTGACCTTTAAATTACAATAAACATGGGCACATTACACACTCATCATCTCACTTGCTGAATGTCTGGGCAAAGTCAGCCCTCACTCCTGCTTCCTGAGGTGGCCCGGAGTTACAGTCACTTGGGCCCGAGGCTGCTGGCTCTGCTCTCATTCGCACTTTTCCTTCTCGCCAGATGGGACTTCTCCTTTTACCCTGACCCTGGGCTCAGATAGGTGAGCAGAACTTGGAGCTGGCTGCCCACTTCCCTTCCTGGACAATCACACTTCTCCGTTTTCTTCCCCCGTGCCCCACCCGGGTTAATTCCCGACCCTCTTGCCTAACCTCCTGGTGTAATTAGCTTTGTTACATCCTCTGCTGTGTGGAGCAATGGGGTTCCCCCTTCCGCTCAGGCACGCCTGTGTCCTGCTGGATGGAGCAATGGGTTGTCCTTGTGTGATTGGGGTCACAATCAGTGTTCTGGTCTCAGCTCTGCCACCAGCCAGCTGGGAACTCTAAGCAGCTCTATGGGCTATCCATTCTTCAATTAAAAAGAGGGGCTTAAAATAGATGGACCTAGAAAATGGGCCAACCAAGAAACTGCTCGGAATTTTTTAAGGACTCCCATTACCTCAGGAGGAAGAGCAACCTCCTCATTATGGCTCACAAAGCCTTTCAGATCTGCTCTGTCTTTACCTGGAGGGCTTCAGTCTTACTCTCCAACTCAGACTCTAAGTTTTGGCAACAATGAATGGCTTGAAGCTCCTAGACATGCCAGATTGTCTCTTATTCCTACAAGTTTGCAGATGATGCTCTCCTGTCTTCATCACATTTTCCATGTCCTTTCCTGCCTCTTTCTCCCTTTGATTCTTACTTACTTCTGGGGGTTCAACTATGACTTCACTTCCTGAAGTTGTCTTTCTGACCCTGCCTCTTCGGGGGTCAGAAAGGTGCTGAATTAGGTGCTACTTTCTTACAGGCTGCTAATAGCTGCCTTTATCTCTATTTTGGCACAATTCTAATAGTCTTCTTACTTGTCTGAGTCCTCTCTATGCCCAACAGCCTATAGGCTTCTTGAAGACAAGATGTGATTTGCTCACTGTAGACTCCTTAGTGTCTAGAGCTGTACTGGCCAATATGGTAGCCACTACCCATAGGTGGGTACTGAATACTTGAAATGTGGCTACTCCTAGTTGAGATGTGCTGAAAGTATAAAATACACAATGGACTTAAAGACTCAGAACAAAAAAAGAATGAAAAATAATTTTATATTCTCATTCATAATTTTTTATATTGACTACTTGTTGGAATGATAAGACTTAGGATATACTGGGTTAAATAAAATATATTATTATATTAATATCACCTCTTTCTTTTTACTCTTTTTTGTATGGCTACTAGAAAATTGAAAATCACATATGAAGCTTGCATTTGTGGCTTGTGTCATATCTCTGTTGGACTGTGCTGGTCTACAGTGTATTGCCTGGTACATCTGTTGAGTGAATGAGTTGGTAGATGGATCTATAGGAAAGCATAGGTGACTGTCTTCCCATCTCAGCCTCAGCTCATGTTGCTTTAAGTGCTGGCTTTGCTCCAGGTATCACCCCACAGCCCTCTCATGCTCAGTGGTTTGAGCTTGGCAGCCTGGCTCTTGGTTGTCTGTGGGCCTTCGCCCCCAAGGGATGGAGAAAACTGGGGTGGAACACCTTGCCTTCAGCCTATGGACCCACAAGAGTAAAATATTAACCTGACATCCTCAATTGGGAACAGGACAGATACTCATTCCAAACAATGGCAACACTAATATCATCAGGGCCATTCATTCCTGGCAGCAGTGGGTGAGGACTCTTTTCTTACTGGAATTTCTTGTTTTATAGTATTTTTATAATATCTGATACTGTAATCAAGCAATATATTTTGATTGATTTGGGAATTTTCCAAGGTTCTGCAATCTTGAAGAACAAAGAACCCCTTTCTTAAAGAGTAACTGTAGCTTTCCTTTGTGTATAGAACTCTGATTTTTTCCTCATCCTGCATTTTTCGGCTGATTGTGAAACCAGGTTAGGAAGGGGAGTTTAGTAGACCCTGCTTATCGCTGTCAGGAGTCTTTGAACTCTGATCTTTTCAGGATTTAGTGGTTGCTTGGAACAACCACGGGTGTAGCCAGAACACAGTCTTCTGAGGCGCTAAAGCTCTAACTGGGCACAGAATTCTTGAGTCTGGCTGACATTTTGAAAGCCATATTCTTAGAACACAACAGGTTTAGGTTCTTATAATCATAGCCCACATTTACATAGTTTTTATAATTTTCAAAGTGCTTTCACACACAGTGTCTCATTTGGTCTTTACATTTATTTGGTGCGCTTTTAAACAAACCTGTTTGATAGAATTGTCTGTACTTGCTGCCTTTAATTTCTTTCTTCTCACTCTCTATTAAATCTCCTCAATCATGCTTTCAGACCAACCACTCTATTAAAATTGCTTTCATAAAGGGTCACCCTGACCCACACTTCACTAAATCCAGGCATCCATTCTCACTCTTCTCATTTTACTTGACCCATTTGTGTCATTTGACACAGTTGATTACTCTTTCCCCCTTGAAATTCTTTCTTCATTTGGCTTCAAGTATGTCGCACTTGCCTGGCTTTCTTCTGACCTCTAAGGCAGCTCCTCTCCATCTCCTTGGCTGTTACCTCCACATCTCCCTGGCTTTTGATCTTGGAGCCTTCCAGGTCTCAGATCTCAGACATCTTCTCTTTTTCATCTATAATCACTTCATTGGTGATTTCACCCAGTCTCATGGTTTTAAATATCATTGATACTCTAGCAATTCCTAAATATTTATCATGAGCCTGGACCTCTCCTCTTAATTCCAGTCTCTCATAACCAACTACCTACCCAACATCGCAACCTGGATATCTAAAAAACATCTCCAAGTTTACATTTTCAAACTGAGCCCCTGAACTTCCCCACTGAACATGCTCCTTCTGTAGTCTTCTCTATTTCAGTTCTCTACTTCAGCCAACTTTGTCCTTCCATTTGCTAAGGCCGGGGACCTCAGAGTCAGCTTTGACTCCTCTCTTTTCCAGCCCACGGCAAATATTTTCATCTTTAGCATCAAGCTTCATCCAGATTGTGATTATGTCTCGCCACCTTCACTCCTGTCACTCTGGTCTGAACCACCATCATCTCCTGCCTGGATTCTCTCAGAAGTCTCCACAACTTGCTCAGCAGAGTCTGTTCTCAATGGAGCAGAGTGACTCTGTTAAAATATAAATCAGGCATGTCACTCCTCTACTCAAATGGCCCCCACTTACCCAGAGTAGAAGCCAACGTCCTTCTAATGCTCTTGAAGGCCCAGTGCAATGTGGTACTCCCTCTGACACCATCAACTCTCTCCGCTTCATTCCATGCCAGCCGTACTGGCCTCCTTGCTGTGTTATTCAATGCCAGGTGATGGGCCTCCCCTGGGGTTTTGCATTTGCTTTTCCCTGGAATGCTTTCCCCTTACGTGGCCTTGTGTCTTTCTCCCTTACCTCTTTTACTCCTTTACTCAAGTATGTCCTTCCCACTGAGCGCTTCTCTGACACACTCTACCTAAACATGCAACCCCTGCCCCCAAACTTTCCCTATTTCCCTTTCCTACCTTAGTTTTTCTCCATGACACTTACCATCTAACATACTACATATCTTACTTATTTATATTGTTTATTGTCTGCCTCATAGTAAACTGTTAGTTCCATGAGTGCAGGGATTTTTATTTTTGTTACTCTTTTTCCTGGAGCTTAGAACAGTGCCTGACCCATGGGATACACTCATTAAAGGCTTGTAAATGAATCAATAGTCCTATTAAATAAGCATTATTATTCTTTCTTCCATTCTAAGAATGAAGGAATTGGGAACTCAAAAAGACCAAAAATAACACCAAACATTCATACACACACATAGATACCTACACATACAAAACAAAACAAAACTTAACCAAGCACAGGTATAGCCCAACCAATGTGCGTGGCCCAAAGAAGGGTGGGAGCGCTGGGTCAAGATTATGTATAGACTAATTGTATTTGTTAATAGTTGGGCTGGTCACTGGAGGGTTGTAACTATGCAATGCACTTAAGAAAAATTCAGGTGTAATGTTTTATAAATGTTACATATTTTTCAAATAATCTTGGAAACTTTTCATTAAATATTAATTTTCATGATGACATCAAAATCACCATCACTCTAATGCTAAGGATAGTAGCAAGCTTTACATCCTATAAGGAAAGTTGGAATTGTAAAATATTATATAGCAACTGATGTGCAAAATTCTTAAAAGTAAGATTAAATCAGAGAAGCCTCAGTCCCTCTCATCACAATATTGTTGGGTCCTTCAGGTTCCAGTAGTTAGTTGCCAATTGCCGTTTGATAGGTACAGGAGACAGCTCAAAGAGTACCTTTTCCATTGTGATGCTGCAAAGTCCATTTTTAGATGATGCAGATTAGAAAATAATGTTTCCAGTCTCAACTTTGGGTTTTACCTCCTGTAGGCAGACTTTCTGAACCCCCTAGAACTGATTAGATATCCCTTACCATACTCAGGGCCAGCTTCACGGGCATGCAGCCTGTGCAGTCTCACAGTTAGAAGCCCCACGCTAGAAGGGTTTCACACATGGTCTAATGCTTTGCTATCACTGCCTTAAAATTCTTAATAATTTTTGAATGAGGGGCCCACATTTTCATCTTCCAGTGGGCTCCACATGGGCCAAGCCACCCTGATAAGTCATAGCTGAACTAGGGAGGAAGTGTTAAGTGAGGCCCGGGGTGGACAAGCCCATAACCAACTCCAATTATGTTTAAATGATCATAGATGAGGTTGAGTTATTTGATAGTTTTGTGATCATAGTTGCATAAATTTCCTGCACATGTTTGGCTATTGCTTCATTTTATGATTCATTAAATTTTGTTCCATTTAAACGGCAGTTTCAAAATTTGTTTCATTGTGTTCTGATTGTTTCCCAAAACTCATAAATCTAGGTTTAGTGATATGGCATGTAATTCTTGGTAATATATTTTAACGTTATGCTGTTCTTCTGATGAAATAGGAGAAATGCAATATCCAAACTGCCACATTCTTTTTTTTGAGAAAATTTTCCTTGCCTCTGAAAAGCTGGTTTTTCAAATTTGAAATCTTGAGAGCAGGAATTCCATATCCAAAAGGCCTATAAAAGCTAGACAGTTCATGCACATAAAGGAAAGAGACCAAGTGTGAATGGTAGGGACCATGGCCCACTGGGGAGTAGGTGTATGGTCTACAGGGGCAGCTGCTTTCCAGCCCCAGCTCACTGATGTGGGGAACGTAGGCCTGCTGCTATCAGATCTTTCTTTTACCCACAAAGGAAACCCGAATATAGAAATTCATGTGAAATCTCTTGGTTTTTAAAAATATGGGCTCAAATAAAACACCATGTGACCACTCTTGAAGTAACTCTTAGCAGGATGCCTTCACTTTGTCCCAAATAACTCCAAAATATTTTTCCTTTCTTTCATATGATAAGCTTTTTAAGATAAGAAAAAATTATCTAAAATTTTGTTTTGAGGCTCTTTAGAAAGAATTTCTGTAAGATTTGACATTGATGAAGAAATGTTAAATTCGAAATCCAATGACAGCAACCCACCTGGTTAGCTAACCTCCTGTCAGTGGAAAGAGCCATTTGGACAACTTCCGATGTTTTAGTAACTTTCAGAGCTTCTCCATCACAGCTGGTAATGCTGCATGCTCCACCATAGCACTGTGCAATAGACGTATAATGCAAGCCACATATGTAATTAAAATTTTTCTAGAAACTACATTAAAAAAATGGATAGGTGAAATTAATTTCAATAAAATATTTTAACTCAATCTATCTAAAATATTACCATTTCTACATGTCATCACTAATGAGATATTTTACATTCTTTTTTTATATTAAGTTTTTGAAATCCAGTATGTATTTTATATTTAGAACACATTTCAGTCCAGATTAATCACATTTTAAGTGCTCAGTAGACATATGTGGCTAGTGGCTACTCTATTGGAAAGCTCTGGTTTGACACATTCTGCTGTGCTTATGAGCCCAAAGTCACTCAGCTAGGAAGTTGGTAGATCCAATAGTTGCACTCAGTGTTTTGGACTCTTTGCCCTTCTCACGACATTGACTTTTCTGTAAGTGCAGAATTCTGACACCTAGCTTGGGTTTGGCATTTGCGGGGTTTGAGAAGATTCAGGCAGGGAAGTAATGGAAACAGAAAAATAAAAGACATGTCTAAATTTGAAAATGCTGCAGCAGTAGCAGTGATCACATTAAGAATTTCCAGGTGACAAGTTCTCATAGATGCAGAGTTTGCCTCTTTCTCACAGTGAGAGGTGTATGAGGCTAGACATTTGCAACTAGCCGTGGAGAAAGCAGACCTAGCTGAGAAGGCTGAGAGTATAACTCAGGTGGTTTGGATGTGAGGCCAACAGAGCTTCTGCGATGGGGTGGATAAGCAAGAGGAGGAAGTCCTTTTACCTATGGTTGTGGTAAACCAATGCACCTGGCCTTTGGGGGATGACTGGGTGATTTATAATATCCAGTAGGTGTGGAAAACTCAGGTGTTGCTGTGGGGATGAAGTGAGGGTGTGCCTCAGTGCAGTGGTTAGGAGATGGCAAGAGGAGTTTGGGGGGTGGTCTTTAGTCTTAACTCTCTGGGCAAAGACTCTCTCTGGTAGGGGTCAGATATAAGCCTGAGGTTTGGAGTCTCTTGTGTCCCGGTGGTGGTGGGTGTTTCCTGATTCCACACTTACAACCCTGGGGGAAATACTTCTGAGCACTCTTGTGGATCATTAGTCCAAACTTTGTCTTAGAGGAAGTAAAGTTTCTCTTTTTTCTAAAAAATTAGTATACACAAACTTTCCACACTGTGTTGTTATTGTTGCTTTTCAGCATTTGCACAAAACTTGGCACTGCTTTCCATTAGTTGAGCTTTTGACTGGCTTGGTTCTGTATTTTGTCAATGTTGATGATTTTGCTGCAGATTGAAAACACAGTATTTGGTTTAAAAATCTATATTTTGGGGTTTGAATCTTCTAAACCACGATGAGAT
Source organism: Equus quagga (assembly GCF_021613505.1). Lineage (NCBI taxonomy): Eukaryota > Metazoa > Chordata > Mammalia > Perissodactyla > Equidae > Equus > Equus quagga. The sequence continues at coordinate 52,941,293 of NC_060272.1, read as the reverse complement.
GGCTGAATCTAGGTAGTTCCTGATACAAGATATGCTTAGGGAATTAGAATGTGGATTTAGGGGTTTGGGTCAGGCTGAGGAACAACCTTAGGAATTCTGATCTGAGGATGAGTTGCTAAGGTGGCTACATGAGATGGCAGGGGCTTGGGCATAACTGTGACCCTGGAGAGAATTCAGGTTTCCTGAGTTCTTTCACTCACGTAATTTCTCTTGCTGGGAACTCACTCTCTTTTCTCCAATACTAATATAAAAAATTAGTATTTTCTCCAATAGTAATTTAAGAATTTCCTTCATGATTTTTATTAAATCAACCCATTCATTCATATATTTATTAAATGTATTCCTTCAGGGTGCAAATGTTTATTGGACATGAAGTGCCAAGCACTGGGCCAGGTGCTGGAGATTCAAAACCAACAAGGCCTTCATCTCCATCCTCAAGAAACTCACCACCTGGTGAATTCTATCCCCATCGGCCCCCCTGGGTTGGGTCACCATGGGGTCTTATCTAGCCATTCCCCGGTATTCATGTAGTTGGTCTTGTGTTCAGTTTGTTGTTTTCATTCCTAGGATATTCTCTGAAGAGGCCTGGCTCCCCTAAGTGACTAGACATTTTCATTAGCAAACATTATGCTGTCTTCTTTCTTTATAACTCCTCATAGGGCTGGATACTTTGCAAAGAGTGGGGCCTAATACACATGGTCAAACTTCTTTCCAGGGCGCATGAATGGTGTCAGCTAATTATGATTTTTACACATGATGACTGGTATTGCTAATGGAGATTTGAAGGTTGTTGGGGTCGGAGTCAACAGATATGAAAAGTTTCACCCCAACACAGCTTCTACAGTCAGTCTGTAGACTGCACCTGGCCTCTGTTGTCCTTTCACACATCACAGACCTTAAAGACACTCTCTTCTGAAAGTACCACGGTATGTTTGGCATTGTTTTTTAATGACGGGGGATTAAATTAAGGCTATATCTATATGGGTATCTTTCCCGTGTGTTGCAACTGTTCAAGAAGTACAGGTTTATGGAGTTCCCCTAATGAAGTGCGTACACAGTAACTCTCCTTCAAGCTGTCAGGGAGGAATGCTGAGTTACTCAAGTGAATTTCAGTGACCCCCTGACTCTAGAGGGAACCCAGTGTTAGAACAAATTTTTATAAAGAATACACTGTTTGCTTTGCACTGCTGATAATTTCCTCCTGTCTTTGAGGCTGTCAAATAACCAGGAGGCTTGTTGTTTCTTAGGACAAAGGTATTTGCAGAGGAACTGATCAAACCATTATTATTAATAATCTCATTACTGAGGCATCACCGATGCTTTTGTGCATTTGAGGCTACCAAATAGATTAAAGTTTTCTTCTGAAAACTGTGGAGGCACACAGGAACAAAGCGGCTTATGAGCACAGCGCGGGGAGGGCACGTTTGTGTTTGAGAGAATTGCTGTCTCATTCCTACAGGAACGCAAGCCCTCTGGAAAGGGGTCTCCTAAAGGATTGGTCATAGAGGCCCCTACAGGTAGTCATGACTAGGGCTACCATTGTTAATGAGATTTTTTTTCTGACAAGGGCACCGACATGCTTCTTGGTAAAAGGGGCAAGGAAAGCTCATTATAGCCACAGATAGAGGCTACTAGCAAATGAGAAGAGATTTTCCTCTTTGCTTTGGTGGGAATCAGGAGTAAGAGGGACTTGTGATGGGAGGGAGAGGAAAGCTCTCCTCCCTGTATGCACATTCATAGCGTTCAGTCTCAGGACAATGAGTTCATGTGCACCAGAGTACTCATGCCCTGTGCTCTTCCTGTCTTGAACTGGCTAGAACTAAGTGGCTAGAACATTCAGCCAAAGAAGGCAAGGCTGAATTGCTTCCCATAGGGAACAGTGAACGTCCCAGCTCACATCCTGCCCCAGGAGACTCGGCCCAGGTGGAGCAAGCAGCCTTCAATAGTTGGGTTACCAGATAAAATACAGGACATCCAGTTCAATTGAATACTAAATAAACAACATACAGTTACTTTAGTATGAGTATGTTCCAAATATTGCATGGGACATATACTACAAAATGATGTTATTTATCTGAAATTCAAATTGGACTGGATGGCCTGCATTTTTATTTGCTTAATTTGACAACCCTACATAGGACGGAATATGAGAGGTAGGGGCTTCAAAATACTCCTCCTCCCCCCTGACAACTGGCCACAAATCACCTGTTCCTGACCTTAGTCTTCCTCATAGATTGGCTTTGGAGCAGATAATGTAGGAAGACCCTGTTGTTTCCAGAAAGCTTCTAGGAAAATGCTCCTGTCCTTCCTGAGTCCACTCTGACTGCCTCTAATCACCACATCCATATGAGTATGGGTTTCAGGTTGCCTGAGCAGCCACCCTGTGTGATTTGACAGGTGTGTTTCAATGGGGAGGCAGCAATGACAGCCTGGATGGCTGGGGCAGTATGGACCCTAAAGTTTGGGAGACTGATCTGGGTGTGGGTGTCCACTCAGCCCTCAGGGTCGGGGGGCAGTATGAGGCACTGGACCAGTGATACAGCCTCAGGGGGCCTTGGATGCACCAAAAAGAGAAAGACTTGTGTTTCTTTCCCCCTTTCCCTCCCTAGCTCTTCTCCTTTCTCACTCTCTACTCGTTCACTCATATTTTTCCTGCCTGTCCCCTCCCCTGAGCATCTGAATAGTGTATCAGGGGTTTAAGACTCTGTTTCTCACACGAGCATAGTGTTCATTCTGAGAGTTTGGGCAGCAGAGGGAGAGAAGCCTTCAAACCAGGTCTTTCAAGCACTCCTGGGGTGGAGTGGGCATGGAGTGGGGCAGGGGCCTTCTTTCTCTGTTTTGAACCCCAAAACCACACATATTGAGCAAGGCTTTAGGAAATTAAAAATATAACCAAAAAAGCACACAAGTCTGACATTTGTATAGTACTTCAAAGCTTATAAGCAACTCCTCATATAATATTTCATTTAATTCTAACAATTTAGGAATTGTTACACCACTAGAGGGGCTAAGTGACTTGCCTGAGTGACAGAGCTGGTTTTTAATATTCAGGCCAACACGTTTTTCATGCTACACGGAGGAAGGCAGAGGTCACAAAGGTGTATGAAATGTTGGAGAGGCGCATATGGAGCCCGAAGACCATCCCTGTTTCTCAGTTTCATGATGAATGAGCCTTGAGCTCTTGACTGCCCGACCAGCTCACAAGAGCATCGGGGACAACGGAGGTCAGACAGAGCCTTCTGGACAGAGAAGCTGCTCCACGCGGGCCTCCCTGACTGGGTCTGGAGTAGCCTCCTCTTGTGATTCTTTCTCCTACATCAAGCTCACGGGGATGGGTGCTTGATAGTACGAAACCCTAACTGAGTTTCCAGGGAACAAAACACTGCTGGTCTCTCCTTCAGAGTGGGCTTGTGGAGAGAACCTTGTCTGGAGGCAGACACTGCAAGGGAGAGGTCAGAGACAACCTGGGCAGTAGCAGCTGAAGAGGGAATCCACCTCCACTCCAGTCACAGTCTCTAAACCGAGCTCCAGAACTTGTTCTGGAGATCAGCAGTCAGTAAAATGGGGGGCGGGCAACTAGAAGTGGCTGCTATGAGGTTTGCTTTTTCTTCCTGGGGCCTCCAAGCCCTGTTTCATCCACAAAGAATCCTTTGATCTAATCTCTTTCAAAGAAGTATCAAGTTGGAAATCAGATGTTAAGCTTGAAAAAGCTCATTTGAGTTAATATTTCACAGGAGATAACCAGATCTAAGGGCAGCTGGCAGAGTGGGGCTCAGAAACAAGGTGTGGAGGTGACTCAGTTTCCTGGGTGTCCTGACCCTCTTGGGGCAGTCCCTGGTGGCTTCCTCTTTCCCCACAAACTAGCCATGGGGAAATCCCCACGGGCCACTATAAGAAGCCCCTGGGCTCTATGCAGAAGCCAGCTGCTCCAGCCAAGAGGACAAGATGCGCCTGGGCGTCCCCTTCCTGCTGGCCCTACCGTTCCTCCTCGGCCCAGCTGCAGGGGACTGGGGGGATTTGGAGACCCTCTCCCCTGACCCCAGCCCCAGCTCCTTCCCAAGCTATGACTTCAGTCCCGGCTTCTCCTCTGGCTCTGGCTCCAGCTCTGTGTCCCAGGTGAGTAGGTCCCAGTCTGACAACTGCACTCATTCCCTTCCTCTTGCTTTTTGGGGACCTGAATATAATTTCACAGATGGCTAGACCTGAGCACTCTAAAAGATTTATGACTCTCTTTGTTAACTGTAGGCACCCTGGAAATGAATTAAAACCTAGGTGAAATAATTAAATTGTTAGCAAGAGATGGCATCTCGATTCTCCAGCTGGGGGCTTTTGGGAAAGAATCTAAGCTTTAAAGAGGTTCTCAAACCTGGCTGCACTTTGGAATCAGGGGCGGGGTGGGGGTGTCCAAAAAGTAGAGATGCCTGGGTTCCATCTGGAGGAGAACTGTTAGGGAAGGGGTCATGCCAGTAGTAGCTCCAGAAAAGTTTGTCCAGTTGATTTGCTGCCCAGCAGGGACCCCTGGGGGATGAGTGCTGTGACGCTCCAGGGGAGCCCGGACAGTTTCTCTGAGCCTAGTTTGTAAAGGAGATGGGTGACAGAGGTAGGGAGAGGAGTCACTGGTCTTTAGCAAAGTGCTGTTACACATGGAGGAGTGTTAACTCTTTTCAGTCTTCCTTGTAGGGAATCTTTAGAGCCATTTCCAGCTGAAAACAACAGCAGCAGTAGCAGCAAGCCAACCCAAAGCATGCGCTAGAAAGGGACTGGTCCAGCTGGTCTACGTCCCTAGAACGTATAGAGAGCGGGCTCCTTGTGGATTTGGAAGCTAAGGTGTGACTCGGGGTTGGGGAGGCTTACCTCCTTCAAAACCCGTCCCTCTGTGCTTCTATGATCCTTACCCACAGGTCAGGTCGCTGCTTACGTGATCACATCTCGATGGAAGGACCCGTGGGAAAAGCGGAGGAAAAGGCTTTTGTTTGTCGTTCTCATTTTCACCATTAGAACTATATAGATAGCGAAAATTTGCTGATTAACAAATGTTTTGGGTAGGGTCCAGATGGAAACGGCAGCAACAATGTTCGTTGAGTGCCTAATAAATGCCAGGATGAGGTTAAGTACATAGCACATAGTATGTTGTTTAATCCGAAGAGGTAGGTAGAATTAATGGTCCCATTTTAGAGATGTGAAAACTGAGGCTTAGAGAGATGAAGTCATTGGCTTAAGGTCACTAAGCTAGTGAGTTATAAAGCTCAAATTTAGTCTGCTCATGCTCTTCACCATCTCTTTCTATTCAACGTTCTATGTTTTCAGGGAGTATAGATGAAAACTGCTATTTTTAAGAAGAGAATGGTTTGGGAATCATGAATATGCACAAAGATTCCTTGTAGCCAGAAATCAGATGCATCATTTTATTCCATGATACTAAATGATTTCTGGGGACAATTAGAACTAGTTAGCATCCCCCAAAATAAGGTTAACAATAATAATTTACTTTGAAGCTTCATCACCAATCACAACCCAATATTTGGGTAAGTTGATCACTTAAAATAATAGAAAATAAAATGTAGGTCAAGAAACAGAAACTGAAAATGCTTGTTGTCTGGTAAGGAGATAAATATTTAAAAGCAGATAAGGAATGGTAGTTAAATTGTACTAGGAGGTTTTAATTTCCTTCCTGGTTTACTTCTCTCCCTTTGGTGAGTCAATATCAGAACTCCAACATTTTTATGGTGGACTAGGTGTTGCTTCCACTATAAACCCAGTTTTCTAGGGCTGGCTGTCAGCTTGATGAGCTCTTTGGAAAGTGGAAGAAAATCCCTTTATAACTGTCATTGAGCAAGTTCCAAACGTATCATTTTCTGTGCTTTGAAAATGTTGAGTACCATTATTTTATGCCTTGAATCTTTACAGGCACTTAGACTTGGCTGCTAATTAGAGCCAATTGCAACCTTAAATCACAAATGTGTCGTACCTTCTGCTGTAGTTCTCAGGGCACTCTACATGCCTCAGATGTCACCCTCCAAAGAAGGGGCCTCTCTCGGGGTCCTCTTTCACAGACGAGAAAAGGTTCCGCGCTTTGCTCCCCACAGTAACTGACAGAGTCGGAGCAAGAATGAGTCATGTGCTTTTGTCATCAGGCTAAGCGGCTTGTTGAAGAAAAAGACACTGAGACTTTCCTAATGACAATGGGCCTGATTTGCTGGGTTTTATTTATCTCTCTAACACCAGAGCCTGGCAAGTTGTAGACACCAGTAACTGTAAATTGAACACATGCTGAGTGAGAACCTATCGGTGTAAGGTGTCTTGTAGGGTACATGGGGTCCTATTCACCCTTCACAAGGCCAAAGGGATAAGCACTTGTCTTTGCCTCCCATTCCCCATCTTACACTAGCATAGAGTTTAGGCATATCACCGCAGAGAGAGACCCATCACCATTAGCTTCATTGTCTTTGAATGAGAGGAGCAGAAATATCTCTAATGGGAGACACTGATCAAACTTATGGACCATTTTGATGTCAGCTGAGCCCGCTGGGCTGATGATAAGCAGGATGGAAGCTGGGGAGTCCACAGTGCTGGGACAGAGATGTTCAACAGAAGACAGCGGAAGGCTGTCAGCAGGGCTCATAATTATTTGCCTGCCTTTCAGGTGAACTTCAGGACTGAAAGTTATTAGCTAGTGGTTTCTAGTTGATTGTCTAGAAACTGCTTGATGATCTCCACTGTTTTCTGAGTTGACAGAGCTTTGCAGAGAACTCTAAGAATGGTCCAACCCTGTCTTGTGCAGCTAATTAACCTCCCCCTGTCAAAATGCAATTCGAGAGTTTTTGGGAGGGTAGACAGTTATTATAATAAGCTATTTCTTCAAAAGTCCATGATATACTGGTCCTCCTGTAAAAGCCTTGGCTTTTTGAGTTTTCGCTGGAGTCTTTCTATCTACAGTGGGAGCGATAAAGCTGGTTCCAAGGGAAGCTGGCCTCTCTGACAGGCTCCCTATATAGCTTGTCCGGTCCTTATTCATCCCTGGAGAAGACCCTTCCCTTCCTCCATCTCAGCCCCTGTGTTCAGCATAAACCTGCCTGTCCCTCCTCCTTATTCCCCAATTCCTGCAGGTGTGGGGTGTTATTGGCAAAGAAAATTGAGGCCAATGTCAAGAATTTACCTGGCATAGAGAATTTTGGTTACAAATATATGTATCTGTATATATATTTACGTACAGAGGTCCTAGACTTAAAGATGGTCCTCGACTTAGGATTTTTCGACCTTATGCTGGTGGGAAAGTGATATGCTTTCAGGAGAAACTGAACTTTGAATTCTGCATTTCAGTCTTTCCCCAGGCGATCCAGGTGTGGTACAACACTGTCTTGTGATGCTGGGCATCGGCAGTGAGCCGAAGCTCCCAGTCAGCTGCGTGATCATAAGGGTAAACAACTCACACACTTAACAACCATTCTGTACCCATCCAACTATTCTGTTTTTCACTCGCAGTACAGTATTCAATAAATTACATGAGATATTCAACACAGTTATAAAATAGGCTTTGTGTTAGATGATTTGGCCTAACTATAGGCCAATATAAGTGTTCTGAGCATGTTCAAGGTAGGCTAGGCTAAGCTGTGATGTTCAGTAGGTTAGGTGTATTAAATGTATTTTCAACTTACGGTATTTTCAACTTAGAATGGATTTATTGGGACATAACCCCATGATGTGTCGAGGAAGATCTAAATATATATATATGTATATATTTTTCTTTCTGCTCATCTTAAAGAAGATTAGGTTAAATTAACTAAATTAGTTGTTAAATTAACAACTTAGTTGCAAAGCCCTCAGTTAATTGGTCCAAAAGTCGCTGACAGAATAGATCTTGATTAAATCTAGCTCCTGCTCGTTTGGGAGTCATGGAGGTTGGTAGACATTAAATGCACAGAGCACACAATCTCAGCTGCAGCCAGCTTACCTCTTAAACTTTGAGAGGTATAGCCTGCGTCTCTTCAAACTCTGCAAGCCATTGCCCTCCCCTTGGTAATTTCAGAAAGATGTTCAGGCTGATGTTCCACAGGTGAGCTTTGGGCTGGCTGGCAGATGAGATCACGGAAGGGCACAGCCACTTGGCTGCCAGGAGTTACTCTATAAGGCAATAACAGTAATAAAAAAAATGTTAATTTTGCCAGATCCCCTTGGGGAAGTTCAATGGGGACAAAAGAAAAACAGGATCTTTCAAATCTGTCATTTTAAAATATGCAGCGGCACCAAAGTGTGAGCTTGAATATCTTAAAGAAACATCAAATATTTTAAAACGACTTTCCTGCAAGTGGTAAGCTGGAAAACTTAAAAAAATCTGCACAAAACCTTCAAACTCATACATCGTTCAGTTTTTAACAAACGGCTGGTTTGTTTCCATTTTGAAGGATATTAGTTATACAATTTCCCAGGTGAAGAGAGGATGTGAATTGCATCGTATAGTTTCACTATAACCCATATCCTGATGTTCTCCTCATTCTCTTGGAAGACATTGGGTTGGGGTTCGGATACAGGTGAGGAAAAGAAAATGAGTGAGTAGAAAGAAAGGGAAAGTGACTGGTCTCCTACCATGTGCCAGGGACTTGGTTTGCATTATTCAGTTAATCTTGAGGACGACCCTGTGAAGTTGGTTATCTTCATTTGACACGTGAGGAAACTGAGATTTAACGAGGGTTCATGTCCAGTAAGTGGTAGAATTAGAATTCAAAGTTAGGACTCTCTTCACTTCTTTACTTTCCTTTCCTTGCATCTGGACAGTAATAATTTCCTTTAAGACTCATTAAGAAAGGAGAATCTTCCTCTAGGTGAAGGTGACTGATGTCGTGGTTCAGCCCAACAGGTGGAGATGCAGCTGAACAGAGTGTAATTACGGGTGTTGTAGCTTGTTTCTATGATTCTACTCATTTATGTATTGGACCCACTTGCTTGCCTCTAAGCACGGTTTGGACAAGCCAATTTCTGTCACTCCAGTTGCCAAAAAGCTCATTTCCCAGCTTATTACTCTCATTGAACTTATTTTTATTTGCAGTCGTTTTCCAACTTCACCGGCTCCAAGGATGACCGCGGGACCTGCCAGTGCTCCATTACATTGCCAGACACCACCTTTCCCGTGGAGAGAGTGGAACGCTTGGAATACACAGCTCACATTCTCTCTGAGAAGTTCAAGATAGAGCTTTCTAAAGTAAGCATTTTTTTTTTTCTCTTCCAGCAATATCGTGATAAGAACAATCTAACAAACAAACAAAACAAAACACTTTTTTATTCAGGACTTGATGAGCAGCCGTTCTTCAGTGTGTCAGAGACAGCACATTTGCATCCTGTGGAGGTGTTAGCTTTTATCTCACAGTACACCTCTGGAGTTCTTTAGAGCAGGAAAAGTGAGAGCACAGGAGGAAAATGGGATTGAGATTCTTCCCGCCGTGGATAAACTCGCTTCAATATTGTGAGGCTTGTGCTGATGGAAGGAAGCCTGGGCTCTCCCCGCAAGCCCCAGCTCTGCAATTTTTATTGTTTTCTTTCTTTTTCCTGTTGGTCTTCCCTCCAGCTCTGCTTTCTTTTCTTTCGTCTCCTCTATCCTCTTTCTAATCTATTGTCTTCCTTCTCTTTCATTTTTCTTCCTATTCCCATTTTATTCCTTCTTACTTTTGTTTTTATTCTCCCCTTGTCTCAACCCTTCCTTTGTCAATCCCTCCTAATCTTTCCTTCCCTTTCCTTCTTAAATTTTTTTTTTTTTACTCTTTTTGGTCTACTCATACTTTTGGAAGGCCCCTTCATCTTCTCTTCCTCCGCCCTCTCCTCCTCTACTCCCCCGAACCTTCTGCCTCTTATCCTCCTTCCTTCCTCCTTCTTTTCCTGTTTTTTCCTCTTATTTTCTCTTTCCAATTTACTCTTTTCCTCTTTCCTTCTCCCTCTCTCTCTTTCTTGATGTTATCCTCTGTTGTCTCAGCAGGAAGATGACATTAGACGTGTCTAACATTGGACCAAAACTGAAGGCTTCCTTGGGAATTTGAGTCAAGACTAGCAGGTCCCTCAGTGCTGGTAAATCCCTGATTCGAACTCCCTGATTACCACTTTTCTCTGGCCAGACGAAGTTGTCTTACAGAGTTTGCCTTTCTCTGAGCTAGCTGGAGCAAAGTGACTTGGCATTCCAGTTTTGACTCCTTCTACTTTTTTAGCCAAGTTAAAAATCAATTAGAAAGGCTCCCATTTTCTGCACAGGTGAGGTCCAAGCTAGGCTATAATCACATTATGCATTATTTAATACAACTCCATTAATTTACAAGGAGCTCTGTCTTTCCTGCAAGATTCAAAATAAGTTTTCCTGAGAAATTTAAGCTTAGCTACCTCCGCATCCAGCACAGTTATCCTTTAAGACAAAAATTAGGGTCAGACTGAGACCCTGCTTTCAACCTGAATTGGTAGCTAAATATTCTAAGTTTAAGTGAGTGGCCAGGAAAATGTGTTTGACTACTCCAGGAACCTAGCTTCTTAAGAAATAAAATGTCCTTGAATTAATCAGCAGAAAAGGCACAGCACTAAATTATAAATTCAAGCCATTAATATTCATAGCCTTATTCCAGCATAATCAAGTACAGATAAGAAGTTATGCATAAAAACATAACAAGTGGAGGAAAATCCTAGGTAAAGATCTTTTCAGTTAGAGTCATTTGCTTTGAAACAGTGGAAGCTACTGATTTGCATGTCCTCTTTGCTGGCAGGAGTGTGAAGGGCAGTTTGAAACCCCATGCTGCTCCAGGCAAAGTATGTAGCTTGCCAGGTTTGTGAGTATGGGACATTTAATTCCAATCCCCAAAGGGGGGGCAGGTGACATCTGCCTTGCTAATAATTGGCAGGGAAGACGTGTGGAGTAGGTGGGAAAACTTTTAGTTCTGAAAGTGTCAGTAGCTGGTCCTAAAAAATTTGTGATTGAAGTCTGAGAAAGAAATTGACCTGCCAGCTGAGATTTGTGTAATAGATTCGGTGTGACAGGTGATAATAACAACAATAACAGTAACAGCTTCCCTTTGTGCTTTTCTTAATGCCTCCAGTTCTATTTTACTCTCAAGCAACAGTTTAAGGTAGATAGGCCAGGTGTTCTCCCTCCCATTTTAGGGATGGAAAAACTGAGGTTCTTAAAGGTAAAGGGACATAAATGGAGAGATCATCCCTCTCGTGCTGGTTAAGCCAGGTCAGGAGTTAGGCTCTTAGGAATTATCCCAGTTCTCTTTTCTCTCGGCCAGGCCATTATCATCCTCGCATGCAGACCCAAGAAGAGATGCAGTAGGTCAGTAATGCCCTTCAAATCCAAAGTTATCTCTTCAGCTGAGGGCTTTTGAATTTCCACGTGAATTATTATAGCTGTCCCTCAGTTGCCTTGGAAATCACCGTTTATCTAGAAGCCTGGGGAAATGCCCATTTGGGCAGGCCAGTAGAAAAGGGTTTTGACTGCCTTCCATTGATTCATTATCTGTCAGTACACAGAGAAGACAGGGAGCTGCCTCTGCATAAGATGCTGAAAGCATTTTGTACTTTTCTATTGTTTGTGATATGTCCTCTCGTGACTATACTTAGGAAGGGGATGACACAAAAGGCAGCTCAGGATTTTCTTTCTCTTGAGGATTATGGTCTTTGGGGCAAGTTATTTAATATAACACATTTGCTAATAGATCCTCATGCATGAGAAGGTTGAGGCAGCCCGGGAGACATTTAAGCAACCCATAAGCAAACAACATTGATTGAGCAATGTTTTGTGCAGTGAAATATAATAAATTAAAAGGTCACATTGAAAAAACCTGAAATCACTGTTTCTCTAATAATTACTGTAATTTATAGGCCAACCATTATGCTAGGCACTTAATATGCATGATCTCAGGTCTTTACTATAGTCTTGTAAGCTTGGTATCATTGCTCCTAGTTTTTAAGAGGAAACCAAGGCTTAGAGAGTAAATGAATTGCTCACTCAGTACTGAAGTCAAATCTGAGCTTAGGTGGGTCTAGCTCCCAAGTGCTTCATATGACTTGATGGTCAATTCAAGCTCAACTAATCTTGTTGCACTTATTTTTAAAGATATATTAAAATAACAGTATGTTGCAAAGAACATTTACTCATTTCAAATAACCTGGCCGTAGTTCTCATCACAGGTTTTGAGGAGCTGGCAGAAGCATGAGCCAGACTAATTCTTTAGCTTGATAGCCAGCTGTACTGCATTGTTATCTATTACAAGACCACATTTACTGTACGGAACAACAACAAACACCCTGGAAAAAATCCCCAGACAAACTTTGAATCTTAGAACCCATCAGTGACATAATACGTGCAAAACAAACAAAAGAACGGAAACTCTGAATGTTAGGCTGGTGATTTCAAGGCAAGCATGGACGAATCTTCTCAAGCTGAAACTTGAAGTGATGAGAAGCTTCTCAGTAAAGATGTTGACACAGGATGTGTCCTCTTAGGGCTAGACCCATATTCTTGCGACACATCCTCAGGGAAGTTGGGCTGCCTCTGCCGACACTGTACCTTCTAGGAAGACCTGGGGTATTCTCAGAATGGTCCATGCTGTCTCAACACTAGGGATCTAATGAAGAGTTTGTACTAACAATCTACTTAAATTGGTAAAATGCACACTGTGAAGTCTTTCTGGCCCATCCTCAAATTCTCTCCTATCTTCTAGAACTCCATGGGTGGTTCCCGTCTTTCTGAACATCACTGAGCTTTCCTTTCCTGTATTTTCCTAAACAGTTCTTTAGACACCCTTCATTTTGTGGGCGAACTACGGCGGGCTCACCACACACTCTCATAGGTAGCAGACTCCAGACTATGCCTTGCTTGTCAGCAAGAATCTGAGAGAGCCACATTTTATTTAGCAGAGATGACACTTGAATCACTCATTTTTTTGGAACAACAGCTGAGATCTGCCACCAAAATGTTCCAGGAAAGCTGAGGGTGTTTCATTTGCCCCAAGAGCTGGCAAGGCCAAATGCCAACAAGAATATTCATTTCACAAACTTCCATTTCTGCAATAGATTGGCACTTTATTGTTATTTTTTGTCGGGGGCAAGGTTTTACGTCTGGTTTTTGTAGAAACTGAAAGCTGGTTACCTTATATCTGTGTTTGCACTTTTGAAGGAGACTTGTTAGGTTTGAGATATATGTATTTTAACCTCCTTATCCACCAAAACGTCAACAGCCCTATGAGCCTCCAAGTGATGGCACATCTGATGGCGATGAGGATCAGTTGCCCGAGGAGATACCCTAGAAATGCCAAGGGCTGTATTTCCAACTTTCGTTAAAATCCTCATTGCCTGAAGCCCTAGCCCTTTAGGTCTGCAGCCTATGAGCCTACTTTAATTCGCACACTGGAGTTAAGTGGAAGGGCTAAAATGACAGAAGTTAGGGCTGCCTTTGGTTTTAGAAGGATTAGAGGCCAACATCTGGCTCTGAACTCACCCAGGCACTGTGGATCAGCTACTTGACGTTAGTGCAGTTTGGGGAAAAGTATCACTTACGTTCAAATTTTTAAAAAGAATATAAAACCAGCAACTTTTAATGAGCAGGTCCTTAAAAAAGCCATGGCATTTCTTTTAGAGACCAGATACAGAAAGAACCACCAACTGTGTTTATTGAAATATCCATTTGGAGATTCCAATTATACACTAAACCATCAAGGGAATCTTTGGAAGTATTTTAACTTAATGATCAGACATTCAAATATATGCAACAAATGTGCAATTTAAAGGTCTGATTGCAATAATCAGTTCTTGAAATAAATGTGGGTGCACTTAATGAAATGTGCACTTTACAGTTCCACATACACTCACATATTGTGTAGTAAGTTGGGTCTTTATGCCACTTTGTAAAAGGCAGAGGGGCTCAAAACTCATTGCGTGTGGCGACCAAAGAAGTAATTCTGCTTAGTGCATTTCTCCCTCTTTCAGAAAATACTAGAGCAGTGGTGGTGGTGATTTTGCCACCAGGGAACATTGAGCAGTGTCTGGGATGCCTTTGGTTGTTACAGCTAGGGGGTGGGTGGATGCTATTGGCCTCTAGAGGCAAGAGTGGCTGCTAAACATCCTACAGTACATAATACATCCCTCCACAAGAAAGAATGACATAGCCCAAAATGTCAATAGTACTGAGGTTGGGAAACCCCGATCATGTACATTGAGGGGAGGAGGGAGGGCAAGAGACTCTGATTCAGACCGCTTTATTTGGAGAGCTAATATCTTCAAACATTAAAATGGAGATTAAAATGTACTTGCAAATGATGATTCTGAAGCAAAATTATTTTGTGTAGGCAAGTGCAAAATCCGCCCCCCAAAATGTAGTAAGTTCTTTTAGTTTGTATTTGGATAGATAAAAAAGTCTAGTTAAAAATACTTTTGATCCATCTCTTTACAAAAAAAAAAAAAAAAAAAAAGGAGATTGACAGCAATCAAATCATCTCCAAGGGCTTGGTAATGGAGGAAGACTACATGATGTTACTCTGGGAACTGATGTGAGCATTTTGATTCGCCTTCAGGTGAAGGAGTATGTCCATTTAATCAGTGTGTATGAAAAGAAACTCGTAAACCTAACTGTCCGAGTAGAGATCATGGAAAAGGATACCATTCAATACTCTGAACTGGACTTTGAGTTAATCAAGATAGAAGTGAATGAGATGCAGAAACTGATCATACGGCTGAAGGAGAGTTTTGTTGGAAGCTCAGAAATTGTTGACCAGCTGGAAGTGGAGGTAAGGAGTGAACTCACTTCTCAGTGTATTAATAATAAATTCTCTTCAGTGATCATGTTTTAAGACCAGGATATGAATCTCTCTCTTCCAACTGCTAGTTCTATACTCTTTTGTGATCAAGTGGCATGTCCCGTGTTCTGCTCTAGATGGATGCCTGTCTTTGAATACTAAGTTAAACACCTCGGGAACCCGTTGATTGAGGAGCAGGTGTTGTCTGATGGTCAAAGTCCTGCCCCAGAACCAAAGGGCCTTTCCATGTCTCTAGAAAGGAGATGATATAAATCTGAACATCTTCATGGCCACACTAGATCAAGGGTCTTCTCTGTTCTGCGTTTAGCCTAGGGGGACTACAAAGCCAGAGTTTACCTGATTTTGGACTTGCTAGGTCTGCTTCTCCTTTTGGGTGATCACGTAATCCTTGATCTCTTTTGGAACTCTTCTCCACATACTGGTAACCCCCTTTAAAGAAGTTTCTTGTGAGTATGTTTTAGTGAAGACTTTTAATCTCCGTGGATAAAGACCATCACATTAATGCTATGGTTGGATAATTTATATCCACAGGAATTTACTAGCACAGTCGTGTCATGGGCTATAATTGAGAATTCTAGTTACATATTTTAGAATTCAACTTTTCTCTGGCCCTCACCGTTCGTTAGAAACTTAATTATAACACAGCATGAGTAAACACTAGTTTATAGGAAGAGGTTGTTAGAAATGAACTTTAATGGACATTTGTGGATGCTTAGTCTGAGCCCATGCATTATTATTAAAGCCGTTAAAATCTTTGCCATTTTCTCCTTGTCACACACATCTGCCTGTGATCTGACAGGCGTTCACACTAAACCATAAAATGTATTCTTCCAAATGAAACCATTCAGAAGAATCTCAGGTGTGTTCTCCAGCAATGTTTCACTAAGTGACAAATTCAGCCCTGGAATGTTTATGAAAGAAATCGCATGATAATATAAAGTCACTCTGAATTTTTATTTCCTTAGATAAGGAATCTGACTCTTGTGGTAGAGAAACTGGAGACTCTAGACAAAAACAATGTCCTCAGCATTCGCAGAGAAATTGTGGCTCTGAAGGACAGGCTAAAGGAATGTGAAGCCTCTAAAAGTGAAATGGTTCCTGCCACGCCCCCTCCTCCCGCTCCAGGTAAGCATGCCATATTTTTACCACTTGAGCCAGGCCCCAAGAGGAGGTGGGGAAGGAATTCAGGATGGCAATCGTGAAGGAGGGATGGGGTTTCTTGCACCATGAGTTTACTCCTTCATGCTTTTAAATCTCCTCCCCAGTAGCTCTACATACTATCACATTCTGCGGCTCACGGAGGAAAAACACAAACAATAAGTTGATTTCAAACAAGATCCACACGCATACCCTTTGCATTTACTAACAGGAAAAACATCTCTATGGTGATGGAGTTGCTATTAGGGGGCCAGGTGAAAGCTTCTGGAATCTGTGTGGCATCCACGCTGTCCTGGGGATTTATCTAATGAGCTGGGGTTATGCTTTGAATCCTCCTTCCTTCCTGCCTTCTCGCCTTCCTTCCCTCCTTCCACCTTTTTATTTTTCCTTTGTGCTTTCTTTAAATGCATGTTAAGCACCCGCTGTAGAGTGTATCCTAGGATTCAATGAGGATTAAAGGGATGGCCCCACCTGTCCAGTACTTGTGGGTGTGTCTTGCCCTCCCTCCCGGACAGTGCGTTCCTGGAGGGCAGGGATGGAGTCTCGCTCTCTAATCAATCATCCAGGGGGGTCAAGTATAACACAGAGATGGGTGGTCCATAAATACCCCTGTGAATGGAGGCAGTGGAGTGTGGGGGCCAGGATCATGGCTTTGGGACCCCAGAGACCTGAGTTTTCTGGCTATGTGGCGGTGGCAAAAGATCGTTAATCTTGCTTGTAAAATGCAGAATAGTGGCACCTACCTTGCAGGGTTGCTGTGAGGATTAATGAAACAAAGCTTGCGAAGCTCAGAGCTCTGTGATCGGCACTTACACACTGGCAATTGTTATTATTATAGTTGAAGTGAAAGCCTTGCTGCAAACCAAGGCAGTGCTAGGTCCTCGTGCACTTCAGCACACCCCTCCAGGTCAACTAAAGCCAGCCTCTCAGCCGCAGCATGCAGCCCTGTCCTTTAGAGACACCCGTGTCACAGGGAAGCTCTCTCTGCAGGTTGCGAGCATCTCAGCGTGAATGGGGAAGGAATCCTTTCATCAACTCTACAGTTCTTGTGATTTTCAGTAATTCCTATTGCTCACAATCTGTTTCCTTTTAGGCCGTGCGTCTCTGGCTCCTTGTCAGTGTAGCTGGTTTCTTTAAGGCTTTAATTAGATACCGCCATAGTTATAAGCCTCTTGGTGTTGTTCAGGGGACTCTCCCTTCCCTCTGCAGTTGAGAATCTGTCATCGTATGACGTTCAGAGGAGGTTTAGGACAAAGGCTGTGCTCTGTCCTCTGTAACAAACTCAGGCTAAATTTGGCCTGGGATCAGTGGTGTCAACATGCATTGGAAATGAGGGCTCATTCTGCTGGGCTCCTTGAGGACAGGATTTGAAGCAATGACAACCCCTGATAATACCTGAGCAAGTCTTTTTTTCTTCTTTTTCTTTTTTTTTTTTTTTTACCTCAGCAAATCTTCCTCATGGAATAGATTTTTCTAGCACAGGTTTCTATGCATCCCTTAGAATAAGGACATTTTTATAGCAGGAAGGAACATTCAGGGCCATCTAGCTCAGGCCCATCATGTCTCAGAGGAGGGGACTTCAGTGCTGAGGATGCTGCTTTTCCTGAGGCTACACAGCTGGTTAGTGACAGAGCTGAGGCTGGAATGCAAGGCCCCTCTCTCACCTGGTCATCTCAGGGCCCAGAATGTCTGGTGTTAGTAACTCAAGGACAACAGTAGGGGAGAAAGTACACTGCTTAGTATCTAAGGACGGAAACAAGTGAATCTGTGGATTATTTTTGTTAGAATTTTTTTCTAGAACTTTCCACGGGGTCCTCACACTTAGACTTTTGTGAGCCATCTCAGCCCAGCTGTGTTGTTTAAGCAAATCGGACCCAGATTTTCTCTCACTTTCCCACAACCTTGGCTGTAACTTGGATCCCTGCCAAGCCACTTGGCCTTCCTCCAGCTTTGTTCATATGATATTTATGATGTTTATATTAAACTGACTTTTTGTCATGTTTTTAGATCAATTTCTTTCACTTGCTCTCTTTCTGTTTGGATTGGTTGATAATGCAGAATTGGAAAATCCCCAGGCACCACAAACTTGTCAGCCTGTGGAGACTTTAATTAAAGTTACTCACTATTATGGAACTTTAAAATCTGGCCTGTCTGCTTTTTTCGCTGCAGAGTTGCACAGAACAAAAAAAAGCCTGTATGCAAGTCTCAGCTATAAAGTAATTCTGTGCTCTCTCGGCCCCTCCCTGCCATTTGCTGTTTGCTACCCCTGTGGTCAGCTCGATCTTAGAACCAGTACATGTAGTTAGGGTTCAATAAAATGTGCTTTATATTTGGTTTATGCTGCAAATGGCATCCTTTTCTGCTTCATTTCATAGAACTTTCTAATCTAAAATAATTGGCCTCCTGCTCATTAACGTTTTTTTTTTTTTTTCCTGAAAACAACTAGCTTCAGTCTCTTTCTGTTTTTCCCCTGAATCTAATTGACTGCAGCTAGGCAGAATGTGATGCGAATGCCCAGGAGTCAATCACCATTATGCTTGGAGACGCTAGGCTCCTTGCTGACACAGAGCAGGTGCTCCGAAAATGGTCAGGGACTGAGTAGGGTATGAAAGGTGTGGGGTGACCTGCCCAAACCCCAAACCTAGGGAAGAGCAGAGTGTTGGGGAGCATGTATCCAATAATTCAGAGTCAATTTATTCTTGATCATTGTATGATTATGACCAATTTAATTGCCTAATTCTCACATGTCATTTGTACCCTCCTCTTTGCCCAAACAAAATTCAGTTGCCCAGGTGAGAGAGTGAAATGATGGATCCAAGATTGTTTCCTCTGTAGGCATATCATCTTTGGCTTTTTGAAACAATGCTACTAAGCATGAGACTTCATAAATGCCAACTTAGATTATTTTAAAATCTCACCATGTGGCTTCCCAGGGTATTTTCAGAATACCATGGCAATATCTAATGAGCTGCATGTTGAAGAGATTGCTAACCAAGGCTACACTTGTGTAGAGGGCTCCTCGCATTGTGTTTTGTGGAGAGAATACCAGGATCTTTGAAAAATTCAGATACGTAGCAGGGTAGAGGGCTAGTGTTTTGTAGGTAAGGGTAAGCTTGGTTTGGGAGATTTGATCAGTCTTTCCTTCCTTTATTCCACAAACATAATTTGGCACCACTGTGTGACTGGTCCTGTTCTGCGTACCAGTGTTACCAGGATGGGTATAGAAACCTCCAAAACCACTATCCGGGAAGGGAGATAGTTGCGTAACCTTTAATTGTAACATGATGGGATTAATGCTGATAGTTACTATTTACTGAGTTATGTGTACATACTTTCCCTCTATTTTTTCCTGATAGTCTTGCAAAGTAGGAATTATTATTATTTTTGAGGAAGATTAGTCCTGAGCTAACATCTGCTGCTAATCCTCCTCTTTTTGCTGAGGAAGATTGGCCCTGAGCTAACATCTGTGTCCATCTTCCCCTATTTTATATGTGGGAAGCCTGCCACAGCATGGCTTGATAAGTGGTGTGTAGGTCTGTGCCCGGATCTGGGCCCACGAACCAGGGGCTGCCAAAGTGGAGCGGGTGAACTTAACTGCTATGCCATGGCCCGGCCCTTAATATTATTTTTTAACATGAGGAAACTGAGGCTCAGAATGTTAAGTAACTTGCTCAAGGATACACAGCTAGTAAGTATTGGAGTCAGGATTTGATTGAAATCTGTCTGGCAATAGTTTCACTGTACCAGACTGCCTTCCACAGATGCTCTAATAGAGAGGTGCACCTGTGATTCCTGGAGTGACAAGAAAGTTCCACCAACTCACCGGCCTGATTAACACCAATTACCTTTGCTTCCTTGCATGTGGAGCAGCTAAAAGTGTATTTTTGCTCTCAGCTCTAGTCTGTGTTCTCTTCTACTGGAAAATGCAGAATGATTCATTTGTCCTTCACAATTCTTGGATCATGGCTAGGCAAGGCGTTGTCCCAGTGGCTGGGTGAAGTTGGATGGGAGGGTCAAGAAGGGAATGGAGTATCTCTAAGACCTTGAAATGAAGGAAGGGGCTGGGAAGGGATGTGAGATAAAGGAGGCTGGGAGAAGTTCTGGGTAGATGGGTGGGGGGATGGATATTCCAGCTGGACTAGATAGGCAGTGGGCACAGGACTGGCTGTCACTTTCAATATTGTTTCCAAGATGGTTTGCTGCCAGGAGTTGGGAAGCCCGCCATAGCCTTTTCACTGGTCTGTCACTGCCGTAGCCACATCTGTAGTATTGGCAACAAGGCTTCGTTCTCTTCTCTATTTCCACTTCCTTCTGACCATAGCCAGCAACATAAAAATGGCCCAAAGGAGACAAAGGGGAGATGAAAAAAAGGACAGGAGAGTGTTTAGGAATTGTTGGGAGGTGAGAAAAAGAGATTTAAGTTTCATAGAATTTTAATATTTATACCAGGTACAAGTTTAATTTCCTGGCCACCTTGTGAAGTGATGAGCCATCATTATTATTACTATTAGCGGTAGTATGTAACAGTAGTAGTAGTTTTTCAGAGAAGATTATTTTGGTTCTTTCATATCTAAGGATTTCCACATCCAGGACAGAATAGTTTGTGATCTTTAACCTCATGATAATGCTTGAATTAGTTCTCTGCATAATACATTTTCCTTAACTATTCTCTTGCTATTGGTTTGGGCTATATCCTTTCCAGGAAGGCAAGATTCACTTAAGAAAACAACTTCTAAGTCTTCTAACCTGCAAGAAAAAAAGAGACTTTCTTTCATTTCTTCAGAGTGAAATGTAATTGAATAAATAAGTTCCCAGGAAGATATTTTAACTAGAAAATCCAGTTTGTAGCATATGGAAACTCAAACAGTTTTTGTTATCATTAAACCGAACACACCACTAACTTTATTTTAATAATTCATGCATTGTTTCATAAACAAAAGCAAACAAGCATTCATCTGAGAGATCACTTTTAGGAGAAGAAATAATAATTTATAATTTTATTTATTATTTCTTTAGTGGAGAGCAGTCTCTTGGCTGAACACACGTTGCTTTTTTATTTATGAAATGGTGCATGCATTATTAAAATAAACCCGCGACTGCGTTCTGCTTAATGATATGCAAAATTATTTGAGGTTGGGTATAGAGTGGTTTCATTTCTCTACCTGTTGTATGGTTGGCTGGCTTTCCCACCAACTGCGGATTTATGAGAGCATTTAAGGGGCACGTATTTAATTCTGGAACCAAAAAGCCCCAGCAGATTGGAAGAATGAAAGCAGGATTTCTAGTAATGGTTTCACCTCTGAGCAGTCCTTGAGTGAGGAGGAGAAAAGGGGGAGACATTTAGCAAGGAAAAGAATAGATTTTTCCCTATCTGTCAGAGGCAGAGGCTGAGAAGCAAAAGCTTTGCTCCCCCGCAGCCCCTACCATGGTAATCTCAGGCAATTCTTTGGAGTGCTACTTTGGGCGCCAGTTTACCTCACGTGTTCTCCATGCCTCCTGGATTCCCTCCAAGCATTTAAAGCCAGAGTCAGAGATTCAAGCCCTGTTCTCTCCTTCTTTTACCTGCTCTGCTCCAGATAGCAGGATGAGGGAAAATGACCTCAAATGTACTTGAAGCTGGATTTTCGTTGTCATCCAATAAACTCTCTCTCTCTCTTTGTTTTAAAGGATATTTATTAAGATCCCAGAAAATATGTGTTCAACTCTTTGGATAGTTACTATAAAAATACTGGAGGAATTTTATTTTATTCTTTATAGCTTGTAAACGGTTTGGGTTGGCAGGCATTTTAGGGGGTGTACAATGTGAAGCGCCAGTCACCCAGCCTGACTCATTTACCCAAGTGTTACAGGGAGTGTAGATTCAGTCGGCCAGTGAGTCCGGTCTCACTTGGTTGTATACATTGTGACAATTACAATGTCAGAATGGAAAAGAGAAAGTATTTTCCTGTCATTCTACGGCATAGTAGAATATGGGCTATGAACAGTAAGATCCACTTTACAATTCTGCAGCAAGATGATCACCAAGTGATCTATGTGATGGGCTGTGCTTTGGGTGCAAAGCAGGCAATATTGTCCTAAAATAACTTCCATGGCTTCTAAGGGCTGAACTTCCACCAATATAGGATCATCTTTCTCAATCTTTAAAATACTATATTAAAAAATCCCCTTCTAAGATTGGTCTGGGGTAGTACTGGTACCTGGTGTGGTTATGGGCTTCGGGTCCCAGGGAAGGGCAGAAGGGTGAAGAGAAAGGAGCCTTGCCCAGGACAGTTTTCTCCTTCACCGCATTTCTCCCTGACCTTGGTGAATAGCACCTCCTGGTTTTATGGAAATAGGGCAGGATTCTGGGATGACCTTGCCTCCTCTATAAGAAACACGAAGTAAAATCATATTTGCAAAATGCTTCCAGATAGAAGAATATTTATAAAATTCACCAGGTCCCCCTTTCCTGTCTCTGGGCCCTCAAATCTTTTTAATATGGCTCTTGGCAGTTTTGTTATCCCCATTTTCCAGATTGAAAGCCCATCCACGGAAATAGAAGGTAGTTCTCTCTAGAGCTGACAGTGGGTTTGCATTGAGACTGAAACCAAGAGAAGGTTTTGGCTCTTCTCCATCACAACCACTGTTGTCATTGAACCTTGACAAGAAAAATATTTATGGATTCCTTTGGTTCTTAGGACATTAAACTGTTTGTATCTTGTCATTTATTTTCTCTAACAATGCCCTTTTATTTTCTTGTTTGTGTAGGGAGCTGTAGTCACGGTGGTGTGGTGAACGTCAGCAGACCGGCCGTAGTTCAGCTCAACTGGCAAGGGTTCTCCTACAAGTATGGTGCTTGGGGTCGGGATTACTCTCCCCAGCATCCAGGGACGGGGCTGTACTGGGTGGCACCTTTGAATACAGATGGGAGGTATTTGGAATATTACAGACTCTACAACACACTGGATGATTTGCTATTGTACAAACATGCCCAACATTATCGGATTGCCTATGGCCAAGGCAGTGGTACAGCAGTTTATAACAACAACATGTATGTCAACTGGTACAACACCGGGAACATTGCCAAAGTTAACCTGAGCACCAACAAAGTTGCTGTGACTGAAACTCTCCCTAATGCTGTCTATAATAACCGCTTTTCATATGCAAATGTTGCTTGGCAAGACATTGACTTCGCTGTGGATGAGAATGGATTGTGGGTGATTTATTCAACTGAAGCCAACACTGGTAACATGGTGATTAGTAAACTCAACGACACCTCACTTGTGGTGCTAAACACTTGGTATACCAAGCAGTATAAACCATCTGTTTCTAACGCCTTCATGGTGTGTGGGGTTCTGTATGCCACACGTACTCTGAGCACCAGAACAGAAGAGATTTTCTACTACTATGACACAAACACAGGCAAAGAGGGTAGACTAGAAATTACAATGCATAAGATGCAGGAAAATGTGCACAGCATTAACTATCACCCTTTTGATCACAAACTTTATGTCTATAATGACGGTTACCTTCTGAATTACGATGTTATCTTCAAGCGGGAACCCCAGCAAGATGTTTAGGGGTTTGGGTGAGAGAGAAATAAAATATTCATTGAAAAAGTGGTCTTCTCCACTTATTTAGATACCTGCAGGAGTATTTGCTTAGTAGTAATATTTGGGAATATAGTTCTACCACACTAGAGACTTAGGATATTTGACCTGATCTGATGAGTTCTCTTGGAAGCCATCACTTCCTAGGATTCATTTCTCTTCTGAGATAAGGTCCTTCCGGGGCAGTGGGATTGTTAGAGATCTAGGGGCTTTATGGGTCCAAGGAGGCCATCAGTGAAGTGATATCTGGAAATTAAGGAACTTAAAGAGAACTCTGTGTGGCTTCTGGGGATTCTTTGCACAGGAGAGTGGACTCAGCAAACAGTTCTCCTCCGTGTAGCCCGGCTAACTCTTCCACACCTGAAAGAAACCTGTGGCTTCATTGGGCAGATTAATATCTGAAGCGCCATGAGGGACCAAATCTCTAATTTTGTTTTTCTTATTAGCACCTGGAACAACGTTATGTACATAGAAGATAAGTAAATTCAGCATGCTTATATTATGTCTGTAAAATGCTCTGACTTTTATTGAGAAAGGTCCCTTCGGGCTTTAACTTATACACTGCAAATCAGACCCAAATGAACCTGCAGAGGAGGCACTTGATTTTTCTTTTCTCCCATTGTCGACTCACGTAAGAGTCAGTAGACCCCTCCTGCCTCATAGCTTCATTCCAAAGGCAGCTCAGAAGATTAGAACCAGACTTACCAACCAATTGCCCTCATCTCTTCCCTACTTCCTACTTAAAAAAAAATTAATCAGTATTTTATGGAACAGATATAGGATAAATAAAATTAATTTTTTTTGTCTCACCATGAACTTTTACTTACATGACTCTAAGACCATAAGAAAATCAGATGGCAGTGATAAAATGATAGCATATCTGGTTATATAATAAAGCCCTTGGAACGTATGTGAGACTTGTATTAAGTCATATTAATTGTTTAATGCAATTGTTGTCTTTGTTTAAGCCCAAACTTTAAGAAAATGAAATTTTAATTTTTTTTGAGGAAGAAATGTAAAAAGACCATTGAAAGTATGTAGTAAATCAGTGCGGTTTGAAAACCTTACAGGTGTATGTGTCTCTGTGCTTTTGGATGGCTTTATCATCTGGTCTTGGTTTCTTCCTTTACTGTTTATGAGTCCTAGCCTATAGGATTAGCTTCTTACACGCTGTACTCTTCCCCTTTTAATAAGTGATTAAAATGTGTTTTGAAAAAAATGTTCTCTTTCGTTTTTCTAGCTCTTTTATTTTATTAAAAAAATCTCCTAATAGCATAGTCCACACCTTGCTGAGAGGTACAGAGAATGGTTCCCTCCCAGACACTGAAGCCCAGGAGACCATACACCTCACAGCAGGTAGCATCAGTAGCTTTTAGAGGAGTTCAGAGTGAGGGCTGGCTCTTTAGTTTTCATTTCCCTTTAAAATCCATTCTTTCTGGCAGCTTTTGTTGTATGAGGCTGCGCTCTTTTCTCTTGGGATATGACCTTATGTACTTATTAATTTGCATGACTGATCTGATTATTTCCAATGTTAGACTATATTTGTGCAACTTATGTTCCTTTTCCAATTGAGCTATTAACATGGGTCAGAAGCCTCCAGATCATCCCCAAAGAGGAGGTCTCAGACAGAAAGCAAAGGGGCTAACTGGCTGTATTGAGGAGAGAAGTACCTTTATGGAAGAGAACGTGTAGGGGGCTGGGTGTCTAGAGCTGGAAGGACAGAGAGTCTAGGCTTGTGTAGTTAGTCTTACTAAGATACTCATTTTTAATTCATGCCAAGTTTTTTCACGCAGGTGATAGCTACAATATTTAGAGTTTTTAGCAAGATTTTTCTCTATCTTTCAGAGCTGAGCATAGAGACAGGTATGGCCTCCAAAATGCAACAAGATATGAAGACAAAGACAGGTATGTCATGTGAGATGTAAGTTAAAAACAGGGATGTTATATTTAATCTGGCTCTAGGCAATTTTCCAGATGAATGTTTCTACACCAAATACACAGTTACTGACCTCTGAAGATTCGGGAAAGGAGGCAGGAAGCCAAGGTAACCCTAGTAATCAGCTTCTTATTTAAACTGCTATGGAAGCATTTGCCAGAAAATTCTCTTCAGAACCTTCTTCCCACTGGGTGTGGTGTATCAGCCTGCAGGAAGTCTGCCCGCTGGGGAGGTTGAACAACTTAGGGATTCCGGTTGGACGGTTTACTGCAATGCAGTTACACGATGGAAATCTTAACTTGGAATGTATCAGCTAGCACCCTTTAGGGGAAAAAAAAGTGTATATATTTAAATCAGTTTTATTGAGATGTAATTTACATGCAGTAAAACCTGCCAATTTAAAGTCTAAGATTAGGGGCCGGCCTGGTGGCACAGCGGTTAAGCGCTTCGGCAGCCCAGGTGCGGACATGGCACCATTTGGCATGCCATGCTGTGGTAGGTGTACCACATATAAAGTAGAGGAAGATGGGAGTGGATGTTAGCTCAGGGCTAATCTTCCTCCAAAAAAAAAAAAAGATTAAATGATTTTCGACAAATGTATACAGTTGTGTACAGTCTGCCACAATTAGGATATAAAACACTTTGGTTACTCCCCAAAAGTTCCCTTGTTTCATTTAGTAGTCAACTCCTCCCCTCGTCTCCTAGCCCCTGGCAAGCACTGATCTGTTTTCTATCTCTATGGAATCAGTCAGTATGTAGCCCTTGGAGTCTGACTTCTTCAGGTTTTCTCTTGAAAAAGAGAACTAGTGGTCTCAAATTACCCCGGATGTAACTGAACATTGCCAGAGGTTGTCAGGGTTCCCTCAATTTTTATTTTTTGAGAGGTTGGATAGAGGAGTATGGAGAAGTGTGGTGACCTCCCGCCTTTATAAGTGTTTCCTAGTGGCCTGGAATTGCCACGGGAGGTACCTAGCTCTGGGCATAATCAGGCCTACCTGGCAGCGCTCCAAAAACTGGAAAGTGCCCTTGCCACCAGCCTGATTCAATGTTTGTTCTCCAATATCCACCCCAGTGCCACGAGCATCTCTACCCAGGCGAGTCCTGATACTAATAAACATGTCTAGTGGGTAGAGTGTGGGATTTGGAGTCAAGCAAAACTGGATTTGACTCTTGGTTCTGCTGCTTACAAGTGGTAGGGTAGGTTCCTTAATTTTTCTGAGATTCTATGTCATTTTCTGTATAACGGGATAAAACCACCTACCTCAGAGTCTTTTTGGGTGAATTAAATGATATTAAGTATATAAAGTGTTTAGTACAGTTTTTGGCACCTGCTCTGCCCTCAACAAAGAGTTATTATCCCTGTTTCTCATTTTGAATTTTAAGCTCAGAGTGGTCATTGGTTTGACAAGATATAAAGCTGATTAACGATCAGAGTTTACATCTTCTCCTCTATAAGACCTGTTGCAAGTAGTAACTCTTTCAGCAGGTGCCCTTTGGGCATGAAAGAGATCCAAAGACTGGAACATCTTCTCTTTGTCCTCAACTCCAAGATTGATCCTCAGAGCTATGTTTTCCCTGTTCTGACTCCAAAAGACAGACTGACATAAGCAGCGGAAACTGAGGCTGCTTCTCTTTTCTTCTGAGCCACTGAAAACCTAAATGAGGGTTGGCTTTCATGGAGCTCCATGGGTGGGACCAAAATAGATGCACACGTTCTCTTGCTTGCTTTGCTGTCATCAACAAGGACATCAGCCTTCTCAGAACAGGGATGAGTATTTGTTTTGCACTCTACTTTTAGTAAAATATATTTGCCTTTTAGGGTTTGTTTACATTGTAGCCTTAAGAGTGTGTTTTTTCCTCTTCTTGGTTTGTGAACCACTGAAGGGGAAATGATGATGGATGGACTGAGGGTGACTATGTGGCCGCCTTCAGGATGATGTAGGCTGGTTCTGGGCCTGAGCCCTTAGTCATCTCAAACAGATGTCACACTATGAAGGATGATTAGCCTCCTGTGCTCCAGAATGTTCCAGAACAACAAAAGGATGAATTGTGACACATCAGAAAATAAAAGGCAGGCATGTTTCTAAGGCATGCTCCCAGCCAGTGGAACAGACCAGCTGGCCTGGCTCATCGATGAGAGATGCTATTTGAGTTGTCAGTTCGGTTGCCAGGCCTCACATCTGTAGCTCGGATGCACCCACTTGTCTCTGAGATCTGCATCTGCTCCTGAAACTCATTCAAAGAGAACAGCCCTGGAAGGAAGGTCCAGTGTAGAGAACGATGGCCTTCAATCTGTCCAGAGGGGAGGTTCCCCCTTGGGTGCCACCGCTGGACATCTTGGAACTGGGAGTTCCACTGCAAGGATGATTTCCCAGACCTTGGCTCCTGAGGAATATTAAAAAAAGAATTGTGGGGCCGGCTCCATTGCCGAGTGGTTAAGTTTGCGCGCTCTGCTGCGGCGGCCTAGGGTTCGGATCCTGGGCTAGAACATGGCACCGCTCGTCAGGCCACGTTGAGGCGGTGTCCCACATCCCACAACTAGAAGGACATGCAACTGAGATATACAACTGTTTACAGGGGGGTTTTGGGGAGATAAAGCAGGAAGAAAAAAAAAAAAGATTGTCAACAGTTGTTAGCCCAGGTGCCAATCTTTACAAAAAAAAAAGAGAATTGTGCAGGGGCCGGCCCGGTGGCTGAATGGTTAAGTTTGCACACTCTGCTTCGGCGGCCCAGGGTTTCGCCAGTTTGAATCCTGGGTGGGGACATGGCACCGCTCATCAAGCCACAGTGAGGTGGCATGCCACATGCCACAACTAGAAGGACCCACAACTAGAAATACACAACTATGTACTAGGGGGCTTTGGGAGAAAAAGGAAAAATAAAATCTTTCAAAAAATAAAAAAAGAATTGTGGTGTATTTGGGGGCTTCCATGTAGCCTTTTTGGAGCTCAGTGTATGTGTGTGGGTATGTATGTGTATGTGGTGGGTTGTGGAGGATGAGGATGGAATATGGGCAGGAGCCAGGGTTTATATGACATCAAAGGAATTTCACTCCTGAACCTCCACCCAGGAAATTTATACTGACTCCAAGTTTCTCTTTTTAAGGCAGATTCTGTTAGCTCATGTGTTCTTTTTTCTTTGTGGTCTATAGTGTTTTAATGTATTACCGGTGACTTACCCTGACTCTCACCTTGGTGGCTGTTAGCAGTTAGAGTTCAGTGCAGAAACAGAAGCAACTTCTTTTAACTGGGGTGCTGCTAACTCCCGTGTTAGATAAATCTCACAATCCCAGTGACTTATCGCAATAGCAGGATTTTCCCCCTCACTTCAGCGACCACTGCTTTCACCATTTGGTCCTTAGTCATCGCATCTATAACATCTTCCTTATCTTCAACACCATTTTTTCCCCCTCACATACCAGCTGTGGTTTTGTGGGGTGCCCCCATGATGGGATACAGCTTCTCTTCCAAAATGATTCTCTTCCAAACAGTCATTCAGGGACCCAGGCTCATTCCATTCCATCCTGTGGCTCCACTGTCTCCACACACAGCTTCCAAGGTCATTGTGCTTGTCTGTATCACACAAGTAGAAGGGAGGAGAGCATGGGTAGAGGTTGTTTAGCTCACGTCTGAAAGTGGTGTCCAATTGTGATGGCTCACAATCCATTAACATAGGGTCACACCTAACTGCAAGGGAGGCTGGGAAACATATAGTCTAGCTAGGTACACAAGAGAAAAGAAAATGGGTTGGTGAGCAGCCAACCAGTCTGCTTTACCACTGTAGGCATTGCATGGAGAAAGGAATGCAATATAGAGAATTAGGTGCTTACAAAATCACTGGAAAGGCTGGAGGCTTGGCAACCAGAGGCTGCCATTTACCATTAGGCTTTGAGGTTACACCCCTGTCAACAACCCAGAAACCAAGAAAATGCATCTGCCACCACCACTGGTGTCATACCCGCACCCGCCAAACTAGTACCCGATGTTGGAACATGAAGTCCGTCTACTGCCAACTCTCGCTTCTGCTGGTGCCCTTTTATCCACTTGCACACCTGGAAAGCCTTCCACCTTCCAGAGCTAGCATAAGTGGATCTCCTTCACTGCATGCTAATGAACCCAGACCTGCATCTACACAGGAGAATGGAAAATGTTGTTTTTATTTTCCTCCCTTTGCGATACAGGGAAGATGATGGAAGAGGTTGGAAATTAATGTCAGTGCCAATAGACAATATCTGGCACAGCAACCTCATTCGGTGATTACAGCTTTCACCATTATTGCTGCTCCCCTTTTGTCTCCTGTGACTGTTTCTTTTAGCACCTCCTTCATGCCCTGGTCATTCATCGCTATATTTTTTTAAAGATTGGTACCTGAGCTAACATCTGTTGCCAGTCTTGTTTTTTGTTTTTCTTCTTTTCCCCAAAGCCCCCCAGTACATAGTTGTATATTCTAGTTGTGAGTGCCTCTGGTTGTGCTATGTGGGACTCCACCTCGCATGGCTTGATGAGCAGTGCCATGTCCGCGCCCAGGATCTGAACGGGCAAAACTCTGGGCTGCCAAAGTGGAGCGCGTGAACGTAACTACTCGGCTTCGGGCCAGCCTCCATCACTATTTTTTTATGCTTACATCCAGTGATGGCTTTGCCTGATGTCATCACAGTGGGAGAGAGTTTCTCCTCCAACAGTGGTCACTCTGAGTGAGCTTTCAAAGGGGAGCTGACTTGTACAACTTTATAGTTCCTCTGCCAGACTCCTTCAGAGTCTTTGGAATGGTACCCCATGGTGAATCCATCTCAGGGACCCACCAGTGTCCTAGGACAAACTTGGGCTCCTCAATTCCTTTTTGTAGATAAGAATAAGAATTTCTTCTATTTGTGGAGCCATCCAGAAATTTCTAGAATTTGCAGTATGCCATGTCCCTCATTTTCCACCTGTTCTTCATCCCTGAAATATCAGCAGACCCAGGGGGGTCCTTTGGCTGACAGGCTGCCTTTAGGAGATGATGCTTTAGCCAAAAGTCCTGAGGTGGCCGTGCAGATAGAGACCACTCTAGGGCCTTCAACGGGCTCTGATTTGCTCCTGAAGAGAATCCTGGTAGGTATGGCAGTGTTGTGTTCCTTTCCAATGATACCACACAGTTTGTCAGTTTTCTCAGATCCATGCTGGGTGGGGCTGCACCACGATGAGTTCCACTGAGACCATCTGCTGCTTGCTGGAGCCTGGATGGCAGATTTTCTAGCAGGATCTCAGAAGTCAATGAGTGAAGGCAGAACTGCCCTGGAGAGGAGGAATTCTGGCAGCCTTAGCTCAGGGAATTAGTTTGAGAAAGAAAGTTTATAATAACAGTGTTCTAGTTTCTGCTGAATAAAACATTTGGAGAGCTTTTCTTCTCCCAGCAGAAAAACAAAATACTCTGGTGGCAATAGAATGGCTGTTCTTTTTAAATGTTGTTTTTAATAAAAATCAGATGCTTGCAGTCATTTGACCTCTATGCTGCTCCTCCCCCTGATCCTGTACTGGGCATTCCATGGGTGCATGTGGGACACCATGTCCTGGGGCTGTATCGCGGCTCTCTTGTATAAGCAGATGGGGAAACATCCATTTGAACAAATGGGGCATGAGCCCAGAGAAGGTAAAACCAGCTGCAAACAGACCAGTAAATATGGTTGTTACACATCTGGTAGGTAGTTGTACAGCGATGCAACTAATGGTGCTGGTATTTAAATGGCCATTGGTAGACTCTGGATATTGCGCACCCAATTAAGAAGTACCCTGGAAGCTCTCTCTTGGTGCTGCTCTGCTGCTGTATTTGGCTGCTGACCCGGCCAGCAGTAGAGCTCCAGTTTGCATGGCTATCTTCACTGCCTGCAGGGAGAGAAACTTTATTTTTGTCAACAGGAGAGAAGATGTTCTGGAGTGGGCCCCACACCGATGGGGCATCTCAGAAGTGATACTTCTCAGAGGCGATACTTCCCTCAGCCTTCTCCTGTGTGGGTGAGGTTGCCAGCCTGGCATGTCATGCACTCCCAGTGTCTGGCTCTTAATAACCCTGAATCGACAAATCCTAGAGCCAGTTAATCCTAGGGCTTCGATATTCATGAGTGCCAGGTTATTCCCTTTAAACCCTCTGGCAAAGGGAAGAAGGGGGAGGTGCTTTTACATTCTGAACGGACCTCACCTGACCGGAGAACTACCTTGTAGGATTCTGAGGCGGTCCCAGGCTGCTGCGAGCCGATCCTTTGCCTTAGGGATTTGTTCACAGTTAAAATGCAAATATCTTTGGCCATGAGAATTTATTCAGAATGGCTTGATTTTTTTACAGCTTGCCTGAGAAGTTTGAATAATGGAGAGCTTAAAGACTTTGAGGAAGGGGGGCTGAGCATAGATGAGGGGCATCTCTGACAGTTTACAGGATAGGAAAAGGGGAGATAATGACAGGACTCACTTCACCCATCGCTGATGGTCCAGTCCTCCCCTGGCCTCTCACCCCCAGAAAAACTCTTGCTTTTTTCTTCTTGTTTTTCATAGGTATCATTAAAAACACCAACCACCACTACTGCCACCTCCGAATATGCTACACACTGCATAGAAAAGAGTGGTGACATGGGCGCTGCCCTCTGCGACTCAATGTTCTGCCTACACATCTTGCTTTGCTTGGGCCGGTCTGGTTTGTGCTTGTTGTCCTGCTGTAATTATGAATAGTGGGCCCCCTTTCACCGTCTGAAGGTTCCAGTTTGAGTTATCAGTCATAGTCATCCTCATCCATCGGCACGTCACAGGAAAACATCATCTGCTTTGTCTCTTTTGTTTAATCTCTTCATGTTTTTTTTCTTGTTTTGGGGAAGCAGCAAGGAGACACAAGCTCCTACTTTCATACAGTGATTTAGTGACGGGCAGAAATGTGAGTGGTTTAGGAAAAACCAAGGCATGGGGCGGCCCGGTAACGCAGAGGTTAAGTTCACACGTTCCGCTTCTTGGCGGCCTGGGATTCGCTGGTTCGGATCCCGGGTGCGGACATGGCACCGCTTGGCAAGCCATGCTACGGTAGGCGTCCCACCTATAAAGTAGAGGAAGATGGGCATGGATGTTAGCTCAGGGCCAGTCTTCCTCAGCAAAAAGAGGAGGACTGGCAGTAGTTAGCTCAGGGCTAATCTTCCTCAAAAAAAAAAAAAAAAAACAAGGCAAGCCTAAGAGAAATCAAGCTGCACAAAAATGCAGATTGAGGTGGAACACAGAGTCCCTGGTTCCTCCCCATCCCTGATGCTCCCTGTGATGGCTGCTCAGCACCAATGCGGCCGCTCCAGGGCCCCAGGGGAGAAGCTTTGCGAAGCTGGCCTGGTGGGCTGGTCTATTGATGGCCCAGCAGCCTGAATGGAACTTTTAGGCACAATATGTTGAAGAGGTGGCTATGTGGTAGGAGTAGCATGTGACAGAGGCACTTACAGTCAGGGTAGGTGGCAGTCACATCTGCTCCCATCTCCAACAGTGACGGGAAGGCTGGCAGCTGCCTCAAGTGGGGAGAAGGATTCTTGGAATTAGGAAAGATGGGCCCAGCATGGGCTTGGGCAGTTTGCTCTGCTGGACAGCCCTGTGTTCAAATCCCCGGGCGTTTGGAGATCTGTATGCAAACACACACACACATACGTTCACACACACACACTTCCATCCATGGTATTTACTGTACAGTAGGCACTCAACATGTGGATTGTAATGCAGGCTTGGCAATCTGAGGAGTCGAAAGAAAGATTTCTTGGACTCTCAAGGTCTGGTAGTAGTGCTCCTTTATTCAGACAACAGCATAGGGACAGGACCCATAGGCAGTGAAGGGCTGTAAGCATGGGGACAGGACCCATGGGCAGTAAAGAGCTACAGCATGGGGACAGCTCCCAAGGGCAGTGAAGAGCTGCAGCATGGGGACAGGACCCATGGGCAGTGAAGAGCTACAAATATGGGTTGAGGGTAGGGCTAAGTTTATAAGGCATGGTTATATAAGTTATTTCTGTACACGACAAAGGAAAGATTATGTAAAACAAGTTGTTAAAATGGTATCAGCGCAGGTGGGGTCTGGTTATCGGGTGGTCCTATAACTTTAGATACGAGTCAGGTCGGATCAAGTCAGGACGTCCTATGCTTCCCGGAGGATGATATAGATCAGTATGTAGGCCAGGATGCCTTGGGCTTCTCCCTTGGGCAGCCTTAGTCCTCAGCAAATAGGAGGTGATAGTGTGGCATAATGGGAACAGATCTGGTCTGAGGGGCAATCAAACTTGGACTCGAATCCCCCCCAGCTGAGTGATTTATTAGCTGTGTGGCCTCAGTCAGGTTTCTTAAACTTTGAGTCTCAGTCTCCTTAACTACAAACTGTGGTAGTTGTGAGGATTAACTGATAAGCTATCTTCCAGTCCTTAGTTCCAGGTCTGACCCATAGGATCAGTAAATAAATGGCAGTCACTAGTTTCTCCTCATCCTTATTCCAGCTCTAGTTTTAAGAACCTTTGAGCAGGGGGAGGCTTGCGAAAGGAAAATGTACTCTCTTCTGGCTAGGGGTGCACGCCCGCAGTCCATCTTTTATTTAGTCTCAGTTTCATATTCGTTACCAGTAGCATCCAGGTCTGAGCCAACTCACCCAACTTCATATACTCCGTAGGGCCTACCATGTGCCTGGCCCCTGGCTCGCTAGCTGTGTCACTGTCGTTACTGCTGTTGAGGAAGGAAGGAAGTTGGAGATGGAGCAGGGAGAGTGGTTTACCAGGGGCTGTGCGGTGTGGAGTTATGTTTTGGTTCCTTGAGGTTTCTGCAGGTGGATCCTGTGGAGATTTAGCATGGGTGTTCGTCTCTCGAAGACACTGCTGAGGGCCCACTCCCCTTTCTGTTTCCTGCTGTCCACAAACAATAAGGTAATAGGGTCTGTCCCCCAGAAAACGGCCTGCTTTTGGCCTGTTTCTATTGTGCATCATCTGTGTTTGGCCTTGATTCTCCTGTGTTCTGCACTGTGAGCAGAATATCAATTGATGTGGAGGAGAGGCAAGCCAGGCGCTGCCAGCCCCGTGCGTGCATTGTCAGGGGGGAAATCATGCTACATGCACAGAAAATAACTTCCTCTTCTCATTTTATAAATTAGCTCAGCGCTCCCTGGGATTATGAACCCTTATTCCCATAGATAGTGCTTTAAAACGAAAAGGAAAACAACAAAGGAATCAGAATGCAGTTGCTTGGCAGTTCCAGAAAAGAAGCATGGTAGGAATGTGGTCTTGCAACACTTGGAGCACCCAATAGTTCCCCACCCTCCTGATCCCACTTTATCTCCTTAGCATCACCTCTGCTTTGGCTGCTTTATCACAAAAAGCTTTGATTAAGGCCTGTGATCTCAGTTGGGGCTGCCAGGCTGGGGAGAAGAGGAGGGTCCTGTTTTCTGGAGGAGAAAGGCCGTGCACGATGTTGCATTCCCATGCATGGTAGTCTACCAGACTTTTCGGATATAGGTTAATTCTCTGTGCTGATTTTGTCATAGAAGCATTGACAATCAGAGCAAGAAATGAACCAAAACACCATCTAGACCAATTCCTTCGTCCTACCCATGGATAAGGAAATTGGGAGACAGAGAAGGTAAGTGACTCACCCAAGGTCCTCACACAGCAGATAGGTGGCTGAGCTGGGTTGGGGCTCAGGAGAGAACAATTATGCTTCTATTTCATTGTTTCCCTATCAAGGAAACAGACTTAGAGTTCCCAGGGGAAAATGGGCAGCTCTTTCCCATTTCATTTTATTCTAAAGTAAAAAACACATTCCCATTTGTTCTTAATCTACTTGTAAACTCTAATGACTAGTTCTAGTGTTAAGTACTTAACATAATTTACTTAATTAGTTAATTGCTAACAATGGAAAGTAGTTTTCTTTGACCTTTTATAATCCATGTGCCTCCCCCAGAAAAGAAATTCCAGTCATCAGTGTTTTGGTGACATTGGTATAAAAGGTGAATTACTTGGCAGAAAACCAGAGTCCAGTTCCCGAAGGCCACGCTTTCCTCTACTGGACACCTACACTCCCTGATAAAGTAAAGTGTAGGGAGAAAAGAAGGGCAGCTTTGAATTAAAAGCATTACACATATCTATATATTTACTGATCATAGAGAAGAGTTAATGTAGTGAATAAGTGTAGGGAGATGGGGCTGTGGGGGCTGCCTTCAAGCCTTGCCTCCACCCTTTCTTAGCCGGATGACACTGAGCAGAGAAACTGTCTCTAAGTCTCTGTTTCCTGAATAGAAATATGGGTTTGATAACTGTGTCTATTTTGTAGAGTTATGAGGATTAAGCGGATTGCTATATCTAAAGTTCCTGACACCGTATCTGGCACATAGTAAGTCTTCAACAAATGTTAATTATTATTATTGTTAATGAATACTTTTGCTAATGCTGTTGAGTGGATTCCAATTCCTGGTGACCCTGTGTACAGCAGAGTGGAACCCTGCTTGGTCTTTTTGCCCCTTCCTCTCACTTTCTAGCGCTATATCAGACAGTGCTCTGCTGTTATTCATGGAGTTTTCATGGCCAGTTCTTTTGGAAGTGGGGTGACCAGGTCCTTCGTCCTAGTCTGTCCCAGTCTGCAATCTCCTGTGAAACCTGTCCACCATGGGTGACCCTGCTGGTATTTGAAATACCAGTGGCATAGCTTTCAGCATCACAGCAACACGCAGCCCCTGTAGTATGATAACTGACAGACATGGTGTGGTTCCTTGGTGGGGAAACGAACCCGGGTGGCAGCAGTGAGAACACCGAATCTTAACCACTAGACCACCAGGGCTGGAAATAAACATTTATCAGAAAAAAATTTGAAAGTTCAGAAAAGGATGAAGAAGGAACGCTGCCTCGATTTCACTCTTCAGAGTTTGCCACTCTTCCCACTGTGGAATCACCATGGCATCATCATGTCTGCATAATTTAGTAGGCTGCTTTTTTCATTTAGCATTCTTTTGTGAACATCTTCCCTTATTCTTCAGACACATGATTTTTAATGTCTAAAAAACATTTCATAAATGATGTACCATAATTTATTAAACTATTTCCCTATTGTTGCAATTTAGTTTGTGTTTCCTATTTTTTATTTTCCTTTATAAACATCCTGGCATATAAATCTTTGTCTGCTCTTTTGATCATATTCTTAGGATAGATTCCTAGAAGTAAAATTATCAGGTCAAAACATAAACACATGTCAGGATCTTGATTCAAACTGCCAAGCTGCTTTGCAAAAAGAAGCAGTGATCTCCTTCGTAAAGCTCATTTTCCAAAGCTGCACATGTCAACATTTCCACTGGGCTGTTTCTGTGAAAGGGGTAGTCAAAGACCTAACTAACATCCTTGGTCAATCAAGAGTTGATTTGCTCCTCTTCCTCAACTGCATATAGGACCATTGCACAGGTCCTAGATTTGGGGGTCCTTTGGAATCTCCTCGTAGGGTAGCCCTAGGTGCCCTGGTTTGAAAAGTTACCCAAACCTGAGCTGACCTCATGACCTCAGCTGATCTAATCCAGTCTTTTGACCAGTGGAATGGCATCCTTCATCATGCCCATCTTTAAAAGCTTTCCCAACAGTCAAGCCCATGGATTCTTTGCTTGGTCTTTGCTGTATGGATAATACCCCTCATTTGCTAGAAAGTTACTGCTTAAGTTTACCCCCCAAATCCTTGACCAATTTGGTGCTGTTAAGCAGAGCTCTCCAGGTGCGCACATCTTCTCCCCACAATGTGTGAGTGGTGACCACATCACAGGGGTGCTTTGCAGATACCTCTCTGGGTCCAGCACAGAGAATGCTTGCTACATGGTTTAGGTATTCTTAAGTTTCTCCTCAAGCTTCTCTTCCTTGGATCTAGAATCTTTACCTTTCCTGGAATCACCCTTTCTATTCTCACTACCCTTCCCCCTCAAGTCCAGGGCTCTCATTTTTCGTGCCTCAGGTGCTGCGTACTTACCTGATTGGTCTCTGCTGCCAGCCTCTTCTTCCTACAACTCATCCTACATGCGGTTGCCAGATTAATCTTCCTTAAACATAGTTCTGAGGCTGCCGCCACTCTTCACTGGTGACCGGATTAAGCACGCTGTCAAGGCCATCTGTTGTGTAGACTCCCTGGTTACCCCATAATACTTTCCAGCCAAACTGTGTTACTTGCTGTTCCCTGAGTGGACCCAATCCTTGTCAGATGATTATTTCCCTTTGCCTTAATTGCTCTCCCTTTTCCCTCATCTCTCTTGAAATTTCGTCTATCAGTGCCCATCCCACATACCTGTATATGAAGCCTGTCTTAACATCCCTTCATCAGAATGAAAGCTCACTCACTGTGAACACCTATGCACATGACTTCCCTTTTCTCAGTGTGCCTCATAAGACAGTGATTTCTAATCTTCTCTTTGTCACAATCTTGGTAGACAGTAAAGATTACCTACTTCTATTACCTGTCTCTTATTATCTAATCCTCCCTTTGTCCCAATCTCTGTAGATAATAAACTCCTGGAAGGCAGGGCAGTAACTGCCACCTCTCTGTCCCCTGACATCACCCCACAGGGTGCTTTGTACATGGCGGACACTCATGTTCTGAGACAAGTTCTCTGACACAGCCCTCCTCTCATGCTGCCGCGGACTGGGAGCAGGCAGCTGCCCGGATTTATTGCTTTTCCCAGGAGAGGCAATTATAACGCTTTATCTTCCCCCTTTGGCTTTCAGCCAGTGGCTCTGCACCTAGTCTCTAATTTTCTTTTTGTTTAAAGGGATGTTCTGTTTACTCAGTCAAACAAAATGATGATGGTGATGAGAGTTGTTGCTATTTATTGAAAGCCTACTATGTGCCAGACATTGTGCTTTACATATGGGATCTCACTTATTAATCTTCGTAAAAATCTTGTAAATTCGATATTATTATCCTACTTTATGGATGAGAAAATGGAAGCTCAGAGAGGTTAAAAAGCCTGTACCCAAATCATTAAAGTGGTAGATTAGAGCTGGAGTCAAGAGTTCAACCTAGATCTGTTGGCCTAAGTCCTTTCTGATATGTCCCACTGGAAAAGGATGGCTGAAGGGTGAGGCGGATGCAGGCTCTGGCTTAGTTTTCCTGGGGTCTAATACCTGAGGCTTTTCAATGGCGGAAGGGCAAACTTCTTTTGCAGCTTGGTCATGCTAAGCCCCTGCTTCATCTTCATCCTGGTGCAGTGCCTAGGAGAGGACAGGGAAGTGGAGTGAAGGCCCTCCTTGGGTCTGAGCGCCGTGGATGAGCAGCACGTAATTAGGGCCCCAAAATGGTTGATTCTGCATGTACTCCGTGCTTCCTCCAGAGATCTCCAGAGCTCCTGGACCTATCACTGCATCAATGGGAGACATTAAATTATGGGAAACTTGACTCCTTGCTACACTCTCCAGGTCATCTGCTTGCTGGTGGGAAGGCAGTTGAAAATGGTGTAGTGTATACTAGATTAAGACAATCTCAAATGTCTTACTTTAGGCATCAAAATTGGGTATGTTGGCATAATTTAAAGAACTCTGGGAAACAGCATCCTAGCATAGTGCTGAAAATAAAGTAGGTATTTAGTAGACATTAATTGGATAAATGAATGAGTGAATTCAGGAATATAGGGATGAATGAATGGTATTTAAAGTTTTCTTTTGGGGGCCAGCCCATGGCCGAATGGTTGAGTTCACATGCTCTGCTTTGGTGGCCTGGGGTTCACAGGTTTAGATCCTGGGTGTGGACCTATACTCTACTCATCAAGCCATGCTGTGGAGGCCTCCCACATGATTTACAGAAACAGAATGATTTACAACTAGGATGTACAACTATGTAGTTGGGCTTTGGGGAGAGAAAAAAAAGAGGAAGATTGGCAACAGATGTTAGCTCAGGGCCAATCTTCCTCAAAAAAACAAATAAATGACGTTTTCTTTTTTCATGGCAAGCAATGAGGAATAATGGGGAAAATGGTATGTTCCAATGATTAGCAGTGTGACTCTGGGTAACTCATTGTCTCTGAGACTCAGTTTTGTCATGTGTAAAACAGTCATGCTAATACTTGCTGTCAAGAACTGTGAAAAGTCTGAAACTTTATTTTACTTGCAGCTAACGTGTTAGCCTGCCACGGTTTCAAAGATGCCAGCAGAAGATGTGGACTTTTGTGTCAGATACATGGACTTTATTACTCACGGCACAGCAAAGCATGAACATCACCATATTTGTTAAGGTCCCCTTGCAAACGGCTCAGGTGGATGCCTGCATACAGTGAGCTGTGTTACAGGAGAGGAGCCCCAGGCTTAGGGATCTTGACTATACAACGGGCAGTAAGCATGCCTGCTCTTTCCTCTGGAGGGTGATACTAAGCCTACCTTTCCAGGCTGTTTGCTATACGAATGTCCTTGAGAAGATATTTTGACACAAAGGGAGTTATTGCTTTACTTGTAAGACATGCAGAAATGCATGACACCCAAGAAGAATCATCTCCCAACATTGCCTTGTGGATCTTTTTTTATGAGGATTAAATGAACTAACATATTGTATCAGTCAAGATAGTCCAGGTTATGGTCTTTGGTTCAGAGGAACCTCATAGTGGTCATGGACTCAGATTGTTCTCTGGGTAGCTGTAGCTATGGTCAAGAAAACTTTCAGTATTCCCAGCATAAATTTGTGTGCCCAAGCTTGTAAATCAAATTAATCAATACTAATTATTAACACGCATTCAAGTTCACAAGTTTGTTGGTCAACATTAAAAAAAAAGAAACATAGAATTTCTCCCAATCCCCAATTATTACACAGAAATCATAACTAGATTGAGAACGAAAAGAAAAATGTTGATTTATTTTTGTTCATGATACAATGCAATCAGCTGAAATACTTTGTGACTTGAACTGGTCCCCCCATATGATTAGAAATCATTGAATGCCATAAAATGAAACAAACATTAAAGACTATCACAGCCTCCATGCTTTAGAGTTAAAAAATGCCAGACAACTCTTAATTCATTTCGTCAGTAAATATTCTTTGAGACCCCTCTATCTGTCAGGTTCTGTGTTAAGGATCTGAGTATAGAATGAGAAACAAAACAGACACAGTTCCTGAAACCATGGAGCTTAGATTCTGGAGGGAAAAGAAAATCAAAATAAAAGCTTGCCCTTATTCATGGCTTGCTTACTTGGAGCTGGGTGCAGGACTGTGCAATATGCCTGCATTTCATGAAACAGTCAACAGCCTTGTGGCAGTTTATTACTCATGAGAACCCTGTGGAGGTAGTAGGAACCATGGCTTTGACCTGGTGTAGGCAGGGCTCAGAAAAGGTGTTTGGCATATTCTGTGGGTACCAGAGGAGCTGGCGCAGAATTCAGGTTTCAGTAGCCCACATTACAGATGCATCAACACCTAGACGTTTTTCACTAACCTGCATCACAAGAACCAACCTTCTTCACAACCAATCTCCAGCCTGTGCCTTCTCTTAGCTTATATTCTCCATCAATGAATGAATTATTCAAAGAACTTATTGCATACCTATTAGGTGGTAGGCACTGTGTACTGATAAATATCTTCCTACAATTATCTGCAAGAGTAGGAATGACTGTCATCAGTTTACAGGTGAAGAAACTGAGGATCAGAGAGGGGCCCTGTTATTCCAGGGCTCAAAACTGGTAGAGGGAACCAGGATTGAAGCCACCATGTCTTCCCAGGAGCATGAAACTGCACCCCCCCCCCCCCCCAACTGCAGGAGGGTCTGGCTAGTGGGTGCTCCCAATCCTACAAAACCATGGCTCCTGCAGGACATCCCTAAGTCCCCCTACAATAATGCCAGGTTATGAAATCCGGGCAGCTCTAGCAGAAACAGACCCATTTTGGGAACACCCGCCTCTCCTCACTGCAGCACTACGGTCGGCAGCTTTTACTCACCTATTCTAACTAATTCAACAAGCATTGATTGAACACCTTCAATGTGGCAGGTCCTGGAGGCTAACTGGGTGAGCCCAACACAGCCCTGCTCTGCAAGGGCTGAAAATCAAGAGTGCGAGAGAAACTTGGAACCACAGTAAATGAAATGCAACTAGACTTAACTCAAGGTTATATCACGCACAGTGCAACAGGAGAACAAGGAGAGAGAGACACACAATCCTACTGGGGAATCTAGGAAGGCTTGGCGGGGAAGTGCAATTTGTCAGGGCCTTGAATGATGAGTAAGACTCAAATGTAGAGATGGGGCAGGGAGGGGAGCTGAGGGAAAGGTGAGCGAGGAGTCAAGCCAGGCAGGCAGAAGAAGAACCTTGTAAGCTGGAGGAGAAGTTGCTTTTCCAACTCACAAAGTATGATCCATTTTCACAGAGCCCCTGGGAAGGAGCTGCTTGTAGGAGCCAGATGCGGTTGGAGGGGCTGCCGCCGGGATGAGCTGGGAAGAAAGCACGCTGTGGACACTTCGAACGCTTTATCTGAATGGGAGCCATCTAGTGCTTAGTACCAGGCAAAATTCTTTTTATTTTCTCCAGGCTTCTGGGCTCTGGTGTCTGGTATGCTATCCCCTCAGGCTTTGTGAGGGTGGAGGGACCTGTGGTGGCTTTCTGAGCTGGTGAAGAACTGCATCTCATGCCTGAAGCCTGACTGGTCCCAGCCTCCATACCTCTGCAGAGAGCGTCCCCATGGTGCGCTGATGAGCTGACAGCTGTCTCTTTAGGAGCCCCCTGGGTCTCTGCTGCCTTCGTGTGCCTGTCTCCTTGCGGGAGAAACACAGTAGGTTTTTAATCCTGGACAGTTACATCTGGGAAAAACAATCCAAATGTTAATCCATCTGGAGAGAGAATGAATCCATATCTTCTGCTGCCTGTATCTTTTGTTTTTCATCTTTGGATCTTTAAATCTCATTATGAAGCCAGAAGGAACCCCCTGCAAGCCTGTCTCCGACCCTTCAGGCAGCCTTTTAAACATTTCTTTGTGCTCAGTCTCCTTCTGCTCCTCACTAACACAGCTCCTTTCATCTGGACGTAGCACCGCTCTTGAAATAGCTAAGCAAAGCCTCCTACACCCCCATGAGGAAAGAGGCGATCATAACTGGCTTACTTCTGCCTGGGAGGAGACAAAGGCATGGATAGTACTGTGACTTGGTCAAGGAGTCCCAGCTCCTTCAGCCACCCTAGAATAACAAGAGCATTGGCCACAACACCCTACCCTCGTCTGCTTCTGCAGGAGTGGACTCGCATTTTCAAAAAGGAAGTTAGTATATTTCTTCCTACACTGGTGCCTCCTCCTGTGCTCCCTGTTCGGGGAAAATGGCATCAATCAATCACCAAGTCTGGGACATTCAACTCTCTGAGGCTGTAGGGGCTTAACAGATCTCCTAATGCTCCTGCCTCGTCTCCCTCTTCTCTAGCCCTCTCTAACACTTTTAGGGAATCCTGTTTGCTTGGATTACTACCACGGCTAGCTCTCTGTAGTCCCTGTTCCTATAGTGATTTCCTCCTAATCCACCCTCTAGGCTGCTGTCTGAATAATCTTTCTAAAATACACACTTAGTTAGGTCATGCCTCCGCTTAAAACCTTTTTCCTGCAGGATAAGATTTAAACTCCTTAGCCTGGCATACAAGCTTCATGCTCCATGCTCAAGCCTACCCATCCAACTTCATTTTCCACCTATACCCCTTTATATTCTCCATAACCGGCCATTTAGAACCACTTCCTGTCTTCCAGACATGAGGCATCACGCCCTGGCACGTGCTCCGTGCACTACTCTGACCAACTGTCAGGGGAAATCCTACCCGAAATTACAACCCGACTCAAGAGTGATCTCCACTCTGGGCACCAGATGGAACCAACCATAGGCTCCTTTGTGTCGCATTGTATCTCCATCGGTTTTCTGAGAGAGCACATCGTAAGATACCATACTTATTATTTGTTTGCACACGTCCTCCTCTGTCCCCCAATCATCTGTGCCTTCCTCCTCAGCTAGTGCTGGGTCTTACTCATCTTGGCCTTGCTAGTACCCAGTACGGTGCAAATTGTCACTCAATATAGTTTGCTGAAGGAGTAAGATCATCACATCTGTTCATAGGAAAAGCAAAACTAACAGACATGAAAACTGAGGCCAAGGGCAATGGAGAGATTTCCCCAGACTCATGGTGTTAATTTAGGTAGCAACGGAATGACTAACACGCAAGTCTTCTGGTTTCTAGGTCATTACACTTCTCTAGTTCCTCAAACCAAGAAATCCAGGAAAAATGCTTCAGGGGAG
This sequence comes from Equus quagga, assembly GCF_021613505.1. Classification (NCBI taxonomy): domain Eukaryota; kingdom Metazoa; phylum Chordata; class Mammalia; order Perissodactyla; family Equidae; genus Equus; species Equus quagga. The sequence goes on along the minus strand of NC_060272.1, from coordinate 52,897,608 downwards.
AATTCGTGTTCATCTACATGGTATAGTTAACATTCATTCATATATTTTTGAGTGTTTAGTATAAGTCAGGCACTGTGCTGGATATTGAGATTACAGAAGAGAACAAGACAGAAAGATATCCTTTCCCACAAAAAACTTTCTACTTGGAGCAGATACGAAAACAGATAAAGAAAGAAATAAATAAGATATGAGGTGAGCAGGCAGGGGCCAGAGAAGATAGAAGTTTGTAGACCATCATAGGGAGCCTGGATTTTATTCTAAGAATAGCCATTGGCAACTTCAAGCAAGGAGTTTGATGGCTGTGTGTGAACAAGAGTTTCGAATAGAGTGGATGCAGGGAGATGAGTTAAGAGTTAGTGCTCTCTTCCCGAAGAGATTTGATAGTGGCTTGGACCAGGGTGGTATGAGTGGAGGTTGGAAAAATGGACTAGTTTGAGATTTGTTTTAGAGGAAGCCTGCCAATACTTGCTGATGTACACTTTGGACCAACACTTTGGTCTGGAAGAATTGTCATAAGCCATTGCTGTCATTTGCCTGCATCAAGCTGACGACCGCAGAGGCAGTGTTAGGATTCCTGAGTCATTAAGAGATTCCAGCATTTGGTCATCATCTGATATTTCTGTGAACCACCCCACAACACTTCATTGTGTGAATAATATTATCAAAGCCCTCCTTCGGGGGTCAGACTTCTTCTTGCATCTCCTAAGGCCAAGGACATGGCAACAAGACCTTGGTCTTGGACCAGTCTGGGTTTGTGTGTGGCCTTTGACAGTGCCTTGCAGGGTTTGACGTGAGGACCAGCATGGTGCAGGAAGAGGATGGCATTTAAAGCTGTATAGTCCCCATTTCAAGCTGTATGACCATGGAAAAAGATTTTTAACCTCTCTAAGCCTCAGTTGTTTCATCTCTAAAATGGGCGTCAAGAATACATACATCATAGAGTTCCGGCGAAATTTTAATGACATAGGTGGAGCTCTTAGTAGGTACTCAGTGAACTTTTGGTTCTTCTCCCCAGAACCAGGAAGGGAGGAAGCAGAAGTCTCAGGTAAAGGAGGCAGAAGTCTTCACATTCCCTCCCACCAGCGTGGGCCCTGGTGTAATGGTCCCCCAGAACCAGAATCCTCATATTCCTAGCTAAGTACTCGCCTAGTTTTAGGGAAGGAAATTTGTCCTCCTGGCTTGTGGAAACTTGTGGAGGTATAGTATGTAATTCATCACAAGTAATTCTTTTAACCAGTTAGTGGTTTACACTTTTCTCTGTTCCCAGTGAGGATAACCACAGGGTGAATAATGACAACATGATGAAGACGTCCACCTTCAGCCAATACTGTGGCATCTGTGTTTTTGATTCTGGACCTGGGGTTGGGTGGAAAGTGTAAGAGGAGACTCCTGTGAGGAGCTCTCTCTTGTTGACTTGTATACGAATGTGTGGTGTTGGGTCAGTGAGTAGTGAAGGGCACCTCTGTGGGCAGCTGTGGGCTCCTTTAACCTAAGTTACTCCTGGCAGATCATTGATTTGGAGACAAGGTGGTCTTCAGACAGGAAACCAAAACATGGAAGGTGGGCCTTAGCCAGGAAAAGGAGTTTTCTGGCTTTCTCCAGGATCTGGCCTTTTTTATAAGGACATTGAAGAGTCTACAGCAGGGACCACAAGTTGGTTGAACTTCGAGTGATTGGTAGTTGATGCCTAGAGTACTGAGTCTAAGTCTGCACTCAGTGGGGAGGAGTGCTGTGGTTGATTGGGGATGTCTGCCACAAGGAGCCTAGAGAGGACCTACAGCATGTAGGCTATGAATTGGCTGTCTCTGGTGCAGAGATTCATGAGATCCCCCTAAGGTGGCAGGGGCTAAATGTGACCTCCGCCACATGAAGGCAGCAGGACAACTAGGCAGGGAGGCCTCACAGGGGCCAGGTAGTAAAGACGGATAAACTATACTGTATAAATCAGATGAGTGGTTGTTTGTTATTTTTTTTTTTGATTTATCTTTTTTGATCCCTTAGCTGTTAGTGTAATCTTTTAAAATTTTGTGGCCAGGTCTCTGCTTTGTCACAGAGGCTGGTGGAGGGTACGTGTCTGGGATGGAGTACAAAAAAGAAGTATACGCCCACCCCTGAGAACAGTGGGGCCGACAGTGGACAGCACCCTCAGACCCCAAGGAGAAGGCCAACCTCAGGGCCCAGGCATCCCTCCTCATGTGTAGGTTTCCCTCCCTTGCTAGCAATAGGCAAGCTGAATTACAAATCTTTGTAGGCAGCATTTTCTTTGTCTTTTAGATGCACCTTTTCCAGAATTTTGCTTAAGACTATTGCCAAAATCATCAACCATTTCAACTCTTAATTCCATTGGGAAAAGAAGGGGACAATACATAGAAAAGGAAGGCAACCAAGAAGACTTAAATTGAGTGAGCATTTACCAAGTATTTTTATATATTTTCTTTTTCTTTTTTTAACCCACTTTATTGAGTTATGACTGACATATAAAAAGTTGTATATGTTTAATGTATAATTACATTAATTACTAATTACAGCTTGATGAATTTGGGGATAAACATATGTCTGTGAAACCATTACAACCAACAATGCCATAATCATATCCATTACCTCCCAAGTGGATATGATTCCACTCCTTTTACTATTATCATTATTATTATTTTTTATGGTAAAAACACTTCTATTTCACAGTTGCCCCATGAGTTAAGTACTACTGTCACCATCTAATTGATGATGAAACCGAGGTTCAGGGAGGTTCAGGAACAGTCCCCAAGTCTCCAACCCGGACGAAGGCAGAGCCATGCCCCCAATCCCAGGCGTGCCGTCCTCCCGCGCTCATGCTCCTTGGCCCCACCTCGGAGAGCCGTGGGTCTGTGGGACTGATGGAGCTTCTGGAGGAGTGTGGGCCCTAAGAGGGCTGAACACCGGCGGCTGGGCATCTGGGCAGGCAGGAGAGCGCTAGGATGCATTCTATTTGAGCTGGGGAAGGGTATCTTGGGTACCTTCCCTGCCAAGAGGGGGCGCTACCCACAGGAGACCTAGAACCTGAACAAGGTTGTGTTCAGGGGACCCCTCTGGGCCTCCTGTTATGGCCTCTGTGCCAAACATGCTTTTAACTACAAGATTCACTCCACGCATTTTATTAAATATTTCAAAGCCCTGCATGGGGTGAATTTCACTGAGTTTGAATGGGAACTGGGTAGCTAGATCACTGAGAAAGGCGTCCTTGTGTTCTCTGTGTGTGTATGGGGGTGGGGGTGGGGGAGCATCATCTGACTTGATGTCGCTGTGAACGTTTTTAGAGAACTTTTGAATAGTCTGTAATTACACTATCTGTACTTCTGGCCTAGTGTTATTGTTCCGTTGACAAAATACTCGCTGCAAATTACAATAAACAAAGGATTTCATTTCTCTGAAAAAAAGGATTCTAAAGCTTCTCTTTGCTTGAAGCAGCCCAAAATACCTACCCAGATTTTTAAAAAATAAATGGCTAAGTCAGGCACACCCAAGACAGTTTTTATCACAACTACATCTGTGGAGCTTGCAAACAAGGAAGGTTTTCTTCACACCTTCTGTCTGAATGTGGTGGCAGAGAGATTAGAAGGGTTTTGTGTGCAAAGTTTAAACTGAAGCATGGATTTTTTGTGGCTAAATAGTCATGCTTACTCCACCATTGTTCCCTTCTGGTTTCAGTGTGCTGTGTAGACAGAAACAGGGGGATTTTTTTTTATGAGTTAGCAAGAAAGGAATGGAGATTTGCAGCCTCCCATTTCATAGACGAGAGGGGAAGAAGAGAGAGAAAAAGAGTAGTCAAACATTTGGCTCTGGCTCTGGTGGAATTTTAGCTCTGCCATATACTGTGTGACCTGTGGCAAGTTACCTTACTTCTCTGAGCCTCATATGCAAAATAGAAAGAATAACAGTACCTCCCTTATAGCGTTGTTGTGGGGGAAGGAAAACACTTAGCACAGTGTTCATACAAGAAGTGTTTATATGTAGTTGACTATGATTTTTAAGATGTGCTCAATAAATATATGCGAATAAATGAAGAATATTTGTTCCAATCAGAAGATGCTTCAGGCAGTGTTTTCAATTTTAAGTTGCTCCAGGAAGAATGCCTAATGAAGCACCAGCCTCCCCCAGGAACCTTGTAACTTCTGATTGTCTCCAGCAAGGATGGTTGCTAATCTTCCTGTTTAACTGTGGCCATCTGCACTCTGCAGCAAGAGCAGCCAAGAGCTCTTACTGGAGCTGGAGTGGCAGTAGGACTAGGCTGACAGAGCAGGGCCTCGGGGGGCTGGTGGGTGCTCCCATAACTACATATAGCTAATGTTGACGGAACTGTTTCCATGTGCTGGGCGCTGTTCTAAGCATCTTATGCTTAGAACAACAATCCTACTCATAGACACTCTCGTTATTCCCATTTTACAGAAGATAAAGCCAGGACAGAAAGGTGCGGTTAGGAAGTCTCTCGATGTCCCACAGCTTGTAAGTGACAGAACTGGGACGTGAACCAGACAGTCTGGCTTCATCTTTGCCCCTGACCACTGCACTTTGTGGCCTCCCTGGAGCCTGAAAATCCGAGAGTGCCCTGAATATGATTCATGTTATGAGTTAGAATGCAAATTGGGAACAGGACACTGGTTGTCTGATCCACAGAAACCCTGATGAGAAATGTACTCAAAGTAGATAATCCAACTGGGTGCTTGAAACTGGCCTGGCTTAACTCTCTTATGTGTGTTTGTGCACTGAGCACACACATACACACACACACATACACACCTGTTTGTGGGTCTTCTTAAGCATTTCGTTGGGCTTAGACAGGCAGGTGAGAAATAGTATGAGGACCACAGAAGTACACTGTGTAACTGAATTAAGGAACCTGGAAGACAAGGGAAGAAATAGATTTCCAAATACTTTGTGCTCCTGGAGGGCTCTCACAGATTCATCTTATTTCCATTTACCCTGAGACATTTCTTTAGGCTGGCCTATCTGGGTGGAAGATAAAGTCACAGTCCTTCCTAATGTGTCTGCCTCCCCTGGGAACACTCTCCCTGCTTCAGGCGAGGACAGCTGACAGTCACCGAGATAGTACTTACTGGCAGACAGACCCCAGCGTGGGCCCTGGTCTACACTGTCCTGCCTTTCCTCTCGGGGGAGCACAGAGCTGTGTAAATCAGCCATGAGGAGGGCTTAGCGATTAAGGAACCTGACACCCAGGTGATTGCTCCATCCGCGGGGGTTTCCAAACCTTTTTGAGCCATGAATCTCTCTGTTCAAACAAAATCCTACCCAGACACCCAGTGCGTGAGGCAGCTGAAAGTGGAGCTGCTCTGGTGGAAGACGAGGGGTCCCAGCACCCTGCGCCCGCTCCCACGATGAAACCCTGGGGTAGAGAAAAGTCATTTGGAAGCCCCAGGGAGCAGCTCTCAGTTTCCCTTTGTGACTCTGAAGACCAGCTGGTCCCTCTTCTGTCCTCCATTCTTCTCGTCTTCCGGGTGCCTGTGATCTATTGGTTACCAACACACACAGCTAGAGTGCAGGAGGATCAAAAGGTGGTTCTAAGGGGCCAGGCTTGACACTCATTCTGCTCCTATCTTCCCTAAAAAATGGTGGGTGCTGGTGGTGAAGTGTTTTTGAAAGGTAGAATAGTTTAAAGGCTGGGAATACCAACTGTGGAGTCAGACTGCTTGGGTTCAAAGCCTAGCTTCTCTACTTACTAGTTGTGTGACCCTGGGCAAGTTTCTTAGCCTTTCTTTGCCTTCATTTTCTCATCTGTAAAATGGGAATTAAATAACAGCAAACCATCTCATTGGGTGGTGTGAGACTTAACTGAATTAGTATATGTGATGCACCTAGAAGAGTTCCCGGCACAGGGAAAATGCTCAATAACTGTCAGCCATTATTATTTACATAATCTTTCCCCTCTTCCCACAAGGGACTTTCAATGTACCCAAGGTGTAAATGACAGACTTTCTGACAAGTAGGATTTTTTTGAGGGAGTAAAGAGCCAAGTGGCCCCGGAAGGAAGAGAAAGGGGTTCCACGGAGAGCAGAAAAGCCACAGAAGGGAACTCCATTGTCTATGGAAGGCAGGACCCCCTACTCTCCCAGACCACTTGCTACAGGGCCTTGAGCAACTTAAAATATGGGGCTATTCCTCACAGGAACCTAACGGAACAAAAAGACTCATTGGAATTTTATAGAACAGTTTTGTTTTATGAACCCGCACCACCTCACCCAACCATTGTATAGTGAGTCGTTTTCTGTGCTTTTGGAGTTGGACTCCCTTTTATTATGTGAGATGCTGAGATATGTCGAGATATTTCAGGCCCTGTAGCCCTGGCTCCAGGTGCTGGGCCAGGAGAGCATCACGTGTTCTGGCCGGAAGACTTCCTGAGGGCCTGACGGAGGCTGCAGGGCAGAGATGCCAGGTTACTCTGGAAATCGCTTGCCTGCTAAATATAGAGGGTGATTATGCAGTTACTCCAGTGATTTTTTTCTAATCACAGTTTACTGGAGGCCTTCACCTTTAGAATTCTTAACAGCAGGAGGGCTGGAAAAGCTGTTCTGGTGTCCTCTCACAATAAACATCCTTGAAGAGTCATTAAGGCAAGAATGTATTGTTACCTTCGTTTCACAGGACCAAGCCTAGAGGGTAACTACTTGGAGACCACAGCCAGGGGGTCAGGAAATCAACAGACTTCAGGTGGGCTGAAGCAAGGACAGGGGTAGGTCGGGGAACCTGGAGTCCAAGGCTGGGAGCCTCACGGACATAAGGGAGCTGGGTTAGAGGAGGCCATCCATTAATTCTCCAAGCTTTTAAAAGCTGAGAGGAACAAGAGTTAAGTCTAACACAAATGTAACAAGATCTAGTGTTAGAATCAAAGGAAACACTGGCATGTATAATCATAGGATGTATATAATCATACGTAGGGCGATTATAAGACGTACACATACAGGTCATCACGGGAATCATTATAATTGAGGGAGTGATAAACAAGCTGCAAGGAAGGTATGATGGTCCAAAGACACATTTCCCTCCTGTCCCTCACAATTTTGGCTTCGGCAGTACTTTGACTCCAGAGTCTGGTGGTCAAATATTTTAGTTTGGTGAGGCTATGGCAGGGGGCAGGGTTGGAGAGCTGCAGCTGGGCCTGTGGTTTTGTTGACACTGACTCTGGTGGCCATCTTGGCCCTGGCCTTGCAGGAGAGGCGTAGGGTCAAGTTCATCCAGAGTCTGTGATGAACTCCCCAAGGAACCAAATAATAGGACAGATGCTGGGTCTGTAGAGAAAGCAGACAAGATGTAAGAGGGGACTACTCCTCCCCCCACAAAATTCCGAATCACTGGGGAAGAGCACGATAATTTGGAAGGCGCTCCACGCTGCTCTGAGGACCCCTCTGAAAACTCCTAGTTTGTAACGTTGATTTTTTAATTTAACAAATATTTTTTGAGATTCCGGGCGCTGTTTTGAGTATTAAAGGATGGAGAATAGGGAAGCAAGAATTAATAGACATATTCCCTGAGCTTCCTTTAAACCTAAAGAGCAACCTAGTAGATGTGTAGACAAATAACATAAAATGGCAATGGGGGAAGTGTGCTTATTTTGAAATTATCCAGCCTTATATTTCCAAATTGGAGCACTGGGGTGGGGGCCCCCTTCTAAATCTCACTGTGGCCACATGGCACCTGGTGGGGTGTTTGCCCGTGTCTCAGGGCAGAGGACAGGTTGAGAGAGGGATGGCTGCGAAGCCTCATCTCCTTTCCTTAGTGTGGGGAATTCTACTTCGATCTAGGGGACTTAATCTCTGTAATAATTTGCTGTATTTTTGGCCATAGTGCCCGAAAAAAATGAACTTGTCAGCATCTTTATTCTTATCCTTTTGGGGGACGAGAGCTAGAGAAGCGCAGAAGGGCAGTCAGCCTGACTGCCCATTCCGCCCCCTCAGCATTTGCTCCTGAGCACGGGCAGCCGGCTCAGGTAATTAGAGTCAGCATCCTGACGGAGGTACTTTGTCCAAAGTTCAGTCAGAGTCTGGGATGGAGAACTCTGCATGCCCACTTCCCTTGTTAATAGCTTTGCTGACCTTCTCCGAAGAAAAAGTCATTAGAATGTTGAGTTATGATCTGTTTCTTGTAAAATCGCGCCAGTCCCCCATTTATAGCCCTGTATTTCAACCAGTTCTAATTACCTCTTAGAATATACTTCTCCCAGCCCTTGGAGGATATTTCAAACCCTGATCCAAGCAATCAAGCACACTTCTTGGTTCGAAAGCTGATTGTGAACCGATGCACACAAGTCTCAAGGAAGGCCCCCTTCCCTTCCCAACAGCTGCATAATCCTTATCGCCAGGGCTCTCCAGGGCTCCAAAGAGCTGGTATCATGTGGTTTCTTAACCTTGGAGCGTGACCTTTCATGGAGGATGTTGGGTGTCAGGAAGCTAATAAGGAAAAGTAAAAAATTCTTGCATATTTTGCAATCATTTTCTGCATCCCCCGAAGGAGATTCTCTCCTTCCCTCTGAAGACTGAACATCACTGTTTGAAGTCACTGGCCACCTATTTTCTCCACCTTTGAAGAGTGGATTGTTTCAGTTCAGAGTCCATTGTGTGTGTGTGGGGGGGGTCCTAGGTAATGGAGTTCTTTCATTCCTTCTGCTTTAGCCCTACAAAATATCCACAAGGTAAAAAAATAAATCCCCGTTGGCGTATGACGTCCAGAGCTCCTTGGTATATCTTGAACTTGGCTGTGTCCAGCGAATTTTCTGCCTCCCCACCTCCTTTTATATATTAGCCTCTACCGTGTCAGACAATTCAAGCGATTTAAAGATTTTCTGGAGGTCTCCGTTCCTTTTATACTTTGAATGGGACTAAAATCACCAGCACTGCTGAGAGGAAACATTTTACAGACTTTCTAAATCTCCCCACAGCCAAGAAGAATTAAAAAAAAAGAAGCATTTCTCTTGTCTCTATTTCTAATCACTTTTTCCTTCTAACGGGACTGAACCACCATGAGAAATGGCGCTCTTTATGGCAAGGACTCATTTGCCCATAACGAACACTGAGTACAAAAGCAAATTAAAAAAAACCAACCCTATGCTTAGAGAGACCATTAGGAACGATTTGACATTTATTGAACAACAGATGGCGATTAAAAGCATAAAAGCTAGATTGCCTTGCTAGAAACAAAGGGTACTTCTACTGAGGAAGTCTAACGTTTCAATTAAAATACCTCTCAATGTCAATTAAATCATATGAAGATAAGACTGAAAATGGTTTCTAGCTGCACTATAATCAATAGTGCAGTTAAAATCCTCATCAAGAAGCACCCAAGTTTTTAGCTTGACAGTTTGCTAAAAGATTAGCCAAAGCTTCAGGAAACCATTTCCTTCAGCGTAGGGTTCAAAAGGTAAACATTTAACCAGGAGTGCTTCATATGTATTAAACAGATTTATTTCAATGATGAAAAAGCTGCCTTTGCTTTGTTTCAAATCTCATCCACTTTTTAGTATAGATTAGGCATTAGTGAGGGGTGGAAAAATAACCCCATTATTTCCACAGCAAGGGTCTTGCTTTAATGATGTTCATATTCTTTTGGGAAACAGCGAGTCAGAATGGAGAGAGAAGAATTTGGTAGGGACGCAGACCTCGGTTTCAATCACAGCTCAGTCACTTTGGGCAAGTGTCCTAATGATCAGAATCTGTTTTCTCATTTGTAAAATTGAGAAATATCACCTGTGCATTCTGGGGTCTCAGGGAATGAGGGCCCCTATCTTTAGCCCTCTTTTGGAAGAACCTCATGATACAGAATCTGTTCTAGCAGACCCTACCAAAACTGAGTTCAGTGGGATACTGGTTCTGCTGCATGATCCATGCCAAAAGGTTGCTATGTGTTATGGGTTGGAGTGTGTCTCCCTAAAAGTCATCTGTTGAAGTCCTAACCCCTAGTACCTCAGAATGTGACTTTATGTGGAAATAGGATTGTGTCAGATGTAATTGGTCGAGTCAAGAAGAGGTCATACTGTGGTAGGGCGAGCCCTAATCCTGTATGACTGGTGTCCTTGTGAAAAGGGGAAACGTGGAGACAGACGCCCACACAGGCAGAATGCCATGTGAACGTGAAGGCCCAGATTAGGGGGTTCTACAAGCCAAAGAATATCTAAGATTGCTAGCAAACCGGCAGAAGCTAGGGGAAAGGCTTGGAACGGATTCTCCCTCACAGATGTCAGAAGGAACCAACCTGGCTGACTCTTTGATTTTGGACTTCTAGCCGCCAAAATTGTGAGACAATAAATTTCTATTGTTTAAGCTGCCCTGTTTGTGGTATTTGTTACAACAGCCCTAGTAAACTAATGCACCATGTCAAATACATTTGGTAAACACTGGTGTGGCATACTGCTTTTGAAGGTTCATAAAGCAGTTTACCAGTCAGGTCTCTGAGAAATCCTGTTACTGAGAATTACCTCTACCCTTATTTAATCCAGTGTTTCCCAAACATTTGGCCATGGAAGACCCTCCCCCACCCCCCAACCTCCACATAAATAGCTATTTATATTCTTTGAAACTACTTTGGGAAAGAATAATCTGGAATGTTTTGCCTTTAACCTCACCTCCTAACTTACATCACCTCCATTCCTTCACTTCAGCCCCAGGACTTTCACTCCAGTTCTTGCTCCCTCACCAGCCACAACCAGTCACTTAACCATGTGCCCCATATCACTCCAGAATGAAGCTAGCCCCTTAGTCATCATGGCATCCCCAGGCAGCCTTCCCTGATGCTCTCAACCCCTTTCTTCACTTCTGCTCTCCAGGTGGTCGGTGTTGCTTGAGAAAATAAGGAAACCCAGTCAAATGATGAATTTTGATCCATGGCTGTGAAATGTAGTGCATTTCAAGCTGAGTCCCCACTGCTGCTCAGCAATCCTTATTTTCCTGTATTGTTTCTCCATTGCTCACATGCCTGCCTTCATGCACGCACTCGTTCATCATCTAGAGAGTGACCTGCTATGAGCCAATTTCTATCCTAGTCACTGGGTAGGTAAAGGCGAGTGGGGGCAGGCACTGATGGATCCCTTTCCTCAAATGCTGGTGTTCTAGCAGAGGAGATAAACTAATACTGTGAGAGAAGAAGCACTCATGGAAGTACAGTCGTATTAAACAGAAGAGAGAATGAAGAGTGAACAGGAGTTTGCAAGCCAAAGGTGGGAGAGTGTTTTTCAGGCAGAAGGAATAGCAGATGTCTTCAGGAAATTTCACGTTCTGTCAGATGTTAGGTTACCAGTTGGGGGAGAATAGGATGTGAAGCTAGGAAGGAGACAGGGATAAAAATATTACATGCTAAGGCATTTGCAGTTTAACCTGAAGGGAAGGGGGAGCCACTGATACCTGTATATAGTGATCAGATTTTCATTTAAGAAAGGTCGCTATGGGATCCTAAGTGATTTTAATTTTCTTCTTTGTCCTTTTGGTATTTAAAAAGTTCTCTGCCTGCTTTACTTTTTGAAAATATTATATACATTTCATGAATATATTTTTATTAAAAGGACTAAAAAATTCAGACTTATACAGAGAAAATCCTGGCTTTTCTCAACTTTCTCCCTATCCACTTACATTCCCTCCCGATAGATTTGGCTTATTCTTTCAGTTCAGTCCCTCATTTATCTTTCTATGCATTTGTGGGTGTGTATACATGCACACGTATGTATGTATACATGCACACACACGTATATACATCCATATATGTGAGACTCAAATTTGTTAGTTAAAAAACATAAATACAGGAGCCGGCCTGGTGGCGCAGTGGTTAAGTTCGCACGCTCCGCTTTGGTGGCCTGCGGTTCGCTGGTTTTGATCCCGGGCAGGGACATAGCACCACTCATCAGCCATGCTGTGGCAGCCATTCCACACGTAAAATAGAGGAAGATTGGCACAGATGTTAGCTCAGGGAAATAGGATTGTGGCAGATGTAATTGGTCAAGTCAAGAAGAGGTCATACTAGCCCAAAGCTTCACACCGAGCCTTTGATTTCTGGGGTTGCCACCCCAATCCGGGGCTTATGGATTTTTTCAGCAAAAAGAGGAGGATTGGTGGCAGATGATAGCTCAGGGCTAATCTTCCTCCTAAACAAATAAATAAATAAATAAATGCAATTGTGTAAGCCTCTTCTTAGTGACTTAAGTTTTTCACATTTGCAATGTCCTGGGACTCTTTCCACATGTGGGTTTATCTCATTCTTTATAATGCTTTCATAGTATTCTATAGACCAAATGTAATTTAATGTATCTTAACCACTCCCACATTGAAGGAAACTGCTATTATAAGCAGTATTTAAAGGATATTTTGCATATATATTTTTATGCACATGTGCAAGTATTTCTTTAACTACTAGAATTGTTGGATCAAAAGTATGGCATTTAAAATTTTGAAAAATATTGTCAAAGATGACTTCCAAAATGGCTTCAGCAATTCATTCTTCTACTGATTTTTCAATGAATGAAATTATCAATATTTTAAATTTCTTCCAATTTTGGGGGCCAAAAATTTCATTTAAAAATATTTATCTTTCAGGGGCTGGCCCCGTGGCCGAGTGGTTAAGTTCGCGCACTCCGCTGCAGGCGGCCCAGTGTTTCGTTAGTTCGAATCCTGGGCGCGGACATGGCACTGCTTGTCAGACCACGCTGAGGCAGCGTCCCACGTGCCACAACTAGAAGAACCCACAATGAAGAACACACAACTGTGTACTGGGGGGGCTTTGGGGAGAAAAAGGAAAAAATAAAATCTTTAAAAAAAAAAATTTATCTTTCTTATTACTAAAGAAGCTGGGGTCTTTTTATATGTATGGTGCCTATTTGTATTCATCATTCTATAATTTGTCCGTTTTTATCCTTTGTCCATTTTTAAATTTGTGACTTATTTTTACCTTATTAGTTTGTGAAAGATTTTTATATAATTTGTATATTAATTCTTTGTCATTTTAATATTTAATATTTAAAAGCTTCTTCCAATCTGGCACTTACCTTTTAACTTTGTCTATTTTGACTTACTATTAGAAAATTTAAAATTTATGTAAAGTAATATCCGACAATTTCTTTGTCTATGATTTCTAGGTGCTGCATCTTGCTTAGGAAAGATTTCCCCACTCTAGATTAATTTTTAAATTATGCTTTTATTTTGGTGATTTTATAGTTTCTAGACTATAACAGAGCTTATTTTTGCACACGGTGATAATTGAGGTCTAAGTTGATTACTTTTTTCAAAAAGACTAACCAATGTCCCAACACCATTACTAAATAATAAAACACTATTTTAATCAGAAATGAAATATTAAAAAATATGTATTAATTTGGTGTCATTGTACAAGTTGGATTGGAAGGGATTGAGGAGAACAATTAGAAGATGAAAAGGAATGCAACCTTACTTGTTAAAGTATGATCCAGAGTCCCTAAGGTTTGTTACCAGGAAGAAAATTTTCAGGCAAGGAAGTCTGGCAGCTTAAACTAAAGAACTGGCTTTGGCAATGATTGAGGTGACTGAGAGAAGATGGCATAAAATTGAGAGATCTTTATAAATAGAATAAATAAGGATTTGTAACTGATTGACTGAGGAGTGGTAGGGATCCTGTGTAATTCCCGGGTATCCAACCTTGGTGACATTAGGTACCAAGGAATTTCCTGGACAAGAGAATAGACTGAACACAGTAAAAATATGCTTCCCAATATAAATTAATAAAACTGCTGGGCAAAACATCTAAAAAATGAAAATTAAAAAAGACACACCTAAAAGCAAGAAGGAGGTTTTCTAATGCTAAAAACAAAAAGGAAACTGAAGAGGTGCTTCGGAAGCAAAGCCACCATGCTCAGGGAGATCTGGAGCCAACAAAGGCATTAGTGGCTATGTTTTAAACATCATCTTAGGGGCAGAGTTAAGTCCATAAGCCCCGGATTGGGGTGGAAACCCCAGAAATCAAAGGCTCGGTGTGAAGCTTTGGGCTAGAAATGTGCTTCAGTTCTTTGTAGAGGGAAAAAAAGTCACTCCCCATGACACAGGGGCTGCAGCCCGAAACAAGCCCATCTCAGGCTGGGAGTGGAAACCATCTTACCAGGTCACAGTTCCAGGACTGTGACTGTGCAGGTTAGGGCCCAAATTTACATAGCCTGTGTAGAGCAAGAACTCTGAGACCATAAATTAACTTAAAAACCGGCTGGAGCTGGTTAAGCCCATGGTGCCTGAGCAGAGAAACTGTAAAACTGGCCAATGGGGAGGCTAAGAAGTAAAAAAAATACAGATAGATAGACAGAGAGACAGACAGAGAGAGAGAGAGAGATGAATTCCACACCCAGACTCTTAATAGTTCAAGTGCAGAATATCAAGTATAATGAGAAATCCTAAAAGCCAATGAAGGGAAAAATAAAAGGTTAACTATAATCTTACAATAACAAGATTGACAGCATACTTCTCGTCAGCTGCAATAGTTGTCATAAGGTCATGGAGTATATTTCCAAAGTCCTAAAGGCAAGTAATTGGGCATTTAGAATTCTGTGAGCCAATTTATCACTTAACAGTGAGGATATTTTGTACTTCTTGAATTTGTATCAGGTGCTTGTTTTACACATTTTAAAAAATACATAGAAGAGAGAAAGTAAGACAAAGACATTTTAGGCTTACTAGGATTTAGAAAGTTTACTGTCCACAGTAACACTAACAGATTATACTCACTAAAAAGATTACTAAATGATATACTTTAGTTTGAAGAAAAATGTATTCAAAAGAAAAAGTGAGACACAAGTAGGAAAGGGAACAAATAAATTATGGTGGTAAATCTAAATGAGGGTTGACATTAAAATCAATGAGAATAATAACAAGACTGTTCATAATATGTACTTCAAACAAAATGAACAAAATATCAAACAAGCAAAGCATAATAGGACAATAGCTGGGGAGCTGGGTGGGGGGATTCTGAAGGGAGTCAAAGTCTGCGAAGGTCCTCGTTTAGTCTGGAAGGAGACAGATATGTGTATTAAATTTAGCCTTTGATAGAAAAATTTTAATCTAGCTCTATATATGTGAAAAACTTAGGTATAAGGACTAAAGGAACAAACATAGACTGTATAACACTAAATGGGTCAAGGAAAATAAAGGAAATGAAGAAAATGTAATTAATCAACAGAAACTAGGATGAGAAAATAGATCAAGTGTAGTGAAAGCACAGCAAATAGAAAACACCAGAGGAATTTATAAGCTGACCAGTGGACTAGCATAGAAACCCCAGAAAATAACTCAGGCATGGGACTTGGTTTGTTCCTGAAGGGACATGAGAATCCATGGGGGAAAAGATGTCCTGTAAGACACATGGTGTTGAGACAATTGACCCTCTGCAAGGAAGGCAAATGGAGATTAGATTACCATGTCACAGTAGACACATGTGCCGGACAACGCGAAAAATGAAACTCCAAAACCACTGGGAAAACATGTTGAAAGAAATGTAGAAAATATTGAAAAAGATGTGAACTTGGGAGAAGGAAGGAATTCTTCAAAAAGATCAAAAAGCACAATCCATTGTCAAAAGGGTAGATTAATTTGACTCCAGAAGGCAGAATATACCATTAAAAAAGTTCAAAAACAACCTGCGGACTAGGAGAAGATATTCCGTGTGTACAAGACAAAGGATCAGTATCCAGAATAAACAACAAAATCCCTACAAATGAATAAGCAAAAGACGAATAGAAAATAGAAAAACTGTCCAAGGATGTAGAAGGCGAGTCACAATTGAGATGTAAATGAACAATAAATATACGAAACTAGAGAAGTTCTCCTTTTCACTAGTTATTTGGAAAATATAAATTAAAACAGGAACAACATGTTTTACCTTCTGTTTGTCAAAAAATAAAGTCTGACACTTTCAAGTATTTGTGAGCATGTGGAGAAAGAAACATAATAAAGCACTGAAAGGAAAAAATAACTAACTTTCAATCTGGTACTTTATTATTTTTCCCTTTTGTTTGTTTTGTTTACCACACACACCACTCCTGGCAAAGGATGTGGGCCGTGGGCAGAGCTCATGATATGCTTTTTGAATGAATGAATGAATCCTTGCAAGGAAACCAGGTATTGTCTCTCCTGTTTATAGACTGGATATTTGTGTCTCCTCAGAATTCAGATGTTGAAACTCTACTTCTCAATGTGATGATATTAGGAGGTGGTGCCTGTGGGAGATAATTAGGGTTGGATGAGGTCCTGAGGGCTCCACCCTCATGAGTGGGATTAGTGCCCTTTTAAGAGGAGACACCCTCTCTGCTCTCCACTGTGTGAGGATGCAACGGGAAGTTGGCAGTCTGTGACTCAGACGACGGCTCTCACCAGAACCTGACCAGGATCTCGGACTTCCTGTCTCCAAGACGGTGAGAAAATATATGTCTGTTGTTTACAAGCCACCAGTGTTCAGTACTTTGTTTTAGCAGCCTGCAAAGACTAAGACACCCTCCTTGACATCTTACCTCATTTTTTGGGTATCTTTTTATGAACTTTACATTCTTTTGCCTCTGTTAGAGTCATTGGTTAATGTGTCTACTTGTCTTACTTTGTTCTCTGTTTTCATTCTTCCAAATAGCAACATTTTTTTCTTTTTTATTGAGGTTATGATAGTTTATGACCTTGTGAAATTTCAGTTGTACATTCTTATTTGTCAGTCATGCTATAGGTGCACCACTTCACCCTTTGTGCTCACCCCTCACCCCTCTTTCCCCTAGTAACCTCTAATCTGTTCTGTTTGCCCATGTGTTTGTTATCTTCCACATATGAGTGGAGTCATACAGAGTTTGTCTTTCTCCATCTCGTTTATTTTGCTTAACATAATACCCTCAAGGTCCATCCATGTTGTTGTGAATGGGACGATTTTATCCTTTGTTATGGCTAAGTAGTATTCCATTGTACATATATACCATATCTTCTTTATCCAGTCATCAGTCAATGGGAACTTAGGTTGCTTCCACGTCTTGGCTGTTGTGAATAATGCTGCAATGAACATAGGGGTGCATGGGACTTTTGGAATTGCTGATTTCAAGTTCTTTGGATAGATACCTGGTAGTGGGATGGCTGAGTCATATGGTATTTCTATTTTTAATTTTTTGAGAAATCTCCATACTGTTTTCCATAATGGCTGCACCAGTTTTCAGTCCCACTGACTGTGTATAAGGGTTCCTTTTTCTCCACAATCTCTCCAACATTTGGTATTTTTTGTCTTGGTTATTTTAGCCATTCTAACAGGTGTAAGGTGATATCTTAGTGTAGTCCAAATAGCAAAATTTTTGAAAGCTGGCACCATTTTGCATCTGACTACCCTATAACTCATAGCATATTATCTTGGATATGATGGAGGCTCAATAAATATTTGTTAAATTTAATTCAATAAATGTAAAAATCATGTAATCTTCACTAGAAAAATGTGCTGGCCATGAGAACCATTATTTACCAGTGAATCTCCTAGGACTTTCATCTATCAATTTAAGGGACTCTGTAGCCTATGAATGAAAGGGATATTTTTTACACCACCTCATATTCTAAACTTTTCCTTTGGAGGGGAGAAAAAAAATCATTGGATTTACTGATTTAGGAAAATTGTGCTTGGAGGAGGAAATGGGAATTATGGTAACAATCTAAACATCCTGAAAATGCACTGGAATTTCCTCAAAATTGGATTTGCTTTTCTTCAGACTTCTGATGCTCTCTTGGCATTTTGATTACTAAAGACAACAGGATCTCCAAGTGACTTTGGGGTTCCTGGACAGTGAATTTTGGTTTAATTAGGTCTCACTGTATGAAGTGCAAATTGATTCGCACCGGTGGAGAGAAGGAGGTAGGAAAAGAGTAATTCTGCTCCATTCTCTCTGCCCTATTCTTCTCCCATCTCACCCCACATCTCTTTCTAAACCCCCTCTCCTTTCTACCTGTATCCATCCTTCTTATTGCTCTTCACCCTTCTCAGGCTATTTTATTATAACTTAGTGCCCTTTGTTAAAAATCCCCATCTTAAGCCTATACCTGTTTCAGCTCTTCCTTATCTGCACACAATTTATCTTTCTCAGGGATGAGGGAGGAGGGCATTTAGTGTTGTTCAGGCACATCTTCTGTAAACCACCCTAGAAAGAACT
Organism: Equus quagga; assembly: GCF_021613505.1. Taxonomy (NCBI): domain Eukaryota; kingdom Metazoa; phylum Chordata; class Mammalia; order Perissodactyla; family Equidae; genus Equus; species Equus quagga. The sequence goes on along the minus strand of NC_060272.1, from coordinate 52,879,469 downwards.
ATTACTATTCAGTAAGTGTAGTCTGGTGGTTTAGGACAAGGGGAAAATTTAGCAGCCCAGGATGCCTGGGCATCAGTGGGCAGAAATAATTGCTAATTAGTATCCTACTAGCTTGGGAGCACTAATTGGCTTTGGGGGATCTGCTTTCTAGACCCAAAGTGCGTTTTGTTCATTTTAGCTTGCTATATAGGATGAGAGAAGCATGACAATTACTGAAATAGTTTCATTTCAGTAATTCAACCTAATGAAGACTTGTCATCTGAATGATTATTCAGTAGTTGGTCCTTGTTTTTCTGCCAAGGTTTCAGAAAAACAAACTCAGATATTTCTCAAGCCTGAGAAAACACATCCTTTCTTTCAAAATAATTTAAATAATTTTATTTTATTCATGGATACAAGAATGCTCACAAAAGATTTGCCATCCTATATGACTACATAAGCAGAGAAGAATGAAAGAGGGTATCTTTTGAAACATTTCATTTCATTTCAGAACACATCAAGCAATAATATAAAGTGTTTCAAATTGATATCTTTAATTTTCTCCTAGAAAGAAAATTTGTCTATTTTATGATTTATTGAGGCTAAAGACATATGTGAGAACAAGTTTTATGATTAATTAAATGAAATTACTTGAGCATAATACTCGTAATGATATTATCTTTGAATTTAAATTCACTTGAATAAGATTGGTGACATTTTCAATCAGCAGATTAATTAAACTCTTTTGTTAATTACACATAAGTCAATACGTTTGGATTATATATTAATCAATATACTGAAGCAACATCCACTTACTTTGCTCTAGAAACTGCTTTGCTGATATTTTCTAGCAGCTTTATTTTAGAAGTTAGATTTCTTTCATTTTCTTTATATCAGAGGTCTCAATATTTAGCAGATTTACATGTGAAAATAATTATCGCAACAATATTTTTGCCTATTTTTTATCACTGTGAAAGTCTTTTTTGGGTTCTGATCGTTGCTGTAACGGTTATTCTTGCAAATGAATTTCAACTATGCCATGCTCAGATTTTATTGTTGGAACAATGTGATGATGGAACTGGAGCTGATGAAGTCTGCAGCTGCCTTGCTCTGCCTGATGCCTGTCTGATTTGAACTCTTTTCTGCTGTTCTGCTTTCCCCTTGCAAGCCGGTTTCTGACTAAAATGAAAACTTCTATTGTGTTTAACATTCTGAAGGATTGTTGGCTATTTAGGTACCTGCCTCTTCCTTTGACAATTTACTACCCCCCCCCCCCCACACCCCAAGTCCCATTTCCAGAGGTTTAATTCCTGATGAATTCATATTTGTCTTTGTAGGTAGAGGCTGGGGGGAAAGTGACTAGAGCTTTTTGACACAAAGCCATAGAAAGATGAATGTCTCATGGTCTTGGTGTACTTGTGGGCCAGTGACAAGTCCACACACTGGCAACTTTTTGTTTGAGTGTCACTATGCAGTGCAATAAAACCAAATGGTGTGGTTAGACAACCAACCCAGGACCTCTCCTCCTCCTACAGTTTCTGAGCATTTATTTTCTATATTTTTATTCACTGGGCCAAATTCTTCTCTCAATCTGGCAAGAGTTTATATGCTCCAAATAGCTACCCTTGAATGAGTGGGAGTTTTCTAGGCTCTCAGAGAATCCAATTTTGAGCTGTCATTTAGCTCCTGTCAAATCTTGGCTGAGAGAATTGATATTTGAGAAATAGAGTTTATAGATGTGCAGTCTCCTACATATGCTAAGTTGTATCCTTGACCACCAGAAAGCTCTAAATGTGGTGTTCATTAGCTTAGCCTTTTCAGGTAGAAACTCTTTCATGAATCAAGTTTTAGTGCTAGGTCTTTATCTTTTTTTTTTTTAAAGCATTAATACTGGAAACAGTGAAGTGAAGAATATTTCCATAGCTTCTGTAAAAACTACTTAAAGATACTGCCCATTATGTTGTTCAATGTTCCTTGTGCAAGAACTCATGCAATGAATCCCTTTTAAAATTTATTATCAGGAAAAAGTTTGTCTCTATTGAAGAAGTGAAAGTTTTGCTTTCTTCAGATGACAAAAGCCATATCCTTTATTGTTTCTTTTTATGCATTGGCTGTCAGGAAGCTCAGAATGAGAGTAAATGCTATATAATAAGGAGAGAGAGTGAGAAGTCACAGACAGGTTCCAGGAAGAGCATAGGAATTGTCTTTGTCTTTCCTGTATCTATTCATTTACTGATGCAATGTACATTTATTAAAGGACCACTGTGTTCCAGGCATCATGCCAAATGCTGTGGAGAAGGAAATGGTCCTCACTCTGGAAGGGATTATGGCCTAGGAAGAGGACATGATAAATAAACAAACGAGTCCACCAATGAGAGCAGTACTAGAATAGAGGGATGCGTAAGATGCTGACGAGGGGTAAATCAGGAAGCACCTAGCTCTGCCTGGAGACAGGGAAGGTCTCCTCGAAAAAATCATGAAGAATAAACCCCTGGAGTAGACAGGGTCAGGGCAGAGGGCAGAGCGTGAAGGTAAAAAGGGAGAAAGAGCAAAGCAGCCACAACAGTGTGTGAGCAAGTGTTACGAAATGAAGCTGGAGAAGGGCAGAACCCGAATGTCCACGATCTCAGTGCCTCACCCAGAAGTTTGTCCTTTATCCACTGGGGCACATAGATTTGTAAAAGTATTTTAAGCTGCATGATCATATTTACATTTTAAAAAGCTCTGGCAACCTGGCAGAAGACAGTTTGAGAAGGGGGCCAGATGAGAGGCAGAGGGCCTAGGTTGGAGGTAGTTGGAAAAGTACAGGAAATACATGAGGGACTGTGCTGAGGCTGAGACAAGGGAGAGAAGAGCAGAGATGAAGCAGAAAGAGAAAGAGGCATTAGAATCAAAAGATTTGGTCCAGGTAAATGTTGGGCATGAGGAGAGGAAGCAGGAAGGATGATGACCCAGGTTTCTGCCTTAGGAGACCATGGATCAAGATAAAAGGAGAGAATATGGAAAGAGAAATAGATGCAGCTATATGGGTTGGGAGATGATGTATTAAATTTTGGTCTTGTGGAGCTAAGTTACCTATGGGATGGGTAATGGCAGATGCTTTGTAAGAAGCTAGATCTAAGGGTCTGGACCTCAGGAGAAAAATCTGAACTGAAGCATAGATCTGGGAGTTATTTCTACATTGGAGATAGGTGAATTTCTCAATTCAATAAGATCCCTCAAGAAGAGCAGGAAGTGTGAGTATAGAAAAGGGCTGAGTGTATGGGGATGGCCAGAAACACAAGCGTCCTTAAGGGAGCTTCAAGAGACATGGGAGACAGGAAGGGAGGGCCCCGGGGAGCAACGGTGTTGGCCTATACATCCCACTGCCTCGTTCTCAAGCTACTAGCTTAGCCATGGGTATCTCTCAGACTAAGTCAAAAGCTGAGCTCCCCCCCTCCTCCCCTCATCCTTTCCTTCTCTATTCTCCCTTTGAAGCAGAAATCTACCCATGTCTCACACCAGATCTGTAGAGTCACCCCTGAGTCCTTAAGTCTCCAAGGCTTATAGGAATCATTCAGTTTCTTAGTAAGCCCTTCCCTTATCTCCATCCCCACACCACTGCCTTAGTTTAAGCCTCTGGCACTTGTTGGCATGGGTTATGGCAATAGTCCCCAGTGGATCTTGTCTCTGGTCTTTTTGTCAAATTCAAATTTGCTCGCATCGTTTCTGTGCTAAAAATCATACAATGGATTCCTGTTTCCTGCCCGGTCAAGTCCAAAGCCTTAGCTTAGTATACAACATCTGTTTAAACAGTGTGATGTCTGCCAGCCATTTTTCTGTCATTCTTTTACATATGCAGAGTACAAAGTACAAAGAAAGAAGTCTCCATTGTTATCCTTGCTTCATTCCTCCTGCTTAACTTTTTCTTGGTCTAAAGATGACGATGGAGACTTCACCGATCCAAGGTCAGGAGCAGAAACGGTACCATGTTTTGCAGAGTTGTGAAATTTATTGCTACCGTTCCATCTTTGGTTAATTGCCTGATACTGAACTGCAGTATTTTTTCTCTTATCATCACGCTTTTGCACATGTTATTTCTTGTGCCTGGAATGACTTCCCCTTCTTCATGTTGATAGGTTTATACAAGAAATAACATAGACGTAGTGAATTCTGTACAATAAGGGATGTTTTGTTCAGGTTATAGTTAACCTAGATGTTGTTTTCTTTCCTACCCCCTCACCCCCCCAATCCAAGCCAGGATTTATAAAAGCCTTCCCATTGTCACAATGTAGTTCAAAGAGACAGAAAGAGAGATCAGAACAGAGAACAAAAAGTCACCTCCGGGTGACTATTAGAGGCAGCCACTATTTGTAGAGAGCGCACTTTGGAGGAAAGCAAATCTCCTCAGAAATAAGCTTGATGACTGAAACATAAATTTTGGACAGTTGTTGACTGAGAAACTGAAAATTCTCCGTCACTTGAATGAAAACCCTGAAACAGAGACGCATCCTTCGCGGAGCACAGAGGTCTCAGATGTAGAATTTTGTACAGCAAAGAAGAGATTCAGCAAATAATGTAGCTCCAGGGCAAAGAAAAAAGAGAATTTGCACAGCATCTGTGAAGAGACATTTCTCCTAGCAATATTTGGCTAAAAGTCTCACCCATTCTGAGGTGAGGAAGAATGAGTAGTTTACTGTGTGTTTTCATGCCCAAATTAACCGTTTAAAAATCCATACACAATCATCTCCAAAGTAGGCATTGATGGAGTCATTTTCAGCTGGGGAAACTGAAATTACAGACCCAAAACCCTCAGTTGAAATTAAAAGCAAGTATAAATCATCATGCTGTTTGATAAGCCAGGAAGAAAAGAACCCTATATGTCAAGTGCTTTGAATTTTGAAAATGCTTCACACTGATGAGATAAGGGTATTTACATTCCGTGGCCACAGCCACAAAGCTAGCAAAGAGCACAGTTAAAAGACCAGACAGGAGGGGAAAGGCAGTATTTAAATTTAAATTTACACAGGCTTTGTTTGTTATTAAGTTTATTGGAAAGGAGCTGGAAGCTTCTGGACAGATTCAGTAACTACAAATTTCTCCCTGAGATAGTCATTTAATGTTAACTACAAAATTGCTGCTTAATATTCATGGAATGCAACCTTCTCCTGCTGCATGTGCGAAAGATTCTATTATTTACTCAATCCATATTTGTTTTGGAGGAAATGGAATTTGTTTTCTTAATTTGTAAAGAAATGCAACAGACTTGCGTTAATCTATGTAAAAATGGTTCTTGCCTTTGTTGGAAAATCCTTTTATTTCAGGGCCTATTTTTCTCTTTGCAGGTTGCAAGCAAATACATGCCTTTAGCAGATTCAGATCCAAACAGCATGAGGACTGGTTTCTGTAACACACTAACTTTAATTTATTGAGCGTCTCCTGTGTGCCAGGCAATGTGTTGAGCACGATACCTGTCATCATCTAATCTCCCTGTGGGAATCAGAGTTCAGGCAGGGAAGCAGAGCCACCGTGAGTGTCACAGGATGAGGGGCTTGTTCAGGATGTGCTGGGTGCCTTTCTTCCCAACTCCATTTTCAGTGACTTAATCTTGTAGCTTGAAAAGTGGAGTATTCACACCACAGAAATCAGCAAAGGCTACAAAGCAGGCTCTCCCTGGAAAGCAGGTTTATTATAACTGTGGAAGGAGCTGGGGAAAGCAAAGGTCTGGAAGAGGGAGTTGGAGGGTGGGAGGTGCCATTTACCAGTTCTCCTGAAGCACTGGCTCAGGTGGACAACTCAGAATTTGCTGGAGAAGTCTGGGAAGCCAAGCACGTCCAAGCTGCCAAAGATGGATTGTGAAGGGGAAGCTCTTGGAGGGGACGATGGGAAGCTGTTGCCTCTTTGTAGCAGCTGCCTCTGTGGGTTTGCAGCCAAGCATCTAGGGGTGGGCCTGTGGTTGCTGTTGATGAGCAGAGCCAGCAGTTGGGGAGATAAGCTAGACGGGGGGCAGAGGGAAGTCAGTGTCAGCTGGGTTCCACCAGGAACCACAGTAAAGCCATCATGATAGCTGACTGCAAAGAAAGCCTTCTGCCCTTCCCCTCCTCTCTGCTTCCCTTCCACCTCCAAATTTTGGGCAACTTCCTCTTTTGGCCAATTCCAACCTTAATCACACAGGAAACAGGTGTCTGGAAAACATGGTTCCTAGTTTAACCAAGTTGACATAGCACAGTCCAACATAACTCTCAACAGTGCAATGAAACAGATATTATTATCCCCATTTTTCAGAAAAGAAAAACAAGATCCAGTGAGGTGACTTGCTTGAGGTCACATGAATCTATCTGTAGGTCTGTTAGATTCCAAAGTCTGTCTTCTTAATTACTTAGGATACTGGGAGTGTTCTTGTTTCTATTTTATCTTTTTTGCTGTTTTTAAAATAATGACCCAGATGAAAGGATCCTATTCCAAAAGTGCTACAGGTAAACAGTTGAGATGGACCAACCCATTTGACAATTATAGCCAACACTCTAGTGCACAGAATGGCTAGATCAGGCGAGCATTTACAAAACCATATCCTAACAAGGCTTAGTTCAGTCTGGTGTGCTATACCTTGTCCTTAGCTTCTGGGGGTACAAAGATGCTGGGACTGTAAGATAGGATTTCTGACATCAAGGAGCCCATAATCTAGTTGACCAAGATAGACAGAGCACTGATTTTGGTACCAAACAATTTTATGTACTTTTCCAGATTTATTCAGCCCACCTGCCCTCCAGCCTTGGATGATTGGTTGCTGGGTACACAGCCTGGCCAACACTGCCATAGTCTGATTCCTACTCCTACCATCTGGGCTTCGGCAAGGGATCCATTTTGTTCACTCAGTCAGGGGCCTTGTGGCATCTTGGCTCAGATGTGATTTGACGGAACTCATAGAGGCTGTGACTTCCCAGCACTTCTGGGCTCAGAGGAAGTGCTGCATCATTGGCTATGGATTGGGCTGTTCTAGCACCTTCTAGGAGGGACTGGATATCATAACTCAGAAATGGGTGGAGAGTTGACACTTGGTGTGGTGACCTTTGACCAGTGATAAACAGGAGTTGGAGGATCCTGGCAGGTACATCTTCCCTTCCTGTTGACACAGACTATTCTTAGGTGCAGTGGTTCCACATGGCTGACTAGAAGGGGAGGGTGATGTGATGTGACTGAACAGCTCACTGTGTTTTCTAGGAAGATTTAGCCAGTTCAGTAATGTACCATTTTGTTTATGCTTGTCCTCCTTTCCTTCCCCATTCTCCTTTCCCCTCACTGTTGCATCTCTGGGATTGCTCCTCCTGTAAAGCCATGACCTCTAATCTTTGCCTCAGACTCTGATCTCTAGGGAACTCAGGCAAAGATAATTACATAAAGGTAAACAAATGCTAAATTAATTATAACAGTGGCATGTATAAAATGCTATTGGAGAGGCTTGCTGAAAATATTTAATTCTTGGGCCAGCCCGGTGGCACAGTGGTTAAGTTCGCACGTTTTGCTTCAGCTGCCCGGGGTTTGCCAGTTTGGATCCTGGGTGTGGGCCTATGCACCGCTTGTTAAGCCATGCTGTGTCAGGTGTCCCACATATAAAGTAGAGGAAGATGGGCATGGATGTTAGCTCAGGGCCAGTCTTCCTCAACAAAAAGAAGAGGATTGGCAGCAGATGTTAGCTCAGAGCTGATCTTCCTCAAAAGAAAATGTAATTCTTGACTTCTGTTTTGATGATTGCCTTATGTTTCACTATTCAAAGCCCAAGACTTTGATACCTAATTCATTAACTAATTTCTTAAATTAATCCTTATGTGTTCACATGCCATGATGTGACAATATATCATGATCCTGAGGTAACATGTTTGCATTTTCAAAGAGATCTCATGAAGTCAAAGGGATGAGCAGGATGTGGATTCCATACTGTGCAGTGGGAATGACATGATGGAGGAGAGAGACTCTCAAATCACATCCCATTGGTAGCCATCTACTCCATCCCGATATGATGACCTTATAAGATGAGCCACAGTAGAGACATAACTTTATGTTCTAACATTTGTTAAGATTACTTGAATTACCAATATTGGGAAGTAAACAACTATATATTTCCTTCAATGGAGCTAGTGGGTGCTTTCTTTAGAAAAGATATGCAATTATTCTTATATATGACTATGGGACAAAAACCACTTCTTCCAGAAGATCTGTAGTCAAGTTGTACCAATCTCACTGTACAGATTCTCACAGTGAGATTCTATTAAGATTAACAGGATACGGCAAAATAATACGTACTTTGCATTACTGATTAACATATTAAGAAAGTTTAAGAAGCAAATTTCTAAACTTAAGGATAATATGCATGTGTTCATATTTTTAGATGTGATAGTTTGGCAACTGTAGAATGGGTAAATTAGCTTCCTTTATTAAAAGAGAAGAACTCTCTCAAATTGACTTTGGGGACTAAATTCCAAACTGCAAATAATTGAAAATAAAGGTTAAAAATGAATACGCTGATACAGCAGTCTCTTAGAAGAGGCTGCATCATCACTATACAATTATAACTGGGTTTACCAAGTGGCAGATTGAAAGAGAAACTGTCAGTTCTAGCCACAAGGATTTTCAGCAGAACCTTGTGGTGAAAATTAGGGCAAAAGTAAAATTGTTTACTTACCCTAAAGCATCTGACAGTCTCCACAATAATTAGGAAAAGGGATTTTTTTTCTATCAAGATTTTACCTTTTCTTTCTTGGTTAGTGACAGAATCATCTCGATGGAAATTAGCAGTCACAGAGCAATGTTCAGTTTCACTAAATTATGGCACAGTTCTGGCTCTGTGTGTTATGAGGAGCCTTTAATGCCATTGCTGCAGGACAATCAGAGATTTTTTCCAGTTCTTGGTACTTGAATTGCAAGGGAGAATATTAATAAGATAAAATCCTAGGATGGAAAAATCTTTCAACTCTGAAATTCTATGCCTTGAAGAATCATAAGATAGCATTTTCTCATAAAGTCCCTTTGCTTTAGAAGATCCACAATCCTGATTACTATTCAAACCTAATTTCAGCTCAGAAAACTTAAGTAAAAGACAATCTTCAAGTTCTGAGGATTATAAAAGATGACAGGACGTGTGTACTTTTGATCAAAAATGCACCAGGGGCAACAGCTACCCACCAAAAGGCAGCTCAGAGAGGCTGTCAGTCAGAATAACAGTGAAGCAAGTCAGAGCAAATCACCATGTCAGACTCCCGGGCAATAAAACCATTATTCCTTAAATGCTGGGCAGTTAGGAAATGTTGCTGTACCGTGAAAATGACATTATGACATTCTCGGTTTATTTCTCTTCAGTTTTCATTTAACATTTATGTACTTGAAAAGGCATCCAAATTACACATTGTCCTTGTTAGAGTTTGAAACATAGCATACTGTTCATCTCATTCTTTGACAAATATTGATTGAGTGTCTGCTATTTACCCGGCACGATGCTAGGTCCCGGGTCCATGACGCTATAAAAATGACTGGATCTTGATCTCTGTTCTGTAGTAGCTTATGGTCTGGTGGGATATGAGAGTTGGAGTTACAATTAGAGATCATCTAATTTTATAGATAAGGACTCTTGGGCCCCAAGAGGGTTAGGGACCTGTTAAGGGTGACCTGGCCTATTGGAGGCAAAGGTGAGATGATCTATGTTCTCTGATTTCCACAACAGAGCTGTTCAGAATTCATTATTCATTCATTCATTTACTCACTAACACATATTCATCGAATGCCTACTCTGGCCCATTCATGTCCTTCCCCCCGGAGGTGCCAACATTAGCAAATGAGGTGAATATCAAAATGGTGAAGAGGATATAAATTCCTTAAATCATAACTTAGATATATAACTAATGTTGCTTAATTTTTTAACAAGTAAGTTAAACAGTATTTCACTCAACCTCCCCCCTCACACTGATGGCAGAATATCTAACATAATTGATTTGGGGTGAATCCTGTTCGTAATGATTAGGTTTCTTTTCACTCTTTCCTTCTTCCCCATGGTAGATATCAAGTTGGCTCTGGAACTTACAGATTGTTTAGGAGGCCCTCTGGTCCTAGGTCATCATGTGCCAATGCTGGCAAGAGATACCTGATTTTCCCTGTCCTTGGCCCTCTTCATCGATCCCATTGGCATCTGAGATACCCATCAGTATCTCTGGTCTACACCGCCTGGGTTCCTGCAGTGAAGTCTCTTCCCTGAGCTTCCAGGCCCCTTCAGATCCACTCCTCAGAGAAAGGAGTGGATTCCTCTTCTCTCTCTCTTCTCTCTAGCAGAAAATTTTTAAAAAGGTTTTAAAAAGTCTCTTCTTTGACTGGAAAACTCACTCTTATGTCTTAACTTTCTTCCAAACTTATTGCTTATAGATATAATGCCTCTTTAGGGCTCTGTTTTTTGCTAGTCAAATGCTAGGATTTTTAGATTCCTTTAAGCCATTGTCATAGAGATGATTCTTGAAAACCTACTTAGAAAATAAAATAATTGACACCTTTTTCTGTTAGCATCCTAACCTGAGGGCAGTGGTATGAGTAGGGTGTGTGTTGGTTAGTTATTGCTCAAAGCAATAACATTCATTTGTTCTGTCTCTCGGTTTCTGTAGGCCAGGCATTCAGACAGGGCACAGTGAAGACAAGGACAAGTTATCTCTGTCCCACCCTGTCTGAGGCCTCAGCTGGAAATCATCAGACACTGGGGGCTGAAATTATTGTAAAGCTTGTAAATGCAGTATCTGGAGGCTTCTGTTGGCTGGGGGCCTAGCTAGGGCAGTCAGCTGGAAGACCCTCACATGGCCATGCCGTGTGCCGCGGGCTTTCTCATAACATGGTGGCTGGGTTCCAAGGGCAAGAGGAGAGAGAGAGAGAACCAGGCAGAAGCCATATTGCCCTTTATGACAAGCCTCATCAGTCACACAGCATCCTTTCATTGGTCAAGGCAGTGACAAAGGTCCACCTGCATTCAAGGGGAGGGAATATTGACTCAACCTCTGGATGGGGGGGCTTGTCCATGTCACACTGTGAGCATGTGGAGAGGGATATATATACTGGTGTGGCCATCTATGGAAAATATAATCTGCCAAAGAGGGGTTAGCAGGAAATATGGGGAATGGAAAACACTGGGTAATGCTTTACAATATTATTTTGTCTCATTTGATCTGCAACAGATGATCATCATCTATGTGCGCAGGTTTGGCCAAAAAGAAGTAAAGCATGCATTGACAGAAAATCAAGCCGTGTGTGGTTGGTTTTGAAAAAAATCTCTCTTCTTAGAGTGTGAGGCACTTTCCAGCTACTGTGTTTGTGTCCCAGCAAGGAGCTAGGTCTGCCCCACACATTTGCAAAATAGGTGCAGTTCTCTCTCAGCCTGTCCTTTTGTTTCTTGCCCCTTCTCCACTTTCCCTGGGGACTGAGTTTGTTTATGCTGGATTCCCCCCAACCCCCAATCACTAATTCCTGCCCATTTCCCCTTCTTTCCCTTTCCATGTCATAATTTTATGGCTCAGCTTTTTGCTGGGGGCATTAATTGGATTATCATGTCCTTAACTAATAATAGCTTTTTTTTTGCCCATGAATTTTAACAGCTGCCTAATTGAAGTATCCAAATGGAATAACTAATAATGAGAAATTTAGGCTTTTAAAGTTCGACTGCGGGACTCATTTTTGGAGGAGATCAGGGCAAGGTGAGTAGAAGCAGCCTGATCATGCCGTGCAGATGCCCACCTGTGTGGCCTGGGCCCAGGGCCAACCTGCTTTCAGGAAGCTGAATTAGCAGGGTGAGAGGAATGTGCTCCTTCCCATGCTCGGGCAAAGGGGTTGATCTAGCAGAACAGTGGAGCCCAGCTACTCTCCTCTTTATTATTATATATTATTATTTTATTATGGCTATAAAATGAAGGCATGCCTACTTTCAAAAATTTAAACATTTCTGGAATGTATAGAGAAAAAAGAAAAATCTGAAATCTTACTACACAGATTTAACTCTCGTAACATTTTGGCAAATGTCCTTCCATGTATTTCTATATGCATGAGTACCCACAGCTATAGCCACACATAACTTTGTATACAAATCATACTATACACACAGGTCTGTATCCTGGTTTCTTTTCATTCAGTAGTAGGGGTGGCTATTTTTTTCCATTGCAATAAACATAATCCACAGCATCATTTTTATTGACTGCACAATATTCCTCTGTGAGACATATCATAATTTATTTAACTAATTCTATTGAGCAACAATTATGCCTATTGCAATTTTTTGATATTATAATCAATGTTCTGAAGAACCTTCTCGTACATCCATTTTTATGTACTTGTCCAAAGATCTCTTTGGGATAACTTCCCATAAGAGAAATTGCTGGGATTCTTTCTTTTAAAAAGGGCAATAGGAAGCCATGGGGCAAAGAAATCTGGGTGAACAGCTTAGTTCCAGAGAATTCTTGCAACTAATATGCATAGAACTCTACGCTGTGTCAGAAGACTGATCTAGACAGCTTGAGATGCAAAGATAAAAAAAATCTTTAAAAAAATCTTCTAACCTAGTGGCAAAGATAGACCCTTACACAAATAATTACTACAGTAAGATCAAATTCCCAATAGAGGTAAGAACAAAGTACCACAGGAAGGATAAAAGAAGAAGCTATTAAATCTGAGCAGGAGAGATGGGGAGGAATTAACTGAGAAAGCAAAAAGTGAGCTGGTCCTGGGGTTGAGAAGGAGTTAAAGAGATGAGTGTATTAGTTTGCTACAGCTGCCATAACAAAGTACCACAGACAGGGTGCCTCAAACAACAGACATTTGTGGAGGCTGGAATTCCAAGGTCAAGGTGTGGGCAGGGTTGTTTTCCTCTGAGGGGAATGAGGGAAGGATCTCTTCCAGGCCTCTCTCCTTGGCTTGTAGATGGCCATCTTCTCTCCATGTCTTCACATCATCTTCCTTCTGTCAGTGTCTATGTCCAAATTTCCTCTTCTTATAAGGACATCAATCTTATTGGGTTAGCACCCATTTTAAGACCTCATTTTAACTTAACTACCTCTTTAAAGACCCTATCTTCAAATGCAGTCACATTCTGTGCTATTGGCGGTTAAGAGTCCAACATATGAATTTTAGGGAGGACGTGATTCAGCCCATAGCAGTGAAAAAATGGAGAAATGCTTACATAAAAAGGCCCAGAGTCAGGTGAGGATGCCGCAGTTGGGGAAGACTGAGGAATCTCTGTGACCAAGTGGAGAAGGCCTGGGGGCTGGGAATGAGGAGAGGGAACAGCGTAGAAGATGTGTCTGTGCTGGGAGGCAGGGGCTCATAAACAGCTCTGAAGAAGGTGGGCTTTATTCTGCAGGAGGTGGGAATCATGGGTAATTGTAAGCAGGGAAGTGGCATGATCAGGTTTGTTCTTCATTTAGATGTTGCTGTGAGAATACCAAGTGCTGGTAAAGATGCAGAGCATCTGGAGCTCTGATGCGCAGCTGATGGGAACGTAAAATAAAACAACTATTTTGGAAAACGATTTGACAGTTCCTTAAAAAGTTACCATACATCTACTATACGACCCAGCGTTCCTCTCCTAGGTATTTACCCAACAGAAATGAAAGCATATCTAGACAATGATTTGTACATGGATGTTAATAGCAACTTTATTCATAGTTGTCAAAAACTGGAAGGAATCCAAATGTCCATCAGCAAGTGAATGGCTAAAGAAATTGTGGAATATTTATTCAATATAATACCACTTACTAATAAAAACCAAAGAATTACTGATACTTACAACAATATGGTTAAATCTCAGAATAATTATGCGAAGTGAAAGAAGACAGGCCAAAAGAAAAAAAAGAAGAAAGAGTACAGCCTATGTGATTCCATTTACACAAAATTCTAGGAAATACAAACTAATCTGGGATGAGGGTTGGGAGCAAGTGGAGCAGGAGCGGGAGGGAGAGTTTACAAAGGGGCATGGAGAAACTTTTGGGGGTGACATAATTGTTATCTTGATCATGGTGATGGCTTCATGGGTGTACACAGATGTCAAAAAGGGTCGAATTATACCTTCTAAATACAGGCACATTATTGTATGTCAATTATACTTCAATAAAAAAATGAGCAAGCCAAAGGAAAACAAAACCAAAATAAACAAGAAAGGAAATATGTGGGGTGGATAAAAACATTGGAATATAAACTCGAGGAAGGGGGACCAGTTAGGAGGCTCCTGCAGAAGGCCTGCAGGAGATTATGCGAGTCTGAATGAGGCTAGGTAGGTGGTGCCCACTGGACTTTGCTCTGCTTCTGTTCTGGGACACGTGCTTTGAGGAACTGAACTCCTGTGGGCTGCAGGAAGGCACTTTGTCCCAAGCGATGGTGGAGGACACCAGCCTTTTTTCCTCTCACTCTGTGCTGTACGTAGGAATAATTTTAGGTATTCGTAGCAGTGGTGAATAAGACAGAAAAATGTCTGCTGTGCTCATGGGGCTACCATTCTAGTGGGAAACAAAATTAATATGTCAGCTAGTGTTAACTGCTATGATGAAAAACAGGGGAGGGATTAGGTAAGGGATGGGCAATGGATGTGGGAACTGTTTTAGCAAGGTGTTTAGAAAAGGCCCTCTAGTGAGGTGACATTTGAGCACAGATCTGCATGAAGTGGTGAAAGGAGGTTAGTTGAGACAAGGGACAAGTATCCTAGCCTGAGAGCCTGGCACGTACAAAGGTCTTGAGGTGGCAATGGCAGTGGCTTGTCAGGGAGAAGGCTGGAAAGAGTAGAGACAGCAATAGCAGAAGCTTAAGTAGGTTCCTGATTTGCCACCAAAGTTGTCCACACCAGCTCTCTGGTAATTTATACTGGGCATTTCCTCTTACAACAACATTCATGCTAGAACATCGAAAGTGTTAAATGCTGTTGAAATACTGTCTGGTTGGCTGTAGCTTAGATTCACTTTCTTAGGCCTCTCCTCTCTTTCCTTTTTTGCAAGGTTGAGCTTGGTTATGGCATTTGTTGTAAGGAGATTTAATCTACATCTCATTAGCTTCTAAGGTGTGAAAAAAAAGTCTTACAAAGGAGTCTTTATTTACCATCTATCTTAATGTCCAGTGCTGGGTGGAATTCCAAATTAAAACAAAGCTGAATATGACTGAGAAATGGATACTCACTGGTGGTTGAAAAATTAGGCTCGTTGATACATCCCTATAAATTATGCCTTTAAGAATGTTGTATTAAGAGGGAGCAGCAAACATTCATGGCCACCTCCTATGAGGGAAACATTTCCACCTGTCTTAATTAATTCTCTCAACAACCCTATTATTAACACCATTTTGCAGCTATAGAAAACAAGGCTCAGAAGCACAAAATAACTTGTCCAAGGTCACACACCTAGTAAATGCTAGTGTCAGGATTTCTAGTCACGTCTGCTGCCTCCCGTTTGGAACTCCTGTTGCTGTACCATGTCAGCCTTTAGTGCAATACCTCAACATACATAATGTCATGCTGTCATGAGCTGAATAGAGAGACAGGCCTCTTAAGAAAGCAGACAACTTCCTTGAGAAAGAAGCCCCAAGGCTTTATCTCTTGACTGTCAGACCTACCTATTTGTCTGAACGTTTCGGAGGAGTCTGCGCCCGGCTCAGCCACTCTTCCCTTTTGACAAGAATTGTCCAAAGGGACTGGGGGCAGAAGGAGGGTGGGGGAAGTGGCCAGGTCAGCCTGGTGTGATTGAACACTGCTCCAGTATCGAAGACCTGATGAAAATCTGGTGCCTCTGGGCGCTCGATTTTTAAAGTAATCCTGTCAGTTCCCTAATAATAGTGATAAATTAACCAAACAGCAGATTCAGTGGTATTTTATGTCCTAAGGGTATTGCTTTCACACTTCAACTTGATAGCATGATTTATCAAGAGATAAATTACAGCTGGGAACGAATGGATTTACTGATGTCAGAGAGATGACAAGTATATTCCGAAGATGTTACCAGTGATGGGCAGGTACCTGACAAGCATACTTGAAAATCCCCAAACAGAAGACTTCTCTTCAAAAGCTGAATAACTTTAATCTTCACTTTAGATGTAGGTCATTGCAAGGACAGAAGGATTTTGATAGTCTAATTATCTCCTTCTCAAATTATTATGACCCAAAAGTATTAATTACTTTGCTCTTTGGAGATGGGGTTATGCAGCCACATCAAACCTTCTCTGAAACTCATGTAGAGGATAAGTAAATAAATGAACGTGGGGTTATTCTCCTGTAAAGGAATATGCAACTGCCCACTCCCCCAGTCCTCCAGTCCCAACTGGCCATTACTGCGTGTCTATCATTCTCATACAGGTGCACACAACTAAAACAGTTTGGCTGTTGGACTTGGTCACTAAGCAAGACCTCGTCATCCTTGGATGTAAGGGAAGGTGGGATTACTTCCAGGAGGTTGCTCCAAAGAGTAATCAGAAAGCAGAACTGAGAAAGAGAGCCCAGGTAGAGGGCAGAGATGGCTTGGGCTCTCAGGTTTAGATGAGAGCTCCCTAGAGACGCGTGAAGATGGCTCCCTCTATATGGAGGCAGACCCGGAACTGTGAGCGAGAATGAGTCCTGCCCTGCAAATCCATCGATGCTTATGGGGCTATCTAGAGCATGTACTTTCAAGAAAAGGCATATCCAAAGAATTCTTGATGAGAGATGGGCCAATGAATGTGGTCTTAAAAGTCTTTTTTGGGTCTTTTAAGAGAAGAATAAGAATGGGCTTATTCTTTGGGGGCAGGAGCGTGCAGTGCTGAGAACAAGTGGGAGTAGGGTAGGAAATGTGCTGTTAGCCCTTAACAGTATCTTGAAGGAAAAAGAACTCTAAGCTTGGGGCATCTATCTTATAAAAGAGGCAGGTTAAGAGTATCTTGAGCCTTGGACATTTAATATGTTTTTAAAACAAACTCCAAAGTCTGGACAGTGTACAATTAGCAAACAGACACATAATATTTTGCCCAACAAATCAAAGCAAAAAATATAAATCATTAGAGAAAGTAGAAGTAGAAATAAAATTTAAGTTCAGACGCAAGCAAGCAGATAGGCTCATTAATGAATAGTCACTTAAGGAACAAATAAGATTTAAAATGCTCCCAGCTTTTGGATGGTTGAAAGCTAGCCATAGCTAGACAACTATGTACACAGATTAAAAGAAAATGGTGCAATGCAGTTTCTTGTTAAATCCCTTTAAAGTTTTCCAATAGCCCGAAGCGTCTGTCAAAATCCTGGGGAGGTGCTACAAAAGACTATTTTAAACCTCCAAATTCAGGGCACCTGAAGAAGGAAAAGCGCATGTCATTTTCCCTCTTGAGGATAAACAGCCTTGCCATGTATAAATTGTGAAAACTGTTATAAACATACAACACTTGCACTTCACAGAGTCTATGTGGATCTCTCTAGACTTGGATATTTTTTTAATTGTAAAAATATTTAAGTTGCCTCATGTACCTTTTTTTTTTTAATTGACCAAATTCTGGGTATTTTTTTACAGGAAGCAAAAAATCAAGGTGAAGCAGAACTCCTGGGCTCTGGAGAGGCATCTGGTTTTCAGGATAAATCTCTAAGATAGAACCTCACCATGTTGGACGTCCAATCTTCAGACAAATCCTCCAAAAAAGCTCTAAGGGCCAGATAAGTCATCTTTAACATGCTTTCTTCATACGGTCTTAGAGAAAATATGCCCACAAGCTAATGTGAGAGGTAGAGCAGAACCAGATAGAAGCTTACATCTTCTATCTGAGAGTCAGAGTGTTGAGCGTATAGATGAATTTTGATACATGTTCAAAGTGACCGTTGGCCTCTTACAGTTTCCTATACTTCTAGTGGGCAACCTGTGGGGATGCCAATATTGGGAAGCAGAGCAACCCAAAGCAACTGTATTCAAATTAAGGTAGACAGAAAACCCGGCTTCGGTTATCTGCCAGACTGCTATACTATCTCTTTCTCAACTTCACATTCCATCAGAAGTAGGAAGGTGGGGGAAGTGGGTGAACTCTTCCATCTCTTCTATTATCACCCTTTCTTTGAGGCCCTATTCAGCCCAAGGTGGGTAAGTAAAGGGACACTGCTTTATTTTATTTATTTTGTCTTCCACCCAGAAACATACTACCCCAGCCTTTCATCTTTTTTGGACCAACTGATACAACTGTTTTTGTTTTCTTTTGTTTTAGAAGAAGGACATCAATCTTTTCCTGCCTTTGATTTGTTGAAGCAAAAGTTGCTATGAGTCACAAACTTGGCTTGCTTCATTTTAACACTTAGTATTTATATTTAGTATATAAATTTATATTTAGTATATAAATATACTGCATTAAAAAATTATAATGCAGGAATAAATGAGAAATGAGGCACCATTTTTAAATGAAGCATAACATATCAGATATGGAAAAATGTACACTTTGAGGGATTTTTACAAACTTCATGCTGAACATTCCCATGAAAGCCCCACACAGGTGAAGAAATAGAAAACTACCAGAACCCCAGAAGACCCCTTGTGATCCCTTGCAATTCCTATCCTGACAAAGCTAACCACCAGTTTGACTTTTATCGCCGCTATTTTGATAGATCAGTTTTTTTTTTAATTTACTTTAAGTGGAATGATATAGTATGTATTCTTTTTTGTCTGGCTTCTTTCCTTCAACATTGTGGTTGTGAGAGTCAGTGTTGTTGGTATAGCAATACTTCATTCATTTTCATTTCTCTAGCACGTCACCAGGTGAACATGCTACAGTTCATTTATCCTTGCTACTGTGGATGAATGTTTGGGTTGTTTATAGTTTTTGCCTGTTATAAATAATGTTGTTGTGTGCCGTCCTGTACATACCTTTTGGTGAACATGTGTACCATCTCTGTTGGTTATATACTTGGGACTGGAATTGCTGGACCGAAGAGTGCACATATGTTTAGTATTATTAAATACTAAACAATTTTCCAATGTGATAATGGCAACTAACACTCTGGTTTGGGAGTTTGGGTTGCTCTACATTCTCAACATAACTTGACATGTATCTTTTACATTTTAGCCATTCTGGTAGCTGTGTGAATGGCACCATTTCTGAGAATATACATTGTAAAACAGAATAGTTAAGTTTAAAATAAAATGACATATATTTTCATGTTTTTTGAAGATTACATAATGTTCTGAGAGAGACAAATATACCGATGACCTCTCTGTGGAATTCTGATGACAGATCACTTATGTGTGGACCATGTTTTGAGGCTAGCTGGCCTTAATTATTCCATAAAAGATGTGCAGAGTTGCTTTCCAATGTAGGATCTTAGCATTTATAAAAATAAGATATTTTTCACTCGATTTCATGTTTCTTCGGTGTTTTGAAGAATTGTGATCAATACCTGATTGCAGGCAATTTGACCACTGGCTAATCTACACCAGCACAGAAAAGGAGCTGTTCGCATGCTAAAGACTCCAAAGCATTTTTCCCTGAGGTAATCTAGATTCTGCTGCCGTTTATTAATTCACCTTCCGTTATTTCTACAAACTCAGGGTTTTGGAAGGAAATCTACCTGTGCTTCTTATTGCATTAGAACTGTTCAAATTTGTCATTCGTTACTCTAAAATCACATTGAACATATTCACAAAACACCTAGTTCCGCGCTGACCACACAGCAACATCTGATCCCAACTGTTAACTAGCAATGCATTTGGTGGCAATGACAAATTAATTGGCCCAGAGTAAATCAGAGTATTTCTTTTCCTCACATAATAAAAGAGATATATTTGCTGGTTTTAAGACTTATTTACCAGCTAGTTGTTATTGTTCCAGCTGTTCAGCAGTCTCTTCAGGCATCTGGCTTGCAATCATTCTGTTTCATCATCCTTGATGCACCAACTTTGGCACTCGTGCTTGTTGTCTCATGGTTGTAAGATGGCTGCTATACTTCAGGCATCACGCCTACATTTCAGGAATGAAAGAGGAAAAGAGAGGGTGATTCCAGCCATATCTTTCCTATTTATCTGGAAAAGTAAGAGCCTCCAGAAGACCTCTGCTTATACCTCTGTATTAGTTATCTATTTCTGTGGGACAAATAAGCCCCAAATCAGTGGTAAAACAACAACAACAAGAAGAATACTTCAGGGGATAAATCAGATGAAAACAAAAGCCAAATAATTATTATTTTACAGTTTCTATGGATCAGAAATGCCACAGAGGGTTAGCTAGGTTGTTCTGGCCCAGGGTCTCTCAAGAAGTTCCACTTAGGATGTTGGTAGGGACTGCAATCACATGAAGGCATGACAGGGGCCGGAGGGTCCACTTCTGAGATGGCTCACTGCCAAGATGGCAGTTGGCAGGAAGCCTCAGTTACCCACCCCATGGGCCTCTCCATAGTCTCCGTATTGTATCCTCACATCACGGCAGTTGGCTTCCCCCACAGCAAGTGATTCAAGAGAGAGTAAGGCAGAAATCACATTATTTTATGAACTGGTCTTGCCAGACTAGCATTGTCACTTTGTCACTTCCTCCTTTTGAAGGGAGGAGTACCAAAGAATTTGTGGACATATATATATATAAATTTTTTTGTTTTGAAGAAGGTTAGCCCTGAGCTAACATCCACCACCAATCCTTCCCTTTTTGCTGAGGAAGACTGGACCTGAGCTAACATCCGTGCCCATCTTCCTCTACTTTATATGTGGAACGCCTGCCACAGCATGGCTTGATGAGCGGTGCATAGGTCTGTGCCCAGGATCCAAACAGGTGAACCCCAGGCTGCCAAAGAGGAGTGCCCCAAACTGATTCACTTGTTCAGTCTAACTAGAGTGGAGTCTGGAAAATAAATTTATCATCAGAGGCTATGCATATTCTTCCCTTGAACAAAACAGGGGGTCTACCAGCAGGAAGAAAGGGGAAAGGAAGGTTGGGAAGGCAACTAGCTCAAGAATTTGTATGTAATGGAATGTTTGAGAACTTGACCAAATAATTCTAGACTTTGAAGAAATGAACGGTTTAGAATAGATACAAAAATTTTGAAAAATAAGGCTTTTTAAGGGTGAGTAGGGGACTGATCAGACTTGTTAGACTTCAAGATGAATGAATATATAGGCAAATGAATAGAAAACAGTAGTATATAAATAGTATCTTTATATAGTATATAAATAGGTGCTAATTTACAGGAAATTAATATTGAAAGGGATGAGTTATTTCATAAATGGCATTGGAAAATATGCATTTGAGAAAGATTCATTTACATTCTTGCTATACAACAGAGTAAATTCTAGATGAATTAGACATTGAAACATGAAAAATGAAACCACTTTAAGGAAGTAGAAGAAATTTTAGGTAAATATTTACCTTAGACGGGGAAGAACTGTCTAAGCATATAAGCAATGGACTAAACAGCATGGAAAAGATTGATTTTAATATTTAAAATTACAAACTCTGTGTCAAAAACATCATAAAAATTTAAACACAAACAAGGAAATTATGCATTATTGATATTTTGATGGGGTATATTTATTAACAAGAAAAATACCTTAGCTTTCCTTGAGGTCTGTGGCCCTTTTCTGTGGAGCAAATATTTCAGATTAAAAATAAAACAGTGGGAAAATATTAATATATGATGAGTTAATATGACTGATAATAAAACCTCTATATTCTCACTAAAATGAGCAAAAACACAACCCTACAATTCACAGAACAGATAGAGCAAATGGCTAACAAGCAGGGATAAGTGGTCAACCTTATTAGAAATCCTAATGATGCAAATTAAAACAGAAATAAAATGTAATGTTTTACCTATCAGTGCAACACAGATTTTTAGTGTAAATACTCAGGTCTGGCCATAATGAGGTGAAAAGGGATTGTCAACTACTACTAGTCTATGCAAGGCAATTTGACATTCTTCATCAAGCCTCCAGCATGTTTGTACTTTTTCATCTGAAAATTTTACTTATGAGAATCTAGTCTAAGGAAATAACAGAAATGAATTAAAAGATGTAGGTATGAAGTGGTATGTCTCAACATCATTTATAGTAGAAACAAAAGGGAAATTACCTAGATGTCCCACAATAGACTCATAGCTAAACAAATCATCGACTGTCCATATGATGGAATATTTGGTTGTTGTTAAAATGTTTCAATAGGGGCTGGCCCCGTGGCCAAGTGGTTAAGTTTGTGCACTCTGCTGCACGGCCCAGAGTTTCTCTGGTTTGGATCCTGGGCGCGGACATGGCACTGCTTGTCAAGCCACGTTGAGGCAGCGTCCCACATGCCACAACTAGAAGGACCTGCAACTAAGATATACAACTATGTACCAGGGGGGTTTGGGGAGAGAAAGCAGGAAAAAAAAAAAAAAGATTGGCAACATTTGTTAGCTCAGGTGCCAATCTTAAAAAAAAAAAATTTCAATAAATTTCAATGACTTAGAAAAATGTTCATGATATAATTTTAATTATGAAAGCAACACAGTACATAAAGTATACGTGATAGAATATGAATTATGGAATTACATTATATGAGGATAAAAAAAGTTTGGGAGAAAATAGAACAAAATATTTGTAGTATTGTTTTTTCGGGGGGTGTAAGATTATGAAAAATTTGTATTTTATTTACATTTATGAACTTAAGTTTTCTATAGTGTGTTGCTCTTATGATCAGAAAAAAGGTACTCAGTAAACTCTAAATGCACTATTTTAAACATCATCTAACCTATCTTACTGCTCTTGTGGAGTTGTAGTGTGTGTGTGTGTGTGTGTGTGTGTGTGTGATAAAGACAGAGAGAGAGAGAGAAAGAGAGAGGGGGTGGAAGAAAGGGAGCGGGGGAGGAAGAGGGAGACAGAGGGGAAATTTGTGTACTATAATTCTAGGGAATTTATGTCTTAAAAAATACTAAACCTCATTTTGTCAGGAAGTGGTAGATTAAACCCTACAATAGTGCATTAACTCTTTCAGGTCACTAAGGGACCAATTAGTGCATTATGCTAAGGGGTACTAAATTGTATCCTGCTAGGCTGGAGGAGACCAGGCATGTCCCGAAGCTCTAACTCATATCACCACTGGGAAGTGATTCAAATCTGGAAAGAAGCTGGTTCATTGAATATTAATTGAATGGGTGAATAAATGAAGGGAAGGCCAAGAAGAAAGCTAACAAGCTAACATTTTTTGATTATTTTCTGTGTGCCAGGGGCTTCCCATTCATTATTTCATTTAATTCTCATGGCAAAAATATGAGGCCCATATTATTATTATTACCTTTTTCAGAGGAGGAAACTGAATTTATTCCATCGACACATAAACACTTTCCTGTCCTTCCTACGGGAAGATGTTGGCATTGACCTGAGATAGTCACTTCCTTGCCGTGGGCTGGAGTATGAAATCCCTCTTGGCCTCCCAGAATCTTCTTTCAGGCTGACTTATTCATGAAATTCCAGAGTGGAAGGTATTGTTCTTTTTTAGATTGTGGCTTTCCTGAGTCTTACATAGTAAGTAGTCTCCTTGGGGAGAGGGGGTAGGAAAGATATCTGGGGAATGGAAAACTTTTTGGGATATCAGTCATTTACACTGAAATAAGGCTACCTTGCATATTACTTTCTGATAACTATTTTTAATTTAAAAAAATTGAAATGAAGCAGAGGAGAGCAAAAGATTGCTTGGTGCCTAAGAAGGACAAAAAGGAGTGATCAAGACATAGAATAAGGGGCCTGGGGTTGCTCCCTACTAATTGTTGGTGCCACAAGTGTGCTTAGATGCCATTTCTCCTTTAATCTGCAAAGAGCAAAGAGCAGGCATTTGCAAGATGGTTGTGTGGGCTGCCCAGTGCAGGCACAGGCTGTTTTTGGGCCTTGGAGCAAAGGAAATTGGTTCATAAACAGAGAATACTCCTGCCTCATTTCATAAGACGCTCTAGCCCAGTACTGTGTTGACTAGTACTGCACAGACTTGTAAATGGTACGTGAAACTGACATAAGAAAACACAACACAGGAGTTGAATTCATTTCTTATAGGGATTCTGGGCTATGGGGAGAGTTGGTTGCTCTATTTCATATTTCTATTTAGAAGACTTTTTCCTTCTGGGAGGGAGTACTTTCCTGCACAGGTGGTGAGACACAGTTTTACATTTTAGATACTCAAGTTTTAAGTACCAAGTTCCACGTTCCTATTATTTCGTTTTTTTTAAAACAGAGACTTTAAGAAACAAGATGAAAATGCTGAAAGAAGCCTTTTTATTCTTTTCTTCTTCTTAGTTTGGGCACATTTATATTTAGGATTTCAAAGAATGAAGGGGGCAAAGCGTTTCTTTCTAGAAAGGAAATCCAAACTGGTGACATCTTTAAATAGATTTACACCCAAATTATACACTGCAAGTCTACAAGCAACATTACAAAAAAATCACCCACATGGCCTTTTGTATTGTGATCCTTTGTTTGATACTGAAACTGCTGTAGGAGGGAGAAAATAATGATTAGGCTTAAGCAAAGTGAAAATATATTTTCTCAGCTGGAAGCTGTTAATACTACAGCTGATAGAGACTTGGAGAATAACTCCTCTGTTGTGTGTTTAAAAAATAAATATACAAGCACTGGAATAATTCACAGGATGAGAAATCACAGGAAGGAGATAACAACCGGGCAGACCTGAGACTGATGGCTTTTCTGCTTATGGGGATGTTGCTCTTTTGCCCTAAGACCTGAACAGACAGTTCTTCTGGATGCTGTTTCCAGTCCTCTGGGTCCCGCTGTCTTTCAGTAAATACTACATTGCTAAGTCAGTCAAGGGCTTTACATTTTCATAGAAGACAGATTATTATTGGAAACATAGGCAGAGAGTTTAGGGTTGTAAAACTCCTCCACACTTAAAAAAATTAAATATAACTTCTTTTTTTCTTATTGTGAAAACAATGCATGTTCATGATAGAAAGCTTAAGAAATGTAGAGAAGCAAAAAGCAGAGTCTGTGTAACAATCCTTTTAAGGAGAGTGAATCACCAATCAGTAGTGGAGTGTATCTACTGTTCTCTCTCTTTTTCAATCCAATGAGAGTATTGTTTTTACAAAAAAAATTTTTCTTAAATGGTACATGTAATATTTTAATCTTCTTGTGTCTACTCCCCCATTAATTCCCGTGAATAGCAGTTAAAAATCTACACTTTGGAATCAGAACCTGCAATAATAAAATTCTCAGTCTGCTACTTACCATCTGGGTGATGTAAGTTTCAATTTCCTCCTCTGCAGAATGAAGGTAATGTTATCCAGTCCGCAAGGTGTATGAGGATAGAGATAAGGTGTGTAAGGTGCTTGGCACATGGTAAATGTTCAATAGCAGCTATCACCATTTTTCTTTCTTTCTCCCTTTTTGTACTTCTGCCATATTAGTGCCTTGCTCTGTCTTTTGCTGGGCTCAGCTGCTTCCAGTCTCCCTTCCCATACTAGTTCCATTTACAGCCATTTCAAAAGCTTTCTTTAGGCCTGCTCCCCAAGCTCCACCCTCAGGAGGCTGGAAGAGTTACTTGTGTCACCAGCAAACCCACTCAGCCTTGAGATAGGACATTGGCTTTCACAACCATTAATGAAAACTCACTCCCTCACATTTCTCATGTCTCACAGTAAGTGTGATGTGCTTTTCCTGATGATTCTACCTGCCAGGGACTGATACTTACAAACTTTGGATATCCTCTGAGTAACCATGGCTATACAGGGTTTATCCTAATTTTCTGCTTAATTTACAAAAGGAATGTCTTCACTTTTTGACTTCCAACCCTCCAACTTGCACATGTAACCACATCTGGTCTGCCTCTTCCCATTCCTCTGGCCATCCCCAAATGTCCTTGATATACTCCTTCCTACCAACCAGACTGAGTGTTCATGACACCAGGTCTTCTGATCTCAGTCCACAAACTTCAATCTGTTCTGCTATCTCACTCCATTATTAGTATATATTATAATTATTTATAACTCTACTAAAAGCTTAAGTGTACAGATTGTTGAGTTGCTTCCCATAATATTACTAAAATTGTACGTGTCATTCAAAAATATATATTTTTTAAAAGTTTTCCTTGACAGATGAAATAAGGAGTGAGCTTTTCCATCAGACTATGATCACCTGCATTAAGGAAAAAGCAGTGCTGAATATATTTAGGTTTGAGTACTGAGTATACTTTATTTTATAATGTATGAAGATGGAAATGTTTTGGACAAATCAGAGCAACATGGCCGTAGAATGTTTTGATTTCCACATTTCACTATATCCAACTGTCTCTGAAAGTAAGATAAAGAGTTGAGCCAATAATAATCAAGATCCCACTTATCTGAGAGAGGGATCTAAGGACTAAGAGTTGAAGATTCCTACCTCTTTCTGAACAAGCTTTGGGGAGAGGGGAGCATGTGGATGAGGTTCTGTTTTGATGGGCAGAAGCAGGGAAGCAGCATAAGAAGGCTGAGCCCCACCAAGGACTAGGGCTGCACTGGGGCACCTTTCCCCTGTTTCAGACTGGACTCTTATGACGTTCCCTGTGACAAGCAAGATGGAGGTGTCTGCTTAGAAACTCTTAAGTCATGGACTAAGAGCTATCATATACAGTAGCATATCAATTACCCAGCATATTCACATTCAGGGAACGTGGAGTCTGAGGAATTGTCCTTCCTTGGGTTCAGCAGTGGGGCAACAGGTGAGGAATGGGCAGTCCGTTGCACTTCCTTTTCTTTCTTTGCTTGCTGCACCCAGTAAGTATGGCCATTTCCTTGTCCAAGTGCCTGGTGTAATGGAATGCTTTGTTTAGTTGGCCAGTGTAAATGGGCTTGAGAAGATTCTTAAAAAGGATTTTAGTATGGCAATTTACAAACAT
The DNA here is from genome assembly GCF_021613505.1 of Equus quagga. NCBI lineage: Eukaryota > Metazoa > Chordata > Mammalia > Perissodactyla > Equidae > Equus > Equus quagga. The sequence continues at coordinate 52,852,688 of NC_060272.1, read as the reverse complement.
ACTCAAGATTCGAGAGAATAGTATAATGAACCCATGAACTACCACATAACTTCAGCTGTTTTCAACATTTTGCCAATTTTGTTTTATCTTTTGCTCTACCACTTACCTTCCATGCCTCCCTTGTAACTACAGTATTCTAAAGCAAATTTCAGAGAAGAAATTCTCTAAATGCTTACAGTAGATATCTCTAAAAGGATATTAAAAAAATAACATAACCACAGTACCATTCATCCCTAACAAAATTAGTAGTAATTCATTAATATCATCTAATATCTATTCCACGTTTAAATTTTCCTGATTGTCTAAAAAATCCATTGGTTTGTTCAAATCAGAATCTAATCAAGGCCCACACATTGCATTTGATTGTTAGTTCTCACAAAACTCTTTAATTATAACAGTCTTCCTTCTCTACATCCTATTTTCATGCCGTTTAGTTTTTGAAGAAACTGGATCATTTCTCCTCTGGAATCAGGACACACTTTGGATAGGATGTTTCTTCAGGCCTTAAGATAATTTTTGGCTAACTTAGAGGCCGTGTGAACAATATAACAGTGTATCTGCGAGCATGTTAATGTCATCCATCATGGTGGGACCCAGATGACTGAGTGATTGATGAGATAAGCGAGAGCAACTTCAGCCACAAGATATGGAAGGTTGAGAATCATTGCTCAAAGGGACTTCTCACACAAAGAAGCTTAAATGACAGTCTAGCAGAACAGCTGCCTTGCCAATGATCTCATTGATCATATTTCTGTTCTTTTAAGAATCCCACCTTGACTCAGGGACCACAGGATCTATGAGTGTGGACTTCACACCTTTTTCTCTGGACAGATTGTACTCTCACCCAGCCACACTAGCTGGCTGTTTTTTTGCTGATGATGCGTTACTTTTTCCATCTGTAAACTCTTAGCAAGTCCCATCAGCACACTGAGAATAATTCACATACCTACCATGTGCTCTGTGGAAGAACAGAGGTTTAGCGATACCCTTTGAAAGGTCTCTCCTTTCAATTCCAAATTCGAACAGACTAACTCTCTTTAGCTTTTCAAATCTATTTAGTTGAATCTTTGGGATTTGAAGCCACCTGATCCTGCCAGGAACTAGAAAAGAAAAGCTAATTCTTTCTTGACATGACCTCTGGGTTAATCTCAGCCATTCTGCCATCTTTGGGAGTTTCAATAGGTAGGAATGTGGTGACAGGTGAGCAGAGCTCTGGATTCCTCTATGCCCACACAGGCCGATGGATATTTCTTGAACATACTTTTTGATTTTCCAGCATCATATACTGCTCTCTCTTTTAGAAATGTACTCCTTCTGCACCTCCACTGAAATCTCCTTAAGGTTTAGTTAAGATGACAACTCTTTCATGAAGCCTTTCTTGAACTCCCCAGCAAGGTGCGTTTTCCTCTTCTCTGACCCTTCAAAGTGCTAACATTCAGTGGAACGGCTGGAACTTGAACTTGTACAGAGACCAGAGCTCTCAGTTGTCCTCATGACTCTAATCCCCCTGTAAAGATTGCGGCCAGGTATCTGAACAAAGAAAACGTGATGACACATCTCCAGCTAGCCAACAAAGAAGCAAAAACCAGTGAAGAATGACAGTATGTAATGATGAGCACTTGGTGAGTTATCCTACCCCGTGCCTTGTTAATAAGTGGAAATTTCAGTTTGGTTCAGAAAACTTTTTTTTCAATGTTTGCTATGTGCCAAGGATTGTGCTAGGTATGGAGGATACAAAGAATAACAATAGCTAATATTTATATCATGCTCATGATGTATCAGGTCCTCTTCTAAGAACATTACAATTTTTGTTCACTTAATCCTCAGAACAATGCTATGAATTGGGTACTATCTCCATTTTATTTTGGGAGCAACAGAGGCATTGTGAGGTTAAGCAACTTGCCAAGATTATATAAACTGTAAGTGACCAAGCTGGGATTTGAACCAACGCAGTGCGGCTCAAAGAAAAATAAGACATAGACCATTAGCCTTTAAATGTTTAGTCTGAGAGTTCTAACAAAAGAGAGACTGTGATTCTCTTCCAGTCTCAGAATCTCAGACTCGTTCCCCAGAAATAGATGTAACCAACAATGGGGTGCAGAGTATGTTCTGAGTTAGGACACTGTGGACAAGGCCACAACTGAGACCAGTGTTGAGATGGTTGTCCCAGCATGCACCAGGAAGAGAGGCAATGTAAACAAAGGCTGACCTGAGCTCCCTGTTAAACTGTTGTCTCCTGCCTAGGACATTACTGAGCGCTGTCCTTCCGAAGTGAGCGGGAGGATCAGCTGTGTAAGAAGGCTGGTCTTCCCCTGAGGAATTCACCTTTTGCTCCAGTTCATTACCACCAGTGAATCTAATTGCTCAAGGCCATTTTGAAGCTGAGACTTACTACCTGTTAAGAACTGTTCTGAGGACCTCAACATGTAAATAATCATTTGGATATTTCCTTAGAATTTCCTTCCAAAGCAACAGATCATATGGCATATGACAATGAGATGAAACTCCGTTGAACTGAAGCCACGTGGAATCTTAGCCAAATATTAGGATGGCATAGCAATCTCCACAAGCATTTCTCTGGGGGTTCAGGAATGTTCAGAATAACCCTCTATCTTAAACACTGTGTTTTTTAGTCAAATGGGTTTTCTGAGAAAGGAGAGGTTTTAAGGGCTTCTCTGGAGATAAATGAGCATATAATCATCTGCTCTAGTGGGAAATGGTTCAAAATCTCTGGCATAAATCTGGGAAGTTGTTGCCTTAGAAACAACTAATGTTGTGTAACTCTCTTCCCTGGACAACCGTTTAGGGTCTCTGTAATTTGCTTGCTTCTACTCTTGGCTTTTAAACCTTTAGCCCCAGGTGAAAAATCTTCAACTCTTTCCCCAATGAGGATGATAACAAACAAGCTTTCTCCTTTCCCCAAACATTAAACACTTGGTGGGGATCAATTCTCTTCTTCTTTTGTTTTTTTTTTTTTGGTGAGCAAGATGGTCCCTGAGCTAATATCTTTTGCCAATCTTCTCTTTTTGCTTGAGGAAGATGGTCCCTGAGCTAACATCTGTGGCAATCTTCCTCTATTTTGTGTGTAGGATGATACCACAGCATGACTTGGTAAGCAGTGTGGAGGTCCATGCTGGGGATACGAACCAGGAACCCTGGGCTGCTGAAGTGGAGCATGCGAACTTAACCACTACACCCCCAGGCCAGCCACCCAATCCTCCTCTTAAGTGGGATTCTGTTAAGATAGTGGAGAGGAGGTCCGCCATGGCAGGATGACTGGGGGTTTGATGACATCTGTCCTGGTTTGCTCGGGACTGAGAAGTTTCCTGGGATGCAGGATTTTCAGTGCTAAAATCAGAATGGTTGTTCACCATATTAGGGACATAGGCAGCTGTCCAAGCAAGGATGCCCAGCTCTAGGGCCTCTGGGCTCTGGAGAGCTCTGAGTTCCTCCCTCGAAAAGATCAGTGGAGGGCAGCTCTGAACATCATCCCTACTGAACTGTCCAGTGATTGCTCTTTCCCTGACAGCAGACAGAGTTATATTAGAGAAGCTAGTGGATATATTACACACAGCCAGATTGAGTTCAGTTCATTCAATTTTACTCAATTTATCAAGCTTACATGGAGTTTCTATAAATATGTGACACTGCACCTGAGGCGGGGGATACAAAGATGAATAAAGGCACAGTCCTGCTCACTAGGGGCTCTTGGTATAATGGGAGAGATGAAAGTGTGAGCAAACAAGCACCTTTCAGAGTGATGAATGCTGTAATACAAGTGGCAGACAAGGTATGGGGAAGGGACATTATTAGTCAACTACATGAGGAGGTCAAGAAAGGCTTCACAGAGGAGATGATGCATCAGTGAAGGGCTAGAGAATGAGTAGGCATTTGCCAGCTGGACAGGAGGGAGGAACACTTAAGGCAGAGGCAAGAACATAGAGCAAAGGCACAGAGACAAGAAATGATCTGTTGAGTAGCAACTTCAGGGTCTATTTAGAAAACAGCAGGTATGGTTGGAATGCAGGGTTTGAGACAGAAGGAACAGTAGGAAGGCAAGAAGCAAGAGACAGACCATGAATAGCATTGTATGCAATTATAGTAATCGCTGCTGACTACCTACTCAACTCCTTTTCCCACTTTGTTGATATTGTTCAGGTGATCCGTTCTCTCCCGCATAGCCCTGGGCTTCCTTGAGCCAGTCAAAGTGATCTAATTTCTCTTGTCAGTGGCTTGTTTAAGATTTCAACTGAGACAAAAGTCTGGCCAAAGATGTGAGGAAATGCGCATCTATTGAGAGCCATGTAGGAAGAGAAGCCCTGTTCTGCGATCAAACAGCGCCGAATGTGCGGCAGCCATCTTGTGATCATGATAGCTGGCTTGAAAACAAGTTGACTTGCTGAGGATGTTAGATCAGAAAGATGGGAAATGTCTGGGGCCTTGGAGTCAACTTCTCTTTGGACATTTTGTTATGAGATAAGAATTTTTCCTCATTGCTCTAGCCATTTTGAGTTGAGACTTCTGTTACTGGTGGCTGAAAGCATTTAATGATATGATAACACATGCTAAAATGTTTAGGCTTTTGGTGACACGAAAAATGGAGTAATGTCATGGGTTTTGTTACAGGACATTGACACCTATTTGTCAGTAGCCATATTTCCTGCATTTAAAACCTAGATGGAGAAGCTCATTCATTCATTCACTTATTCATTCAACTAGATTTTTTAGAAACTTTTGCCAACTACCATTCTAGATGCTGTAGATACAATGTGAACTAAGATTTGCTATGTACTCTTAGGGGATTTACAATCTTTTGGTGAAGACAGGCAAGTAAATCAACTTCACAGTATATTGCGGCGATACACCCAGAGAATTGTAATAGTAGTGTAGGGCTCCTAAATCAGTATGATAAACTGTAGAGTGCTAATCATGGAGGTGATACTTGGACTGAAGCAGGTGAAGATTCCTGAAGCAGTAACTAGTCATCTAGAGATCTCCATCTGGGCTCAGGCAGACCCACATCTTTGCCCCTCTTGTTTCTGCTGTGGTCCCTCTGACTTCAACCCATTTTTGGATGCCAGACATCTGTTCTTGTGCTTGCCTAGCTCTGCTAGATTTAGTTTCTTGCTCCCATCTCTTGAATTGGCCAGTTGATCTATACTAACTTGGTTGGTTACATGGTTTCAGCCTCCAGACTCTATCTATGCATGTGTTCATATAGTCTTGACTTCACAGATTTTGGCTTTGCCCACTGCTTCTGGACATATTCTTGCTTAGGAGGTACCTAGCTCATTGCCAGCCTTTCTGACTTCTCCTTACCCTTGCTTCTCAAATGGTCTCCATATATGGGCTATGGCATTAGTGCCCCAGTGCACATGGATTCAGGGTACTAATAATGACTGTGGGCCACACCCAGGTAGTCATTTTGAGACTGATGTAGAGGGTCAGATTGGTTAGAAAACTTTGGATTAGGTAAAAATTAGAAAGAAAATAATTTCCACTTTCCTTCTTGCCATCATTTTTTTTGGAGAGTCTCAGACTTTTCAAACATACGGAGAAGCTAGGCATGCACAGCAGTATAACTTCCCATTTACCACAATTGTTTGCATTATGAATGATGCTGTTTAGTGCGAGAAGAGTATTAACAATCCCTTTAACATTACGTAAAAGGCCTTTCTCTAGAGGGTGAAAACTAAAGAAATTTCTCTGGCTCATGCAATCTTCCTGAGAATTAAGTGCATCAGCCTAGAGGGGTAAGGAACTTGGAAAGGTAAAGTGATTTTTCCAATGGTTCCCTCTAGGTTTAGAACTGTTTAATATTTACTTTTAAGGTGACTGAGCTTGAAAATTAGTATGCAGAAGGGGTTTAAGTAAACAGCAGAGATAAGAAGTGGCATACATTACTTTTTAAAAATTAGAGATGCTACATATTAAACTTCTCTCACATATTATATATGTTTTCAAAACGAATAACTCCATTGAACTTATAAAAACAATATAGCTCATTATAAAGAAATCAAGCAACGAAGAAACAAAGATGAAAGAAAAAAAAAGTCACTCCAAATCCTACCACCCAGAAATAATCATTGTTAACAATTGGGAACATCATTTAGGCGTCTCCTTGGGATGACATTGCCCCTATTCAGAATGCGTAGCTTAAGGTCTTCCATTATTCTCATTTCCTGATTTCATTAAAGAAAAGAAAGCTTTGTTTTCCCTAACATTTTTATGATTCTGGCTGGAAAAAATTCAAATAACTTTAAAATACCTTAAGTGTGAGATGAAAATGTGTTGATTCAGAGCTCCAAGTTACTGATCTCTGTGTTTTATACTAGTTACTTCATCCCCAGGACTCCCAATTTGGGGAGCCATTTATTTGCCTTCAATTATTACTGAGTATTTCATAATTGTAAAGAATCATGCGAATCCTAGTAAAAAACATAGAAATGTGATGCACTTTTTTATTTTTTAATACTTATAATTTCATGATAAAGAGAAGTCATTCATTCATTCATCATTCATTTTACTGATCATTTATTGAGCACCTGGTATCTGGCACTACATCAGATGCTAGAGATACAAAGACAATAGATAACGATGTAGTTTCTGCCCCTAAGGAATTCGTACTCTGGTGGAGAAAATAAACACATGGACAAATAGTAATTGTATCATATGACATGTGCCTCTGATATGCATGTAAACAGCAACAAAAACAAAAGATAGCATCTGTCAAGTAGTTTCTGAGACACACAATTAATCCTTGAACGTGACTTAGGAAGGAAAGAGAGGTTCCCTCTTGGGATCTTCAGGGAGAAGAAGTATTTGACCTGGTTCTTAATGGATTTGCAGACTTTTAACTGGCAGAGGTGGATGAATATGTTATTCTTAGAGGAGGAGAAGCCACAAGCAAAGTGGAGTGCAGAGATGGGCAAGAAGGAGAGAAACTGGGCAGTGCGGGTTGTGCAGACAGTGGGAGCTGAGGGCTCATTTTTGGCAGTTGAGAAAGATATGGTGTGACAGGTAAGTGAGGGTGAGATGGGTAATGCAAAGATTTGGTTTTTGTCATTTGTACAGTAGGAGGTAATTGCAGGTTGCAATGAGGGGAGTGACATGATCAAAGCAAGGTTTTTGGTGGCTTGGATGCTATCCCCAAGCAGGATGGATTAAAAGGAGAGATATGCAAAGGAAATAAAATTTATGCAACACCTGTCATATCCCAAGCTCTATGAAGTCAGTGTGCTTCAATCCTTAGGAATAATATCCACAAGGAGGCACTTTTATTTCTATGTTAAGGCTAAGGAAACTGAGGTTCAAAGGGTTTATGAAACTTGACTAAAGTTCCAAATCTAGCATATGAAAGAGTCTGGATTGGTTTTCCTGACTGATTCCAAAGAACATGATTTGACCTCTTTCTTCCACAAAATGAGGAGGATCTGTCATCATGGAGCGCTCATTATAATTATTATGCTTATATCAAATGTGCCAAGATACTAAGGATATAAAAATGCACAGTCTGTTCAGGACACTCAGCTTTCTGAATTTGGGGAGAGTTTGATAGACTTGGAGAAGGGTCTAAGTCTTCCTTTAATTCTAAATTGGTCTTTTAGACATGGAGCAAGAAGAGCTGGAACAAAGACTCTCACAATAAATATTTCATTGGTAAACTTTTATGTTTTATTTTTTTCTATCTAAATAGAGTTTCTCAGATTATCATTGGAAGGGAGAAAAGGAGAGCAAGTCATGATCAGGGTGATGAGAATTCTCCTGCTCCAACTTGCTCAGAACACTTTAGCCACCCACTTGGCCCAGACTGTCCATGCTGGCAGGAACCAGTAGAAAACAATAAGGCGGTGTTTTCTAGAGTTGTGTAGCACAGCAGGCCTTCTCTTTGTCCTGCCTGCAGGTGTGTATGCGTGGGTGTGTGTGCACATACCCGTGCAATACTATGGAGTTGTTAGAATTAGCCAAAAGATTTCTTATCTCATTCTCCTGGATTTTTGTTTCTAGTGCCAGACCAGTTTTCCTAACCTTTTTTTAAAGTAGAAAAATAATCTGGAAATATGAATATTCACTTAAATGTTGTAAAAAGACTTTCAATCAGTTTCAGAGGAAAAACAGGAGAAAGACAAAGCTTTAAAAAGCTAGTTCCAGCATTATTTACAATAGCCAAGACATGGACACCCAGCCCTGGTGATCCTGTGGTTAAGATTTGGTGCTTTAACTGCCATGGCCACCGCCTGTCATACTGCGTTGTCATACTGTGGTGGCTGAGTGTTGCTGAAAGCTATGCCACCAGTATTTCAAATGCCAGCAGGGTAACACATGGTAGACAAGTTACCTCAGTGCTTCCAGACTAAGACAGACTAGGAAGAAGGACCTGGCCACTAATTTCCAAGAAAATTGGCCATGAAAACCCTATGAGTAGCAGAGGAGCATTGTCTGATACAGCACCGGAAGGTGAGAGGATGGCCCAAAAAGACCAGGGAGGGTTCCGCTCTGCTGTGCACAAGGTCACTAGGAGTCAGAATTGACTGGACGGGTCTAACAACAAAAGATGTGGAAATAACATGTGTTCATGGATGGATGACTGGATTAAAAAAAATGTTATATATATATATATATACACACACACATATACACAATGGAATATTATTTAACCATAAAAAGAAGGAAATCCTGTCATTTGTGACGACATGAATGGACCTCAAGGGCATTATGCTAAGTGAAGTAAGTCACACAGAGAAAGACAAATACTGTATGATCTCACTTATATGTGCAATCTAAAAAAAACAAACTCAAGACTGTAATAAGATGGGTTTTTTATGCTACTAAGTTTTGTGGTGGCTTGTTATGCAGCAGTGTAACTGATACACGCCCTAAGGGGCCTCATCCTGTAGCACGACTTGAAATATCTCCTGTAAATGCTCATGACTTTGAAATAAACTTTCCAGCCCTGATCTCTTCCCAGACCTCCAGACTTTTAAATCCGATTATCCAAGTGTCTACTCCACTTGGCATACTTGGCCTACTCCACTTGGTATTCAGTAAACATTATCTCAAACTCAACATGACTAAAATAGAAAGCTTGACATTGACCACTGACCCTCAAACTCACTTCTTTCCTCTTCCTCCATCTCTATATACACCTAGTTTTTCAAGCTAAAACTCCTTCAGTCTTGCTTCTTCCTTTTGCCCCCAAGATGGCATCTGATACAAAATCAAGCACTGTCTGCTCTTTCTACAAAGTGTAACTGTAATCTGTCCTCTCCTCTCCATCTCATCTGCCTCTCTCTTAATCCAAGTGATTGTAACCTCTCTTCTCCTCTGCTGCAATATCCACGGGACCAGTTTTCCTGCTTCCACTCTTGTCCTCTTAAAATCCATTTTCAACACAGAAGTCTGTGTTAGTTATCTATTACTGTGTAACAAATTACCCCAAGACTTAGTGGCTTGAAACTCAACCATTTATTATCTCACAGATTCTGTGGGTTAGGAATCTGGGTAGTTTATCTGGGTCCTCTGGCGATGGGTCTCAAGCTCGACTGGGAAGCATCTGCCTCTTAGCTCAGTCATGTGATGTGACAGGATTCAGTTCCTCGGGGGCTGTTAGACTAAGAGCCCCAGTTCCTCATGGACTGTTGACGAGAGGTGTCCCTTGGTTCCTTGTCGCATAGGCCTCTCCATAGAGCATTTCACAACATGGCAGCTGGCTTTATCAGGGTATATGAGAGGGCAAGAGAGACAGAGAACTAACAAGTCACAGGCTTTTGTAATCTAATCATAGAAGTGACATCCTATCACTTTTGTCATGTTCTGTTAGTTACAGGCAAGTTATTAGGTCTGGCCCACACTCAAGGGGAGGAGATTTATACAAACCACAAAAACCAGGAAGTGGGGATGACTGCTAGCCATGTCGGAATCTGCCTACTGCATCACCCCAGAGTGATCTTTTAAAATCATAAATCACATCACGGTGCATCCCTTCTTAAAACCCCCCAGAGGTGGATACATGACATTATACATTTGTCTACACTCGTAGACGTACAAAACCCAGTGTGAAACCTAATGATCATGCTGTGTCAATGTAGGTTCATCCATGGTAACAAATGTACCATTATGGTGGGGATGTTGATAGTGGGAGAGGCTATGCATGTGTGGGGGCAGCAGTTTTATAAGAAATCTCTGCACCATCCTCTCAATTTTTCCGTGAACCAAAAACTACTCTAAAAAATAAAATCTATCAAAAAAAATTTTCTCCAATGGTTTTTATTGCACTTTAGAATGAATTCCAAATTTCTTATTGCCTTACAGAGCCCTACATGTCTAGCCCCCACTTACTTTTCGCACTTCTTATTTTACCACACTTTCTCTCATCCACTTCACTCCAGTCACCTTGGTTTTCCTTCTGTTCCTTGAGTTCTCCAAGTATGCTCCTTCCTTGGGTCTGTGCGTTAGGTCTTCTGCCCTTGGCCCACCTCCCCCCTGGTCTGCGTAGGGATGGCTGGTTCTTCTCACTCAGGTCTCAGCTTCATTGTTACCTCCTCAGAGAGGCCTCTCTGACTACTCAGCTTTGAGTGGATCTCTTGTCTCTATTGCATCAACCTCTTTGATTCTCCGTAGTGCTCTTATCACCGTTTAATATTATTCTTGTTTGTGTATTCATTATTTTATTTGTTATCTGTCTATCTCCTTCTTCCCTCCTGCAAGTAGAATGTAGGCCCCATGAGAGCAGAGACTGTGTCTGCCTCAGCTGCCATTGCCTGCTCCATTCAGATCTCCATTTGAGTCCTGGCTGATGCCTGGGAGGCAAGAGCTTCCTGGGAGCATTCGATCCTGTCAGCTGTGTCCATGGGCACCATCTACCATCCCCTCATATGGGGGGGCCCAAGTAACATCTCTGCTATATTTAGCTGTACTACCCTTGTGGACACTCACCTTTGAATAAATTCCTTGTCTAAAGTCCAGACACCACATGGAACTTGCTTTAGCAGTTCAACAAATGAATAGATTGGATTAACATATTGATCCAATACCAGTTCTAGCCTTGGCTCATTCACTTTACACCAATAAAGCAATATCAATCTCTGTTAGTAGAATAACCAGAGATTTTCTAATACACAATTTCCATGACTAAGTTTATGACAAGAGCTAATGGTTATACTATACTCATAAGGTGGCAGATACTGTTTCAAATGATTTACATGTTTAAACTAATTTAATCATCATAGGACTCCCATGCTACGGGTGAACAAAGTGAGGCAGAGAGAGAGGCTAAGTTGCCCAAGGTCATGCAAGTAGGAAGGGGCAAAACTGGACTCTGACCTCACAGTCTAAGCTTAGAGTCCTTGCTCTTCACTAGTACATGCTCCTGCCACTCATAGTATATGGACTTCTGCAAAATCTGTCCATCACTATTCAACACAGGAAAAGGCTGGCTACTAGATTCATGCAACTCTCACAGATATTTTTTCAAAAGTATGGAGAGCTTGCAGCCTCTTGGTTTGTTTATTGTCTTCATTAACAGTATTTCTACCGTTTTAGTGACTGTTTTTCCACTATCTGGGACAGAGAGAAGAGAAATGTTGAAATGTAAGGAGAGAGATTCTCCAAAGTGTTCTTTGAAGCCATTGTTTTGCCCAGGGAACAGATTATGCCTCTAAATATATCTCAGATCTTCCCTGATCTGTAGTCGTGGGAGGGCTTTCAGAAGTTCTTCTGGCTTTTTGGCAGGAAGAGAACAACTGTTAGCTTGCTTACGACCTAAAAAGTACTCCCTTACTCCCAAGATGTTATTGACTCAATGATACTTCCTGTGTTACACCAGTGAACGCTCCTCTTGGCAGAGCAGGGTTATACTGTGTAATTGCTTCATTCTCCGTCCACGTGGAGCTATACCTGTCCCTCTGGTGCCACTACCCCATCTTGCCCTCCTGCAAACTTCTCTCCACACACATTTTGAGATTTAACAAGTAATTTTCCAGCAAAGAAATTCCTGCTGCCTTGATGATGATGAAGTAGCAGACAACAGGGACAGCACCTGTTGCCAAGTACTGAGATAGAATAAACATCACCCAACTTCCTCTTCCTTCCCTTTTGAGAAGGAATAGCAATATCTTGAAAGTCAGGAAGAAAAAAGTGACCAAATAAAAATGATTAATTGAAAAATATCCAGGGTCGCCCTGGGAGGGCTGTCACTGATGTTGTCTCCGTAGGGAGCCAGCCTCTTCTGCTGGCTGCACATGAAGGACCTGAGCACGGGGGCCATTTTCTTTGGTACATGCTATCTCTGGGTAGCAAGAATGCTATTTTTTGTTTGAGCTGAACATTCACCTGAACAAATAGCAGATGTTGATGAATATTAATTTAGGCTTAGATTAATGCTTCAAAGTGTCAATTTAATTTCTGTTTTACTATTCAGCTCCTGATTGTAATGAGCTACTTCAGGATGTTAGGAGCATACACCTGGCTCGGGGGCAGGGCTGCAGGTCTCCAGGGAGGGGCGCTGGGTCCTCGGGCTTTTATCACTCTACAATGGAGAAATTCCAGTGGAGCCCAGGTGGCCCCCGAAAGTCACCCAGCTGTGCACTGGCCCAGTGGAAAGCTGCAACTCCGCACAGAGAGAGAGAAACACACACACATCAAACAGCCATTTGACCTTCAAGAAAGGCTGGGAGCTGAGCGTGCCCAAGCTGGGCTTCTGGCTTTGAGTGGCACAGGCGGCTGGGTGATTTCCTCATGGTTTCCTTTTGCCCTACCTCAGTCCATTTCTGCTGCTGACTTTTCGAGCTCCTGAGAAACGTAATTCTAATTTGTAATCTTATAGGTCCACATGGTGAGGAGAAGAGAGTATATGTTTGAACTGAGACATGGCAGGGTGTAAACCCCAGCCATGGATCTCACTGGCTTAGGCACATTTCTTAACTTTTCTGAGCCTCAGTTTCCTCACTGAGAAGACTAAATGTTAAATAGAACCATTGAGAAGACTAAATGAGGTGCTTGTGTTCCATGCTTAGCAAGAGCCTGCCACCAAGTAGCACTCAATTAATAAAGTTGTCTTCCCCCTTCCCTTCAGGTGGATGAAGCTATTCTCAAATAATGTGAAAATTAAACTCCTTCCTTATTGAGTTTTCAGATAGCTCTCTGTTATAAATGTTTCTCTATGTTGCCTGATTTCCTAATTCTCTGTGTGTCTTTTTAGCAACTTGGTAAGTAAACATGACAAACGTTTCTATTTTGAGTTTTCTGCCAGAGTAATGTGAATACTATGATTTTTTTTTTAAGAAGGATACGAATGGAACCATATTCCATATTCAACTTGTTCCTCATTGACCTGTGCTGCTGTTTCTCTGTTAGCTGGACAAATAGAATGGATTTTTCCCTCATAAAAAAAAGCACTTTCTGCAGCCCCAGCCTCTGGCCTGCCTGGGACTTGCCTTACCATTTACCTTCTCCCTTCTCCTGCCTTGCCCACTGTCATCCCATAGACACGCAGGTTGTTGGCACATTTCTAACTGTAGTCAAGAGAATCCTGAGTAGACCCAATGTGCAGGATTGCAAAGTTCAATTGTCCTGTTGTTGAAACTGTTTATGGGTGGTTTCAGCACATTCACATGAAACATCCAATTTCAGCAATTCTGTGGATTTCCACCTCCCTCAGGATCTCTTTCTGAACTTAGACGTTATATTAATTTTCTTGGTCTGCTTTAACAAAGTACGAAACCTGGGTGGCTCAAAATAATAGAAATTTATTGTCTTGTAGCTCTGGAAGCCAGAAGCTCAAAGGCAAGGTGTTGGCAGGACCATGCTCCTTCTGAAGTTTATAGGAAAGAATCCTTCCTTGCCTCTTCCAGCTTCTGGTGGTGGTCATTGATCTTTGGTGTTCTTTGGCTTGTGGTAGCATAATTCCAATCTCTGCCTCTGTCTTCACGTGACATTCCTCTGTGTCTTCACAGCATCTTCTCTCTGTGGACGTCTGTGTCCAAATTTCCCTTTTTCATGAGGACACTAGTCATATTGGATATGGTCCCAAACTAATGACCTCATCTTAAATTGGTTAAATCTATAACAACTCTATTTCCAAATAAAGTCACATTCTGAAGTAGTGGCGTTAGGACTCCAACATATCTTTTTTGGGGGCAGGGAGGGGACACAAGTCAACTCATAACATATATAAATTACTTCTCTTCTTTTTCCCTCCTTGGGGCTCTGGTCAACCTTTTTGGATTTTTACCTTGGTTTCAACCAAAATCAACGAAGTCCTTCACGATCTGGCCTTTATTCAGTTGTTCATTCATAAAAATATTTATTTAGCACTTACAATATGCCTGGTCTGGAATTTTTATATCTATCATCTCATTGAATTTTCAAACATCCTAGAAAGCTGGGTATCATTATTCCCATTTTACAAAGGAGAAAACAAAAACCCATATAAATTAAGACAGTTGCCTATCTTCTCACAGTTGGCATCAGAGCTCAGTGTTTGCGCTGAGGGCTTCTGACTTTGAGACTATTGCATCAGGTCAAAACTGTATTGACCCAGCGACAATCTTTACTTTCTATTCAACTGTTGCATCTCCACCCTTGACTCTAAGAAGTCCTGCCTGTCCTTGATCTCTTGTCTCCCTCAACATTCTCTAGTCACTCTCTGTCTACGTCTGGCTATTTCAGTGACTTTGACCCCTGCCCTCACAGTCAGTCCAGCAATATTGGCTCCTACTGGTTACTTTCTCCCTTGACCTTCTGTTTTATTACCTTTCAAGGAGTTTTCTCTTCCCTGCTCTCCTCCCTTTTGTTTCTCTTGATTCTTTGTTCTCTCAGTTCTTTGAACACTGCAGCCTCCTGACTCCTGGTGCCATTCATCTACACCTAAATATAGCTGGCAGTCTCTATCCTCTACATTTATACACTCTGGACATCAACGTAGTTCCTTAGCATTTCTTCTTGACACACCTCTGTTTTTACAAAGCAACACTCACAGCTTGCGATGTATTTTAAACAGCCTTAAGACACCACTTCATCCTTGAACCCAGTCCAGTTCCCTACCTCTGCTGCTTCTTCCAAACATGACACAGGTCCCTGGGGGACACTGCACATTCTTTCCCAAGCACTGAGAGGTGGCCTCCTGCTAATGTGATTGTGGGGCGCTTTTTCAACAAAACTTAAGGAGTCTAGATGTCTGACTGCTCTTCTAATGAGCTTAGTGCCCTCCCTGGGAGAGCTGCTTGAATTCGTTTGAAAGATTACCTGGCTGATAGGTCTGCCTGTTAGAACGGCTACCCCGAACTATCCTAGGAAGATGAAAACCTAGCCTTTTAAAAAAAACCTTCAGAAACGGTGGTTAAGTAACTCCCTCAATAAAATTAAAAACAACTCCCAATTACAGGCTCCATATTTGCTTCTGTCTGCACCGGACCAGCTCATGTCCTGAGTGATCTGATCTTCTCTATAACTTTTTGTCCTTTTTAGCTTTTTAGGTACTATTTATATGCTGGAAAATGTCAGATCTAATTCCCTCACATTGGTGCCTTGCCCAGGCTCCAGAGCTATATTTTTAGCTACCTGCTATCCACCTGGATAGCCAGCAGGTACCTCTTACTTAACTGTCCTCCATCCCGGCTGAGTGTCCTCTTCCTCCTCTAGTCTGTATTTCAGTGTAGACCAGTGTTACGTCCTCCGTCCCTAAGCTATGCACCATCATCCCTAGCTCCGGGGCCAATCAGTTAACACACCCTGCCATTCTAGCTCCAAAACATCCGTATATCTGCCTTCTGCTCATCCTTGTTCTCAACATTCCTCACTGACCTTGAGCCCCTTTAGCTGTTCTTTCTCTCCAGTCTCTCTTTATTCCAATTCAAATAGAATTTCTCAAAAAAAGTAAAGTTGACCACATGGCTGTCTTGTTTTGAAATTGCTGCTGGCTTCCCACTGCCTGGGATAGATCTCTAAACTCCATCAGTTGTCATTGCTGGCCGTCACAGATCTGACTATGACTGACGTCTCAGTCTTCAAGTTCACTCTCCCTCCCCTCTGCCCACCCCGAGCACGCCAAACTTCTGCCCAATGGGGCTTCTCATTGAGTCTCAGTATTTCTGCATACTTTCTTCCCTCCTTTACCTGACAAATGGCTTCTTGCCTTAGTGAAGTGGATAGTAATTCCCCAAGCCAGAGTTGGTAGCTCTCTCTACTGTACTCCCATGGCACTTTGTCTATTGTTGTATGGCACCATGCTAGGTTTTACAATAATTTGTGTGTTCTCATTTGCCTCCTCCATTAGATAATGAATTCTGCAGAAGCTGGTACAGTGCCTGGCATTCCATGGGAAAGCACAAATATATATATGTCTTTTTTTTTGGTGAGGAAGATAGGCCCTGATGAGCTAACATCTGCTGCCAATCTTCCTCTTTTTTTCCTCCCCAAAGCCCCAGGACATAGTTGTGTATCCTAGCTGCAAGTCATTCTAGTTCCTCTATGCGGGATGCCACCACAGCAAGGCTTCATAAGCAATACGTAGGTCCCTGCCCAGGATCCAAACCAGCAAACTCTGGGCCGTTGAAGTGTAGTGCATGAACTTAACCACTTGGCCACGGGGCTGGCCCCATCACAAATGTTTTTCAATAACTGAAAGCTTCGTAACATCGAACTCAACTCTGTGTCTTTTTATCTTTTCTTCCTTTCTCTTCATTCTTCCTTTCTTTTTTCTTCTCTAGAGAAGGATCTGATTATCAAAATCTGCATTGTATAAGCTATAAATAAATATATATAAGTAAACAAATAAACAAGCTGGGGTTAAAAAAAAAAAAAAAGAAGAGAGTGGGACAAAGTCAAGGATGGCTTAGTACCTCACCTGCCTGCCTGGGGTGGTGCAGGTCTGGAGGAGGGCTGCAGGACTTGTTCTGAGCTCCCCAGCAGCCCAGACAAAGAGTACAAGGTTTATTTGTACAATTATTAGTACCCATATAAGAGAATACTGCTCTGAGGAAGAACAGTAACTCTAAGTCTTGAAACCCAAGAGAAACTTCTCAGAAGGGTACCATGTAACTAGAGAATGCCACCATCCTCTCCCTCTGATAAATAGCCAGCACGTGGCAGGATGATTCCTGGCTGAGCGATGGGACGGATATATTTGCCTGGCCTACATGAATGAGTGTTAATTAAGAAATGTGAATATATTTCTTCTTGGTCAGTGTCTGATAAACAGGAACAGGAAAAAGAGTGGAGAGGGCAGGGTCCTGACCTCCTGACTAAAAGCCCTGACAGTTTCCCTCACTCATTCATTCATCAGGCACTAATTCTTAATTGAATGTCTATTTTATATAAGGCCTTATGGAGAATTTCTCCTCCACCTCCTACCGTGCAGTCTCTTCCATCCTAGGCTCGGCTGGAAGGTATATTACCATATATCAGCTCTTTCAATCAGAGGCCAAAGGACGCATCTGCCTAAATTGCTTTGTACAGGATTTGGCACTCAAGCTGGAGGTTTTTCAGCGGCAGCTAATGGTCGTCATAGGGAGGAACAAAAAGGCTCTTGGACATGCTTCTCTTTGAGCGTCCAGGGAACATTTTCTGGCTCTGGAAAGACTGCTTTCACAGAGCAATTTTAGCCATTATCAACTGAGAATAAAACCTACTTTACAAAATTAAATTAGCCAGTCTTCCCTCCCAGATTCATTTTTCCTCCTTTAGCGTAGTGAAACCCATCTCTATTTAGCAGGCCATGTAACCTCTCCTACCTCGTCGTTCAAATCATTTAGCAAAATAAAAAGGCTTTAAAAAAGGAGGTTGCAAATATAAACACGAGCACAATTAAGATCTCAACTCCATTACATTAATATAACTACTTTGCATGGAGTTCATTATGATGCGCATTAGGCTTTTAATGTTTTCTCCAGTTTAGTGCCATCCTTAGTTAGAAGGAAACATCGTGCTATAGGAAACAATTGCCTCTTGGGTTGGAAAATGGTCTGAATAGGATTCCATTGTGATTAATTAAGCTCATACACGATAAAGTAGAAAGAACCAAACAGTTGTTCTTCAAATTGACAGCATATTCAGTGAACAAAAAAAGATTTATAACACTAAATTTAAATTTTCCTGATGTAATAATATATTATGGAAATTACTCATCCTTTTTTTTTTCTTTTTGCTGGAAACATGGTGAGCCCTCATGTGTTTTTTTTCCTATGCAAAGAATAGAGACACAAACAAGAATGCAGGAAAGAGAAGAAAAGAAGGCTTAATGAGCAAGTGCAGGCATGATAATATGGAGATAAGCCTTTATTTTCTCTCCATTACCCTCAAATTATTTCCTGAAAACATTTCATCTGACAATTCTTCTTTGGAGTCAGCTCTAAATGTGTGCTACTTCATGAGGAGGGGCGAGGCATCATTCTCCCTGGATAACAGCCCTTCTTAAGGAAATCATTCTCCAAATTGAAAAGCAGCTCCCTCTCCTTTCAGTTCATCTGTGGCCTGAGCCATGCTCTGCTCCAGGCAGCCGGTCCTTCAGGAAATAACCATTGTCAAGCCTTAGAATACAAGGCAAGCCCCATCAGAGACGTTAGAAACCTATAACTAACATGTCTGAAAAGAGCATAATGAGCTCTGCTTTGAAAACGTTGTCTCCACTCAGTCTCTCCTTCCCTCCCTCTCTATTTTGTCTTTATCTTGTCATTCTGTCTCCTCAGTTCTTTCTTTGTATCTGGGACTCTCTGTGTGTCCGTCCATCCCTCCTCGGTCCATCCATCCATTCCTCTCCCTTACCCCCACCTCATCCTGGCCCCCTTCTCTGCTAACTCTCTCTCTCTCTTTCTCCCTTACACTCCCCTCCTCTTAAATTCTGAGTCTCGGTTGCAATCACGATCCTGGATGCCAAATAAAGAGTGATGGCACATGTCTCTGGAGAGTGTCTTCTATTAACTGGCAAGACTCGGGAACTGCTGTTAATGAATAAAGGCAGCTCCCTAGGGTCAGCCTGGTCCACTCGGGCAGCACATTCAAATACTTTTCATCATCAAGAAACTCAGATGTGCCTCCAGCGCCGATTTCTTGTCTGACAGAATGATGCATCCAAGGTTGTGGCAGGATCAGTGTGATGCTTAAAAAGTTACCTCTCTTGTGACCTCCTTTGTCCACACTGTCATGGCATAGCCCTCAGTGACCTGGCTAGAGAGTAAGATGGGCCTATGGTGGATGAGGACACAGTTTAAATTTTCCCTTGTCTTTAGGAAGCGCTGAAACATCTTCTACGTTTGGGAAGAAAGCTGACTTCTCACAGGAGACTGGCGGTTTTCTGATAAAGAGCCACTGGGCTAAGACACTCATAATCATCCTTGTTTGCTCCAGATGTGCAGACCTGAGAAGCAGAGTTACCAAATCATTCTTAAATCCAAAGAGATGAAACACGATAGAATCTTTATTCATTTGGCAAGCTCGACCAGCCCTTTCTGAGCTTGTGGGGAATGTCTGGAACGAATGTATCAACACCCATGGTCCAGCTGCTGCTTCTGATTCCTGACCCTTTCTCCCTCTGAAACCTCACAGCCCTTGTTTTACAGACTTTGCAAGACGGTTAAAATAATTGATTTTTTGAAAAATATATAAAATAAAATCTAAACCCAGGTTTCAGCCTTCTCCATCTTTGAAGCATAGAGAAAAAGAGTTAAAAATACTTTTTAAAGTCAAGCTATTAGTAGATTTGTTAGTTCCTAAGAGTGTAGTCATTTACTTTTTTTGGTTTTCAGCCCTTGGTGTCATCTGTAAAATTAGAAAAAACGAGACTTGGAATACCTCAGGTCGGTTCAGTTAAAAATATATTTATTAACTATTATGTATCAAGTACTGGGATCTTGGGGTGAGTAGGACATGAGTCTTGCCCTCAAAAAGGTTACAGTCTTCATGGGCCTCACAGGGATTTTGTAAGGGAAGTGCTGAATAAATGTTACCTCTCTTCCCCGCTAATTACAAACATCCCACATCTCACCTTCACCCTGGTTTAAGGACTCTCTAAGCACAGCGGGCAAGCATACATTAGAATCCTTCCTTAGCCTAGATTCTTCAGTTTCTTCCTGCTTCTTTTGGGGTCTCCTTGGTAGAGCAGTAGCACCTCTGTGCTCACATATACCACTTTGCGTATCCTTTTACCTCCAAATTGTGAGCAGGGATGTTTGTTGAATGATTGAATGAATGAATGAGGGCCTGGATCGATTTTCAATTATTTTTATTAATCTGTCTTTTACTTTGGGCTCTATGAACTTTTCCACGGAGGGAGGGCCATGTCTCTCTCATCTTTGTGTCCCCAAATAATATGTGTTCTCAGAAACTCTTCGAGTTACATTCAATTTCATGCCCCTTTTTTTGGTCGGAAAGGAATGTTTTTCTCCTTGCCCTCATTCCAGAAACACTGGGTGTGGGGTTGTTGTGAGGCCATATAAAGTGTGGATCCCAGTGGATCTGAGTAGCTTAGAAAGGAAGTGGTTTGGAGGGTGGGAGGTGGCAGCCATAACACATCCATGAACAAACATGACAGTATGTCTCTGGTCTGGGTGTTCTGCTCTGAAGCATCTCTGCAGAGGCCAACTCTTAGCAGCAATTGAGTGAGCAATTTTTCTTCTTCTCCTACCAGCTGAGAAGTGAAGGTGTTGTCTGCCTTCTGGCTTCCCATGAACCTTCAGAGCGTGCCTCTCTCCCAGTTGGAGAGATCCTGTATCAATCCTCTGTAGCTACTTGTTCCTTAGCTCCATGAAGTTCCTTCAGGCCTCTCCTCCCTTCCATCTGCTCTGAATCTCCCTATACATAAGCTCCTCATGGTTCCCACCTCTTCAGGCTTCTCATTTTGTTTCACTGTTCTCTTCTTGCTTGGCTTAGATGTGGTAGGCTGAGTTTGGAATATTTGCTTTTTGACTGACTTGAAAATTCTTAGGATACTACTGGTATAAATGGCCTTTAAAGTTTGCTTCTTGACAGTGACCCAGAGGCATCTCATCCTACTCTCATCTCTGGTTCATGGGATGCAATACCCTAGACCCCTTTACTTTGTGCTGTATCCATGGCAAAAGATGCAATTTCCCTAGGATAGATTGTTGTTCAGACTGGTTCCGGCTTTCAGAGTTGTAGGGGCAAGACTGTGGGTGAATCTAAGATAAGCATCTCTCAGTCTCAGTCATAGGGTACACAACTACCCCTACCTTCATCCAGGTGCACAGGGCTAAGAAGTTTGTGGGTACCATCTGCATCTCCCTGATAAAGACATCCAGAAAGTTCAAATGCTGGTTCCTAAAAGGAGCTGGGGAATGCCATAAAGAACCTCTTTGGGATAACAAATTAGTGAGAGTGCTAGCCTCATTAAAAAAGAATTTCTAGAACAGGACAAATTTAAGGAGATGCATCTGACACTGGACTTTTAAAGTCATCCCTCCACCCCTAGCATTCAGCTCAAGAGAAGACAGCCTCAAGAGCAAAGGAAGCAAAATCCAAGGCTCTATGAGATTGGCTATGCAATGCTTTCTCATTTTTTCAGGTCACTCCTTAGACTTTGGGAAGCCATCCTTGATACCTGAAGGCTGGGTTATGGGTCCTTCTTAAGTGCCTGCTTAGCACACTGTGCTATCCTTTCTGTGAACACCTAGCACACCACAGGGCCCATGTCTGTGAGACTGTAGGAGCACTGAGTGCTGTTTACAGAGAGATACCAGGCACTTGGTGAGGACTTGCTGAATGAATAGAGTAGGTAGCCCTTTCATAGCATGGGTAGTCCACTCTACAAAAAACCCTGCCACCTCCAAATGTCTCCCAGGGAACTTGTGCCCAGAATGTGACTGGTGAGTATTGACTCTAGGATTTAATTTTTTTCTCCAAAATTCTTAAGCAAACCCTGTGAATGAGCACAGCACCTTCTCCTCATGAATTCCTGAGGACTGCCTACCCTAGCTCCTGGCAACATCTTCAGTGTGTGACAGTTCCCTTCCTATTGCATGCAAACTACCCTGGAAAAAGTGGCATTTTAAAATGTCCAACTGGACTTAGATAACAACTACTCTGGAGAAACTTGTGGTAAAGGTCGTTATATTAGGAAAGAACACAGAGGGAGCTAAATGAGTTAATATTTGAAAAGCACATAGTTAGCACTATATAATGTTTGCTAAATAAATAAAATATTACTGCTGCTATTATTATTATTAGACACTAAGACATCACACAGACCAGAACATTATTTCCTAAACCATCGAAGTTCTGATATTTTAAAGAAAAAAATATACTTTACATTTTGGAAGCCCCAAAATAAAACATGAAAGTACTCTTGGCTCGAGGTTTATTCTATTTAACACCTTTCAATAGGGCAACATCTGGATGTTATCATGGCTTGGCAAGATGAGATGCCGAAATTACGAATTCTGGAAATGCTGTGCATTAGGCACTCTTGTCTTTTCCTGTAATTGCCTTAAAGATATAAAAGAGCCTGATTGTAATAACTCCCCTAGAGTAACTATTCTTCATTTCTATTCTGCAAGAGAAGATAGCAGGAAGTGGGATCACTCTAAGGGTATGAGCAAGGAGAGAGGGGAGCTAATCCTTGAATATGTGTGCCCTGCATCTCAAATAAGTACTGAACAACAGTGTGAAAGGATTACTGGTAATCTTATATATATATCCCTTAACCTATTAACTGTAATAATTGTTGCACCAAGATAAGAAGCCCCTAAGTATTCCAGGCTAGGTGGCCCTAGGTCAGGAAGCATTTATTATATATTTCCTAAAGTCCTGTTCCCCAGTGATAGGGATGGAAATTTGGCAGACCGGGTCTCCCCTTGTCAAGCAAGTGAAATGGTTGTTTCATTTTTAATCTGGATCCTTTGCCCTAAGAGATAAATCTGAAGAGTGCTGTTAAGGATGTGCTGAATTGGGCTCCTGGTGATGGCTGTGGGAAAGGGAGAAAGATACAGCAGCCTGGGACTACATTCATTGCCATGAAACTGCAAGCCTTTGAGAGTGAAACAGGTAGAGACAGCCATTTCTGAGACTTAAACCAGGAAAAAAGTTTGTCTCAAACGTGTCTTGAATTCTTTCAGGCAACTTCCATCTCTCATTTTAGGGAACGTGTTGAAGGCCTTTGGGCTGAGCTTGTTGATGGGAAAACTGAGAACTATTATGGCTTGGTTTGCTTTACCTCTGGGTATCATGAAGCCTAGTGGGCAGTGAAATGGGTGCTTCCCATTGTAGTTGTGGCCCAACAGCCCTAGTTGTAGGTGAGCTGCAGCAAACCAAGTTGAGTGAGGTATGTCTGAGCAACCCCTGGTATCAATGGCCAAACACCACATCCGCCAAGCACAAAGGCATGCAAAAGTTTAATCCTTATTGGGTCATCTGGTCCACGGGGATAGCCAAACTGTGTTCAGTCAGGAGACGGAACACACAATAGTAATTTGAACTGGGTGAACTTAATACTGCATGTAAGTCATTAACTAGTTAAAGGATATGACCTACTAAGAAGTATAAAGGGAACTTTCAAGAATACAGGGATAAGATATACGGAGCAGTCATTACTTACAGGGCTGAGAGAAAGTGTGCAAGAAAGGAACAAACTTGGAAGGGGCACTCTTCCTCACCACCAAGGCTGTGATTCATCCATGTGGTCCAGTAGAAGGCAGAGACGTTCACTGAGGTGATGCAGGCTGGGCTGGCGAACAGGAAACCGCCTGCTGGAGTGTGTGCAGAAAGAACTTGTAGGAGAGTTTGCACACCACTGTCAAGGGAGCAGCCGGTAGGCAAGGAAGCTATATGCCACACTCTGTAGGAAGAAAGGTGCTGGAACACGGAAGAGAAGCCTCTTCCTCTGCAGTCCCCCCCCTCCCAGTGCCCTCCACTGATAAGGCCTGACATAGGTACCCCCTCACCAAAGATAAATGTTTTACTGAGTCCAGCACCAGTATCTCCAAGCAGAGCAGAGACGGGTATATTTGGTGCTTAGACATAATAAATTGATAACTGGAACAGATGGTGAAGTAAAGGTTGGTTTGAAGAGGGGAGAATCTGGAGGCTAGAGTCGCTAAGGCACAGGTAAGTCATGATGTTTGACAGGATGGTGCACTGACCTTGGTCCTGAAATGTAACTAGCACAGTGGGGATGGAAGGGAGGGAGGATTAGAGTGGTAATGATGAGGTAGAATAGATAGGACTGAGGAGAGGGAGACATGTGAGAGGGAAGCATCAGGGTTGCCCCTAGTTTTGATGGCCTTCATAACTGGGAAAAAGAACAGGTTTGGGTTTGAGAAGAAGAGAATGAATTCCGTTTTGGACATGTCAATTTATGGTACCTGTAGAATAGCCAGACAAGATTCAAAATTTTCTGGGAAAAGCCCAATGGGTTCAAGTCTGTAGTGGGGCTATGGATTTCCACAACTGCTACAAAACTTGCAGACAAAGAAAAGGAATGAAAAACAAATTTCCACCTTAAGAAGAAGTTTTTTAAAATTCTCATTCAGAAATAAACTTTTTTCAAATTCATAAAGACCTTACAAAATTTCAACTAAAGCTTGGAACTATATTACTTTTTCTTCAAAACATACTGAAGCTTTAATTCAGGCTAAGGATCAGTATTCAAGTTCTGTGTGTCTGTGTTTGTGTATATTTGTGTGTCTATTTTGGTGTGTTTTTGTTGTTGTTTTGAACAGAAAGAAACTTTTTTTATATGTATGCAATTCCCAAATAAATAAAGTTTCTGTATTAAGCAGTCTAGGAAAAACAACAATGGGAAATTTGAACACTGTCTATTTTATGATATTAAAGCTTTTAACTTAATGATAATATTCTACTCTTTTAAGAATTTATTGCAGGTCAAAAGTTGGTTATACAAACATGTATAAACACAAAGGAAGGAGATGGGGTTAATGGGCTGAGAAAAAACCAATATAATCCTCCCCTGCCATTCATTTCTTGTGCCACATCATGGCACTTAATTGTATTTTGTGTCTAGTTGTTTCTTGTATTTAAGGTCTGCTTCCTTTTCTGTGCTAAGTTCCTAGAGGTTAGGAGGCATACCATATGTTGTTTACCCTTCACAATTCAATAATAGGTTCTCAATAAAGACCTCCTTTTTATTCTTCAATGAATGCTTATTAACATCACTCTGAGCCACTACAGGCCTATGTCATCCTTGGAACCACCATGAAAAATATGCAGTACATTTCCTTGAGGAGGTCATGATTTAAAGGGAGAAAAACATAAAGAGAGCCATTTTGATAAAATATGGTTAGGTGCTGAAAGCAATAATCTTTTCTCTAAGCAGACACTTCAATTCTGAGTGAGTCTTTGGACTAACAAACCGGGAAGTGCTATCTGTTCTTTACACCAAAGTTTGTGAGCTGCCTGAGTATCACACCGTGTGGGCTAATCAGAACTCCAGTAGTGCTTGCATGCAAAATCAAATGAATGTTCACATATATATGGAATTATACTGGAGGGAACATCAGAATTGTCTAAAGCTTTATAAACTTGACAAGAACATTGGGAAGATTAACAAGTTAATATTTCACAAAATGCTTTGAAGATAGAAAGTGCCAACATAAGTGCTAATTATTATTATTAGCCCCATGACCTTTTCGCTTTTCCCTTTACTGTTAGATCTATCATAAAACTTCTTAACTTCAAGGGAAATTATTTTTCTTTAGATGAGCATTTTTTTATGAAGTCAAATGTTAATATATGCATTTATGGAAATACCATTTCTTCCATTTTTCTTTTTATCCTCCCCAGGGGGCAGAGGTGGTGTCATTTATCTATTCTGCAAGGTGCCTAGAAATGCAGGGCACATTTTGTCACTCTGTAAGTATATTGGCAATGGCTGGATTACCTTTAGGAGGAGGAAAATGTATATTTAGAATCCTAGCTATGACTACAAACTAGTAAGATTGAAAAAAAATCAATCAAAACTTAGGTAGCTAAAGAGATTTGCATTTTGAAGTGGTCACCAGGGGCCACTGTAGAGTTTCTTCTCCCTAGGATGCTGACATTACTCCAAATATTTGGCTCTCCTCTTTTGGAATTGCTTTCAGAAGCACTTCTACAAACCATTTTAAGAGCTAGTGTCATTACTTCGTGTCACATCTTATATATGAAAAGAGCATGAGAGACCAAAAGTGTGAAACATGCCCCAAGAGATGGCTCTGTATTGGTGTGTGTAAGGCTCAGAGAGTTAATGAGTTAGAAACTCATTGCAATAATATGAAGCAAACCATCCTAATGCAATAAATGCCCATATAAGCTCGAGAAAATTTCAAATACAAACATTGAGAGGTTTTAGAGAATTTTAAAATTTAGATTTTCTGTTAAATTTGGTTGCTTGGGGAAAAAAATCAAAACTACACTTAAAAGATATTTGCTGAAAAAGGAAAAGAGGCAAACAAAAATAATAACAACACACACACACACACACACACACACTCCCCTCTACCCCTCTCCTTTCTTTTTCTAGTAGCTTTACCAGATCTTCTGAAAAACCTACTCAAGAGCCACCCCCCACCTCCAGGCTTATTTCCTTCTCCTTTCTTCCACCACAGGCAATGATAGCCAGAAATTTTTGGTTACTTTCCACATTTTTCTAATCAATCTGATTTGTTGCCAGTAAAGAGGAGGAAAGAGAAATAGATAATTGGTAGCTGGAACATAGAGTTGGCTCAGTAGTCACAGGCTTTTATTCCTTTCCCTATCTCATGCATCTATTTAATACTTGTATTGGTTTACTAGGGCTGCTGTAACAAAATACCACAAACTAACAACAGATATTTATTATCTCACAGTTCTGGAGGCTGGAAGTCTAAGATCAAGGTGTGAGCAGGGTTGGTTCCTACTGGGGGCTGTGAAGAAGAATCTGTTCTATGCCTCTCTCCTAGCTTCTGGTGGTTTGCTGGCAATCTTTGGTGTTCCTTGGCTTGTAGACACATTGCCCTGATCTCTATCATGATGTTTGTTTAGTATTCTTCCTGTGTGCATGTCTGTCTTCACATTTCTCCTTTATTAATATACGAGTCATGTTGGATTAGGATCCAGTCTGATGACCTTATTTCCACTTGATTACCTCTATAAAGACCCTATCTCTGAATAAGATCACATTCTGAGCTACTTGGGGTTAGGACTTCAACATATAAATTTTGGTGGGGGGAACAAAATTCAACTTATAACAAGTTGAGAGTGGAGGTGTAGAGAGCAATGAGAATGTGGGGAAACAGCAAGTCTAACAGCTTGATCTTTGGCACGATGGCACGTATGAACAGGAAGTCATTCTCACTTTCACAAGTTGCCATATTTATAAGGGTCTAGGGTAAGAAATCTTTATCATATCCATCTCAGGTAGATTTCCATGACACTTTTCTTGTACCTGTCTTATGACACTTACAATTTTCTACCTTGTACTACAGTTTTTTATGTACACAATTTATCTCCCCTGTAAAAATATAAACTCCTTGAAAGTAGTCTCCAATTCATATTTGTTTCTATTCCTTGACCTAGCACAGTGCCTTGTACATAATAGATCCCCAATAAATTGTCATTGCATCTAGGAATGACCATTCAGGCTTTATAGTTACAAGGATCAAATAGAGCACAAACTCACTGTCAAGCACTGTATCAGCCAGGATAGGTTAGCTTGTGCTGCAGGATGAAACAACTCCAAAATTCTCAGTGGCTTAGTATGACAAAGTTTGTTTATTGCTCAAGCAAAATCTTCTGCAGATCCAGGCAGTTCTTCAAGGTGGTCATAATCAGTGTGGGAGCAAAAGATCCTAGGCAACTCAGCATGAGACTTCAGAGTTTCCTGTGGCAGGGTAAGGGATCATGGAGAAGCCAGTACTGGATCTTGAATGCTTCAACTGAAAAGTGACACACATCACTATACTCCCAGCCTGTTGGCCAGAACTAGTCACATGACCTTTACCAACTGCAAGAGCCTAAGCAGCATTGTCTTCCATGTGTCAGTAAGGGAAGGAGGACTAGAAATGTAGCTGAACACTAGTAAAGTCTACCTCAGGCACTTTTTGCCTTTTAAAAAGTGTATCTTATAGCAGCATTGTGTTTTATATGGCATTTGTTGAGCCCTTACTATGTGCCAGGCAATGTTACAAAGGATGGTAGTCCAACAGTGAAAAAGACAGACTAGAGGCTACATTCCAGTGTGGGGTGAGGATAACAAAGGAGCAACCAAATAAATAAATGAGATATTAGCATACAGTGATAGATGCTATAAAGAAAATAGAGCAGGATAATATGATGGAGAATAACTTCCCTGTGATTTCAGCATCAGTATGTTCTAAGAACCTTAATCTTCTATTGGAAAGTTAGTGCTCACTTCTGCTTTCTCATATAATTAAAAATGTAATATAGTCATTCTTATACCATATTATATTAATTGAAACCCAATTGAACAGAACCTTCAAATTACTGGAACTTGGAACACTTCAACATATTTTTAGATATTAAAGTCAAGTGATGAGAATATTAAGTCACATAGAATATTTGTAAAAAGAAAAAAAATTAAAAAATGGAAGCACACAGACCTGTTTCAGTTGGACATTGCTGTATAATAAACCACCCCAAAATTTAGCAGTTTAAAACAACGGCAATCGTATATTTTCTCATGATTCTGCAATTTGGGCATGACATGGTGGAGAAGCTCATCTGTGCTCCATGTCTGTTGGTCTGGAATGTCTTAGATGTCTTCATTCTTCATTGATGACTTGGTTGGATGACTGTAATTGCTGAGGCTACTTGCACATCTCTACACCTCTGCAGGTTCTCCAAGTGGCTATGTTGGGCTTCCTCACAATATGGCAGCTGGGTTTCAAGGTAGAGCATTCCAAAAGAATAAGCCCAATACTTAAGTGCTTATAAAGACGTTTCTTGCATCTCACTTGCTAATGTCCCATTGACTAAAGCTGGTCACATGGTCAAGCCCAGAGTCATGGAGCTGCTGAGTGAGAGACAGCTCTACAAGGGCATGATGGGAGGCATGGTTCACTGGGAGCTACCTAATTATTTGTCTATCACTGTCAACTCTCTGGACTCTAATAATTATTCCATTAAAGACAATACACTCTATACTTTCTGAGACTCCCAAATTCTCATTCCATTACAGCACCAGGTTCAGGCTTGAAGTTGAATCTCATCATCTAAATCAGGCCCAGGTGAGGATGAGGTTTCTAGGTATGACTCCTTTCAATCTGAATACCTGTGAAATGAATAAATAAGTCATCTTTTCCCTTCCTATCTACCCCCAGCAACATATAATTATAGTGCAAGGACAGACAAACTGCAATAAAAGCACTCACTCAAAAAGGGGGAAGTAGGAGAAATACAGCAATCACTAGTCCTTAGCAAATCTGAAATGTAGTTGGGTACATATTGCCAGTTTCTTGGTTAGGGCTTAGTTCTGATATCTGGTAGTGGTTTTCTATGGCTCATGATTGCAGCTGAGTTGCTTTTTCAGTCTTCATCCTGCTCATAGAAGGTTGAGATCACAGAGACTTCTTTTCATTTTGAAATTCAAATTTCGTTTTGAAATGCCTCTATCTCTTTTAGTCCAATGTGGCAATGTTTGATTTAGTAGAATTCTCTTAAAAACGTTGTGGGTTTCTAATAAATCTTATTATGGGGGTCACTTCATTAGGGTAGCTTTGTCATACCCATAAAGCTCTTCAAGACTGACTCCTCTCCAGTTTTGTCTGCAAGTGAGTGTGCTGTGGGACAATGCCCTTAATATTCTTAGAAGGCATTGTTGTTTTTCTTTTTCCCCCTAGCTTAGAGAGTCTGTGAATTCTGAGCACTCTTAGAAAGATTTTGTCTAGCCAAGAGTTTATGAGGCAGTACCCTAAATCTTTCTGAGTTCTCGTAAGCAACACCCTTGATTCGTCCTTTACTTTGAGGTCCCATTTTACTGGTAGTGTCCTGGATTTGATGTTTTACCTGAGGCAATTTGTTACTTTGACAATATTTTCCCCAGACGCACTGGGGATGACAATTAGTTTTACTTTTGAACCCCAAAGTCCTTTATGTTTTCTTTAAATTCTGCTGGAAAACTGAACAGTTAATTCTTTAGCTCATCTTACTCCTCCCATAACTTACCTTAAGCAAATAAAAGACACCAGGTGCTATTTTCGACATTCTGCAAGGATCCTTTGCTGGATCTGCAAGCTAATTTGGTGTCCTTTCTATTTTCCATGTTACTGTAGGTGGCAGTTTTTTGCTAATTAATCTGCCCGGACATTCCTTGGGTTTTCTTTTTTCCAGGTTCCAAAAACAATTTCCCCACTGTCACTAAGTGCCTTCTTGAAGTTTACAGGGTTTCTCTGCCCACCGTACAATTTCAAATCCTACATGTTTTAGGTTGTTGTTGTAGCAGTACCAATTCTAATTTTCTGGGTACCAATTCTAATTTTCAGGTACCTTAAGTGACTGTTTTACTAATTTTTTTGCCAGCATATACCTCAAGTTGCCTTTTCTCCAGCTTCCAATAGCTATTGCTTCACTGCCTTTCCATTCTCTGCTAATGCAGAAGAACAAACAAAAATTTCTTCCAAGTTATTTCCTTAGGGCAATAAATGCACATTAATTTGATCCCCTATATCTTTTGAATCAACAGTTGCAGCACTGAATAGCTGTAATTGCAGTTATTAAAATTTCTCAACTGCCAAAGGTTCAGTTCTCTTAGACTTCGAAAAATTTACAATCAATAGTTTTCTTCTTCCCTTCCCTTCCTTCCTTCCTCTCCTTCCTCCCTCCCTTCCTTCCTCCCTCCCTTCCTCCCTTCCTCTCTCTCTCTCTCTTTCTTTATTTGTTTCTTCATTCATAAATTACTGAGTATTTCCTATGAGCCAAGCACATAGTATTTGGCATCGAATACAGAAATAAGTAAAACAATTTGTTTGCTTGTATGAAGCTTATACTCTAGTGAGGAACTTATTCCTCAGTTATCCTAAAAATCAAACGAACCAGAAAACCCATTGTGGTTATTTGATAACCCAAGTGAGAATTTCAAAGTGAAAGAAGTTTGTCTTTGATTCATCTCTCTTCAGTTGTTGGTAGACTCCTCCCCACCTTTGGAAATTCTGTCCCTGGGGTCCGCTGTTGATACATTTTTGTTTCTTTTTTAGAAAGGCTTTGTCCTCAGCTTGATTTCCCCAGAAAGGGCCTCAGGATCCATCCATAGTGTTCCTGCCTTTCTTTACACTAATACACATATCTCTACCTTCTTTGGTTCTTGCAGGGCCTTACTTTTGACTCAGATTCTCCAAATTCATTTCCATAACATGATATTGGTAGTTACTGCTTTTCCTAGTAATATAGAAGCATTCAGATAGGGATTTTCTAGAGCTGTGATGCCTCAATGAAAAGACTGCCTAAAATTACGCTTGGGCTTGTGATGGAGACATGTAAGGTAAACTGACCTTTCAGGCTTCCTTAAGTTGCTATGGCAACTTCACATGGCTTCTGTACCTCCTGAGAGTCTCCGTGTGAGCCAGGTGTGTGCTGGATATGGTGTGCTTTCAAGTGTGGATAGAACCAGTGGCCGTGCAATTAAATTTATCCCATTTTTCTTTTCCAACCAGAGAGGTTTGCAATATAGACGTGGCTTCGTATCTTTACTTTGGAAAGCCCTTTATGATCCCTCAGGTTGCTGAGGGAACCTGATCAGTTGAGTGGTAAAATCTCTACCTCATGGCCACTAGAACTTTGACTGTAAATGCGAGTAACTTTGTGACTAGCATTTGCTTTTCATTTTACTTGAAATAAATCTACGTTAATTTATATCTTCTGAATATTTAACATCTGAGAAAGAAGATTTCCAGCTCCACCTTCTTTTTAGCCCAGTGCAACTTTCTTTTATGATTGGTTATGCCATAGTCTGCCACAGCTGGCCTGGATGTCAGAAGGGATGATAAGACAGTGAATGTAACCCATTCTCAGGTGTTTAGCTCCTTACCCACATTGAGATTTTTATCTATGAGGAGTAAATAGAGGTATCTGAACCCAACAAAGGAAGTTGGGCCCAGGCAGGTGATCCAGAGTCTGGCTCCCAGCAAGGAGAGAGAGGACAGAAACTGTTGGCATATTGCTCTGCCTCTCGATGCCTGTGGGAACTGTCAGGTCGGAAACTGCTGCATTTCTATAAACAACGGATGTTCCCAAGTGAAGAAAATAATGGGAAAGACTTGCTTAACCTCTTTAGATGATAGTTTCATAATGTATAAATGCAGATAAAAACATCTGCTCAGTCTTCCCAAATATAAGTTATATTTATAGTTCTGGCCAGCCAGGGAATGGAAGTGCTTACAAATTTCTGGGAGAGTTTCTGTGAACCAAAACAAAGATACGTTCCTGCGGGGATGGCCAGGCCTAGGTGTCTTTCGGACTCAGCTTGAGTTGCTTTTGGTGGTCAAGTAAAAATGCTTTTCTGTGTTTCTTTGAGAGCAAGTTGAGATCCAGAGACAGAGAGGGACGTTCCTTTGTACTCTTGTTGCCACCTGGAAGAATTTTATTTCTCTCTTTTTTTGTAGGAATGAAAACAGAATCTAAAAATGTTCCCTTTCTCTGGGGGTAGTTAGGTGTGAAATAGCTTAAAACCATCATCCTCAGAGTTATGACAAAGTTACTTCTTTTTTCAGGGAGGGAAGGTATAGTCCTATTATCTTTGCGTGGTTATCAGTGCCACTTGAAATTCCAATTAGTGCAGCTAATCACCATGGGCTCCTCTGGTACTTAGCTGGCAAACAGCTAAGTCTAATTAATACTTTGGAGTGGTGAGTAAATGGCATTTATTTTACTCCTCTAAACACATTTTCCAAGTAAAATTTTGATTTGGGGCTTGTTTCATTGCAAATGGATGATTTATAAAAAGGAACAAAAGAACAAATCTTGTATGAAATTAATCAAATAAGATCCTTAAGTGATCTTGTCAAATCTGAGAGGAACCAGATCGAGGTCTCAGAGGGAGAGGGAGGTTACTTGATGGGCAGCCAAAGGCATATTTCTCATCCATTTATTGTTTTAAAAAAAATCTAGAAAATAGGAGAGGTATTATTCATTTAAACTCAGATTTGTAAAGAGAGGCATTACCATTTGACTCAATAACAATGATTCTTTGCTTAAAAACAGGATAAAGTATTAATAACTGGGACCTCTGGGCTTTTTAATTCAAATGGCTTAGAGCCAGTGGTCACCAGCAAGTCTACTATAACTACCTGGGTGATTTCCAGGTGAAATATCTTCCCTGTGGCCAATAGGCACTTTAAATGGGAATCAGGCTCGACAACATCTGTTCTTTCATGAATAAATTCTCTATTAGCACCTGCCCCCCAAATTCAGAGTCCCATCATCTCCTGTTCTAGTGAGGTCCTGGAGTTGACTTGGATGTGGGTCAGCTTCTCATGGGGAAGCCAGGCTTGACCACACGCCCATGTTGACCAATATCGTCTACCCAAGCCTTAAAGGCAGAGGCAGAGGCTCTCACAACTTAGTTAAATCCACTGTGGCTACCGAAAAATCCGTTCTGATGGTTGTTGTCCCCTCGATGTCTAAAAAGCCCAATATTAATATTGACCCAAGGAGTAAGTGTCTGATTTTCTTTCAAGGGTGTCTCTCTCTATAGGCCAGGTGGATTCCTGTGCTTGTGTCCCAGAGTAACTTGCTTATAATTAAACAATCGCTTTGTTCTCCTCCCTTGAAAAAAGTCCATATTTGCAGAGACTACCAGAGTTTCTAAAACAGAAAAGGCCATGGAGAAGAATAAAGAGTCTCAAAGAGTTGCAAATTTCTTTGGTTTTTGAGTTCAAGCCTTTGGCTGGGCACTGGTCTGGGAAAAGGGAACACATTTTTTAGACAGGAATTCTGTGTTTAATTTTTGGGAATATGAAAGACCTGAATGTTTACTTGGGAAGGGATTTGAAAGCTTTTGTAGGCTTTTTGAGTTTTTCAGATAAAGGCAATCCACACCACTGTTCTTAGGCAAAGCAGTCCTGTAAGCAGCTCTCACAGGAACGAAGAGCTGCTCCCCAACGTGTAAGCATTATTCTGTATAATTATGGATATTTTCCCTTCCAAAAATATTTTTTTCTAGAAGCTGCTATTTCAAAGGCTTTCAATTCTGTGTGTCATTATCAAATAATCTTTTTTGTACTTGGGTGTGTATTATTGGATTGCAACAACGATAAAGCTCTAGGGGTTTTTGTCTCCTTTGGTATGCTAATTAGCCAGTTTCCTTTTGATCTTTTTCTTGCTGAAAAGAGTGAAAAGCTATCTCGGTAGGGAATCTTAGTGCTGTACATTCATCCCCTCATCTCCATAATCTGAGGATCAGAGGAAGACAACAATTTCACTGCTGAATGAGAGCTTCTAGAAGCTTTAGTTAGAGCTCACTGCCGCCAAACAATCCCACTGGCACTCAGAGGTGGGCACAGAGGAGGAAGACGCAGAGCGGGGAAAGGCAGAAATATTTCATGTGGCCAAGTGAGCGCAGTTGCTTTTATTTCTTCTCCAAGCATTCAATCCATGCAAATCCATGTCATTTTGCCTAATGTTTAACTTTTAGATTTCTTTCTCCTATTGATACGTTTTTAGTGACAATGACTGAATACTTAGTTTGAGGGAAATGGCCTGAATAGTGGGAAAATTTCACAGCTGACAAAATCTGTTGGACTTCGAAGCTGCCTTTCAAAAGACACAGTAAACTCACGTGTGCAGAGGAACCAGGGAAAGTGCTGCGGCTCTTCCCGGTGAGATGCAGATATTTGTGTGTTAGATTACGTCTGGGAATGGATGGAAGAAGGAAGTTATTAGATTTTTAGCTTGATCACTGATTGGTCTACTATAATTGTGAACATTCACCTTTTTATTAAGATCTAAGGATTTAGGACAAAGTCTGGGAAGTTGAATGGGAAATTTCATCATCAATATCATCACCTAACTTCTATTGAGAGGGCACTCAGAGGGCAGCACTGCATTATGAGCACCAGGCAAGTTGGCATTTAAATATTCTAGTCAGAGGAACTAAACCCAGCCCACACACACACACACACACACACACTCACTCACTCACTCTAGTTCAAACCATGTAAAATTACTGGTTTTGCAAGTGACAGGCAATTTTCATATGGTTCAGCCTAATACAGTTTACTGCTTAGGGGGTGTGATTATAAAGTAAACAAGCTTTATTTAAAAAAAAAGTTTATACATTCAAAAGAGTATTGACTTCTTTAAAATCATTCCAATAGAGATTTGATTCCAAAAATGCTGCCATGGTTTAGGACATTTCTAGAATAGCCCTAAACCTGAGAGTTTTCATTTCCTCAGTGTTTGGGAAGCAATCTTGGCCCTTTGAAGATGGACTTGAATTTTGGAAATAAAAGAAAGTCATTTAAAAAATAAAATAATTTATACTGAATAAAACTATTTTGAGTTTTCCTTTAAATAAGAAACATTTAAGTATAAACAATGCCACAATTTCTGTGGGTGCCATAT
The DNA here is from genome assembly GCF_021613505.1 of Equus quagga. Classification (NCBI taxonomy): domain Eukaryota; kingdom Metazoa; phylum Chordata; class Mammalia; order Perissodactyla; family Equidae; genus Equus; species Equus quagga. The sequence continues at coordinate 52,817,192 of NC_060272.1, read as the reverse complement.
CAGCCACCAGAGCCACACAATTTTCTATTTAGAAGACACCTTAGAGATCGGCTGTTCCAGCAGTCTTGAAACTTCACTGAACCTAAAAATCTGCAGGGGAATTATTAATGATGCAATTTTGGGCACCTTCCCGTAGAGAGTCTGATTTTTCAGATTTAAGAAGAGATCTGGAAGTCTACATTTTAAATAAGCTTGTCAGATGACTTTGATGCAGGAGATTGTCAACTATAATTGCAATTGCTACTCTTGTCCATGGAGATAGATAGTGAAGTTCAGTGACATGCTGAAAGTTACTCTGCTTCACAAAAGCTGGTCCAGAAGCAGAACTCCAGTCTCCTGGACTCCCAGGAGAACCTGAGGAAGGAACTTCTTGGGTCTGAACTTATAGACTGAGTGGCATTCAACCACTTTTAAAACCTTTATTTTAAGTCCATGTTTTCTCATTTGTAAATGGGTGTAATACTATACCAAGCTCACAGTGTTGTGTCTATGCAGATTACTTACTGTAGTGCCTGGCAGATACTAATTGTTCAGTAAACATTAGCTACTCTATTTTTATCCAAAGATTTCCATTATGGCTGTTTGTAGTTGTTATCTTTTCTGTTCTTGTCCCTGTTTGTGCCACCCCACCCCCATCCATTTTTTTATAGGCATCTCCCCTTGGCATTCCTTCCCCATGACTTCAATCACACCTTGGTTCTTGGTACTCCCACCAGACTAGAGAGCTGTTGTTGAAAGGTAGCAATCAGTTATAACTACTCTCTAGAATCCTCCCTGAGAGGAACAGCTGGGTCTTTTCACATTTTGCCTTTATGCCCAATTAACCCCTAACTACAGCCCTACTGGCTTGTTATTGTTGCAAAAAAAAAACCCTCAACTGTGAAACCAAAGTGTGCAAAGATTGAAGGTATCATCACAGAAATTCCCTCTTCATGCCAGATGAGTCGAGGGCAAGAAGCAGGCTATGGGGAAGGGCAGCCAGAACAGCTGGTGGCATCTGCACTTGCCCATGGGCTCTTCAGACCTGGCTCAGAAGCCAGAGGCACTGATGATGGTGCCGGAGGGAGAAGGACAGCATGAGGCATCCATGCAAGGCGCCAATGAAGTACTTGTCTCTCTTCTGCATCTGTTCCTGTCACCCCTACACCCTCCCATTTGCTCACAAATAAACAGGCAATGGGCGACCAAATGCTGCCTGAGCTACCTGATGCTGCTAATTACTATGAGTGTTTAGAGCCAATTATCTCCACAAAAGCAAAACGTCTTCATGTAGCATTCCAAATGGATACCGTTTCATCTGGGGCAGAGACAAATTGAACACTGTGGCTTAGTTTAAGCTAAAAGGGCTCATCTTTGGCCCAGTTTTCAAAGACCCATTTGTTGTTGGGTTTTTTTCTTTTAATTTTTATTGTAGTTTTGCAGATGCTACAATTACTAAAAATGCAGGAAGCATGATTGGGTTGAGATAACTGTGTAGATAGATTTGTATATATCTTTCATCTGTGTAAAAGAAAATATATGAGTGTATATATACAAAATAGATGCAGAGTGTATGTAGCCAGTTTTACAAATCAATCTGAACTTATTCTTAATTTGAATCCCATCAAAGTTTCTCTACTCTCTCTCTCAGTCTCAATATGGTTAAAAGTATCATATAAATGTACAGTGTGGGACCTCCATGTAACACAATTGTGCAATACTTATTCAAACTTTTGTTGGGAATCTACCTTAAGACTTCATTTATTTAGTACAAATGCTTGAACAAAAACCTTTAAGTTAACTCTCTTATCTTTAGTATAAGTGAAATGATGCTTACATAAGACGAATGAGTTGTAAATCTGAATAATTATCTGATTTTCTGGTCAAAACACTTCAAATAAAGGAAAAGGAAGGCCATGAATAATACATATTTTCTGCTGCTCTGATTAGTGTCTTTGGACAATTGCTCAGGCTTTCCCCCTTTGTTCGTAGGTACAGACTGAGTCATTGCTCTCTAGTGTCACGATGGAAAGGAACAAAGATAATTTATGTGAAACATATGTGCAGGATTTCAGTCTCTTCTCTAAGTGAAGGAAGCTTCCACAATGAAGCCAAGCACCTGGAGAAAAAAAGATGCTGAGAAACTCGTATCTGAGCTCTGGAAACACCTGGGAGAGGCTGGATTTCCTTGGGCATGCTTCTAATTTCCGCTTTGTTTCTCTAGAGGAGAGGGCCGTAATATGTCATGGCAAACGTCCACGTATTAGCTGAAGTTAGTGTGAAGTAGCGAGTTTTGGCACACCCATGCGGTCGTTCATTCCTTCACCACGGTGCTAACTGTGGCTATTCAGTGGGAAGGAGGACACACAGCGCCTGTCCTTGTGGAGTTTTGAATCTAGCTAAGGTGAACCTTGTGGGAAAAACAGCCAGAGTTTACTCCTTAACTGGACCGAGAGAAGCAACACCAAGATACTTCAGGGCCTAAGAAATGTTGTTTTTAATAGTCTTAATTTTGTGATTCCAGTTTGCTTTTCTGAGATTTTAAAAATATCAAGGTTATTTCTCATAGTGTCAAGGCCTGCCAACTAGCCTTAACATTTATCAGAAATTTGGATGTGTGTGGTAGTATGTGCTAATACTAAACAAGACTTTAATTGATGGGACTGGGGTTGTTACCGATAGCTATTATAAAATCCAGCTGGGAACTGAGTTGAAACTTACTTTCACATGAGGAAAAGTACCCCCTTTTCATCATGTGAGTATCATGTAATAGCTGTTCTAGAAATAATCTATTCACTGAGCTACTACTCCTGGTTACTTGGGGGGGTGTGTGTGCGTGTGTTAGGGAGAGAGAGTGAGTATGAGCATGAATGTGTTTGCACACTTGAGTGTGAATGTGCATATGTGTGAGGATACGTGAAAGTGTGTGTCTGTGTGTATGAATGTATGTATTTATTATGTAGGCCTCTTCCTACGCTGCAGAGGACTGACAGACTCTTCTGGAGAAAGATATTCAAGTTATACAGCAGTAAGTAAATATACTTCTACTAAGTTGGCATATACCTAAATATACTTCTGAAAAGGGGCTTATTGAAAAGAAACAGGCCTTTCAATAAGCTTTAAGTTCCTCTCGTACTATGAGGCAACATTTGGACAGTGTCAACAGTAATCTGTGCAGTGGTTCACGCAGCATTGATTTTCAGTTGGTCCTTTTAAGTAAAGCATCAAGTGACTGCTCATAAACAGCACTGAGCAATTTCTGAGTGGGAGGAGATTCCTCAGTCCCTTACCCATGTGATCGGTAAAATTGATATGGGTATATAACATTTCTGCCCAGGATATAATTATACAGCACATGGGGACATTTCAGGGTAAATATTTTCTTTTTTTTTTCTGATGGAAAAAATGTGCCCATTGCTAAAATGCCTTTGGAAAATGAACCAAAAATGATGGATAATTATTTTTCCTTTCTTTTTCTTGTAAGAATTCTTCTCCACATTGTCTCTATTGTAAGTACTCTCAGAGGTTGTCACATCCAAACTTGAGTTCTAAGCGTTGTGTTCTGATGTGCTTTCCTGATCACACTGGGTCTTCATGACATATGGTGAGTGGAGCTCTGTTAGTTGACTGGCTAATGTAAGCATCTGGGGGATTGATTTCTTTTTTATGTTAGTCACTTAGATTTATTCAACATATATTTATTAAGCAAATTTTTGCATCACCTAAATGACAAGTCCTGGGAAGAAAATGATGCATAATCCAGGACCATCAAGGTGCTCTCAGAGGCAAGGGGAGACTTTCTCTAAAACAGGACTGATTAAGTGGGATGGGAGCACAAAGGAGGAGAAAGGAATTCTTTTCGTGGTGTTCAGGGAGCTTTACAGAAGAAAGGATGTATGAGTTGAGGCTTGAATAATAGGTCTGAATTTGTCATGTGGCAGAGGATAGTTGAGACTGGGAGAACATACCAGGAAAACGTCTGAATTTATAAAAATAAACCCAACTGTTGAATCTCCATCCTCAGAGTAAGTAGTCACAACTCAAGACCCATTTATCATTTTTCTCCTATCCTAGTCTTTCCATTTTTCTCCTGTACCTGATTTTTCTTCCAAAGTCTTCTGAATCAAGCACTTCACTCAGAATAAAAATACAAGACACTCAGCCTCACAAAGAGAAATTCTATTCTGTGCTGTGTTTACTACTCTGCCTTCCTTGTCTAGGACAAACTGATTTCTTGGTTTGGAATTTTCTCTTTTTGTTAGAGACCCAAACAATACTTTGTATTCTCCAGAGCTATGGAGAATACAAATATGTATGCAATAACCCCGGGAAAGGAGCAAACCTTACATTCCCATAGAAAAGACAAATAGTTTGGACAACCCATGGTTCCAGCCAGGGCTTATTTTAGGCTATGTATTATTTCAAGAGGCTCACGTGAAGTCAAGGCTAACTTGAAATGGGTCTCCATCTAATTTTTTTATTTTATTTTGTGTTTTTGAATTGTGAGGCATTGGGGCTCAAGTGCCCTTTAGAGAGTTGAAGATGGACAAACCGATAAAACCTAACAAAACCAAAAAAGCAGAAACAAATTAAAAAGCAAAAAAGCACCTTGTCTGATTTTGAAACAAACTTAGACCTTTTGTGTATAGGAATTGATGCCAAAAGTGCTCCGTTTGTAAATAGAAAGTGAAGATTTATTGGAGTAAGGTAATGAAGACATCAACCAGGGGCTAGAGCAAATATTCTTCTGGAAGCCTCAGTGACATTCTGCTCCATTTCATACTAGGTGAGACTGTAAATCTGCAAAGGTCAGAAAGTGGCTTCCCTTCAGGCTCCTACGAAATGTTTAAAGATGTCAGTTTCTGCCAATCTTAGTTACAATGTTGCACAGCAAACAGGGCTAAATTGTGATTTAATTCCTGCACCTGTATTCTTGATTTCTGTTGAGCAAAGGATTCAGTTCATGACCCCTGAGATTATCTATTCCCGTACTAACACCTGTTTTGTCCTTTGCTTGGCAAAATGGTAGTCTCCTTTTGTCTAGGAGATAATTTTTATATGTATGAGAAGACAATTCTCTCTATTCCTTTGCCTCTGGGAACTTACATCGTTTTTCCTCCATTTTCTCTAATTCCATGTCATGCAGTGTAATACAAGCATGACAAATGTGATGTGGAGGCGCTGGGCTGATTAATATTATTTACTGTGATGCTTCTTCTGGTCAATTGCTGCAGAAATGAGAGGCATCAGACCTTACTTGGAAAAAGGCAATTGGAGCCTCTGGTTTCCATTATGTTCCACATTTCTGATTTCTGCTTTGCTAGTGTAAGAAGATTCTGTGATTGGGTTGACAATTCTGGTTAGTTCCACAAATATTTATCAAATGCATGTGCAGAGTTTTGTATTAAGTGTGTGTGTGGCAGGGGCTAGAGGGAGGGAAGGAGGATCACATTGTGGGAAAATAAGAATTGGCCCTTTTCTATAAAGACTCTAAAATTTTGAAGGGGGAAGGTTGACATATGAACAAGAAGGAATGAAATGAGTTTTATAGTAGAAACATAAGCACAGTGCTCTGGCAACCAAGAGAAGGTGAAAGCTTTAGAAAAGCCAATTTCTCTTGAGCTGTTAAAACCCTTACAAACTGGAACTCATTACTTCTAGCTTGATATATTCTCTGGAGCTGTGATATGAATAGATCCAACTCCATTTCACATGTATATTTCAAAATGGCCTCTGGTTTTGGATTTTTGTCGCAATGTGTTTTATAGACTGTACTGGTACCAAAGGCAGGTAGTATATAGTTAAATAGTTATAAAAATCAAAGCATTTAGTTTCAGAAACCCAATTTTTTCAAGTATCCTTTGTCTGAATGGCTTTATCTTGCATGCTGTCTTGAACATCAATATTTTTGATTGTGGCTCAGGAAGTTTCGATCATCAATTCACTTCTCTTGTTGTTACACATTGTGTTTTTTTAATCATGGATGAGATTCAGGTAATATATGTACTCACTGTATGTGTATGCAAAACTTTCTCTGTGTACATTTTTCTCAGAAGAGAGTCCATTCTTTTCATCAGATTCTAAAAAAGATCTATGAACCAGACAATGTAAAACTACTATATATTCTCCTTTCGTGATTATATTCACTCTCAGTATTTCAATACCAACTAAATGCTGACAACTCTAAAACCAGTATTTCTAACCTAAATCTCCCCTGAGTTTTATTTTTATATTAAAAAAATGTTTCTTGCCTATCTTTGCTTCCTTGGGCCAATAACACAAGCCCACCAACAACAATATTAAATTCATGATCTTTCATGCTAAATCATGCTTGCACATTTTTCCATCTTCACTGATGTCACCAATATTCACTCAGTCACCCAGGATAGAAAACTGAGAATCATTTGGCTAATTTTTACTTGTCCTCTAAGACAACTCAAAGAGCGCTTGCTTCTAGAAGCCTCTCTTGACCACTCAAGACAGGCTGATTGCTCTTTTTGGGCCCCCACAGCATCCTGTACATATCTCCATCATTTTTCTGGTTCCCTCATTAGTCTGTAAGCTCCTTGAGGAAAGCGACCATTTCTTACCTGGTTTTGTAATTCAGCACCAAGCCCAGAGTCAAACACTCAGTAAATGCTTAGGAATCAATTAAGAGGAGAAATCAGGGATCTTCAAAGAATATACATACTTAGCTTCCCAAAATTCAGACATAGTGATTGTGGCTTGAAATATTCTGATTTCATGGTCCATGAAAGTGTAGGGGAAAGAAAGCTCTGTTCAATGTGATCTGCTAACATGAAATTATTTTTTAAAGTCAGACCTTAATGCTGATTCTATGTCACTCAGCAGGAAGGAGATGTTGTCTGTGTAGTAATGGCCTATATTCTATGCATTCTTTCTAAACTTGAAAGTCTTCCTACCAAGAGAAAAAAAAATTCTATTAACTTAAACATTTAGGTTTTAAAAATAATGTTTTAGAATCAAGTAATTAATAATTCATAGCATCCTGTGGCAAATTGTGTTAGCTACAAGTACAAAATTCCTGAGGCTTTATGAATTCTGGTGGAAGCATAAAGAACAAGTAGACCAATACTCTGCCCATTGTGTTTAAGCCAGAAACACTTTTAAAATAAGGACTAATTGAAAAAGAGTTAGACAGTGCCCCTTAGTCCTTCACCTACCAAATATCATTTTAGTTATTGTAGCTAGGTTTTCTGTACTTTTAAAATGAATCAGAATTTTGTTTTACTTCCCCTCCTCATGGGTTAAGGGTGACGATTGCCTCCTTCGACTCCATGCATGTAAGAGGGACTTAAGAGAAAGTGTGGTGTTTGCCAGAAGGAGACTCTGACTTCTCATCCTGGATGACTATTGGCTGAGCTGTAGAAACCCATCCATCCCTGTGTCACCATGAGAACAGAGCCGAGAGCAGAGAGAGGTCTAGGGAGAGGAAAGCCTGTGTCCTCTGGAGTCTGGAGCCACAGATTTGACCCTGACTCTACTTTGGAAAATCCTAAAGGTAAGAGGCTATGTGGAGATGCCTCTGAACACTAGATCAGTGGAAGAATGCTACAGGAGGAGTGTCGTATACATCTAGATTTTGGAAAAGACAGAGGTGCAAGCTTTCTCATGAGTTAATTGGACATTTGGTGAAGTAGCAAGTTCAGAGGAATCTTGAAAGGACTTTGCCTAAGAGGTCTGCTTGTTAGGGCAATGTGTCCTCAGTAAAGAGGCTGAGTGAGGTATGCCACTGGGGCGGCAGTGAGGTGAGTGGTCTAGGAATGGTGTTGGTACCGTGTGTGTGTGTGTGTGTGTGTGTGTGTGTGTGTGTATGTGTTTTGGGGTGGGTTCTTTTCCCATGATCCCATTCTCAGCCCCCCCCACCCTAATTTTTGGGGGCCAAAAAAAAATGTTAGCAATGGGGCAGGCAGGGGAATAAGGAAGACTTAGATAAGAACTGGAAAAGTAAAAAAATCTGCATTACTGAAATTATCGGGATATCTATTGCACTCAATGCTACTGATGCCCTCCTTGATCTCTTTTGTACCTAAGGTATCAATCTGCCAGGTGCTGTGAGTGATGGCTGCTAATAGCTTACAGCTGCTGTGTGCTGCTGAGACTTGCCTTTGGCCAAAAAGGAGCCACCTTGCCTGGAAGCTATGAATCTCCCCTTAGCTAAACCTAAGACACCTAGTATTTTATAGAAATGGTCAAATTTCTCCTGCCGCAGGGATTGGATGTTAAAAATGTTAGAAGTATTTTGAGGGGATATCTATTCCTTGTGTTAGTGGACTAAAAAAATCTAGACAAAATGTATTCTATAAAAAGTCTATTTGAAGCATTGGAGAGCTACTAAAGCAACTATAACTCGAGGGGCCAAGATCTTGGAGAGAAAAGTGCAGAGAGGTAAATTTGATTTTCAGAGCAGCTTTTCCCTTCAAAGCATTGCCAATTCCAAAGAAGCAGCAAAGAGGCCGAGAAATTGAGCAGAAATTGATGGCTGAAAGATCAAGAAGCCAAATTGAGCTTCTGATGGTCTCACAGGCTAGGGGACAAAAACTGGAATTCAGAACCAGCTCAAGGAGGGAGACCTTTGCAAACTCTTCAGAGGTTTAACTAGACTCCTAGATGGCCCATGCCCTAGGAGTCAGGATGGACCAGAAATAGACTAGCCCCACAAAGCAGAGCCTAGATTTAAATCAGCTTATTCTCTGATCATATTAAGACGCCTTTTCTCTATTCTGTCAGAAGCAAAAGTAAATGCTGTCTTGAAGAAGTTGGCATTATCCAGAGTCTCAAACTATTTCTTCAAATTTTCATATATGATATCTGGAATTCAATAAAAAATTACTAGGCAATGCCAGGAGATAAGCATATGCTTCTGAAAACCAGGATAAAAAGCACAATCAAAACGACTTGGAGGAGGTCCAGATATGGAAGTTAGCTGACATAAATTTAATAAACATGATGAAAATAAAAGATGATTTGGAGAATTTAAGCAGATAATAACTTTTAAAAATAAATGGAAAGTCTAGAAGTGAAAAATAACAACTGAAATTAATGATTCAATAGATATGTTTAATAGCAGATTTAAAAACTGCTTAAGAGAGAATTAATGAAGTGAAAGATAAGCCAGAAGAAAATTTCAACATAAGAGAAATATGGGACCTAGTAAATAGATCAAATATATTTTGAACATATTTTCCATTCAGGGGTACATTTAGAACCCTTCAATGAAAGCAGAGAGAGATTGGAACAGAAGCCACATTTGAAGGGATGATGGCCAAGAATTCTCCCAAAATAATGAAAGATACCAAGAGTCAGGGAGTACTACAAATCCCTGGTAGGATAAATATGAAAAATACCATACTTAGGCATGTCATAGTAAAACTGCTGCACATCAAAGAAAAAGAGAGAGTCTTAAAAGCAGACAGAAGCCAAAATAAAATTGTCATATAACTTTTCCAAAGAAACAATGGAAGCTATCAGACAATGAAATTATTTCTTCAAAGTTTTGAAAATTGCTTTCAATTACTTACTCAAAAGTTTGAAAAAATAAGTTATCCTAGAATTCTATCCCAGTAAAAATGTCTTTCAAAAAAATAAATCAAAATAAATAATTTTCAACAAAAAAACTGAGATGATTTTATCACTAGCTGACCTACATTATAGTAAATACTAGAGTGAGTTCTTCTGAAAGATGATTCCAGACAGAAGCAAAGAGATATAAGACAGAGTGAAAGCAATGTAAAGGGTAAAAAATGGGTAGCTCTAGATGAATAGTGAAAGTATAGAATAATAATAATAATATTGTTTTGTGAGGTTTAACTATCTATGGGATAGACATATGACGAATACAGAACAAAAGGTTGGAGAGAGAATAAATAAAGTTATATTGTTCTAAGATCCTTGCATTATGCTGTGGTAAAAGTCAAGCATGCATGCTTTATTCTAGGATAGCCCTTAAAAGGATAGTAAAAGTATAATAAACAAGATAATAAGAAGGAAAATGGAATAATAAAAATATTTAATTAAAACAAAATAAGGCAAGACATGAGAGCAAAAGGAACACGGAACATATGAGAAAAAGAAAAAATGTAAAGGCAGACGATAGATTTAAACCTTATATGTCTGTAAGTATGTTATATGAAAGACTAAATACTCCAGTTAAAAGACAAAAGTTGACAGTAAAAAATCACAAAGCTATTCCTCATTAACATTGAACAAAGAAAGCTGTTTTGCTAAACTAATAACAGGCCAAGTAGACAATAAGGCAAGAAGAATTACTGGAGGGATATTCCACGGTGATAGAATGGCTAATCTGCCAGAAGGTAACACTGACAAATTTCATGGGTATAACAACAAAGTTTCAACATTTCTAAAGTTAAAACTGATAGAAGCAAAACAAGAAAAAGGTAAATCCACAATAGTTTTAGGTAATTCTAATATACCTCTTTCAGTGACTCATAGAACAAGCGGAAGAAGATAATTAGTAGGATATAGAAGACTTGAACATGTTTAACACACTTGACTCAACAGACGTGCATAGAACACTGCATTGAACAACGGCAATACAACCTAAAATGTCTCAGCAAATTCCCAAATATTAAATTCACACAGAGTATGTTCTCTGACCACAACAGAATTAAGCTAAAAATCAACCATGAAAATATAAGTGGAAAATCCCCAAATATAAGGAAATTAAGCCGTATGCTTCTAAATAAACCATGGGTCAAGGAAAGAATCAAAATGGAAATTAGAAGTTATTTGGGCTTTAGAAGAAGAACTAATATCCTTGTACTAAAATTGTAATTGCAGCAGTCAAGGATCTAGCCCAAGGAAACTGAATAGATTCTTTGTTTTTCATTCTCCTTCTGTCAAAATTCCAAGGAATTTTGTATCTGTGACATGGAAATACCATAGTAAGTCTTTTTAAGTGTTAGTTTTGTAGTTTGGTGTATTAATCTTATAGGTCAAATGGTCAACTCAGCATGGCTTTCTGAAACAACAATGATAACAATATCAGAAACATTGACACTGTGCCCAGGTGTAAAAGTGATATTTTTATCATCCAAAAGATCTGTCGAATGGCCTGAGTCCTTTCCTTTTCTCATTTATGTAAAATGCTACTCTTCCCTGGAAAAAATCTGGCAGATGTTTAGGAGCACAGCAAAACACTTCACACCATTATTTAACCAAGCATACTGTGCGAAGTAATTAAGATTCCTGCTATCTGTTTGCTCTAATATGAAGGAAAGGGATATGTAAACAAAATGAGACAAATTAGATGTTTTTGTGTTCAGAATAAGGGCAAAGATGGTCTTTTAGTGAAAACATTTTTGATGTGCAAACTTTCAAAAGGTTGTTTCTTCTTAGGGAATGTTACATTATTAAATAATAATAATAATGTCCGTATATTATGAAATGGAAGACAATGCTCTAGGTTTCTCTTTCTATCCCTCTGATGAAGATCATAGGCTTCCAATGCCAAAAGCATTAAAGGATTGTCACATTAGAGATGTTTAGAAGCCCATGAGGCCAAAAGTTATGCTGGGGCATTAGGTTACTGTGCTTAGAGGCCTTAATCTTCCCTACCAGATTATCACAAATTAAGTGTCATAGATTAATCACCAGAGCTAAATTTAGGGAGTTAAGGAGCTTGTTGATTCCTCCCATCACCCTCCCATAGCTTTAACCTCGAAGGCAAACCACCAGCCCATCAGCTGCAAAACACTGCTGGTTTCTATTGGAAATGCAAAATTCTGCCTTGATGTCAGGATGAAGGGGCTGCATTTGTAATATTGTGCTCGTAAAACAAACTTCATTCTTTCCCAAGTAATTGGCTTCCTGCTGACAGGAACTCTAAAGAGACATCTGACAAGAGTTTGAATTGGTGTGTTAGTACCTTTCTTATGTATCTCTCTCCATGAGCTGTTTATATTTCCTCCTGTTAGCGCACCCTTCACTTGGGAAAGATGAATTTGGATTTTCAACGTCTCCGTGTACAGTCTTATTAGTGATTTGTAGTTGTGTCGAGTTCTCAAACTGTAAAATTTGTGGTTAGGTTAGACCACAGGAAATCATAAGGTTCTGGAAGTCTAGTAGCCCCAAATGGCCCCAGGTTTTTGACCTTTTTCTGTTCTGCGCTCCTTTGTTTGTTCTGAAAGACTCGCTTAGATTTTATAAGATGCAAAAGATAGTTCTATTTTCAGTGTCGTGCCCTTTAGCCTATAACGGAGCACAATTTGATTCTTCTTCCAGAGGACAGTTCACACCTGCTTTAGATGATTGCTTTTGGGAGAAAAACATCCCAGATCCTAAAGTGCTGAAAGAGAAGTGGTTCTGGGACATATATTAATAGGTAACTAAATCAGAAAGAACATTTCTGAGAATGGCTGCCTGTTAAAACAATAACGGAGGTGCAGAAATTCTTTGGTGTCGGGATTGACTGGTGGAATCAGGGCTTAGGGATGCTTTTGCTGAAATACTGGGTGAGTGAGAATTCAGAAACAGGTTTTTGCATCTATACTTCTAATAACAATCCTTTCTTATTCCCACCCGCTGCTAAACCATAAGATGGAATTGCAGTAATGAAATGTGTTCCTATTAAACTCTACAGAGAGTAAAAACCAGGAAATTCCAAATATCTCCTGTCTTCTCTTTACCATTTAGGAAAGTTTACATTTCAAATCTGTGACTGGACTACAGATCTTAAATATATAAACTAAGGCAACAGTTTAAGAGACTGAAGTCCATAAAGGCAGGACTAAATCACATGAAAATCAGTTGGGATACTGCTAATTAAAGAGCACAGTAGTATAACAATGAGAAGACCTGGATTCCAAGCTTAGTTCTCCTGTCCACATCCACTTGTGGTGTGACCTAATTCAAGCAAGTCACTTGATCTCGCTGGGCCTCAGTTTCTTCAAGTGTAACCTGAAGGGTTTGGACAAATGTTAAGGAGCCCATGAGTCCATGAATTATGCCTAGGGTACTTATCAGATTTGGATTAGTGTGTTGCAAGTAACTGACATATATGGGCAGGGTTGATATTCTAAATATTTACCAGCCCTTCAGCGTAAGTGCTCACTAACCAAAATGAAGGCTTGATGTAAACAACCAGTAGCACAGCACCTGTGCACGCTAGCTAAATGTCAACGACACTTACGCGAATGCAGCCCTGGCTATTTGTGTCAAATCACCAAAGCAGAAAAGACCTTAGGAATGACCCGTCCTTATTCTTGATTTTATAGGTTGTTGCATCCTCCGTTAGGAGCAGCTCATTGTGATATTGAAGAATTGCTGCAAGAAGATGACACAAACGCACAAGGGTTTAGGTACACAACTGGATAACTCAATAAATGTGGTTGAATGTTACAGTAATGGCGCTGCTGAATCATATTTCCCTCTATCTACACCCTCTATTATTTCTCTTCCACATTGACTCTGGCCTTGGCTGTGTGACTTGCTTTGGGAACAGGGCATTAACAAATGTGACCCAAGCAGAAGCATGACAAATACTTTCTCATCAGGGCCCCATCTCTTGCTGCTTTCGGAATACAGCCACTATGTGAAGAAGTCTCCTGACCTGCTGGCAACAGACGGCCCAGCTGACAGCCAGCAACATTCATCAGACGTGTGAATGATGCTTAGACTAACTAGCCCCATTGCAGCTGATGGATAACTATAGAAACATGAGTGACCCCAGGTCAGACTAGAAAAGGAACCTCCCAGCTGAGCTCAGCCCAAATTGCTGACCCACAGAATCAGAGCAAATAAAATGATAGATATTTAAGCCATTAAATATTGGATTGATATGTAGCAAAAGATACTTGATACAACAGGAAAAGGATCTTCAAGTTGGGGGAAGGGGAGGAAAGTTTCATGGGGTATTGGTAGGAGGGAAGAGAGTTGAGGTCTCTACCATTTTCTTCCTTGAAGCTGGGATCAAGGATTTGTGTCTAATCCCTATATACAGATCCTTGCTTCCTAGGTAGGACAAGAAGTTCCTTCTTACCTGTCTTTCTGATCAAGCACACTTGGTTTCAGGAAAAACAGCTGATTTTTCCTAATTCCTCTTACTGAAGCATATGGGTAGATTTTCCCTCTTGCGCTTCCCTTAGTCACAAATTTCCCTTTTGGAATGTAGCAAGGATCATTTGACCTGGCCTTTTTCTCATTGATTCAGTAGGTGGCTGCCAGCAAGAGGTTTTATACAATATTACGAGAATGAAAAAAGTTCTTGGTAAAGAGGTGAGAAGATAAAGTTTAAAAATGACTGAGAAGCAATGATAGCTTCCAAATGTTCATTTACAACCTGCAACCATCTTGCTTTCAGCACTACTTTGAGACAATAAAAAATCTACCTTTTTATTATCCTAAAGTTTCTGATATCCTCCCTCTGGCAGCCACAAGTCAAAGAGTTTATATAAAACAAAGCCCTTAGGACTTCTTCTTTTTGTCATAAATGACTCAAAAGCTGGAAAAACATTTGAGGCAACTATTTGCAGGTATTGAATGACAAATAGCACAATTCCCAAGAGAGGGGAACCTCTCTCCTCATGCTCATCCAAGTCTCTGTCCAAGGTTCCAACTGTGGCATGGGAAGCTGGAGTCCATGCAGAGCATGGTGGTCCAGTTGACTTGAAGAGGTAGAGATGAGAGTTTGGGCTACTCAAGTGGGTGGAAGCTGCATATCGGGGCACTGGGGAAGAGCGGGGCTGTGCTGGATGGAGAGACAGGGAGAGAGAAGTCTATCTAGGAGTTCCCATGAATCTGAGGACTGGGATGCATAGGGGCAGGGCCAAGGCTTACTATTTCAGGGCTGAGAGTAGAACAGAGATACCAGAGGTTGCACATTGCTGGAAGATGTTGGAGTTCTGACCCAGCCTGAGGAGAGCATTCTTGTTAACACCCCAGGCATTCATCTGAGACACCAGAAAGGTCATACTTTAGAAGAAAGGACCATGCCTTATAGTCAGGCCTACTCTAGACCCACTCTATTAGGGCTTACAAATCTAAGCTTTGGCAAGATCCACTGGGGAGACAAGTTTGGAAGTTGAGCCCACTAAATTAGGGGGAATGAGAAACAAGTGGGGCTTTCCACGGCCTAAAACCCAGGCTTACAAGTTCAAATTTACTAGTCAGTAATTAATTTGCCTGTTAAAGACATCACAAGAAGAGAAAATTATAAACTAATATCCCTCATTAACACAGATGCAAAAAAATTTAGCAAATCAAATCCAGCAATAGCTAGAAAAAGGTATTACATCATGACCATGTGGGGTTGATCCTAGGAATATAAGACTGGTTCAAGATTCGAAAACTAATATACGTAATTCACCACCCCAACAAAATAAAGGAGAAAAGGCATATGATAACATGAATAGATATAAAAAAAACATTTGACAAAATTCAATGCCCACATATGATAAAATCTCTCAGCAAATTAGGAAAGGAAGGGAAGTTTCCAAAATCGATAAACAGCATATTAAACATATTTATAACAAATATCATAGGTACCTGTGAAACACTAAATGCTGTTCTCTAAGACTGACAATATGGCAAGGATGTCTGCTCTCATCTCTTCTATTCAATATTGTATGGGAGGACCTAGCCAGTGAAATAAAGCAAGATAAAGGAATAAAAGGCATAAAGATTGAGAAGGAAGACGCAAGACTGTCTCTATTTACAAATTACATGATATAAAAACCTAAGGAGTCTATAAAAAACAAATAAACAAGAAACAACTAGAATTAATGAATGAATTTAGTAATGTTTCAGGATACATCCAAGTAAGAAAATCAACTGTATTTCTATATGTTAGCTACAAACAACTACAAGATAAATATTAAAAAATCATTTAGGAGGGGCCAGTCTGGTGGTGGAGTGGTTAAGTTTGCGTGCTGTGCTTTGGTAGCCCGGGGTCTTGGGGTTCGAATCCTGGGCACAGACTTACACATCACTCATCAAGCCATGCTGTGGCAGCATTCTATATGCAAAAAAATAGAGGAGGATTGGCACAGATGTTAGCTCAGGGCCAATCTTCCTCACACACACACACACAGAAATCATTTAGGACAGTATCAAAAAATATAAAATATTTTAAAATAAAAGTTTAAAGAGACATAACAGACTTATATAATGAAAACAATAAAGATTCCTGAGAGAAATTTTTAACATTCAAAATAAAGAGATATACCATATTTATGGATTGGCAGACTCAAAATTGCTAAGATGTTCATTTCCCCCAAATTGAAACATAGATACAATGCAATCCCAACCAAAATCACAGAAGTAATTTTTGTAGAAATTGAGAAGCTGATTCTAACATTTATACAGAAATGAAAAAGAACTAGAACAGCCAAAACAATTTTGAAAAAGAAAAACAAAGTTGGATGACTTATACTACCTTATTTCATGACCTTTTATAAATGCTACAGTAATCAAAGTAATATGGAATTGTCAGGAGGGTAGACATATAATCAATGGAACAAAATAGAGAATTCAGAAGATCCACATGTCTATGATCAATTCATCTTGACAAAAGCAACAAAATAATTCAATGGGGGAAAGGATAGTTTTTTCGACAAATGATACTGGACCAACTGGATACCATATGAGGAGAAGCAAACGTTGGCCTCCAGTCTATATCATAGAGAGAAATTAATTCAAAATAAATCACAGATCTAAATGTCAAAGCTAAAACTATAAAACTTCTAGAAGATAAGGTGGAAAAAAATCTGTGTAATCTTACAATAGGCAAAATTTTCCTAGATAGGGGACAAAAAGCACTAAGTGTCAAGTTTAAAGATGATAATTTGAATTTCATCAAAATAAAAAACTTCTTTAAATTATACCACTCAGAAAATGAAAAAGTAATCTATAGGCTGGGAAAAATAATCATGAAACGTATATCTGACAGAGAACTTGTAATCAGAATATACGAAATAACTCTTACAACTCAACAATAAGAATGCAAACAACCCATTAAAAATGGGAAAAAGACTTAACACTCCACAAAATAAAATATACAAAGAACATATAAACTTTAATAATAAGGAAGGCAATCCCTTAAAACAGGAGAACGACTTGAACAAACACTGCACCAAAAAATATAGAAACGACCATAAGGATATGAAAAGATGCTCAATATCATTATTCATCAGGGAAATGCAAATTAAAACCACAGTGAGATCCTACTTCACATATACCTGAAAGTAAATATTTAAAAAGACTATGAGTGTGAAATGCAGGTGAGGATGTGGAGCAACTGGAAGTCTCATACACTGCTGGTGGAATGCCAAATGACACAACCATTATGGAAAATGGTTTGTCAGTTTCTTATAAAATTAAACATTCACTTGCTATACGCTTTAGCGATTGCATATGTAGGTACTTATCCCTCATTCCTTCAAAACAAAAAAACATGTCCACTAAAGGACTTGCGTATTAATGTTCAAAGTGGCTTTACTCGTAAGAGCAAGAAATTGAATGTTCAATTTTTGAATGTTCACCCAGGTGAATGATAAACAAGGGTAGTACATTCATACAATAGAATAATACTCAGCAATAAAACAAACAAAAGAGAAATACGTGGAACAACACGGATGTATCTCAAAAATATTACGCTAAGTGAAAGAAGACAGACGCAAAAGACTATGTATTGTAAGATTCTATTTACGTTAAATTTGAAAACAGGTAAAACTAATATATAGAGATACAATTCAGATGAGATGTTGCCTGAAGTGGAACTGACTGCAAAGTGGCACTGAGGGAACTTTCTAGGGCTGATGGAAATATTCTACAACTTCATTGAGGTGGTGATTTCATGGTGTATACACCTGTGAAAACTCATTGAGCGGTACACTTAAAATGAATGCATTTTATTGTATGTAAATAATGCTTTAACAGAAATTTTAAAAAACTAAAATCCTTTAATGATAAAAATAACACCACAACAACAATAGCAACAACAGCAAAAAGGCTTGAGGACTGTCTTGTTGAATGGTCCTTTTTATTGAAGACAAATAATTTATTACTCACCTCCATCCAGTTATGGAGGATATAAAATAGTTAATTGCAACATCATAAAATTTAAGGAGAGTGCAAGTTTCAATTCAAAGACAACTATAATTAAACCTTTTCGCATTAACAAACTCAAACTTTACAAAAGCAAGAGAGAAAGACATTAATTGTCTCATTTTTATATTAGAGAAAATGAGTCTCAGAGAGGTTAAATAGCTTGCCTAGAATCATAGTAATGTGGAAGCTGGGATTCAGATTCACATATTTTGGCACTAAATCCAATGCTTCTTCCACTCTACTATGCTGTTTGTCTTCTCATGCATCCCTTTAAAATATTTTCAATAACCAAAGCTAACAATGTCCTTCCCATCACTAGGCCTTAAATTGCATTTCCTTTGATGTTATTAGGTAGAAAAAGGCATTTTCAGTTGGCACTGAGTTTTTCCTGAAATCTTCTCAATCGCCAGCTTTCCAGAGATGTGGGGATCTTTATCTTCCCTACAGGAGGGATGGAATCTTTGAACAGTCAAATTATATTGAATTTTATAATAGCATTTTCTCTCCCCAACCTGCATTGCTGATGAGAGTAGAAATTGGTACTATATTTCTAGAGAGCAATTTGGCAATAGGTATCAAAACTCTTAAAATCTGCCATATCCTTGGACTGAGCAATTACTCTTCTGGGAATTTATCCCAAGGAAATTATCAGAGATGTGTGTGGATATATGTGCAAGGTTGTTCATCACAGCAGTATTAACAATAGCAGAATATTGCAAACAAGCCAAATGTCTGTGTCAGAGACTACTGTTTTTCTCCCATTGTCACGTCTCTTCTTCCTTAGCAATAAGAGCCTTGGTTTGTAGACGGGCACATAGCCACCCAGTAAAGCGTTACATACTTCTGCTCTCCCGTACAGCTACTTTGTGGCCATTGGAAGTGTATACGATTTCTAAGAAGTCTCCTTAAACGAGTACACTTTTCTTTGACCTTTTACCTTCTGGCTTACTGGACTGTGGCTGTAACAGTTGGATTTGAAGCACACAGTTTGGAATATGGGGCAACACTCCAAGGATGAAGGAATAGCAAGACAGGAGTCTGGTCCTGGCACTGTGGGAATCACCATGTGAGCCATGAGACTTATTTGGCATGAAAGAAAATAAATTCCAATCTGGTTTAAAGCGTGGATTTCAATTTTCCTATCGCAAATAGCCAAACGTAATCTTAACAAACACAATGTTTAAGAGCAAAGGGATGGTTAAATTATGGTATATGCATAGGGTATAACATCAAGCAACTGTTAAAATGACATCATACAAGACTCTTTATTAGCATGAAAAAGTTTTCTTAATAAAGGGAGAAGAGGAAAAGAACAGGCCACATTCAAAAGCAGGATATAGATAATATTTGCAAATACAATTTTTGTTATATATATACATATATATGTGTGCATATATATAGAGAGAATATAATATACATTATATATTATATATATAAATGTTGACGGCTATTATGTTTGAATAGTAGAATTGCAGATTTTTTTTTTAAGGATTTTATTTTTTTCCTTTTTCTCCCCAAAGCCCCCAGGTACATAGTTGTATATTCTTTGTTGTAGGTCCTTCTAGTTGTGGCATGTGGGACGCTGCCTCAGCGTGGTTTGATGAGCAGTGCCATGTCCCCGCCCAGGATTCAAACCAATGAAACACTGGGCCGCCTGCAGTGGAGCGCGCGAACTTAACCACTTGGCCACTGGGCCAGACGCTGCAGATTTTTTTTTTAATGTGACGTTTTCTGTGTTTTCACACTAGGCATGAACTATATGGTTATAAGAGAGGAATACCTGTCAAAATAAAATAATCTTTTCCCCAAATAAAGCAAACTTAACTGTGATTCACTAATTTTTAAGAAAGAGTCTATAGCAACAGATAAATAAAAGAAAGAAGAAATTAAATATTCAGGAAGTCTTGTCCCTTTACAGTGTGCAGTTTAAAATATGTGCTGCTGTTGCATATCTTGTTATGTTGATCTATGAATGGTTATGATGACTCTTTAAAACTGTATGTGAGCCAATTATTTAGTAGATGGGTGAATGTATATACTTTATGGCTCCTAAGCAAATAGGATGTGAAGCAGAGGAACATTCTAGAGATGACATCTAGCGGTTGCTGTGGTAACCTTATGGGCTACGTTTTAGTAATCTTTTATTTCAATTTCTAGAGTTGGAATTGGCATACTCTTAGCTTTGACATGCTAGAAGGAGGCAGCAATTCATGGTTATTAACCCTTACAGGCTGCATTTGCTATTGCCATTCAGCTTTAAAGAGAGTAGTGGAGTTACAGTGGAGGTGTTGAAGAACGGCTCTAAAATTATGATTAAAGGAATCTAAAACCTGTTAGAATTTTCATGGCAACCTTACAGAGCTGTCACTCCAGCTAATAATAAAAGTTCACGTTTATTACCGAGCACTTACAATGCAACAAGCACACTGCTTAATGCTTTATAAACCCTATCTCGTTTACATCTGTGCTCTGACTTAAACCTTAAAATAGCCCCGCAAAGTAGTATTATCATTGCTATTTTATAAAAGAGGACAAATCTGAGACTTAGGGAGTTAAGGTGAGTTGTCCAAAGGCATGTTGTTAGCACATGGTGGTGCCAGGATTCAAACCGAAGTCAGCTGCTCACTCTTGCCCACTGCCCTCTGCTGTGTCCAGGGGGTTGCCCATGATACCTGGCTGGGTCTATCATAAACGCCCCCTTTAAGAGAGACACCTGCAGCAACGCTAGCTTATCCAGTCTAGTCTCAATCAGCCATGCTTATTAAACAACAACCACTTTGAGCATAATCCTATTGCGATTTATAAAATAGGAAGGGCCCTTTTTATGACATAAAAGTATACAACTAAGCTTACCAAAAAACTCTGCCAGATCATAAGCTTTTTTGAGAGTCTAGCTCCAACGGAAGGCAGAATGGCGACAGTGGGGTAAGTCTACTGAGTGCTGGGAAGTGTGCCATGGGAGAGATGCATCACAGTTGAGGCAGTCAGAAGATGCTTCCCCAAAGAGCGCACCTTTGAACAAGCTCTCAAGCCTTGCTTCTCAAAGACCAGCCATGGGGGTGCAGCAAAGGCATCCCCTGGGAGCTTGTTAGAAATGCAGAATCTCAGGCCCTCCCCTAGACTTACTACAGAGAACCTGCCTCTTAACAAGATCCTCAGGTGATGTGCAGGCACACTAACGTCTGAAAAGCACTGCTTGAAAGAAGGCATAGCATTTCAACAGCACATACAGAGGGAACAGCACTGTAGGCACAGGGAATAGCATGAGCAAAGGCACAGCAGTGGGGATGAATAAAGCAGTTCCAGGGAAATCTCATATCTGGTTGGGCCATAGCAAAAGCTGTGGAGTGGAAGACGGTGAGTAGTGGGGAGATAGATAGGGCTGAATTCATGGAGGGTCTAGGAGCTGTATCTTGTTCCTGAGGCAGCGGGAATAAAGTTTTTGATCAGGAAATGATGCAATGGTCATTTTTATTTAATAGCTCCTTTAAATTGATAAAGTATTTAAGCTTTGTGATAAATTTAGAGCGTAACCTTTGTGTAATATGTCATTCCTTTACATATTTCCTTTCATCTTTACACTACCAAATAAATCTATTATTAATAGGTATTACGTTTATGGAGGTTGTTAAAAGAGAATGGAGTAAATCCTGAAGGTAAATAGGATCACTTGAGAATTCTACTCCTGTCACCCATTCACTGCTAAGGATTGGATTAAATTGACCTAGAAGATTTAAAAGCCTACACAGCCTTGTCCTTCAGGAATAGATGGCGCAAGCAGATGAAGTATTGTCCCGCTGTATTTTGCATTGGTCAGGCCCTCCTTTGCTCTCACTCTGAGAAGGGACCTCAAATTCCTTCCCCTAGGCTCCTTTGATGAGGTTTTGTGAGAGACAGAAGCTATTTTGTAAAGCTGTCAGCTGTCGTGAATAAGAGAAATAGATAAAGCAGCCAGGAACAAGAGAAACAGATAAGAGGTGACTTCTCAGGAATGAGGGGGAGCTTGTCTGCCTTGGACTAAAAGAAGAAGAGAGAGGATGTTGGAAGGGTGTGTGAATCAACTGAATGGAATCCTCATCTGCAGGCTGACAGCAGTGTTATGGAGACAAAATGAGTCAACAAAGACATCCAATGGCTGCTTGAGAGACAAAGACAAGGGAGAGAGGAGTACAGCTGGACACAGGATGTTTCGTATTGGGATGGCAGCGTTTATCAGGGAGGGTGAGCTAGAGGGAAAACGGGAAAGATATGTGGTCCAACTTTCTGCTCCTGTACCTTGAGCCTTGCTAACTAGGACATTCTTTGTTCCCACCGGTTGGTGACTTAATCAGTCCCCTTTAGGAAGCTCGAAGACTGATATAAGCTATAATTGCTGGGTCCTGTAACAAGTCAGATCCTGGGAAGATAAGCATTGCTCTCAGTTGGGGTTGAGTATAACTGCTTATGATCTGACAATCTATCTGATACACTTAACATTCCCCAACACATCTAACAACAAATAGCTGCAATTAGAAAACCCCACCTGGAAAAGGGGAAACCACACGCAACGGCCATTGTCCATAGCACATAAGCATATGCTGTTGGCCAGAAGATGCAAGGACTCTCTGCCCTCTCTAGGAGGTGTGTAATCCTAGATCAGCCAAGCTGGCCTCCCCAGATTCTGGTCACAAGGATGATCTTTCATTGCCTTTGTCCTTTGTGCCCACATCTGAGCTGGTCATGGGGATGATATTCCAGGGGCTTTGCTGAGGTAACAGGCCATTTTTTATTGGATATTCAGGAATTTCAGTCCCTTGTTTGCCAGGTGATAGTTCAGTGTTGATTTGCATTTGATCAACTCTGCAATCAAAGCTGGAGACAGTGCTCAAATTTACTGCCAGCCCAGGGATTTCCATCTCCTAGCAACAGCCCAAGATGCTCTGTTCACGTTCTTAGCCCTCAGCTTCAAGAACTTCCACCTGGGCCTCTCCAGGGCGATTGGGAACAATTTCTTGGGGTGGGCGTGACAGCTAATGTAAACCCCTTTGCTCCCAGGTTACACCCCAAGGGATGGCTTTTGCTGTGGAGTGGTTGTCATTTTCTTAACTTGAATATTCCAGCCTGAAGGGGAGTTTGAGAGGGACGGGGGGCTCAAGGTTCTGTGAGACGTCAATGTTCTTGATTATTTTTTACCCTTGTTTTTTTTTTTGCACGACTTTAGTTTGATGGAGACAATTTTGCTTTTTCTACCCTTAAACTTTGCCAAGATTGCCAACTTTCAGCCTTTTTGGATTATTGACCTCAGCCAGAAATGGACTGTTTTAATGATATATTTTCTTCCCTTTCTGCTCTCAGACAATTTTCAATTGGAGACTATCCTTTTCTCATAAATGTAGTAAAGCCCTTCCACCTCCTGACCCACTATTCTCCAGCTTTAATAGACACATAATCTGAGTCCCAAAATATGAGTAATGGTTTACCAGCAGCTGTGCAAACACATAACAAGAATGTAAGTCAACCTTTTCATTTTTTATAGATAGGTCCTCCATGGACCTCCTTGCCTGCATCCCCTCAGC
Source organism: Equus quagga (assembly GCF_021613505.1). Taxonomy (NCBI): domain Eukaryota; kingdom Metazoa; phylum Chordata; class Mammalia; order Perissodactyla; family Equidae; genus Equus; species Equus quagga. The sequence goes on along the minus strand of NC_060272.1, from coordinate 52,793,571 downwards.
TAATTACACATTTTAGAGTCTGTGACTTACAATTCCTTTCTCAATTTTGGAATTCATTAAGATTGTTTAGGGGACAAATAACAGAGATTCAACCGCTAGTTATCTTGAACATAAAAGTAGAACTTGCTGTTACACTTAAATGAAAAGTTCAGTGAGAGATCAGGCATGGTTAGATAGATCTAAGTGTTCAGTGCCATCTCAGCTTTTCTTGGAAAAATGTTAGCTCTATACTGAGACAAGCTCTCCCAACCTGGTGGTTCACGTCCCAGCTTGCATCTTCCTTAGCTCAGCAACTCCAGAGGGAGAAATATCCCTTTTTTAGTAGTTGCAGCAATAATCCTGCAGCTGGTGGCCCTCATTGGCCTGGGTTGGGAAGCATGAACCTCCATGACCGACCACTGTAGGTGGGAGGATGGAATATTTTAGTTTGGTTAAGCCTGGGTCATGTGGCCATCCGCATCAAGGGTGGGAGCGTCCATCACAGCCTGCTCACATGAACTGATTTGGTGAAGAGGTGGTTTCTCAACAAATGTCCTATGTGCCCTCATAGGTCAGCGTTGAAACTGACTTAAGAAACCAGTTTTGCTACATGTGGCTGCACCAACTCTTGCAGATTATTCAGTAAGTCTCACTTATTGCAGAAGTCTCACATAAATAGAAGTTCCATATACTAAACTTATGATCTTTCACCCAGTGTTCTAGTTTAGTATTCAGATGATGTAATGTGGTAAGAATTACACAGAAGTGGCATAGGGTGGTGGGGCCCTCACAACTATTCCACAAATACTAACGAGCCCCTTTCATGTGGTAGCAACGTACTGAACACTGGGATACAAACTTAATTAAGACATGGTTAATACCTGGAAGGATTCATAATGGGGGTAAGAAATATGCCTTTAAATAAAGTAATCACAATATTACATGCAAATGCCTTAATAAGGATACAGTTGTCTTTTGAGACCCCACAATGTGGGCTTTTTGCTCTCCCCACATTTTCTCACTTAAATCTCAAGGCAAGCCCTCAAGGTAGGCTTTCTTCCATAAAGACATTGAGGTTCACAGAGATAAAGTCTTCTGTATTTGGTCATTCAGCTGACAAACAGCAGGAGCCTTTGGGAATTCTAGTTGGTAATATTGCATTTCTCAGTATTTTGGAATACTGAGAAAGCATAACACATCTTTAAGCCATCCAATAGCTTTAGAATCATTTATTTGTTCCATCTTCTCCGTCCTCTACAGCTTATCTGTCATGAAGTCCTATCAATTCTTTCTTTGCCAAGCTCCTCAGGTTTTCCCCTATATTTCTTCCAACCCATTGTTCAGGCCTTTAACATCTTATGCCCAGATTGCAGGGGCATCTCAACTTGTCTTCTTCTTGCTTCCAGACTGTCTTTAATTCGTTCTGCTACCAGGTGGGTTTGGAGGTAGGCAGAAGTCTTATACCATACAGTACTGCCTTGATCATTTATTTGACAAATATTTATGAAAAGCCAGTCATTGTGCTGGATCATGCTCTAAAACTTAAAATAAAGCACAATCCCCTTGAGGATTTCACTAATGTTCAGGGAAGGCAATTGCCTACATTATTTCCCATAACAGAATACACATCAACAACCTCTTGTTCCACAAACTTCAGTGCTTTCTCACTGCTGCCTTAAAAATGTCTGAACTCTTTAGCTTAGCATCAAGGTCTTCTTTGTGCCACCGACGCAAACTTGTCCCCATAGTGTCCTCCTTAAACCATCCACTCCAACCAACTGATCTACATGGTCCCCGTGAAAGGCTCTGTGCCTGTCCTTCTCCATAGCTTGTTCACGTCACCCCCAGGTTCTCTCCACCCCTTGCAGTTCTGGGTGATTGTGATTTTACCTGTAAACTCTAAGATCACTTCTTGTCTGCACTTGATAGAACTTTCTCCATATCATTTGGCATTTGTGACCTTCCCTGATTTCTGATGATTTTATTTTTTTAAATGTGTTTTCTTCTCCGAGCTTTATGGTAGCACCAATCCTTGATCAAATATCGAATGATAAAGAGCCTGAAAGTGCTCTGGTCACTGGCAGACATGAGCTTTTTTGCAGAGTAGGAATAGAGAGGTTCAGCTAGGAGGAAGAGAGGTGAAGATAAAATAAGGTACAGATGAAAAGCTGCTTTTCATTCTCTATTCATTTACTCTCCTCTTGCTTTGCTACATTCTCTGGTGGGGGGCAGTTTTCCTCCCTACAGGGTGGTAGGAATACAAAGTCTGATCCCTGAGCCAAGATTGAAGCCAAGTACCAAAAGCAATTTCACTGTCTCACTTGGGGTTTGAGGCATCCCTGAACCAAAAAAGTAAAATATTTTTCACTATTCATTGATTTAATTTAATTTCCTTCATACAGTTAGACTAATAAAATCAGCAGTTTAAAGAATAGTTTTATGTAGTATTTTAAGATTACATGATTTTGATATTATCTTTATTAACATAATGATCCTATGGGAAAATTTTTTCTAAGTGAAGATTATATCATTTTTTAAAAAAAATTTTTTCTTTTTGAGGAAGATTAGCCCTGAGCTAACATCTGCTGCCAATCCTCCTCTTTTTGTTGAGGCAGACTGGCCCTGAGCTAACATCCGGGCCCATCTTCCTCTACTTAATATATGAGATGCCTGCCTCTGCATGGCTTGCCAAAGGGTGCCATGTCTGCCCCTGGGATCTGAACCGGCCAACCCTGGGCCCCTGAAGCAGAACATGTGAAATTCACCACCGCGCCATGGGGCCGACCCCAGATTATATCATTTAAATCCTTGTTTTATGTTAAGGAGAATTTGTGATTAGTGGTTCTCTGTGATGTTGTCTAGGTTAAAGCACTTATGTAGTTGATAAAATATCATTTGTTTCTATGCTACTCTTGTAAAAGGTATTTTGGCTCACTTCAGGGCTGAATTATTTTCCCTGAAATCATTTTACGAAAAAAGACCAGCAACTTGCTGATAACTTTTCTTTTAAATGACTGCGCAGTCAAGACCTAACAGCAAATTGATGATGCAATGGGGTGACAGGAATGTGAGATAATGATACTTCTTATGAGGTAACTTAAAACAATGTCTCTGTTTTGGGGACTCACACTACTGAAGATTGACTTTAGCTTTTTCAAGGTATGACTTTAAAAAAGAAAAAAAAAACAGCTGTTAGGTTGATTTGTTTTCTTTCAAACAGTCTTAATGGCTTCAATTTCTAGAACTTACTCCTTGAAGACAGCAACATCACACTTGGTGATATTTTGCTCATTCGTCTTCAGAACGTTTGTTCAGTTGAGAAATGAAAATGGGTCTCAGTATGGTACATAGAGTGATTTGTTCTAAACGGCACAAAAACTGTTTCTGGGCCAGGGAAGTGTTAGTTCAAGTTCCTATAAAGTTGATGCTTATTCTGCCGCGTGGACACCATAATCCAGCCAAATCTGCACGCTGGAGACTTTCCTGTGGCTTCATTTTTACCCCAAACATATGTTATTAGCTATATGTCACAGGGAAGAGGAAATATGCAAAGGCACAGGCACTGTTCTGAATTAGGGGATCATTTCCCCCGCCCCCATTTATGGTGAAATTTGCTTCAGTTTATGTAGAGTGTGCTTTACTGTGTAAAGGGACAGTCTGGTGTTATGGGTTCAATAAAACAGAAAATCCTTTGTTGCAATGACTGGAATGCAAATCTGTTTTGCAGATCTGGTTTCCTGGCATTTGGGGCAAACACTAGCATGTTTAATGCTTTTGTTTTAGGAACAAAAGTAAACACTGTAGGGAGTTCACCAAAATCCTCTCTCCTCACCCCTTCTGAAACCAAACTGAGCAAGAGGACCAAATTGCTGCTTTCTTCCCATTTTGGTCTTGCTAGGGTGGCAGCAGTCCCCCTGTTCCCATTGTTTGCTTTGCTTTACGTTTGACTCCAACAGAGATCAAAACTACATCTTATGAACTTATAGTTTGGCAATATGCTGGCAAATGGGAAAACAAGCAACATAAAGCAAATTTCTGCCACAGTGCTTTTAATATTGAGGCAGATTTTTATCTAACAGAGTCAACAGAATGGAACATGAGCACACCAGCAGCTCAGGGCTGTAAACACAGCCTCCTGATGACATATCCCTAGGGGGACAGATCATACAGCTTCTATATTATTCAGCTTGTCACTCTACTGGCACAGAACTGATTTTTGCCTCGGAAAACGTCTCTTTTCCGAAACTCCAGCTGTCCTTCATTCATAAAGCAGTGTTTTAATAAGGTGGTTGTTTACTAGGAAACAATGCTAATGGTAATAATGAATCACTAACGATATAGCTTATTCCTTTTCGTAGATGGTCTATTTGCTGCCGAACAGCTGGAGGAAAAGTGGGGAAAAATGCAATCAAGCATTTAAACATCAAGGCTGGATGTTTCCAAACATAAGTGTCCAGATGTTTAGCATTGTGGAGGTAATGTGTTTGATTGCTTGCCTTTTTCATATTTTATCTGGATCTTTTGATATTCTGTAGAAAGAGTCACGGACTATTCTTCATTTTTAGTATGCTGAGCAGATTTTTGGATCGTGAATGGCAACAATAATGCTGAAGACCGGCAAAGCCAGGCCTGGCAGGGATTGTGTGAAATGAAGGAGGAGAAGAGGAAGAGATGAGACTCAGACTGTGGTTAAATGGGTCCCTCTCCTGGCTACCACGCATGGAAGCATCTGCCTTTTTAAAAGCATCTGCTGCATCAGTTTTCAGATTTCAGTTGAGGGGCATCTAGGAATCAAGAAGTTGAGCAGAAGGATCACATCCTCTTGTCTTCCCTGAGACCCAGAGGCACAACACCCAGGTGCTTCCTTGGGCTACCCAGTTCTAAGAAAGAAAGTAAACTTTCTGCCATTGAGGATACTGGCTCAACAGGAAATCTAGTCTCACTAAACTGAAGTAGAGTTGTTCATTTCCTCAGACTGATGCCTCATCAGGCAAAATTAAAAATCTAAAGTAAACGAAATGAAGCACTTTCTCCATTTTGGATCTTTGAGTACCTGACCAAAGCCAACACACGCTTCCCACTGCACTTCTGTGATATTGGTTATTGGTACTCATGATTAGAGTCATTGCCAAATGCTCCACTAAATTAAAACCCTTGCAAACTAATGATCTCATCAAAGGTGACTCCATTTCAGAATTGGATTCATAGGTCCTGGAGCTAAAAGAAATGCCACTCCTAAAGAGTGAAAGAAAAAATGGTCATTTACTGACATGTCTCTGCAGGAATCAGTAACATTACAGATCATGTAGGAGCCAAGAATAGCCTGAGTATATTAATAACTCAGCCTGTTCACTGATTTTATTTGAGATGAGTGGTTAAAGAACACTCTGCACTGATGATGAGTCTGTGACGAGGAACAGTGTCATCATTAACATGAGGGACTGTTTAGCATTTAGAACACTTCACACATAAAAGGAACTTAACACAGGACTATTTATTGTGCTTTAGACAGATGGCTTAATGCTTCTTTAGCCTTCAGCCTATCAGGCCACCCGTGGTTTTCTTCAGCCGAGGGCTTTTAAAAAATAATTGGTCTATAGCAATTTTCCAACAAGACTGGCTGCAATATATTTTCCTAAATCTTTTTCTTACCCTTAACTATCCCTTACACAGGTTTGTGGTTGACAAACCTCCCTGACTGACACGGATTCCTCTCGCATAAATAATTACCGACAGAAAAGGAGATGAAGGGGCTGAAATTTCATCATTAATGGTTTCTTTGCCATGGAAAATCTATTCGGTAATGATTACTTGGGAAAACAGTTCGTCCCTGATTAAACACTGCCAGACTCTGGAGAAGCTGTTCCCCCAGAATCTTTCAATACAGAAAATGATAACCCAAAGTAGATAGATTACTGTGGGTGGTAAAAAAATGCATGTATGCGTTTGTTGCAAATTGCTATAGAAGAGCAATTGTCTCTCTGTCTGAGGAATATGTAAGTGTGCTTAGGAAGGAATAAAGAGGCTGCAGTTCCCCTGCTCGTCCTATCAAAGTGAGAATCGAGCACACTGGAAAAGCAAGCGGATGCATTTTTATAGTGCAAACTTCTATAAGAGTCTTAATGACTCCCTGCACTGCCTTGGCCACCGTTCAGCTCTCCAGGCCCTTCTGTGAGCTCTTTTAGAGGAATAACGTGACCGAGAGGCCTGGAGACTCTGCGGATTGGCCCGGATGGATACGTATTTGCATATTCTTCTCTGTATAATCTCCCCCGTAGGGTTCAGAAGAGGTACACTTAGGCCTGGGGCCGAGAAAAGCGATTACACAGCAGAGAAGGTTTAGTGATCAGATGTATTTAAGAGGGCAGGAGTCTCCTGGCTGTACGTCCAGGAGTGCTTGAGAGGGCTGGAAGTCTGAGTGCAGAGCCTCCTACTGGCTTTTTTCTCTTTGGGGAACAAAGATATCTCGCTGGAGGCTTAGATTTGCCGCTGACACTTTACTCAGGGCTGGACTAGAGTCCTTGCTGTTTCTGTGGCTACTGCTGGTGTCAGTCAGTGTCTTGCACCGAAACTGTCAATTTCCTCACCTATGAGGAAGAAGCCCCTTCAGTGTTCTGTCTGACCACATCCTGTTTAATTCTCAGCACGAGAGGCTAAGCCCATTCCGCCTGATGAAGGAGTTCAACAGCTTACCCCTCCACGTGCATAAGGGCGATGGTCAGCTGATCATCGAGGACACGGGCCTGGACCGCGAGCGGCTGTGTGGCTAGGCCCCACAGTACGTGCTGGCCTTCGACGTGGCCACCTTCTTGCAAGAGCGTTCCGGCTCGTGCACGTGGAGGTGGAGGTGAAGGACATCAACAACCACGCGCCATGCTTTCCCCGGGCCCAGGTCCCGGCGGAGGTGTCCAAGGGCTCAGCGGTGGGCAAGCGCATGTCCCTGAAGGTGCCGGTGGACGAGGACGTGGGCGCCAAAGGGCTGCAGAGCGTGTGCCTCTCCGAGCCGCACAGCCCCTTCCGCGTGCAGCTGCAGACGCGCACGGACGGCGTCCAGTGCGCTGACCTGGTGCTGCTGCAGGAGCTGGACCGCGAGAGCCAGGCCGCCTACAGCCTGGAGCTGGTGGCCCAGGACGGCGGCCGCCCGCCGCGCTCTGCCACGGCCGCCCTCAGCGTGCGCGTGCTGGACGCCAACGACCACAGCCCGGCCTTCCCGCAGGGCGCTGTGGCCAAGGTGGAGCTGGCGGAGGACGCGCCCGTCGGCTCGCTGCTGCTGGACCTGGACGCATCCGACCCTGACGAGGGCCCCAACGGCGACGTGGTGTTCGCCTTCGCAGCCCGCACCCCGCCCGAGGCGCGCCGCCTCTTCCGCCTCGACTGGCACTCGGGCCGCCTGACCCTGGCTGGACCCGTGGACTACGAGCGCCAGGACACCTGCGAGCTGGACGTGCGGGGGCAGGACCGCAGCCTCGGGCCTCGCGCCGCCACCTGCAAGGTCATCGTGCGGGTCCGCGACGTCAATGACAACGCGCCGGACATCTCCATCACCCCGCTGGCCACCACGAGTCCGCCTGCTGCCTCACCTTTCTCCACCGCCTCTGCTCTCAGAGGGAGTGGGCGTTCTGGGGGCGAGGGACGAGACTTTGTCGAGCGGACGGAGACGCCAGACGTCAGCGCCACCTCAGTGATGCCAGAAAGGGGGGCGCGCGCGAGCCTGGTGGCGCTGGTCAGCACCTCGGACAGGGACTCGGGCTCCAATGGGCAGGTGCGCTGCGCCCTCTACTGGCACGATCACTTCCGGCTGCAGCCGGCTTAAGCCGGCAGCTACCTGGTTGTGACCGAGGCGTCCCTAGACCATGAGCGCATCGCTGAGTACAAATTGAAGCTGGTGGCCGAGGACCGCGGCGCGTCCCCGCTACGCACCGTGCGCCCCTACATAGTGCTCTTGAGCGACGAGAACGACAACGCGCGGCTCTTCACGCGACCGGTCGACGAAGTGTCTGCGCGAGGGAACAACACCCCCCACCCCCCGGGCGCCTATTTGGCCACGGTGGCCGCCCGGGACCCTGACTTGGACCGCAACGACTAGGTCACCTACCGACTGCTGGCGGCCAGGTGGATCTCACTGGGGACGTCCTGTCCACTTACGTCTCGATGGATACCTCCACTGGGGAGCTGGGCACACGATAGGAGGAACTGGCAGAGCTGCAGCTGGGGCTGAAGGTTGCTCGACGGCTGGGTCCAGGCTGTGGAGGAGTAGAACGACCACGCACCTCAGCTGGCGACCACGCCACTCTTCAGTTGCTGAGCCCAGCTGCCTCTGCCCTCAGGTGCACTCCCGGGCAACTTGCTGACTCGACTGCAGGCAAGGGACTTGGACGAAGGCCCCAACAACAAGCTGACTTCACACCCTCCTCCGCAGCGACGGTAGCCCCGGGGCTCTAGCGCTACACCCGGCCACAGGTGAGCTGTCCCTGCAGCGCTGCCTGTCCCCGCGGTCTGCCCGCCCGCTGACGGCAGTCGTCGTGGTGCTGGACGGAGGCCAGCCGGCCCTGTCTTGCACGGCCACATTGCTGCTAGTGCCCACGGACTCGGCGCCACCTGGCGAAGAAGTGGTGCTGGTGTCACTGCCGCCTGGACCGCCAAACAAGGCGGGGCGGAGGAGACGGGGGTGGGGTTGGGGAAGAGGGGGAGAGGGAAGGGGAACCCGCGAGATGGTTCCCAGCGGCCCTCACCTCTCCGTGGTCCTGATGGATCAGTGGCTTCGGCCTTCTTCTGGTGGCCATCGTCACCGTGACTCGCTCCCGCCAAGGTGAGGCTAGGACGCAGAGGAGAAGCCTTATGAGCACAGCCAGAGCGAGTGCTGCTCGAGGAGTGGCCTGGCTGGCCCAAGTTGCAGAGCATCAGGAGCTGACTCTGGGGGCTTCGGATCTGAGGTTCTTCGTGGAGACCCCGCCCCTTTTCCCTTTCTGCAGAAGCTCAGGAGCGCTAGTCTGCGGAGATTTCCCAGTCTGGGGACAGTGGGATGTCTTGTGCTCTCGCCTCGGGAGGGGAGCGGGATCCTGTAGGCTCAGGTAGAGCACCTCCAGCTCTCTTAGTGTCCTCATTAACGTTTAGTATATCTTCATGCCTGGAACGTTATGAAAATTCAGTGCCTGATCAGGTTTGGGATTTCAAATGGCTAATTTTTCGGGACTTTATTTTTTATTTGAGAAGAAATATTCTTCACAGATGAGGGTGGAAGGAGGCCAGACGGTCACGTGTTCATATAGGCCTATGCCTGTTTCTGCCTCTGGTAACTTCCTTCTGGGTCCAGTTTGAATACCTTCATCCCAGTACGATTCAGGGCTTAAATGCTGGGTTCCGGAAGCATTCCAGATGCGGCATGCTGTGCCTGCGCTGTCAGCTTTGGTATCTAAGGGTCAAATATTATTAACTGCTGCTCTCACCCCTCTTTTGAAATAGGGTTCAGTCTCGGGTCCTTTTCATTCCCCATGCCTGTGTGAAGAGGATAAATCTGCTGCAAGTTTAAGGTAATTTCAGAGTATTCATCATTATCTTTAAGCAATGTGTTTGACGTTTTGTACATTTTTATGGATAACAGAGTAATGCTTTCCTTTTCACTTCCAGTACACATTCAAATACAGATGAATTATTCTGCAGGATAGTGGAAAAGGAGAAGTAAATTGAAGGACAGCAGTTCTGATATCAGCAGAGAGAGCTTCAGGAAGGCATCTTGTTGAATCATTGCAAAGCAAGAGGGTGAGTTCAAACCTGTGAGTTTGAAGCTCTTCCTCTCAAAGTCACCATAATACTTTATGCCTGAATGCACGAGAGAAAACTAAATGAGTTATCTCAGCTGTGCATTCATAGAGGAGAGTATGCTGCGTGCTGCTGAGTAGAGCTAGCGTTTTTGGACCACTGATTATTTAGTTGGTTCTATGTATTTTAGATACTTTACAGTTATGGACTTATTCCCCATAATAAATCCAATGAGGTAGGAAACCAAGGCACAGAGTGTTCCAGTTGAGATCTTACCCAGGATTTCTTGTTCTAGATTTCCTGCTCTTAATCTCCCTGCTAAGCTCCCTCTGTTAATGCAAAAAGATTAAAACACTGAAAAATCAGAATATTGTGGTTATTAGCACTAAAATAATTTTGTGCCACAAGCAATAAAGGTAACTTCCCAAATGTGGAGATTCTGGAAGGCAACAGACTATGAATAGGTAAATTTTGAATAGGCCAGGACTCCGTTTGCTGGGAACGTATGAATATGTGGTTTTGTTTGGCTCTCTTTGTTTGGAGAATCTGGCACCAACACTACCTCATACTATTCAGTCCATCTCCTGTAGTGTCTGGAGATTTTGTTTTAGGCCAAAATCTCTGTAATGGTGTTTGGTTCTGGAGGGGTATCTCCTGTGGGGAAAGGCATAGTCAATTATGAGGTATTTTTGTGTTAGACTCCATGATAGTGGGCACCAGATCTTGAGTCCCTCAAAGAAAACACCTTACTCTCAAAGATGAGCCCCAATGGTATGTCCTACTGATTCAAGTGCCTCTGCACCATAATGGATATTTTTGTCCCATCTATGTTTAGTTCCTTCAACTTTTTCTTTTTTAAATGAGATGACTCTAGAAACATCTGCATCCTGGTCCTCTTCTTCTGAATATTCTCTAGTTTGTAAATATCTTTCCTAAAATGAGGCACTTAGAGGCAAACACAGTACTACAGAACCAGTCTCTCTCATGACCTCCAAATTCATATATCCATTCGCCTATTCAGCATTTCCATTTGGGTGTTTACTGCACATGCCACATGTTCAAAACTGAACTCTTGATTTCTATTCTCCAAACCTGTTCTTTCTCTAGTGTTTGTATCTCAGTAAATGACACATCTGTTTCACTTATTGCTTACTCTGGCCCAAATCTTTCACGTCATTCTTGATTTTATTTTCCCACATACAAATTCCAATCCATGATCAATTTGGATTTACTTCAAAATCCAAAGAGACAATCCATTGATTCTCAATTAATTCTCAGTTAATCAATTAACTGCCTTTGTGGCTGCTACCCTGCCCCAGGCACTGTCCTCTCTTGCTCAGCCCACTGCAGTGGCCTCAGAACTGGCCTCTTTGCTCCTGTTCTTGCTGTCTTGCCATCTACTCTCCATACAGGAACTGGAATGATCCTCTCGTTTCAGAAGTCAGGTCACATTACTCAACTCTCCAAAGATTTCTCACTTAAAATGAAATCCAAAATCCGTATCATGGTATCCCAGCCACTACTGCTGTGTAAGCAACTAGCCCAAAATGTGGCAGCTTAAAACAACCATTTTGTTATGCTTACAGATTCGATGGGTCAATTTGACAGGACAGAGCAGGGATGGCTTGTTTCTGCCTCAGTGTCTGAGGCCTTCACTGAGAAGCTGTGATGGCTGCGGGCTGGTATCATCTGAAGGCTTATTCAGTCACATGTCTGGCATGTGGACTAGGATGACTCCAAGTCTAGCACTGCTGGCTTGGGGGTGGGAAGGGAGGCTACCTGTGTCCTTTACACGTGGCTCGATTTTCTCACAGCATGGCAGCCTCTGGAAAGTCACGTGCTCCAGGTTGCAAACATGAATGTTCTACCAAACAAGAGAGAAATCATATGCTCTTTTATGACCCAGTCATTTCTGGTCCAAACAGTCTTAAGCCCACCCAGATTTAAAGGGAGGGGACAAGGACCCTACCTCTATGGTGGAAAATTATTAAAGAATTTTGGGGCCATGTTTGTAAACCAGCCAGACAAGGCCCATAAAATCCTACATTATCTGGCCCCTAGCTGCTTCTCCCACCTAAGTTCTTACCACTCTTCCCCTTGATAACGTAGGTCCTTTTATTGGCTTTCTTGATTTTGAATACATCAAGCATAGCTCCATCTCAGATCTCAGGGTCTTGCTGCTCCCTCTGCCTGGTAAACTCTTTCTTGAGACATCTGTGTTGTTTCCTTCCTGCTTTCATTTAGGCCTTGGCTCAAATGTCCATCTGCTCAAAGAGGTCTTCCATACCTCAGATTGCCTGTCCCTCTGTCACTCTCCATCCTGCTTTATTTTCCTTCATAGCATTTGTCATTGCCTGATAGGGTTTTATATCTGTGTATTATTTTTTCCCTGTTCTAGGGTGAATCACCAGCATCAAATGTATATTAAAAAGTTTACTGAAAGGATGAATGGTGATGTGGTCTAACCAGCAGATACATTGCAACTCCATGACTATGTTATGATAATATCGCATTTTACATTAGGGTAAAATTGGGTTGGTGTTTTTAGAAGTTCCATTGTGCCGCTTTACTTTTTGGAAAATTTGGCTGTCATCTTAACAGTTGATTTTACGGTAAATTTATCTTTATGGATCATTTAATGTTAAATTAGCTTTTTCAAAAAAATCAAATTCGTGGGACTCCTCCTGTTGAATCTGTAGTCAGAGAAGAACCAGCTTCTTCTTGCCTTAACTCAATTTCCTCTTCCTCTTAACAGGCAGGCTCTCTGAATACGTGATAGCTCAAGGTACTGCCGGGACAAACAAGACTGATCAAGACAATGCATTCAACCTGAGAGGATGGAGTTTCTTGGTAATGACATTGACAACATTTCCTCCTACCTATAGTCAACAGCTACATTTTATTTAATTATTAAACATTTACCCAGCACTTACTATGTGCCAGGAACTGTTCTAGGTGTTTTACAAATATTAACTCACTAAGTCCTCCTAATAATGCTAGTAGGTACGTACTGTCATTTAACCCCATTTCACAAATGGGGAAACTGAGGCATAGAGTTCTCAGAGTAATTTGATCAAGACCATCAGCTGTAAGGGTAGAGTTGGGTTTCCGCCTCCAGGAGTCTAGCTCTGGTGTCTATGCTTTTAGTGTTCTGCTGTGGCGTATTTTCAGTAGGTTTTTAAACACTTATTTTATGGGTCTTCTAAAGATTTAGGACCGATTTACATTCCTGAGGGTGTTTCTGTCTTTGACTTTGAATGAAATGGTCTGATTTATGGTTTGGTTTATACTCCAACTTTCTGCTGCATTTTCTTGTAAAACTTTTAGTAGGATTATTGAGAGGATGACGTGAGCGATGGCAAGATGATTGAATTAGATGTTGACAGCTGGAAATGAGAAGTTTAGTGAAGGCATTTTTATTATTTTTGCATCTCACTATTAATAGTTAACACACAGAGTGAATGCATTAATAAATACATCGATAATCTTCAGAAACTTCATTTTAGATTCTAATTTTAACCATTCCTCCCACCAAACCTGTATCAGAGAGTCCAGCAAATCGTTTAATTTACTTGCTTGAATTTTATTTCCACTTCATTTCCTCAGTGCACCAGCAGGTGGAGGTACAAGTCATTGGTAGAAAATCCAGAGGAAGAAGAAAGAAAGAAACGGCTAGAAAACCAGTCCCTGAACAACTGAATGTTCCTCGCATTTTTAAGTATATAGCTACACAGCAGTCGGACAGTTTTTAATATTTTAAACTATTGCATTTTATTTCCACGTTGTTTCAGATTATTCAGAACAAAAACCATTTAAGGATCTTGAAAGATTAATCCAGGAATCTCAGAGCAGCCAGGATCTTTCATCACATCAGGAAAATAGCTACAGGATAGCACTTTCTTCAAGCCCCCTTTGCCCTCACGTTTCCCAGCTGAGAAATATGAATTTCCAACCAGAACACTCAGAACTCAAAGGATGTTATTTTCAAGTCTATGCCTCCCAAACTGAAGGGCTGCCAAGGGTAGATGACAGAGTTCAAAGCTGCAGGCCACCAATGCCGCCTCCCCCCCCTTCTCAGACAGAGTAATGAATTAAATCATCCTTCAGTGCATGGATCACCTTCACACACCTCAGAAAGAGCCACTTCATTTGGAAATGCTGCAACTCATATAGACAGTTATGTTTGGGGAATATACACATTTATGTTTCTGTCAAGTATTTATAAGCCAAGTTGCGTACACAAGCCTCGTAGTTTTGATAGACATCTCCCTAAATTATGTCACCAGTCAATGTCAGAGCAAACGATAATTTTATATAATCCAGGATATTTTGCCAAAGAGTCTTAGCTGTAGCCTTTATTGCCCCAAATATATTAAGTGAACATATATTTTATGTTCTAGTATCATTTATGAATGTAAGTAAAATAGTCAATCTAGCTGTTTGTTTATGTTTGAGTGTTTGCAATTCTACTGGGAACATAATTTAAGTTTGAATAATTTTAGGCTGGATTAAGAATCTGGGCCCCAACTGTAACCACAGGCCCAGTGGGGAGAAAGAGGAAGCTGTGGACAAGCACCACTGGGGTGGGGGAACTCAAATCATTTCTCTAGCTTGACATCTGAGAGAGTTTCTGGGTGCTTAATGGTAAAGCAGCGGCAGATTCTGGCAATGGGTGAAAGTCAAATGGAGGTGGCTGGTGATGTGCTTTTGGGCACTCAGCCCATTCACAGCAGCAGCTCAGTCAGAGGCTGGGTTGCGGGGGTGGCATGAGCTAGAGAGAGTCATAAGGCTTCAGTTGTCCGGGTTAGATTCCCAGCAGGACTCCTCTCCTAGCTGTGAGCAGGAGGCTAGGTGGAAACTGAGGCAGAAGACTGGGCAGAAAAAGGGTTGGACCCAAAATGTGGTGACTTGCAGAGTACGTGAGCTGCTGGACTTCATCTGTGGCTAGTCAGATCTGGGGGCAGCAAGCCTGGGTGATGGGATAGAAGCATCTGCATTGTGTCTTGTTTTTTTCAAGATTGGTTCAAACTGTGGGTAGAATGGAGTCTGCAAATGCAGGACACTAGAGTCTCCCAAACTGAAAGAGTCTGGTGTCATTGTGATCTGACGGGCAAGAATGGTCCGCCCAATACAAGAACCATTAGCTGCATGTGGCTGCCAAAAGTTAAATGAATTAAAATTCAATATGATGAAAAATTCAGTTCCTTGATCACATTAGCCAAATTTTAGTTGCTCAGTTGCCACACATGGTTAGTACCTATGGTATTGGACAGAACAGCTATAAGACATTTCCATCCTCATAGTTCTAATGAGATAGCACCGATCTAGAAGGGGCAGGCTCGAGGACCACCCCCTTGGGTTGGGGGTGTTTAGGACAACAAGTGACCCACCATCCTTGCTCAGCATATATATGGGGGACTGTGTATTCTTATCTGTTCTCCACATTTCCCTGGTTCATGACAGTTAGTCTTTTATTGGTTTATACAAGTATTTCAAAATGGATTGACACATTATATTATTTATTATGAAATATTTGAAAAGTGTCTAAAGACAAGAATTCCCAATAGTACAAGTTTTTCTGCAGGCCTGGGGAATTTCTAAAGGCTCTTCTGCTCTTCTAGCTAGCATCTTAAATTTGTAGTCCTCATATTCAGTCCTATAACCTTAGAGATTTTGCAGCAACTGTCATGATAAAACCAACTTACTCTTACTCCTAAACTCTCCTGAGAAATAATTCAGCAGTAATCATACTTTAGCCATGCTCAGGCAAGCAGGTGTACTTCTGACTCCTTTGGCCGCTGGCCTCCTATAGAAAAATCACTGCTGTAGAAATTGGTTTCCAGACCCCTGTAGTACCTTTAGAGTCAAGATGCTGTCCCAAGTGTCAACTCTTCAGAACAGGTGGTCTAGGCCTCAGAGAGGCTGCAGCAAATATGAACATACCTAGCTATACATAAGACATACCTTAAAAGTAAGACGGTACACCTATCTTTTGGGTCACATTGAATAGTATTTCAACTTCATTAGAGTAATTTGTTAAGTCATTGAATTCTGTGGAAAACATTATTTAGAACCCAAGAAGTTAAAACTTTCCCTCAAATTTATGAATGTAGGATTAGATGTATTTGTTTTTCTTAAAACCAGGTGCACGTGTATTTATGATGTTAGCTTCTACTTTAATTATGATTTCTCAAGCAGTTTGTAACTCCTGAATCCTGCCTTTTTATGACTGAATTCTCAGTGAGAAATAATAATGGACAATATTTATCAAACACTCAAGGTGTAAAGGCTCTGTGCCAAATGTTTTAGATGAATTATTGTATTTATGCCTCGTAACCATCCTAGGAGGTAGTTATATTATCATCCCCATTCTATGGATGAGGAAATGGAGGTTTAGAGAGGATAATTTGTCTGAGTTCATACAATAAGTCAAGGAATTGTGATAAGATATTAAAGTGCATGAACTTTAGGTTTACAGCTGGACAAAATTTTATACATACGCACCCAGGTAACCATCACCCAGATTAAGGTATAGAACATTTCCAGCTCCCTAGAAGGCTTCTTCATGCGCCTTCCTAGGCAATAACTCTTCCCAAAGTAACCACTATTCAGACCTCTTTCACCGTCTATTACTTTTTCCTATACCTGAACTTCATTTAAATAGGATCACACAGTGTATCCTCTTGGGTGCCTGGCTCAACATTATGTCTATGAGCTTCATCCATGCTGTGTACTAGCAGTTTGTCCTTTCTTGCTGCTGGGTAGTATTTCATTTATGAATTTGCCACAATTTGTTTATTCATTTTACCCTTGATAGACATTGGGGTGATTGTAAGTTTTTGGCTCTTGTGAATAGTGAATTTGTTTACACATTTTTTGGTGGGCATAAACCCTCATTACTGTTAGCTGTATACCCAAGAGTAGAGTTGCTGGGTCAAATGGTGATGGATCTAGGATTTGATCCTTGAATTTTCTGACTCTACTGTTACCCATTGTGCAACACCCACTACATCAATAACAGCTAACATTGACTAAGGGCTCTGTGTGGGCTAGACACTCTGCTAAGCTCTATTTTTCTAAGCAGGTTCTTGATATAATTGAGAACTTTCTATAAGCTTAACTAATAACAGCAGGGGGAGTTTTATATTTGTTCAACAAATAAGGCAGTCTTCTAAATTATCATTAAGTAGCTGATGTATTACAATGTGTGTGGAACACTTAGTAGCTTCTCTTTGAAAAGATCACAATAATATCCATCTTTGACAGACTTCTTTTACTCATTGAGGTGTATACAGTAAGAGTACAGTTAGCAATTGACTGTTCATTTACTCATATACGGTAATTAGCTAAGGAAGAAACAAATCAATTTAAAACCAATTTCCATAGTCTACACTTGCTCATGAATTGATTGCAGACTCGAATTTGCCGAATAAAAAGTGAAGCTAGCTAATCTCAATTTGTATTTCATCGAGTAAATGTCAGCTATTGATTTCTGTGGCTTACTGCTGGTGAGGCCATATGTCTGTCATTCTTTACAGGTAGCACAATCACTGTGCAGTTTAATTAGGTGTGGGCTAGTCATTCACTTGCTTGTGGAAGATGAAACATTTAACTGTAGTGGGAGGAAAGACCTCAGCCAGCTGTCTGTTCTATCACCCACTTTCAGACTCTTACTCATCTTAATTTAATGTCCATTGATTCTTATTGTTGGGTGTTGTACAGAGGAGCCCTTTTGTAATGTGGTGTGGGAAGATTGGGCTAAAACTGACTTTGTAGGCTAACTGAATTCTTGCAAGCTTTCTTGAATTCTTGACAACGCAGCATTACATTTTAAGGGAATGACTTGACCTGTGCATTACAGAACAGTTTCCACAGTGTACCAGATTTTCTTAAAGAGTAATACATGCTGCCTTGGTCATACAGGATTTGTTTACTATTTGACAAGTTGTGATGCCTTCTGACCTGGCCTTACACAGAATGTGCAATCTTGCACTGTACTCAAATACTGCAATTCATGTAAAAAGTGGCCTCAAGTAACAGTGAAAATAATGTCTTCTTTCTCAGAAGAAGTACTGTAACCTCTTTGTTTTTGATTGCCTCACCAAAATGGGGATAATAGTACCTGCTTCATAGGGATTTTGTCAAGATAGCTAAATGAGAGTACATATAAAATGCATAGAGCAATGCTTTGCATTTTAGTGATCACTTAGTAAATGCTTATGATTATCATCAGAGACATTTTTCATTCTCTCCTGGAGTTGTTTAAATTGATGTAGTTTCTTATTCCAAATATTCCTACATTTTTCTCTTTATTTCTTTCTGTTTGGTGCAATTAGTATTTTTTCCATCTCTTTTGGTTAGCTATTATTATTTTTTTAAACTAACTTTTCAAATAGGTGGAGAATAATGGTTAAAGTCCCCTGGGCATTACAATATTTTTGACAGTGGTATGAGCCTCTGACTCAAAAAAAGAAAACAGAGGCAGTAGAAGAATCTGCTGATGGAGAGACCACAGAACTGGAACTGCAGGAGGGGAGCAAAGTGAAGTTGAAGAGAATGATGTCAGCATCATGGAGAAGTGAGCTCTCCTGGTGATCCCTCCTCTCCACAATACAATAAAAAAGACATTCATATTCCAACAGAGAACATCCGCACAACACAGAAGTCATCTGAGAGACCCATGCAGCCATACATAAGAAGGTGGAGGTGCTGGAGCTCCCCTTGGAGGAAGTGGAATGGGGTAAGGAAAAGCATTGCTCCCTCCCCAAAGACTGAGACCCAGGGATTGCCTGTGGCCTTTGAGAGGGAAGGAAGGATGGAGGGGGGTGCCCATTTGTGGGAATATCAAATCTCCTCAAGGTCCCTCACAGCCTAGGGGAAAGCCCCCTATTGGGTGAACGCTATTGAGGGGGATGATTTCATCAAGCCAACACCCCAGGAGAGCAGATAGTAAGGACAGAGCGAGAAAACTCCAAGAGCATGCAGAAGAAAGTGCCCCTTCCTACACCCACCCAGCGCTGGTTCCAGCACCTGGGATCCCAGTGGAACGCAGAAGGCTCAGAATATGCAGCTCTTGAATGCCACCCAGTGGTGATAGGTGGTAACTCTGACCAATAATACCACGATGTGCAAAAACAGAGCCACACCTTCTAGCAGTATCAAAAATTATATTAAATCTCCAGACCAGAAGGAAAATGACAACTACCCAGAAATAAGTCCTGAAGACATGGAAATATGTAAACTAGATGACAGAGAATTCAAAATAGCTATCATCAAATAACTCAATGAGTTGAAATAGAATGTAGAGGAACTATTCAATGAGTTCAGGAGCTACTTCACAAAAGAGATTGAAACTATAAAGAAGAACCAATCAGAAATTTTGGAGATGAAAGACACAATGGATGAGAGAAAACAAAATATGGATTCCCTGAATGCTCAAGTGAATATCATCCTTGATAGGAGGTAATCCTTAATAGGAGGTAATCAGCATAATTGAAGTTAGACATATTGAAATGCTCCAGAGAGAGGAGGAGAGAGAACTAAGACTAAAAAGAAATGAAGAAAGTCTCTGAGAAATATCTGACTCAATCAGGAAATGCAACATAAAAATTATAGGTATTCAAGAGGGAGAAGAGAAGGAGAATGGAACAGAAAGCTTGTTCAAAGAAATAATGGCAGAGACCTTCCCAAACCTGGGAAAGGAGATGGAAATCCACATGAAAAAGACTATCAGATCTCCTAAATATGTCAATGTAAAAAGACCTACTGCAGGGCATATAGTAGTGAAATTGGCAAAAATGAATGACAAAGAAAAAATACCAAGGGCAGCAAGGTAGAAGAAAGTAACCTACAAAGGGACCCCTATCAAGCTTTCAGCAGATTTCTCTGCAGAAAACTTACAGGCTAGGATAGACTAGAATGACATATTCAAATCATTGAAGGACAGAAACTTTCAGCCAAGAATACTCTATCTAGCAAAAATATCCTTCAGATATAATGGGGAAATAAAAGCTTACCTAGATAAACAAAAACTTAGGGAGTTCGTAGCCACAAGACCCACCCTACAGGAAATCCTCAAGAAGGGCCTCATACCTGAAAAAAAAAGAGAGAAAGGGGTTACAAAGCCTGGAGTAAGTAGATAAATAGGTAGACAAAATCAGAAAATTGTAGCTATGCATCAGAACAGGTTAGCAAATACTCAAGTGTACCATTAAGGATAAATGGAAGGAAAACACCAAAAACAAAGATCATCTGGTCGTTTTAACCACAAACTCATAATACTAGATGGAATAAGATGTGACAAAAACAGCATAGGTGGAGAAGAAGAGGGGGACTGAATCGGTTTAGTCTAAGGAAATAAGAGGCCATCAGAAAAGGGACTATCTTATCTATGAGATTTTGCATACAAACCTCATGATAACCACTAAACAAAAAAGCAGAACAGAGACACAATTAATAAATAAGGAGAAAATAAAGAATCCCAACATAAAAACTACATAACTCAATTGGTAGACTGAAACACTTGGGACGAGAAACAAAGGAAATGTAGGAGAACCGGAAAACGAGTGATAAAATGGCAGCATTAAGCCCTCATATATCAATAATCACCCTAGATGTAAATGGACTGAATTCTCCAATCAAAAGACACAGTGGCAAGATGGGTTAAAGAATGAGACCCAACAACATGCTGCCTCCAGGAAATACATCTCAGCTCCAACAACAAACACAGGCTCAGAGTGAAGGGATGGAAGATGGTACTCCAAGCTAATGGCAAACAAAAGAAAGCAGGTGTTGCAATACTTATATTAGACAAAGTAGAGTTCAAGGTAAAGCAGGTAATGAGAGACAAAGAGGGGAAGTATATAATGATCAAAGGGACACTCCATCAAGAAGACATAATGCTTATAAATGTCCATGCACCCAACATGAACACCAAAGCACATAAAGCAACTATTTAACAAACCTAAAAGAAGATATTAATTATAACACAATAATAGTAGGAAACCTCAACACTCCACTCACATCAGTGAATAGGTCATCTAGACAGAAAGTCAAGAAGGAAATAGTGGAATTAAATGAAAAGCTAGACCAGTGCACTTAATAGGTACATATAGAACACTCCATCCAAAACCAACAGAATACACATTCTTCTCAGGTGCACATGGAACATTCTCAAGGATAGACATATGTTGAGAGACAAGGCAAGCCTCAATAAATTTAAGTAGATTGAAATAATAACAAGCATCTTTTCTGATCACAATGCTATGAAGCTAAAATTAATTACAAGAAAAAAGCTGAGAAAGGGACAAAGATGTGGAGACTAAACTACATGCTATTGAACAACTAATGAATCATTGAAGAAACTAAAGGAGAAATCAGAAAATATCAGGAGACAGATAAAAATGAAAACATACCATACCAACTCCTATAAGATGCAGCAAAAGTGGTACAAAGAGGGCAATTCATTGTGATACAAGCTCACTTTAACAAATAAGAAAAATCCCAAATAAGTAATCTCAAACTACACATAATTGAATTAGAAAAAGAACAAACGAAGCCCAAAATCAGCAGAAGGAGAGAAATAATAAAAATCAGTGCAGAAATAAATGCTACTGAAAAAAAAGCCAGAAGAAAGAATCAATGAAACAAAGAGTTGGTTCTTTGAGAAGATTGACAAAATTGACAAACCCCAACCAGACTTACAAAGAAAAAAGAGAGAAAGCTCAGATAAATAAAATTAGAAATTAAAGAGGAGAAATTACAATGGATACCACAGAAATACAAACGATTATAAGAGAATACTACGAAAAACTATATGCCAACAAAATGGACAATCTAGAATAAATGGATAAACTCTTAGACTCTTACAACCTCCCAAAGCTGAATCCAGAAGAAATAGACAATCTGAATAGACCAATCACAAGTAAAGAGATTGAAACAGTAATCGAAAACATCCCCAAAAATGAAAGCCCAGGATGAGACAGCTTCCCTGGAGAATTCTACCACACTTTCAAAGAAGATTTAATACTTATCCTTCTCAAGCTATTCCAAAAAATTAGGGAAGATAGAACACTTCCTAACACGTTCTATGAGGCCAACATCACTCTGATACCAAAGCTTGACAAGGATAGCACAAAAAAGGAAAACTATAGGCAAATATCGCTGATGAACATAGATGCAAAAATCCTCATAAAATATTGGCAATCCTAATACAACAACATATCAAAAAGATCATATATCATGATCAAGTGGGATTTATACCAGGGACACAAGGATGGTTCAACATGCACAAATAAATCAATGTGATACACCACATTAACAAAATGAGAAATAAAAACCACATGCCATCTCAATAGATGCAGAGAAAGCATTTGACAAGATCCAACAGCCATTTATGATAAAAACTCTTAACAAAATGGGGACAGAAGGAAATTACCTCAGCATAATAAAGGCCATGTATGACAAACCCACAGCCAACATCATACACAGTGGGGAAAAACTGAACACCATCCCTCTGAGAACTGGAACAAGACGAGGGTACCCACTATCACCACTCTTATTCAACATAGTACTGGAGGTTTTGGCCAGAGCAATTAGCCAAGAGAAACGAATAAAAGGAATCCAAATAGGAAATGAAGAAGTGAAACTCTTGCTGTTTGCAGATGACATGAGCTTATGTATAGAAAACCCTAAAGAATCCATTGAAAAACTATTAGAAATAATCAACAACTACAGTAAAGTTGCAGGGTACAAAATCAACTTACAAAAATCAGTTGCATTTCTATACTCCGATAACAAACTTACAGAAAGAGAACTCAAAAATACAATTCCATTTACAATGCCGACAAAAAGAGTAAAATATCTAGGAATAGATTTATCCAAGGACATGAAGGATTTATACAATGAAAACTATGAGACATTTTTGAAAGAAATAGATGATGACATAAAAAGATGGAAAGAGATTTCGTGCACATGGATTGGAAGAATAAACATAGTTAAAATGTCCATACTACCCAAAGCAATCTACAGATTCAATGCAATCCCAATCAGAATCCCAATGACATTCTTTACAGAAATAGAACAAAGAATCCTAAAATTCATATGGGGCAACCAAAGACCCTCAATTACTAAAGCAATCTTGAGAAAAAAGAACAAAGTTGGTGGCATGCTTGACTTCAAAATGTGCTATAAAGTCCTAGTGATCAAAACAGCATGGTACCGGTACAAAAACAGGCACACAGACCAATGGAACAGAACTGAAAGCCCAGAAATAAAACTGCACATCTACGGACACCAATCTTCGACAAAGGTGCTAACAACATACAATGGAGAAAAGATAGTCTCTTCAACAAATGGTGTTGGGAAATCTGGACAACCACTTGCAAAAGAATTAAAGTAGACCATTATCTCATGCCACACACAAAAATAAACTCAAAATGGATCAAAGATTTGAAGATAAGTCCTGAAACTGTAAAACTTCTGGAAGAAAATAGGGGTAGCACACTCTGTGACATCCAACTTAAAAGGATCTTTTCTAATACCATGTCTTCTCAGACAAGGGAAACAAAAGAAAAAAATAAAGAAGTGGGACTTCATCAGATTAAAGAGCGTCTGCAAAGCAAAAGAAACTAGGATCAAAACAGAAAGACAACCCACCAATTGGGAGAAAATATTTGCAAATCGTATATCCGACAAGGGGTTAATCTCCATAATATATAAAGAACTCACACAACTGAACAACAAAAATTCAAACAGCCTGATCAAAAAATGGGCGGAGGATATGAACAGACAGTTTTCTAAAGAAGATATACAGATGGCCAATAAACACATGAAAAGATGTTCAACATCACTAATCACCAGGGAAATGCAAATCAAAATTAAACTAAGAAACCACCTTACACCTGTTAAAATGGCTATAATCACTAAGACTAAAAATAAAAAATGGTGAAGAGGGTGTGGAAAAAAGGGAGCCATCACACACTGCTGGTGTGTGGAGTATGGAGATTCCTCAAAAAACTAAAAATAGAACTACCATATGACCCAGCTATCCCACTACTGGGTATCTACCCAAACAACTTGAAATAAACAATACAAAGTGAGCTGTGTACCCCTGTGTTCATTGCAGCACTATTCACAATAGCCAAGACATGGAAACAATCCAAGCGCCCATCAACTGACTCTTGGATAAAGAAGATGTGGTATATATATAAAATAGAATACTACTCAGCCATAGAAAAAGACAAAATCATTCCATTTGCAACAACATGGATGGACCTGGAGGTTATTACGTGAAGTGAGGTAAACCAGACTGAGAAAGAGAAACACCATATGACTTCACTCATATATAGAAGATAAACAAACACACGGACAAAGAGAACAGTTCAGTGGTTACCAGGCACAGGGGGGTGGGGAGTGGGCACAGGGGGTGAAGGGGAGCACTTATATGGGAATGAACAAGAAATAATGTATGATTGAAACTTCATAGTGATGTAAACTCTTATGAACTCAATAAAAAAAAAAAACCTTTAGTAGAGACATTTTTAGTAGAAACCTTTAGTAGAAACAGTGGTTGCTGTAAAGTTAGATCAGTTGGTCATTTTGTCTTTTGGCTATCTTTCAAGCCAGCAGTGAACTTAACAGGCATGTGAGGATATTTAAATGGAAAGGTCAGAGTCCAGTCATAATAAATGTACTGGTTCTTTAGTTCAAGAATACTTCAGAAAACTCACAGAAACTTAGCATCTCACTTTTACGTACTTTGGCGAATGTTAATGTGCCTTTTAATTGAGCCTGTAGGCCACCTGTTCTGCACCCCATGGACGCCTGTTAGCCCAGGCAGCTGTTGTAACACCCTGCAAGAGGCGTGAAGTGGTAAATAATGAAATGGTAAAGGATCAGACTCTAGCTCAGGCCGCTGTAGCTGGGGAGGTGATCGACAGAGAGCCATTTCTAAATAATGGGAGCAAGTCTTCCAGAAAGGATGCAACCTGAAAGGCATTTTCCTTTTAACCTGAAGCCAGGAAAACCTATAGAACTTCTTCCACTTGAGGCCCAGAAGGCTTTCACAGACATTCATAGATATTTTGGTAGACATTTTTTATAAAAGGCCTATGTTCTAGCCCATGCTTACTTTTCAGTTTTATCTCCTGATACCTTACTGCTTGAATCCCCTGCCCCAGTCTCAACGGTCAGCCTCCCCTAAAAAGGAGATGAGACAGGCACATAGACAATAAGCCCAAGTCAGGATCCCAGGAGGCAAGCCCACGTCTCATGTAGCCCTGAGGCCAGAGTACACCTGAGGGCCTTCAGAGAGATGGATGGCTGCAATGTGCCGATTACCTACTCACCTGAGTCCTTGTCCCCAGCAACCTTCCTCCTTCTGCCTATGACTTGGTTATCCATGTACGTCTGTTTTCAGGGAGAGAATGGGCTGGGCTTATAGAAACATGCATTCTGTTCTTGTGCAAATTAGAATTTTCACTGTAAATTAATTAAATTGCCATTTTGCTTGTATACACCAGTACCATGAGGTTGGTTGAAGTGATTCTGCTATTCAGAAAAGGATCTAGTTTCATAGTGCCGAAAAATCAGGGATTTGAGTCTGCCTATCTAAGGGCTGGACCCTGTATTATGATAAATTGATAAAGATAGGGAATGCAAGTCCCTGAGGCCTCCCCAGGCAATGTGCCACCGTGATCCCTGCATTGGACATACCACAGTGTTTCCTCATTAAATGTCTACATCACCCATGATGATGTAATAACTCATAGCAACCTAGCTCTTCACATGTACAGTGATACTCACTGCAATCCTGTGAAGTAGGTAACGTTATCTTTCTTCTACACCTAAGAAAATTGAGGTTAAATTACTTACACAATTCGCGGAACTAGTGAGTGGTAGAGCTTCAATGCCAGACCACATCTTCTGGGTTCAATGCATGTTCCACCTTGCCTTACTGTCTTTCCTTTAGCTTGTTTGTTCTTCATTTTATTAGGTCTACGGGTCTAGAAATCAAAGTACTTAATAACCCATTTTGGTAGTTTTTTTCCCTCGAATCACCAGGAGCGTCTGAACAGTCTAAATGCACGTTCAACCACTCAAAGATGGCATCTGTTCTGTTCTCTGGCTGAGCGTTGCTCATCCATCATGCATGCTCCTAATAGACATGGCAGGTCTCGCACAAAGGAGAGCTTTTCTTCCTCTCTCAGTGGTGCTTCCTTTGAGGCATGCTACTGTTCAGGGCCCTGTTGAGATTTTG
This sequence comes from Equus quagga, assembly GCF_021613505.1. Classification (NCBI taxonomy): domain Eukaryota; kingdom Metazoa; phylum Chordata; class Mammalia; order Perissodactyla; family Equidae; genus Equus; species Equus quagga. Next base: position 52,767,575 of record NC_060272.1, on the reverse strand, counting down.
ATTAAAAAAGACAGATATTGTGCAACTTCCATTAATGTCCTATTTCTCCTGTAGCAAAATGTAGGCTCTTGCAACTTTCTCAAGGGAATTTAATTTTCCATGTCTGTTGGCAAATTCAATTTTGAGTTTTACATAAAACACTGGAAAACAGTTAGTGGCCTGGTCAGGGGTTATGCTTGCAATTCAATGATTCTTTGAGGTCACTTTAACCCTTTTGCAGCCTATTTTCCTCTTCTGTAATCCACAAACTTCTAGCTTTTTATGTAGGAGAAAACTATTTTTTAAAATATAAAGTGCCCAAGGTATTTAACTTTCTTTTGCCCTCCTCTCTCTGGTTACGGTAATGCCATTTGACTTGTTTTTATAATGCCCCCTAAAGGTAACAAAACCCTCTGTAAACTAAGAAACTATGAAAATGTATTTTGAAAATGCTCAGTGCACAATAACTAATGTTAAGATAGCACATTATACACCTGAGCAGCTTCATAACGCCTCCAATGATAACATGCCCTTATTTGTATATATATCTTAGTGCCCTAGTCTTCACCTGGCTCAATGTATACATAATTTATATTCATTAATTCTGGGATTTAGTTCAGCTTTGTGGATTATCTGAATCTTTTCCTTCTCTATTTCTCTCTTTTTTTTTTGCCACCTAAATGTTGTTCATTTTTTTTCTACTCATTAGCACTTTTCTGGATAGGAGAGTGAGGAAAGTCAAACATATAAAATATTTGACTTCTTTTGCAATTTCACCAAACCAGTGTTTTAGAAAAGTGGTCAAATAAATTAAGCAACCAGTACAAAGTTTGGAGCTGCAGTTTCTACTAATATTTTTTCTGGAGACCAGGAGTAACCTGGGGTAGGGAATAGATAGGAGTTTTGCCTTTCTGCTCCTAATGTGGACTTCTTCCCTTATGGCTAATCTAATTTTTTTCTGGGATCTCACACTGTCATACTTATAATACCATGCAACCAATTGCCCACATTCCCTCAGAAAGACTAAGGTAAAACTAGGGAAATGACTGATCTAGATGTCCAACTTTGTGTTTTTAAAAAGCTTCAAGATTAGTGACTAGAAAAGTCACATTTATCGACTTCATTTAGCCATAAGTATACAGAAAATTGAAAGAATCCAGTTTTATGCCATGAGTTTTTGTTGTTTTTGAAACAGCTGTCTTAGCTAGAACCCATGCTTTCTAAAGCAGACAAGAGAAGGGATTTAATGAAAAAATGTTTCATAGACTGAGGGCTAGTAATTTTAGTTACTAGGATTACTTTATGAGAAAAAGGTCGTAAAAATATATGTTCTATCATCCCGAAAGCTTGTCCACATCTGATTGGAGCCCTGTTTACAGAGCTTTCCTTCTTCCTACATGCCTGCTCTGGGCTGAGGGGAAGGAGACAGCTGAGCTTGGGGACAGTTGGGGGCCAGATGTCTGTCAGAAGAGTTCTGTTCTGTAGCCATATGCTCTTTGCCTGGTGAGATCCCCTCAAACACATGAGTCCACAGCAGCCGGAAAGATGAGGGACTTCACACTGGCACTGATAGTGGAGACGGTTGTCCTTGATGGTTGAGATAACTTCTCACCCTAAGTTTTGTAGGGGCTTGGCTTGGGGTGGTTTGGAAAAAGGAAAACATACACTATGATCTTATTTTACTCATACTTCCTTCCCCCTTTTCTTTTTACACTTAAGATCTAGTAAAGTTAGGGGGTATCAAAAGTTTTGTCTTTATGCAGCCTATTTAAAGTGAAAGCAGGGCAACTTTTTCCTTCCCCTTCTCTATAGGGCCTTAGCGAGCATCTTCTTTGACACCAGTAGACTTTCAGGAAGTGCTGGTTAAATAATCAGATGACTTATCAGAGGAAAGTGTTATGTAAATGAAAATTTCATTTAATCGATTTAGCACGCTTTTATATCTAAGTTTTATTTTAAAAGCTATATGAGCATGCTGAAGGCAAAAATCACACTTCTTTCTTGACTAATTCTGGGTGAAAAGAAGAGTCAGGTTTTATTACTTCTTCAGCAAAGGATAAAGGAAAATTTAAATGATGTCATAAATAGCTAAGTCACTCTTTGAATGTCAGTATGTTTTAAGTCTGTTGTTTGTGTTGCAAAAACCTAGGCATTAATTCATTTCTGTGGAGAAAAACTTGTGCTGAAGGCCTGTGGAGTTTGTGTTAGGAATATGCTTGAAGTTGGATGGGGTGAACTTGGCTTGGAAGCCTTGACATCTTCCACAGGGAGAAGTGACTTTGGGCTGTGAATGTTCTCTTGTGTGCCAGCCACAGGCCTGATGGTTTATGTCCTTTATCTCTAATCCTTGCAGACATCAGAAAGGAGACGTTATTATCCTGTTTTAAGATAAGGAAACATACTCAATAAGTTAAGTGACTTACCTAGGATAAAAGTTATAAAATTGTCAAACTTGGGTTTTAATCCATGTATGTTTGGTTTGAAAGCCCACACATTTTTCACCACGCCTTTCTGCGTTTTTGATAAAGCCAACAGTCACACTCTTTGGATCTGGTAGTGTTTCAGATATATATCAATAAACACAGTAGCGAATGTACTACGCACCATTAAACAAAGTGTTTCACACATATATCACCAAGCACAGTTACACATAAACTGTGAGCCATTAAGCACAGTTTTTCACACATAAATCATTAAACACAGTGCACCCCCAGTGACTAAGTCTCGTCTTGGATCATGGCCAGTTGGGTTTCAAATGGTCCAGTGTCAACAACAGCAACAACAACAACAGCTTATATGTCAAGCTACCTGGCAAGCTGGATGCAATTCATTCTAACATTTACTTTTCTTCTTTTAGGGGATTTTGATTATCTGATGGATATGCAGGCTGTGTATTCTTTCTAGATACCCTAAAATGTATCTGTGGATCAAGCCAAGCCATTATGGATCTGCATACCTGAAATTAATTACTCTGCCTTCCCAAGGACCTGCTTTTATAGAACTAGGCTTTGGGTTTATTCCAGAGGTCAACATGGGGAGAACATTATAAGAGGCAGAGTTATGACACTCAATTACAGTCACGTGCCGCATAACGATGTTTCAGTCAACGATGGACCACATAGATGAAAGTGGTCTCGTAAGATTAGAACCAGATAGCCTAGGTGTGTAGGAGGCTATACCATATAGGTTTGTGTAAGTACACTCTGTGATGTTTGCACAATGCTTAAATCGCCTAACAACATATTTCTCAGGATGTATCTCCACTGTTAAGTGACATATGACTGTATATTTATCATAAGGATGTTTGTGTGTTTCTGCTTTATATATTTTGATGCAAACTTGGAATTGTTTTACCTTCCTTATGGATTGACCCTTTTATCATTATAAAATCCCAGTTTATTCTAGCACTGTTTCCTTTTTTTAATTTAAAAAATGTTTAACTGTTGTAAAAAACACAGAACATAAAATTGACCATCTTAACCATTTTTAAGCGTGCGGTTCAATAGTATTAGCACATTCACGTTGTTGTGCTCTAGTAATCCTATTTCTTAGAATCGATTTTGCCTGCTGTCAGTACAGTGTGCAGTTTTCTTTTGTTTAGTGTTTATATGGGATATCTGTTTTCATTTTTTTGCTTTCAGTATTTTTGTGTCCATATATTAGAAGTATATCTGTTATAAGCAACATGGTTCTAGTTTGTCAAATCTAGTCTGGCACTTTTAATCTTAGAATATTTAGTTCATTTATGATAATGTAATTATTATTTCATGTACTTAGTCTAATATTTTACTATTTTTTTCTTTGTTTCTTTTTCTTCTTTCATGCCTTCTTTTGAACTAACCAAGTTTTTACTTACTACTATTCCATTTTCCTCCTTTATTTACTTGCCTTTGATTAGAAATTATTTCCTTATCCTTTTAGTGTTTGCCCTAGGGATTACAACATACATACTAGACTTATAAGAATCTACTGTGAATTAGTGCTTTTTACCATTTCCAGGAAAATGTAAGAACGTAGAACAGTTTGCATTGATCCTGTTCTTATCTTTTGTGCTGTTGTCACGTATTTTAATTCTACATGTTCCTTATAAGATAACATTCTTATTGTTTTATATAGTCAATATTTATTTAGTTTGACATACATGTTTATATTATGTTATTCTCCTTACTTCTTTTATTTCCATTTGGGATCATTTCCTTCTGCCTGAAGAACTCACAGTAATGTTTCTTTTACTCTGGACCTTCAGGCAACGAATTTTCTGTGTTTAATTTATCTGAAAACATCTTTATTTCTTCTTCATTTAAAAAAACTTTATCAAAGTATAATATATGTACAGAAAAGTACACAGATAATAGGTATGCAGCTCAATGAATTTTTACAAGCTACATACACCTGGCTAACCAGTACCCAGCTCAAGAAACAGAACATGGCCAGCCTTTCAGGAGCCCCTCATGCTCCTCTCCAGTCACTATTCCCATCAAAGGGTGTCCCTTCTCCTGACTCCTAACATCACAGATTCCATGTGACTGTTTTTGCATTTTGGGTGTGTGGAATCACATGTTATATGCTCTTTTGTGATTGACTTCTTTTACTCAGTCATATTTGTGAGATTCATTCACATTGTTGCATAGTTATAGAGAGTGGATGTTAACCTGTATAGTATTCTGTTGTGTGGATATGCCAATATTCATTTATCCATTTTACTATTAGTAGGCATTTGGCTAGTTGCCAATTTTGGTTGATTATATATAGTGCAGCTATGAATATTTTAGCACAAAATTCATGTCCTTCTCACATGCAAAATATATTCACTCCATCCCAACAGCTTCAAAAGCCCTAACCCATTCGAGCATCAACTCCAAGTCCAAAGTCTCTTATAAATATCCTCTAAATGAGACATGGATGAAACTGGAGGTGTGATACAGAAGCAAAACTCCTTCATAGCTGTGAACTTGTGAAACCAAACAAGTTTTGTGCTTCCAAAGTACAATGGTGGACAGGCATAGGATAGACATTCCCATTCCAAAAGGGAGAAAATGGAAGAAGAAAGAGGTGACAGGTCCCCAGCAAGTCCTAAACCTAGGAGGGCAAATTCCATTAGATCTTAAGGCTCAGGTACAATCCTCTTTGCTTGATGCTCTGCTCTCTGGGCCCATTGGGGCAGCAGGGTCCCTTCCACAGCCCTAGGCAGCAGCCCTGCCCCTGAGGCTTTGGCTGGTGGTCCCACCCCTGAGGCTCTGGGTGGCAGCCTGTTCTCTGAGGCACTCGGCAGCCGCAGCCTAGGCCTCTGAAGCCAAAGAGAAGACAGCCTTGTCCCCTGGGCCTGTGCCCTCTGCGCCTGTGGTGGCAGTGGCAGTCCTGCCCATCTCTAAACCACCTTCAGGATCATTCATCCCTTTTCTTGAAGAATAATGCATGTTCGCAGCCAAATAGCTCTACTCTCCCTTCTGTGGAATCCCAGAAGTCCAAAAGCCTTCCTTTGTTTTGTCCAGCATCTGTCTCCTTTGGTCCAAGCTGGCAGTGTTTCTCCTAGTATAATCCCATCTCTGTTCCTCCCTTCTGCTGAGATGGCTGCTTAGATCCATGGATCATCTCTTTATAGGGTGATTGTCCAACCACACCCTTGGTGGTCTCTTCAGAGCATGCTTTCTCATTTTTTGGACTATGGATAGGCTGAGAATTTTCCAAATGTTTAATTTCTGGTTCCATTTTGCTTAACAATTCCTTTAATTTATCTCTCTCCTCTCACATATCACCATAAGTAATAAAGAGATACCAGGTCACACCTTCAACGTTTTGCTTAGAAATCACCTCAACTAAATATCTAATTAAATGCTCGAAAGTTCTACCTTCCACAAAACACTAGAACAACAATTCAGCCAAGTTCTTTGCCACCCTATAACAAGGACCACCTTTTCTCCATGGTCCAATATCATGTTCTTCATTTCTGTCTGAGACCGCACCAAAATCACCTTTAACATCCACATTCCTACCAGCAGTCTCTAGGCTTTTTCTAACATGTGCCTTGAAACTCTTCCATCCTCTGCCTGTTACCCAGTTCCAAAGCCTCTTCCACATATTTAGGTGTTTGTTGCAGTAGCACCCCACTTCACAGTACCAAAATCTGTGTTAGTTTACTAGGGCTGCCCTAACAAAATATCACAGACTGCATAGCTTAAATAACAGAAATTTATTTTCTCACAGTTCTGGAGGCTGGAAGTCCAAAGTCAAGGTGCCAGCAGGTTGCTTACTTCTGAGGTTTTTCTCCTTGATTTGCAGTTGGCCACCTTCTTGTGGTGTCCTCACACGGCCTTCTCTTTGTGCATCTGGACTCTTGGTGTCTCTTCCTCTTCTTCTAAGTGATATCACACCTAAAGTGAATTCACTCACCTGTTGCACAGTAAGCCAATCTCTGACACCGGGTGTATTGGAAGAAAGTAGGAATTTTAGTTTTGCACAGCGCTGAGCAAGGAGAGAGGGCAGCCAACGCTGATATCCCAAACTCCCCGAAAAGCTAAAAGGAAGGGTTTTTATTTGGGGTTTTAAGTAGGGGAGGAGGAGCATATGGACTTGCTGGTCGGAACTTTCCCACCAAACTGTGTTTAGCCTTGAGACTACTTGCAGAGAGGAGGGAGCCCGTGACCTTGCTGGTTAACAGCTTTCCCACCAGCCTGGATCTCTTTGCGGGGAGGAGATGATCCAGGTGCTTGTCCTTGACGGTGTCTATCTCCATGGAAGATAGTGGATTCTGAAGCCAGGAAGCCAGGGAATAAGCAGGGAATGAGTGTTTTGGTTTTAACTTCATATATGCTGGGTTTAATGTAGGGAAACTAATGTCGGGGTCGGTTATCATAAGGACACTAGTCCTATTGGATGAGGGCCCCACCCTATGATCTTATTTAACTTTAATTGCCTCCTTAAGAGCCCTACTTCCAAATACAATTACATTGGGAGTTAGGGCTTCAACATATGAGTTTTTAGGGGAAGGATTCAGCCCATAACAGGGCTCAAGTCACATTTTTTTCCACCTGGGTATCCAATGGACCTAGCAGCATTTATTGAAAAGATAAATCTTTCTCTACTGAATTGCAGCTTTGCTATTATTATTAATCAGGTGACCATGTATGTGTGGGTCTGTTTCTGACATTTCCATTGTCTTCCATAGGTCAGTTTGTCTATTCTTGCATCATTACCATCCTGATTCTGGAATAGGTGTTGATATATGGCAGAATAAGACACTAGCTTTGCTCTTCTAGATTACTCTGTTTACTTTTACTCTTTTCATTTCCATAAGAAGAATCAGTGGATTTTGTAAATGTATTGGCTTGAATTTTGATTTTGATTGCACTGAATCTATAGGTCTTTAAAAAAGTGTTTATTCAGTGTAGAAGTCTTGCACATATTTCTTTAGGTTTAATTCTAGGAATTTGACATTCTTTGATGCTATTGTAAAATACACCTTTTTATATTTTTCATTTTGGTAAAATATTTCTGGTAGATATATAATTCCAGGTGGGCAGTTATTTTCTTTCAGCACTTAAAGATGTTGTTCCATTATCTTCTGGATGCCATCATTTTATTTTTGAAAAGTCATCATTAGTCCTATTGTTCCTTTGAAGGTAAAGCGTCATATTTTATTTGACTGCTTTTCAGAGTTTACTCTTTGTCTTTGTCTTTCAGTGGTTTTACTATGTTAGTCTCCAATGATGTCCCTTTAATGAATCATCCCTCGTAGTACTTTTGTCCTTAAATTGTCCCTCCCCTTTAATCCGGGACTCACTTTGACCAACAGAATACATCAGCTTTGACACTGTGTGACTTCTGAGGCTCAGGCATAAGTCTTGCTGGCTACCTGGCCTCATGGAACGCTAATTCTTGGGATGCTCCCTCTGAGAATCTCACTGTTAAGCAGTGCATCTAGTCTGAGACCTCAGTGTTATAAGAGAATCAAACCACACAGAGTGGCCTTGGAACATTTTGGAAGATAAGTTTCAGGAGAGCGAGAAAGGGTGGGAGACAGAGAGAGAGAGAGAGAGAGAGAGAGAAAGGAGGGAGGGAGGGAGAGAGAGAGAGGAAATATGAATATCTGAGATGCCAGATATGAGAGTGAATAAATCATTTGGAAATCTAGCCCAGTCAAGCTTTCAGATGACTACAGTCCTGCCACTACCTGACTGCAGCTGTGAGGCACCCCAAGCAAGAACTGTGTAGTTGAAGTTGGTCAAGCCACAGAACTATGAGAGCTAAGAATAAATTATTTTAAGATGTTAAGTTATAAAGTGGTCAGTTTCACAGTAATAGCTAAAGGGAACAAACGCTAATACCTAGAAGTAGGATATGGTTGAAACAAAACCTTAAAACATGTGGCATCAGCTTTGGGACCAGAAGGCTAGAAGATCCTCAGAGGAACTGTTGATGGAACTGGAAGGACAGTGAAGAGGCTGTTATTAGATGCTGGAGGAAAGGCAACCCATGTTATTCAGTGGCAGAAAATTTAGGATAACTGATGCCCGATATAAGATGGCCAATAGAAAATGTGCTTAATGAAATAGTGAAACTGTGTAAGGAGATTTCCAGAAAAAATATCGAAAGTACCAATTGGTTATTTTCAGCCATGTGTGATAGAGTATTACACAAGAGAGAGAAAGGGGGAGAGAGATGCTAAGGAGAAACTTTTCCAGTTTAAGGCAGAAATTAGAGAAAATATAAAGGAACCAGGGCTTACTAAGTGTAAAAGTAAAACTGTATCTTATTCCCAGCCTCTACATGTTACAAAGACTCTCAATATAAGACCTAATCACAGGATAAAGATTATCTAAGGGGTGCAACTGTAAGACACATTAAGATTTCAGAAAGATTTAAGGGTGTGCCTTATGGACTGTTAGAATTAGACAACATTTTTCTTAGAATCTCAAGGGTGTCGTTCCTCAGCACCCTGAGTTTTGACACAAGGCAGACTGAGGCCTATATCAAAAAGATTACTGAGTGGAGCTTTTGCCTAGTGGAGTGAATCCCACTACTATTCATAGGAAGCCCAAAGATCTTTAAGAGAATTATATTGACAGAAACATCATAAGCTTGGACTAAAAGGGATGGAGATAGTTCAAAATGACAAGTGCCTCGGGGTCTCTAATCCTCCGGGTCCCTCAGCAGGAAGCAAGCTGAGACACCTACTTAGCTGTAAATATGGACCATTTCTTGTGGAAAAGAAAGTTTGGAATCAATAACCAAGAGGGAGGAGACAAAATTCCAGAGGGTGGAACCAAGAGTCTTAGAAAACAACTCCCCAAACTGAGCTCTAATCAAGGAACTGGCAACAGTTGCCTAAATGGATTTCAGAATTGCTTTGAACTAGTGACTGTTATGTGACTCTTGTCCTCTTATGTCCCCTGCTGTGACCCTCTGGCTCCCATTTTTGACTGACAGTGTCTATCACAGTTGTAATACTCTGGTATTACTAGTGTATGTTGAGTGTGTGTGGGGCAGATAATTTGTGTCTTTAGTTCACAGGTCTTCAGGCTGAGAGGAGCTGTACACAAGGGGTTGCATGTGAGGATTTGCACTTGCCAAGCCTTACCTACATTTGGGCCTGATTGAAATACTGCTGTATGCTTGGCTTCTCATCACCGGAAATTTAGAAATCAGCAAATATTTTAGAGGGAATGTGTTAAAATATTGGCTTACTTTCTTTCTTTTTTTTTTTTTTTAGGAAGATTAGCCCTGAGCTAACATCTGCCACCAATCCTCCTCTTTTTGCTGAAGAAGACTGGCCGTGAGCTAACATTCGTGCCCATCTTCCTCTACTTTATATGTGGGACGCCTACCACAGCATGGCTTGCCAAGTGGTGCCGTATCTGCATCTGGGATCTGAACCGGTGAACCCTGGGCTGCCGAAGCAGACTTAACCACTGCGCTACTGGGCCGGCCCCTGGCTTACTTTCTTGTACTTCTCTTTTGTCCAAGATTTTGTTGTGGTTGCCTCACTTGCTTTTGATGCCTACAAACAGGTGTTTTTGTATTTTATCCATTTTACAATTGTCCTTAGTAGGAAGGTTGATCTGTTGCAAGCTACTTTATCATAGTCCAAGAAGTCCAAGTCTTTCATGAGGATACTTTTTGAGAACATGGTTCACTTACACAGTGCTATCTTGTAAAAAATCCAAAGAAGAATTTCTCTCTAGCCTCAGTTCCAAGAAAAGTACTTCTTTGAATCAGCTAATGCGTTTTTATCAAACAGACGAAATGAGCTATGTAACTGATTATGTTCTTTCTTTTAATTTCTGCTTTATTTCTAACAAATATATGGGATTTTATTAGATACATTTTTTCTTTGTGGGTGGGAATGGCTTTACATATGGCCTTTCTCATTTGCTCGCTCACTATATTTTATTTTTATAATCTTTTGAAAATCTATTTGGGAATAAGGTAGCGTGTAAATTAAGAAATAATGATAATTTTTTCGATTTGGAAGTTGGAGAAGTCCACAGAAGCTTAGCAGTTACAGGGGACTCTTTCATACAGGTTAACCAATGTGTCAAAATTGATGTTAACATAATCATGAAAAATCTTTTAAACAAAACGAGGGTAACATTGGTCAAATCCTTTGATGAACGACCTACACTACTTCCTATGTGCAAACTATTCATCCATAGGAGGTGAATAAACCTGGATTTCCAGGTAATAAATTACTTCTTCCAAGACAAAAGAGTCACTGTTGCCCTAGAAAATGGTATTTAAATACCAGGGACAAACACTTCAGTTCACTGATAGAAGGAAAGTTTATGCTGTCCCTAGCACTCTGTTCAGGTTTTTTGATAACCAGGCTGTGCTATTTCAAATACAATAAACTGTAGTGTAAACAGAATGAGAACAAGGTATTGTTTAATTCAGTTTATTTGTCTAAGGGATAGAATCCTATGCATAGTAGCTTACAAAGCATGTTAATTTCCAAATCTAGTTCATGGCATCTGTGCGTGGTGAGTGTAAGACAGCCAAGTATGCCGGCAGTAATTCCCCTTGTGCCTCCCTTCCTTTCTCCTTCTTTTCTTCATTTCCTTTACTCATCGTGTATCATACTTATTCCAAATAAACAAGTCAGCAACCATAGGATTTCTACTGTTGTGTTACAGGCCGGGGCAGTAATGAAACATTTAACGACTGTATGCCATGGGTACCAATCAATCAGAACAGCTGCCTGATCAATCCGAACAGGCTGCTCAATCAATCAGAAAAGGGGCCAGCCATGAATGAGACATGGCTGCACCTGTGCAGGGCGGCTGACTCCCGACAGATTATTTGACAGAGAAAAAGTAAGAAAGTAAGAAGCTAGAACTCGGTTCTCCTATTCCTATAGTCTGTCTCCTACTAGATCATATTATCATGGAACAGACTACGTTTTTCTTTGTCTTAAACATTTTATTTTATGCTTTTCTGTGGCAAGATGTTTAAAACAGAAACTGCCACAAGTGAAAGGCTTTCTTAGTACAATTTATTTCCTTTCAAGTTACAAGAGAATTTAGAAAGAAAACATTTCATCTTATCACACTGCTCGTGTTTTTCTTAAAGGAACGCTCCAGGGTAATGAAACAGTTGGTGACTTTTGAGGAAGAGGAATCTGAGCAAGGAGATAATTTAGTGTTTTCCTTTATCATTTAAAATGAAACAAAGTATGTGGCTGGATTAATGAAAAGAATGCGTCTTAGGCCAAAAAAAAAAAAAATACACCCCTCATGATGTAGAAAAATATTTTCCATTTAATGGGATAATTTGCTTGAGGAAAATTTGAAAATTTGAAAGGAAGAAAGATAAGTTAAATTATATTTTGTGTGGTGGTGAGGCTGGTTAGGTGGTGGGAGGGGAGTGGGAACTGGGTAAGTGGGCATAGAATCAGGATTTTATGGATGGGAGGAAAATTAGATGCCATCGGGTCCTATCCTCTCCTATTTTACATAAAGAAATGGAGATCCAGAGAGGTTAAGTGGCTTGCTTGGGATCACACATTTAGTTATTTACTGAGAAAAATAGAAAAGTAGAAAGAAAACCTACTTCTTGAACCAATTAACTATTTTTAGATTGCATGTACATGGTACCAAAGTAACTGATTAATTCTGAATTGAGAAAAAAAAAAACTCAGGAAATTGTGTCCTTCCTTCCTGAGGCCTTCCTGCTGCTCCCCAACCCGCCCAGACTCATTCTGTGAAGGTCTATCCCCGTCAAAACTCACCAGCTGCTCATCCAGGCCCCCAAGGCTCTGTCAAGTAATAGCCAAATTATCTGCTAGATAGATGACAATGATTGGAAATTTGGAGGTGGTTTTCATTCCCCTTCCCTCTTTTCTTGAGTAATTAGTATATTTGATTTTTAAAAATATTTGTAATTGCGGTAAAGTACCCATTTACCATCTTAACCATTTGTAAGTGTACAGCTCAGTAGTGTTAAGTACATTCGCATTATTGTGTAACCATCAACAGCATCCATCTCCAGAACTCTTTGCCTCTTGTAAATCTGAAACTCTGTACCCATTAAACAACTAGTCTCCACTTTCCCTCCCCCCAGCCCCTGGCAACCACCCATCTACTTTCTGTCTCTATGGATTTGACTACTCTAGGTAGCTCATGGAGTTGGAATCATACATTCTTTGTCTTTTTGTGACTGGTTTGTTTCACTTAGCATAATGTCCTCAAGGTTCATCCACATTGCAGCATGTGCCAGAATTTCCTTCCTTTTTAAAGCTAAGTAATATTCCGTTATATGTTTGGACCACCTTTATTTATCCACTCACCTGTCGATGGACACTTGGGTTGCTTCCACCTATTCCCTTTTTAAGTAGCCATTTTGGATATGCACAGTTAGTTCCAAAATGCGTGTTCAAGATAAGGCTGGGACCATTACTGTTCCAGATGTGACCTTAGCGTTACAAAGGAGTAAACTGCATGTTATTTTACAAACATAATGCAATATGATACATTTCCTTCACAAACTTATAGCACTGTGGAGTGAGAAAAGGGACTCACAACTGATGTGGCACATGATGTTCAAGGCCATAGATATTTCTTAACATGATAGAATTTATGAAACTTGGAAGTGGAAGGCATCTTAAAGGAGGTGGGGGTGGAATTTGAACGTTTAGGCTTTGGCACCAGGCACACCTAGGCTCGAGTTTCCAGAGCTTTACTGGCTGTGTGACCTTGATCAGATTATTTAAATTCTTGAATGTGAAATATAGTATTGACTTAATGGGGTTATTGGGGATAGAAGGAGATGGCGTAATTAGAGTGGGTAGCACAGTGCCTCGTACAGAGTTAATACTCAGTAAGCTCTAGCCAATGATCGAGTCTCCTCACTTTACAGACACGGAAGCTGAGCCTCAGAAGGGAAGATCACACAGACAAAGCCACACAGCTGGCATTCAATTTCTGTTTAAGAAAGAATGATAGGGCCAGCCTGGTGGCACAGTGGTTAAGTTTGCACGTTCCGTTTCGGCGGCCCGGGGTTCGCTGGTTCAGATCCTGGGTACGGACATGGCACCGCTTGGCACGCCATGCTGTGGCAGGCGTTCCACGTATAAAGTAGAGGAGGATGGGCATGGATGTTAGTTCAGGGCTAGGCTTCCTCAGCAAAAAGAGGAGGATTGGCAGCAGTTAGCCCAGGGCTAATCTTCCTCAAAAAAAAAAAAAAGGAAAGAACGAATGAGAGTGATTTATTTTCAACAAATCAGCTTTCTTTCTTTGAAACTTTATTGGTCATTTATTAATGTTTACAGAAACTCATACCAAAAAGAAATATGGCAAATATTCTTGTTTTTCATTTCTTATTTGTTCTATCATTATTCATTCAATGAATTCCTTCATTCAATAGTCATAGAGTGCTTGTCATGTGACAACCACTGTGTAGGCACTGAGGACAGTTATGTGGAGGAGGTGGGCAAGTGTGGTCAGTGTTCTAGTGAGTGTAAGCCTTCGGAGAGCATGGGCCATCTGACCCAGGCCTGTGGGATCAGAAAGTGTGGAGAACTGGAGACAGTGTGTGGCAGGCCCAGGTTGCCCTTTGTTCATATGAAACTGAAAAAGCCTGGCCTCTGCCTTGCAACCTAGGGGGAGAATAGCCACATAAACAGTGACCAGGAATATAACTGGAAGGTGCAATGTATGTACCAAGTGGTAGGGGGCACAGTAAAGAGAGTAAGTGATTCTGCCTGGAGGGCCTTTGGGAGGAGCAATGATGTGAGGTAGAAGGGCTTAATGGAGGAGCTGACAAATGAGGGAAACCTTGTAGGATGAGTGGGATTTCACCACCCAGAGAAGGAAGGGAAAGATACTCTAGAAAGAAAACCCAGAAGCATGTGAGCACAGGGCTTCAGGTATCTGGGACGCAGGTTATCCACAAGAGGCGGGGATGGAGTGTGGAGGGAGATGAGCCTGCCATGGGGATGTCCTAGACCTTACCTGCTGGCGAGTACAGTGGGGGTCCTGTTAGCACTACCATCTTGATTCTGATGACTTTTCACTGCTATCTAATTCTTCAGGGTATCCCATGCCCAGAGTCTCTCCTAGGTATTTCTGGGCATTCCTCCTCCTCCCCCGGCAAGGCACTGTCTCATTTGCACTCAGGATCAATTGCTTCCATTCTTTTCACCTAGGTTTCTTGAGCCTGCCACTGCTGACTGTGTCCTCCACCAGAACATTCTCTGCCTAGCCAGGGCGCCTTGGCTGGTGGCCACCCTCAACTCTCAGGTGCCAGATCTGTCCTCTGATCTGGGAATGGGAATGGGGTAGTCAGGATAGACCAGGCTGTCTAGACTCTCTCTCTTCTATTCCATTTCATGTGAACCTGTGTTTGTGTGCGTGTGTGTGTTTGGGGGGGGTGGGGAGAGAATGAGAGAGAGAGACAGAGAGAGAGAGAGAGAGAGAGTCTATGAGGCTATATTTCTCAGGACCAGAAGCTTACAGACTCCCCTGAACATGCTTCAGCTTATATCCTAACCTTCTATCTCATTAGGGCTCAAAGTCATCCCCTGGGCCCAAAGGGGAGACATTTGCCATCCTATTCTCTTCTCTGAGAACTTTATCTTTTCCACTCTTATATAGGCATCATTATAAATGCACTGTTTCCATCCTCTTTTGTCAATTAAACAAATATACCTGAATACATATAAATTAATGAAAACAGATACTTCATCAGAGGGTGTCTACCCTGTGCCTGTGCATCTGATTCTCAACTTTGGTCCAGCCAGTAGTTTTTGAAGGTCTTTCATTGTCTAGCTGAGGAGCTCCTGGCATTTGAGAGATGTTCAAGAAACAACTATTGAATTAAACAGACTCTCCTCTAGGGAAGGAGGCTGTTAAGAGTGGGTTTGTTGGCAGGTGAATGGTATGATCATATCTGAGTCTTAGAGGAAGCTGTGGGCTTTAGGAGAAGAGAGTTGTGGCAGGAAGACCAAGTAGGAAGCTGTGGCAGTCATCAGGATAAAGGATGATAGGGGCTTGAGCCAGGAAAGGGACCGTAGACATGAAGTGAAGGGAACAGAACTGAAAAACAATGGGGACAGGAGAAACTGGAGACAGATGAAATGTGGTAGATGTGGGAGAGCACAGAACAGATGATGACTCTGAGGTTTGTCTTGGGAGAGTTGGGTAGATGGTGATGAGACGGGCATTGACCATTTTACGCAGAGGTTAAGTGATTTACCCAAGGTCGGTGAACACATTGATAGCAGCATTATGTGTCGTTATTGTGCTCAAATTTCCAAACCAGAGTAGTTTCTACTTCATTACCCCCATGGCCTTTTCCTATTACATAAAAACTTCTACACACAGAAACATACTCAAATAATTTTCTAAAATGTCATTAAAATTAAGAAGATACTTAAAAGGACATATGAGAAGCCACATTCAACAAGTACAGAAATAAATTAGCGATGAGAAAATATTAAAATACCTGACCTGCGTGGGTATCTGCATAATATTTATAATGATCTCATCCATTTAGTTCTAGTGTTTGGTGTCCTAATCTGAAATATGAAAAATGTTCTCCCGAAGAGGCAGATATGATGAAAGAGGATATCTTAATATACAGTGAAATATAAATTTAAAAGCTCTCTAAAGCTATTAGTAAAAGTACTGAAATACATTAGCAGGTGCATGGGTTCAACTTTGGATGAATGTTCTTTGAAATCGGATTCATCACCAAAATTAATCCGAGAGGCGTCAAATCTGTGCTGGGTTAAAGAGGTGACAAATGGGAAGATTTCATTGAAGTTCCAAATTGTAAAGGGATAAGAATTAATAATCCTCTGTCATGGATAACCTGAGCACACAGGAGTTTAAGAAACTCACGTTTTGCAAAAGGATGGAAAAGAAACTTGAGATATTGCTGTTGAAAGGAGCAGTCTGGTCATCAGTTGGATTGATTTGGTTTTATAAAGAACTTCAAGGGGACCACAGACAACCAAGATGGGTTTTCGTGACTTTCATGTTAGTGGGGTTTATGTATTTCAATGGGCTGGTCAAATCATTCTCTTAGAGTGGATTAAGTACAGTATTTTTCTCTTGTATATTTAATTCAGAGCTTCTTGGAGCCTTAGAAGCAGTGATCTTCATTCATCAGTGGCTTCTATTATGGGCTCTTTATTCATGAGGGCTCACATCATGAACATGAGCATAAAG
The DNA here is from genome assembly GCF_021613505.1 of Equus quagga. Taxonomy (NCBI): domain Eukaryota; kingdom Metazoa; phylum Chordata; class Mammalia; order Perissodactyla; family Equidae; genus Equus; species Equus quagga. The sequence goes on along the minus strand of NC_060272.1, from coordinate 52,750,932 downwards.
AGAAGGGGGAGGTGGGGAAGACTGCGCTGCTCCAAATCTCTCTCTCTCTTCAAAGACCTAAAATGACAGATTTTGTCTTAGTCAGAGAGACATATCCCTTGGCCAATTCACAGGCAGGTTTCCATGTTCCAAGTGATGAGTTCAGGGTTGCCTGTCAATGGGATGTGTGTGAATGAACCTCTGCATCATAATCTCAAGGGTTGGGCAGACAGTCCTTGGCACATTTCTTGATTACACATGGGTAGCAGTGGGAAGGGATATGGCTGTTGAGTCTTCTGAGCTGGACTTACTACACTTTTCTGTGAAGAACAAAGTTGTGGCTGATATTTGAACCTGCTACCAACTTTGCCTCATGGTGTCATAGGATGAGTGACTGCCACAATAGGTGGTGCCTAAGGTTTAGCAGCCCTGGGATCGATGTGTTCTCCCTCTGAACCTCTGAAGAGTGTAATCGCTGTAGGAGGACTCAGCAACGTCAAGTCTTCAACTAAGTATCCAGCTCGTCTCCTGTTAGTGCCTGTGTCTATAGGAATAGTTCTGGCTGTAGCACCGATGCACTTGGTGTATGGAGTCTTAGTTTCATCCCCCACCCAAAGATCCTTCTTCTAAATATGGTTGAAAGAAAGAAAGAAAGAGAGAGAGAGGGAAGGAGAGAGGAAAAGAGGAAAGAAGAAATCAGGTCAGAACAAGTTTCCATTTCTTACCCATTTCTTTCCTTACTCTTCCCACATCTTATATCATTTATGCTTTTGAATATCTAATAGATATCTGATCTATTATATTTCCACAATAGAATTCTTCATTCCCTCTCCACTGACCCTATTAGTTGTGCCCATCTCAATAATGAAACCACCATCTTCTTAGTTACAGAAGCCAAAAATCTAGATGCTATCCTTATTTTTAAAGATTTCAATCCTGCTCCCTACTTGGATCCAGGAATCTTTAGAGTCCTCTGTCTATGCTTATTTTCACCTTATTAACATCTGCTACCATGTGACCTGCCACTCCTCTCCAGGATTGACCTGGGTCTGGAACATTCCTCTATATGGATGCTGGGTGCTGAGTTGTCACTTGGCTCCGGATTCTTCTTCCTTATTAGGAGAAATCTTCTCACTATTGTGGGTCCACCGTGAACTTTCTTGTATTGCTTAAGCATGCATATCATATGGTACCTGAGCAGTCCTCCTCCCCATGGGAAGGGAACTGGGTCTTTGCCTGCAGCAGGAAAGGGGTGCATGCAGTCCATCATCCTATGTAAACCATTGGGAGGGACCCTCTGGCCAAGGGAGACCAACACACACTACAGATGCTGAGTTTACTGCATCTCTTCTCCTTTCTGTGAGTACAGTGTTGTTCTAACCAGTGCCTTGTATATTGAGTCTTCCTTGGTGACTCAGAACCTGTAGAAGATGCAGTGGGCTGAGGGCTGTGGGCCCCTGCTTCTGGTAGTTGGCATCGTTATGATCTTTGTTGTCCTCCACGCAGTGGGAAACCTCATTGGGGATTGGTAGCTGGATCTTCCTGCTCCACACACCAGCTGTTAACTCTGCTGCCATAAGCTTCCTGGAGAACTTTGAGTAGTTGGCATCCTTTCTTTATTCAACTATCACCTCCTCCAGGAGGCATTCCTTTACCACCCAATGTCAAGTTATCTAATTTAAAGTATTCACAGAGTCACTGTGAGTACATAGCATTGTTTGTTTGTCTTTCTGCTTTTTACTCACAAAAATGTAAGCTTCACAAGAACAAGGATCTTATTCCCAATCCCTGTCGTAACCCCAGTGCCCAGAATAGAGCCTGGCTCAGAGTAAATACTCTTTACAATATACATTGAATGAAGAAATCAACAATTTCTAATGATAGTGAACCTCCAGTTCTTATGTGATAAATATTTGAATATGATAGTGTTTGTCTACGGTGGTGTTTGAATAATTAGTTTTCAATTACTTTTCAGTTGTGGCATTCATGGAGATGGGCCACTTGGATCTCCCTCCAAGAAAGAACTTGCCTTTCTGCTGCAAGGGGTGCAGTTAGCTGACTGGCTTCCATTGTTAGCGTCATAAGGGTCCTCCTTAGCTTGGAAAAGACAGGCCAACTCTTCCTGGGCAACCGCCAGCCAAGGACTGAGTATGGTGGGAATACCAGGGCCTAACTGCTGAATGCCTGTCACCTCTACCAGGAAATGTCCCTCTACCAGGAAGTCCTTGTTTTGGAGTTCCTGTGGGTCAAGACTGTCAGGACTGCACCATGGTCTGAGGCCCTCCCTGCCCAATCCAGCTGCTTCTCTTCTTTCCTTTCTCGGGGGTCAGATCAGCATCATTGACTGAAAGCTTGCCCTGCCCTGCCCAGCTTCCTCTCCCTTTTGTCTTTCACATAAGGGACTGTTTTTCAGTCAGAGACACAATCAACCAGGAAGAGGCTTAATTCAGGTATCATTTCATGATGAAAGGCACTTACCAGGTTGGTTTATTTGTAGCCACAGAACTTTTGTACAACTGTTAGTTCAAAATTATTTGGTTAATAAAAATAAGGATGGGGGAAAACAAACACTTATTAAGAATCTACTCTGTGCCAGACTGTTTTACAACCTATTGGGGGCCGGCTCTGTGGCCGAGTGGTTAAGTTTGCATGCTCTGCTGCAGTGGCCTAGGGTTCGGATCCTGGGCGTGGACATGGCACCGCTCGTCAGGCCACGTTGAGGTAGCGTCCCACATCCCACAACTAGAAGGACCTGCAACTAAGATATACAACTATGGACAGGGGGGTTTTGGGGAGATAAAGCAGAAAAAAAAAAAGAAACTATTGATCACATCTCACTCAATTATCACAATGACGTTGAAGGTGGGTACCAACATCTTCACTTTTACAGAAGAGGAAATAGAATTTTCTATAGAGTTAGTAACAAACTGTCCTTAGGTTATATAATTGCTGATGCTAGAACTCAGACTTTGGGTTTTCTGATTCCAAAGCCCTTGTGTTTTCAAACTCACCATGCTGCCTCCATCTGGAAGGGCTCTTTCAGTTCAGGATCTCACAATGGCCGCAAAAGGACCAGATGAGAATTGATAAACCTACATTCTAGAGCAAAATATTTACAGCTTATGATCAACATTTGGGCAAACACACATAATATAAGAAACTGGATTGTAATTCATACTATGGCTTTGGGTGAGTACCAATCCCTTTTTACCACCTAACAAGTGGAACTCAGCCAAAAGAGGCCAAGGGAATTGTAATCTTTTCCATCCTGCCCAGACCCTGTTTTATTTTTCATATTGGTTCAGTGGAAGGTACTGTGGATTGGCTTGCTCTACCCTTGCTCCAATCTCCATCCAAAAGTGCCTTCTTGTCCTGAAGAGGATGGAAGACGAGCAGTCACATTTTCCAGACTCCCTTGCAGCTAGGGCATTGCCCATGCTGCAAGTCCACTAATCAGATGCACATGCGTGATGCTGCCATTGAGAACTGATCCATTTTGCTGTCACGGATCATGGAGAAGCCGTCATGGTTCAGGAGTGAGTTACTGTGGCAGCAGCTTCCTTGGCAGCACAGTTCTGGGCGGTGATTTTTGAGAATAATCCTTGAAAGCTCAGCCTAGAATCATCTGTTTATCTGTTTCTTCAGCCCTCCAATGATTCTGTGAATCATATGTATATAAGATACAAAATTTACTTTTGTTTATACTTATTGGATTATGTCATTGCAGTTAAGAACTTTGATCAATGCAGTTCATGATCCTAGGCCTGTTTTTAGAGGAATGAGAGGTTCCTTATATATGAAGGGCTAACTTACAAATTGCAGAAAAATCTCGGTTTACCTCTTGGTAGTTGCACAAAATTTTCACTTCAAGTATGAGTTTCCATGAACTACATTGCTGTAACTCTTGCCACTTTGCTATTCAGCTTTATTATTGCACCGGTTTGTCAGTAATGCTTGACCTTAGGATGTCACTGTCCTACAGGGTACACACTGCAGAGTTCTAGTTGTGGATGGTTATTGCCAAAAAATGGCTTCTATGTTCTGCTTTTATTTTTCTGGGATATTTTCCTAATTTGGGCCTCAGAACTGGTAGAGAATTTAAAGGTTGTATTTTCTGTGACTCAAAGAGTAGTTCCTAGAAACATACCCCTCCTCCTAGGCAGAAGTTATAGTGTGCTAATATTTCTTTTAATCCCATCCTTAACTCCTGCCCCCAGGCCCCCAAGCATGTCTCTCCCTTCGCCTCATAATATCACTCTGGTTACAATTTAATCATTTGTTAGTCACTTATTTGAGCTACCAAGTGTATATTCCCATAGGGCACAGTGTATATTAGTCTGAACTCAAACTGAAACATACTCTGCAAGATAATGTGCATGCACAGGAAGACCTTGTAAACTGCAAGATATTAAGCAAGTGCTGACTTTTCTTATTGGCTTAATTCTTGAGTCCTAAGACTTCACAGGGAGGGGCTGGCCCAGTGGCACAGTGGTTAAGTTCGCATGTTCTGCTTCTTGGTGGCCCAGGGTTCGCTGGTTCAGATCCTGGGTGTGGACATGGCACCGCTTGGCACACCATGCTGTGGTAGGCGTCCCACGTATAAAGTAGAGGAAGATGGGCACGATGTTAGCTCAGGGCCAGGCTTCCTCAGCAAAAAGAGGAGGACTGGCAGTAGTTAGCTCAGGGCTAATCTTCCTTAAAAAAAAAAATAAAGACTTCACAGGGATTCCTCAGGGCCTTCATGGAGGGATCAGGGCTTCCCACCTCTCTTCCCCTCAGCAGCTCTACTTTTATTTATGTTCTGCTGCTAAAAAGCTTATACATCACTAATCTCATCAAACCTTTGGCCTAAGCATTAATCCCCTTTACAACATCTCTTATAGTCGATTTTCCAGCCTTTGCTTGAATATACCCAGTGATGGGATGGGAGCTCATTCTGTTTTAGGACAGTTTGTTTTGTTGTTCTTATTTCATAACTCTTTAGGTCAAGAGAGAAGAAATTCTAGGTGACCGATTCCACTGTAATGTTGTGGTTAATTAAGTCTCTCCTCTGTAAATATTTTTTATGCACAATAATCATTCTAGGCATTTTGTTGATACATTCCCTTTTTTATGCCCTTTCTGAGTAGAGACAAAGGAGGCCCCACTGCTTTCATTTATGCATTTTCGTAATGAGACATAAGATAACCATAAGGTGACACTGAGTTATCACAAACAATTCAACAGAAAATATCATGGTTCATGAGATGTGGAACTGAGACAGGGACAGAGAAAGGAGGGACCAGATGTGAATGCTGAGGGCCTACTTTGTGCTCAGCCTGTCATATATTTTTTTCATATGCAATTCTTACAAAAATTGATCCTAGGCGCAATTATCTTGAGGCTCTGATACATTAGGAAAATGGTATAAAATTGCCAAGCTAGTAAGTAGTGGAATTGGGATTTTAATCTAGGTTTGTCTGATTCTGAAATTTGAGATCTTTCTTCTGCTCCAGAAGCACCATTATTATTGTCTTGTTACGATAACACACATAGCCCTGCAGTTAATAATGTCTACTTAATAGACATTCTGGCCTCATTGGCTTATCTGCAAAATGGGGATAATAATCATAGCTCTCTCACAGGGATGTTATAAAGATTAAAAAAAATTGCAAGTTATGTACTTGTTGTCTGCCTGGCACATAATTAGCATGGGATCTATGGTAAGTTTTGATTGTTATTGTTATTCAATGCCTTGACCTTCTCTGAGTACATTAGGGAGCACGAGGGCATTCACACATGCATAACTGATTGAAGAACTAAAGAAAAAATGTGTGCGTGAGGATGTCTTAAATCCCTAGGATGCCTGGCAGCTTTGCTGATGAATTGGATCATGAGGCCAGGGCACAGAGTCGGGGCATGGGGTAGGGGACAGTGCAGGTGGTAGAGGGAAACACTCTAGTTGCTACCAGACTAAGAAGGACCCAAGAGGAGGCACACAGCCTGCAGTCCGGCACTCAGGGCGTGTGGATGTGAGAGGAAGATGGCTCACTGGATAGGCACATGGGGCCAGTTCAAAGCCATCATGGTGGCACCAGTTTTATCCTCTCTCTATTCATGACCCCCTGATTCGGGAAATAAATCCATTAAACCAAATAAGATTAAGCTGCACAGCCCTGCTCTGGACACCATTGTCAGTTGTCAGGCAATGTCTCCCTGCTGGCGTTAATGGACTGTGGTGCAGGATCCTAAGCCCTGGCTGTCCCACCGCCCAGGCTAGTGCGAGGCCAAGGGCCGCTGAACACCGCTCACTTCTCTAATGTATCACAGTTATGGAGACAACTGTGCTAAGTAACTTTCCACAGATCTACTCTGAAAACTTGCAGTGTGTTCAATAGCCCTAAAATTTTTCATTTGGAACCTGTGGTGAGGTGGCATGTTGGTGGTTATCCTGAGCTGTGGTAGAATAAATAGAGTCACCTCTAGAGATTTTCTGTTCCCTTTGAAGTGTATAGCATGTAAAAGAGTCTGGGCTCTTTCAGCTTCATTTGTATCTCAATTGAGCACATTGAAAGAGAAGGGAGAGAAGTCGCACAGACAGCACAGGTGCCAGCAGCTGCAGAGCTGGAGCTCACAGTTCCTGAGAAGCAGGCGCCTGCCTTCTCAGGAAAAATACCTTGCATTTACAAAGCAATGACCTGCCCAGGTGTTCAGAGAGGACCGTGTACACGAATTACTTAGCACTGCTGGTGGTGCTGGGCAAGGTGCCCAGTGTCAAACACAGCAGGTGATGGAGCAGGGAACGCTACTCATCTCTAGGGACAGCCTCGGTGGACTCCAGTGTCCTCGTTTGTCTCTCGTGAGTGAAGCTTTGGAGCCCAGATCGCTGGAAGGAAGCACTAATTATTTACCCAGAATATGATCCAGAAACTAACCTAGATCTGCAAAATGCCTCATGTTATTATCAAGAGGACCACTTCTCAAGTCTCAGCTTCGCACTTCAGAGATAGGTGAAAATGAGATCGGGGGAGCTGGCGGCTCCCGGCACTGATTCCCTGGCTGGGATTCATCCCTTTTCCAAGGCAATGCCTGTCAGCACTTCTCTTGCAGGTGACAGGGAAGGGGTATTAATGATGGCCTCATTTTCTCCCTCAGACCCACACACCAGTTAATAAGGTGCAGCTAGGCAAATCCGAGTAGAGAAGACTGTGAGTGATGGTGGGTGGAGCGTGAGTGGGCAGGTGAGGATTATTTGACAGGAGTCCAGGAACAGGCTGAGTTTCTGTAGGCTCCTCTGAGGAAAGCAAAGTTCTCTCCTGTTTACTCAGGTGCAGAAGTGGTTCCGTAGTCTCTGGGGCTGCTTTGTCCTCTGGGTGGCCCCTGGTGGGTTTATCACCCAGGGTAGTAACAGCTTCATCCAGTGGGGTGGTGCTCCCCAAGAGGTCGTACACACTGAGTTGCCCTTTCTCGGGGGCAGGGGAAGAAGGACCGCTGACATACAAGAACTTATTCCAGCCTGCTTTGAGACAGGCATTAGACCCTCAGTAGTTAGAAAACCACTCAAGTCAACCATCTCTGACTGCCACCTTCCTTTCCAGCTGAATTTCCAGTTGCTGCCTCCATTCAGGGGCGTGTACTCCTTCCTCCCCAAAGATGCCCTGTGCTTGAAACACTCCACATTCTTTCACGTCTCCTGCCTTTGCTTGTGTGGTTCTATCTGTCAATAGGCAGAGGCTCTCCTCCCTTCATTACCTGACCATCCCGAAGGACCCAGCTCAGTTGTCATCTCTGTGAGTCCTTCCCCAACCCCATAGGCAGAATCAGTTGTGGAAATGTAGCCATGGCACTTTGAGCTTACCTGGATTGTGTTGCCTTTCATGTTGTGCTCAAATTACTTATTCACCTGTCTATCTGCTCTATATTACCTTGTTAACTCTTTTAGAGAAGGACCCATATCTTATTTAATTTTGCATCCTCAGGGCCCGCAGATGGTTAGACGTTCATTGAAACTTTTCTGAAAGAAGAAATGAACAGAGTTGCTTGTACACTGGGTGTGGGTCCTGGCTGTAGTCCCATCATGCTGTGTATCTTTAATTAAGATATAACATGTCTCTACTTCAGCTTCTCATCTGTTAAAAAGAAACGGGTGTGAGAATAGTACAGACCTACCTTAGGGGACCTTGTGTGAATTAGCAAACTAGAGACTTATGCAAATGTCCATTTTAATGGCTGCCAAACCTTGAGATGTGGCTGAGCTTATGACTGGGAGCCAGCCAGGCTGCGTTAGCCTATTTAGGCATAGATAATCAAACGCAGAGTCTATCAGACAGCTGCTGATCACAGACACCATTAAAAAAGAAATGGTCGTAATGCAGGTGACAAGGAGAGAGGCAGGCCTTCCTAGTGGCAAGTTAGTACCACGAGGAAAACTACAAAGCCGCAGGGGTCTTGCCTGGAAGGTATGGGCAACTGCTGCCCTTGGTTGTGGGCCGGACTGTTGGGAAAGAGAGGGCCTACGTAGACAATCATTTACATTTTATTAAAAATAAATTGGAGAAGTTTACAGATATTTCTTGCAAACATGTGACTGTCAGGCATGAGTGGAAAAGAAACATTTTCCCAAATTGTGAGAAATTCTAATGTCGTGGCAAAAAATCAGGAGTCTGATGATTAAATGTGGAGAGCTGTCATCTCGGCATTATATTAAAATAACTCGCCTCAAGCAAGTGCACAGTATTTCTTCCTTTAAATCTGTCATTTCTCGGGAGGCCATTGCTCCGGTTGGCTGCACCGGTGGCTTTGTAGCCATGGCAGTTTAACAGCAACTGGGACACTCAGAGGCTTTCTGGGGGCACGGTGGAGGGTGATGTGCGGGGCGGGAGCTCATTAACCACTGTGTGGCTGCTGCAAGCCATCCGCAGATCTCATTCTTTGTGACTTAGTGGGGCTCTGCAGCATCTGAAACTTGAAGCAGAACCCTGGCAGATAACGTTATTTTCAGCGGTGCTCCTCCGACAGCAATGTCAGGCTGCAGGCAGAATGAATTGCATTTGCTTATGAAATCTGTTGCTTAATAGGATGATCAGCGTCTCATTTCAGCCTCTAGTCACTATACTTTTAATGATGTCCACACTACGCCACTTTTACATGCAAACCGTGTGGGGGCAGAACAATGGAAAAAAGCTTAAATCAGTGGAAGAGAGAAGGGCAATGCTGGGTTAGGGACAATGTCCGTCTCCTGCTCTGTCGAATGGAGCAGACGTATCTCCGCGTGTGTCTGTCTCCTCTTGCTTTTGCTAAGAGGCCATTTAACCCTCTTACCTAGTCAATGTTTCCTCTGGGTCCCAGGGTAGCCCTCCTGGTTCTCTACTTCTCTGACTCCTGCATATAATGTAACAATGGACTCACTGACGCTTGGAAATGTTCTTGATGGTAACACTTCAGTCGGTACCTCATTTTTGGCTTTTGAAAACACATTCACATCTAAATCTTATGTGTCTCTAAAAAAGAGAGGCAAAGTGGACTCGATGGCAGTGGTGTTTTATATTGCCCGCCCTCCATGGTTTACAAGGCCTGTCTGCATATATATTGCTCATGTTGGTTTTGATTTTTAAGATAGTTATCCCATAACACAGGTGAGAAGAGTAAGGTAGAGGAGACAGTCTGGCCATACTGAGAGCGTGGGATTGGGGTTCAAGTCTGCTCTCTTGCTCGTTTCTATGTGACCTTGGGCCAGCTACCTAACCTGTCAGAGCCTGGATTTTTTTCTGTAAGATTAGGACAGTGATCACTTCCTTAGAGGTTATTGCGAGGATGAAATGCAATCATATATAAGTAGAGCATTTCATACAGAGGGTGTTTAGCCATTGGCACCTAGGTGGCATTACAGAAATGAAGATTATGAGGCTTGACTGAAGGCCCCATGGCTAGAGCTGGAATAGCACATACCTGGTTCCTGGAGAGCTGGGTCTCCTGAGCTCTCCCACTGCCTTCCCTGCCCTTGCTATCTTTCCAAACGCCTAAGGAGCGCACAGATTTTCCACCTTTCAGCAATTCCAGAGACAGCCTGCAAGGATATAAAAAGCAAGTGAAGAGCCTGCAGAAACGCAGGTGCAGTTTGGGGTCCCTTTGCCAAAAGTGCAGCATTTCTTCAAAGCCCTTAGATGTCACCTCTTCTTGCTTGGCCTGGCTGGAAACGCCCCCACTATTGCCTTTTCAGCCCAGGGGGGACGTTGCCTGAGCCGTCGGAATCTGAAAGAGGGATTCACCTTGACCTCCCTCTCTCCTAGAAGAAGACACAACACAAATGAGGCCGTCGAAAGCATGGCAGTTCCTCCCCCTCAGCATGTCTCAAAGCCCTCGCTCTGACCCACATCGATCAGCCATAAAACATAAAATCAACAGAGTTCTGCTTTTCTATTTCATGCAGAAAAATCAACATTGACTGGCAACATCAGCCAAGTTCACGGAAATATACAGTAAAAATGGGAGCGCCTACAGACTCCTCTCTCAGATCCTCTTAAGCCTTTTCTTTGTCCTGGCCCCGGATGACAGCTGTGGGGCAGGGCAAAATCCTGCTGCTAAGTACTAAGCAGGAGAAGTGTTCATCGTCCCCGCACAGAGGGTGCTCTGAGCGACTTGGTGACTGACAGCCTGAATAAGCAGTTATTCCTCCAGGCTCAGGTGCAAGAGGCACGTGCAACCCGCTGCCTGACCTTATGCAGCTGAGCTTGGCATTCTGGGGCCAGCTTGCTGCCACCATTACCTGTTAAGGTTAAAATATTGTTGAGTTGATTGATGATGAAGCTCTGATCATGTTACTCTCCTGCTGAAATAATTTTTGACTGTGCTCTAAGTGCTACAGAACCAGGTCTAAATGCCTTACTCTGACATTCATGGCTTGTCATGATCTGACCCCAATCTACCTTCTCAGTTGTGTCTCTTATTACCAGGCTTCATGAATCCTGTGATGCAGGCAAGCTGAACAGCTCCCTGAATGTGCTCCATGCTTCCCCATCTCTGTGTAGGCACTCGTGTTCCTTCCTCTGGGATGCTCATTCTGCTGACTGTCCATGTCTGTTATAGTCAGCTCGGGCTCCTATAATAAAATGCCATAGACTGGGTGGCTTAAACAACAGGCGTTTATTTCTTGCAGTTCCAGAGGCCGAGAAGTTCAAGAACAAGATGCCAGCAGATACAGGTCCCTGGGGAGGGCCCTCTTCCTGCCTTGCAGATGGTTGCCTTCCTGCTGTGTCCTCCCATGGTGGAGAGAGGGAGCTCTGGTCTCTTCCTTTTCTTGTAAGAGCACTAATCTCATCATGGCAGCCCCACCCTCATGACGTCATCAAACCTTAGTTTCCTCCCAAAGGCCCCATCTCTGAATACTATCACAATGGGGGTTAGAGCTTCAACATATGAATTTTGGGGGGGACACAAACATTCAGTCCATAACGATGTGTAAATCCCCCTACTCTTCAAGCCTCATTTAAAATACAACCTCCTCTGTGAAGCATTCCCTGTTTCCTCCAGCTGTTTCCTCTCAACTCCTGCAACTCTTTGTGCATACCCCTCTTAGAGCATTTATGCTTTCTGTTATGGTTTTGTGTGTTCCCTGAGCCCCTTGAGGGCAGGGGCCACATCTTTTTATTCTATGAATCATTAATATTTAACCCAGGCTCCCTGACATCCATAGAATGCACTTAGTAAGAGCTTGTTATTAAATAAATAGATGCTCCCATCTGTGGGAGAGCTTTGAGGCGGCTGGCGCAGGACCTACGTTCATGACAAATGCATTGATAAAGCCAGGCCCGTTCTGATTGCCTCATGCTTGTCTGGCTGTTAAATATTTTACCTATAACCCCTGAGTTGAGGGATTCACTCAGGATGGTTTTCCAGACTGTTCTTTAAGGGGATGATTTATATGTCGCTCTCCCATATCAGTGAGGAATCTTGTGGTTTACATACATATATACATACACCCCCCCACCCCACATTTATAGGGAAATGATTTGGCCAAACTCTCTTTAAAAGAATCTGCTCTTATCTCCTTCGTGCAACTTTTGTTGTTACTATAAAAAGAATCCATAAACAACATTGGGAAGATATTAATAATTCTAACTCTTTATATTGACTCTGGAACATACGTTGTGACCTAACATTGGACCATGGGCCCAAAAGATCATAAAAAGCCATCGTTCTTACATGAGAACCTGATTATTATAGACAATTTTCCCAGGAACTGAGCTTTCAGAGCACGTGAAGGATGGCTAATGCTTGTCACCTCCTCCACCATCATCACCACCGAGAGTAAATGTGTCTATCCATCTTTTCCTCAAGTGGACTTAATTATTTTATTTACAGCATCCATTATATATTCTCCTGGGCATACATGAGGCCCAGAAAGCTGAGGTGCCTTGGATATTTTCTATTTTTTACTGCCAATAAAGTGTTACCTGTGTGTTGTTATTTCTAGACTGAAATAATTAATTAAAATACAAATTCTTGTAGCAACCCATAAATGTAACTTTCTTTAAGGAATACAAATTCAGTATTCTCTAGGAAGCTGTTATCTGTGCCACGCCAGGGCTGCTCTCCATTTGCATAATTGCAGGTGGAGGGAGATGTTCACTTGCATATTTAAATGATATATATTTCCATTTCCTTGATGAAATATCACCAAAGTTCGGGAGTGAAGCTGTAGGTTATCCTGACCATGGATTCCCTTGCACCGAAAAGCTACTTGAACATAAGAGCACCAGAGATGACCTTTAGCTGCAAGGTTGCAAGTTATGTTACTAGTCATCACTGCTTGAACACCAAGCGCCAGGCACCAGGCAGAATACAGAAAAAAATCCTCCCCATCAAGCCACTACCACCTGAAGCATGAAGGAGAGAACAAGGAGACAGCGCCTCCTCAGCTTTGGTATTAGAACACCCGTCCTCCTTGCCCCAGAGCAGCACTGCTTTTTATTTTCATTTCCATGCTAACAAGGTAGACCCGTCCTAGCATGTGTTCTGAAGAGGTTCTTTCATACTTAGGGCCTGGGGAGCTGTAACATAGTTAGATGTACTCTAACAGCAGGTTGCCATCAAAAAGTTCTATAACAGGATTAAAATAAAAGAGAAATGCACTTGCAGTGGAATGGCAATGATTGTTGAACACGTTTCAAGTGCTTGGTGGGAAGGTGCAGCACAAACACGGCAGACGGGCCTGCTGTGTGGGTGTGTCGCCTTCTTAACAATCAGGGTTTTGTGCTGTGATCACGGATTTTTGGAGCTCAGCATTGGAGGGCGTCCAGAAGCTGTGCAGCAAGGCTCTGGGCAAAGAGCTTTATCAGGACTGGGAATGATTGTATTGATTTGTGCCTGCTTATGTGCTTACTGTCTGTCCATCCCACCTGGAATGTGAGCTGTAGGAGGGAGGGGACTCGGTCTGCCTTGTTCGCTTCTCAATTCCCAGCATGCAGAGCAATACCTGGCAGGTAACAGATGCTCAGTGAAGATGAGCTACATGAAAGAGGGTTCCAAGCATGGCTTCTGCAGTCAAATTGTTCAAGAGTGACCTTAATAATACTAAGCATCAGTTCTCTCATCCCTAAAATAGGGGTGATAGTACAATGATTTTCTAGCAATCTTGTCAAGACATCTCAAGCCACTAAAGTGTGGCCCCTGTTTCTGTATCTGGCATACTGGGCTCCAGAGACAGCTATTTGGAGTGGACATGCTGATAGAACCTCAGTTTCGAGATCTACCCTAGCAGAAATGCTTTTGGAGGTCCCTGCCTCTTCCCATCTCGCTCTCAGGGTTCAGCATGTGCGACCTCCAGAGAGAGAGCAGGTGGTGGTGGTATCAGAGGGAAGGACACTTTTGGAATCTGAGGGGGCCCTGGAATGAGCCAGTGAAATCAAATGCCTGAAACTTGTAGCATCAGTGTCATCTTAGGAGAGAAAGAGGGAGATCTCAATGGAACAATTACTTCTGGAGTCTGGAGAAGGGGCATTCAGAGTGGTCACGTGCTTGATATCATTGAAATCTACCATATTTTGAAGTTCTTCTCTTTCTGAGCCTTAGTCTGCCTCCTCATAGTTAGATCCCCTACCTTGGCAATTATCTCTACTTATTCTTGCACCTGCAAGCTTTCCTCTTTCCTAGCTATTTTTCTTCCATCTACATGTTGGTAATTCTCCATTTGCCCCATTCCACCAGATCCCATTTCCTCCCTTCTCCATCCTGCTCTGCATCCCAGAAGGCTGGCCCCTACACACTGTGTCCTCCGCCCCCTTGCCCTTTGGTTTACAGTTGGGTTCTGCCAATGGGAGCCATTGGCAGGAGATCAGAAGGTGAGAGAAAAGGTAGATCAGGACTTTTCTTCCTCACTGATTTCTCACTCTGGCTCCATGGTCTGGTGATGGCTTTATCCCTCCACCACCGCAGCTCCTGCCTGAAAGCCCCTGCTTCAAAGCTCCAGCTCCGGTAACACTATTTCCTCCCATTGCCCCTTCAGACCTTGAGATGGATATGGCTTCCTGCGTTGTCAGTCTCTTGGTGCCATGCCACTCTTTGTGGCTCTCTTAACTGTGCCTGGACCTCTACAAACAGTCCCTTCGTTCAGTCTCTTCATTTGGACTATCTGAATGGAATTCTGTTGCCTGCTAGGACATTGATTAATGAACCTTACAATGGTGCCTATCATAAAGAAGCCTCAAGGTACAGTCCTTTCTCCTTTTCTTCACAGCAAACTTCCTGAAGGTGTCCTCTGCATTCTTAGGATGTCCATCTTGATTCCACCATCTCCTCGCTCTCCACTCTGAGAAATCTCATGCACCTCCAGTGCACTCATCTCTCCCCCATAGAATGACGGTCATCAAATGCATTCATTTGTTCACATGTATTTACTGAGCACCGATATGTGCCAAGCTCTGTTCTAGGCATGCGATGTCCTAGTGAACAAGCACTTAGAGATTCACGCCCTCATCTAGATATGTTTTTCTGGGATGAAATCTGTGCTAGTAGCCCCTTCACTGACCTCCAGAGTTGTAATTCTAGTTTTCCACTGGATGTCCCACAAGTCCCACAGACTCAACACATCTGAACCCAAATTCATTATGACCCAAACCCAGAACTCTTCTCTCTCCCTCTTCAGGTATGGCATCATCACCCCTAGTTTTATGCATTAGTCATCTTGTCCTTCCCTTTCATCTCCAATCAGATTTTCAGTTCTGCTTCACATTTCTTTCCCAAATCTCTCTCTTATCCTCCATTTCTAATACTCTGTCCACAGTTAAGGATCTCACCATGTCTCACCTGGACCATTGCAATAGCCTCTTACCTGGCCTGCCTTTCTTTAGCTTCTTTCCTCTTCACGCGGATTCTTTCTCATCACTATTGTTAATCTCTAAAATAATTCCTTGCTTGAAGAATTCTGCCAGCTCCCCTTTGGCGTATTTCTTGGCAAGACAATTTCCAACCAATATGGACCACGTGACTCCTGCAGCCTAACACCCACCACATGGGCTCGGGCACCCTTCTGCTCAGTTCCCTGGACCTGCATGCCCGCCCTGTCTTCTTCACCTTTGCTCAGCTCCTTTTCCTTGATTACCATCATCTCTCTTCCCTCTTTTTGCTATTCAAGGCTCTCCTGATGTTATTTTCTCTGTGATGTTTTCCCTGACCCTTTCCAGAAAAATTAATGACTCTATCCTTTTTACTCCCAAAGTCTTTGTTCTTTCCACTTACCACGTTGTTCCGCAGCTAGTTATATAAGTGCTGTGTCTCCTACTAGATTGAGAGCCCTTTGAACCCAGGACATCTTTTGGACCTTTGGTGTTTAGCACAGAGTGGCGTAGAAGAGTTATCAGGGCATATTTATGGCATATGTTAGAAATAGATAACGCTCACCATCGTGCTGCTTTCCAGCAAAAGCATTTTCTAAGCCCCTAACTCCTCTTCTTGTCACCAGCCTAGCCCCCTAGCCCTCTGTGGGTAGCCACTATTGCTGTACCTTGTCCACAGAACATAGTTGTGCCTCCAGCTTGTGTCCCTAATATCTGTTACAGCAGCTAATTTATCTGATAGCCAATAGCTAGAGTATCATCCATGATTTAGCAAACAGAAATAACCTTCTGAGCTCTGTTTTATTTATTTATCTAATTTGTTATTATATGCAGATTTGTGAGGTTACCATTTATGGCCCCAGAGATCGGAAAACTGGAGCCGTCTCAGGGAAGACACCAGCAGGTAGAAGCTAAAAGCCTAAACCTCAGCTATGTGCCATCAAAATGTCACCAAAGCCTTAGGGCTGCTTGTCTGGCCACAGTGCCCCCTTCCTCATCCTCCCACCCCAGTCTGCTGGCACTTTTGTAGCCCTTCAAATCTGACCTGGGATGGCTATGGGGCAGGTCACCTGCCATGGGGAGAAAGGAGAGAGAGGCATTAACAGCTGGGAGCTGTTCCTCTGTGATCAATATCTGGCTGGAGATGGCCTTGCTAATAATACCCTGGCCAGAAGCATTACCGAAATCCTTTGCGCTGGTTCCCAAACAGCTTGGGAGTTGGGCCAGGCCAGGCCTCTCCTGCTTGTATTGCCAAATAATAAAGTGCTGTGAAGTTGGAGGCTGGCTTCAGATGGAGCATATTTTCATCTGGGATGATTAGCTCAACTTATTTTCTAGGTTCAACTCCAATCCTTTTCTACCCCCTCACAAAATAAACAAGAAATAAACAAAACACAAGGATTGATGAGATCCTTGGCACCCAGGGAAAGCCTTCTCTGGGGCTGCCTTACGGGGTTGACCAATGACCTGAGGCTATCTGTACCTCCCCACAGGGCGAGCCAGTCAGTACTCCCATCAGCATCAAATGATCACTGTGAAGAACTAAGTCTCCACGTCCGCGTTTAGGGCTGGAGCCCATGGGAAGTGGAGGCAAGGTGATGCCTTGAATGGATGAGAAAGAAGAAATGAAGAAGGATGGGGACGGTGCGGCTCCCATTCCCCTCAGTCAGTAAAAACTTTAAACTGATTTTGATTTTCTGAAACTAAATTTGGTACCACATTGCCAATCTACAGCATACACTTCACTGTGTTTCGGCACAAAGTAGATTTACAGCAGCCGAGATAGTTTGTCAAATTCTTGACAACCTCCCAAATAGAGCCCATGGCTTTAGTGACTGTTTCTGACATCGGGGGGAAAAAATGCCCCCAAACCCCTTCATCTTACCAAAGGAGGACTCTGGGGAGATTTCAAAACATATGAGAGGGGAGAGCAATGAAATTACATCCTTGAAACATCACAAGCAGGGGCCCATGTGATCCTGCATTCTGCTCTCACGCGGCTGGGTTCCCAGGGCTGAGACTGGGTAATGAATACACTGTCAGTCGCTGTCTCGGATGCTCTTCAAAATGGATTCTCCTCCGGCACGGAAGAAATTCCAGGAAGAGTTTAAAGTGCAGAGCCTCGAAATTGATAAAAATGCACAAGCATTGATCTTATTTTTGTTGCAGTAATGGGGCTCAGTATTAAATAACCAATAGGTTTTAGTCTATTCCTCACACAAAGGAGATAAAAAGACTGAGAGAGAGCTCAATGTCTCCATCTTCTTCCAGGCTCCTGTGGAGGGTGAATGATGTTGCTGTGGTTCTAATGTGGGTATTGTTCAATTTGCATTGGTAAAAAATGCATTTTTCATTTGAGGCTGTAATAATTTGAGCATACACATCCTTTTATTTTCATTTTGCAAATTTATTTCATAAATGCTGACTTTTAGATTCAAATATCCACACTTTATAGAAGGTTCATTTTCTTTAGTAATTGTAATTTGAGTAAATTGCTCTAAATGAATATTTGCTTCCCCCTAAAAAAAGTGTTCTTTTATACATTTCTGCTGAACGAATAGTCTAGGAAATACCCACTAGATGGCAGTGTCACTGCACAGCTGAAGAATATCTGAGCAGGTGCTAAAGAAAAGAAGAGTAGTCTATGTTGTACCCGTCCTGGAAATTCCAGAAGGTGGCATGTTTTAGCTATTTATGAAAAGACAAGTACAGAAAACAGTGTTGCCTTTTAGAAAAATTATTTTTATTTATCTTTCCAGAAGGAGATTATGAGCTGAATAAAATTATCCGTGATATTTAAAATATTTGAAAATGTTTCACATTTTTAGAGTATGTAATACAAGCTGAAGGGCTAGCAAAGCTAACCGTGACACAAAATCAAGGTGAAATTGACCAATAAATTGAGAACTCCATTACAGGAACAATTTCCCCGAGTTTGAGTCATAGCGCTTGAGTGATAACCTAAACCTGTCTAAACTTTGTGAAACATTCAAGGCGAAGATAGAAGGAGATAGTGAGGGGCACTGGAGGAGGCGGAAGAGTGCAGCGTGGGCACCGGTGTTTATATTTTTCACCAACTTTTCCAGGCTCCCGGAGGACTCTGAGCAGACCTGTGCTTTAGAGTTCACTTCTTTTCAAGGTTACTGATTACCTGAAGGGATCCTGGTTTTAACAATGAAAAATGGCAGCTTGAATACAATAGTCCAATTTAGAGGGATCATGCACCATAGGCAGGCGTGCTGCTATTGGGGGCATTTGCAGGGAATACAAAACCACCTCCATTTTGTGGAAGACGCTGCCACGGTTTCGATTCATCACCTGAAACCTTGGGTTCGTGTGTGCTAGCTTATTCTAAGGGAATACCTGTTTCTTAGTTGATTTTGGCCCCAAGCAGTTTGGATGGGCTTGTTTTCCCACCTCCTGCGGGAAATACACATTCATGAGAAGGTGCTAGTGGGGGTAGTAGGATGGCAGGACAGCAGGATGGCGACTGGGAAGTCATTCTTCTGAGTGACAGCTCTACATGGCTCTTGGCACTCCAATATGTCAGGGAACTGGTGTTCCGAGCGGCATCATTTATCTCATTTAAATATTCCAGAGAGAGTAGCCTCTGTACTCAAGTTAGATTCATTTTCATCTTCGTGCTCTAAAAGGGCCTGGCAGCCTCTCTCAGATGGAGGGGAAAAAAAAAAGAGGGGAAGAGAGAAAGAAAAAAATAGTGAGGAAATGCAGCAAGTGAGTGATATATAACGTGAACACAGAATTCAATATCCAGGACGAGGACACATATGTCTTGGACCCCAGATATATAGCTCAGAACTGATGGAGAAATGGGCAGGAAGAGAGATAATCTTTATCTCTGTTCCCAAGCCTTTAGAAATACCTAAAGCTAAATCAACCTGAGCAGAAAGCAGGAAATGAAGACTGCTCCAGCCACCCATGAGATTTCAGAGTGCAGGCCACTGTCTGGGGACATTTTTTCTTTCTTTTTTTTTCTAAGTCCTGCCCTGAGTTTAGGGCCAGCTGGTATATGGAAACCTTAGTAAAGTGTTTGGGTCTGGGCTAAGATTCTGGATTTCAGTTTTATTCAGGAAGAATTGCTGGACTTTTGTTTGGATTTACCATCAGAAATCTTTGCAAGAGGCAAAGTGGAGGGAGAATTTGGCATTTGTCACAGCCTAATTTGTTCCTGGGAAAACCGTGTCAGAACATTCATTTCTTTTTCTAACATTTCAAATGCGCACTCCTATACGTGTGAGTTTATGTACCTACCAATCACACAGTTTTGGGGTTACTCATTTCTTTTTTTAAGTTATTCATCACTGCAGGAGGCCTTTAATAGTTTGGAGTAATAATTGTTAGAATGAGGAGAATGAACTTTGATGCTCGAAAGAAAGTGGTCCCTTCTACAGTATGTGGTATGCTGTGCCCAGTTATTGAATATTCCTCCTTTACAGCGTTTGGACCTGCTTCTGCATAAAGAGGCTCTATGACTGAAGAAGTAAAAAAGGACTCAGGAAGTGCTTTGGTGAAGCATGAAGTCCATTATCTGCGTTGGTCCTAATAATCCTATAATCCCCATTATAGCCAAACCAATCCATTGCAATTGATGTTCTGTGAGTTTCCTTGAATTGTCTGGAAAATATTTCAATCCTCCAATCGGCTGGCTTACTTAGCTTATCGCATTCACTACTGAACTGCTGCTCCAGGGAATTATTGGTGTGGTTCATGTAAGTTAGTGAGGGTATTTTGACGAGAACTACTTGCTATATCCAGTGGAAGGAATTATTAGTTCTAATTAACCACGAGGAAGGAGGAAGGGCCATAGATGTCACTAGTGAAGTTCACCACATATTGCTGATTCTTTTCCCTTTCAGCCCATGGTAGGGTGCCCTTTCTCGCCCTCTTGATGTTAGATCTGGCCACCATATGATTTGCTTTGGCCAAAGAAATATGAGTGTCACTTTTAGGCTGAAGCTTTAAGAACCTGGTCTGAATGGCTGTATTCTATTCTCTTTACCTGAGTCACTTTGAAGAATTTTTGGAGATGTAACTTTCCTCAGCCTGAGCCCCTGAAGTGATCATGATGAGAAAGCCTCCTCCCCAACTCACATTGCACATGTAACTCCAAGTTGGGCATTTAGTAGAAGTAAGAAGTAAACTTTTGTGTACCAAGCTACTTATATTTTGGGATTATTTGTTACCACTGTAAAACCTAGACTCTTCTGACTGTTGCTTGGGAATTGCATTCTGATTTGTTTTCTGTAGGCTCAGAAGGCAGTGATATGCTTCTGCTTTACAAGGTTCTACATCATGTGGTCGTCATTATTTCTTTAGACTTATTTCTCTGCCTTTGAATAATGCAGTTCTCTTAGTTCTGACAAGGGGAACTTTATTGGTCCTAATCTTCCAGCTTCTCCTGCCATCTCCTACCTATCATTTAGGTGCTGGCTGAGACATCACTTTTGAGGGACATCCTCTTGACTTTTTGGCTGACCCCTCTCTATGCCCCCATGCACCTTGTGACATATTTATCAGAGTGTTTAAGCACTGTGTTGTAATTGCCTTTTCTGGTGTGCCTATATGACATTTTCTTGTACCTTTACCATTTCATTCCAGTGCACAACTAATAAAAAATGCCAAGTGGTAAAAAATAACATGAGTGATAGAAGGGAGTACTTAATGAATATAGAATCTGGATTTTTTTCACCACTGTTCTCCCTATTTTTTCTCTGTGTTTATTTTCTTTAAATTGACCAAAATGAGGGGCCAACCCCGTGGAGTAGTGGTTGAGTTCTGTGTGCTCCACTTCTGCGGCCTGAGTTTGTCGGTTCAGATCCCAGGCATGGACCTACACGACTCATCAGCCATGTTGTGGTGGCATCTCACATATAAAGTGGAGGAAGATTGGCGCAGATGTTAGCCCAGGGCTAATCTTCCTCAAGAAAGAAAGAGGAAAATTGTCAACAGATATTAGCTCAGGGCTAATCTGTCTCAGAAAAATAGCCAGACTGTGGACAGGTCATACCTTCAACTTTCCACCTGCAGTCCTCTGCTGTGGGGCTCCAGCTGGAGTGCTTCCCACTGCTGTGTCAGGTCCCCCACCCCTCTGGGTTACTGCTTCCCCTACAGCCCCCTGGTCTCTGATCCTCCATCTACCACAGCCTCCCCTCTGTTGATTGTGTTGTTATTATTGTTGCTGTTTTAGAGTAGGCCATAGGAAATGAGTGGACAGTCAAAGTGACCTGGGGTAGAAATAGCTCATCTCTGTCCCTGAAATGGCACTGAAAGTTTAGGACTTAGGCCAAACCTTTGAGATGCGAGATACTTGGAGATGGCACTCTTCCTTCTCCGGACTTGATCCCTCTGCCTACAGGCAGCTGCCCAGAGTACTAGGCTGTAAGAGCTCATGTGTCTTGTTCCTTATTCTTAATCTCCTCACCTATGAGTCTGCAGTCAAGATTAACTGCTTACCTGGTTTTGACTAAATTGTAGTAATAATATTGATATCGTCACCATCAAAAATCCAAAGAGTTCACATTGATGGGTTGCTTCTGATGTTCCGTGAACTTAGCTAAGGACTTTATAAGTGCAATTTCATTTAATGTTTGCAACAGTGTTAACACAGATTTGGTAGTACTGTTATTTACATATGAGAAATTAGGGCTGAGCATGGTGAAGCAACTTGCCAATGTCACACAGATAATAAGAGACAGAGATGGGACTTGAACCAAGCTCTTTTAGTTCCTCACCCCAGGCTTTTTTCCCTTATGTTCTTTGTCCTGGAGACTAAAGCACTTTATATAATTTCAGCTTCAAATTAAATTAAGGAAGCAATATTTTGGTTCGGGGCTCTTTTTTGGCCTCCTTCACATCACACTGAACGAGGGGTCGCCAGTTTGGCCTATTCTTAAATCCAGTTTCAGGCATTGCCTCAATCTGGAAGACTATTCCTGACTTCAGACCGTTCCTTTTGGCACCCCTTCCGGAGAAGAACTTTTCCTGGAGATATGATTTTGGCTGGCACAGAGGCAGCCAAGGGACTTTTAAAAAGAAGCATTATGGTTCTTTGGCATTATCATTCTGGGGTGCTGAGATATAATGAAACAATGAAAACATTGAGAGCCAAGGTCATTATGAATATAATTCGGATTTTAAATTGCTATTTGTGGAAAAATATTCCTTTGGCCTGGTTGAGCCAGGTTAAATCTCTATAGCAATTATATTTACAGGCAATGGCTTGGCCCTGTATTTCCCTTTGCCGGTGCGGACACAGTAAGCTTTTGAGTTAGTAGGCAGTAGAGCAGTAGATAAAAACGGAATATTGTTATTGCCTCATTAAGAGAGACCTTGATTCTTTTAAGTCTGCTCTAACAAGAGCCTTTGGAAAAACAAGAGAAATTTCCGAATATCTGATTAATTTAGATTGAACAATTAACGAAGTGATATAGTTAACAGTACTCTTAGTATCACTCATTAGGTTGGCTGCGTGGGAGGCAGCCTTCGACTTGGAAAGGAGGCTATTAGAATCAAGTGCCGCCACATATCTGCGAGTCAGCCCGAGTGAGTCTTGTAAGCAATCAGGTTCCTGTCTTTGAGGCTTACAGAGGTTGAAAAATCTACTTTTGGTGGGGTGTAGTGTTGTGCCGGTTTTATTCTAGCAAAGAATGAAATTGCTAGAGGAATAATGTCATTTCCACAGTTCATGTTTTCTTTAGAGTTGAAAGCTGTGCTGCTGATGGTGCTGCTCCTCTCTCTGCATCCTGGTAGAGGCAGGGTGGATGCCCTCCAGTTCCTTCTATGTTGACCCTGAGTACAGGGTCCTGTGGCTTGGGGAGACCATTGCTGGACCTCCGCATCTCAATGCTCTTGGCTGGGCCTCTCGCTGGGTTTACTTGGAGGCGGTCACTGAAATTAAGCTATTAAGAAATTAGCCGTTTCTTCAGTATTTCCAAATATGTCCCCAAATACCTGGATTAGAGCTTCATCCAATGTTTAATCAGAGTGACCAGGTGAAACTGACCTGGTTACTATATGGTCACTTTGAACAGCTCTAATTAATAATGGGCTATTTGACACACTACAGGCTGCCTGAAGAAAGGGGGAAACAATCATTTCCCGTCACTGTCACAGGGGCAATGAGGGAAAAGGGAAAAGGCAGCTCAGTGAGGGGAGGTGCACCAAAGCACATCCAGGTGGAAACTGTCGTCAATTGGGGAAGCTCTGAAGCCAAGTGTTTGGGAAAATTTGGGCAGCAACTCAGGGCCTGAGGGGTGGGAGTGAGTTGGCCCTGGGAGAGAACACTTCATTAGGTCTGAGAATGAGAGATCAGCCAGGAGCTATCTAATGAGAACTGCTGGATTATCCAAAGACAGTGTCTGATGTCATACAACAATCGGTGGGTCTGGGTTGGTCCATTCGTGGAGACAGGGCCCTGAAGGCAGCTATGGGACTTGTATGAGCCAAATGGGAGGCAGCAGGGCACAGAAGGTCTGTTCACACATGGCAAGGCTCCAGCTCCCCTGAGTACAAGAAAAGGCTCCAGGCTTCTGAGGAAGAGGGCTGGTGGAGCAAGGGAGGCCACTGGGGCCTCTATCATGCCAGGGTTCAGAGCAAGTCATCAGACCTAGGTTAGGAAGTTGATATGAACTATACTTGACAGAGCAAATTAAGAGGAAGGTCTGTGTTATGCATGGGACCACCATGGGAAGGGCTTATCGAACTATAAAATGGAGTTACCTGAACCCTGAGAGTTCACATGAGCACTCTACATCCCGAGACTGCTGGACTGGAAAGAAATTTGTTGGGAGAGCAATTGGGAACCCAACAATTGTGAAGGATCCTCAGATCTCAGGTCTGGAACTCACGCTTTGATTTGAACAGCGGCTTCAAGTTTGCTTCCCTCTGGCTAATAAAGGTCTAGCAGCAGGGAGATCTGGGCCAGGAGGTGAGGCTTTCCAGAAACTCAAGCTGCTGTGAGTTGGGGAAGACAAAGATGGGCATAGAGAAGACTGCTCCCCCGTTACTAGGAACAGTCCTTCCATGTCCCGTAAAGCCTGCCCCCTCTACTGGCCGGGGCCTTGACATCCATTGAGGTATCCAGCAAACAGCTGCTGAATGAAGATGCCAAAAGCAACATTCGAATCTGAATCTCTTGTGTCTTTAGATAATGTGCCACAGCCTAGGCATCCCGATTTTCTAAATGTACAACATTCACGTGGAAGTTACTGGCCATATTCAATTCCAGAGGTAAACTTAGTAACAGAATAAATACTATTTTCAGGTCTCTATCCAGAGTAGTGTCTGGAGCTTGACAGAAGTGGTTTGAATTTTAGCTTTGCCACTCACTAGCTAAATAACATCGGGCAAATGATTTCTTTGAGAAATCTCAGATTCCTCATCAATAAAATGGGAATAACGAGATTGTCCTTGTGGACTGTTGGAGACAATGTATGCAAAATGCCTGGCACAGAGTCGCTGCTTAATAGCTAGAAGTGGCATATCCATGCAGCCATGCCTACCTCAGAAAGCCAGGTCATGGAGCATTGGACTAAAGTGAATTGAGGATGTCAGAAACAATGATCAAATGATTTTATGCTTTTTGGCCTTTTTGCTGTTAATCAAAAACCACATGGAAACTCTCATTGGTGTTTATTTTTTAATATATTATACACTGCGTTCTCTAGTGATTCCTTCCCCTCATCCTGTGTCCTCACTTCCAGTTGGGATCATGGGTGTTAGGAGACCTGTAAGTGGTAGCAGAGTGTTTACATCTGAATGGCACAGGGATAGAACGAAAGGTTGAGAATCACTGGAATGCATTGCACATGCTGGAAACACCCAGAGATACTATATTCCCATTTATTTTCTTTTTATGGGAAAAATTTCGTAAATTGCATTTTGCTTGAATTTATGCCAACACAAAAGCCAGGAGTCGGTTCAAAAGAGAATACGGAACTTCTCCTTGGTCCAATAGTAAAAAAGCCTGTCAAATATCCTCTTTTATCTAGCTCAGAAAACCTTGCAGGGGTTAATTATCTAACAATTGTGGTCCTTCTAACAGCAGAATGATTGTTGCAAGGTAGGCCACTGCTCCCTTGTTAGCAGCTGCTTCTGGTCACCACACCCTCCTACTCCAAAGAAGGGCTCTTGTTTTGGGGGATGAGACAGGAAATGAAGAGGAGACCGGTAAAATCACACTAGGGAGATGAATATGTGTATGAGGTCTCAGGAAACATGGGAGGGGAGAAAGGAGATGGGAGGAGATTCAGTTCACAGTAGAGATGAGCAACTCTACCCAAATCACTGTCTTGGTTCCCGGGCAGCAGAACTGGTCTGTGCTTGAGAAGCACTCAGCTAGAACAGGAAGGACTGGAACTTGACGGTAACTGTTAGTCAAAGGCTCTCTTAGGAGTAACAACACACATAGGGATGAAGAGTGAAGGACACAAAGTTAAGTGGAAAAGTGGGAAGGGGTCTTATGTCAGCTTACCTGGAGACAGACATGGGGTGAATTTTGTCCAGTAGAGCACCAAAGAAGCACTTCTTACTGACGATCAATTCTTTCTATCCTTAAAAAGGGCTTGAGGTTCAATTTAATTCTGTAGAAAACTCAGGATTTCTTCAATGAATTGGCATTAATTACTTTTTAAATGTAAATTTTCAGCTGTAAGCCTTTTTCAATATTAAAAAAAAACCAAACCTCCAAATACGTCAGGGTAAATCAAAGACTAATTGGTGACCAAATTATAGGGTTTAAAGCACTTTTTTTTCCTGCCATAAGTGAGTAAAAAATAATTAACAAATGTGAATACATGCTTTTTCTTTCATTAATAATGAATCATATGGTGATAACCCATTTTTAGCAAAATAAAAATTTCAGTTTTGAATTGAGAGCTGCAATTCCATTATGTGGCACTTTATATTTAGCAAGTGCTTGTTGATCTGCTGGTGTCTCCTTGTGCCAAGACCGAGGGTGACGTGACTCTCAGGATGGCTGTCATTACAGGACGTGGTGGGGATGGACAACTTTTTTGCATTCTGTTCATGAGATTAAATAAGGCTATCTACAAATGTGTTATTAGGGCTTCCGTTTTAGAAGTAGGCATGGAGGGTTGCAGAAAGCTACGGCCTTTGGTCAGAGATCCTTACTAGATCCGTGGCAGTGCCTGGTCAGTGAATCCTCTTTTCTTGGCTTGATGACAGTTTCAGCCCACTTCCTATCAGCCATAGCTATTTATACTCAGAGGCACAGATTTCACAGCTGTATAGAGAGTGCCTCTGAGTGCCTCTGAAGTCAGAGTTTCTTCTCCCTTTCTCTTAGGGAAAATTTACAAAGTCGTTGTTGAAGATAATCGTGGAGAAAAGGGGGACTCGTCTAGGGGCACAGGAGAGATTCTGTTGTGCTCTTCATAGCTTCCTCTTCTCTCTTTGAGATAATATTACTTCCTCACCTCTCATTCGCAGATCCCACATCCCTTTTATAATGAAACAATGATTTGGTCTTTTTCTTGACCTTGCAGAAAAGGTGTTTTTTTCTTGACTATCACTACACCAACTCTACAGGTCTTCAGGTTAGGGTCGTTCTATAAGTCGAGCCACTAACTCCGGCTGGAAGAGAAGAGACCTAGAGGCAAAACCAGAAAGCACTGACCGTTTCGGGGGACAGTGTTAGGAAGGGCATTGAGACACGATGCAAAGTCACTCATCAGTGAAGAGAATTAGAATCTAGGTCAGGCTCTGCCACGGATGCGCTGCAGCACATGGGCAAGTAGCTTCCCCTTTCTGGTCTCAGTCTCCTCGTCTGTGAAGACAGGGTGCTGTTCGAGATGACCTCTCAGGTCCCTTTCAGCTATGAAATTCTGTGATTGCTGCAAGGACCATTTTCCCTATTTCTGTCAAACAGTAACAGCTCTGAGGTTGGAAAAATAGCTAACAGCATTGCGACGGGAATGAAAATGTGTCTTTCTAAGAGTTATGCTGAGAACAGCCCAGTTTGCTGCATGGAAAAACAAATCCCACCCCCCCAAATGCAAACGGGATGGTGGTGGTAGAAATGAAGAATAATACCACCACTTCGTGTTTTTACCTTTCGTGATAAAACAGTAGTTTTAAAAATTGTAAAAAGGTACTAGTTTGACAAATGGCACGTTTAAAACCCGATTTAGCAAAGGGTTTTTACCTTTGTAATTTTAAAACTGTCACTTGAACTAAAAATATAGGCGAGCAAGTTGGCCTTTCATATTTAATGTTTTCCTTTTTCCCTTTTTATTTGCAATTCATTCTGTTCAGCTTTGATTAAAGGAGTAGCAGAGACGGAATGGTGAATGGCCAGTCCGTGGCTAATTCGTAACTGATAAGCTGGTGCAGAGCACTCTTCCCACTAGTGCAGAGTTGAAACTTCTCAACGCCAGCCCTGGTTGGATTTGGCACGTTAGCCGTATCGCTCTTCCTTAAATATTAACACAGAATCACTTAAGAATATTTGACTTAAAGAGGGCAAAGATAACTGGAGGATGGCTCTCTCCCCTGATCGTAATCCCCAGGTTTAGCATATTTGTTAAAATAAGTATGCTATAGCCCCAGAGTAATTGGTAATTATAGCAGGTCAGAAGGAATCTGGAACAAAAATGACAACCCTGTGTATCCCGGAGTGTGGAATATTAAAAGCTGCTACTCAGGATTAATGGAATGTTTGCAATGTGCTTTCTATTTTTAGGCAAGAACTAACCAGTGACCTTAGGCAAGTTGCTACATTTCTTTGAACTTTAGTGACCTGACCTATAAAATGAAGGAGTAGGAATGGAAGCAAATGCTTCTGTATGTTCTAAAATCTCTAATTGTGCAGTTTTTTCTTTTGCAGGGCTTTGCTCATGAAGGGCATTTAAATATTTGTCGAAATCAACAGAGTTAATGGCTTGTTCAAAGGGGTGGTGGAGCACAGAGGAAAGAACTTGGCACCGGGTTCGAGGGTTGGTCCTGGGCCTCATTGGCGTGGGGACCTCAGGCAAATTGCAAAACAGCTTTCCTGTTTGTAAAACGGGGATTATAAACCTCACTCCTACGGTTCTTTTAAGGCTCAAATGAGATAACAGGAGGGAAAGCTGTTAAAAGACTGTTTAAGTGGGAGGTATTAGTATAAAAGGCCCTTTCTAAAGAATATTGATGGAAACATCTTTATGCACACGTGCACTTCTTTATTGAACTGCTTATTCAGTTATTAGCTGTCGTTAGCTTCTGATTCCAGACTGTTGATCTATCACGTGAGCATAATAGATGTGTGCACAACAATAACAGACCTGAATAATACCAATGCACCTGGGGCTTACATCCCGACGTCACTGCCTTCAAGTTCCATTGATCAGTGGCGGGCATTGTAGAATCTTACAGTCATCAGCGCCCTCACCCTAAGGTGAGCGTGCTCTTTGTGACTTCCTTCACAGGTGTCGATTGAAACTCTGTTTGGATATCTCCAGTGATGAAGAGGGTAATTGAGGTGAGGGAAGGAGACTTAGAATATTGAACTGTCTGCTTTGTGCAGAGTCTGTGATAGGTGCTTTATGCCCCTTAGCTCGTTTTATTCTTATCACCATCCCTACAGGTTTATTTATATTATCTCCATTTTAAAGATGAAGGAGGGGGCTGGCCCTGTGGCTGAGTGGCTAAGTTCGCACACTCTGCTTCGGTGGGCTGGGCTTTGCCAGTTCAGATCCTGGGCATGGACCTACACACTGCTCATCAGGCCATGCTCTAGCAGCTTCCCATGTGGAAAAGCTAGAATGACCTGTAAATAGGATATACAACTAAGTACTGGGGGCTTTGAGGAGAAAAATAAAAAAGCAAGATTGGCAGCAGATGTTAGCTCAGGGCCAATCTTCCTCACTAAAAAAACAAGAAAAAAATTTAAAAAAAATAAAGAAGAGAGAATTGAATGCCAAGAAGTTAATTAAATGAAGAAACTGAGTCACTAACTGAAACTGAGAAACTTTATCCCCTGCCATATATAACATTTCCTGAGAGACTTATCATCTCTATTGGCAGATGATTTTTTCCCCCATCTTTTGACAGCTCTAACTGTTAAAACAAAATGAAACTATTCCTTATAGCTCGGAGCTGTCTATATAAAGTGTGGTTCATGGACCAGCATCATGGGCCTCTCCAGTAGCTTGTTTGAAATGTAGGAACTTGGCCTGCTCAATCAGAATCTGCCTTTTAGCAAGATCCCCAGTGATCTACAGGCACATCAAAGTTTGAAGATGACTACAGCACACAGAGCTGGCCAAGTTCCTCCTTTTCATGATGGCTCCCTAAGCATCTCTCCTGACCGCATCCAAACTTTTGTCCCAAACAGAAACATACACCCAGGACACCTTTCACTCTCCATCTTTCAAACGCTTCTCCAAATCCTGAAAACATCTCTGAAGTTTCCTTGTCTAACTGGAGAGAGGTGATTCCCCCTCCGACCCCCTAATATACGTTTCATAACCTTTCCTGCCCTCTGCACTGTGAAAAATGCCTGGGTATTTGTGATTCTGTGAATTGTAGGTCTTACTCTGCACGATTACCTATCAATCAGTCAATCAAAAGTCAGGTAGAGGAATTTCGGTTTTATGGGCTAGGTTTTCAAGCAGGAGAGTGACATCTAGAAAATGGTGAAATAAGCTGAAATTGGGAGATTTATCTCGTGATGTTCTGCAGTGTGGTTAAAGACGGTAAGAGAATGAAGGCTCTGAAAGTCATTACAAATTATAGAAACTAGAGCTCTTTGAAGCTTTTATTGGCTGTCATTTGACGCACTGACTCATAGGCTTCTGTGCTGTAAATTTATTCCCTTGATAAATGAACCAAATTTTGTCAAAATTAGTCAACTCATTTGAGATTTATTATGAAATAAACACACAGACATATGCAATTTATAGAACAATTAATTTGAAACATAGTCCTCACTTTATCTAGATCGTTATTACGGTCTCTGCCACATATTTATAACTGAGCATTTGTGCTGTTGTTAATATGCTGATCACCAACACCAATCTTTCCTTATAAGGGCAAAGTCCATGTCTGTTAATTTGCTTTTTTAGATGCAGCTATAATTGATCAAATGAAGCTCTTTCCTCTTTTCTGAATGTTTACTGTGGAATAAAAAACACTCTTTCCCCCAGGGAGTTACCAAGTCCCTTTAAACAGAGAAGTCCACCCAGCCACTAACACCAAAGACAGAAGACAGTAAGCATTCTAGCTGAGAAGGAGATGGGCCCTCTATCCTGGGACCCACTCTTCTGCTCTCTGACCTGTAATCTTGCTTCTTGTTGCTTCCTCCGTCTTTTGCCCACTTGTCTCATCCAATAAGGGATTGCCCTCTAACTCCTCCCTCCACTTCCCTCCTTTAGTATATTTTTCTTCCACTGCTGATAGTGTCCAACAGAGGACTTTAAAACCTTATACCTGCCAGGAACAGTAAAAAAAGAATCATGGAAAGGAATTTCAGAACCACTGGGTTTGGGTTATTGGTTTAAATAATTCCAAATTAATGCAGATCCAACACCTTCTAGCTAGGTTTCCAGAAACAGAAATACTGAAGCCTGGGTGTCAAAAAATATTTTCAACCAAAGTAACATCTGAAGAGAACCATATGACAACCCAAGTCCAGGACTCCTGCAGTAATGTCTGACATGGATACTTCATAGTCCTGAATAACCTGGTTAATTTTTTTTAATCACAATTTTTCTCTCCTAAAAGTGGGTTGGAATTGTGGTTCTCATTTTTTGGCCACTGCAGGGGAGCTCTCCCAGGTAATGCTGGAAGGGAATCTCAACCTGGCATAGGTTAAGAGAGGCTCTTGTTGTTGCTTATCCTATACAGAGAGACCCCTCGACTTTTTATCCAGTAAGGGAGTAGATTACATGGCTAGTAGAGAAAAGAGTCCAAGGATAATACTTGATAATATTATCAATATAGATAATATTCAATATAGAATTTTTGGTAATAGGACATTTGAATTCAAAAGAAATAAGGAATTTTAATGTCTCGAGGGTCTTTGTATAGCTTGAAATAAAAACTCCAGATCACACTCTCATCAACTAAATGAATTCATGGCTTTGGAGGAGAGTCTTGCTAAAAGAGGGCTTGCTCCTGCCTCTTTGGTATTTCTTATACCATTTCCTATGTCTTTTTTGAGGACAAGGCAACTGGCAAAAATCACTTGCATTTTACGCTTTCTAATGTGGCTGGTAGTCTGTCCATCAACTCCTCAAGCACTACATGGTTAAAGAGGAGGGAGAGCAGCCATCTTAGTTATCATTTGTATACTAATCTGGTAGGGACAGAAAGCTTTGCTGGAGCAGAGGCCATCTTCAGAGTTTCCAGGTCTGAGAGTAGCTCCTGATCAGTAGAATCTTGGCTCCTGATTCACACCAATGGCTGTACCTTGAAGGCCTGAGGTACAACAGGGGTGGGAGAATGTGTGTTTGGGAGGTTCCTTCATATTCACGGCTGGGCAGTATATACGCCAGTCTTGTTGTAAGAATATTCCGTATTTTACACATACTGATTCCCTATTGTTTATTTTGAGATTCTAATTTTTACTTTGGAAAACCTAAAAATAGGGGGAAAGACCAAGCTACATGATCCAGAAGTGAGGGAGTTGGTCTGATGCCTTATATCAGAACCAATCACGTAGCAGTGAGGAGGGAGTTCAGAGAGGAGGGTTACACCATTGTTCAGAGGTCCTTCAAATGACTGTGGATGGAGATAGATAGGATTCTATCAAAGTCTTAATAACTATGGGATTTGGGGCAGGGAGTCTGCAAGCAAGACCCTTAAGCCCCACAAATGGCTAGTGGTGTGGGCCATCAGCACAGAAATAGGTGCAGAAAGGTATTGGATAAAAGCTCTCGTTCGCCTATTCATTGACCACCTTGAGTGTCCATGGTAGGTCAGGCTCTGGGTAAGGTTAGAGAAACCATACTGGGATGTGAAATGAACCATGGGTTCTAACAGTCCTGGAAACCCAGCCCTGCTCTGGCACTTGCTAGCACTGCACCTTGGGTAGGATGTGGTATCTTGTTTAGCATCCATTTTTTTTTCACCTATAAAATTAATATCATTTGTTGTTGGAGTATTTAATGAGATTATGTTATTTAGCTTGCCTAGTACATGAAAAGCTTTAATAAACATTAGCTTTTCCCCCTTCCCTTACTTGGGTCTGTGGGGGTTGTTGTGAGAAGTAAGATGTGTCTGTGATCTTAAAGGGTTTAAATTCTAAGGGGGAAGAAAGACATGCACACAACTGACTATCATATGGGGCTGAATGAAAAAATTGTGTTAATAAGATAGATATGAACGGATATAGCAAATAAAAGCTATGATTAATTCCACTGGGAAGTGGGCTGGGAAGGCTTTTTGGGGTCGGCAACATTAACACTGCTCCTAAGGATTTGATCCTGCTGATGAGAAATCAGGCATATGCAGTCAGAGCCACCTACTCGAAAAAGACCAGTAGAGTGTGGAGGCACCAAGATTATTAAAAAACAGATGTGTGGAGACTCAGGAAGAAAAGGAAGGAAACTATGTCATGGTAACTCTCAAAGGTAGAGCAAAGTCTAATTACCCAAATTGAAATCTGGCCTTTATAGCAGACCTAAGACTTCTCTTGAACCCGTAAAGACCTTCTGTTGTAGCAGAGGCATGCCTGAAATAATTAGCTTTATATTTCAGCTCTTGTTTGGGAATTCTTGGTTTGTATCAGCCTTTTCCCAGGAAACAGGAGAAATATTTTAAGAGGGGATAGAAAATTGCCTGGACAGTAGCAGGGCAGGAGAATGTAAAATCAATAAATAATAAGGCTGAATTTTAATTGAATATGTTACTAAGGCGATGCTGACATGTAAATTTCAAAACGACTCACTGGAGAAAATCAGTGCTTCCCTCTTGTGGGTCCTTTGGTTTCAGGGGATGGGGCAAAGGCTGGCTTTTGTGTCCTTCCTTAGCAGATCTCACATTCTCTGGTTTCTCACATTTCTCTTGTTTGAATAGGAGGCCTGTGTTAAACAAACCACCTTCTTATGTTTCTCTTTTCTGTGTAAGGGAAGAAGTATTTACTTTGAAAAAAGTTGGTTAACGTTAAATTGATGGGAAAACAAAGAACTGAGATGGGGGAGAAGGCTCCTTTGGTGTAATACCAGGCTCTTGGGGTGGACGTGTAGTCACTCTCCAGAAGGAGATTTGAGCTCAGTAAACTCTTCACTGTCACTCTGTTTTGTGAAATCTCAATACCAATGGGGTCATAACATATGTATCCTAGAAGTGAGTCTGTTTTCATTTTATTTGTATTTTCTTTGTACTCCTGTGTAGTATTTGGCCAAGTTATGTCTTGAATTTTGAGCGAGTTTCAGGAGTTTTCCTTTAGCGAGAGCAGCTTTGACCCAAACTGGGGCCCAGGAAGCCCCCCTACCCTGCCCCCCAGGAACCTGCGTGGGAGCAGTGGAAGGAATCAAAGTGAGAAAGCCCTGAGACTTTCCTTGACTATTTTCCTTCCAGGCATCTCGTTTTGTATTTGGTTTTGTAGCACCATGTTTGTGTAACGAAGGCGCTTGTCACCTTAACCTCTACACAGACACTCTTGCTCAGTTGAAGAAAAAGGCTGCGTCTGAACAAATTTGTTGCTACATGGATTTAATTAGGTACCTACCAGGTGCCCAATTCTGTGCTTGATGCTGCCAGGGATATGGAAGATTTATGAGACACAGCCCTTGACTTTAGAGGGTGCCAGCATGCTATAGACTGCTGGTAAATAAACGTTAGTGTGTATGAGTCTCCTGCAGAGATTGTCAAACAGGAACCATGGCTGGAGAGTCTGATTTTACAGGGCTAGGAAGAGACCCTTGAATCTACATTTGAAGAGGTAAACCAGGTCTGATTCAAGAAATCCATGACTTAGGCTTTGAAAGACACTAGTAGAATGGACTTATCTTCATTAGTCAGAAAGACCTGCTATTTAAAGATCCACTCTGCTACTTACTAGCCATGTGACTTAGGGCTAGATATTTGCATTTCTTAACCTTTATTTCCTTATCTATAATTACAATAATGATGCCTATCTCATGGTATTACTATAAGAATTAAATGAGATGAAAATTAGCACAGTTCCTGGCATATTCTAGAAACACAATAAATATGTTTTCTTTCCCTCCCACTCAACAGTGTAGTTGGGAAGATAACACAGGCTACATTATCTTTCAAGTTCTTTCTAATCTGCAAAAATATTAATGATACTTGTAATCTATGCCACACATCTGGCTCTTTGTATTGACTAAATTGCATTGTTAGTTTTCTGTCTGTTTGTTTGTGTTTTTAACTGAAGGCTCTGGTGATATGTAATTGGCTCACCAAGCCTAGGGACTCTGAGATGTCACTTCAAGCCACCCCAAATGATGACTGCATGAGGTCTAAAGACAGGATCTGGAATTTGGGTTGATGAACCTTTCGCCAAAGATGGGAGAGAAAAATCTTCCATCAAATCTCTGGAGAAGGTTCTCTGGAATGGCTGAGAATGAACCCTGGGTGAAAAGGGAATATAGGGGAGAACTAAGGACATAAACTCCACTTCAAAGCCTAGTTAGGGCTAAGGGCCTATCGAAAAAAGGTAGTAACAGCGTAGAGGACTATTTCCTTGGTATATTTCAGGCTAGCTTCTGAGAGCTGGCTCTAGACCCAGATCTAGTCTGTAGCCCTTCTGGCACTAGAGAGAAATCTTTGCTGGCCACCAGAAAGAGCTGTTAATCAGTAGGCTCTGGGTCCTACAAAAAGCTGTCATGCTCCAAGGGAGAGTTTGTAAGTTGGAATCAAAAGAGTTAGGACCACTAGGAGGTGCAAATAGAGCTGACTATGGTGACCAGGTGCTGGTGGAGGGAAGTTGGAGCTTTCAGAACTGTTGAGGATCATGCCAATGACTCTAGAGCACCCTAGGACCAGAAGAAATTCAGGCATAGGTGAAGGGCTGGTAATGCCATCAAATCAGAGATATAGAATGGGGAATCCTGACCCTGAGAAGGATTGAGGGGACTGTGGTAATTCCTTTAGATCCAAAATAGTGCCTGAAGCCAAGAGACACAGCCAAGCCAAACAACTTTTGGATTATCACAGTAGCCCTTGATTTTAACTTCATGCTCTCTCCAACCTCCAACCTTCACAGGGCATCAGGCATGAAGACTCTGTTTATGTGGATGTACTCACTCCATTAGGATGGTGCTCTCAGTTAATCCAGAGCAGCTGCCATTAGAATGCTTCTCCTTACAGCCTGACTCAACAAATATTTCACAAAGTGTCACAGAATGTTAGAAAGGAATGGGGCCTTAGGAATCAGCTATTCCATCATTCTATCTCCTTATTTTCCTGATAAGGAAGCAGACTCAGAGAAATTACATGCCCTTCTCAAGGTCACCCAGCTGCTCAGTAACAGAGCTGTGCCTAGAACCTAGGCCTCCCATGCCACTCGTATTGCTAGGTCGTGCTTTCTGGGTGTTGATTTATACTTGCCTGCATTTCCATTTATCTTCCTGGGAGTCTGGATTGATGTGCCTGCTTAGGCTGGGCACACCATTGCTCAGCACTTAAAATACAACAGCCTCCTTCTGCTTTTGCTCTTCACATGCTGACCACGAAGCACTAGATGGAGCTGCCACTCACTGCTCACGCCAATGACAATTTCATTAACTCTGTGTTGTTGGGCTCTGGCAATCCACTCATCTCATAACTGTGCTAAGCTCATTCTGGTGAAAAGTGCATGAGGATTTTTGAGCAGCTCATAATGAGGAAATCATTGTTAAAGTTTCAAATAAAATTAGTTTTATGTATTCGTGAATACTTAAAAACACCAGTATCTGCGATGTCGAAGCAGAAACAAATGCGGTGGCCCTGGCCAGTGGCCTCCTGCATTTACACACCTACCTTTCTGGAGGATCCCTTGGGCAGTAGCTTGGTTATAGCAGTCTTTGAAGCTGCCTGGCTCAAAAAGATAAGCATCCCTTCACTCAACAAACTGCTGTAGTGAAATGGGAGATGGAGGCAGTATTTTTGACCACACAACTATGGGGAATGTGGCTCTTGTAGCAGACAAAGGTTGCGATTTCTCTTTGGTCTTCTTTGCCCTGTCTTGTCCCACAATTACTGTCTGTGGCTCTACCTTGAGTTTGGGGTATAAAGGGATGTGACACACCATGAAAATATTTTCATTTTGCTATCAAGTTAGGGGAATGTGTTTTGGTACCACGGCCAGCAGATAAGGGGATAAATTCAAGATTTCTCTGTTTCGATGGAAACTGAGGGCAATGCAAATCTTTGTGCCAACAATTCTGTGTCCTTTGCCACTTAAGCCTTAGCCATTGGAGCAAATAAAGCTATTTTCCTCCTGATTTAGTTTTCTTAGACTCGTAGAAAGAGAAAAGTCCAGATAACATCTCATTTAGAATAGATCAAACAGCTCTGATATGTATGGTGCAATTTCATTCTGTCCCTCCACAGTGCCCACCCCATTGTAGTGTTAATTGATCTGCCAATAGTCAGGTTTCCCACCTGGGGAAATACGTGAAATGAAGACTCTCACTTAAGAGGAAGCCTTTACTTCCTTCTAATTTCCTTTTGGTCTATTTCCTAGCCTTCAATTTTGAGGAAAACAATAATAATACCTTGCAGTGATATGCTTTTTCTAATGCTATTCAAAGTACGTTTGTACTTGTCAGGATCTAAGTAGCCTAAACCAACAAGGTCTATTTCTTGCTGATGCTGCATGGATTGGCTGGGGCACCTGGGCTCTGTCATCCTCACTCTGGGCCAGTCCCTGTGGAAGAGGGAAAGAGGAATAGTGAAATTGTGCCTAGTCCTTAGAGCTTCTACTCTGGAGTTATACACATCCCTTACACTAACACTTTCTAGCCAAAGAAAGCCACATGGGCACATACAATTTTAAAGGGTAGGAAGATACAATCCTAACACATGCTTAGGAGCAGAATGGGCAATATGTATTGAGCAGCAGTAATGACTACCAATGCTTTCTTAAATTATCTAATTTTATTTCTGAATATTTATAGTAGTTCTGTTCAGGGCACAGCCAAAATTTATTCTATGTCCTCCAATAGTATAGTTCCCAAAATTTTAGACTTCACAGATGGACAGTTCTTTTAATCGAGAAGGGGTTGCTTTACATAGGGTGGATATCTTTTATTTGTTAATTGTTATTACCATGAGTTTATAAAAGAAATTTCAGGAATTGTAAAATTGCGAGAATTCATAAAATGTAGGAAGTGTATAATCTGTCAAAAGGTTAGTTCTTCAGATATATCTGGCTTTGTGAAAAACTCTCAATATTGCCCTTATTTTTTTCTATGCCTTCCCGATAACTTTTGTGGTCTAGTATTTGCAAACTTCTGCTCTGAGAGACTAAAATGTGAACCACATACATAGGGCATATGCACAAGGAGTTAATATTAAAGAGCCCAATGAAGTATAAGAGTTGAGGCAAGGTTTTACTGGTTATGCAAGAAGAAGCTAGATTGTCAGGCTGAGGGATAAAAATGAATTACTCTCTCACAATACTGGCTTGTAGAAGGCTTGACTGAACAGGCCAAGCTAGACTCTAAAAGGAAAGGAGGAGTGAGCAGTACCCTAGGCAAAAGGTTTGGAGCTCAGCTTAAGAGGCTCGACCATGGGACTTTTCAAAGCTATGTCTAAAGGTGACGGAAGTTCAAGGGATGCATGGCATATGCTTGGAATTGGAAGTCCTGGGATAACCAGATACTTCGGCAAGTCCCCTAAACTGCAGAGGCCTTTGCCTCTTGGAGCTTCTACATCTGTGTGAGTTGATCTTGGACTCTGGTGTCTGCAAGAGGGAGCAGAGGAGAGGAGATCTTTGGAGTCTTAGTGGCCTTCTTGGATCCTGAATATTCCACATAGAAGATTGTCTATTCTGTTGATCAGTGAAGGAAGCTGTAGAAAGAGCTACATGAGAGGGATGCTTTACTTTAAGCTAAAGCAGAATTTGACTACTAATTCATTGTGAAAGTAAAGGAAAGACAGGAGCTGAAGATTAATCTGTGGTTTCTGTCTTCAAATCAGAGTTGCTGACACTTGCACACACCAGGAACATAATGTTAAGGGTGCCAGGAGAATCTGCTTCATCTGGATAGAGGGAAAAGGAATCTACTAGAGTATATAGTATTACCCAATTTTGTAGTCCTCTTCCCTCTCTTAAGAAAAACACCAATCATTAAGGAACTACCATGAGAGCCTCCCCTTGCACTCGAAGACGTCCATGTTTTGCACAGAGCACCAGTGCAATCATTGGAAGTGACAGCTTGGACATTAGATTCTGCTCATCAAAACCCAGCTCAATAGTGGATCAGTAATTCCTGGAAATATGAGTTGAGTTGGGCAAACTATTCTTTTCAGAAAATTACCTAAATCATTCCCAGACATCGTAAGGTTTTATATGAGGGGTTATCATACAGAAATACAAATTTATAGCTACTGAGGTTTATTACAGAAAACGTGGAAAAAACATGTATGAAAACATCTTTACCTTAAGAAATACAACAACAACAACAGTAATTTGTCTTTTTTTTTTTTTTTTTAAAGATTGGCACCTGAGCTAACAACTGTTACCAATCTTCTTCTTTTTCTCCCCAAATCCCCCCAGTGCATAGTTATATGTTTTAGTTGTGGGTCCCTCTAGTTGTGGCATGTGGGATGCCACCTCAGCATGGCGTGATGAGCGGTGCCATGCCCATGCCCAGGACCCGAACCCACGAAACTCCAGGCCACCAAAGTGGAGCGCGTGAACTTAACCACTCAGCCACAGGCTGGCCCCTGTCTTTTATTTAGTGGGGATTTTATTAGTCTTTCTGTTAAGCTATTAAAGTGGCCTAGAATCTCTGGCGTAAAGGGATTTTGAATTCTTGCTCAAGGAACTTGCACATCCAGGTAAAGTGGAAGTTCACAAATGCTACTAACTGGGTAAGTTGGAGCCTTGGGCGTTGGTCTGGTTGTGTTCACTGTGGGTCTATGGGGCCGTCACATAACTTCTCTAGATCTCCACTTCGTCATGCATAAAATCAGAGAGTTAGATTGGATGACCTCTAAGATCTGTTCTGGTTCTAAGATTTTATTACTTTGTAGTTCTCGAAATGAAAATATAAAATGGCTCCTGGCAAAACTGTATGAATTTCCTGGTTGTTCAACTAAACAATGATGGTTGGACTTTGTGCCAATCCAAAACCCTTTCAGAGTGGCCTGTGTTTTTTCTGGCCTTTCTTTTCCATTTGATTACATAGCATTTTTTGGTGAAAATAAAAATTCCTTTTTGAAATTAAGCATTCCTCTACTGTCTGACTCATTCACTTATGTTACAACCCACAGCTTGAGATACAAGATTTCCTTTCATTCTGATGAAATTGTGATGTCACAAAATTTGAATTGATGCATCCAACTGAATTAACCAGAAGGATCACAATAATTACAAATGAAATTGCTCTTATCTATACACATACATGTCTAGGTAATCAGCAATGGTGGGAAAGGAAATATAGGCAAGGCCCTTGGTAAGAGTTTGCCAGGCTGTGGCCCTATGCTAGTGCATTTTTAGACTTAACTTCCTCTTTTAGAGATTGTTGCAAATGCTTGAGTATACCCTGGGAATGAAGCAATTCAGCGTCACCTGTGCACAGTGGACCACCACCAGCTAAATCATATCACTTGCCCTTTGATCCCAAATTCATTAACTTCAGAGGTGCTAATTGTAGGGCCATAGGGACCTTGCTTTCCCAGCACTGGCCTGCGTGCCCTATAAGAACCATGTGTCCTTCAGGCTCCCTTCAAGGCAGAACACTAACCATCTGGCATTGTAACAATCCAGGGCCTGGCCAACCTGGATCTGCTTATCTCAAAGAACATCATGTCTTGAAGAAACAGAGCCCTTCCACATGAGCTACTGGTCCTTGGAATGCTGATCATACAAGGACAGTCCTGTTTGGCAAGCATGTAGACTTTGTTTCCCTGACTATTTAAGCAACCCCCTCTCTGTTCGCGGTAGCAGTGTGCAACTCGGTCCAGCCCACTGCTCCTGGATTCCCTGTATGTAAGTTGCCAATAAACTCTTATGTCTTGTATGCTGTCTCTGGGTCTTTTCTTTGGTCTCTCTGCTGTGTGTTCAGAACTGCTCAGCCAATGCATGAAGTCAGACACTAATGTTTCTTAAATACGTAATTTCTTCTAATGTAAACAAAGGTAGTTATCTTTACTTTGCAAATCATAATACTGATAGACAGCTTATCTCCAGAATCTTTGGGATTCTCACCAGAGAATTATATTCTGGTTCATGGACCAGTTCTGGTTCATGGTGGGTCCATGCTTCAAAACTGAGAAATGCACGCTATTTTAGCACCAATCCCAAAAATGTCAACAGTATTGCATCTTCAAGTGAAAGAGCCAAAAGTGATATATGTGTTTTTTGCTCTTTGTTTTCGATATGAACTCTTGATGACAATGCTGAATATCCAATGTCATTAAAACGAGCAATCTGACATGTTGGTGAAGAGTTCTTCAATTTTCACCATAACAAAGAGGGTTACCCCTTCAGCTGATTGTTTGTTGTGGCAATTTTTAGAGAGTTTTAGAGCAGGACAATCCATCCAAAGTAGGACAGAGAAGTTAAGTTACATAGAATTTTGCTGCTTACACGATGTGTTCATCACCCTGTCACTGGGGACACAGAAGCTTTTATTATTGACGTGCCGAATTAGTCTTACCCACAGATCAAACTTAAGAAGATACACATCTGCTCCTGTTTTCCAGAATTCAGTTATTCCTCTTGACTTCACTATTTCTGAAGCTAGTACAACTTTTCCTCCCACTTTTGAGGCTTGAAACATTGAATTGATATTTAATATCTCCTTTCTTCTTCTTTACACTTCACCTCTGATCATTTGACAATTCCTAGCAATTTTGCCTTTCAAAATTATGTTTGTATCTGTTCTTTCTATCCCTTTGGCCAGCAGCCAAGATTAGGCCATAATGACTTTATATGCAGACTATGGCCCTGACCCATCCAGTTATCTTCCTGTTTCCAGAATTTTCCTCATCCAATCCATTTTGCACATCATGTTCAGATTAATTTTATTAAAGGGTCACCTTATGTCATTCTTCCACTTAAAAATCTTCAGTGGTTTCCAATTTTCTACAGAATGAAATTTCAAACTGTGGAGACTGGCATTGGAAGATATCTAAAATTTCCATTTCCGCCTTCAATTTCCTAGTATTCACCACCTGAATCCTAGGCTCCAGCCAGTCTAGTAACTGGAAGGTAGTAAAAGTAGAAGTTTACCAAGCATATATTGTTTGTTTCATCCCATGGGCTTTAACTTTTTTTTTTTTTTAATTCCTTAGATCTGCAAAACTATAAGGAAAAGAAAATGAGAAATGTTGAAAAAATGTAATGAGGTGACTTGGATAGGATTCTAAAACAGAAAAGGACTTTGGATAACAACTGAAAACTTTGAAATGAGAATAATGTATCAATCTTGGTTCATTAGTTGGAAAAATGTATCTTACTAATGTAAGATGTTAACAGTAGGGGAAACTCTGTGTGGGGAGCGAGGTGTCTATGGGAACTCTGTACTATCTTCACAATGCTTCTGTACAACTATTCTAAAATTCAAAGTTTATTAAAAAAATATGAGAGTAGGGTATTTAGGAGAACCAGGATGTGAAAGACAGAGATAGTAAGGTACAATGAGTAGTGAAGTGGTGTGGGCAGAGAGAGAGGGAAGAGAAAGAAATTGATTAGATGTTGCATGTCAGAAAAATAAATATAAGAATTTCTTTAAAGTTCTTTAGCCCAATTATCGATTTGTAATGTGATTATGGACTCCCTTAACTAAAAGAAAAGATTCTGAGTTCAGATCTCTCTCTGAGAGTTGAAAGTAGTCCTGAGATGTGCAGACTTTATCACTTGGAATGGATGTGGCTTTTGTGGAGTAAGGGTGGAGATGAGTCTATGCCACCAAGAGCCCTTGGTGAGCTGGCCATGCCCCCTCAGTGAGGCTCTGGATGGGCTTTTGTGTGGCCATCTGAGGGCATCCTCATGCCTTAAAAAAAGGACTCCTGAGTGTGCGCCTGTTTTGGGGGTAGGAAGCTTACTGGCAGGTTCTGGGGCTTCCTTGCACATTCTCGAGTGTCTGGTGATCAGCTTCACGTTCCCCTCAGCTTTACTAACCTTCAGACAGGTTTCTTCCTTTCTCTAGGTCCCTGACTTCCTTTTTCTTAGAGCATTTACTTTAGAAAAACTACTGTTATATTTTTTTCCCTCTTTGAGATGAAAATCTTCTACAATCCAAGAATGACTTTCTCAAGGACCTGGGAGCCATCCCTTTGAAATATAATAATCAAGAAATATAGGACCCCTATCTCCCAGTCTTTGCGGGAGGACAGGAGCCTAACTTTGGCAAGGGACAGTTAGCAAACACAGATGGCCTAATCACCTTAACCAACCTCCCAACTAATGTCCTCCAGTACTTTTCCACTAGCTCACCCCAGGGTTTAAAGTCCTCCCACCTTTTGTTTCAGCAAAGTTGAGTGCAATTTCTCTCTCCTATTGTAATAGTCTTGAGTAAAGTCTTCCTTGCCCTTTTTATCAAGTATCCAGTGAAGATTCTGAGCAGGTCCTCCTGCCCCAAGAGAAGATCCTGAATGAGGCAAAGAGAACATAGCACAGCCAGGCCGTGCAATGGAATGGTGAGCAGAGTTGAGGTGAGAACTTTAGAGGTTGAGATTACTTTCAGAGGACTGAATGTAAACTTTGGAAAACTCATTTAAGATACTGAGATACAATAGAATTCTCTGTCTTGTTGGGG
Organism: Equus quagga; assembly: GCF_021613505.1. Lineage (NCBI taxonomy): Eukaryota > Metazoa > Chordata > Mammalia > Perissodactyla > Equidae > Equus > Equus quagga. Next base: position 52,707,743 of record NC_060272.1, on the reverse strand, counting down.
AATACATAACATTTATTTTTCTAAATCTATTCTCTAACACGTTGGTGATCAGCATGCTTATGCTCTCCTACTGAGCTATCAGATGAGATTTCTCCAGGATACTGAAGGGAAGTTCAGATGAGAAGATGCAGGACAGTTAGATGTAGTCTGGAACTTTCAATTCACGGATATCTCTGACACTTCGTTTCTGAACTTTCTCATTTAGGGACAACACATCTGTAACTGTAATATGGTTGGGAGATGTGGACCTCCCTTTGAAACTGCTAGTGTTAAGGGGTCAGCGAACTAAGACCTGTGGGTCAGATGGCCCCTGCCTCTTTTATAAATAAAGTTTCATTGGCTGTCAGCCATGCTTGTTCATTTTTGTATTGTCTGTGGCTCTGTTCATGCTACTGTGGCAGAGTTGAGTAGTTGTGGCAGAGACAGTGTGGACCTCAAAGCTTAAAATTTTATTGTATGATCCTTTATAGAGAAAATGTACCAACTCCTGGCTTATATCACTAGTCAAACTGCATTAACACAATGTTTTCTTTCCACGAGAAAAAAAAAGGCATATACTTAGTTATCAATCCATACAATTCAATAAATATACAAGCGGCATGAGATAATTGTTAATAGTATGGGTTATGGTACTCATAACTAGTACTCAAATACATAACAGATACTCAGCCTGGCTTTGAAATGTGTCTTTACCATTTACTAGCTGGATGACAAGTCAACTTGCTAGTAACCTCTCTATGCCCCAGTTTCCTCACCTGTAAAACAGGTAAATCATTGGGCAACTTAAGGAGATTAAATGAGTTAGTAAATTTAAACACTCAGAACATGGGCACATAGTTCATATGTGTATTAGCCGTTATTATTATTGATAGCGGTATATCACTACTATAGACAGAATCTCTCTTTTATGAGGAGGCATGAAGAACCAACTTGGTAATTATTGACTAAGCATCCCTGTGATCTACAATAGTCAATGCTTGGAATATTCTGTAAGGAGATGTTTACCTCTTCTCCATTTTATTTTCAGCACTGTCCTACCCATTCCTGACATTTTACTATTTGGTGTTCCATTTTAGCAGGGACTTTCCTAATTTGTTGATAACCAATATTGGATACCATATTTATGGAAAAACTTGTAACATTCAAAGGAATAAGTTGCAAATGGTGGGATTTCATGTATAATGGTGGCAGTGGGGAAAGTAGCAGCTATCCCATTTTTTTCCCTCCCCAATTACAGTACATTCTGAAATTTTACTTCTCCCTTCAAGTTTGTTTAGTACATTCCCAACCACCACTTCTTCTTTTTGTCCCATCTACTAACTCTCCCAACTTACAGTAAAGGAACTCTGAATTCAGTTGAACTTGTTTCTCAGCTGTATAGCAGGGATAAAGCTGCTCTACCTATCCTTTGGAGTGTTCTTAACATCAGGTATGACTAAAATCCAAAGTCTTTCCCATGTTTTAAGTCTTTCCAAAGTTTACAGGTCCTATGTGACATGCTTTTGGCTACCTCTGATCATGTCTGCCCAGCTCCCTTTTGCTTGATTCTCATTACAATGCCTCCAGGGTGCATTTCCAACATGAAATCGAATTTCAACCTCAAGGTTTTTGCACTTGCCTGGAAAGCACTTCCCCCAAGTGACTTCTTTCAGGTCTCTGCTTAATTGTCATTTCGCCCAAAAGGGCTTCCTTGACCATCTTATTTATATTGTCACCATTTGCCATTTTGTAACCTCTTACCCTGCTTTGTTTTTTCATCACTTGTCATTGCTTGCTTGTCATTACTGATCTTTTAGTTTATTTATTGCTGTCTGCCACCCCTCTAGAATTTGAGCACCATGAGGATAAGATTTTGTCTATTTTATTCACTGCTGTGTTCCCAGAACTGAGAGCTGTGACTGGCACACGGCAGGTATTCAATACAAATTTGTTGAATAAATGAAAGGACATGAGGGTTTGCATATTAACTTGCTTTGAAAATCACAATGATGGAAGGCAATTTAAGAGAGGAGGCTGAATAACTTTTGCTTTTTATGTTTCTTGCCCATGCCACTGCTAAAACATACTTTTTTATCTTTCCCGACCAACCTAGTTCTTTGTTGAACTCTCCTCATTGGCCCCTGGCTTCCTTTCATCAACTTTCTCTCACTAGCTTTCCATCTAATTTCCAATCTCATCTGAAACCTCATTGTTTCTTGCTTGCTTCTTAATCTCCAATCCCACTTGGTACTCCATAACTCTATCACCGAGAGAACATCAATGCATCAGAGAGCAGAGCTGTTCTGGAGGTGTGAGACAGTGACACAATTAAGTAATGGATAAAAGATTTGAAAAGTCATAGCATCTTGTGAGCTATTATTAATTTAGAAACTATCAAAGAAGCTCAAAGTGCATGAATTCTATAATGGCTTTGGAGAGAGGAATCTTTGGCAAACACTACAAAATACTGTACATGACTTGAAATCGCATACTCCCTTTGGATAATTCTTCCAAATCATTTCTGACAAATATCAGGACAAGGTTGGGAGAGAAAATTTGGTGGGAAGAGATCCACAGCCTCTATTGTTTTGATGTTCCTTGAGTTAGGTTCTCTTTCCCCTCTCTCACCTCTTTTTGGTTGTTGCAGAATTTGGAGCAAGGATAGCTTCCTTCACCCAGACCATGGCCTCAGGGACCACATTGATCCTTTAAATTGAATTCTTTTGTTTTTAAAATAAGACGTCTGAAAGGATCTCTTAATAGGGACTCAGGAAAACAAAGAATCTTGACAACAACAATAAAATAACAAAAGAAACAAATGAATTAAGACAGGTCTAGAGGGTGGGTGGATAGACCAGTTGAGGTCTTTTTTAGGATCTTGTAGGAAGAACATAATAAGGTTAATATATTGCTTCTCAGGACTATGATTTCTAAGCATTTGGGGAACAAGTGTCACTAGCTAATCTTCCAAGCAGAATATCTGAGGGAGAAAGAATTAACATTAAGTGGAGAGAGGATTAGGACCAAAAGATTGGTCTGTGGATGATGAGTGATTGATTTTGAAGCATCCCTCAAATTGTCTCCAATCTTGCCCCTCAGAAATGTATGCTAGGCTCAGAAGAAAGGCAGTAATCAGAAGTGAGTCAGAAGTAGAGGGCCTTGAAGAACCAAGGATTGTTTCCCCCTGCCAGAAGGCTTTGTAGTAGAGGATAATGCAGTTCCAGGGCATGGGGTGATAGAATGGGCATTGAGGTGATGAGGTATTACACTTGAATGCGGTGCATGTTGGGAGAGCAGTTGGGACCAGGCCCACACTGGAAACATTGGAAAATGTCCGTGCTGTAACCTAGGAGCCATGTGGTCATGCCAAGAGGGGCTGAGAAAGTCTTCAGAAACTGGCTGAGAAAGATGTATAGGACCTGGATCCTCCTCGCCCCTCACACCTATCCCTGCCCCAGTGCCCCAGTGATAGGAGTAGATTTATCGCTTCACTTTTATTCCTGGGGTTCATTTACATTTCTAGGTTTGTGTTGGGGAAATGAAGATTGGACAAAGAAATGGGTTTACAGTCAAGCTCAGCTTTCTAGGCACGCAGGTCCCATTTCTATACCTTCAGCCTGTCTTGTACTTTGTCCATCTATTCTTTGGCCTCTGACAACGAAGCCATCCCTAACATCCCAGCTATCATTTCGGGACTTGTTACTATGTGTGCTTACATTGTGCTATCTGCTTTCCTAATTTGTGTAATCCTTCCCAAATGCCAGGAACAAGAAATCATTGTGATCCCAATTCTACTTGCTCAAGTTCACATAGATAGTAAGATACAGATGTAGGACGTGAACTTGGTCTGGTCTCTCTGATAACAAAACCCAGGCATTTAACTTCTATCCTATAAAGATCTTTTATGTGGCTATAAATAAAAACACTTAGTATAGGGTTTGTCCCATTGCAGGTACTCAAATATGTTAAGGAGAGTATTTTTTATCATGGAAATAAGGCTGGCCCATACATCTAGAGTCTTAAAAGTGAATTTTCACCACCCTTCCAGAGAACAACCACAAATATGGAAGCTAGGAAAACGTTTTAGGTCAAACAGATATTGGTGTGACCTGAATTCATTTCCTGGAGTTAAAAGAAGATATTGTCCTGACAAATAGAAATGGCAAGCAATAGGATATATTGGAATATATGAGGAAGCCATTTGGTGTGAACCTAATTTGGCCTGACTTTGTTTTTCCAAAAGGGTCTGACATGGCCATTGAGCATGCATTGCATATCTGCTTTAAACATTTACTATGGCAAGAACAAATGACCTTAAGATAAAGGTGCAACTTCTTCCCACATTGGCATTTCCTTAAGGATAAGCACCTTTCCTTAGACTAGGAACTGATTGCTGTGCTCGCCTTTGACCACCCAGCTCACGTGTGACCACCCAGCTGGAGACAACAAACCTGCCACCCTGCTGTGTCCACCGGGACAGCAGACCTACCTGCTGTGTCCATCAATCGCTGTGCCGACAGAGCAGTCTCACGACTATTATAAAAGGGACATTTCAATCATATGTGGAACATCCTCTTTGGGGGTATATAACCACTCTGTACACCCCACTTCTTTGGTGCCCTTTCTTCCTTTGGGAAGAAAGGCCCTGGGCCATGGTCTTCACATTTTAGCTCAGAATTAACTCACCCCAAATTTTCATTTATAGATTGGTTACAGATTATTTTCGTCGACAATCCCATGTTAATAAGCCTTGAAACTAGAGATATTGGCAAAGTTGGCAGTGTGGGAAATAAATTTAAATTCAGTCAAGTTAAAAAAAAAAACCTCAGTGTAAGCTAGCCTTGAGCCACCAGGGAGTTCTCCAGGCACCAGCTGTCATATTTCTTCCATGCCCACCTCTCTTTGCTCTCCCACAAGTCCCTCGAAATCCCTGGCTTCTCTCTCCTCCCAGCCTTTGTTCCTGTCAGTCATCTCTTATCCTCTTCCACCACAAGCCTGAGGCCACAAGGAAGGCAAGCATTCTCTCTCCCATTCAAGTCTCTTGGGAAGAAGAGGTTTTGCTATCAGCAGCCTCCTCTTTGAGAAAAAGGTCAAAGTTTATATAAGACTTGCTTGATTTTTAGGATCAGCATCCATTTATCCCTTCTTCCTGAGTGAGATAAATTGTGAAGGGTTGCAAGGAACTTTATTTTACGTCAACCTCTCAGGGCTGCTCAAAAGTCAGTTAGAGCCACCAAAGGCAATTACTTCTTAAACATCACAGTTTCCCTGAGTTCCTCGAGTCTGTTGGGATGGGAAGGGGGAAGGAGAGTGGGCAGTCAGGTAGGACCGGACGCTGTGCCAGCTTCTGTCCTTCTTTAGTCACTTATTCTACCTGGAGGATTGAGTTGAACACGCAAGAAGGGATTATTACATTCTCTCCCCTCAGGCAGGGCTAGTAATTCCTCAGCCCCACCAATTTTTGATTCCCTGGGTGTGCTCAGAGCAATTATAAGTAAAGCAAACACCCAGTGCTCCTGCACTAATAAATTACACAGTCCTCACCTAATTAATAAGGTAAGAGTGCCCTGCCGAATTATAATCATAAGGTATCAACCATTTAAAGAATCCATTCTTCAAGAATAGCAAGTGGAACTGAACTCAGTGAGGGCAATAGGGAGGCATATCACATGACCGAAGGCAGGCGTACCGAGTCTCGATAGGGGTGATGGAGTGCATGGGCTAATGTTTCCAGCGGTGGCCTGCAAATTAATGACTCTGAGCCTTTCCAAAGATCACAGCGTTTCGGACAATCTCAGGCAAATCATTTAGGCATGTTAAGTCGGCAAGAATCAATCTCATCATTTCTGAAATATTCCCAATAAATGCCGATAATTTTCCTTTTGGTGGTGCTGGGAAAGACTCATGCCATGCCATGATAGCTTGAGCAGAATAGTGACCAGTAATTATGGGGAATTGAAGCTATCTCTTTACAATGTTTTCCCTAACAAGCCCAGGTGGTTTGGAAAGGTAGCATAAGGCAACCCTGGACATTTGTTGTTTTGTACAATATTTATTGTTTTGTTGTGAAGCCCTCCCACTGATGCATCGTGAATAATAGCAAGGTTAGAGCTCCCTGTTTCCTTAAAGCATCCAGTGGCTGTCCATCAGTCGAAGAAAAAAGGCTGTGAAAATTGTTGTTTGATTTTAACATTTCTCTGTTGAGGCTCAGTAATGATGTTAATAAACCGCAAAATGTACTCTGGAGGCAGCTTGCCCTGGAGGGCACCTATCCAAACATTCATGTGTTCAAAAGCCTGATTCCATTTGAGATCTCTGCAAATGAAGGAAAAGCGAGGTATCACCATTTGTAAGGAGAATACAGTTGTTAAATGATTACCTTAAGGGGGAGAGGCAATAAATACGTTGTGTTTCTCATTCTTTGTAGGTTATTTCCTTCTCTACGTATTATTTCTCTAACTCCCCCTGCTGACCCACATTTGCTTTCTAATCCCCAGTCTCTTGTCTGTGGTTCCCTTTAAGTGTTACGCTTTGTAGTTTATGTTGGATCTTAAGGAAGTCTTAGGGCATGCTGTCATCACAAAGAACCCTCTAGAACATACTCTATTCATAGCTAGACCTCTCATGAATGATCTAGAATGCCAGATCATACACAATGCTAGGGATAATACATGATGCAGTTGATATCTGCTGGAACTGAGCTAGGACTCCCACAGTCTTTGGCCAATTACATACTTCTACCAGAGTTTCACGGGAACAGACAACTTGTGGCTACTTCAAGAAAATCACAGTCTCCTGGTGAGTTAGGGTGGATCATTCAGAGCTATAGAACTCCTTTCACTTGGCATCAGTAAGTCTAAAGAATAGATAAGAAACAGAGTAAACCTCAAAATATAAGCAAGGGCAAGCCCTCAGGAAAGTATGTTAAGGCAAAGAAGGGGACTGAGAATGGTCTCCCCACTGCCTAGAACAGAGCTCAACTAAGGGTTGAATTGTGCCCCCTATGAATTCAGATGTTGAAGTCCTAATCTCCCTTTCCTGCAAATTTGACCTTGTTTGGAAATAGTTCGACTGTTTGGAAATAATTTCAAATGTAATTCATTAAGATGAGACTATTACAGTAAGCCCTAGTCCAACATGACCGATATCCTTGTAAAAAGGGGAAATCTGGATACAGACATGCACAGAGGGAGAACACCGTGTGAAGATAAAGGCAGAGATTGAGTGATGCTTTTACAATCCAAGGAACTCCAAGGATTGTCAGCAAATCACCAGAAACTCAGGGAGAAGCATGGAACAGATTCTTCCTCACAGCCCTCAGGAGGAACCAACTGGGCTGACACCTGGATCTCAGACTTCCAGCTTCCAGAACCGTGAGACAATAACTTTCTGCTGTTTAAACCGCCCAACTTGTGGTACTTTGTTATGGCAGCCCTAGTAGACTAATGCGGGTACCCGTGCCAACCCTCTGTAAAACTGGGGCAATAAAGACCCCCTACTCCTGAGTTGTTTTGAGGGATAAAGTCAAATACTTAGTTCATGACACACATTTGAAGCTGAATACATTTTGGCTGTTCTTATTACATAATTATTATACCTCTCACTATATATGTTTGAAGAGCCTTCCTATTCCCCCTTCTGTAATTCTCAACACAGTTACATTATTAAGTTCTGATGTTGATTGAAAGCTAACTCCCTCAACCGCACAGAATGATTCAATGGTTTATAAAACCAGGTTTTAATTTCAGAGCTGAGTTAAGGAGATCCCATCCTGCCATTGTGCTGGCATAGAATGGCAGGGATGTAATGCAATGTAATACACATCCACTGGGAGATGGCATGAGAGTCGCCTCCCATAACTTAATCTTTAAAGCTACTTATGGAAGGCTTTTGTTGAAAGAGACAGGGTTTTCGCAATTAAATTGCCATATATTTAAAAGATTTCAATATGGTGCGATTCTATTATTAAAATAGGCAGCAAATAAGCAGTGTGGGCTGCCTGGCTGCAAGCCCACATTACTGAGACCAGCATTCTTTGTAATAGGTGAAAGAATATTAACCTTCAGATAGCTCTAAAATAACACGTTCTCAAGAATATGCAAATGGTAAGTTGTGCTCCACAACTCGTTAAAAGTGAAAGATAACCACTGAGAAGACTGATCTTGCTAATTTATATGGCAGGCTATTGGCTGCTAGAAACTCCTCTCTTTTGAGGGAGGGAGAGAAGTGGATGCTAGGTAGCTCAAAGCTGTCAGGATTAGCAAGACTTTGATGCTTTCCTAATGCCTGAATGATGGCTGGTCCAGATCTTTCATCTCTATCAGCCTCCATCAGCCAACCTCCCTATCTTAAATAAGGCATTTATCTTTCAAAAGACTACTGGGACTCCAATGAAACTTAGTGGACCCAGACAAATGGAATGCCTTCTCAAGGGCTTGTCATAATTCTCCGTGTGCAACCCTTCTATGGTTGACAGGAGCTGGTTTTGTGGATGTTGGGTTGCCAATTTGAGACGGACTGAGCGTCCAAATTTACAGTATGATTTTCTGAAATCAGCCGCCATGCTTGACCAAACTGATCTTTCTTAACGTGTTTCTATTTTGAGGTTTTGTCTACTACAACCCACTGGAAAAAAAAAATCTTCCAAACTTTTCAAATCTGGTTTTATTTTGCACTTGCTATTTGAAAAAGTAGCTGTTGGGAATAATAACTGAAATAAAATTATATCAGACAAATGGTTGTTTCCAACCAATGTGCTGCAGGAAATAATCAATAGCTCCAGTGTGGGAAAATCAAATATGTTGACATTAATATTACTATTGTTTTCCTCTTCCCACTAACATTTTAGATTGTGCCTCTAAAGCATTTATCTTTCAAGGTTAGCAATCTTATTTCAGATGCTTCTTAGTAATTCAGCATTGGTATTTTATAAGCTGCTAATTGTTGTCTCCTGCATATGTTATATAATTTCATTAGTCTATTTTCATGTTTGCGTATGCATATATTATTTCTTCTCAGTAATAGGAGGTCAGTGTATTTTAATGTATTAATCGGTTTCTGTTTGCATATGTATATTTTTCTCTGCTCACTAATAGGCTGTCACTGTATTTTTACATATTTATATAGTTTATGGTGATGTTTGCTATTAGTTAAAATATACACATTTCATTTTCTAAACATAATTTATTTTTATGCATTTTATATATAAAAAATTACTCATGAAACAAATAACCAAAAAGCACCAGCAAATATCCAACCGAACTGCCCATGATACTTGTTCACAACCAGTGGTGACACTAGTCTCCATTGTGAGAATTCTCACCTATAATGACTTGGTTGTGGTCATTGCTGTCGTGGGCTTAGCATTGTCTCTAATCGTGGTGGTATTCTGCCTATGCTTGGCACAGCCTATATCAATGACATGTTCACATATTTGAAAAAGGTTCATAAGCTCAGATTTTCTTGATTCTGTGGTGAGAGCTTTTCAATTTAAGTGAAACATATGCATTATATTTCAGGTGCATAAAATCTGGTTATAAAATAAAACCTTTTACTCTCCCACCCCTTCCCAGGCTCCCCATCCCCCAGGTTTATCCCCTAGAGGTAACCACCTCTAGCCACTTCCCCACAGCTCCTGGCAAAGCTACCAACCGTCGTTGGTGTTGGGCCCCAGGCGAAAGAGATCATCAGCTTTTTGAAGAAGCTGAACAAGCCACTGGGGACCACTGAGGCTGACATGCCCACTGTTTCTGTTTCTATCGATAATTCTTTGGCTATTTCTAGTTCTTCAGGTGGTTGTCTGTATAACTTTGAACGCTATGTTTTTATACCTCACTTCCTCAATTTACTGATTTCAAACAGTATCTGTTGCCACCCTGTTGTGAAAGATGAGGAATATAGCATACTTACATAAGCCTGTGTCTTTCTCTGCTTTTATACCTATCAGTTTGCTACTTATTGTTTTTAGATCTTCTACTGGCTACCTTTATGATTTCAAGTAATAACTTGAACCTCTGTTTCTTGATATATCAAATGTAAACAATGTCTCTTGACTCCTTATTACATAAGATGAGAATTTTATTCCTTCTCCCAACTCCTATCAGTTGGACCATTATTTTTACACCATAACATCATAACATTTCAACTCTATAAGGCTGTATTTAGGTGCAGATTTTTTTTTTTTTTGAGTCAGTGGGTTCTCTCAAACTAGGCTCTTTTTTTTTTGACATTGGGGAATTTTGTTTTTATTTTCTGAGAATTATTATCTATCTTCCGTTTTTTCCAGTTTCTCCTTCAGAAACTTTGATTAGATGAATACTGGATATCCCAGAGTGAAGTTTTCATCTTTTTGTAATTTTGCTCCCTGTTTTGGGAGATTGCTTCACCTTTATCTTCCATGTCTTCCACTGAATTTTTCATTGTGATGATGAAAATTTTCATTTCCAGTTCTCTCAGATTTCTATCTGTTCATGGTATCCTCTTCTAATTTATGGCTGAATTATCTTTTTAAATCTGCTTACTAGTTATATTTAAAAAGTTATATTTTATTTCCTAAATCATCTCTGTTTCCTCTGGGCTAATTTTTCCAGTGTTTGTCTTTATCTTTTTCTGTGATGTCTGGAGTTCCTTGACTGTTTATACTGATGTCTTCAGTGCTAGGTAGCTGGCAAGGGCTTCCTCTGGCATTGTGTGGGTGTGCTTCCCTAAGAGGGCTGTTCTTACAGAGGAGTAACTGCAAATTCAGTGTCTCCTCCCCACATGGCGTATTCAGGTTCTTCGGAGAGCTGGTCTTCTGCTTCCCTCTGGGGGCCGGCATCACTACTGTTAGCATCTCTGCACTGAGTTATGGGGAGGGAGACAAGTGTGCTGCACCATCTTGAAGTTTTCCTGATTGATGTGCCACTCCTTCTCGTGCTTTCAGAGTCCAGGCCTCTCCAAGCTTCCTTGACGAAGAGTGGGCTCTACTTCCACTGCAGCGCTCTCCAAACCTTCTTCTGCTCATGTTAAACTTCAGTATGATTCTGTTTATGTCTGTCTTTCAGAAATTCAGCAGTGTCCCTTAACTAATGAAGATTGATCTCCAGTTCACAATGTTCTTTTGGATCAATTTCCCTTTTGGACAATGCTCATGCTATTTCATTACTATTCTTTTTGAGAATGTGGGGGTAGATGTGTGGGCAGTCCTGTGAGGTAGATACAATGTATGACCATCTCAGGATGCAGCTGTGGGAATACTGGCTTTTCTAAAGTGTCTTCCTGCTTCTTTCAAAGGGGAGCAGCATCAAAGCCCAGATCTACTTCTAGGAATACATTTAAAATGAGAAATGTACTCTTTTGTTATGGAAAATGTGAACACATGCAAAAGTAGAGAGAATAATAGTACGATGAACTCTCATTTGGTCATGACCCAGCTTCAACAAATATCCCGTAAGACTTGTTTCCTCTTCACCTCTGTCCACTCTGTCCCCACATGGAATGACTTTCAAGCAACTCTTAGACATCACATCAGAATAAAAACTAGCAAAATGGGAATAGATTTTCAAGGCAGACTTCAGAGGCTACTTTTGCCCTTCCTGAGTCCGGTCTACTATTAGGTGAGCGACCTCATGTGTCCACTGATGTCTGGGCTTCTCCTCTTCTCCTAGCTAGACACAAGAAATAGCATAGACAGCTGAGAATGGATTTTTCCCCTCTCCTTTTCTAATTTATTTTTTTTAATGAAAGTGTAAGTTATGCAGTTAATATTTATAAATACCAAAAGCAGGTAAGTAGAATACAATAGATTTAAAAGGATATATAAAGCTGCTTCTTATATATTGGCAGTAGGACTGTTATTTTCCTCTGGGCTTCTTGTACTGCATGCAGGAGGAGGGCGTACGGACGTGACAGGAGTATGAAAGTTAGTGCTAGCAGAAGGCTCCTCAGGCAAATGTGGTAGAGATGAACATAAAAAGCCAAGGGTGGCCCTGATAAAAAAAATATTTCTGAAGACAACTAGCATTATGCTTTGTCTCTGGCTAGAAAAATAATTCTATATAAAAATAAAAAGAGATCCCAAGGACTTGTGTAGTGTCACATGTGTTTCAGTACTATCAACTTTTCTTAAAGTTTCCACTGTCATGTCTATATGAATAATTCCCATACAGCTCTCTTTTCAGCTCAGATTTATTACTCAAATTTCAGGCTTTTTATCTATGTATGGGAAGTACCTGCAACAGTATCTAGGACAAAATAGGAACTCGGATATTGATTTGATGGACTATTAGACATTTCAAAATGGATGCTATATCAGAATTTTACAGTTGTTTTCATCTCAAAGCCATCTTCTCTGGTTCCACAGGTTGTGAGGGGTACCATTGCCATCCTTGTTTGAGCAGATGCTAACTGTGGTTCCTCCTTGTCCTTCATTGGCTACATTCAATTGTCCACCAAGGCCTGTGTTTACTTCCTTTGCATTCTCTCCCATACACACTTTTGAATTTCCACATTCACTACCTTAATTTATCTCCTCATTAACTACTGCCTGGACTAGAACAGTAACTTCCTGACTAATCCCTTTGCTCCATTCTTTCCTCCTATCTTTTGTCCTGAGATCAAGTGTCTCAAAAATCCACTTTGATTGTCACTTCCCTTCACTTTTCTGACCAGAAACCCCCAGTGAGTCCTCATTGCCTACAGAAGGAAGTGCAAATGCCTTTGTCCGGCATTGCAGGCTCCCTACACTGCAAAACCAATGTACCTTTGCAGTCTTCAGGCCACTTATTTCAACTCAATCACTTTATTTGTTATTCTTCTTTATTGTCTGCTACTCTCACTGGAAATAAGCCCTGTAAGACTTATTTCATCCACTAATGTATCTATCCACAATGCCTAACACAATGCTTGAGATGTAGGAGACATTGGATAAAAATATATTGGATGAGTGAATGAATGAATGTTCTTCACTCCACTCTATAATTCTATACTGAATCAATCTGAATTATTGACTATTTCCTCAATTACAAAATGGTATTTCCTACTTCCTCACTTTGGCTTCTGCTTTTCTCTCTCTTTGGAATGTTCCCATTTTTTCCATCTCAACCTTTAAGACTCACCTCAAAATCTATATACTGCATATTGCCTTCCCTCATCTACCCTCTAAGGGTCCCTGGTACTTGATTTGGATGGTCTCAGAGCATTTTTCTCGTCCTGTCTTATGTTGTAGTTATTTATGCTATATCTTGGCTTTCTGTTAAAAATTGTAAACTGCTAGAAATTGGGAAGCCTATTTCCCATATTTTGGAAGCATGATTCCTACTTTTTTCTATCTTCCACATTGTGGTACCCACTAAGGATATTTGAATCACTCACACTTGCGTTCACTGGTAAATGAGGAGTTGAGATCTATAAATATTTCACCCTTTTCTTCTCCACTTATTCTCCAAATCCCAAATATGTTCTTTATATAGTGTCAATCATTGACTGGCTATTGAGTTTTCTTCTATTTTCTGTACATTATATATTTATTATGTGGTGAAGTTCATCACTGGCATTGGGATTTGCTGACCCAACACAATGTGTTTTTAGACTCAAACTCTATAATTGACCCTTGGGTTCCTGTTCACTCATTGTTAATCTGGATAGATACACTGTACTGAAACGTAGCTCCAGCTCTGAGAAAAACACTGTGTAGAACAGCTTCTGAATTTCATGTCCTTAATTTGAAATTGCATTAGTCTTTCTAAGGTTAAACTCTGGGAATTCAGGAGCCAGTTCAGCCATTTACTAGCACCTTTTTAGTAACTTTGTTAAAATTCTTTCACTTCTTTCTGACTCAGCTTCCTGACCCGTGAAGTGGGGGGAATAACAGGGCCTAAGGCACAGGTCTGTTATAAGGGTTAAATGACCTAATACAAATGCATTAATTATGCCTGGCATGCTGGAAACAAGCAGACAAAAAATATGACACTAAGTTCCGTGATTTTCACGTTCTTCCCCAACTCTTTCTCAGTAGCTTCTCTTCCACATACTCAAAGATTTAACAAATAGATACTGAGCGTCTAATACATGTGAGATTTTATTGATGATTCCTATGATACAGCAGTGATAAGACCCAATTCTTCCCCTTCAAAGAGCTTCAGAACTGTCAGGTCCTGACCCAAAGCTACATAAATGGCTTCAGATCATTGCACATAATGACTAAGGCTTGAGATTGTGGTTTAATGGAACATTGGATGAGGTGATGGAGACCAGGAGTTCTCAATCTGACTCTGAACCCTGATCTTTCTTACCCATTCTATATATAGGTTTCCTCACATCTCGAGTGGAAATCATGTCACCTATCTTTTCCTAATTTAACACAATGTTGAGAGGACAAAGGGAGGTAATGTCTATGTAAGTAATGTATTAAGCTCAAAGTAGCACTGTCAGCACACTCTTTTTGAAAATGTGAATAAACAGTTGAAACATATTACAATATACAAGATCTCCCCTTTCTCTCTCCAATTTTGAAACTTTGAGTGTAAAATTTATGAAGTGCCTATTAATCTCAAACCACAAAACAGGGAAGTACAGCTCAGATTTACTGTGATAGAAACCAATCCCCTAGACCAGGGTATCCCCTAGGAGAACAGAAGAGAGAGAGAAGGCAGGTTATTGAACATCTGCTATATCTTAGCACGGGCTGGGCATTCCACATGAGTCATCTCCAGGCAGAGCCGTATGTGGATGCATCCTGTCTTTGATCCATACCTTCCCCTTATGATGCCCTGGGAGCCTGTAGGTGGTTCTTTTCCCTTTGTCCTTTCTTACCGCTCAGTGCTCAATGGATGCAAGACTTCTCACCTCCTTCCTTGCCATCCCCCCACCTTCTGCATCCCATGCCTTTGCACCCTGCTATGAGTCAGGCCCATATATTTCAAAATACCATCACTATTAAGATATTGATGAAGGATACTGGTATTATAAGGGCTTTGTATATTAATTCAAATAGTAGTTTCAAGGCTGAGAATTTCAAGTAATAGCATTTAGCAGGAGATAAATTTGGAGGACAAAGTGGAGATTTTGCTACTTCTCAAGTGACATCACATACAATACCTTTCAACAGGGCTTACCCTGCTTACATCATGGTGTCAAGCAACTTGTGGATAGTTTGACTATGGAGAAGACAAAAATTCCGTCATCATTATCAATTCTCATGTATCTGACTGCAATAAGACAATGACCTTTTCAGGTGTTAAAATGGGACATAGCAAAAGCAAGAAGAGTACAGGAGAAAAAATGTTACCTGAAACCAACAACATTTTACTTATGAGTTCCCTAGGTTTCTGGATAAGTGGAGAGTCTCAATAATAGTATCTTTTTTTGTTCTCTGACTCTACTGTTGGCTCTGGAATTCCAGCCTACTGAATCAGTCCTTGATAAAAGAATAAGGAATGATAATTCTGATCTCAAACATTGACAGTGCTATCCCTGTCTCAGACTCATTCATTTAGTTCTCAAAAATGTTTTCTCTTTTTAAAAGGATTCTAAAACTGAATAATCTATTTCATTTATTGTGATATACGTTTCAGCTGTAATTATCTGCATATGCAAGTGCCTTTTGCATGTATGTATAGTTTCCATGTTTCTACGTTTCTTAAAAACCATTGTGAAGAGTAAGAGATAACCACAAACACTTTTCCTATTTGTTTAAGTTCTGGTTAAAATGGTTTGCTGCAGGAGGTGTTCATTTTTATAACCTGAAACTACATTCAAGTAATTGGGTTTGAGTTTAAACAACAATGTCAAAGTATATCAACAGAATTTATTTGCTTTTGTCTTTTAGGACTCTTCCACAGGGTCAAACTTAGAGTTGCATTTCACAATTAATCTTTTTTCCTGGACAAGGGCACATTTCTTAAAACAGTATTTTATGATTTAGTAATTTAACATTTCTGATGAGGAACAAAAACTTAGGCAAAACACCAACAGCTTTTAAGAAACTTTTAATTTGACTTTTATATTACAAAACAGTCTCAGAATCTGAAAAGAAATAGAATCTGGCACCTTGCTAGGTAAACGTTGTCAACTCAGAACGTGACTGATTGATCCAAAGTGCTTAGAGGGGAAACTAGAATCAAGTTAGTTGAAATTCACGTGATCCCTATGGGTTTGTACAGAATGCTATTACCTCTAGAATGGGAGACTCTATCTCCTTATCATGGAAATATCTTTAAATAGACTAATGCAAGCAGGGGCTGCACAGTTTTCCTCCTCTTCTTCAAAAAAGCTTTTACTTTGGTCGGACTTTGCAGGTATCGGTAGAGACCCATGACCAGGCAGCTCTCTTTCCATTCCTTCCTGTCCTGCCCCGTCTTCTACACCTTCGCGTGCCAAGCCCAGCCATTAATTTACTTTGACCGTGTTTACCACTTCATCCTAAAAGAGCAGAATTCAACCTTGCTCTTTGATAATTAATGCAGATGGTTTTCCTCTTATGGCAATTAAACTGTGGTAAGCAATAAAACAAACTTTGAAAATAAAGCAGCATTTTTCAACATATATTTCCTTAAATACCAGAGTCATTATACTATGTGAAAATCAAAGATTTGTGATCAAATATGCGTGGTACATGCTGTGTCCAGTGCTACTCAAAGTGTGGTCCATGAACTGGTGCCCATCCACAACCTGCGTCCTGTCTATAATGAGATACATACAAAAGCTGAGAATAAACATTTAGAGACTTGAACGGGAATATCACTGCTGTTCAAAGCGTGGTCTGTGAACTGATGCCAGTCCACAATCTGTTTCCTGTTTGTAATGTGATACATACGATAACCGAGAGTAAATATTTAGAGACTTGAGTAGAAATGTGAACCATAATTTTATGTCTGTTAAGTCAAATAAAAAATTCACTATATTTCATATGATTTTTGTTTTTACTTCTTTTCTAGTAAATCACTTTTATTATATTTTAGTAAAGTTATGCTCTGCTATGAGGTAGGAAAAAAATGCAAAACCAATCCTTCATCATGGACAGTTAGAGAAACAGTGATATATATACATTATTGTCCTCTGAGAGATTCACAGTATGTAATATGTAATAAATTAAAGGCTCTGAGAAGTCATGCAATAAAGAGACCCCTTTAACTCAGTGTTTCCAATACTAAGAACTTTTTTTTTCTTTTGGGTTACTTCTATTAATATTCTATGTAATTAACATTCTCTAGAACACGTTTTGGAAAATACTGAATTATAATGAGCAATGTTTGTAAAGAACTTAATGGTTTAAAAATCACAGTAGTATCTTATCAAAAGTGTACTAAAAATGGAGTCAGTAGGCAAATATCACACACTAACATGATGCCGTATTACATATCCAGGAATGTATGTTTTAGCATTATAACTAGAACATGAAAACTAGTAGTATAGTAATCCCTTTATCTGCAGGAGATACATTCTTAGAGCCCCAGTGGATGCCTGAAACGGTGGATGTGTTTTGTTCTATACATACATACATATATACACATACCTATGATAAAGTTTAATTTATAAATTAGAGACAGGAAGAGATTAACAATAACTAATAATAAAGTTGGCTTTGGGGCTATTATTAAGTAAAATAAGGGTTACTTGAACACAAGTACTGTGTTACCATGACAGTCTATCTGATAACTGAGACGGCTACTAAGTGACTAACAGGCAGGTAGTGTATACAGCACAGATACGCTGGACAAGGGAATGATTCACAACCCAGGTGGGACAGAGTGGGACAGCACGAGGTTTTATCATGCTACTCAAAATGGCGTGCAGTTTAAAACTTATAAATTGTTTATTTCTGGAATTTTCCGTTTAATATTTTCTGACCATGGTTGACTATGGATAACCGAAATTGGATAACTACGGATAAGTAGGGACTACTGTACCTACTCATGTACCTTGAAGGTGTTTGAGAGAGTTAATCCATGTTAGGATGAACTACTTTTACTTAAGGAATAAGAAATAAAAATAAAGGCAGAAGAAGATTTTGACTATTTATGTCAAAAATAGAAGGATATTGAACTCAGTTTTCATGCATGATATGTTGCCACCAGTGATCATGTTGTGAATTGCTATCATGTTCATGCCCTGTCTTTAACTGTCTACAGTTTGGGTGCTATTTGGAAAAACTCAAAGCAGAGTCTGTAGATTTGGTTTACACAAGTAGGAGGCTAGGTCACTGGCTTTCTAAATTAATCCACACAAGAAATCCAACTTCTTGGATTCCTAATGATATAGGAGATCACTCTACCTTACTCAAGTGACAGATAATCTGAACACAGTCAAACTGAAACTGCAACAAAGAAAACGAGGACATAGTTAATTTCTTCAAGGGAGGAATTTAAAAGTAAAGGTGCACAGGGACGGCAGTGTGCAAAGATGTTTCCTGGGGACCATGAGGGGGCAGCTCATCCAACAAGCTGCTGTTTCCTTCAAGAATTCTCTATGGTCCTGGGTTTAGCTGTAGCCCTTCAGTGTTGGAAACATGATTTTATTAGTGCTTCACAAATGACAGGTGTTAGAATGCCAATTAGTGATATCAAAGCTCACAACATCGATGATTAAAATCAGGTTATTGGGAACACAGCGGTGAAGGGTACACATTCTAGACACCAGTTTCCTAGGTTTGGATCCTGGCTTCTCCACTAACTATCTGTATGACCTTGGATAAGCGACTTAGCTCTCAGTCTTGTTGAGAGGACTGAATGAGATCATAGATGTAAAGTGCTTAGAATGTTGTCTGGCGTGCAATAAACAATGCATGATGGTTAGCTATTATAATTTACGTTGATAAATGCAATGTCAAGTGGACTGTATATTCAAATTGACTTGATTAGCTTATCTCACCTTGTAGGCAAGCTACATAGGAAGCCAAATTATCAGCAGCTGCTTAGTAATCATGGCACTGGAAGGAGTTACTTCCATCTGCATGCTTTATAGCATTCGGCTATGACCACATGATGCATCCATTTTGATGTCCTTAGAATCAGGAAGGAGAGACAGTCCCTGTCAGGTTCACGGATGCAGCTGACTAACAAATTCCAGCAGATTGTGGGCAAGAGTTCGCTGTGTTAAAAGATATGCTGCCTTTTCTTGGTGACTCTGTATACTTACGTTCTGACCCTGATTTGCTCACTTTAGAGTGCAGCTCTCAGAAGACAACCTTATTTCCCTGCTCACAGAGATCATCTAACTGTTGTCCCACCATATACATACCTCCTATGAGATATGCATGTATCCAAATTCAAAATATATCTAAGAATTGAACAGTGAAGACTGAGAATTGTATTAGCAAACAAACCATACCTAAAAGAATCATTCAATTTGAAGATTTGCAGAAGCAAAGTCACAATTTCAGAAATGATTTATGGATTTTATTGAGTGCAGTTAAGTTTCTGCAGTTGCCTATTGAATTAAAACCTTAGGATTTACCCAAATTGTCAAGTGTTTGCTTTATTGAATTTGGTCAAATTTCTAAAGAAATGGAGTGAGCTTAAAGAAAATCATGCCTACCTAACAAGGAATCAGAGAATAATCCTGAGAAGTTGGACTCCTTTGCCATACTCTGGCCAATGTTTGGGCCCTTCTGGACTTGTGATCATAGACCACCTTGCATGCAGGAGGCCTCATCAGTGACATGAACCTGTGGTGAAATTAGAGTTGTGCGTGACCTTTCTCACTCATGGTTCAGCCTATTAAATACCAATATTTCTATGATCTTGTTAAATAATGTTGAATGGTTACAACTAAGCTTGCTCTTTTTATGAATAAAGTGGATTGAGCCGTTTTTGAACTGCTTTTGTTTTAGTATAAAAGTCAATGTCTGTGATTGGCTGCAATTTAACAGTGAAAAGCAGCAGATTCATTCGTATATGGATCATCGTAGAGCCAAATATTAAGAAGGATGAATATTCCTGTTCTTTATTATCCCCATTTAACGTGGCAGATAGATTTTGTGCATCATTCATTTCCCCTGAATTCTAAGATTAGAGTATATGAAAATAAACTTTTAATTAGCAATCTAGTGAAGAAAATAGACTCCTATTCAGATATTGTATTATGTCTGTTTTCCCCCACTTCTATTGCCTTTTAAAAATAATCTCCATCATTTCTACTTGGCAATGAACCTCCAGTATCACACTCAAAATTAACTTATAGTTTTCATTAAGTGTAGTCTAGACTGTCTGTGACTTTCCCCTAATCCAAACAGACAACTTGATTTGCCACTTAACCAAAACTTCCTCCTCAAGAGAAAAAGTGAAAGTAATGTACAATTGCTTTCAAACCCTAGATGAGGTAAGTACAGTGCTCAATAACTTCATCAAATAAGATCTAAATTTTATGGTGCAAATGCCCGCCTTCACAGGTCAGCGAGCTTTTTCGAATGGTACACAGGCTGCCTATATCAAATTTGTACAAAAGAATTGATTTTGGTGGTTGGAATAAAGCCATTTTAATCTTGCTGCAAGCTTTCCAGAAATAATAGTGCTAAATTAGAAGATAAATTATAAATAGATTACTGTTTTTAAGTATTATTCAGAATGTTAACAACTAGTATAATGGCCTTTGTACTGCAATCCTAAATAGCAAGTGTCAACCCGATTTTTAAAGTTCTCCAGTACATCTCAGTAGTGAAGTAGATTCCAGGGGAAGCTGTGCGGTCTGGCTGACAGGAACATCATGTTTTATTCTCACCCTTTGTTTTTTTCCTTTTGGGGCTGCTGTGCCTGTGGTTGGCAGGACAACCAAAGGAGGCAGACAGGACCTTTGATGCCTGGCAAGTTGCACCACTGGGAGGTGAGAAGAAACGTGTCTCCAAAATGGAGGTTCTTGGTGTGTTTTACTTCTGTGTGAGCTATTAATTGGCAGAAAGATTGGTTGGTACGTGTAACGCATCATACCTGGCCTTCTATAATGCATCATTCCCCCTTGTGATCTACCTTTTGCCTGTGGATCATCTCTCAGAATGGGATTTTTTCCTAATTTCTCAACTTACCCATTCTAAGACATCACGAGGGCTTTGTGTAGCACAAATAGGCACCGTGTCTTTTAAGACCGCCTTCCACAGCTGTATGTCTGCAGTGGCTAGGAACTGAATGCATGGAGTGCTCTGTACACATGAAAATACAGAGGTCTGTAGAAAAAGCCTTCAATTCCTTTAAGCAGACTTAGTCATTTCTGTCTCTGTACACCTGCTGCCCTTTCAACATCCCTCTGTTATCTCTTTGCACTTTTGTCTTCTTGACTAGGGTGGGAATTCGTGCCATCTTTGCTTCCCTCTCAGTATCTAGCATAGAGTCTGGCACATAGTTGGTGGTATTGTTTGTTAAATATCACCCACCACCCACGTACACCTTGGGGCTGAGGATTAAAATCTGGCAAAATCAAACAGAAATCTCAAATATAGAATATTTGCAACTGTGAATGCGGGGCTTAGAACTGAGTCCATATAATACTCAGGTGGGAAGGAATTCGGAAATAGTATTTATTTTCTTCAAAAAGTAAAGCAAAACTTTACTTCAAACCTTAATAAGAAAGAGATGCATACTTCCACAGTGTAAACACCTTGCCACTGCTGACTTCCCATCTGTAAATGAGGAAGTTGGATGGATCTCAATGGTCCTTTCAAGCTTAAAACTTTTCAACATCTTTGGCGTAAGGTATCAATTGTTTTATTTTTCTTTATTCTTTATACTTCGAAGATCTGATGTTCTCTTTGCTTTCCAGAATGCTCAAAAATATGGATTCAATCCAGAAAGTCTTTATCAGTCATGAAACTTACAACAGACCTTCACTACAACCAGGACACTACAAAGAAAACTTCCAAACATCATTTTGGGTTTCTCAATGCCTAAGAGATTAAGATATTTGCAACTAGTATATCAAATTACATATTTAATGTAAATATTGGTATCTGACAACAGTACTTTGAAATGTCACCGGAGAAGGATAATTAATTTTAACAGAATTATCTCAAATTGCCCTCCCTCCCACTATTAAAATGGCCTGTCTAGGTTTATAGTTGTTTATTTCATTGTTAAGTAAAAATCATCTCTTGTTTCTCAGGGCCCATTGTGCCCACTCAGGTGGTTGTTGGACAGCCCGCCATCAAGGACAGCATAACTGGTCCACTTGATTTCAGTTGAACCTCCACTCTAGTCTTGGCAGTTCATTTCATCACTTGGAATAAAAGCAGTTCTCAGATATTTAATGTATTCCTCAGAGCTGAGGTATTTAGGGTTATTCCAGGCAAGGCAGTCCTTTATGAAAAGGGGGGCTCTGACTCTCTCCTTATGCCAGCCACACATCAAAAGACCTCCCTTCTCTTGCTCCATCCCTCATGTTCCGATTCCTGTCCTCACTCCTCCTCCCTGGGGAAGCATGTGTTCCTCTGTCTGTCTTTTATCATAGAAACTTGGACCTGAAAGGGACTTCAAAGATCATTTGTAAGTTTGACAGATGAGGAAGCTGAGGCCTTGAGAGGTCATAGGACCTGCTTGAGGTCACACAGCTAGTTAGAGGAGGGCTAGATCCGAACTCCAGGTCTTGACTTCTACACCAGAGACTTCTCTTCCATCAGACTTGAAAACGGGCCACAGCAGTAGAGGCATCAGAGATCCCATATTGCATTTTACAGTAATAAGACTTTCCTTTAAGTTTTTTCTCTCTTGTTTATTTATTTTTTTTAAACTTTCCCAGTTCTCCCATTTTCTTACATGGAAGGCTAATTCAACATCTTGTACAGAGAATTGACTATTTCCTACAAAATAAACAGTGGAAAGCAAGTAGCATGAGTAATTAGGGACATTCAAGCGTTCTTAGTGCTCCTACCTCCTACAGCTCAGTAAACATGCCTGTCCTGATTCTTGGGAAGAGGAAGAGATAGGAAGAAGCTGCTTTCAGAGGATTGGGTACCATAGGGGGAGGAGTGTTTCAGTGAGTGAGCGAGCAGTACACTTGGCATAGCGATAGGTCTATTTTTCCAGAAACTATAAAACATGGAGAATCACCATCCCTAAAGTTCAGAGAGCCTGGCTTCCAACAACACTCATTTCTAAGACTCCAAGTAAAATGTCAACAAGACATTGCACATCACAGCAGAGATCCCAGAAGGCAAACCATGCATCTCTTTATGTTCCACATAGATCCACAGAGACTGGTTTCAGTCTCATTTGGGAAATTCTAGCCTTCCGCAGTAACACCAATGAGTATATGCCTGCTTGGAGGAGGCAGACTTTTATAGGATACTGGAGGGATGTCCTCACTTCTAAATGTCTAGATATTGGGGGCCCCTGTGTAGGAAGTTTAAAAAGACTAAACCAGACATGATAGAGGGGCTGTGGTTTCTCTTGCCTTTGGCCCTTGCTGTCTTTTCTGCTCTCAAATCATAACTAACTTACAAACTACAAGGCTTGCAAAAATGTCTCTTGAGAGCACTGTTCAGACAGTTATTGGGATAGGTTTGCACCAATGATCTTGAGCCATGTTCCAATTGTGAGTTTCAGAGCCATTAAGGATGAAAACTGCTACCTGAGTGAGATCACAGGATACATACCCCTCTCTTCTGCTCATCCTATAAAACTCCAATCCCGCTTCTCTTCCTCTCAGAGATTCCCTAGTCTTCAGATGTGAATGGGATGAATAAAGCCATTAATCTCTATTTGAGTCATTGAAAGAATTTTCTTTTGACAGAAGGAGTGGTGATCTTAAATAAAAGGTTTTTATCTTTGATTTTTAGGGTGATCCCAGGAAAGACACATCTCAGGACACTGAATGGAGTGTTACCATGAGGCTGAATTAGAAAGAAAGGTATGAGGCATGAGTCAGGGCCTATAGAAGAAGCAAGTGGAACCAGATTAACCAACTACTTTCAGAAAGTGGATTTGTACCTAGAATCAGCCAAACTCAATGTTAGGGGCATAGTTCTTTATACTACCAAGTCTACCCAAGACTTCTGACACCAGTAACAATTTGGGGGATCCCCAGGGCAATGCTTAATTCAAACCAGCTGGCTACAAACTTGGGAGTCCCCACAGAATCCCTCAGGTTTGGTAATTCACTGGGGTAACTCACAGATCTCAGGAAAGTGCTATATTTACAATTACAGTTTTATTATAGCAAAAGGATACAAATCAGAACCAGAAAAAGGAATAGATGCCTAGGGTGGAATCTGGGACCAAGAAGTTTCCAAACACGAAGCATCTGTGTCCTCAGGGACATAGTGCCTTCCTAGCATCAATATGTGGTAATACACAGGGAATTGTCAACCCAGGAAGCTCACCCTTGCTTCAGTGTCCAGAATTTTTATTGAAGTCCATTGCGTAGACATGATTGATTGAGTCAGCCCACATGGTTCAACTCAGTCTTTGGCCCCACTCTCTTCAGAGATTGGGCTGATTTCATGTGGCCCAAAGCTCCAATTCTCTAATCACGTTTTTGGTCTTTCTAGTATGGCTAGCCCCCACCCTAAGCCTATCTTCATGGTTGGCCCCACCAGGCACCATCTCTTTAGCATAAACTAGCTGGTACCTAGCATGAGTCACCTCGTTAGCATACACTATATGTATCATTTGAGGGGTCCACCACCAAAAACAAAGACACTCCTGTCACTCAGGAAATTCCAAGGGTTTAGAGGTTGCCTCCCAGGAGCTGGGACAAAGGCCAGACCTCTCTTTGGGTAGAGTTAATTCCTCACTGCACAGCTTGGCAATACGGGTTGACCCAAAGCTCATCTATGTGTAAACTTGTTAGGTTGTGAAAGGGTGTGGCACAGAGGGAGGGAATGAGTGGTGTGACCATAGCACTGTCAAGAGAGCCTTGTTCACCTGTCATGGCCCAGAACTGCATGTGCTAAACGGTGCTCGCCAAGAGCCTGGGTGGGAGAGGTCAGCTGAGTGGAAATGAAAGCCACTGAGCATATTTGGTCAAAATAGTTTAATTTCTGGACTTGTCCTACTTTCTACATTCAAGTAGGTCACTAATGGCTGTGAAGTTTTCATCCTCACCCAAATGAAAACAGAAATACCTAATGGTGTCAGAATAGCAAACTTTGTTACAATCAACTCTCAAAATTCTCAGTCCTTTACACTAGGGCCAAGAGAGGATGGGTTTGGAAAAATTGTCAGGTTACCTCCAAATTATTAGCATCTGTGTTTTAATGTGCTCTGAGGTTCGCATTTGCTCACCAAGACACTCTGATTTAGGGAACAGTCAGCAGTCTTGTTCTGTTCTTCCTTTGGAGCTGGAACAGGCAGTTACAAGGTTTGTCTTTGAGGCTAATGCAAAGCAAGAGGCTAAGCTGATTCATGTTTTTTCAGACTCTTCAGGTGGCAGGAACTGGGTGACTTACTGGGCTTCAAAGGGCTTCTCTTCATGAGAAGTAAGTGCAGGGAGTTAAGCAGTACCCAGAATAGCAAAAGACCAAGGGGATGCTTCTCTCAGCTCAGCTGGAGCTAGGGGAGGAAGAAGATGGGAGGCAGAGGATAGTAGGGTAAGGGTAAGGAACAATAAACCCTGGGCATTTAGTATTCCTCTGTTACTTCTCAGGACTTTTAGCCAGAGAGACTGTAATATTAGATCACTAGTCTTCTGTTACAAGGAAACTGCTTTCCACCATCCCCAGGAGGGGTTAGTACAGCAAACATTGTGTATGGATTCAGAAGAGCTAGGTTTGAATGAGACTGCCTCACTAGCTGCATATCCACGGTCAACCCACTAACCTTTCTAGCTGTGTTTTCTTATCTGTACAATGGGAATCAAAATATCTATCTTAATAGATTATTATCAGAGTTAAATGAACTAATGAGTATGGAAATATCTAGCACACTGTCTCTGACACAATGGGTGTTCAGTGGCATTTCTTTCCCTTGCTTTCCCTGCTTCCTTCCTCCCCAGCACGTCACATTCTAAGAACTCAAAGGATTTTGAGCAGCCACTTTGACACAGAATTCTGTATTGTCTCTAAAAGTCTCAAGCAGCCTGCAAACCCAACTTCTGCTTAATGGCTTCCTCTTGCCATTTCTCTTGGTAAGCTCTATATAACTCAGTTTGAAATTTAACCCTATTTGCCCCTTGTCAAGGAGACTGTGCTTGGGGGGGTAAGCTGTTTCTGAAGAATTGTGCAATTTAGGAAAATTAAGTTTCAAGCCAGCCATGTGGCTCTGACAGCTTATACTGCTCAGTACTTAGCAATAATGGAGAAAATGCCAGTAAAAATGACAAAACGGCAGAGCCCTGACCCACCAGGTAATTGTATATCGAATATGTCTTGGCTCAAACCAGGGACGATTATGCTTAAATGAACTAAGGGCAAAACTGCATGTTGTAAGTCATATAAAACAAGGCCAGTGCCCCGGGTAATTAAAGATGCAAACTAGCAGCACAAGATGTTTGAAAATGGAAAGTGAATATCACCGACTTTAAAGGGGTGAGAACAGGAGGAAGGGCAGACCATTTCTGTTTAACGAATAGATTTCAGGCATGTGTGTGGGCACGCAAAAAGACAGGCAGTCATTCAAACCCAGCGCTATTTTTTTATATTATGAGAAAAGAGATGAGAGAGACTGGTTGTCCAACTGCTCTTATCATCCTACAGATGCACAGAGAGGGGCAAAGAAGCTAAAGAGTTTGAAGGAGATAAGTGCAAACCCACAGAGTGAATTTGTGCAGGAAGGAGGATTAGAGCTGTTAAGTGCTTTAGTCACTGGGTCCTGCTAATCTTTGTTCTCTAATGTGAAAAATTCATTGGCTTTAGGAATGACTGTAGGTTCTTATATGAAACCAGGACTGACTGTCATTGTGTAATCCCCACCTATTTGCACCCTATCTCTTCAGTAATCAGAAATAGGCAGCTGGAGAAGGCAGGCAGAGAGATTAGCTCTCTATTTCCCAGCACATTGTGTTTTTGTGTTGCAGCATCTTTAATTACCGAAAAGTAATTCACTGAATAGTACCCTAGTGGCTTGAAAGAGTTAATGCAGTTTCCAGAAGTGTCTAACCTACTCCCAGAGAGTAGTTTAAGTACAGAGAAAATCTGGTTCAATAAATACTAAACAACAAGAATCAACTGATAAGGGTCAAACTCCACAAAACAAAATTGAATCAGCAGCCCATTTAATCCAGTACCTTCTCAATAACTCCCCTTTTACTATAAAACACTATTTGACTGGTAATTTCCATGAGTTGATGGCCATTCTTCCTCAATCCTTTGAGGTCAGGTCAATAGCTTTATTCCCTCCACTCATTTCACCCACCATCTATCCAGCCATCCATCTATCCATCCATCTGTCCATCTTATTGATCATTTACTGTGCAAGGTTCTGTGGTGAATAAAACCAGTCTTTCTCTGTAAAGAACTCGCTAGAAGAGGGAGATGGGATGAACTGGAAATACATAAGCAACTCTAATCATTTCTTCCAGAAGCCCTCATGGACCAACATTTTCCCATAGGCTGAGTAAGCTGCTCTTTTCATGTGCTTTCACATGACTCTGTTTCCTTATATTCTAGCACTGATCACATTGTGATCAGTCTTTTTATTGTCTACCTTTCCCTGTATGCTATGGACTCCTTGAGGGCAGAGACTCTGTTTCATTCATCTTCCCTCCACCCCCTACCCCAGTGTCTACCCCCTGGAACTGAGAAGATCTCAATAAATGTTTGTTGATGGATGAGGATATATTATTCTGGCTGTGAACTTACCTATACCAGGCATGGTTTTGATCTACCCAAATAACCACATATTGCCTAACAATTTTTAAGAGGTAATATCTGGGAATGGCCACAGAAACCCCAGCTGTCCTATTTATGGCTTTAGCAAAGTTGAAAATTTGTGTGTCTGGCACACAACTGCTTTCAGAATGAGAAATGCAGATTCATCATGAAGATAGATAGATAGATAGATATTCGATGTATAGAGTGGCATCCTAGATTGCTTTCTTTACTTTAAAAACTATTTTCAATCAATCTCTGCATCCTACTTGTTCTACTGTCTTCATATCTTTAAAATCTATCTGCTTTTCTCCATCCTCACTGCCGCTACCTTAGTACAGGCTACCATCGTCCCTCACTCAGTTTTTAGCAACTGTTTCAGTCTTGTTCCTTCTGCTCCCAAATCTATACTCCATATTGAAGCCAGAATGTCTTTCTAAAATGTATCCAATTATGTCTTTGCCATGCTTAAGACCCTTCAATGGCTCCCAGTTGCATACAGGATAGTCTTAACTCACTGTCATAGGATGCAAAGTCCCTCATGTTCACCTCTGTAGCATCATCTCCTGATGCTTCTCCATTGATTTTCCTGCCCCATGAATGTGCCAGGCTCTCTCTTGCCTCCTGGCCTCTGTGCTGCTTGTTCTTTGACAGGAGTGTCTTGTTCCAGCCCAGCCAAAGCCCCACTCCTTTCCCTCTGTATATTCAACTAAGTTCTGTCAGGGCAAACGTTTCCACTCAAAATTCCTTTCCTGAGTGTCCACTGCCTCCTTCCCCTCCCAAAACACACGTGGGCTACAGATAATTTCTTTGTCTTCCCATGGGGCCCTGTGTCCTTTTTACACTCAAGTATAGAGGCTTCTCTGCTTGTCTATGTATCTCTCTAGTTGTTTGGTGGTGAATACTAAGTCTTGCTTACTTAATATATTCTCTAACACTTAGCTTATTCTCAAGCACAAAACACTTCACAATTAAGAAGTAAATGACTGAGAGTAAGAGAAAGGCTCAATGAAGGGTCAATTCAGTTAATTTTTGCCCAAACTGGGTCTTTCTTAATTCGACTCATTTCATGTGAATCCTTGATAAATTTTTGTTGATGGGAAAATTGGAAATAGAAGGTCAGAACATTCCAAACATCTTTGGTGAGTTAAGTCCTTGTTTCTGATACTTTATAAAAATTTTGAAAACTAGGATGACCAACTGCCCTGGTTTGCCTGGGACTGCCCTGATTTTTGTACTTAAAGTCCCACTTCCTGGGAGAATCTTCATTTCTGGTTTCAGCCCTGAAAGTCTCACATTCTGGGTAATCTGCCTCATTCCCGGGCTAACCAGGCACATGGGGATAGCTGTTTCCTTTAATAGTCTCATGCCTTGGAGGTCGTCTCCCTAAGACTTCTGCCCTACTGAGTTACAGAACTTCCAGCACCTCCAGGGGTGGCAACTGATGGGAAACTTACAAAAGCTAAGTATGAGCTGAGGCTCTCTGAGATCACACCAGCTTTCTGTAAGCTGAGGAGGCAGAGGACTTACAATATCCTCTCAATAGCCCATCTGATGGAGGCGAAATTCAAACCTGAGACCGAGCATCTGCAGAACTCCCTCTCCCAGCAGCTGTGAGGAGCCCTGGGGGTCCTGAACTGGGAGTTGGAAGACCTGGAGTGTAGTTGGAGATTCCCCAAAGCTAGTTGACCAAGGACCAGCTGTTTAACCTCTCTGAGCCTCAGTGTCTACACCTGTAAAATGATAATACGTTTTCTATATGAATCCCACGGATGTTGGAGATTCAAAAGGATAGTCTATGTGAGAATAATTTGAAAGCCACAGGTACTCTGCAAATGTGAGTGACTACCATCATCCCCTAGCAATGTTATGTGAACACAAGCTGAGTTTTCCCACTAAAAGTTACAGTCAATATGATTCTAGAAGTGTCTGCTCTCAAGCATATAAAAAAGACCTGTGCAGAAACATGAAGCGAATCTGCAAGTGCATGATGTACAGCTGCAAATATTAGAAGCTCTTGGCCGTGATACAAGGCTGGCTAGCCACGAAAAGCAGTGTCTTCCTAAGATGTGGCCTGGGATCATTTCTTTTACAGAACTGAACTATACAAATTTCACAACAGTAATCTGACTACCTGATCAGTATTTTTAGTGACATTTGCCCAGGTCGGCCTCAAACCAAACACAGGATGAGCTGAATTTTGAAAGCTGTATTGAAATGTAACATCCATCCCTTTATTACTTTAATGCTGTTATTTTTTGTGTTTTTTCGAGAAGCATGATGTTGCATTTCTATTTTATTCTCTTTCTGCAAAATCACAGGAAAGCTATCAATTCTGATGCTTTTCTCCATTTATAGCAGTTTTGGAATATAAGAATATAAAATGTTTTCTAGATAGAATGTAATATACTACCTTTTGCAGAAAATCCATGTCATCCCTCCACACCAGCTCATCCCCCAACACACACTCAGTTACATCGTGACGTGTTTGCACCAAAGAAAATTACTGACCCTATGATCTGAACAACAAAATGTTCTCAAAATATATTGCCTCATCTGTTAGGTTTGATTAAACCATTTATCAGCAAAAAGTAAAAATTGCTTTTCTTTGCTTAGCATGTCTGGAGATTCAGGAGTACTTTGTGGGGCTATTGTTATCTCAGCATTTGTGGTTGAACTGCAAACCATTACCAGTTCATAATAATATGGAGTTGAGCTTAAATTAGGAGGAAAATTATCTTATGTCTTTTGCTTGCACTGCTTGTCACATCTGGGTTTGACTCTGACTTTATTGTTGGCCAGATTAGACCATCTACAAGCAGTTAGAAATATAGTTTATATATGTATTTGCTTCTATTAACAAAGTCAGATCATCAGTCCTCCATCCATGATATACATGAATTGAATTCTTTTTTCAACTATAGAGATAGAATTATGGTTTATGCTTTCTTACCTTAGTGAAATATCTGACTAAAATTAGGAATGTGGCTAGACATTAAACAGCAGATTTTTAACCTGTATAAAGCTCATTGATCCCGAGTGCTTCTGAATTGCTATCTTCATCTTTTTACCTCTTATCTCTATTTGTGGAGTTTGTTACTCCAGTGAATGTGAATTAGATGGTTGCACGGTTTGATCCTCTACAGCTCTATGAAGGTTATGTGGCCTTCACATACGTGGTCAATCTAGATAAGTTTCTAGATGAAACTACATTTGGTGTAGGATGATTTGAACAAATTGCAACTCAGTCCCCTTTATAGACATACTGCCAGCAGAATGCATAAGACCAATGCTGTATTTATGTAGCCACAAAATTGGACCATGGTTGATTCTTTTTGAAGGTTTTGGAGAGATTTTGCGGAAGAGATTGGTAACACGCATTTATTCTTCTAATATTTATTGAGCAGCTGCAGTGTGCTGGGTACCACACACATCCTAGAGATGAGATCAGGAGACAGTCCAGTCTGTGAAGGAGTTTAACATCTAAGGGGCTGCCAGACTTGCAAATAAGCACTTACCAGCGACAACTGCTGTAACCGAGGGTTTAAACCGTAAAGAGAGCCTGGGTGTAGGAGAACCTCAGATTTGCCTGGGGCTGTCGGGGAAGTTTTCTCAGTGAGAATAGAGTTTGAGTCGAGGCTTGAAGGATGATTAGAAGTTTAAACAAACAAACAAAGAGCACTGCAGTAGGGGAACGTGGTACCAAGGTCTGCAGGCCAAAGAGAGCACGGTTGCTCAGTGTTGCTAGGGATTACAGTGTGTTTGGGGTGGGAGGGTTGCGCTGGGAGAGGCTGTGGGCTGGGTGGGACACAGGTAGTGAGGGTCAAGCTGATCACAAAGGGCCTTGGTTGCCAAACAAGGAACTTAGCTTTTATACTGTACAGAGCTTTTAAAAAATCCAGGCAGAGGTTGTGACAAATGTCAGGAGGGAGGGTGGCAATTATACATCTCTGACAGTCTAGCTGCCCCCTCCCCTGGAGTGACTGTAAAAGCTAGGGTGCCCTTGAGAATATGTCAAATGTGAGTGGCAAAGAGCTAAGGTTCCTGCTTCGGCAGTGGTGAACTATCAAGCATATTTGAGAAGGGGTATATGGCATCATTTTACTAATGAGGGGGTAGGCTCAGATAGGTTAAGGGACTTCTTCCCTGGTTAAAGGTCTAGTGATGTTTGAGGCAGGATTTCATTCAGATTGACTAAACGCGCTGGTGCTGTTTTCATCTCACTAAAAGGCTGAAGAGATGATAAAAAGGGACAGGGTAGATAAGGATTTAGGGCGCAGCAGAGTGACAAGCTGAGGGCTGGGTGATGGTGTAGAATGCAAAGAGAATAGCTGGGTAAATTTTAAGGGAAGAGGAAGACGCTCAAAGGATTAGAGAAAATAATAGATGGGCATTTGATAGAAGTCCTTAGATTTCTGGCTAAAGAGCCATTTCCTAAGGGGAAGTTTCTGGAGAGTTATAGCAAAGTTCAGAAGGAAGTAGTGGTAGGATACTAACACCATGCATCAATGACACTAAAAACTAATTTATCCGTAATCTAGCATATTGATATTGAGCTGAATGATAGTTGGGGAATTGGGAGCCCAGACACACTGTAGCAGAATTCAGTATAAGACAATGGCTTGCCCTCCAGACAATGGCATTAGTTATTAGAAACATGAGAAGTACCAAGGGCACAGACTCTGGCAATGGTGCTGCTGTGCAATGGTACTGCAACTCAGCTATTTCACTCATTCGAGCACAATCCCTTGTGTCAGGGATAACTCATAAGCAATGCTTGTGATGTTGCTTTGCTATTTTGCAAAATACACAGAGGATATGTGCACAAAAGAGGAAGCATTTCACAGTCAAAACCAACTGGCTGGGGACAGCAACTCATCGCCCCATGGGCTTTTTCTGAGACCTTTCACACTTGGACTCCTTAATTCAGAGCTGGTTCCACCCCAGGTGGTAAGTGATTTGATTACTATGAACATATTCTTCATTGCTTTAACATTTGGCAAAGCTCAGTTCTCACTGTGGCCTTCAGTTTTTTCCTTGCCTAACACATCAACTTGACACATTCTAGAAGCTTCTTTCTCTTCCTCAATACCCTGGAAGCCTCCAGTGAGCAAGAATTGGTGCTTTGGAGATACAACGTATCACTCAATCATATTCAAAGATGTGAAAATTTTTTCTCTCAAAGTTTACTGAGGCTGTTTTAGCATTCAGCAAATCACGGATAAGGGCTCTAAAGTGTGGTCGAGGTCAGACAATGGGTTTCTTTGTTTGGTATTTGTATTGATATTTTCCTTGGACATGTTTCCTCCTTAGACATCATTTGTAAGGACCAAAACCTTTTTTCCTGATTTGTGAGATTATGAGGACATGGCCTAATGCTTGGGTAAACTGCTTTGAGTTCCTTGACACCAGCCTAAGGATAAATGAGACAACTCAGCCCTCAGTAGAGGGGCCTAAGCTTGCGCCTGCCATGTTGTAGTAGCTTATTGGCAGCTTTCTTCATCACAACCAAAAAAAAGGAACATCATTAATGCTGATAACATGCTAGATGAACGGACTAATTAGGATTACCAATATTTTCATTGCATTTTGCCTTTTAAATTTTGAAAGTGGACCAATAATATTCAGTTGCACCTTTCCTTTTTAAAAGAATGCTTCTCTCTCGCTCTCTCTCTCTTTTTGGGGGGGTTTATTTTATGAAAAACAATCTGGCGGTTGAGTTCTGATTAGAGGTGAGGCAGGCTTCAATATGCAGGGATGAGATATTAGAGCAAAAGATAATGCTTGAAACCACAGTTTTAACATTCAATTTCAGTGCTGTCCAGAACAACTATAAAACTGGGGAAAGGTGAGTAATAGATCTGACAGCTGTACTCTAAAATGGACCTTATTAGTGAAATATAAATTATAACCAGGCATTTCCTATCAGCATCCCGTGCAGTTAATGATAAGCAGTCAATGAGATTTATATACCCTTAGCATTTTTATAATGAGTCTGTTGCTTTGATGACAGTTTACTGTCAAACATTATGCTCAGAAATTTACAGCATTTGATTCAAATGAATAGACAGTTTAGCTTCATTGCAATCTGTTCTTATTTTCCCTTTTCATGAGGCTTGCACTTTCACTTCTCTCTTTTTCCTTTTTTTTTCCTTCCCTCGACTAAGCTCTTAAACACTACACTGGAAACGAAGTTGTGAAGTGGGTGCGCATTGACCAGCAGAAAGCGTGCGTGAACTTGAAGGGAAAAGGTTTACTGAATTCCAAGAACAGATTCGAGGAGCCTAAAGAGAAAGCATGTTACGCTAAAGCATTAAAAATTTGCAGACGAACCGGGATGGTGGCTGTAGGGAAGTTGTGAAGTGTAATAGAAAGAGATTGGCAGGGAGAAGGGCCTTGAACTCTGCGAGGGGGTGGCCCATACACATTTGTGGAGAGGAGATAACATCTTGCTCCCTCCTCGAAAGACTGCATATCAGTTCCCAGAACTGCCCACAGCGCTGAGGACAAGTGCCCAATAAAGATTGCTGACAGATGGACTGCAGCTGGAGAGGGCTGCCAAGACGATTCAGAGGGACCCTCTACAGAGCCCCGCTGCCCCCACAGGGTCATTTTGCCACATAGTTCAAGTGGACACAGCTGTTGGATCTGATGGCTGCTTCTACACAGTAGGGAGTGTGACTTGGGGTAGCAGGTGCCTGATTTTCAGGAAATAGAACTGCTTCTCAGAAAATGTGGTCTTTCAGGTACACAGGCTTTGAGCACAGGTGTTTTCCAAAGGTGGTAGAATTAGAACGGTATTTATGCAGCATTTTAAATATAGCTCAAATGGGCTAACAGCATTCTTCTCTCTTCTGTCCTACGCTCTCTATCCTGTTTCAGACTCTTCATGTCTCCTTCACCTACCCAAGCCCCACACATCCTCTGGGGTGGTGGGAGGGTGAGCTGGAAATACACACCCGTCGTTGAGGTCCAGGATGGCTGCCACCTGCTCCCCTTCTGTTCCTGTTCTGACCCTGTCTCCATCTCAACTCTAAAATCTTGGCTCTAACGTACCTGTACCTGGCCCTTTGGATTCAGTATTGGATGATCATCTTCTTGGTTTTTGAGTCTTGGCTTTTCTGAAAGAACCCAGAGATGGAGATATAACATATTACTCTATTTATCATATGCCAAAAATATGAAAAGTTTTTCCCTCAAAGTTTACTGAGACTTTTTTTAGTGCTTAATACATCAAGAATATGGGCTCTAAAGTGTGTTAGAGGTCAAACAACGCGTTGCTTTGTTTTGGTATTTGTATTAATATTTTCCTTGGACATGTTCCCTGCCTAAGACATCATCTGTAAGGACCAACAACTTTTTTGTTGATTTGTGAGATTATGAGGATGTGGCTCTATTTCTCTGTTTCTCTGGTTCTTTGTAGACAAGGCTGCTTCTGGTCAGAATTACTCTTTAATTTGAGCTCAAACCATGTCAGTGACTATTTCACTGGTAGTTAATCCCAAGGCCCCAGCAAGGACCTGGGCGGACATTCAGACACACATCATTTTAATGATGATTTCAACTATGATACTAGCATCACTATCTGTTTAGGCCCACTACACACCAGGCTCTGTACTAGATATTTTACGTAGTTTACTTTTTAGTGTTTACTGCAGCTTTGTGAGAGAGTACTATTATCCACATTTTACAAATAAGGAAACTGAGTCTCTGAGATGTGTCAGAGCACAGATTCAAATCCAAAGCCCAAGATTCTTTCAGCAATTTTAGAACCATAAGTGGGAGGTGATATAATTCAGGAAAATAAGTAACTCTGATTTCTCACCCCACCATTCATCTCACTGTCTTGTTTTGTGGTCTCAGCTGGTAAATTTTTCTCTTTTTTTTTTTTGTGAGGATACTGTTTCATGTGATCATTCTTGCCTCCAAGCTGATTGTTGACAAGTGTTAAATTTAAATAATGCTATGCTTAGGAAAGAAAGGGGGAGAAAGCTTTGGAATTCTCTGAGGCCTGAGTCAGGCGAGACAGCAGACTAGGTACCAGGGCTGAGTTATCCTTGAGGAATCAGTAAGTTGGTGGTTTTGGTGTATTCACAGGAAAAATTCCCATGTTGCTTCTGTTAGGAAAAAGGACACTGATAGTGGCGGTCTCCAGCATACACTTAAATCAGAGCACCATGGTGAGAGCAGGGATCGAGGAGGAGTGGTTGTCAGGGAGAATTATGAAAGCAAGTGAGCGCCATGGTGACAACTTCAGAAGACATTAAAGGGTCTGAAAAGGGTCATGGACAGAAGGCAAAGTTTCTCCAGTGTGCCCAGGAGGTCATGTAGCTGAAGGCACACAGCCCTGGTGACTGAGCAGCATACTGAGTAGAGGGCTTGGAGCTAGCAAATAAGAGGCGCATATTCCACCATCAGGAGCTTAGATGCAGATGCAATGTGTGATCAAGTGGTTTTTGCTCAGACTGGGCGCGAAAATCCTTTCTAGCTAAGAACCAATATTCCTTTAATGTAGCATAGTACGTGCACGGGGCTGTCTGCCGGTTTTTGGGGCCTTTGAAATACAATATTACCAAAGTTGCTGACATTTTATTCATAGAAGATGAAAATAATGCATTGGTTATCAAATGCCTTTTCATAAACATCATGTTCATGCATTTCATATAGCCTTTCTCCAAGATTTAAAAAAAAAATAAAGCTTGTCCTTAGAAACTAAGACAGTGCACGTGGAATGGTTCTAAATGAAGATATTAATATTCACATTAGAGCTAAACCTCGCTAATTTGCACTAATGACTGGGAAACCTATTGCAAATTACCAAATTAGTGAGTAAACCAGCAACCAGGATTCAGAAAACCTAAAGACGCCACCAGGAAATGAACCCTTTTCCATAATTTCATCAATGCAATTGAATTTTAACTACTGAGAGTAATCCACAGTCTATATTTTGCCTATCTTGCAAATCTGTGTGCATTTTAAAGAGCAGTGGTGGGCTATTAAAATAAAATTTGTTTTTTATCCATGGTCGTGGTTAAGAAATGCATGTAAAACAAAGCAAAACAAAACCCTTGGAAAAAAAGAAACTGAAGATTTGTCTAAAGGATTTTCATTTTTTAACATATTTTTTAATTGTAATACCAGACATAACTGTTCATTTTCTCTTTTAGTTATCAACCAGAATATGCAAAAACTTAACAAAATATTGCATAGAAGACTCATAACCATCAGTGAAATCTCTCAACTAACCAGGCACCTTATTTGTGAGAGATAATTTTCCAAAGCACAGTTATGTGAAAATGGAAATTGACAAAAGTGGGAGTAAGGGTAGGAGTCGCAGTTTGTCAGCAGTGACAGTAGCAGATCCACATGCTATGACAGTGTGTGGCACCTAGGACCATCTGTGACTTATCCGTTAATATGCTGTGGGGTTTTCTCTTATTCTTAATAAACATTCACTTTCACACCTAATTTTGTGTTCTTTTTCTTAACTGTATAAATTTCTGCTTTCACAAAACTTGAATCCTCCCTGGTCGTTGGAACCAAGGGTGTGGGCTTTTACCGAGGAGAGTTAGCAGAGTAAGAAGAGAATGGGCTGAGGGTAGCATCCAAGAACATGGATATTTAAAGAGGAAGAATACTCTGGAGAAGGAATGAGCTCTGGGCTCAGAGAGCTCCAGAGATATAGAGACCTCACCTCATCCTCCCTTGCCCTCTTCCCTAGGTAGAGTTCTCCTCTATCTTCTGAGAGGCAAGAGGGTCTCTGCCTTCCCTGGCACTCACAGAAGATCAGAGCTTCAGCCTGCCTGGATCAGATGGGGCCTGTGCAGAGAATGGGAGTCTATGTAGCATGTGTCAATTTGTATGGGTTATCTAGTAAATACTCAGAACCACGTGTGACTCGGAGTTTTGAAAACATACCCCCCATCTTGTTTTTCTCCATCGTCCTGTGCCTCTGCTAGTGTTTATTAAGCTTGATTTTCTTACCTCACTTACAAATTCAAGTTACGGAGTACACACCAGGTGCAATTGGTCAACTGTGAATAGATCTGGAATTGTTTAGGCTTGGCCAACTCCATGAAGTCCTGAGGGCAACATAGCAGGTGTTGGGAAAAGCTGAATCTAGGCTCAAGTCTGCTGTACTTCCCCACACATCCTCTGACTTCAGTAGTAGTGATATAAAGAGCTCTCTTTCCTTACGGAACAGGGACCATAAGGCAGGAGATTGACTCTCTCAGATTACGTTAGAATGAGGACTAAGAAGGCAAGAAAAAATAATCTACCAGCTGTAACTATGTTTACCCTTTTGCCCTCAAACTACATATCACATTGCAATGAGAGCCCATGAATTTCAAAGACAGCCTTGGGCAAGAAGGAAAATGTACATCCCAGGTATAGAGATTGGGGATGGGAATTTTGCCATCTTATATAATAGATTTCTGTAAAACATCTTGCCTTTGTCTGATTTAACTACATACCTTTGGAAGCTAAAATAGAACCATGAAAGAAGCATAAATAATTATTGTATTTAAAGAACTTATGATAGGACGAATTATTCGTGTTGATGGCTAATTTTAACTTTACCTACCCCTTAAAATGCACTGTACTTGACAATCTGTTTGAGGCTCTATATTCTTTGAAGAAATAAGGAATATGAATAGTATTTTTCAAGGGAAATGGGTTGTTTTTAAGTGTTAAAATCTTTGAGATAAAAAAGGAAATAAAGCTTTGTTTCCCCTCATGATTATTTAAGCAGAATTGTATGAGTTTGTTATTTATTTATTTTGAAGCTTCAAGAATTTTGGAGTGTTGAGCTTGTTGGCAGTGCCTTGTGCTTTCTCCTCCACTTTAACAGCTTTGATAACTTCCTTGGGCTGTTTCCCCGGAGACCATAATGGTAATGGTCGTAATAGGTACACTTAGTCTCCATCACTCTTATAAGGATGCAGTTGGTGTGAGTGGGTGAAAACTTCTCATAATGAAATCCCATTCCAATTACTATAGTGTAGAACTTAAAGCCTCAGCAGAATACACTGGGAACATTTCAGCATCTTCTTGTTTTTTTTTTTTTTAATCCAGCTCGGTTATTATTACTTCTTAAACTTTTGTCTGCAGGAATCCATCAATGTCCTTTTTCAAACTCTCTGAAATGCTCTCCAAAGAGGATTCAGAGATAGGTAATTTTCTCTTATCTGAGTTTTCGTGAAATTTTAGTTCAAGTTTTATTGTATTTTTAAGAGCCCTCGAGATGCCCATAGAGATAGCGGAGAAGAGTTAAAATACACAGGCTACAATGCGTTTATAATCTTAAAATATTCTTTAGGAAAAATAATCAGCGTAATCATTCCTTTGTTCAGTAGAAAGGCTGCCCAAGCTGTTAACATTTCCAAAGGTTTGAAAAACCAACGCCCTTAAGCAGGTTATATGGAATTTTCACAAAATGTGTTGAAAGTGTTTATAATACACATTAGCAGACAGACACAGTGAGTACTCTTACAGAGTTGACAAGAGAATGTCAGTTTTTGGAATCTCTCTGGACTATGACAATTTAATCCTGTTAATGCCTTGATTCTGTTAGGATGATGAAAGGAAGATTTTCTTTCTCTTTGTTGACTTAAAATGTCCTTCCATGAAACAACACTCTGGCAGAACAGTCACATATTCAAGACAGAAGAGGCTAATGGATGTTTCTAGAAGTGTTTACTGAGATTTAGCAATTGGAGTTAATTGTTTCATTATACTCTATATCCATGTTTGGCAATGTTAGAGTCTGACACCTTCTCCTTCTGTTTCTTCATTTTTTTCTTCCAATTTCCAGATGTGTTTTTAAAAAGAAGGCAAGAGTGGTTTCATTGCAGTTATCTTTTATTGAAAGACTCGTTTATTCAGCTTCTGTCTTCAGCTTCTCTTTTTAACAGCTTTCCTAGAAAGCAATGAATGAAAATTCTTAAATTTGAACAAAAGGAAAATTAACTTGTCATTACTATCTTCTTGATCATCAAATTTCCAAACTGAGAATAATTACCCTAATAAGGTAACATTTTAATTAAGATAATGAAAATTGTTTTTCTCATTGTCCACTTAATTAAAATTAATTCTATTATCCACTGACATCATGATGTAGAATTCTGGCATATACATTATGGTCAACAGAAATTTATCGAGTTTGCTTATATGAACGCCATCTGCTTATAGGCTAATTTGTCCAAATAAAACCAGGAGAAATATTTAGGGCCATTTAAACTCAATTCATTCATGACTCAAAATATTGTTTAAGCACCTACTATAAAGAAGATATGATGCTATCATTTTTAAGGACACAAAAATGTGTTATGCACTGGCCTGCTTTCAAGCAGTTTGCAACTAACATAATTATTAAAGACAAATAGTCACACGATGTAGTAAGAGAATGTCAAGTCTGACAGTGTGAACTGCCAGAGGATGGTGAGCTCACTGTGGGCTGCTGCGTTCAGAGAAGGCTTCCTGGGTCGCGCTTGATAAATGAGGTGTAAATAAGCTGTGGTATCTATGAGGCAGAGGTATGATCAGGCCTGTAAGAGAAATAGAAAGGGAGAGTCAGAGCACTGCAGGTGGAGGAGTTGGCACAATTAAAAATGCATCGGTAGAACGTGGCAAAGGATGTTGGGGTTAAGTGGGAAGGGCAGTGGACAGGTCAGTTAACTTGGAGTAGGAGGGAATAACAGAGGAGAGGCAACCAGACAGGAGATGGTACTAGAATGCCTGATAAACTCATTTAAATGTTATTCAAACTGGGATTTTCAGCTATGACTTCAGCAAGTTAAGATAAATAAATTTCTGTCCAAGTGAGAATTAACCTTGTTGTCTCAATAATTGATTCAAATTTCAATATCGAAGACAGGATGACTAGACAGTATGAGCTAATGGTCTTTATTTTGTTCACCACACTTTTGACAGGAGCAAATAAACACATATTTTCTGTTCAAAGTGTGTCTACATATCAGCCAATGTTAATGGTTCTCAGAGGGACCCCTTTGTGTAGGGGGAACACATGGCCTTACATATGAGTCTGTAGATAGACACATGCACATACACAGATCCATCTATATACATATGTGTGTATTTTGGACAGAGAGTTTGTATAGAGGTTGCTGAAAATCCCGGTGTATAGTAAACAGCCCTTGCTTCACTATACCCAGGGGAAGGGTTTTCTTTGATATGTATCTCCTCCTGTTATTTACAGGCACTTCTGATGATGAAAATGAATGGACCAACCATGCCACAGTCTGTTCTTTTCTTACAAATGTGCGTGGTCTTTGATCACAGCTCCAGGCTGTGATCAATAATTAGCCTATATTCAAAGACCTCCTGTGAAAACCACCAAGGTTTTTGTCTTTTCAGGTAAACTCGGCGAGTAAGTGGCACTATATACCATAAACTTTTCGAAGGCCAAGCTCAAGAGCACACATCAAAATAGTGCTACAGTAATTGTTTTAAAAGGATTCTTAATCTATAGGTAGAATAACTACATCTAATCTGGCCTTTCACCATGTACTGCTGAATACAATTATTTAAAGTCGTTTGTCTGGTGAGTTACTGAACATTTCATAACAAATCATCTTTTCTAGGAAATAATTCAGTGTGAGACATATTGATGACAGGTTTAGATTTTAAAAAATGGTAATTTATAGTATCAGCTCAGTTGTCTTGATGACCTTCACTATACTATACCAGTATTTTACTATTCTTCCCTGTTCCTTGCCTTCCAACATACTAGAGAATAATTCATATCCTTGCTAACCTTTGCAAATGATTTCCCTGAAGGTTTTCCTTCATCGATATGGGGGAAAACTAACCCATTGTCATCATCTTTTAAAAAGTAATTAGCCATGAATAATTTTTCCATCCTGACATCTCTCTAACTGAATTGATTTTCTTTTTCTTTTATTTGAAGGTAGATCTATTAATTGTGGCCATGTTAGAATGCTATCGCCCTTTCATTTTCCCATTTCTTACTCTCTGCTTTTCTGTGAATGCTGTGAGTTGCAATGGGCTTGTAGAGTTTAATGCCATGCAAACACCTCCTTGTTTTATTATATATTCTATTCCAAAGCAGAAGAATGGATTTGTCTATCCAGCTTTATTAGGTTCGATTTTGGAATATTTTACTTAATGGGTTATTTTCATGGCAGTCCCCATGCAACATTTATATGGGAAATGTTGTGCTTCTTGATTAAAAATATTCCCATGGGAATTTTTTCCCCAGGATTTTTCTTAAAATTACCTTTTGGCTGCATAAAAGTGAACAATTAACTTTTTACTGGGCAGGAGTTGGTCACCCTATAACAAACTTGAGACACTGAAATAGAATAATTGGAGGAGGGCCATGACAAAGGATAAAGGAAAAGCAAGCAGGCCATGCCTACATAGTTCCTGCTTATAACGCTTAGATGGGATTTAGTCTGTGTGCTCTACTAAGGAGCTACCCTGGAAAATTATTCAAAA
The DNA here is from genome assembly GCF_021613505.1 of Equus quagga. NCBI lineage: Eukaryota > Metazoa > Chordata > Mammalia > Perissodactyla > Equidae > Equus > Equus quagga. The sequence goes on along the minus strand of NC_060272.1, from coordinate 52,665,577 downwards.
GCTTTGGCTGCTACAGGCGCCAAGAGGTTAGTTATGCCTTTGCTTGCTAGTCTCCATTAGTCACTGATTTGCTTCTGGGCACAACTCGAGGGATTAATTTTTATCTACAAGTCCCTGTGAGGTTGGGTCCTGGTTATCTTGGCAATAGCATTTCTGCTCACTCTAAAGGCAACTAAGATTCACAAGGGAGACTCCTTGATAGAATTATATACGATGAGAAGCCAGGGCTCCACACTTAAATAGGTAACCTTAATGTGCTGTGACTAGAATTTGGCAGTAAACAGGTATTTTATGTTCTGCCAAGATTTTACTACCAGATACACTCTCCTCTTAGCTATTTAATGAGACAAGTTCTTTCCCCCCTTTTCCTGTATTGGAACATTGCTTAGATTTACATCTGATTCAAAAGCAGCTGTTCCCAGTTGCTTCCTGGTACTTAAGGTCTGAACTGTGTCTAGTGTTAGCAATTTGAACAGCCTTTGTAGCTTGGATATTGATCTATATGATGCTGGTGGCTTGGTAAATACTCATGAGAGCAAACAGAAATGAAAATAGTGCACAGCTCATTAGTAGAGTGTTGAAAGCCTCGGATACACTCTGAATTCAAAACCAACTCAGCCAAAAAACCACTCTTTCTTGGCAAAGGCAATCTCTCCTTGCTTCAGTTTCCTGAGTTAGAAGATAGGGATTCCACAATTTTCTAAACCTTGGCTTTTATGGAGAATGATAAAGATTATTCATTGGAAGTGAAGTTGCAAGTAGAAAGTGCTCCAGAATGTGAAAGGAAATAACACTAATTAAAACTATATCTATAGAAGAGGGTCTATTCCTAGCAATCTGAAAATCTCCTCAGCAATGAAATGCAGCTGAATGTGACCTTTTGCTATTTTGGTCATCTGGTTAAATGCGATGGCCTTTTCGTTGTCCTGGCAACTTTCAGGAAATTGAAACAAAATATGGATATAACAACACCTGAAAAAGACAATTTGGTATATTGTACTCATTGTCTAGGGGTTTGTCGGCCAATGGCTCTGAACTTGTTACCTTCTGAAGGTAATGAAGAAAGAAGCAGAAAAAGATAAGGCTGACATGTAGCTTACGCACCTAAAATATGATTGTTTTCTGCCTAATCTGGTCCTTGGAGGAGGACACCACCACCCAGCCTGCTGTACCTGCCTGAAACCCCAAACCATCCGTGTGAACGTATTTGTGGATGTGGTATCTCCTGAGGGACTGCTCCATGCCTAGTGGGCACTCTGCTAGATAAACAAGAAGGACAGGGTTCCTGCTCTCATGAATCTTACGCGCCTCATGAAGAGACAAATAAAGGGTATAAAGTAAAAAACGAAAAGTGACAGATTGCTCTAAGCCCTGGGAAAAGGACACAGGAGGTGCTGAGGTAGACAATAGTGTGGGTCCTTACTTCCACGGGGTGGTCCTGGAAGTCTGCTCTGAGAGGGGACATTTATGCTGAGGGTCAAAAAACAAGGAGGAGGCCTCCAGGTGGAAGTTGCCAGAAGAGTGCCTCAGGCAGAAGGAAGGAACAGAGTGTGAAAAACCTTGACGTGAGAAAAAAGAAAGAGCCTGGTGCTAGAGAGTGGACTGTGAGAAGGGGCTCTAGGATCTGCACGTGTTGGAAAGGGTTCTGGATTTCATCCCAAGGGCACTGGGGAGCCTTCTAAGAATTTTAAGTTGAGCACTAATATGATCGATTTTCCTTTCAAATTTTGCTGCTGTGAGGAGGATGAACCGAGGGTTCCACCTCCTAAAGGAGCTCTTGAATGTGCTCTCTTCTCTCTTTCTCACTGTCACCACCTGTCCTGGCCACTGTCAACTCTCACCTCACTAAGCGCAATAGCCTCTTGACTGGTTTCTTCATATGCATCTTTCCTTCATTGAATTCATTCTCCACACTGTAGCTAGAGTGATCCTTGCCCTATACAAACTTGGTTTTGTTCCACTCCTGCTTAGAAACTTGCAGCGGCTTCCCATTGCTCCTGGGTTATAGTCCACATCTTTCACTTGATGCAACCTGCACTGGCTGGGCCCCTGCCTGCCTCCCCAGCCTCAGCTGAGCCGGCTCCTCCACCTCTCTGGACTCCAGTCATACAAGGTCTTCTTTTCATTTCCTGAACGTGTGATCATATTTCTCCCTGTCTCGGTGCCTTTGCACATTCTTTTTTCTGTCATTCTAAAATTCTATCCTCCACCTTTACAATTCCCAGTTCCCCTAACTCAGTGGTTCTCAAACTTGAATGTGCATCAGAATCAGTTTTGCTATTTCTAAAGTGGGAAAATAATACATATCTCTCTAGGGATATCATGAGGATTGTGTAGTTAATTCTTGAGAAGTATGAATAAAAGTTAAATGTTCCTTGAAGTCCATATCTCCTCTCTCTGTTGCCGTCAGGAAGTCTAGAATCGGGATTTTGTAGTCAGGCAGTGAGTAGCATCTAAGTATACGATTCTGGAAACCTCTGCTTAAAGCAGAGAAATGACTGCATGGCTCTCAGCTGTAGAAGGCTGCCTCAGGACTCAGAAAGCTAGTCATACCTCTCACTAGTGGCATCTCTCCGTGCATCATCGAGTGGACATAATCAGCACACTGCCTCATAGTGGTATGAAGATTCAAAGGGTAATACATGTAAGTTCTATGAATGGTGTCTGACACAGTACTCAGGAATATTTATCACTATTTTATCATTATTATATTTTTCTAGTTTTGATATGCTGCCTGTTCAAAGAATTCAAACGACTGTAAAGAGTGGGCTTAACTTTAACTTAATCAGTGGAGTACAGCATGGAGACATTGGGGCTTCTCCAAAAGGACAAATAAACTGCTAGGATGTCAGAGTGACCCAGGTCAGGCCTAAGCATCCCGTCTGTCTGTAGCGTGTGCAGCCCAGAACTCCAGGCCAGAATCCCGGGCCTGGGCTCAAGTTGGCTCTGCCTGGCTTTGGGGGAGACCTCTTATCTGGGGAGGGGTTATATTCTCGACAGCCATGGCCTTTCTTATCTCCGTGACTGTGCACATGTACATGTCCCATTTCCAGGAAGTCTTCCCCATGGTCTGGGTGACTGATGCCCTGTGTGCTTCCCATTGCACCTGGGCTTGCTCCTATTGGAAGACTGATCACCGTGGGTGGTAACTGTAGAGAGTCCATTTCTATCAGCCTCACTAGAGTATACGCAACTTGAGAGCAGCAACCCTTAGTGTTCCTACTGCTTAGGACAGATTAGACGTTCAAAACAAGCTTGTTGAATGTGTGGATGTATCACAGCAGCTTTCTTCTGTGACTGGAGGGGTGGGGCATCAGGAGGCACTAGTTAGCTGGCTGGAGCATGAATCCAGAAAATTAGAAACTAACAGAGAAAGAGGATTTAGGGAAGGAAGGTGTCACTGAAGATAAAACATGAACTACCTTACGATTTTGCCTAGAGTCAGTATGTTTAGAACAGCTTTTATTTACACACATTTTCAAGGAGGCAGTGCCATGATACAGAGAGTGGGCTTCAACACACTTAGATATTATAGAGTCCCTAACAGGTAATGAGCACACAATCTTAACTGTACAGTATATTTTTGTAGCTGCAGACCAGAAAGCCTACTTATAGCATCTTCTTGACACTCCCTCTTCCCTTTACCTCACCTCTTATTTATGCAACATATACTGATTAAATATATATTTTGCACAATGACAAACAACAAAACACTAGCAAAAAGTAACATACCTGGCAATGCAGTTGAAGGGTTAACTCCTAGTTATCTGCCTAGCAAAGTAGAGCACTCAGTTCACGTCCATGAGTTGAGAAGGAAGGTTGTGCTATAAAAATGCAAACTGCCTTCTGATTGGCAGGTGCAAGGAGGCAGTGATTTGGCATGCTTGTTCTTTATATTCCCTTTGAAGAACAGGATACTGGTCCAGCAGGCTGCCTATGGACAACTTAGGAAACAGAACATCAACACTGAAGGCACAGGATAAGGATCAGACTTTTGTTCTTGCACCATGTTTTAAGTCAAACAGCCTTGGAGGCTATATCTCCAATGCCTGCCGTTCCAGGCAGCTATTCTTCCTTTGGCCAGACCTGTTGGCACCTCAACATATGCATGCAACTCAGCACAGAATGTCTCCTGCTTAAATTTTCAACTTTAAAGATCAAATTTAATGTGTGCAAAAAATGAACTTGGAGGAATTTGCACCTAATCTTGCCTGGTAGACTCAGTTTTCAAATTTTTCTGAATGATGAATGCAAGCCCCACCTCCAAAGAATAATACATATAAGAAAGGATATAAATTTCTTTTTGAGGCTGTGAGCTTCTAGATCACTGACCTACGTCTATTAAATTAGTTTTCCCCTCCCTGAAGGCCAAGAACCACTCTCCTGCTCTAGGCATTCTCTAGCTTGTACGGTGCTTGCCTCCCTCTTCACTGGATGAGATCTCTAGGTCAGCGTCTGTGTCATTTTCTAATATCCTCCCCCAAATTTAAACACATTGAGACTAGACCACAGATAATTTGAAATAAACAGAAGAATTTTTATTCATATATAGAAGCTTAGATGGGAAATATAAACCACATTTTGAAGCAGATATTTGGACTTGGAGATATTTTAATGTACAGGAAAGAACAAAACCACTAAATTCATTTATATGCCTAGTGAATAACGTGCACAAAGGCAGTATATATTTTAATCTTGGCCTTTGTCCCGTTGCTAAGCTTTTTCCTTATTTTTAACTCCATTGTTTATGACTAGGTGGTGCTTTCAAGTGTCTATCTCTGATAGCTCTGAGCATCGCTGTATATGTAACATCCTCTGAGGGTCTTTTTAAAAAACAACTGTATTTTGATTATCAACTGAAATGTTCATTTAAAGTCTTAGAAGACAATGAAATTGAGCAACTGCATCCAATTTAAAATTGGTTGGAAGATTCTATCTATCTATGTATCCACCCATCTATCTATCTATCTAGCCATCCATCTATCTATCTATGTATCCATCCATTACATGCCTATATACATACTCTCCAGACGCACATAAAGGATCAAGGACATTGTCAAGCTTCATTATTTCCATGTCATCTTAAGTCATTTCATAATATATTAATGAGTAATGAAAACAAATGATCTCTTAGCAGAGGGCATCAATTGTGCAAACATTTGAAAACTTGTTGATGGGCTCTGCAGAGTCTAATCTGGAAGGGACAAAAGACGAAAACACTACAAAAGAGAGAAAGACCAGATGGCCACTGTAACGTGATAGAAGTGATAGAAAAATTTTGAGTGTAGGGGGAGAATACAAAAATACAACTCTCCTCAAATGCCTGAGAAGAGTAGTTCTCAATTTCCTTGTGGATTAATTGTGAAAGTATGCTACCAATCTTTGGTCCAGTTCTTAATGAGTACCAATTATTGTTAATATTTTACCAGATCTCCTATGGGGCATAACAGGGGGTTAAAGATAATAAAAATTTATAACAGGTCATTTTCAATGACAGTGTGTTGAGTCTAGGCAACAACAGTGAAGAAGAGGTCAGCAAGGAATGGGTCCTGGGATGGGATGAGAGGATAGATAGCATTTAAACATGATAAAAAAGACACAAGAAAAGAGTTGACATTAAAGAACATGGAGATATCCCAAAAAGGATGAAGGTCAATGATAATATTGTATAAATTATTACATAGTAAAAATAATGCACAAGCAAAGAGTGTCTTCATTTTGGTATGATTTCTAGAGTTTAGATTGATGATGAGCTGAGGCTTAGGAAGGTTGGGATGTCTGTTACATACATTACTGACAATAAAAGAATGTTATTACACCTTGCCTTTGCAATTTTGACAAGACTGTCAAAGCTGTTGTGTCAAAATAACTGTTTATGTCTCCCCAGATGGAACAACTATATCACGTCAGAGGCAAAACTTCCTGCTTGTGAACATGATGGCCAAGCTCACTTTATATCTCACCTCTGGGATCCAGGTTTAGATCTCTGGTTATCAGCATCTCCCATACAGAACCAGTGGAAATCCAACTCTGTCACTTATCTTAGTCGTTCATTGATTAATGTGTAAGTAGGTGACCCAAAGGGAAACTGCATGATTCTTCTTGAAATATAAGATTTTCTTCTGTGATTCATTTATTTACTTTGTTGTTGATGATTTCAGTTTTTCTTTATGTAGAATACTGAGCATTTTATAAAACTATCACCCCAATAGTGGAAATACGGAGCCTCTATGGAGAGGTAAGATATAGAGTAAAAGATGATCCCATTAACTGCACGTTTCTTCCTAGGACTGTCTAAGAACATGCCCTCCACTGGGCACTTAGCCATCTTTCTGCATACTTGGATTTGGTAGTCATTAGAACTGTTAGGGAATATTCTGGTTCTCCACCTTCCAGGCACGTGGTAGGATCCCCACTCTCCTTTTGAAGGTATGCTTTGCCCTGTCACTTGTTTTTGCCAATGAAAGGTGAAGAGATGTGATGTGCATGGCTTCCCTTTTTCTGCTTTGAAAGCACGTGTTGCGATGGCAACTCTGCTCACTTGGGTCCCTGTCTGAATACATTGGGCAGAGCCCCTGCTGCTACCTTACATTGAGCATTCATACAAGTGAGGAACAAACTTTGTTGTGTTGAGCCACTGAGATTTGTGAACCTAGCCCATCCTGAGTGGTACATTGGGAAAGAGCAAAATCATTCAGTCTACGGATGCATATGTGAATCTATAGTCTCCCCCCGACATCATAAATTCCAAATTAGGTATTTGTTTTATTTTATCATCGTAAAGGTCCCCAAAACAGAAAGACAAAAACTTGTAACATTTCCGAATTATTATTTCTGGTAAATTATTACTGCTTCATTAAACATTATATAAAGCTGTTAAGTACTAATTATTTGTAGAGTAAAGTTTTAAAGTTATAATTATGGCAATAGCTATGACTAACTCACTAACAAGGATTGGGATTGCATTGCCAGCAGTGCCATGGGTAAACTTTGTGAGCAGGTGACAAAGGATGATTAAAAAGAAATCTAGGGCTACTGCACCAGAAAGTGTGATTTGTTATCTTGTTTTGACAAGTGCAGTTTAGCTTTAATTGTACGTGATAACAATCTGTAAGGAGAGTGGAAATGTACTGGGATTTATTCTGGAAAGGTGAGCCAAAACACCTCAAGACTGCACACTGTTCTTAAGTCAGCTGAGAAATGAGGTGTGACATTGCCAAGTTTCCATGCAAAAATGATTATGTTTGTAGATTGAGAGCGAAGGAACCTAAATTATTCTATTGTCTATTCTGGCTGACCGACAGACAGATTTACTTAGTCGAGGACGTGTGCTGCCAATAATTGAGTGTCTTCTATTTTTCAGTTTCCAGAAAACTACTTGATAATTCAAGTTTTTTTCCCCAGCAAGAATCACTCCCATGACCTGTGTTCATTTATATTCTTCTGCGATGGTTTGGTTGTAATCCAGGGTTTTCTGGCTGATTAACTATGCACCGCTTGTTTCAAACCAGGCAAACTCCAGCATTCGCCTGGTCTGCTTGTTTCTTTTTCATGGGCAATATTATGAGATTTCCCAACTTCTCCTGGAAATGCGGTTGTTAGTGCATAAAACACTTTAGTTGAACCTTAAAAAAATGAAAATATCACCTCACAACAAGTCTACCATCATATGGAAGAGAAATCATCTCTCTTTCTCATCTAGTCCAAGAAAAAAAGAAAAAAGCAAAATAAGAAACTGAAAACTGAATTACCCATTAGCTGTTTGATATCAAAACCTTCTTAAATGTCTTGAGGTATTGTTACTTAATTTTAGATTTTTTTTGCTGCCTTAAATGTAATCTCATATATATTTTTTCCAATTCAAGTAGGCTTAATTATTATTACAATAACATAAACATTTGCATGTAAATTATATATTAGAAAGAAGGATACCCCCAGAAAGTGATTGTATGTAGTTTTCTACCTCTCCTTCGATTCTATTACTTTAAATTCAGGCAATACAATCTCTCTTTAAACTTCTCCCAGGATTACTTTGCATTACTCCTTATTTGTTCCTCTGAAGATGAAAGGTTATTTACTATAGCCCTTGCACTCGCTAAAACTTAATAAGAAAAATGCTTGTAAGCAGCACAGTGGTATCTGTCAGAAAGGCAATAATTTGGTTTCAAAAACCTGTCTGATCCTTTTTCTTTTCTTTAGACTCTGCCAACTGATACGAAATTGCCTATCAGTGACTCGAACGGACAAAAAGCAAATGCCTATGGGAACCTCTGACTCAGAGGTCCTCAGTCTTCCGTTTGTTTATATGGGTGCTTCTAAAGGTGGGGACTCGCACACCGTTAGGAGGTGCTGGGGCAGGACAGCATTTCAGTAAATATGGAAGGTAGGTGTGTGGTTTGAATGGCTCCTTAGGCCCGTTTGATAAGGCCTTGCGATGAAGAGCAGGTGTCAGTTCTCCTCCTCCTCTTGAAAATCATTGCCTTGATTTTGATGGAGACAATGTTTCAATAGCGCGTGCTAGTGAGGAAATTAGATAACCTCTAAATTCTCTTTAAATGGAAATATTTTAGGTACATTTGGTAAAATTATTGAGAGTTTCAAATAGCTTATTCTTTATAGCCATCTTTGTGGTCAAGGGTGTGCACTAAAATTCTGGATCACAAATAGAATTATTAGGAAGGGACCCTTTACTCTGTCAATCTTGAATAGGTAGGCCCCTATCTTTCTGCTATGCAGAGCAGAATTCAGAGGAAATGGGGCCATAAAAGTCACCTCCAAGGGTCTGACAAGGTTTTGGTACTTCCCCATGGATTCTAGGCACTCTCTGTACTTGGCCCATGTGACTTATGAGTTGCTTGCTTAGGTCCCTTCAGTTTCTGGGTTTCCTAAGGCAGCACCTCAGTCTGTGCGTGAGACTTTTCAAGTTTTTTTCCCCTAAATTTTTGAATTGTTTATGGCTCCCTTGTCTAATACCTCTTCTTCCCCCTTCCCCATGGCATTCATGGCCCTCAATATTATATGGCCTCCATGTACAACCTTGACCTTCCTGACATGTACATTGTCTTCCAGCCAAGTGTTTCTTGAGAGTTTTGCTCCCTCCCTTAACTCCAGGCCTTGTCCATGCTCCTCCCCTTGTCTGGAAGGTGCTTCCAGCTTCCACTGAACTTGTGACAACCAGTACATCCTGAGAGGCTTCCCAGTTCAGTGAATGGTATCATCATCCACTAAGTCTCCTGGGATAAAAACATAGGGAGTATCCTTGATTCATTCTTTTCTCTCCCTCCACCATCTACACATCAGCAACTCCTGTCAATTCTATTACCAAATATATTCCCCACATTCTGAAGACTTCTCACCATCTCCCCAGTGACCACTCTCATCTGAGCCACCAACTTTTGGTTCAGGAGGACTAAAACAGGCCTCTAACTGGTCTCCCTATTTCCGTGTAGGACCCACATGAAACCTTCTCCACTCAGCAGCCAACGTGATCTTTTAAAAGTATAAATCAGATCATATCACCCCTGCTTAACATCCCACAGTGACTTCCAATGGCTCTAGGTATCTGACCTCTGGTACCTCCTTAACTCACCTCCTACTTCTCTTTCCTTGCTCGTTATATTCCTGCTTCACAGAACTTTTTCTGTTCCTTGAACAACTGAAGCATATTCTCCTCAGGAACTTTGCATTTGTTGCTCCATCCGTGTGGAATCCATTAGCCCCAAATCTCTGCTTCTTAAAATTCAAGTCTAAGATCAAATGTCACGTCCTCAGAGAGGGCGTCCTCAATCACCATGCATGAAGGAATCCCTGCCTCCCAGTCACTCTGTATCCTATTAGTTTGTTTTGTTTTCACTGACGTTCTTATTTATACTCATTTGTTTATTGTCTGGCTTCCCCCACATAAAGAGGGATATTATTTTTCTTGTTAACCACTCACTGGATCTCCAGTGCCCAGCTCGAGGCAAGCCTCTATATTGGTTGTCTGAGAGGAGCAGTCTGAATCACTATCTCCTTCATGAATGTCCTTAGTCTTAGCTCCTCTTACGGCACCTACCCCACGTTTATGTACTTGTCTCTTCAGTTAGATTTGAAGCTTTTCAAAGGCCTGCGCTCTATTCAACTTTTTATCCTCCAGATTGCTTTTTGTGGGGTGGACACGTAATATATATTTACTGAATTCAATTATATCCTTCTGTTGTTGAAGGAAATTGAGGAACGTATTTAGGTAGTGCTCTGTAGCAACAACCTCGAACAGATACTATACGGTACGTTCATTTTCAGCTATAAATTCTCAGGTGTGCTTTCTCCCCAGATTTCCCCATTCAAGAGCTCACTCTACAGAACCTGCTAATAGTCGACGGGTTCAAAAGGAAATGAAGCAGAACTAGCAAATAGAGGGGCAAAAGAAAAAACTCATGTCTTCAAAGGTTTAATCAGTACCTACTGTGTGTTGTGAATTCCCGACAAAATATAGGAAAGAGCATGGATTGGAGGTGTTAGGAAGCAAGATAGCGGTCATCAAGCAGAGAGAAAGGAATAAGCAGAGAAAAGAAATGACAAAAAGGAGACATGTTCAAAATTCAACTTTTTAGTCATTCTAAAGAGGATATAGAGAAAACCTTCCCAATTTCTACAGTGGTATTGGTTACTGAGATTTCCATAGCAGGTAAAGAAAAGACACTCTCAACCCTCTGTAATGTGTAAATTGCTTTTAGTTGCTCTCCCCAGGAAAGCGAGACGTGTCAGCTTGGAAATTGTTAGGCTGCCAATCCTATTGTCAGGCAACCAGGACATTTGAATTCCGATGTGCTGAAATTCCATTTGGGGATGTTCCACCACAAATCCTTAACATATAGAGAGACTTCTGGCTAGAAAAGAAGTCAGCTTCACACATCAAATCTCTTTTCAAATATATTTTAAACAGCTCCGCTCAAAGAATCCTGGAAACAAGTTACAAATGAGGTATTCAACAAGGCTGGGGACAGGTGGGAGGCAGAGCAGCCAGTTATTTCAGGAAGAACAGCAGTCCTCCACTTTCACAGCAGAGTCATTCTTCCATTTTTATTCATTTGAGAAACATTAGGGCCAAGGCAGTTTATCACAATACGTCAGAATTTAGGCTTGGAGTCACGAGGCTTGGTTCAAATCCTGGTTGGGTCACCTGTTGTCATGGTTAGCTTTATGTGCCACACATGAATCTAGGTGTTGCTGCAAAGGTATTTTGTAGACGTGGTTCACGTCTACAGTTAGTTGACTTTAGCTAAAGGAGATTATCCTTGATAATCTGTGTGGGCCTCATCTAATGAGTGAAAGGCCTTAAGAGCAAATCTGAGGATTCCCTGAGGAAGAAGAACTTCCGCCTGTGGACTGCAGCATCTGCTCCTGCGTGAGAGTTTCCAGTCTGCCACTGGCCTGCCCTACAGATTTCAGACTTGCTCAGCCAGACCTCACAAGGGCATAAGCTAATCCCTAGAAATCTATCTCTCTCCTAGTAGGTTTATATATAAACCAGTAATTTTACATATAAACTAATCTCTACTATTTTCTTTCTCTAGTAAAACCCTGGCTGATACACCTAGTAACTGAGCTGACCTTGGGAAAGTGCCCTGTCCTCTCTGTGCCTCAGTTTCTTCGTCTATAAAATAAGGAGATCAATAATACCCATCTCACAAGCCTGCAGTAAGGAGTAAGTGTGTTCATAAATGTAAGGCCCTGAGACTGTGGACTGGCACATAGGAAGAACTGTTCTTAATTATTAAGCACCTATTGTTTGCTTATGGCAGCAGCTGGGAGAAATAACAATAAGGAAGATGAGATGCCTGACATTAAGAAGCATGCCATTCCTCAGAGGGTTCTAAGGCACAATCACAGCTAAAGTCAATCGGAATATAACTCTAGTGCATGCTCATGATTAGGGAAAGTTTGGCTTACAATGCTAATGATACTATTAATGAGGATAGATTGTATTTATCTACTATGTGCTAAATATGGTACAACTTCATTTGTTTGTTTTTCATTTTTGAGGAAGATTAGCCCTGAGCTAACATCTGCTGCCAATCCTCCTCTTTTTGCTGAGGAAAACTGGCCCTGAGCTAACATCTGTGCCCATCTCCCTCTACTTTATATGTGGGACGCCTGCCACAGCATGGGTTAACAAGCGGTGCATAGGTCTGTGCCTGGGATCTGAACTGGTGAACCCTGGCCCGTCAAAGTGGAACAATGCGAACTTAACCTGTGCCACTGGGCTGGTCCCTATTTGTTCATTTTTTTCATCCTTCTTTTATTCATTTGTTATTTCACTTAATAAACATTCATTGGGCTCCTTTTATATATTTGGCATAGTTCTAGATGCTAAGGATATAATGGAAAATTAGACAGAAGGGGCCCCTGCCTCCTTGTAATATATATTCCAGTAGTGGCTACAAACAATACATCAGTATAAAAAACACATAATATAATTTCAAGTATGATAAGCTCCATGAAGAAACATAAAGCACGGTAAGAATGGTCAGGACAAGTCTGATGACACTTAAGCTGAGAACTGAATTACAGAAAACAGTAGCTTTGCAAATTTCTTGAGGAAGATGATTTCAAGTAGGGAAAACAGTAAATGTAAAAGCCCTTGGAATAACCTTGACATCTTGGAGGGAAATAAAGAAGACCACTGTGGCTGTGCCCATGCGAATAGTGGGAAGAGTAGTAAGGAAATGAAGTTGGAAAAGGAAGTGGGGTCCAGATCTCATAGGGCCTGGAGGCCACGATGAGGAATTTTAAGTGTGATGGGAATATATTGATGCCTTCTGAGTGGGAAAAGCAGATGTTTATTGTAGATGCTGAGTAAAGCATGGGCTCTGGTGGTTTGGGGATGGAGGGAAGAGTGAAAACAGGGAAACTGCATAGGAAGCTGTTGGAGTGGAACACGGGAGGGATGATGACGGCTGTCACTCAGGTGGTAGAGATGGAGAAGATGTGAAGTGGATGACATTCAGGGTGGTTTTTGGGAATAGAGATGTGGGATAAGGCCTGAAATTAAGATGCAATTGCTGTCTTGACATCTTTGAGCTTCACAGGGCCCCAAAGGCCCCTGCTGTTGCCAGATGTGCTCCCAACCGACCAGCAAAGCCTCCCCACCCACTGGCTCCTGTGTCAGTAGGTCCAGCTACTCTACCCAGTCCTCAACCTAACAGGTTTCACTTTTCTGCCAGCTTGTGAAATTATTCAAAGCAGCCAATCAAGTCCTCCCACTGGGACCAGGGGCCACTGCACCCTCTTGTTACTACACAGCCTGTCCCCACTGCCTTTGTTCACTCTGTTCCTCAGTGTAACCCCCTCGTGGCCCTGTGTGTGTGTTGTCCTTCTATCCTGGGCTGTTGAGTGCATATGACTAATAAACTGCTGCCAATCTCCTCTGCCAATGTTGGGTGTCACATGTTTGGTCATCTCTTACTGTTTAAGGCAAGAGATCCCTCCTTCACCAATAAAGTGAACAAGAGGCAATCAGGATAATTGATGTCAGAAACAGGATGGCCCAACCACAATCAAGGGCCTCCAGTCAGCTTTCATAAGGTGCTCTTTGGTAACTAACTGGTTCCTGATGCAGCCAGAAGGCCTGTGCTGTGAGTGATTGGATGGAGACAGAAACTGAAAGCTGTGACTTTACGCAGCTAGAAATCCAAAATATGCTGAGGGAATTTGTGCAGAGATTAAAAAAAGAGGAGAGGGGAGCCTGCACTGCAGGGAAAGTCAGGGCTGTAGCAGAGGATGTTTTCCATCCACTAAGTTCTGGGTTTAGGCCCAGCTATCTTCTGCTGCACCACTCTGCTGCCTATGGCTCTGTCACAGCAGAGAACCTAATTCTCAGGGTTATAAAACAAAAGCAGAAACAAAAAGACATCCACGGCCCCCCCGTGGCACAGCAAAGGAATTAGTTCAAACCTGACTTAAGCCCAGGGTCCTTAGCCATTCAACCATCGCCCAAGGTGAGGCTTCTAACTCTGAGAGAGAGAGGCCAAGGGGGGCCCGTCTGCTGGCTCCTGTCCTGCCAGCTCCTTCGGGCAGGCTGAGCTGGGCTGGGGGATGGGAGACAGCTGGCTGGCCTGGGTCTTCTCAGGCTGAGATGGCTATTGGAGCCACTTCAGGAAGGGGAGAAGTTGGGCTATGTTTTTCTTAAGTTTTTTTTTTCCACTTCTTCAATAAACATTATATATAATATATATGTATATATAAATTATATATATCTAACTGGAATTATATATAAATGTTTAAACGAGTTTATACATGTATAAATCACTGTAACCTTAATGCTGTGGTTCCATGCACTTAGCCCCCAGACCCAATACCCAATATTATTGAAATTACTGACTCCATTGCGTCAGCGATCAGTAAATATTTGCTATTATAGATTTGGTTAATGTGTTCTGTTTAGGGCCTATTTGAGCAGCCTCTGAGCTGCAGTTTGCCTTCATCTCAGAAGGAACATTTCCGCCTTCTGAGGCTCCCCGTGGGGTACTTCAGCAGCCTCGCCCTCGCACACAGTCTTTGCAAGGAAGCTCTCAACTGCATCCACCTTTCTCAGGAGCATATGTATGACATTATACTGATGACATTCGCCCCTGAAGACTCTCATTTGGCACGCTCATTAAGACATACAAACACAAAATAACTTACAAAACAGGGATAGGTGATAGCCCCCCATAGAGTGTAAGGCCCTGTCACTTTGGTTACATTTTTGAAAATTATTTGGTAAAACAGGAGTTGTTCCGTTTCTGAGACTATCAAGAAAGAGCTATTGACCTTTTTAGCACCCAGATGTTAATGCGAGTCCTGCATCTTTCAGTCATTCTGGGGCTCTGAAGGCAACATAGTTCATGTTTAAAAATTTTACTTAACCCATTTATGCTCTTGCTAATCAGCCCACCTTGAATGCAGTCCTGTCCAACAAAAGCCTCTAGAATCTGTCCAAATTGAAATCAACAGGAATTCCCATTAGTGCTCATAGAGAGTCCCTCACTGTAGAGGGTTGTTTTAGCAACCTCTCTCATGGAGTCTCTGGATTGCCTGTGATGGCCATAAGTTGCCTGGGGGCTTCTGATGCAAGAAACTGTGCCTCCTCAGCCCTGCACTATATATCATCAGAGTGGAAACTGCTGGCCACTTATTAGGCTCTCTTAGAAACAGATGGTCTAATAGACCCTGAGCCTATGGCCCTCTATACCAGCTGCCCACTACGCCTTGAGCACCCCGCAAACTTGGCACAGCTACTGAGGGCTTCTTGCTGCAGGATGGAGCCAAACATGGGCCTTTTGGCACATTCCACTTGTAGGGGGAAGTAGCCTCCCCTGTCCTCAATCCCTCGACATATATCATGGTGCTAGAGGAGAACACCAGTTTCCCAGACTCTTGCCTACCTGGGGAGCCCCTTGGGATTAATGGACTTAATAGTCATGGGATTTTATGAATTTTACAGATAAAGTCACCACCATCATATGTGATGGAGTTCAGTGGAATGTTGCTGTTTTCCATCTCTTAGCCATGATGTCCTTGATAAAAGATGAAATCCAAGGTCAGCACAACTGACCAAATGTCAGGCAGTCGTCTTAGCACTGGATGCCCTAGCCAACAAATTACCCCATTTGCACCTTTCTCAATCTCTTGGGCCAGTGCCTAAGTGTTGCCCCATTTGGGGTAAAGAATTCTGGGAATCTCTTGCCTCATAGACACCCAAAATATAAATCAAGGTAATAGATGTCTCTACATATCCTAAAGCCACAACACAAGCCTTCATTAGAACACTCCTTACCTTCTTTGGAGTAGTTCCAGACATTACTGATAGTGATTATGGCATCAGTTTCACTTCTCAGGATACATAATGCTAGGCTCTTGGAGAAGGCGTTCAATGGAACATCCTCTTCCCCTATAGATCCGGGCAGCTGGTTTAATGGATAGGCCTTAGGGGCTCCTCAAAGAACTCCTACTTAAGTTATAAAGTGGCAAGTGAACCCCCCGTCCTATTGGATGTCACTTTTGTCACAGGAATTTGTTCATCTAAATTCATACCCTCTAAGAACATGTACCCTCTACACTCATGCCACACAGGTCCCTAAGTTGCCTTTATTGGCCGCAGAGGAGGATATCTCTCAAGTTCATGTTTTTTGACAACCACCCCACCATGTGGGCCTCTCTCATTTGGTTAAGTGCCTATGACACTTCCTAGGGAGGTACTTCTCTTACTCCCTGAAAATCTCAGTCATCACCAAGGTTTAAACTGATATCAAGATATCAAACAGTTGATTGTGGTATAAAGACTGAAATTAAGATGGAATAGCAATGCTGTCTTGACATCTTTGAGCTTCACAGGGTCTCAAAGCCCTAATCATGAGTTCCCCTGCCCTTGCCAGGTATGCCCTCCACCCAGGTAGTTCCCACATTACTTCGACCAGCTATACTTCACCAGGTCCTCAACCTAATGGATTTCACTTCTCTGTCAATCTTCAAAATTATTCAAATAAGCAGTCACATCCTTCCACTGGAACCAGAGGTCACCCCCAACTCATACTACTGCAAAGTCTGTCTCCCACAGCCTTTGCTCGTTCACTTTCTTCCTGAGTGCAACCCTTATGTGGCCTTACCTGGTATATGCTGTCCTTCTACCCTGAGCTGTTGAGTACATCTGACTAATAAACCTCTGCCAATCTCATCTGTCCAGTGTCATGTGTTTGATCATCTCATATTATCTAGGGAGGGGAGTCCCTTATTCACCAACAGGATGACTAAGAGGTGATCAGAATAAGAACCAACAGCATTTGCTGATGGATAGGAGATGTCATGGAAGGGGAGGATCAAGGGTTTTATCCAGATTTTTTACTTGAAAAACTGAGTAAATGCTGATGTTGTTTATTGAGAAAGGGAAAGATAAGAGAAAAATAGTTTTGGAGGAGGAAATTAAGAAGAGCATTTAGAGAGATAAAAGCCTATATTGTCAAACCAGATGGAAAGCAACAAAATGATTTTGAGAAACGATTAGGGACAAATCACTTCCAGTCGGGAGAATAAAGACAGGCTCATGTGAAGGGAGGTATGAACTGAGCCTTGTTGAAAAGATTCCCATAGCTAGTGGTGTTGAGAGTATACATTCAAGCAGAAGAAAATGGCAAACCAAGGCATAAAGGTAGAGAAGCTCAGAAGGACAAGCGAGTCGGCTTAGCTGATTGAAAATAAGAGCCAAGGCTGTAGACATGCTGGGCCCTTCCTTATCAAAGAACTTAGATACTAACTAGGTCCATGTTGAGATTTTAAATCTTATTGGAAAGGCATTAGAATGCGTTGCCAGCAGTGATGAAGGTTGTGCATTCAGAAAATTGCTCTTCTACCTGTGTAATGTCCAGATTGGAAGGGGGCATGGTGGAAGTTATGAGAACAGGTAGCAATTGTTGTGATTGTCTGTGGTCAGAAATATGAGGGTCTTCCCTGAAATGCAATCAGGAATGGATGAGAGAGACATTGCAGGAAGGGAATAGACATAAAAATCATTTGAATGGGTCTTGGTGGGTGAAGGAGAAAGAAAAGTTATAGTTCAAGGTGTTCATGTCTGGGACAACTAGGAGATTGTATAGTCACCAGCAAATATGAAGACCCCAGGAGGAGAAATAGGTCTGAGTCAAAGAGGATGATTTTAATTTCAGCATGTTGAGTTTGAGATGTGGCTGGGACTTTTATATTGAGGTAGTTGGAAATATGGGTGACCTCTTTGGAAAGGAGTCGGTGTTCCAGTTATCAGCTTAGATAGAGAAGCTGCAGCAGTGGTTGAGGTGACCCTGGAGAAAGCTCTCCTGACCTCATTTCCTCCCACTTCCTCTAACTCACTCCACTCTGGTCACACCGGCTCCCTGCTGGTCTGGGAACTCATTAAGCAACCTCACACCAGGGCCTTTCCAATTGCTCTTCTCACTGCTTAGATCTCCCTCCCTCCAGAATCTGCATGGCTCACTACCTCTCTCACTTTATTCAGATCTCTGCTTAAATGTGTCCTCATCCAAGAGGCATTTGCTGATCATTGTATAGAATAGCACTCTTTCTTCTTCCCTCTGTCATTCTCTCTCCCCATATTCTGCTTTGTTTTTCTTAACAGCACCAATGAATATCACATGTTTATATTTTGTATGTCCTTACCCTCACTAGAATGTAAGCTCGGTGAGACTGAGGACTTTGTTTTAGTTAGTGCTCTATCCATGTGTCTGGTACACAGTGTGCATAGTGTTGCTATGGATTAGAAGGCAGAGAGGAAGAAGGAAGAGATAGAGAAGGAAGCTGGTGGGAATGAGATCAGAGGCACGGGCAAGAACACCTTGTTTATATTCTGTAATGGATATCTTGTTTATCTGTTCATCCTTTTTCTGTTGTGGCATCCGGATTTTCCCCTGGGTGACCACCCTGTCCACTGTCAACCCATGGTTCAGGTGGCCCTGAGTCTGCTCCCCACTCTGTGTGGCATGTGATTCAGGCCTGGCTAGTCAAAGCATCAAGTTCAAGATGAATGGCACAGAGATACACACCTGATCCACTTCCATCCACAGACAGCAGGCTGAAGGCAGCATGGAATAGTAATTAGGACTCCAGACTCTGGGTCCTGACTATTGGGTCCACACGCTCCCTCCATCACTAACTTGGGTAAATTACCTCACTTCTCTGTGTCTCAGTGTCATACAGGATTGTTCTGCAGACCCAATGAGTTAACACAAGGAAAGCTATTAGGTCAGAGTCTGGCACAGAGAAGAGCTCTGTAACTTCTTATCATCTGGTGAGGAGAGAAAAGGGTTCCTTTCTGTTGAATCTGAAGCCAAGATGCCATAATCTTGGAGTTGCTGAGGGCCATCTTGTCACCATGTGGAACCTGAGAGTAAAACTGAACTGAAAGATGGAGAGATATTGACTCTTGATACCTCTGATTTGCTTTAAGTAAATTTGAGTAAGCTTATCAGTCGGTTGTAATGAAAGATTCATAATCAGTACAACTTCTAGGAATGTTTCCCTTCAGTTTGATGTGTACCCCTCGCTTCCTTGCTTTAGGTGAATGTGTGACTTGTCTATATCTCACAACTCCTGAAAGCACCAACCAAGCAACCTAGCTCATTTTTTTTTTTTTTTTTGTAATTGTTTTTGTTTTCCCTGCACTCCTGTTTGCTCCCCTACTCTGGTGCGCTGGGCTGGAGAGACCTCAGAGCTCCATTCTGTGCTCGTCCTCAAAGCAAGGCCAGCCCTTCATGGTTTTTTCTCCTGGGCCTCACTCTCGTCCTTTTCCAGTTTGTTGCTTTTTATACAGAAAACACACACCTCCATCCACATTATTGTTCCATCTCTTCACTTCACTGTCAAATGCTGCTGCAGAATGGGAAAGAAGAGAAGACGGGAGAGGAGGAAACAGATATGTGCCAAGCATGTCTGCAGCAGCTCCTCGCCCTCTCCAAATCCAGGGTTACGACCCCTCCACTCGCTTCTTCCTCCCAAGACTCTCCTCTCTGTAGCCCCATCTCAGTCCTCTGATACCCCTGGGCAGAGAGAATTACTGGGGGCTACTTAGCTTTAATCGTTGGCATTTCTCCCGTAATTGTATCCACTCAGTTCCTAGCACAAGGTTTGAAGCTTGCAGGTGCTCAGTGCCTTCTTCTCATATGGACCAGCTCTTCCTCCTCTGAGACTGGAGGCAAAGAGGAGGAATTAAATACACGCACAGAACCGTTTTGAGCTGTATAAGAAGGAATCATTTCAATAAAGGGAGAGGCAAGACTCTTCTTTGAGGGTGAAAGAGAGGTTGGGAAATGAGAAGAGGATGTGGAACACTTGGGATGGGACATGGGGAAGAATTTCAACCAGAGATCATGAAAGGATTGACCATTCCTGCGGCAGGTAGGACTGCCATTCCTGTGGGTGGTGTCTCCCTCCTCAAGCTGGCCCCACTGACCTCACCAGCCTCTTGACAGTCTACCCTTCCCTCACTCTCCTTGTCTAGCCACACTGGGTTTCTCTGGGTCCTCAGATACATCAAGCTCTCTTTGACCTCCGGGCCTTCACAGATGCTTCCTCTGTGCCCAGCAAACTCTTATATCAGGTCCCAGCTTTGGTGTCATTTTTGCTAGGAGATTTCACTCACCTTAGGCCCTGGTTAGCAACTCTTGCCATTTGTACCTATAGCTCCCTAAACTTTCACATCACAATGAACATCACACTTGATCTTTATTATTTATGTAATTGTCTTTCTCCACTGCTAGACTGTGGGCCCCAGAAGGACAAGGATGCTGTTTCTTCTACATTAATTACTGCTGTGGCCCAAGGACCTAGCATATTTCCTGGCCATATTAGGCACTCAATAAGTGTTTGTTGAATGATAAATTCTGGTGTAATTTTAAAATATTCTTAAGGCAAAAGATAATAATCATAGATCTTTTCTTTTGCAATGAATCATACCTGCTTAAGCTGTTGCCTTCTTTCTACCATGTCACATAAGGCTAGGTGAGGGGATCAAGCCCTTTTATATATTTATGCATAGCACATTATGCTATGCATAAATACAGATACTTGCCTTGTGAAATAGAAAATGGGGATAGAAAATCCACTTAACTCAAACATGATATTTTTCTCTAATATAAAAGGATTTTTTTTCCTCCAAAATTACTTCAACCCCTGGCTTCACATTAGGTGCAGCTGTGTAGATGGAGCCAGCCACTCTTCTATTGTGCCTGTATAGATCTGGTGACCCAGAGGCAGCGGCTTCTATAACCCATTACCTATCTTCTGAGCTATCTAGTCTCTGGAACTCACTTTCTGTTATAGTAGACCCTCTGTGTTCTCTCTCTGACCTCTGCAATCTTACTGGGAAGAGGAGAAGGGGCAGAACTGAAAGTCTGTGTAAGTGGAGGGAAGAGAGGGACAGAGGCATTCTCCAAATAGAAGAGAGATCCTTTACTGTGACAAGTTGCACTGCGTAAAAGTGATTCATGTGTGCATGATAGCTTTCTTTCTTAGTCTCCTTCTGACACTTGAGAGTTTGCTTCATCATAGCTACTCATCTACCTTAGCCAAGAAATTACAAATGAAGCAGAGAGAAAACAGCGAGCGAGTGCGTTTCTGAGCTTGACAAGCAAAGTAAAGTTAAAACAACAGTGACTGGTGCTTGTTTTCAAAGCTGACGTTTGATGTTTATGGTGCTTTAGTTAATGAGATGTTTGAGCAGAGAAACAATGGTGTTCAAGTTAAGTTCAACTAAAGACTCAAAATACCTTTATACCTTTTGTTTCTATCTTGTCTTCCAGGAACAGACTAAGAGAAATCTGTTTTTAGTGGCAGTGTCTATGACAACAAACTCATTTCATTTTCTCACTTTCAGGCACAATGATAGACAACACGGAGGAGCTTTTGATATCTTTTCTGCATGCATAATTAAGCAGCTGGAGACTGCCTCCCACTCCCAAAATGATTTGAACCCGTACCAAGTTATCCTGGGATTTAAGGGCAAGGCTGTGGGTGGGGACTGAACACAGTTAATAACCAGAGACTCGGGCATCGTCACTAAGGAAGAATCATGTTGTCTTAATCTTGGATAATCAATTATCCTCCTTCATAAGGTGTAACTCTAGTCTTTGATGAGCGAAGCTATGGATTCAGGAGGATGAATTCCAAGAGAAGCAAGAGAGAGTGAGGCTCTAAATGCATAAATATGTTTTAGTACTCATCATATGCAGGGCATGGCCTGAGGCACCGGGAGGGAAGCAAAAGCATGAAAAAGGCAATTTCTGTTCTCCTTGCAGGCTTACACAGATAGCGTGGGTACCTGTGTAACTATAACTCAAGGCAGCGTCGTGGCTTTATTGATTGGCTTAAAGTCAATCTCAGTCTATGGACACCCAAACTCAGCAGAAGAATCTCAGGGGAAACCAATTTAGGGAAAAACCCATCTGGCAAGTCTTTGCCTGTTAGTGTTCAAGGCACGAGAGGTCAACTATTTCATAGCCCAAGAGCCTAAGTGTTTTCAGTGACACGCTGGTTATCATATAGCAGATTGTGTAGGTGACTTTTTTTTCCCCCTAACAAATTTGATTAATTAAAGTATTTTAGGATTCTAAGCTTCTTTTGCATGTTTTTGTTCTGAATTAATGATTTGGAAGATCCTAAATAATGGGATATTTTCCAGTACTTCCACCCATTGGTCTGTGTTGACTTTATCTCTTACCGCAATGACTTCTAAACTTGCATGGTCATTAGAACTGGGTGGATAGCTTTATAGCAATACAGATTTACCAACCCAGCCCGGGGCTACCCAGTTAGAATCTCTCAGACTTAAGCCCAGGTATATATATTTTTATAAAGCCTCTCAGATAATTCTGATAATTATCTTGTTGAAAGACTGTATTATACTATGTTACAGAGTCTCTTGAGCAGTATTTTAAAAAATGGGAATGCATTGAGATGAATGCTCCTTTTGATGTGGGTTAGATAGCCTTGGGTTTGAAGAGTAGATTCACTGCATTTCATCTGCAACATGACTTCAGGCAATTTTCTTGTAGCCTCATCTGTAAGATGGAGTTAATACTACTGCCTAACGAATAGGATTGCCGTGGAGATCACTGTTAGAAACAAACGCAGCACAATCACATCAGGGAATATGGTACTTAATAAAAGTTAGCTATTATCAATAGTGTTTGAATGCTTATATTCATGTTAAATATGTGTTAGTGAATATTCTAAATGTTTTTATTAAAAGTCAATCTCATAAATCTGGACTATTCAGAATTTTCTGTAATTTTTAAGGATAGGCATTATGTCATTCTTTATCATTTTTCCTTTTGTTGGCATTTGGGACAGTGCATGGCACATATTGACTGCTCAATAAAACAATCAGGTTGATCTGTTCAAAATCTCCACATCTCCACAAATATTCCTGACTATGTGAATACATATTGGGCAGAGATGAAAGTTAAAACATCTCAGAGGTTTGTTCACATCCTTCACGTATGGCCTCTGAAGGATACGTGGGTATACATCCAGTATACCCACTTGGCATTTCTGATTTTGTAAGGTGAGAACACTGGCCAACAGTAATCAGCTAGGAAAGTAAGGAAGCAGAACGCTATGATATTAGAGAAGTAATGAAGAGACAAACACTTAGGGAGCATTTGTTTCAGTGCAAGGTCACTGTTCATTAATACTCATACAGATAGCTTATTAACCACCCAGAAAATTCACTTCAAGTTTTCAAGCTACATAATACTCAAAATCATCACCTGAATATAGATTAGGAGATGCAGGCGTGCAGCACAGAGAGCTAAAGCAGTGCTGTAAACCATAAGCTTCATTGACTCTAAAAGTGGAGATTATCCCATGTACGACTTATCCCACCCTTTGCACCCCGCCACAAACCCCGGTACATGATACGTCTCTTTTCAGTCAATTTTTGAAAGCTTTTAAGAGGGATTCAGCACTCTGAAAGACAGCACTCTATACCAGAGGATGCAGGATGAAGAACATCACCCAATGCAATGGAAACTTTGCCCTGGGTACCCACTGAACAGTGATGGTGCGTGTTGGCCAGCCTTGCAGGTCTGCTCCTTTAGGCATCTTTTGATCCCCTATTGAGCTTAGTGTGGCATGTCCTTGCACATTGTAGCATTATATTGAATGAATGAATGAAATCATTCATTCCAGTGTGATATTTTTTTAATTTAAGCTACCTGCTTCTCATGCCAGGTTCATTATCTAATGGGGTGGGGTGGGGGTAGAAATTTACTCATTACAGTTCAGATGTGCAAGATAAAAATAGTAACTGTCTTATAATCAACCTTGCCTTACCTAGAAGCCCCTTTCCTAATGATGGCCACAGAAACTTCAGTTTGCCAGGTACATGGAGGTCAGTATCTGCTGGCACAAAAGAGGATTTATATTGTGGTAAACACTTAGTCCAAAGTTCAAGCTTCCTGTCTGTTTCTCTCAACACAGAGGGCCTCTCTTGCCTCTGTTCTTCGCAAGATGCCATATGGATACAAGCAGATGCTTAAGTGTCCACATGCGAGCAGGGCAGGGACCTTTGTTTTACTTACCGTCCTCTGGGATTTTGTCTGCATTCTCTGAAATGTGTCATTCCATCAGGTCACTAAGCAAGTAAATGGGTGTCCCCCGATGTGTGGCTGGTCCTGTCTTGTGCTTTGGGTGTTATGCTGGCAGCCACTGCTCAAGTCAGGGGTGGTCATGTCTGGTCGTGAGTTTCCACACCGTGGGCTCGGTCCTGACCCAGGCCTCTACTAGTCTATCACTTCGCTCAGCACTCATATATGCCCCACTGGACCATATGGGGGCTTCTGGATCCTGGACTGTGGAAAATCAGGAGTATTAGCTTCATCCATTCTCCTAGACAGCTCCCCCAACAAATTCCACTTCTACTCCCATCTCCCATCTACTCTGGCACCATGAGCAGTTCAGGGCTTCTCTAAGAGGCTTGCAAATTTCCAGAGAAGTGAGGAGCAGCGCTTGTAAAGGGTGTCTCCACTGCACCTCCATAGAAGTTCAACTCTGCTGTTAGGGATGGTGGAAATTTAAAGATCTTCCTGAGTCTTCTCTCCTTTCTTGTTTTTTTCTTCTTTCTTTTCTCTCTCTTCCTCTTTCTCCCCTTCTCTCTTCCCCAACTCAGCTCTTTCTCATGACTCTTGATGCACTCTCTACTTCCTTTCAGCCTGACAAGAGTCACTCCTACATCCTATCTTCCTTCTTCCCTCAGAGGTCTTCATCTTTCCTGCCTCTGGCTGCTGGAATGGTGAAAGGGCGGTGTGGAGAATCTGGATTACTGTATTGGTTTGCCAGGGCTGCCATAACAAAGTACCACAAACTACGTGGCTTAAACAACTGAAATTTATCTCATAGTTCTAGAGGCTAGAAGTCTACAATCAGGGCTGGTCCCTTTTGAAAGTTGTGTGGGAAAATCTGTTCCAGGCCTCTCTCCTTGGCTTGTAGAGGTTGTCTTCTCCCTATCTCTTCACAGCATCTTCCCTCTGTACATGTCTGTGTCCAAATTCCCTTTTCTTATAAAGACTCCAGTCATGTTGGATAGGGCCCACCCTAGTGACCTCTTTTTAACTTGATTACCTCTATACCGACCCTATCTCCAAATAAAGTCACATTCTGAGGTACTAGGGGTTAGGATATCAACACATGAATTTTGTGGTGAGGACACCATTAAACCCAAAATAATTACCAAAGAGAGAAAATACGTTGGTAAGCATTTCAAAATATTCCCTTTATCCCACTGCATTATATCTCCGTGCTAGGATGGAGTGAGCAGGCTGTCAGTACTTTGTGGATGACAGTCTTTGATAGCTTTAAATGAAATTGGAAACTGCCTTATCATTTTCTTACACTGTCACTAAGAAGACGTTTTAAGGTAATAACGCTATTAGCGAAGGTTTGTTCTGGAGTCTAACTGGACATGGCAGATCATGGATCATATGAGGTTCCTGAGATTTCAGAGGGTGAGAAAAGGGAGCCAAGAGATGAAGCTGATGCTACATCTTTTCCCAGGAAGTGCTTGGCATCACAGGAAACCCTGGTCATCTTGGTATGAGACTAGATATATTAAGGAGACAGTTTTGACAGCATTCGTAGGTCCAATTAAATATCAAAGCTGAGAGAGAAGGGATAGTCAGTGATGGTTCTTACAATTTTGATTTGAGTTATCAGAATGAAGCAGGAGTGGTGGCGGAGGAAGGGGAGTTGATTAAGCCATTTTTGGGGTGTATTGGATTGGAAATGCCTGAGGGACATTCAAGAAAAGATGTCCTGTAGGATAATCCATGGCTCTGTGCTTTATACATAGCACGTTTAGTGCTCAACCAACAATGAAAGGAAGCTTATGATCCCCATGTTACAGATGAGGAACTGAAATTCATGGGGTCTAACTAGCTTATTCAAGGTCACTGTGAGACCTATTTGATTACAAACCCAAGGATCCACAGCAGTTCCAGTTACTTTCTAACAGATCCAAGACAAAAGCAGCCCGGGGACCACCGCTCTTCACTCTGGACACACATTCTCTGCTTTGGCTTGCTTCCTCCCAGATCTGGAAACTCTACACATCACGCCCTTAACATGAACTCTGACAGCGTTAATGATTGAAGTAACCTGGGAGCCTGGAATTGCTACTTGTTAGTAACATGTTAGGAAATGCACTTACCATTTAATACAATCTTAACTATATTCTAAATGGTTGCAATATCAAGGTTGGAATTCACCAGAATCTTGGAGAAGAACGCTCTACTCCAAGGGTTTATAATTCGGCTGGGTCTCCTAAATTTCTTTTAAAGTTAAAAAATTTGTAAATATTTTCTCCTTGGGAGATAATCTACTTTGTATCACAAGTTATAGAAAGGTAAAGAGAAACCTAGTGGCTTCTACCTCAAACACAGTTTCAAGCTCAAACAAAAAATTTTGTGGGCCATTAGTTCCTAGTGGCAATTAGTGCCTTAGCTATTTTTCGTAAGTGTATAAATATACTAAACTGGCAAGATACTGAGATTTAAACAACAGCATGGTTATCTCTAGTCTGCATGCAGAAGAGCTGTCTATAATGAAAGACCTGATACATGGATTCTAAGGGAATGCTGAGAGTCACTGGGTGTTTGTTGATGGAACCCAAGCTTATTATCCTCTGGAGATGGGATACAAAATGTAGTCAATGAGTTGATTCTAGTTTTTGGCTGGGGCACTAATTTAGGAGAGTGGTACCAAGATGTGGACGCTTGTTTCGAACAACAAATCTGAAAGAAAGAAGGATTCACATCAGACCGTTATAATGCTTTCTATTTGAGGAATTGAGGCGGCGAAATGCCTTCTCTGCAGACACAGATGTAGGTGGGTGAAGGCAAAAGGCAGAAAAATGAGAAGAGATGGAATGACATCATATCTGCAGTTCTAAGTGAGCAAAACCACAAATGGAGGTTACTCGCTTCTAATACGAGTTAGAGTTGACTATTTATTTTTTAGTAATAGGTACTATGATGTATTTTTAAAGAATCCAGACTCTGTTTTCATCATAAAAATTCCACCAATTACTATTTCTGTGACCTTGGGCATATTTCTTAATTTTTTAGGCCCGAATTATCTCAACTTTTAAAATGGAAATAATATGTATACCTACATCAGAGTGTTGTGAACATTAAATGCGATTATGTTTGTAAGGGGCTTGGCGTTAACATCTCATACATGACACACACTCAGCTCACACAAGCACTAACTATTATTCTTATTATTTGGGCAAATCTAGTAAAGTGCAGCTGATAATTCATTCCAAGTCATCTTGCCTTCTACTGGAAAATCACTGGTTGCCCCTGGTGTCTGGCACATCCAAGAGTCCTACTTCATGAACATTCTTCTTCACTCAGCCATTGTATATCACAGACTTGAAAGTTAAGAGTAAATATTAAATGTTATCACCACACACATAGACACAAATGGTAATTATGTGAATGGATGGAGGTGTTAACTAACCTTATTGTGGCAATCGTTTTGCAATATATATGTGTATCAATTCATAACACTCTACACCTTAAACTTCCATATGTTTTATGCCAATAATATTTCCATAAAGCTGGGGGGGGTGGGGCTGGGAATGACAAAACCAGAATGATTAAGAGTGATTGCCTGGCTTGCATCTCAGCTGCATCACTTACTGCCTGTGTCTCTTTGAGTGAGTGGCTTAACCTCTCTAAACTTAATTACCTCATCTATGAAATGGGGATAATGATAATATTGGTCTCATAGGATTGTTGTAAGAATGAAATAATATGTGTAAATTATTTAGCTGACATATGCTGAGTGTTAAATAAAGGGTAGCTGTTGTTCTATATATTTCACTATATTGATACAAAATAGAAGAGAGCACACACTCCTTGAGACAAACATAAATGAAAAATTATGTCACAAATCTTCATAGACAGTAAATGCTCCCATAGCAGGTGGTGAACGTTCCAGCAAGGCAAAGTTGTGTAGTGTGCCAAATAAGTGAGTGAGCTATGAGGTAAGTGATAGGATGTCGAGAAACAGAGAGGAGGATGAAGGAGATATATCTGTTGGGGGTTGACACCAAGAAAAGAGAGGCAGAGGTGCTGGAAAATGTGTGGCCACTTATACTACAATATGTATTTTCAAACTCTATTTCCTTAGCATGCAATAAGCTGGACCATAGATTTAAGCCATCAAAATCAACTTCTGCCTATCTTTGTAAAATTCCCCTCCTTTCAAATTAAGACCAAATTAAATCCACAAATACAATTTTCGCAACTTACAAGTTTTTGTCCCAATTTTTAAAAAACTTGGGGGCTGGCTCCCACTGTTCTGTTAACAAATGCTAGCATGTAATGGAACCAAACAGTGCTTAGCAAACGAATTTTCAACAGAAAATTCTGCAAAATGTGGCAGACACCATTGGTTGGCAGGCACAATTGCCCGTCTTTTTTATTGTCTTCCATTAAAGACAGTGGAATGTTAAAAGTTCATAACAACCTCTCTTGACAAAGTCGTATAAGTAGAACTGTATTGAGAATTTTCTGAGAAAGTGTTTGCTTTCTTGATGGAGACAGGGCTGGTGAAACACTGTCTCCTCTTCCTACTGTCTTCAATGGGGACATAAAGTATTGCCTGGAGCCAGAGCTGTAATCCTGAGATTAAGAAGGAAGGCCCAAGAGAGCTACAGAGATACTGGCCCTGGCATCCAGCTCCACTAAAACAATGCCATCAGCACAGAGTTAGAGCAAAAAAAATCTCTCTTGTTTCTCATGTTCCATAGCAGTTGACGTGTAAAGTTCAAAGCAGATAACTTTTTATGCCACCTAAGAGTTTTCAGTTATGTGCTAAACAGTAAGTCAGGGACTTTGAGTCTTTTATCCAAATTATCTATGTGACCTTGGCCACATTGCTTAACTTCTATTATCTCATTTATAAGAAGACTATTATACCGACCTATCTTATAGGGATCTCACGAGCTCGAGTAAATAAGTCCAAAGTGCTTCATAAATGCTTAATGATGATAATGATCAGGCAAGCAGAACCACTTCTCTAGGATGCAGAAATGAGCTCCCCTGAAGAAGGTCTCAACAAAACAGAGAGGAAATAGTATGTCTTACAAGGAGAGAATACGCATCTTTCTAAGGAAAAGTGATCGTTTAAACCCTGAGTATCTAATTGAAAACTAAATGGAGAAGATGAGGGTGTCGTGATTGGGTTTATTCAGAATGCAATTGAAGACTCATCTGTTGAAGATGAGCCTCATTATATTCTCTCTTCAAATTGTACAGCACAGGAAGTCATGACCAGGGAATGTTAGCTTATTCATCTCTACACAACAGCTCACCTTTCAGCCTCCTTCTTAAAATTTTGCTTACATTTTTTTTTTCTGTGATAGAGAAAAAGAATTGAGATGTGAGTAGCTAAAGATAGGGCAATGCATAAAAAAACTATAATTTCAGAAAGCATTAAAATTATGCTCTAAATCAGCTTTAAAATGTAGTTAGGCCTGCTGAGAGCCTGTTTTGTTTTTGATGTGAATTCTTAGGCCTGGAACTATGGATTATCCAGCAGAGGCTCTGCCATGTAAATTCTCCAGAAAAGAGCCAACACCCCGTTCTCCTTCACTGGTGAGACTTGGATTAATTCGGGTAAAAAATGTCAAGTCCTCTAATGTCCTTTTGACTTATTTTCTTTTTCTTGTTGTTAGCAGCCTTCTTCTTCCCTTTGATATCCTCTTTAATATTTAAAATCTATACCTGAGTAGAGAAGCAAAGGTATATGTTCCTATGAACCCTGTGGGGACTGGAGTTGGCCACCCCAAGATATGTCTCTTTGGCATGAGGATTATTTGAGGCTGATTGCTTTTGATAAACTGGGACAAGGAAGGAGGCTCTGAGGAGTGGAATTTACTTACCCTTTGTTAGGAGACATTTACATTTGTAAGGTAAATCTCTATCTGTAAAGGTGCCTCCCTCTCTGTACCAGGAAGAAGAAAAGGAATGACCTTCTCTTTAGAAACTCTTAATCAATGCCAAAGGCAAGGACTTAAATCTGCATTTTGTTTACTGTACTTGTGTGGTAATCTCCCATGATCGACTCCTGATCCCAAGGTTGGCATTTCTTTAAGGATTAAGCATCTTTCCTTAGGCTAGGAACTGATTGCTGTGCTCACCTGTGACCACCCAGCTCAAGACAATAGACTTGACTCCTGCTGTATCCATCAAGTGCCGTGCTGACAGGGCAATCTTGTGACTATTGTGGGAGGGGCATTTCAATCATATGTGAAACAGCCTGTTTGGGGGTATATAACCACTCTGTGCACCCCACTTCTGCGGTACCCTTTCTTCCTTCAGGAAGAAAGGCCCCAGGCCATGGTCCTCATAAAGCTTTGTTTAACTTTCTCTTGCTATTCTGTCTCATGTGAATTTAATTTGTTCTCTGGCCAGACGAACCCACATTAGGTAGAGGAAAAGTCTTCCTCCCTACAACCCTCAGAATTGTTCTGTCCATATTACGTGCGTTGCAATGTCTTTTTGGGCTGGATAGTTCAGTTGAATAGATATGTGCTTAATGAAGCTGAGTATATGGTTTCGATCCTAGTTAATGAACTAGCTAGATTTTCACAAAGAAAAATTCCACTCGTTAGGCAAAAGCTACAGTTTCAATTTGTTAATATGTTCTGTTGATTCCCAAGTGTGAGCGAGGGTGCTTCCATTGCTGAGATGACAACTCAAGGCAACAAATTCTACTGAAGGAAGGAAAGGATTAGCATCTACAGCATCATAGTGGATTAAAAAAGAATGAGTGAGAAAGTGAACAAAACTGTAATACATGCTTTAATAAGTCTTATTAAGCTTCAGTTTGGATTTTCTCTTCATTCCTGACTTGCTAGGCAACCTGAATTGATCTAGGCTAGTAATTTCTCTGGGACTCAGTGTATCTATACCCCTGAAGAGGAAAGTGCCTTGTGATGAGTTCATGTTTGGAAAGCAATTGCCTCCTTTGGTGGTGCTCTCCCTACCCCCACTGCCATCCTCGCCTTCCTTTTTTTTAGCGCAGGCATCGTTTTAAGGAATCTGCTAGCCCAATAGTAGGCATTCCATTCATTTCAACTGGCTTATCTTATCACTACTTTTCTCCTTTCTGTCTAGATACAGAAAAGTCTCTTTTCTTTTAATTGACAATTTATGAGTGTCCACTGATTCTCAGTGACTAGTACCTTTCTGGCCCATCAGGGTAGATCAGCCAAGAATGGATGCAGGGACTCTTTTCACAGTCTCAGACATACCTTCAGCAGACTTACTTAGTAGGTAAGTACATTATAAGGAATTGTTCTCCAGTATCAAATGTCAAACTTTCACTCACTTCTACTTTTTCAGTGCCAACATTAAAAATTGTTAAAATTTTATATTAAAAGTTGTTTTATTATTTATTTCTTTTTAAACCACAGCTAGTTCTTTAGCTCCCTGAAGTGCCTTTGACTGTCCAGAGTATTTCCCTTTTTCTTCTAACATTCATTATCCCTTTGGCTAGTTTGTTATATGTAATTGGGAGCCAGTGTTTAAAAATATGCAGCATATCATGTTATATTTTCACTAAAATAACTTTCTTGTTTATATGATTTCTGAAAAATATAAAGGTAAGGCACATCATCATGTTTCATATTAATAATTCAGCGCTTCATAAAGTAATGGTGTACTTTCATAAACTCTTTAAACTTACTCCTTAATGAGTTTCTTATTTTAATGGATCTGATTTTTCTAATACATTATGCGTCTTGAATGACATATTTAATACTTATCCTTTAAAAAGTTATCGGCAAGATCGTAAGTGTAAGTATTAAAGGTCTTTCCTCACCTATGAGAAAAAAATAAAAGGGTGGGGGAAGAACTGCATCAATTATCATGAAAAGAGATAATGTCCTTTTGCGAGAAACACTTAAAAGATAATGAACATGAAAAATTAATTAGATTTCAAGTTGGAAGTATCTTTCTCTACTTGATGAATTTGATAGTGCTGCTATTGCTACCTTAATGTATAAAAGGAAAAATGTCAAAATTAATAAGATTGTCAAGAATAAAGGGAGTGGAATGGTTATCTTTGAGGGGGCTGAATACTCACTAGAAATAATAGCTAATTGGTATAAAGCTAACTTCAGAAAAGAATCAGACAACATTGTTTTAGACATCTTTGACTGGCATGGTTTCTAAAAATACTCTAGTTTGCAGAGATTTAAATGCATTATAATGGAAATTGGATGTCTCTGGACTGAGAAATTAGTATTTGTGTCTGGCTTGTAACTTATAAACACAGTGCTGAAAGATTTTTATTTCTTGAGAGGAAATGAGCCAGACATTTAGGATTCTCATGCCTTTCATATTCCAATTTGTTCTTTCAAAAAATTAAAAAAAATTTTTTTTGGAGTTCAAAAAAGATTTTCCAGGGGCAGATGTGTGAAGAGAACTAAATGAGAGTTTTTATTTTAACCTCCCACGTTCCTCTCCTCAGTGATTATTTGAAAACCGTTTATCTCTGTGGTGATAAATAAAATCTGGAAACCTGTCATCTTGCAGCTTAATTAAAAAGTTTAAGAAAAATATTTGGAAGAGCCTGGACCAAATGCCCTCTTGAGGCACCTTCCCGTTTTCTGATGATTTTTCTGCTATAAATACTTACATTTCAGAATTAGTATCCAAATGATTGAAATAATTTTGCTGGCTTTCAATAGCCTTATACACTGATACAGAGTTGTAATCTCTTATTGAGTGTCAAAAACACAATGGATGGTGTATTGTTGATGTTTCCCAGACTGTGCCCTGGACAAAGGAGTTTAATTAATCTATATAAAATGAGTCTCTATCAATGGTAATTTTCAAAAGCTATGAAACCGTGTTTAGAGAATACGGTTTTGTCTAGATCCAACTGACTGACTTACAATCAAGTGAAATATCTGGTTGAGTAGCAAGGATAAGAATATTAGAGGCCAATATCGTTCTGAATTTAGAGAAAACATATTCTCTTGAATAATCTGAAACATCATAAACCAGGCTATGTCTAAAAATCAAACAAAACAAGTTTCGAAATGAATTCAATTCAGAAGATCCATGTGGCCTCCAATGCCATTACCACCAGTCAGTGAAATCCATCCTCAAGTGTTGTCAGTCATCATGGTGGCAGCCACATTTATTCTTATACTATTGCCAGACTAATGGGAATCTGTGACTTCTGTGCTGGGTAGTTTTACCTGGATTTTATTTATGTTTTAGACTAGTTCAATTCTAGTTTTAAATTATTGGCTTATTATTTATTTTTTAACTGAAAGAATGCATGCCTACATTAATGATACTAAAAGAATAGGATGCTCTACGAAGAGACTCAGAGTAACATGGCTTAAAGAACACAACATTTGTTCTTTTCTCATGTAACACAACCAGGGTGAGCATTTCTGGCTGTTGAGTGCCTCTGTTCCACACACTTTTTCAGACATGTGGCCTGACCCGTCTGCATCTACAATGCATGCTTTCTAAAGCTCGCTTTGGTTACAAGGCAGGAAGGAGAAAGAAAGAAGTCAAAGATCACACCAGGTGCAAGTTGAAAAATACTTCTGCTCATATTCTATTGAAGAGAACTTAGTAACTCTGTCACATGTAGCTGCAAGAGAGGTTGGAAATATGGGTTAGCCAGGGGTGCAGACAGCAAGTAAGAAAAGATTTTGGTGGGCAGCTAGGAATCACACATTGCTTATCAAAAAACACAACTGAGTAGTGTACAAAGAAGAAAGAAAGAATCATCCTAAATTCTACCACCTAAAAATAACTTGGTGAATATCATTTTGTACATCTTTTTCTGGACATATACAGCGTGGATGGACAAATGGTTGAATGGATAAGTAAAAAATAATTTTGAAATAATGCAATCATTCTCCATAAAAATGCTACATTTGATTTTATTTAAATTAAATTTCATTTAAATTTTAGAAGAAAAAGAGGCTGACGTGAAGCTTAGGAATTACCAACGTTTCTTAATCAATAAGAGATAGTAAGTCTTATGTTGTTCCACTAATGACATAAAAAGTTGTACAAGATGGCAGTCATAATTTTTTTGAATTACATATTTCAACTTTAAACAGTATTTGTCAGGCAACCTGGAAGGAAAGATGGGGTAATAAGGACTCTTCTACTTCGTTTTTCCTTCCCTCTCTCTATCTCTTGACTTTTGTTTCAAATTATCTTTCTTTGTCAGCATTGTAGCATTACGTCTTGTTCTGCAAACATAATTCTCTCTGTTAATCACTACGAGTTCTCTATTTAAATGGAAGCAATGCTCAGCACTGGTTCTTTTACCATGACTTTTCTATTACTGAGTTTGCTTTTTAATTTATCACTTGGTTGGTTGGATTTCATTGTCATGTAGTTTTAAAATTTTTATTTACTTTATTTTTTAGCAAAGGGATTATCAGTTCTTCATTCGCAGAGTTCTTTCGTATTTGAGAATGCCACCTATTGACTTTCTACTTGAACACTTGGCTGGGTGTCTTATTCTTGGTTACACATGCTACTCCTTAATATGTTGTAGACATTGTTGTGTCAACTTTTGGAATTAAATATTGCTGTGAAAAAGCAAGGCCAGCCTGACTTTGCCCACCGTGGGTAACTTTTTCTACCTACATGCTTGAAGGATTTTTTTCTTCATCTTTGAAGCTGGGTAACTTACTTTAGCTGTGCCTTGATATTGATGATAATAATTGTCAATTATTATGTGTAGGCCCTATTCTAAACATTTCATGTATATTAACATATTACTTATATATTACAGCAGAGATGAATAACTGTGTATCCTGCAAAGCTTAACATATTTACTATTAGACCCTTTACGGAAAAGGTTGAAGATCCCTATTCTAAGTGATTGATTTGATTTTTAATCCTGTGCATTTTCTTTTTTTCTGTTTTTACCTTATTTATTATAGTCCTTTTCATTACATTTTGTTGTTGCTATTTATCACTTTAGTTTGGGCTCTTGTTTTACAGATGTTGTATTCTTACTACTTCTTTGTGTGTGTGTGTGAGGAAGATTGGCCCTGAGCTAACATCTGTGCCAATCTTCCTCTATTTTATATAGGATGCCTCCACAGCAGCTTCATGAATGGTGTGCATGTCTGTGCCAGGGATATGAACCTGCAAATCCCGCGTGGTAGAAGCGGAGCGCCATGAATCTAACCACTGTGCCATGGGCAGGCCCCGTTATTATGTTTTTAGTAATGCATTTTATTAACTGCTCTTGTTTTTAGTGCTACTTTTTTTCTTCCAGACTGCCAGTCCCCGTTCTTACTTTGTCTTTGCCTTCTGTGGGCTCTTCTCTTTCTGTCTTTCCTTTTGACTGGAGCACTTTTGCATCGTTGCCATGCTGTTTCTTTCCGCCCTACCCATGTTTGACCTGGCGGCTCCACCCAGATCTTTTCTTTATTCATGATCTCCTCCCCAGAACAGTCAGCCTTCCTTCTCTTAGCTACCGTTTAATGCCTGAGTATTGCTTTCTACCCATTCCTGAGGGCATAGGGGTGGAACAGGTGGAGAACGCTTGTAAGACTCAATGAAGCCCTGAATGTGCTCTGCAGGTTTTTTTTTAGATTTCATTAAATGTTCTGTACAAAGGCCCTCTCTGTCCAAAGCAGGGCACATCCCATCCTGTGAACTTCAGAGTGTTACCTCCTACTCGGCCCAACTGTTCTGGATAATACTCCCTAACTTTGCTGAGTCCTATCGTGGGACATAGCATCTTCCCCGGATGCCTACTTTCCACCAGGAAGCCTCTCCTCATCCTGGAGGACATTAGCAGGACTCTTCCAATTTGTTGCCAACCTACCTTTCTTCAGAACTGCGTGGAGGTATGAGTGAGATTGAGTCCATTATCTAATTTCTCAGGTAAAGCCCCATAAACAATGCTTTGATGATCAAGCAGTGCTCTGAAATCTAATCATGAATTTTCATTACAACCGCAAGCAAGCGGCTCTGACCCACAATTTTGAATTCTCTCTTTGGTTTGCAAACAATTTTCTCTAGAGTGCATTGCTTTCTACTTCATAGAGATCTTGGATATAAACATGGATCTAAGAAAAATGAAGCAAAACAAAAGACCCTCTTTGAAATGCATGTCTTGTGTCGCATTTAAGACAGTCGCTTACCCTATTTCAACCCTGCAGATCCAGGAGGAAATGAAGGAATGGCCACCTATCAAAAAATAGCAAACACTGAAAAGTTTTGACAAGTGGACTATAATTACCTCAGCTGCTCACTCCATTTTTAAAAATCGCTGTTAAGTAGCGATTAGGAAATACCTATTTTAAGAGTTACAGCCTTTATGGGGCGGCTCTTTCTCTTCCTCTGTCTCATTCCAGGCAGAAGATATTGGGTAAAACAAATTCCGTTGTCATCTCTCCCACGTTGGAACTAACAGTTGTACTATCTATTAGTGTCAACCAAAACCTAGATTGAACTAATCATGACCTTTACCTTGCTCATTCCAAAACTCCTTATAGCCAACTGTTTCCCAGGAATTGCTGGGAAGAGCGGGAGTGCTACTGTAAACAAAACCAGTTTGGGGTACCTTTTACAGATGAATATTTGGGTCCTCTGACTAGGTATTTGGCGATGGTCATTGTCATCTCCTCAAGTGCACTGCTTGGCTCAGTAGTCCTGGTGTTCACTTCTGCCAGCTTGGCCCAGAGCCAGCCTCAAAATCCAGGGAGCTGCCACCAGTGCCTCAGTGTCAGCACAGGAGCTGAAACTGATCTGCCATCCTTGGTAAGTGTAAATGACTAATTTTAAAAATTAGAATGGATGAAATTAACATTAGAGCCCCTTTCCTCTCTTAATTCTGAAAGCGTTGTAGACTCTTGGACTGTCAGGTGTTCCTCATTATGAGAACAAACTTTGATTGCATCAGAGAAATACAGGGGTAACCGTGAATATTCAGTTAGGCATTCACTCTCTCCGCAAATATGCTTTGCATGTCTGCGAAGTGCTGAGCAGTGTGATTGCCGTGGGGAAGTTACAGTCTGTCTTTGAAGGTTCTCAGTCTAACAAGGGAGATGAATGCGCACACGAGAATGTTGTCAGAGCCCCAGCTGAGGCTGGATGGATTAGGGGAGCCACTGATTGTACCTCAGAGAATTGGGAGTAAGGAGTCGCACAGTTCCTGGTTCTCCTGAACTGATATTATTTTTGATATGTGATTTAAAGATAACTTTAATATCTGTTATCTTCTCTTTTTAATACTACTAATTAAAATTCATCAAAAGTAATAGCAAGAGAGCAGTTGGAGATAAATGTCTTTTGGGACTTGCCGTGGCTATAAAGCCTCTCTTAGAACCCTCCAGAGAACCTGCCTCATCTACATACAGCTGCCTTCCCACAAACGCACAGACCTCTCTCTCTCTTCTCAATTCTGTGCATTTTTCATGTCTGCTTTCTTGTTCTTCCTCAGTGGAAGTAAGTAGAGACTTCATCAGACTAGCTCAGGGGCTTTCAAAATGTTTTTGACCACAACCCATAATAAGAAACAAATTTAAAATTTTACCACCCAGTATATATATGTAATTAAAATAAAAATTTCATGAAGTAACAATTGTCCTATGTGCAATGCATTTTAATAATTTTCATTTTTAAAAAGTTATTGGTCATGACCAAAACATTGATTTTTATAACATACTGTTGGTTAATTCAAATTTTGAATAGCACTAGTCTAGACTATGTGGAAAGTAAATTCAGTGGAGAATATAAATCACAAGATACCTTTTAAACCAAATAGAATTAATTTGGGAACTATCAGTCTACTTCTCAGGAATTGTTGTGCTTCTCCTGAACAATGACATCATGAATTAGGTGATGTTTTTCATTGTGTTGATGCCAAGCTCAGTGCCAGATTTAGACTCCGTGGCACACATTTTGTGTGATAATTTCACCTCTGACTTCGTTTTCTTTTTCTTCTTTTTTTCCTGGCATTCTGAAGTTGTTTTGTAAAAATCCTGTGGTGTTACTTGTATTTTGTAAGATGCATTTACAGCTTTTGGATGAAGATGCAAATAAATAAATAAAATCAATATTTCTGGGGCCGGCCCCATGGCCAAGTAGTTGAGTTTGTGCACTCTGCTTCAGTGGCCCAGGGTTTTACCGGTTCACGTCCTGGATGTGGATGTGGCACTGCTCATCGGGCCATGCTGAGGCAGTGCCCCATGAAGCAGAGCCAGAAGGACCTATAACTAGAATATACAACTACGTACTAGGGGGTTTGGGGGAGAAGAAGAAGGGGAAAAAAAGGAAGATTGACAATAGATGTTAGCTCAGGTGACAATCTTTAAAAGAAAAAATCAATATTTCTATTGCTGCTTTCAGTGCAGACAAGTGAGTCCTAAAAGTCTCTGAATTCTGTATTGTGCTTTGAATTGCTTTGTCTGAATTATGCGGAATGCTCCTTGCTTTTAATGTGTTTGTACCATCATTCCATTGTCACTAGTTCAATTCACGCACTTGAACTTCTTTAGTTACAGTGCAACAGAAATTCAGGAAGATGGCATGAAATCCACACCTGTCTCCCTAGCTAACACTGTGGAGAGGTAGCTCCATATTTCAACATGTTCCTTGGAACACTGTGTTCCAATTACCTTCCTATTGTAATTCACAGGTCGTTATGGTAGTGATTTTGACAAGAACAAAAATCTCTAGTGAAACTTTGATGCATTTATACATTTTTAAAAAACCCTAAGCATGCTAATTACTTCAACGATGACACGTCAAGTGTAGCCCTGAAAAGGGAGTTTGGCACTTTGGAACATGGGTGGCTCTGTGACTACCCAATGGAAGGGCAGATATCTGCTTACACACAATTACCTATGGTAATTGTGTCCCTTGTGAAAACAGGCTTTATGCAGCCTAGTAGAATAATTAGTGAAGCCAGAGAAAGCATGTTAATATCAAGGTACTGGCTTAGAATAATTCACAGGCAGAAACAAGCACCAGCCTGTCTGGGAGTCTTTGGGGCTTCTGTCTTTCATCCTTGTTGGTTGCCAAACATGCCACAGATATTTTCCAAATGAACAGGTGCCTAAAACCAAAACATTGTATAGGCTATGTTTGGTTTTATCTTGCACAATTCTCATCATATTTGTGGACACCTGTACTGGCTTCAAATTTTTAAGCAGACTTTATAAATT
Organism: Equus quagga; assembly: GCF_021613505.1. NCBI lineage: Eukaryota > Metazoa > Chordata > Mammalia > Perissodactyla > Equidae > Equus > Equus quagga. Next base: position 52,626,330 of record NC_060272.1, on the reverse strand, counting down.
TTAAAGCATGAGTACTGACAAACAATTCAACAATAAACACTGCCTTTTGATGCCCATCATTGTGTTGATTGATTGCTTAAGAATTTTTCAAAAAATGCACATGTAAATATTTCACAGATTTCCCAGCAGATTATTGACTCCTGGACCAAATTAGGCAAATGTGATGTGTTATTAAACATCAAAGGAAACTTGGGAAATTTATCTGTGTGTTCTCTGAGCTTATGCCACTGTTACTACCGTTATTATCATGAGCTCTTCTTTCAAAAAGAAAGGAGAAAAATCTAAGCAACAGTAACAAAGGGATGAGGATTTATTTCTCTGCATTCTCTTTCTACTCCTCTGTCAAAAGCCTCCTAGTTCTCTGTGGAGGTTTGCTAATCTTGTTCATTTCCTCTGCTTCTTCTTATGCCTAGAAAGAAGTTACGAGAAAAAACTTAACAAATATTTATTGACTACCTCCTGTGTGCTAGCCACTCTACTAACCCTTGGGAAAGAATGATGAACAAGCCAACACTAACATGTTCTTGGAGCTTATGTTTGCAAGGGGATGGCCATTAAATAGAGACTTACAAAGGGGATTTGTACTGCGAAAATTTGTTGTCTGGACTTTATTCTTATCAACCCCAAGACACTGAAATGCTACAGTTTTCTGTTTTCTAAGTTGATGTTTTCCAGGAGGTTCGATTTCTGATGAGTGGCATTTCGGTTTCATGGCTTAAAGAAATGTTTTAAACAGATGTTTGAATAGTTTCCTGAAGAATCTGCCAGGAGGCCCCTCTAATATATGTCCCATAGATTTTTATATTTTCCTTCTAAATTCCTTAGGAACCTTAGTCAGATCTTTTCTTTTGATATCTATAAAGAAAATGAGGCTTGGTTAATTAGAATTCCACATAAACCCCCCACAGCGACCACAATGACAGTATTGCCTGCTTTTTGTTTCAGCCCAGCGGCTGATGGTCAAACCAAGTTTCTCCTGCAAAGTTTCTCATATGTCCTGGTTGGCTGGGTACCTTTGCAAATTTTTTTTTTTCCTGGAGAATACGATGCTGTAGGAATAGGAATAGACGTTAATATACCTGAGAAGTGTCTTTCCGGACTATTGCAAATAAAGGGGAAAAAAGGAGCATACGTGTTTTTACAGAAGAATCATTTTCCTTTTAGCTAAGGATACACAATGAGATGATTTAATTTTAATGAGTTTTAAACTGTCATTGTCCTTTCTTATTCTTATATTTTCCAAATCAGCATCCCGTTGTCTGTACATAAACCTGGAATGTTTTTAATATATTTTTAGAGCCTTATTTTTCAGAGACGTTCTTTTGTTTTGCAAACACCCCTTTCTCCTCTTTTTACCTATCTAGTTACTTTTCAAGAGTCTCAAAGCAGCTGTGGGTTCAACCACCTACAATTTTTAATCAAAAAGCTCAGAGTCTCAAAATAATATTTCATTCGTAGGCTGAGTTTATGCTGCAGTTTTATGAATTACAGTATATTTGGTATATTAAAAACAGTTTCTTATACACACAGATACTTAAAAAATATGTGATACTAGGGCCAGCCCAGTGGTTTAGTGGTTAAGTTCGGGCACTCTGCTTCTGCGGCCCAGGGTTTGCGGGTTTGCAGGTTTGAATCCCAGGCACAGACCCAACACCACTCATCAAGCCGTGCTGTGGCGGCATCCCACGTAAAAGAGAGGAAGATCGACACAGATCTTAGCTCAGTGACGATCTTCCTCAAGCAAAAAGAGGAAGATTGGCAACAGATGTTAGCTCAGGAACAGTCTTGTGCACAAAATATTAAAAAAAATCAGTGATACTAAATATTAATTAGCAGAATTTAAAACTCTTAATATTTTAATCTGATGTTTATTTATTTTTCGTGTCCTGAGTGATGAAAATAGGAAGAAAGCTGCAATGCCATGGTTTCCTCTTTGCTTTTATTACGCTTCTTTTTACCCACAGATCTTATAAAATGTGTTTTTTTATATAGTGTGTATATGTGTATGTCCGTAGTAACTATAAACACCTCTCTCACACGTACACATATATTTACACAAAGTTCCCTCTCTTTTATTATGTTTATTAAGAAGAATTAGTAATAATATTATAACAACAAAGCAGTTCAATCATGGGAAATCTCGGATACTTCTAAAATTGAAGAGGTAAGGAAAATATTTTTTTGCCTGTCTCTTTTGTTTATTGAAAAAGTGATTAACAGCACTGATGGTATTAAATAAGGGGTAAAATGTCAATATTTTGTCTGAAGAACAGTTGATTTAGAGGCAGATGGCAACAGAGGTTTATTATAGAAATCAGAACAGTCCAAATCAAGCCTTTTATTTACAGACATTTAAGACTGTGTTCATGATTTGCAGAAACAAGTGTAAAGGAATGAAAAGCAACAGATGGGTGCAGAAGGTCAAACTCTTACATATTGATTGATGTTAGGTTTATTTTTGATTTTGCCATAGATATACTTAAAATGGAGAATAACTTATGAAAAAGTGGGAGGAGAAGGGAGTACGGAACAATGCACTAAGAATATGAGCTGTCAGTTCTAATCTTAACTTTGTTTTCCAACAATTTTGCAGACCTAAGCCCTTTGGCCTTTCTCCTCGGTAACTTGAGAACAATTGAGCCCAAAAACAGTTTTCTTGAGGTTATTTTATACACACTTCCCTTACCCAGGGTCCCCCTGACTGTAGTTTCCTTCTTGGACAGAGCATGGAAGGGCCCTTGTGGGTAGCATGGTGGAGGCAAGTCCATTTGTATTTCCCTCTCCCTTCTAGGTCCACCAAGATTTGGTATGTGTGATCCTGGTTTTGAGAAGTAAGACTTATTTTGTCTGTAAAGCAAAAAGACTTTTCTAATGTGTAGAACATGTGTATACTTTTCTAAAGTGTAGACACTTTCTAATGTGTACAGTGATACTTGGGTTTTCCATAGCGGGCTTTAGATTTCTCAGCTGAAGTTAAACATTGCCAGGCTAAGTGTCTACTGTACCAAGCAAGACAGCCTTGTCCCGTTTCTTTGGACCACAATACTAGTGAAGGCTCTAAACCCCTGAAGTTTGAGGTCAGGTTCGGCATTGGTCTGGAAGAACATGCTTGCCTAGGAAAACTTGAGTAGAGAGACTTGGCTGGCCTGTCAATCAAGAGAGCCCTTAGAAGGTGTGTGTATGTGTGAGTGTGTGTGTGTGTGTTTGAGAGAGAGAGAGAGAGAAGGAAGGAGAGGAGGGGATTTTTTTGGTTCTGGTCCCATTTGAGAGAGAAACTCTGAATTTTTTTGAAAGCTATGGTTTTTAGATTTACCATCAGAGACCACCTGAAACTAATAAAAATGTTTGAGATGGAAGAGGTATGCAAGAAATAAATGGATGAATACGGGACTAAAAGAATAAAGACATGAAAAAGCTGGAAGTACTCCACTTTATACATAAAACCATCTCTGACCGCATGGATATTTCCCAGAAGCTAGTCGAACAACTCAAAGGTTATGTTAAGTAGGTATGGAGGTATGACTTTAAAGCAATTTCACTACCAGAACTTAAATAAAACAAAATATGGTGACTTTGTTGGAGAAGGTCATCAATGGCACTGAGGGGGCCAGAAAACTTTTGACGTTTACCATGTACTAGAGTACATTCAACCCCAGTGTCAACCAGAGTCATCACCTTTTGTTTATTTCTAGGCAACCAGTGAATAGTGAGCTCAACATGAGGCCTCCCATCACCTCCAATGGCTCTCACCTGGAAGCAATTTTGGCCTGCATCATATACCTGGGGCACGAGAGGCACCCACCCTGAATAGGACTGTATATCTGAGGTTTCTCCTGGAGCAGGTGGAGCATCAGGGATGGTAGGAGCAGATGGAATCCCTGGGAGAGTGAGGAGAGCAAAGAGGAGGATGTTGTGGTGATTTACAGTGAAACAACAAAATGCCCCAGGACATCTAACCTCTAATACGGAGGAAAGCAAAAGCCTAGCAACAACCACCCCAGTTAGCGAGACAGCCCCCAATTTAGGAGACATTCAAGATGAGACAATATACTCCCACTGAACTTATTGATATAGCTGCCAAGTTCCAGCAAAAGGCCAGAGAAATTATCCAGGCATGGTTAGTGCCACTACTGGGTGGTGGGTGGGAGGATGTGGATGGTACTTCTCTGACCAGGCAAGAGGCAGAGAAAATGAGCAATATCACCATATACCCTGCCCTTCTGCAGCACCTACATGATGCTCAGGGAGTTCGAGGTACTTGTTTACTTATAGATGGAATTATTCCATCCTGCAGAGGCTTGGCCCAATGAGGGTGATCTCCCTGGGCATGTGGGACTCTAGAAATCTATAGACGAGGTACAGTAAATTCTTAGTGAGCTGGGAATGAGAAAGGCCATCTACAACCCTGTCTTTGAAGTCCCTGATGAGGCCTCATTCACTGCAAGAATGAAAGCCAAGATGTTCCAGTCCGCCCCCAGCACCTGGTATGGGACGCTGTGGGAAAGAAAGACTTCAGACAGAGAGGGAGCTTGAGAAGACAAAAGGCTGTAATGAGCCCGGTAAAAGTAACCCAGAAGCAAATGTGGTTTGTCCTTCTTGCTGCTGGGACCCAACCTGAGAAGATACTCTGGCAACCCAATGCTGTGTTGGTTGGCCTGTTGAAATCCTTAAAACCTGAACAACAGTTCAGACCTGCCCCACCTTCCTCCTGCCATCCCTGATTCTCCTCCTGCTCCAGCAGAGGCCTCAGGGATACACTCCTATTTGGGGTGGGCACCTCCTGTGCCCTAGGTATAAGATCAGGCCAAAATTGCCTCCAGGTGAGGGCTATTGGAGGTGGTCAGAGGCCTCATTTTGAGCTCACTCTTCACTGGCCCCCCCAGAAATAAACAAAAGGTGATGGCTCTGGTTGACACTGGGGTCGAATGTACTCTTGTACATGGTAACCCTCAGAAGTTTTCTGGCCCCCTAAGTGCCACTGATGGTTGCAGAGGGCAAATGGTTATGGTCAGGAAGGTCCCTTTGACACTGCAAATTGGGCATTCTCCCTCATGAGAATACTAGGTCTTTCTCTCTCAAATACCAGAGAACATATTGGGTATTGATATCTTATAAGGCTATCTGCAAACGTCTATTGGTGAATTCTGCCTTCAGGTTAGAGTAATCACACCAGTGCTGAAGGCAAACGCCAACTGGGAACAAGTAAGTCTGCTACCCCCATACAGAGTGGTAACTGTCAAACAATGTAATTTGCCCAGGGAGCTTAAGGAAGTAGGAGAAACTATCTCAGAACAGCACCAAGTGGTTTTGCATGCCCTGCCCATAGTGCTTTCAACAGCCAGTATCACTAGTACAAAAGCCAGATGGCTCGTTGTGGATGACCATGGACTACTGAGAACTGAACTAGGTAGTGCCCTCCATCCATGCTGTTGTGCCCAACATTGCCACCAATTTAAATACCTTGACCATGGCTCTAGGAGCATACCATGTTGTAGTAGACTTAGCAAATGGTTTTTCCAGTATACCCTTGGTCGCTGACTTACGAGATCAATTTGCCTTCATGTGGGAGGGGCAACAATGGACCTTTCAAGTGCTTCTTCAAGGCTACCTGCACAGCTCCAAAATATGTCATGGGATGGTAGCCTGAGATATCTCCCTTTTCTTCTTCCCTACATCAGTAAAATGGGCCCATTACATTGATGATATAATGTTAACAGTGATGACTGGGGATCAGAGCAGAATACTGCCTTTGAGAACCACCCCCGCAAAAAAAAACCCAGAGAAGCAGATTAAAGTTCCGGGCATCTCCCAAGCAGGGCTACCATTTGAATTAGATGTCTCTGTGACTCTAGAAGGTATGGATTGGGCACTGTGGCAGAGACAACAGAAGGAGAGGGTATCCTTAGGATTTTGGTCCCAGCTCTGGAAGGGGGTAGAAAACCTATAAACCCCCACAGAGCAATAGTTCCCAGCAGTGTACACAGCACTCCCCAAGAAAGAGCCTGTCATGAAGGAACAGCATATCATGGCAAGAACTTGCCTTCCTATCAAGGGGTAAATTGAGACTATGTGCCATCGACCCACCTCTGCCATGGCTCAACTCCCACTTTGACTAAATGGCATGCCTATTTGCAGCAGAGGCTCACCCTGTCCACCAGCCCACTCTCTCTAGAAATGCGGATACTATTAGGCCCTGTAGAGTATGTAGATCCTCCAAATGCCCCCACCCCTATTCCTGTGGCAGCCCTGGCAGTCTATAAAGAGGAAGTGGGGGAAATTCTTGCTGATGCCTGGTATGGAGATGGGTCTAATAGTGGCAATCTGTCCACATGAACTGCAGTCGCTATTCAGCCCAACCCTGACACCATCTGAATGGAAATAGAAATGTAGCAGCCAGTGGGCTGAACTCAAAACAATTTCAATGGTGATCACTCATGTACCCTGGCAATTAGTCCTTTGGACTGACAGTTGGGCTGTTCTAAAGGTATTAACCCTATGGCTTGGACAATGGGAAGCTGAGGGGTAGATGATCATGAATAAGCCCTGGTGGGGTCAGAATATGTGGAAAGACATTTGGGTTTGCCTGCAAGAGCCTGAGGCAGTCCTATCTGTCTCCTATATCCTGGCTCATAGGCACTGACACCCCTGGCAATCGGGAAACTGATGCCATAGCTCAGGTACAAGCCCTTGTAGCTGATGGTTCAGTAGATACGGTAGATTGGGTGCCTAGAGAGTGACCACTGTAGCACCGGGTGGGATGGCATATTGCCAACGATGCCGGATTGCCCTTGAAATACAGTGACTTGGTTAATGTAGTAACAGCACGTCCTGTGTGTTCTAAACAATGCCCAAGGAAACGGCCAAGAGAATCTTGGGCCATCCACTGAAGTTCTCAACCAGTGAGGGATTGGCAAATTGATTAAATTGGCCCCCTCCCTCCTAGTCAGTGTTCTACATATGCCTTGGTTTGTGTGGACACTGCATCTGGCCTAACCAATCCTTTCCCCTGTTGCCACACAAACCAGGCTGCCACCATTAGGGAATTAGAGAAGCTGAGTACTGTATATGGATATCCTCATCAAATAGATAGTGATCAGGGGTCACATTTCAAAGGCAATGATGTGCAAGACTGGGTAAAAGAAAATGTCATTGAATGGAGCTCTCATCTCCCCTATAACCTGCAAGCAGCAGGGTTGGTAAAAAGGAAAATAAACTATTAAAGCAGCAGATTAAATTACTAATAGGTAAAACCACCTTGGCCCAGTGGACTAAAGTACTGCTCCAGTATTGTCTCTAATGCATTTGAATGATCAACCAGTAGGGCCTATCAGCCCATGAGCCAGGCTAGGGACCCCTGCTGAGACATCCAATACCATAAATCTATGAAAATCGTGGAAAACAGCCATGGCCCCACCTCTCACTGTGGATCAACATGCTATGCTGCTGAGAACACCAAGTCCCATCATGCCTGGCAGAGGTGTTTTTTGCAGAATTGCAGTGGATTGTCCCACTGGGTTGGGTGCGTTACTTCTCATTTCTGGGCGGGGGGGAACTACTCAATCTCATTGTCCACATGCAAGCCAGATCTGTTGAAACACACTATACTTGGAATGGAAGACACAGCATTGAAAGAGGGGAGAAGGTGGGGGTTCTGGTCTGACATATCCCGCCCCTACTCCATCTTCTTATGCCTGACAGTGATGCCACCTCTGGCCAACATATGTGGTACGAAACCACGTCAAATTCCTAAAGCTGCAGTTACATTAATACGCAAGGATCAGGGCACAGGTGTAATTCTTATAGAAGGGGAAGAACTTACCATACAAGTTCCTGCTAAATATCTGTCTTTTTCACCTTAGACTGTTGCTGCTCTTGTGGTGGCCAGTCAAGAGAGGGGCACCTGATGAAAATACTTTTCGACAGTGGGCCCACTCATATGCCCAGCAAAGGAATCAATCCAACTATTGGGTCTGCAGACAATCCCTCTGTAGCTCATCAGGATTGCCGTAGTGGATGTCACCACTCCAGAGAGAGGATTGAAAGGCCCTAAAGCAGTACATTAAGGAAGAACATGCTAGACCTAGTACTGTTAATTCATTTGGTATTACCAATACCGATCCAAAAACCTTGCCTGTCACACACAGTATCAATAACCCTGGGCATGGGTATTCTTTTTCTGTCAATCAAATTATACAGGCAGCACATCAAACCGCTGACCAGAAGGATCCTAAAAATACCACCATCAGAGCCATGGGTGGCTACCCTTAGATTTGGGATGGGTTGATGTAGCTTCTCCGGGTTATGGACATTTGAGTACCCAGCACCCCTATGATGGGAACAGAAAAATCACTCTAAACAGAACCAAACTAATTGCATCAGGGACATGGGATGGATATCACTGGAACTATGTAGTCATTCTGTTACATTAAAGGATAGTGACTAGTTTGGCACTGACTGGTTGCGCCATCCAGGTATTTATTGGGTAGCTCTGAATGGGACCCAGTGGTTGTGTGGCAGAAATCTTTGGCCATGGCTTCTACCTGGGTGGTTGGGCCACTGCACCCTGTGTTTTCCCTGGGCGTGGGGGAGAATCCATCCTATGGTGACAAAAATTGCCAACCTCCCTCTCCTCAAGACCAGGTGGGCACATTCTGTTTTCCACTGGTGTGATCATTTGGCCACTGTCTTTGTTCCCTCACTTGGCTTGGTGGATGTTATAGCACACGTAGAAGCCCTTACTACCTTCATCCAACAAGCCTTAAATGATAGCCAGTGAAGCCTGTCTTTACTGAACACTGAAATGTCTCTGATGAGAATAGCTGTGCTCCAAAATAGCATGGCCTTGGACATCATTACTGTCTCGGGAGAAGGCACTCGTGCCATTATCCAAACAGAATGTCATGTGTTCATAACGGATGAGTCTGCTAATGTATCATCTTTATTAAATCACATGAGGACATAAGTGAACACACTGAATGATTCAACCTCTAGTCTAGGGGCTTAATAAATCAGGGAGTCGCATCATGGGGCTCTTGGAGGAAAAAAAGGTTACTTATTTTGGGAAACATTATTCTACCTTGTTTTCTCTTGCATGTAGCTATACTGTCACTCTCATATCTGCCTCCAATGCAGCCAGATAGCCGCCAAACGAGCCACCTCTGTGCCGATGAAAGCCCTTGCTGACCGCTCAGGGTTCATTGTAGAAAAGGGGCCTGTAAGAACCAGCCACGAGGGCTGGAGTGTTGGAGGAGGTCATCAGGAGGATGTGACTGCCTGTTGACCTGAGCATTAGGCCCAGGCAATCAGAGGCTGCTCACCCCCTCCCCTGTCCTTGGAATGTACGTTCTGTCCAGTGTTCCCACAGTGCGAGCCATTTCAAGGACACAGCCTTGAGAGAGCAATGTGTTGTTGAGACCATCCGGACATGTATGTGACCGAACCCAGGTAAGGCCTCTACCTCAACTTTTAAGATTCTGGCAGACAGATGCAGAGATCTACTTTACTTTAGGCTGCCCAGGACAAGCCTTGTATGAAATACCCTTGCTTATGAAAACTACCACCTACCCATCTGGAGTGGTCTCCGTCTTTCTTCTTTGCCCTCTGTGTTTGGGGCCCGGTTTCAGATTTCACTGGGAACTCCTGAGGTTTGGAAACAACAGACTCCTTGAGGTGAAACTTATTCTCTGCTTGATACTGTTCCTATTTAGAATACTGGCTTTCTCCTTCTTGTGGAAAAATGGGAATTAAACAATACAAAATCTTTAAACTCTCCTTCCTATTAATGAGCAGACTCCTCATCAGGACAGACTTCAGTTCCCAAAAGAGAATGCAGAACAAAAATGCTGGCTGAATTTATTGTATGTAGATTAGAAAGTAGTCACCCAAGGGATATGCAGACTAACAGCCAAGTTGGCTTGTCTGCTCTCGTTCTCTCTGGTTTTGCACCTGCTCCTCCCTGAACAGGGACCCAGGGCCACGAGACAGAGTCTTCTGGGAGCAGAAGCAAAGTGAGAATCTGATGCTTGAAAGGATCAAATTCTTAATGAACCTTATCAAACTTATTTACAAGAAACATGAGCTGTGGTTCTTGGGGACTTGGTGAAGAGCCCTGACTTCGCTCAAGAATACTTTTGCTAAGAGAAGTAACTCATAGAAACCAGAGGAGATTTTCTATACAGAAAGTGTAATTTGGGGGAGGAGGTATGACCACATAAATGGACTCTTCAGGGCATAAATGGACTCTTCAGGGCATACCAGGTGTCAGAATTCCCAGGAGGTGTGGGAATACTGTGGTTTCCGCAGCTCTGCCTACTATGGCCTGGAAGTTATTTTTGTCCCTCTTTTGGATTTTCACGACAAATATTTCTAACTACAAGTATTTCTCTGATATCTAGTCCTCTCTGTCATTAGTAGTTATTCCTCCAAATCAAATGAACTCATCACTAAATAAATGTTCTTATTGGCCAAGTTCTGTGTCAGGTCTCACTGCTTTTAGGTTTATTGAGCACCTTACAACTGGTGTGGGCAAACTGAATGCCCTACCAAGCAATCCTCTGGCAAATATAATCGTTATAGCCCCGAGACTGTTTAATTCATTGTAACGGCACTGGGTTTTCCTCAGCCTGACTGACATTTTCTGTGAATTCTTGAGGTAATTAATTCAATCCTTTATTTGTTTTCCTTTTAACATTGAAAATATATAGATTAGTGAACTACAACAAAGGAGAGAGAATAGTACAATGATTATCAACATCTTTTGCCTGGATGAATCAATTGGTAATATTAATCAATTGTTAATGTGCTTTTGATTACCTTTCTCTCTATATAAATACGTATATTTTTTGATGAACTGCTTGAAAGTAAATTGCAGATATTATAACATTTCATTCATAAATATTTAGCATTGATCTCTTAAGAATAAAGATGTTTTGCTATTAAGAATAAAGCTGGTTTTGCCGACCACTACGTCATTACTGCACTCGAAGAATTTAATAAAAATCACATGATTCAATATATAGTTCTATTTCAAATTTCCCTACTTGCCCTAAAAATGTCATTCATAGTTTGTTTGTTTGTTTTTTAATTCCAGAATTCAGTCAAGTTTCAAGTTTTGCCTTTTGTCTTTTTTAATTTAGAAAAACTTCCTTCATCTTTTTATTTTGTTTATTTTCTATGTCAAAGACTTTCTTTTTGATAATCCAGGCTAGATATCTCGTAGAATGCTGTTGATTCTGGATTTGTCTGACTGTTTACTTATGATTAGAATTAAGTTAGGTCTTTGTTTGGAAGGAATATTGCAAAGATGACCGTGGTGAATTAACTTACTGTCCCCAAAAAAGTCACTTCACTTTCCTCCCCTTCCCACATTCCTTACTGAAGGAGCATATTGCCTACACAAGCCTTAGAGTTTGGCCATGAGATTTGCTAAGGCCAGTGGGGTGTTAGCAGCTATGTCATGAGCAATTGGGCTTGTCCCTTTGTGCTTCTGACATTGACCTGAGAACAACATTTCCTGGATTTCAGAAAAATTGAGTGATAAATAGATGTAACCTCAATTGAAACCACAGCCTGGCCAAGCCTTGACTAGATCAACAGAATCCCAGCCACTCTGCAGATGTGTAAGCAAAAACTTTATTTGTCGTCTGCCACTGAGATTCCATGGTTAAATGTTACACAAGAGAGCTAAATGAGATGGCAAACATGTCTACTTTTTTCTTCTAATTGCATAAAAAACACATAACGTGAGATCTCCCCTCTTAAATTTTTAAGTGTGTAGTACAGTATTGTTAACTATATTCATAATGTTGTACAACAGATATCTAGAACATTTTATCTTGTATAACTGAAACTCTATACCCGATGAACAGCAACTCCTCATTTCCCCCTTCCTCCTGCCCTTGGCAACCACCATTCTACTTTCTGCTTCTATGAGTTTGGCTACTTTAGATACCTCATATAGGTGGAATAATGCAGTATTTGTCTTTCAGTGACTGGTTCATCTCACTTAGAATGATTTTCTCAAGGTTCATCCATGTTGTAGCATATAAAAGGACTTCCTACTTTTTTAAGGCTGAATAATATTCCATTGTAAGTATATATCATATTTTATTTACCCATTTATCCATAGATGGACACTGGGTTGCTTCCACATCTTGACTATTGTGAATAATGCTGCAATGAACATGGAAGTACAAATATCTCTTCAAGATCCCATTTCCAATTCTTTTGAATAATTGCCCAGAAATGAGATCGCTGGATCATAGAGTAGTTGTGTTTTTAGTTATTTGAAGAAACTCTGTACTGTTTTTCATAGCAGCTGCACCATTTTATATTCCTACCAACAGTGCATAAGGGTTCCAGTATTTCCCTATCCTCACAAACACTTGTTATTTTCTGGGTTTTTTGTTTTTTGTGGTTTTTTGATAATGGTCATCCTAACAGGAATGAGGTGATAACTCGTTATTTAAGTTTTGATTTCCACTTCTCTGATGATTTGTAATATTGAGCATCTTTTCATATACCTGTTGTCCATTTGTAAGTCTTCTTTGGAGAAATCCCTATTCAAGTCCTTTGCCTATTTTTTAATGGTGTTATTTGGGTTTTTTTGCTGTTGAGTTGTAGAAGTTCTTTATATATTTTGAGTATTAACCCCTTATCAGATATGTGGTTCACAAATAAGTTCTCACATTTCATAGGTTGTCTTTTCCTTCTATTTATTGTTTCCTTTGCTGTGCAGAAGTTTTTAGTTTCACGTTGTACCATTTGTCCATTTTTACTTTTGTTGCCAGTGCTTTTGGTATTATATCCAAGAAATCATTGCCAAGATCAATGTTGTGAAGCATTTTCCCTGTGTTTTCTTGTAGGAGTTTTATTGTTTCAAGTCTTATGTATAAGTCTTTAATCCATTTCGAGTTGATTTTTGCATATGGTGTAAAATAAAGATCCAATTTAATAATTTTGCATGTAAATATTTGTTGAAGAAACTACCTTATGCCCATTGTGTAGTCTTGGCACCCTTGTCAAAGAACATCTGGCTGCATTTGCGTAGGTTTATTTGTGGGCTTTCTGTTCCATTCTGCTGGCTTATATGTCTACCTTTATGTCAATACCACACTCTTTTTATTACTGTAACTTTGTAATACGTTTAGAAGTCAGAAAATGTGAGGCCTCCAGCTTCCTTCTTTCTAAAAATTTTTTTGGCTAATAGAGGTCCCTTGTGGTTCCATATGAATTTGGGGATTGTTTTTTATATTTCTGCAAAAATTGTCATTGGATTTTGATAGGGATTGGTTGAATCTGTAGATTGCTTTGGATATTTGTTGTATGGACATTTTAACAGTATTTACTCCTCTCATCCATGAACATGGGATGTCTTTCCATTTATGCATATCTTCTTTAATTTCTTTCAGCAATGTTTTGTTGTTTTCAGTATATAAGGTTTACACCTTGGTTAAGTTTATTCCTGGGTGTTTTATTCTTTTTGATGTTATTGTAAATGGGATTCTTTTCTTAATTTTGTTTTTGGATTGTGCATTGTTAGTATGTAGAAATGCAACAGATTTTTGTATGTTAATTCTGTATCCTGCAACTTTGATGAATTTGTTTATTAGTTCTAACAGGTTTCTTTCTGTGTGTGAATTTTCAACATTTAAGATCATGTCATGTGCAAATAGAGATAATTTTACTTTTTCTTTTCTGATGTGGATGACTTTTATTTCTTTTTCTTGTCTAATCGCTCTAGAGAGGACTTCCTGTACTATGTTGAACAGAAGTGATCAGAGTAGACATCCTTGCCTTGTTCCTGATCTTAGAAGAAAAGCTTTCAGTTTTCCACAATTGAGTATGATGTTAGCTATGAGATTTTCATTTATGGCCTTTATTTTGATGAGATAATTTCCTTCTGTTTTTAGTTTGCTGAGTGTTTTTCTTATGAAATTGTGTTGAATTTTGTCAAATGCTTATTATGCATCTATTGAGATGATCATGTGATTGCAGACTTCATCCTAGTAATGTTATGTATCACATTGATTTTTGTATATTGAAGCATCCTTGCAAGCCCAGAATAGATTCCACTTGGTGGTGGTGTATGGTCCTTATAATATGCTGTTCAATTTGATTTACTAGTATTTTGCTGAGGATTTTTGCATCTATATTCATCAAGGATGTTGGTCTGTAGTTTTCTGGTAGTGTCTTTTTCTGGCTTTGATATCAAAGTAATGCTGTATTCACAAAACGAATTTGGAAGTGTTCCCTTATTCTTCAGTTTTGGGGAAGAGTTTGAGAAAGATTGATGATAATTCTTCAAATGTTTGATAGAATTCATCTATAAAGCGATCTGATCCTGAGCTTTTCTCTGTTGAGAGATTTTTGATTACTGATTCCATCTTACTGGTTATAGGTCTGTTTTATTTTCTATTTCTTCATGATTCAGTCTTGGTAGGTTGCATATTTCTAAGAGTGTATCCATTTTTTCTAGGTTATCCAGTTTGTTGGTATCTAATTGTTCATAGCAGTTTCTCATAATCTTTTTTATTTTGACAGCATCAATTGTCATCTCTTCTCCCGTTTCTCATTTCATTTATTTGAGTGTTCTCTTTTTGTTCTATTTAGCATAAAGATTTGTCAATTTGTTTGATCTTCTCCAAAAGCCAACTCTTACTTTCATTGATTTTTCTATTCTCTATTTTATTTATTTCTTCTCTAGTCTTTATTATTTTCTTCCTTCTAATGACTTTGGGCTTAGTTTGGTCTTCTGCTTATAGTTTTTTGAGGTGTAAAATTAGGTTGTTTATTTGAGATCATTCTTTTTTAATGTAGTTACTTACCACAATAAACTTCCCTCTTAGAACTGCTTTTACTACATACATCTCATAAGTTTTGGTATGTTCTCTTTTTGTTTTCATTTGTCTTAAGATATTTTCTAAGTCCCCTTTCTATTTCTTCTTTGACAAACTGCTTGCTTAAAAGTGTGTTGCTTAATTTCTATATGTTTGTGAATTTTCAGTTTTCCTCTTGTAATTGATTTCCAGTTTCATTCCTTTTTATTCCAAATATATTTCATAGTGTCTGGAGATTATGCTTGGTATGATTTCAATCCTTTAAAATATGTTAAGACTTATTTTATGACCTATCTTATGATCTATCCTGGAGAATGTTTGATGTGCACTTGAGAAGAATGGGTATTCTACTGCTATTGGATGGAATGTTCTGTATATCCATTTGGTCTATAGTGTTGTTTAAGTCCTCTGTTTTGTTATTGATCTTATGTCTGGATGTTCTATTTATTATTAAAAGTGGGGTGTTGAAATCTCCTACCGTTATTTTGTTGCTGTCTTTCTCTTTAGTTCTTTTAACGTTTGTCTCATATATTTGGGTGCTCTTATCTTGATTCCATATGTATTTATAGCTGCTATATCTCCCTGGTGAATTCACCCTTTTGTCATTATATAATGTCTTTCTTTGTCTCTTGTGACAGTTTTTGACTTAAAGTCTATTTTGTTGATATTCTCGTTTGTTACACGCATCATTTTCCTGAATTCACTGAGCATTTTTATGATGGGTATTTTGAATTATTTGTCAGGTAATCCGTATAACTCTCTTTCTTTCTTTTTTTTTTTTAAATATTGGCACCTGAGCTAACATCTGTTGCCAATCTTTTTTTTCCTTCTTCTTCTTCTTCTTCTTCTTCCTCTTCCTCTTCCTCTTCTTCTTCTTCTCCCCAAAGCCCCCCAGTACTTAGCTGTACATTCTAGTTGCAGCTCCTTCTGGCCCTGCTATGTGGGATGCCGTCTCAGCATGGCTTGATGAGCAGTGCTAAATCCATGCCCAGAATCCGAAATGGTGAAACCTGGGCTGCTGCAGCAGAGTGCACAAACTTCACTACTCAGCCACGGGGCTGCCCTGTATAACTCTCTTTGTGATCATTTTCTGCAGATTTGTTTTGTTCCTTTGACTGGGCTATGTTTTCCTCTTTCTCCATGTACCTTGTGCCTTTGTGTTGTGATCTATGCATTTGGAAAAACAGTCACTTCTCCTGGCCTTTACGGGCTGGCTTTGTATAGGGAAAGACCTTCACCAGTCAGCCTGGCTAGAGATTCTGAGGGCCCCTCAAACCTTTTCTGTGGATGTGTCCTCTCTGGACTTGTGCATGTAAGTCTCCAGTTGGAGAGGGTTTTGCCATTATCTTTTTTCCAGGAGTTTGTAGTTTCTTGCCTTCCTTGGTTCCTCTCTGTGGTACTGCAGACTTTCTGGAGTTGCTGTAAGCTGCACAGTTCTCTTTTGTTGTCAGTGGCCCCCAGGCATATAGAGTGCACTAGATCTTGTCAGTATTCTGAGACAGAATCAAGACCCATGGGCAGCCCCCCAAAATGCCAGAATGTTGGATGCCTGCTCCACTCTTTCCCTCCAAGCAGAAGCCAGAAGTTGGGAGTTTTCACCAACTTGTTCCACCTTGAGCTAGGGGGAGGGACTATACCAAGCGGGTGTGTGTTAGTCCAAACCATTGCCTTTGTTCTCAGTGGCACCCAACCTGAAACCCTTTACTGTCAGTGCTTAGATTTAAGACAGAAAGAAACCAGTCCCTTGCGAAGCCCCCTGGAAAGTCTGAACATCGGACATGCGTTTCAGTCTTTG
This sequence comes from Equus quagga, assembly GCF_021613505.1. NCBI lineage: Eukaryota > Metazoa > Chordata > Mammalia > Perissodactyla > Equidae > Equus > Equus quagga. Next base: position 52,609,698 of record NC_060272.1, on the reverse strand, counting down.
CTTTCTCTCCCTGAGGAGATGCTGGGAGCTGGAAGTTTTCTCTAATTGAGCTAACTGAGCTAGGGGAGAGACTACGGTAACTAAGTGCCATGGATGTTCCTACTGGCTTTGATGTGGCTGATTCATGCTTTCTTAGTATGTAGGAGCCTCTTAAGTGGTTTCTAGATTTCTCAAAAAGGGAACTGGTCCATGTATTGTTTAATCTGCTTCTGTCAGAGGAAGGAAGATCTGAATCTTTCTGTTCTGCCATCTTGCTAAGGTCACTCCTTTCTGATTACTATTTATATGACATGGTATCAGGCTTCTCACTATTGGTGGCACCAAGTTTAATCATTTGATACAGGTAATGATCAATAGATTTCTACATTATGAAGAGATATTTTCTATTTTATAAATGTTAAGTCATCTGTAGGGTGATATTTTGAGATTGTGTGAACATCCTCTTTCTTAAAAACCTTTCATTCAGTTGTGCTAGCATTTGTTGATGGTCCTTACCTGAACCAATTCTTATTTTAGGGCTCTGCTATGACCTGAATGTTTATATTCTACGTACATCATATGTTGAATCCCTAATTTCCAATGTGATGGTATTTGGAGACGGGACCTTTGCGAGATAATTAGGTCATAAGGGTGAGGCCCCCATGATGGGATTAATGGCCTTATAAAAGGAGGAAGAGTTCAAGCTGGCCTGGTGGCGTAGTGATTAAGTTTGCAAGCTCCACTTGGGTGGTCCGAGGTTCACAGGTTTGGATCCCTGGTGTGGACCTGGGCACTGCTCATCAAGCCATGCTGTGGTGGCATGCCATATACAAAATAGAGGAAGATGGGCACAGATGTTAGCTCAGAGCTAATCTTCCTCAGCAAAAAACAGGAATATTGGTAACAGAAGTTAACTCAGGGTCAATCTTCCTTGCAAAAAAAGAAAAAAAAGGGCCAGCTTCGTGGCGTGGAGGTTAAGTTCATGCTCTGCTTCAGCAGCCCAGGGTTCACAGGTTCATATCTCAAGTGTGGACCTCCCCCTGCTCATCAAGTCACACTGTGGTGGCATCCCACATAAAATAGAGGAACATTGGCACAGATGTTAGCTCAGCAGCAAACTTCCTCAAGCAAAAAGAGAAAGATTGGCAACAGATGTTGGCTCAGGGCCAATCTTCTTCACCAAGAAAAAAAGAGGAAGAGACAGGAGATCTCTCTCTGTGTGCATGTACCAAGGAAAGGCCACATCAGGACATGGTCAGAAGGAAGGCCCTCACCAAGGACCCAACCATGTGACATCCTGATTTTGGACTTCCAGAACCATGAGAAATAAGTGTCTGTTGTTTATGTCACCCAGTCTATGATATTTATTATAGCAGCCTGAAATCACTAAGATAGGCTCCGACTCTCCATCTTACAATGTCCTCTGTAGGTCTTAAAAATGATAATAAGGCTTATGTAATTTATCCCTCTGATTCCTCAAATAAGGAGAGATTAGATTTATGTATATGTTTATTCACTCTGGGGAAAAGAAACTACCTCTATCAGGAAGATGAAATGACCTCGAATATAATTAATTTTCCTGTGTTTTCCTGGGGTTGGGTCTCTGAGTCTTGATTCCTGGATGGAGAAGGGAGCTGTGGAGCTGTGGTAATGTTTTCAGAATGATTCCAGGATATTTTCACTCTAACCCTTAGCTGAGTTCACATATTGGTATGTTTAGTAAAAGGAGGGTTATTGCTTAAAGACAACTTAATAAGTTCAAAAATAGAGTATTGGTTAAATTATGATACATTCATAGGTAGGAATACTATGCAGCCATTAAAAGAAATTTTGTAAATAAACATTTAATAACATTGAAAGAAGCCTGTATTGTATTATATTAAACCAGTATATCCTTGAATAATATATATTATGTAAAATGTGTATGTGTCCAGTGAAGTTATATTATACAAGATTAAGTCATTTACATAAAATTATGCTTAGAAGTACTTTAATTCACCCATGAAGAATAATACACATGGTTTTACGTATACACAAACCACTTAGTAATTCTTATACATTCTGAAAAATTTGAGAATCATTGGATTAGACTAAAGGAAAGAATTAAAGGAAAGGTCTATATGTAGATGTTTGGGAATTGAAATAATCTTGTCTTTAAAATAACTATCAGATATCTAGAAGTGAATGGGAGATGGGTGAGGAGAGAATGATGAAGTGTGTCTGCTTATCATTAAGCAACATTCCCCTCTTTTTATTACTAAGCTTCTAAACATTAATTCAACTAAATAAAATGGTTTGCTGATGCGAGAATTTAATGAAGTAGTGAAGATTCATCTTGGGGAAGGCTGTAGATAGTTAGGTCCTAAAATCTGTGCACAAGTTAAATGCGTGAATGATTCAATTCACAGAATGCTGGTGTGTGTGTGTGTGTGTGTGTGTGTGTTAAACCCTGGGAAAATGTACTGAAATTACTAACAATGATTAATTATCTTTAGTCATCTTTGAGTCATTTTATATGCTTTGTATATTTTTAATAGTATTTTCTACATTGAACATTTATTACTATGTTGATTCTTTGTGTTTCATGTGTGTGTGTGTACATATATCTATATCTATCTCTATATATATATATTTAATAGACTTTATTTTTTGGAACAGTTTTAGGTTCACACCAAAAGTGCATGGAAGGTACAAGAGATTTCCCATATAACCCTGTGTGTCCATTCATGCGTAGTCTACCCCCTTATCAATATTCCTTAGCAGAGTGGTACATTTGTTACAATCGATGAACTTGTTTAAACATGTTATTATCACTCAAAGTTCATGGTTTGTTGTTAAACATTTTTTTTAAAAAACCCAATGACTACGATTTCTTTTTATTTTTTTTTCAAATCAAAGTTTCAGTCCTGAGTGAGTTTAGGCAGTCAATAGGCTTGAGACAAAAATAAATTTTCTCCTGTTGGCTCCCAAGAAGAAGATTTGTGGGTCATGTATTCACAGGCTGTGGGCAGGCTGCCTTGGGTAAAGGGCAGGACAACCCAGGTTGTGGCCACCCTGTGGGTCTTCAGTGATGGCTCTCCTCATCTGTGGCAGTACTTGAGGAAAACACCAAAGACGGTGGTGTTTTCTCCTCTCCAAGCTGACTGTAAATTAATGCTTTCGCTATAGCTGAATCAGGAGCTTCTGAGCTCAGATCTAGATTCCCCAAGGTATGTCAAATGCAATATAATTTATCAGGATTTCCAGAATTAACTTTCAACTGGTTGTTATTAAAATAAATACCTCAGTTTCTGGTCCAACTTGTGGGTTGTTTCTTCAAAGTAAAGATCCTGCTTCCTTTTCTACCCTGGCATTATAATTGCAATGATTTTCAACATACATTCAAAAGGTGCATATGGATATAAAATAATATAATGAAGTAATAAAACAATTTTGGGGGAAAATAACAGTATTGAGAATCCTTTCTGTAGATGGAAAATAAGCCATAATTTAAACTCAATGAGAAGATGGATTAGATTACAAATAATTGTTAGAAACAATAAATAACGTTGATTGGACGCCAATTATGCACCTGACGCTATGTTAGATGCTTTACGTCTCAAGTAATCCTTTCATTAATCCTGTGCAGTAGGGAACTTTTCTTATCCCCGTTTCACAGATGAGGAAGCTGGGGCTGAGAGAGTTTAGGTGACTTGGCCAAGGCTATTAAGCTGAGAAATCATAAGCTGAGAAATCATAAAGTTCATTCTCTTTCTGTTAGTTCTTGAGATAAACTCTTGCATTTTTAGAGAACAAGAAGGACTTGAGGAAATATCAGCATTTGGGGAATTATTTTAATGAAGAGGTGAAACAATGAAAGCCTCTTTGAATACACTAAATACAAAATGAAGAAAACGCCAAGATGGCAGCAAAGAAAGGGGTCAGAAAATGAACTGGAAGTGAGAACAGGATAAACAGAGGACAACAGCATGTTCTTGGGAATAGGACAGGACAGAGCATGAAGGGGAGTTCAAGAAATGCTTACAAAACAGAAGCGAGGGGCAGCCAGAGTGTTATTTAAGGAGGCCGATGATGGAGAGCAGGGAGAAGCTACATAAAATCTAAATTGGTGGTTACAAGAGAATTTATTGATGGAAGTAAAATCTTAAATTGCACGCTTAATGTCAATCTAGTTTACAGTTTTAGGTAATGTAAACTAAGGGTGACAAATTCGGAACAGATGGCAAGAAGCAAGTTTTACAGAGAGCAAATCGCAAACGCCTGTGGAACGGACACCCTGTAGGAACGGCGCTCAAATTCCCTTCCAGGGGACTTCACAGCCCTCATCAGTGATTTACATGTGCAGTCATGGTGGAAAGGACCCGCTAACAAAGTTTACTCCAGTCTCCAGCAAGGAGAGTCTGTTCACTCGTTTGGCGTGATTTGCTGATTGCGTTTTAGGGGAAGCGCAGGAGTCTCCTGATAGGAACATTGTGGCAATGACTTTGAAAAAACAGATGTACTGTGACAATCTAATGGCAAATTCCTTTCCTCAATTTTCTCTCCAAATGTTTGTGTCTGCTTTGGATAACCGTTCGGAAATGTTTAGGCAAGCGCTGTGTCGTGCACACAGTGTTGGGTAACCCACTGTTTGACTGAAATAGGAACTGGAGGGAGATCAGATTTGGAAGTTTTCTCCTCTCACCACAGTTCACATCAAAATTTTAAGGTAACCGTCTGCTTTATAAGACTGAAAGATTTTTTTGATGGTGGGATACAGCACGATGATGCTCGGATAGATGAAAGGCAGAAGACTGTGTAATTTATAGCTCCACAGGAGAGAAGGCCACCACACAGACATACAGGGGGTTTACCTGGGGACAGGGTAACAGCAAGTTGGAACTGTAGGAGGTGGCTGATGTGCGGCAAGTCAGGTGGGGATGGCTGTGTTTCCCGGGCTTCTTGAGGATTGGCTATTTTGAATATTCCTTGGAGTCTGGGACACATATGCTGTCCCTAGATGTTTGGTACAACTGGCCCTGGGGAGATTTGGGTCTTTGCCTAGTGGTCTTGGAGAGTGGGAGTCTGACAAGGGAAATGGTTGGGTGGAGCTTAGCAAATTGCTGAAAAACAAAAGGAAATTGAGAGCTGTTAGCCACGTCTTCAACACGGAGTCAAGATAGCATCTGTGAAACATTATATTGCACTGTTATGGCTATTGAAGTGTTGGCACTTGAACCTGCAGGAACTGCCATTTTTCTAAGCTCTTTCTGCCTTTGAATTCTACACATATGTGGGAGCATCGAGACCTTGGGTGCTAAAGGAGGTATTTACATTCTTTTCTCTTTTGGATTCCAAACTTTTTCCAACTGCTCCTTTTTTATCTGTAATACCTCATTCTTTCAGTCTACCAGGGCACACATTGGTTTTTGAATTGTTCGCCTATCCCTCTTTCTGTAGATGCTTGCCTCTTCTTCTTCAATGTGCCTATGCCTTTCCATTCCTATGGCTGCCATCTTAGCTCAGGCTTATATTCTTTCATAATTAGTTTAACAGCTCTTTAAGCCAGTTTCCTTCCTCCAATCCAGGAGTCAGCCAACTATGACCTACAGGACAAATCCAGGTCATTGCTTGTTTTGGAAAATAAAGTTTTATTGGAACATGGCCATACTCATTTATTTATGTATATCTAATGCTGATTTATGTTATAAGGGCAGAGTAGAGTAGTTGCAACAGACTCTATGGCCTGCAAAATCGAAAATATTTACTATCTTCCCTTTATGGAAAAAGTTTGTTAACTCCTGTGTCTAGTAGAAGATACTAAATATCCGTTCAAAATTCTGAGTATGTCTATCTAAGAGGCAAGGGGAGAAGAGGAAGAAACTGACATTTGTTGAGCATTCCATGCAAATTCTGAGCTGAGCACTTTGCATAAGTTAAGCCCAGGTCTATAAACTCAGCAGTGTAAGAAATGTAACTTCACTCATTTTTTTCTGAAACTTACTGTAATTTCTGTTATGAAATACCATCTTTTGGATGTCAGAAACTTAATCTCAGTTGATTCAGTCTTCTCCTCTCTTCCTTCCCTGGGATTTTATCTGTGCTCTAGGTGAGGGGAAGTGTTCAGTGCCAAGATGTTGGACAGGTTGTGCTGCATCTGGTCACTGTCCTCAACCTCACTCCTGCCAGGTAATTGTCACTCACTCATGAAGGTCTTGCTACAGTTGCTTCCTGATCCCATTCTGAAGGCCCCTTTGGATATGCCTCTCTTTGTATCTTCTCTGACGCTCTGGGATTTACAGAAAATGTAATGTATCTCTACCTGGTGCTGGGGTTGCAGAACGTTCAAGAGGTTGTGGGAGACTTCATCTGCTTCCATGTCACTGTAAGTACTTGCGATGCTTCTACTGCTTCTTGGCCACACTGAGTCACAGGAACTTAGTGAGGCTGTGTAAGGCCTTTTCTGCTCTGGACACACTTCTCAGCCATTTCTCCACAGGAGTCTTCTTGCTGCCTGAGAAAGGGGGCACAGGCCTCTGCTGGTCTCAAATCCCATAAGCCTGTTTTTCTCTCCATTCTTTCCAGAGCTCAGCCTTGGATGGGTCCCTGTAAAAGGCTCTACTTTCCAAGCACTGCTGCAGCTAGCCCATCTGTGTTCCCCTCTAGCTCTCCTCCATCATCCAACCTGGACATGTGTCTAATCAGGAGTTGAGGCCTTTGAGGTGGGGAAAAGGAAAGTTTGCTCCTACTTCTTTGTATGATGTCTTTCCATGCCTTGTAGAACTTTAGACTCCTAAAACTCAAAACCCAAGAGTAGACTCTTGTTTTGCTCTCTCATGTCTTCCTTGAGGCAATGAACACCTAGTTGATGAGAGTTTAAAGTAATACAGGGAAAATCCATGAGTTAATATCTCATAATCTCCTCCCTTTTTCCCCCACACCATACACACACATTCTCTCATTTGACTTTTAATGTATCACTGACAGATAGAGATTTCTGCTTCTGTTATATAGATGAGGAAATAGATTCAGATGAGTTAAGTGGTTGAGAAGAACATAAATTCAGGTCTGATGGTCCCATTGAGTGTTCTTCCCTTTGTGTGGAACTGTAGCATGAATGTTACACTGAAGTTCAACTCTAATATCTCTGTTCTACTCTCTACTCTGTTTAAAGTCTACTCTGTAGATTACTCATCTTACCGCTCCCTTTGGTTGTAATGATTTTATAGCTTATTGGACTCTATGTGTTATGAAATTGCAAGTTAAAAATGTAAACTAATCAACCATACATTTTCATTTGTTCATTTACTCATGGAACAAATATTCATTGACCCATTGAGTGCAAAGCAGTGTGTTAAGCACTGTGGCTCTAGGACGTGGATCATAACCATAGGGATGTATAATGCTGGAAGGAATTAAGACATTCAAATAGCCTTCACTTACACAAGATACACTGCTAATAGAGTTAAATCAACATGCAAGAATTTTTTTTTTTTTTTTTTTGGAGAAAGATTGGCCCTGAGCTAACACCTGTTGCGAATATTCCTCTTTTTGCTTGAGGAAGATGGTCTCTGAGCTAACATCTGTGCCAATCTTCCTCTACTTTATATATGGAGTGCCATGACAGCATGGTTTGATGAGCACTATGTAGGTCCACACCCGGGATCCGAACCCTTGAACCCTGGGCCACTGAACTAGAGCACGCAAACTTAACCACTACACCATAGGGCCAGCCCTCACAACATGCAAGAAATCTTCTGTGGTTCCACAGAAGAATATTTAACTTTTCCTGGGACAATCAGAGAAGGCTTTGTAGAAGAGGCAACTGAGTTGAGTCTTAAAAGATGTGTAGAAGTTCGAATGTGTGAGTAAAGTATGGAAGAGCTTTCCAGCTTCAAGATACTGCCTAAGCAGAGACACCAAGTAAAAGAAGAACATGGTCTATTCTTGGTATTTGGGTTGGCAAATAGATTGGTGTGTCAAATCACATAATGAACTGAGGGATGTAGTAGGATACAGGCCTCTAAATATAAATTGGGATGTGAACATGAAGAACTTTTAATGTTTCGCTAAGAAGTATGAGCATTATTCCTGGGTAATAGGAAATCACCGATTACTTGTAAAGAGAGGAGTGCCATTGTCCAAACTGAAATCAAATATTTGGTAATTTTGGCATGTGATTTGTAGGGAGAGAGAAGCAAGTGCAAATCTTTGGTTAAAATTCACCATTATAATTGCTTGTATAGTCAAGTTCATTGTCCACATTATTCATCTTCTCAGCTAACGTGGGCAAAAGAAAGCTGACTTGTGGTCGTGAGACTGTGATGAAGTAGAGATCTTGACTTTTGCCTGTTTAGATGTCCTCTGTAGACTCTGTGCTCATTAGTCCAGAGGTGTTAGTTCTTCAGTTCCTTTTATAAGTGTTTTGTTATTTTGTCATTGGATAATAATGGATGTGTCAGAGTAAATATGTCTCAACTGTCTGAGAAATGCTTTCCTGCCATAGAATATAGTCACATAATTTTTGAGATGATATATACTTTTCTTGTGAAGCCTAAGCTTGTTAGCAAGGTCTGGTCTTTGACTATTTTTTTTTTTTCTCAGGTAAAGGATGGAACACATCCTGTTAACTCCTAATTTGCTCTTCCAGGCAAGACTTTTCAAAACCTTCTGTCATGTTGAGTATACAGCTCAGGAATAGTCGAATAGTTACAAATGGTCAATTTGTTTCATTGTAGAAGTAATATAGGGAAAAAGAAGAGGAGATTAAGTGCAAAAATGATCAATTTCCACCTCTAAACTCAACATTTGAAGTCAGAAGGAGTATATTTCCTTATGCTCAACTGTGTAAGACATTTGGATTTACTTATTGATTCATTTGACTGACTGGTTTATCAAGAAAAACATTAGCCATATGCTGGATTGGAAGGTAAAGTGATGAGGGATTATAAAGCTCAAGCCAAGGGACAGACAATTGAACCTCAAAATCAAAGTTGAACTGTGTACGGCAGATGTAAGCTCATCAGCCAAATTTTTTCCCCAAATCTAATTGATATAAAGTTCAGTACTAGGTGCTATGGAGGATACAAAATATGTCAAACAAGGTATACACAATTGAAAGAAAAAACTGTCCAGTAAATGTTCATTAATCACATAAGTAGTAACCGACAGTAGACGTAATACTGTATTTAAGAGGTCAGAAAAGGAGAGCGTTTTATGGACTTGGTTGGTCAGGGAATGTCTGTGAAGGAGGTAGTAGGACTTGGCGAGTGTTGACATGACATCCACCACTTTGCTCCCAGGTCTTATCAATCATAAACAATTTCAACCCATTGAAACTTCTTTTTGGACAGTGATCCGAGGTAGTTAAAAATATAAGAAATATTTTGTTCTGTACTGAGTTCTACTCTGATTAGTTACTAAATGAAGACAATTTCCCATAAGTTCTTCTAGAGATGAGAAAATTAGTTATGGGTGAGCATAGTCCATTAATTATTTCATGTACCTGAGGACCTCCAGGGAATGTCATCGCTTCACAACGTAGTCCCAGAGTGTTAAATTTTGCATTTGATTCCCTGCATTTGCTGAAGATGAGCAGAATTGGATGACTCCCTGTTGACTAGGCATCTGAAGCAGCTACTATGCATTGTTTATTTCCCCAGAGAGCAAGAACTCTATAACATCCTTCTTTTAGTCAAATTATGCTTCTTTCTCCCCAAAGATTTTCACATGCAAGTAGAGTGGATAAACTGTAGGAGTTCGTAGTGACAGGCCTCTAGGAATAGAGAAATACCGCTTTATTGCTTTAAAGATTATTTTTAATTATGGGCTATTTTGAACATGCAGGAAAGCATAGAAAATAATGTAACAAAAAGACCATGCACTCTTGACCTTGATTTGATAGATGTTAACGTTTTGCCATATTCTTCTTGCTTCAGATCTCTCTCTCTCCCTCCTTTTAAAGAGAGAGAATGATTATCAATACAGCTAATGCTTCCCTCCTGCATCACTTCCTCCGTCCTGTCTCCAGAAGTGGTTGCTATTCTAAAGTTGGACTGTATCATTTCCATGAATACGTAAATTTTTAATGCCTGTGTTGATATCAAGAAACAGAATATACTGGCATTTATGTGTTTTATGATTTTACATAAATGATATCAGAGGGTATGTATCCCTGGACCTTTCTTTTTACACTCGGCAATTATGTTTTTGCGACTTAACCCTATTGATGCATGTAAATCTAGGATACTCATTTTAACTGTTGTATAGTATTTCATTGTCTGAGTCAGTCATGGTTTGTTTAGACTCTTTCCTTTTGTTTTCTATCACTAAGGCCGCTTTTGCACATGTGCATACTTCTTTGGGGAGAATACTTGAAAGTGGAATTGCTATGTCATGGCTTAGTGTAGGCTCTATTGCTGAAAGTCAGCAAATTTGTCATGTCTCTAAGACAGAAGTTTATGTCTTGCTCATGTAACAACCCAGAACAAGTGCTTATGTCGGTGGGTGGTTCTCCTCAGTGAAGGAACTCAGGGACTTAGGCTTCTTCCACTGGTGTCTCCAACTTCCCCTGGGCTCCTCATGGACTACGTGCAGCTGGGAAGAGTGGAAAGACCATGCAGGAGGCACATTCACCCGCCTAAAAGCTCTAGGTTGGAATTGGCACAAACCGCTTCTACTCTTCCCAGAGGGATCACTGATTCGTTGTTTACATATACTCCATGAGCGATATTCTTAGTGTGGAAATCACTCAGAGTAGGAGTTGTCTTTAGCCCTTTACCCTGGAAAACTTTCAGGTCTGCTTCCACACTCTGACCTGGATTATTATGGATGATAAAATTGCCCTAGATTTTCTCCTTGTGGGACAAGGTGGAGTCTGTGCAATAACAAATACATTCCACTCTACCTGGATTAATATCTCAGGCCAAATAGAGAGTCATACCAAAACATAAGGAGAAATGAACCTTGCTTCCTAAGGTAGGCCCTGATAGTTTGCGGTCCTTTTCAGTTGGTTGAGTCTGGACTGGAGGTAGCTGAAATCAATACGGCAGGTCATCCTCATCTTACCTTAATGAAATACCGCATGCGGCAAATTGACACATTTAGTCCTAGCCTCAGTTGGTATGATTTATCAGTGACTGACTGAGTGGTGTACTCAGAAAAATTTGCCAAAAGCCAAGGTCTTTTAGAAATAAGGAGTGGATATTGTTGGAAGTCAATTCTCTATGGGTCTCTGACATTTCTGCACAACTGCAAGCAGAGGCATTGATTACCTTTTTCTAGACCATCTTGACTATATTTTCCTCATGATCATGATTATCTACCTTGAGCAAAGAGCAGTCATGCTTATTGTCTGTTATAAAAGAATTAAATTTCCTAAGCTCAGGGTTCCTCTACCGTAACTCAACCCACAGCTTGTGCAGGTGTCATCTGGTGCAAGAAAATGCTGATACTCTGGCTACTGTCATTTCTGTGAGTAATGAAGTCCTTTGTCTCTGATCCAGGAGTCTAATATGTTCTGCTAGCATTCATGATACTGTGGCAGGCTAACTTATTTGCTTACAAGTAGGGTAAAAATTTCAGCTTCTTCAAAATTCTTACCAATGAGAAAATAAAGTTAACACAATTTGGGTGATCTTGGGCAAGGCACCTAACAACTGTGGTTCTGTTATTCTATATATTTTATAAGTAAAAGGATTTGAGTTAAACTAGATTACTGTTAAGACCCTTGAGAGTTCAAAGAGCTATGATTCTACGATTCTATGGGACAAAGTCCTAGTCCCTTGCTCAGCATAAGCCCACTGGAATGGGCATTCGAGATACCCTTGTTGATGCCAGTCAACATCTTTGGCTACTTCTCCACTTCATACTTTATTCTCCTCTGTCTTGATACCTTATGCCTTCATTTCTAAGGCAATAAGTAAATGGTTAATTCCTCAGAGGCAGTTTGAGAAACCATTATTTTAAAAAGGACAGTTCCATAGTTGAAGACATAAAAGGCACTTTAAATCTCTAATCTCTAATTTGGTGGTGATGTAAGGGAAGTCTGTGTTTTGTATGGCCTCTCTTTCAGCAGACAGCAAATCCATGCAGTTCTGCCCATCTTGGCTTGTCTGAGCAGCATCAAGGCAGTAGGAGTCTGCATTTTATTGTTCGCCAAATAGAGAGGTTAGGAAGCTAAGCAAAGGGCACTAACTCAAGAGACCTAAGTTTGGGTGCCCTTATTTGTTCTGAATATCAAATCAGTTGTCTTTCTTGTTGTTGAAGGTTTTGCACTGGCGAACTTGGTTGCTAGTGATATTTTTCCACGTGGGACTCTGTAAGGCTCGACTGAAGGGTGGAGGGCAGTGAGAGAGGCCCGAGAGAGCTGGGTTTCGCAGCGTCCTAAGGCATGACTGTGACTGAGCCGTTTGTTCTTTGCACCTCAAATTATTCTTTAACTCAAATTCTATTGTTCATATACGTGATGGGAGGTGAGGGTCAAATGTTGGTGCGAACTTGATTGACAGGACAGAGGCACAAGCCTGGAGAGGAGAGAGAAACACTGCAGGGAGAAGCCACTGCTCACGCAGAGGCAGTCCCAGTGCTCTGGAGCTTGCTTGCCTCGCTCACTTCTCTAATCAGTATATTCAAGCCCTAGACCTCAGGGCCTGCGAATCAACACACTTGCTTATTTACTGCTCCTGTGCTGGAACACTGAGCAGCACTGACTGTACAGCTACCTTTTCTATCTCTAAGGCCAGTGCTAGGAGGAAACTCTTGTCATTCCTGGTCCTGAAGTCTTTCACACCAGAGAATTACATGCATATTTTCTAACGTAAGATGCTGCACAATCCTCATAAACTCTGTGACTCTCTTAAATATTCTCAAAGTGCTGCTGCTACATTTGCACACACTACTTTTTCCCCTCTGAGGGGCATTTTCTTCTGTGTTTTTCAGGCCTGCAATTCCTAACTTAAAAAAAGACTAAGATCAATTATCAAGGGAACTTGCTTTTTTGTTATTAAGATCCTGAGCCACAAGAGGGTCTGATTAAATTAACCGCAAGTTTCAGAGCACAAGCAGTACCCTGTTTAATCTTCAATTTTCTTATTCATACAGGAGTGATAGCAACACTTTCTCGCTTCCTATTACATCAGGCTCCCTTTGCATGGGAGACACTTCCTGTTGCTAGCTCTGAAAAGACATGTGTCTCATAAATGGGAGTCAGAATAGATCAGTGTTATATATCTTCGAGGACATTTGTTACCTATAAAATAATGTATGAGAGAGAGGAGGAATATATTCTAGGTAGAAGCAAATATTTCATATTTTTACAATCACATTTTCTCAGAAATATAGCGTATCCAAATATTCAACACATGAAAAGGGAGCATTATGTCTGCTCCTTTTTTTATTCCCTCCTCACTTGACTGTGTTTTTCCTTACCTGTCTTATCTTTTCATTTTAGTTCTGTGCTTCACCTTGTCCTCCCCTCTTATCCCCTACTCTCTGAATTTATTAATCAGGTAATCCATCTTTACCATGTAGGCAGTGCCATCATCACAAATCCTGCAGTTTCTCAGACTGACTATAAAGTAAACCTTTTTGAGAAACCTCGGAATGGTGACTGGTTGCATAAAGTAGATTATGCTGTCTGGAGTACCCTGGAAATTGTTGTATTCCACTTATTACCTGTCTTTGAAATGAAAATATCAAGATAGTTTATCTTCGAAATGCTCCCCTCCAGACTATATGAGGTTGAAAACTTAATAGTATCATGAATTCAGTGTAAAACAACAATCTATTTATTCAAGATACTCTCTCTCCAATACCATACCTTGGAAATGTCCTCAATAACACTATATATTTTAGTATTGTTTTTATTACCCTAATTTATTGAGGCCAAAAATGTAGTTGGGGCTGGGAGGGGCCGGAAGGCAGGGAAAGAGGGAGAGAAAAAGAGAGAGAGAGAAGGGGATTACCTTTTTAATGGGGTTATAATCTAAAGTCTTCCTGAAGATGGAAGCATTTCAGAAATGTGATTTGCTCTGTAGTTTTGGTCTTTGTCTTTTTCAAATACATGCTACCTTAGTGAAAGAGTCATCTATTACTTTGATGATTCCACTTGATATTCTCTAACAGTAAGACTTAAAGATAGATAAATTTAAGGCTGCTCACTTATTTCTTTCCCCTCAGAGGACTGGTCAGAATTGCAAGCAAAAGTTGAGTCTATTTCTCACAGCCGTCTCTGTATATACACCGGTGGTTCTTACCTGGGGGCGATTCCCTCTCACTTTCAAGGGGTATTTGGCAATGTCTGGTGACATTTTTGATTGTCACAGCTGTGTGCAGGGGGCTGTTACTGGCACCTAATTAGTAGAGAATGGAGATGCTATGAAACATCCTGCATTGTACATTATAGCTCCCACAACAAGGAATGATCTTGTCCTAATGTCCATAGTGCTGAGGTTGAGAAATCCGGATTTACACTAACCAGACTCAGAAGCAAATGGTGAAGGCAGGTGACATAGAAGAGAAGACAGTAAGGAAATAAAAATAAATTGGAAAATTACTGCAGCCCTGATATCCCCATTCATATATGCCATTTCTTCCACTTACTCATCATAGAACTACCAGTAAATAAATATAATTATTCTTGCTTTTATTTTTTTCTTCAGTCAAAGGAGGAATCTAAGGCCAGGAGAAGTTAAGTGATGTGCTTTAAGTCACTTGGCTTAGCAAGTGTGATCTAAAGCCTATGGTTTTCCTCTTTCCCCTTGTTGAGAGCAGGAGACAATTATTCCATTGAGAGAATTGAGACTGGAGAGAATGGAGGCTGGACTGGTATGTTTTAGCAATAGATTTAGACATGTGGGTGCTCATATTTATATCAAATAGCCAAATGACCATGCATTTCTGGGATGGTTTTAACTTTAAGTACTTGGAAAACTTTTATTAGTCTCCGGATGTTTTCTTTGGAAAAATATGGCCCTTTCTCCTTTTCTATGTTTGTTTTTAAATCATACTTAAGAGACTTCACTAATCGCATAGACGTTGACCTGTGGTGTGTGATATATGGCATAAAGGGTCTAGACAAAGGACAGCATGCCATTGGTCATGAATTAAGAACACATAGATGACAGATGCTCCAGACCAAAGGCTTTAGCCAGGAAAGAATAAGTTCCTGAAATGAAAGTTATTGAACGTAAAATGTCTCATCAAAAGAACTGGATCATCTTTTCTTCTGGCTATCTTGAAGAAGAAAATAGATTTTCATTCATTGGAACAATTTAGTACTTTTTTCCTTCACTATCCTTATAACGAGTTAGTTTTCCTGTTTACAGTCACATTTTTGAATAAAAGGAAAGAATAGGGTAAAAAAATTGGTATCAAAGTTCAACCTCTTTGGGCACAATTAAGCATTGATGACAAGTGATAGTGGAAAATCATTCCTTCCCATTGACCTCTGACCTTCTAAAACAGAATTCAGTCAAGCACCACTTAACAATGGGGATACGTTCTGAGAAATTCGTCATTAGGCAATGTTGTCATTGTGCGAACATCACAGGGTACGCTTACACAAATGTAATGGTACGCACAGTCTACTACACTCCTAGGCTATGTGGTACTAACATTCTGAGACCACCGTCATATACGCGGTCTGTCGTTGGCCGAAACATTGTTATGTGGCACATGACTGTTCTCAGGAGTAGGGCCTGGGCATTCCTACTTTCTCTAAGTTCCACAGGAGATTTCGTTTTACTAAGCATGGTACAGTACTTTGCGTTTAGCACTACTTCATAATTACTTCTTGTTAATGGTGGTTACCTTGGTGGTTGCCCAACCTACCTGCTCTTGGGCCAACAGAGATCCCAATCCCAATCTACTTTTATTAGACTTTTAAACGGGTTGTTTCCCCAAATGTTTAAGTAGAATGGCTGTGAATAACTTTTAAAAGCATCAAGCTATTGCTATAGGAAAATAGTACAAATATTTCATAATAGAGTTTTAAACTTCTGGACATTCAACCACTCTGAGTCTCGGGTTCTTAATCTGGAAAATGGAGATGACAGTAAAATCCTCACCTCTTTTATGAGTTTAAGGATAAAAATGAAGTAATATATAAAAGCACTTAGTAAACTGAAAAAAAATGTAAGATAATGTTGGTATATTTTTTACGATTTGACACTTCATTATACTTATTTTTGGCAACTTGGGTCTTTGAACTTCACCTTGTTTTAGAGAGTCATTCTAAATCTATGTCTTTTAAACAAAATTCTTCATCTGATACAGGAATCCCTTTACAACAGAGATTTCAAACTCTTCGTACACAGGCCTAATCAGGCTCATGGATTTGTGTGGTTTAGCTTGCTCAGTGTTTAAATATTTTTTAAAAAAAATCAGTTGCTAATGCTAAAAATCAAGAGATTTCTTATAAAAATTTGGAATTCTGATTTATATTGAGAAACCAGAGTACTTAACCTATGTACCCCCAGGGCAGCAATCAGCTCTAGATGAGTAACCTTGTCAAGATCCTGTAGGCATGCAAATTTGTCACCCACATGCTGCAACAGAGGTTCTTCAAGTATGGTCCAGGACCAACAGAGTTTGTATCACTTGGGAATTTGTTAGAAATGCAAATTCTAGGGCCTTCCTCCAGACCTACCAAATCAGAGGCTCTGGAAATATGGCCTAGCAAACTGTCTTATCAAGCTTTCTCAATGATTCAGACACACTCTAGAGTTTAAGAGCTACTGCTCTACAATGTGCCAGTCAGATGGTCCGAGGACTTCTTTATAAACTTGTCTAGTGTTGGATAACTCACTTTTGCCTCTGATTGTCATAGAGTCCTTCCTTTTATTGAGCCACATTTTATTTTCCTGTCACTTTCACCATTGTTGGCTTTTCTTTTCTTTGCTCTTTTTGGACCTGAGATAACTAAGAAAAACAATGTCCTTGTGGTCCTTAGCATTTTCAGTAAACAGCAGCAATTTATGGTGACAAGCCCTTCTGACCCCAAACTGATAGAACTCTTGTCACTCTTTGACATCATCCTTGTCTTACCCCCGTCTGTTGAGCACATCCTTAAAAACCTCAACTCCTCTTCTTTCAAAACTAAGCAATTGTAAGCAGCCGCAGAAGGAATGCAAATCTGGGCTTTTATTTTGATATTTCTCCCAACATTGATTAGATAATTTCTGATCTGTTTTATTGTTTTGTACCAGAGTGTGAAAATTTCTAGAGTTTATTCTCCATTGGTGTTCTCTCCTTGAGGGAAAATTCATAGTATAAGAACTAACTGTTATAATATGAAACCAATATTCTTATGAGATTTGTAAATTAAATTTTCTTTCCAACTTTTGTTTAATATATTCAGTGTCACCTTGTATGGCAACTGAGATAATTTTGTGTATCCTATCAATTTGTTTCTTGTTTGACATCTGTGTTTGTTTATATAGCTTTCAGAAGTGGAGAATTCTGTTGCCAATTAATGTTGATGGTTTTGAGTAAGAGAGAAGAGTATGCTTATAAATGAAAGTTTTTGCTTTTAAGTTGTGTTTTATTATAGCTGAGTGTTTTCCAAATAAATTTTCACTGACTTCGTTGAATACTTCAATTGGGTAACAGAATCACAGGCTTTCAGAGAAGTGGGGCTCAAATATAATTTTTATTTATAGGAATTGCCTCTGCAGTTGAACAGGGAGACAATTGAAAATACATTAAAGGAATATCTTTAAGTAATTGACCAAGTATATATTTCTTTGTGAAGGTAAAATCTTTGGCTAAAGCAACTGCTCAAACAGCTTTAACAAGAACGTTGTTAAGAATATTATCTACGAAAATAAGAATTCCTGATTTCTGATCGTCCAGATTGGCTGAAGAACTACCTAGAGGCCTTATTAAAAATATTAATTCAGGGGCCTGCCTGGTGGTGTAGTGGTTAAGTTTGCATGCTCCACTTCAGCAGCCCGGGGTTCATGGGTTCAGATCCTGGGCGTGGACCTAGCACTGCTGGGCAAGCCACACTGTGGCAGCATCCCACATAAAATAGAGGAAGATTGGCACAGATGTTAGCTCAGTGACAATCTTCCTCCGGCAAAAAGAGGAAGATTGGCAACAAATGTTAGCTCAGGGACAATCTTCCTCACAAAATTAAAATTAACTTAGGGGCCAGCCCTGTGGCCTGGTGGTTAAGTTCAGCATGCTCCACTCTGGCAGCCCAGTTGTGGGTCTTGGGTGCATATCTATACCTCTTGTCAGTGGCCATGCTGTGGTGGTGTCCCATATACAAAATAGGGGAAGATTGGCACAGGTGTTAGCTCAGGGAGAATCTTCCTCAGCAAAAAAAATCTATATATTAATTCAGTAACTCTGCGGTGGGAACTGGGAAGATTTATGTTACAAACCTTCCCAGGTGGTTTTTAATATGCAGCTGCATTTGGGATCCACCATGCTGAATCACACACTGTCTCCTCTATGAAGGTACAGAAGAGAAAATTTTTTAGTCCATAGGACACAGGAAATGCTGTGTTTCTCCAAAGCGGTTGCTATGTTTTGATCCTGTGGACATTACAAATCTTATAAATGATTGCTTTTGCATTTTTGATTTTCACTGTTAGTAAGCTCAGAGGCAATTTTGACAACCATTAGCTTTTTTTAAAGGATTTTCCAGAAGACATTTTTATATCTTTCTCTATATTTTTTACTCTGGCTTTATTTTAACATTCTTCTCATTATTTTTTTCACTCTGATGTCTCTCTTTTCACTTACTTTATTTTTTTATGGTATTTAAAATATTTTTTGAAGTCATAATCACTTTTAGTATAAAGCACAATATAAATAAATATAATAACTGTAGCAAAAAGACTGTCATATGAGTCATTAGTAGAGCTATTTTAGGGAGTGTTACTTAGTAATCCTGAATTAACTGCTGATGAACTTAGAACTTTCTTTTCCATATGCAATTCTTCAATGACAGTAAACTAAAGTTAGGAAAAAGAACCATGGTCATATAGTATATGGAATGATACATTCTGTATCCCATTTTAGGAGTTTTACAGTGCACATTACAGCTTCAAGACTCTGAAAAGACTGGTCATAAAGATATTTAAAAATCTTAGCCTAACACTTTCCAAACTTTTTAAAAACCAAACACCATCCCTCCCTCCTCCCAGAGCACCGTTAACATTTCCAGAACAGTATTTTATTTAGGAGATACTGTGTTATTGCTATGTTTGTAAGTGTTGTACGTCAATATGAATGAAACAAGGAAAGCTATTGTGTTAGGTGAGCAGAAACGGTTAAGCATAGCTGGTAGAAATAAGCTGAGCTAAGTGAGCAAACTTTAGGCAAAGTGTCCTGGTCAATTGGCACTTGTGAAGGAACAGATGTAATAAGGAGAAGAAAACGTTATAGGATATTTTTATTCTTGCAATTGCAGAAAGAAAAACACACATTTGAAGTACAACCAAGTGAAGCTGAAATCCTAGCTGAGCTGAACTATGGTTCAGTCTCCTGGTGCTCACGGCATTGCACTAAGGTGTTGTGCAAATAAAGTGAATAGTTGAAGTGGAGTAACATCCAACGGTAGGGGGAGAGTCTGTGTGGGGAGAACTAGGGAGAAATTTAGGCGAGTTTATGTGTCAGAGGATAAAATCATAAGGAGAAGAATTTGTGTATGTATGAAAGAATTAAGAGAAGAATTTGTGTATGTATGAAATAACTACAATCATTTTGAAGGCATGAGGTCTCCCTAGGTTTTGCAGACAGGTTGTACCTCCTGACAACCTTTGTCAGAGCATGAATAAATGAAATGTTTTGTGTGCCCCGTTCTACCTTAATTTTCCTATCTATTTTACCAGGGGGAACAGGGAGAAATAGTTCATTCTAGAGAAATTTTGCTCTGTTGAAGGAAATGTTTTATATGACATCCTATTAATTGGCCACTTAGTCACTCCAACTCTCAGTCTACTTTAAATCATGTTAAACATTGCCCTTTCCTATGAATGAACAGAAACTAAAGAGAGGTGGTGAGAAACTAATTTAATACAATTCAGTTTGGAAACATCTAATGTGTGAAGGTATGACCTAAATTGTCCATAGAAATAAACGTTGAGTCCAGCACCTAAATAATTCAGGGAGGACCTAATGAGAGATGGGCATGAACTTAGAAAACCCGAGACAGTCTGCCCAGAGGAAACTGCTGATGGGAGGGACTCAATAGTTACTGTAAGAAGATGCTATATTTTCATCAGGTCAATAGGAGCAAGACCAGTCAATGGAGACTCTGGGGCCCAGAGAAGTGAGTGGGCTGAAATAGTTTTAGTAATCACTTGCAAGGCAATTTAAACCATTAACATCTCAAGAAGGTCAATGCCATGGTTTCTGTTGCATCATCAAGTTGATCACCTGAGCCCATTCTCCTTTCTAGGTGGCCATGTTTATTAACTGGGAATCTTCTCTGTCAATCTTTCCTTTCTGGAGAAAATCTACTTCTTTTATCTCTATCAACTTATCTCTGTTTAAATTAAATTTTTGGTAAAATCTTATCCAAATTGTATTTTTTAAATACAAATATCTGACTTTGCTTTTATTGGGCATGGAATTCTTTATAATAAAGTTTCTTCTTTTTCATTTATTCATTTATTCAGCATATGGTTTTCAGGAAATGTCATGGGAAACTTACACAATAAAAAACAAGACATTTTTCTCATTTTACACATATTCCTTATCTTCTTCTAATTTATGTTTCAGATGTTTCCTGTGCCACTTTAAACTATTTTGGTATTTTTCTCTAATGATTTGGGAAGAATAGAGATTTAACATAATATTTAGGTAGATCAAACAAAACATTTTTGTATCTTTTTCTTTTTGGTGAGAACATTTAAGTTACTCTCTCTGCAAATTTCCATTGCACAAAGCAGTGTTATCAAATATAGTCACCATGTTATACATTAGATACTCAGAATTATTCATCTTACAACTGAAAGTTTGTACCCTTTTACCAGCCTCTCCTTAATTCCTCAACGCCCTCACCCCCAATGCCCTGGAAACCACTTTTCTATTCTCTCCTTTTTTTTTTTTTTGTAGATTCCACATGTAAGTGATGCCATGTGGTATTTGTCTTTCTCTGTCTGGCTTATTTCACTTAGCGTAATGCCTTCCAGGTTCATTCACCTCGTTGAAAATGATAGGCTTTCCTCATTTTTTAAGGCTGAATAATGTTCCATTTTATATGTCACATTTTCTTTATTCATTCATCCATTGAATTACGCAGATTACTTTCATACCTTGGCTATTATGGATAATGCTGCTATGAACTTGGGAGTGCAGATATCTCTTTGAAATAATGATTTCATTTGTTTTGACTATATGCCCAGAAGTGAAATTGCTGTATCATAGGGTATTTCTATTTTTAATTTCTTGAAGAACCTCCATACTCTTTTCCATCGTGGCTGCACCAGTTTGCATTCCCACCAACAGTACATAAGGGTTCCGTTTTTTCCACATGCTTGCCAACACTTGTTTTTCTTGTCTTTTTGATAAGAGCCATCCTAACAGATGGGGAAGGATATCTCACTGTGGTTTTGATTTGCATTTCCCTGATGATTAGTGATGTTGGGCACCTTTTCATGTACCTATTGGTCATTTGTATATCTTTTTGGGGAAAATCTCTGTTCAAGACCTTTGCACATTTTTTAATTGGATTATTTGCTTCTGTGCTATTGAGTTGTATGAACTTCCTGTGTATTTGGGATATAAACCTCTTATCAGATATGTGGTTTGCTAATATTTTTCCTATACTGTCAGTTGTCTTTTCATTTTATTGATGGGTTCTTTTGCTGTGCAGAAGCTTTTTAGTTTGATGCAGTCCTACTTGTTTATTTTTGCTTTTGTTGCCTTTGCTTTTGGTGTCAAATACAAAAAGTCATTGCCAAGACTAATTTCAAGTTGCTTATCCCTATATATTCTTTTAGGAGTTCCACAGTTTCAGGTCTTATGTTCAAGTCTTTAATCTATTTTGAGTTGATTTTTTATTTTTATTTCGGGTAAGATAGTGGCCCAGTTTCATTCTTTTGCATGTGTCTACCAACATCATTCATTGAAGATACATCTTTTCTTATTGTATATTCTTGGCTCCTTTGTCAAAAATCAATTGACCATATGTGCATGGGTTTATTTCTGGTCCTTCTATTCTGTTCCATGGACCTGTGTGTCTGTTTTTATGGCATTACCATAGTGTTTTCATTAATATATCTTTGTAATATGGTTTGAAATCAAGAAGTGTGATGCCTCCAGCTTTGCTCTTTTTTCTTAAGACTGCTTTGGTTATTCAGGGTATTTTGTGGTTCCATACAAACTTTAGGACTATTTTTTTCTCTTTCTGTGGAAAATGCCATAGGAATTTTGATAAGGATTGCACTGAATCTGTAGATTGTCTTGGATTGTAAGGACGTGTAAACAATATTAACTCTTTCAATCCATGAACATGGAATATTTTTCCATTTATTTGTGTCCTCTTCAATTTCTTATATCAATATCTTATAGTTTTCAGTATACAGATCTTTCTCCTTCTTGGTTAATTTATTCCTAAAGATTTTGTTCTTTTTGATGCTACTGTAAATGGGATTGTTTTCTTAATTTATTTTTCTGGCAGTTTGTTGTTGGTGTATAGAAATGCAACTGATTTTTGTAGCTTGATCTAACATGCTACAAGTTTACCAAAATCATGTATTAGTTCTAATAGTTTTTTGTGGGTCTTTAGGGTTTTCTATATATAATATCACGTCGTCTGCAAACAGAGACAGTTTTACTTCTTATTTCCTGACTTGGATGCCTTTTATTCCTTTATCTTGCCTATTTACTCTGGCTAGGACTTCCAGCACTATTATGAATGAAAGCGGTGAGACTGGACATCCTTGTCTTGTTCCTGATCCGAGAAGAGGGGAGCTCAGGAGGCTCCTGGGTCCCCATCTTCAAAACTGCATTCTTCTATATAAAGGAAAATTCACTCCTTGAAAAAACATTTTCTAATGAAATCTTCTT
This sequence comes from Equus quagga, assembly GCF_021613505.1. Lineage (NCBI taxonomy): Eukaryota > Metazoa > Chordata > Mammalia > Perissodactyla > Equidae > Equus > Equus quagga. Next base: position 52,586,712 of record NC_060272.1, on the reverse strand, counting down.
GGTTACCCTCCTACTAGCCTACCTCAAGCCATTCGTAATACCATTTAATATTTGTTAACCTAATGATTTTAATATGTAACTGGAATTACATATAGTTCAGCTCTACAATTTAAGTAGGTAAGGGAAGAGGAAAGTTGAAGAGCTGAGTTGACTGATTGCTGAAGGATTTGTCCAGCGTGGGAGCCAGAGTTGTGGTGTTGCATTAACTGCCTTAGCAGTTTGATGCTATTTCTTCCCTGTCTGTTACACATTCAGAAAAAAAGCAGAAGCCGTAAGATAGGGAATGCGAGGTAAGGTGGTGTTACGGAGAGAGAAATGGCCTGAGTATCCGAAGAACCAGTTTCCAATGGTAATAGTAGGAAATAGCAGTTGAGTGCCTCAAAAATTTCAGGATACTATGGCATGTTGCTGTATCTTAGCTCATTTAATCTTCACAAGGACCCTTTCAAATGATACTATTATCCCTACTTTATAGAAAACTGAGGCCCAGAGGTTAACTTTCTTAAGGCCACACACAGTGAGCGAAGGGATTCTAATTCAGATCCAGAAGTTACATTGACTCTAACTCTACTGGTATTTTTCCTACTTCCTTTCTTTGCAGATGTCAGGTAAGAAGCGAGGTCAAATAACTATGCAGCAGTGTAATGATTGTATTGGTCATGAAAGGTTAAGTTGTAATAAAATTAGCAGAAATTCTCCAAATAGCAATATTTAAAATAACAAAGGCTTGTTTCTTTTTACCCTACAGATCCAACAAGCGTCAGCTGAGACTTTTACTCCATGTCTCCATGGTCCTCCTCAGAAACTCAGGTTGAGGGGCTCCATGTCCCTTCCAACTCAGTGAAAAATCAATGGGAGGAACAAGTATCCTGACCCATAGTGCTCAGTCGTGGGCCCAGGTGACAAGCTATATGTCACTTTCATTCCCAACTCAATGGAGAGAACCAGTTGCACGGCTCCACCCAACAACAGGGAAAGCAAGAACCACAATTCTACAGGTGCCTGGAAGGAAACAAGAAACGGATAGAGTCACGCAGTGGAATGACAACCACAGTGCTGCTGGCATTGGTTTCCCCTCACCAGAGTGACAAAACTTTCCTCTTCACTGTTTTCAGTTTCCCCTCCCATCAGTTACTGAGTACTTTTAGCTTGAGCTGTGTACAACTTTCTTTCCCATCATGGATTGTCCTACTCTCTGTCCCACCTCTAGCTACCTGTGTGCCCGTGGCCGAATTCCCTGACCACTCTAGGCCAAGTTTTATCAACCATAAAATAAGTACTTGGATTAGGAGATCTTTAAGAGACTGGCCAAATGAAAATTTATATGATTTCATGAAAAGGCAAAATAAATCCTTCTTTGATTATTTTGCACAGACCAGGCAGGTAACAAAGGCTATATATGGCTGTGGAGACATAATTCACCAATGGAGAGATAAGGAGCTGAGGGGTACTGGTGCTGAGCAAGGATAGAGATTAAGGATAAAACACTGAGGGATACCTTAGGCTCCAATCCAAGAATTCTAAGACAGGTAGGAAATAGTGAGGAAATGATCAAATCTAGGATCCTCTGACTTTATTTTTTGTTGGTTGTTTAGTGTTTACTTAAGGTAAGCCATTTCATATGTGTGTATGTGTATAAATATATATATATATATTTTTTTTTTTTTAAGGGCAAGACATTCAATGATTAACTTCACAGTTCAAGCTGAGAGCCTCTTTTTGAGGTGTCAGCAAAAAATATGAGGGCTTATGTCTTTTGGTTTGCACAATATGATCATGATTGTTACAAATATCTTTCACCTAGTACCAAGATAACCACACTACAGCATGAGAATTTTGAAAGTTGAATAACCTCCCATCAGAAAAACCACAGAGATAAGTGACAGCAGTTGTCTTAATAAGACACATTTCCAAGAATTCAGACCACTCTCATTGTTATAACCTGCTTTTTTAACTATGTACATCCTTCTCAAATTATGGCTTCCTAGACTAAACACATTGGTTCAAATACTTGAGTACATGGATTCAGCAAAGCAAGGAAAAGCTAGAGCAAATAAATGGGCCTGATATGCCACAACCAGGGCAGTGCTCTTTAGACAAAGGCTCATCATTGGTGATTAAAACAGAGGGGGGAACAGCTTCCAGGCCCTGCAAAATGGCTCTAGACACAAGCAAAGAAAAGGCTCCACTTATGCACGTTTATCTGTTTAGATCTCCTCACCGGTCTCCCTTCTCTGCCTCCTTACAGAGTAATTTTATTAATCAGCCACCAGTCACAAGGAAACTGCCAGACAGGAGAGCTTACATAAGGACATCAAAGGTGAGAAATGGAGAGAGATTTCTGATGCCAGATCTTGAGAGTCTGGGTCCAGATCTGTGCTAAGGCTTGAAGCTGTTTTGTACTTCTTTTCCAAAATTGCTCCTCTTTCTACTTCTCTCCAATCCTTGCTTTCTTGCAAGTCCAAGCAAAATTTTAATTTTTTTAAGAAGGATCGCAGCCTGATGTCAGAAGGAAAAACATGAGCTCTGTGATGGATAGTTTTATATGTTCACTTGGGTAGGCTATGGCCCCCAGTTATTTAATCAAACACACATCTAGGTGTTACTGTGAAGGTATTTTGTAGATGTGGTTAGCATCTACAATCAGTTGACTTTAAGTGAAGGAGATTACCCTAGATAATGTGGGTGGACCTCACATAATCAGTTGAAAGTCCTTAACGGCAAAAACAGGTTTCCTGGAGGAGGAAGAAATTCTGCCTCAAGACTGCAACATCAGGTGCCAGCCCCATGGCCAGGTGGTTAAGTTCACATGTTCTGCTTTGGCAGGCCAGGGTTCACCAGTTCCGATCCTGGGCATAGACTTACACACTGCTAATCAAGCCATGCTGCGGTGGCTTCCCACATGGAGGAACTAGAATGACTTATAGAACTATGTACTGGGGCTTTGGGCAGGAAAAAAATTAAAAAAGGGGAAGATTGGCTCAGGGCCAATCTTCAAAAAAGACTGCATCAGCTCCTGTCGTAGAGTTTCTAGCCTGCTGGTCCACCCCACCCGTTTTGCACTTGCTTGCCCGAACACGTAAGCCAATTTCATTCTCTTCCTCTCTCACTAACTAGTCAGTGTTTCTGGGGAACCCTGGCTGATACAAGCTCTTTCAAGTTATCTGCATAGTGATGTGATTGACTAATAATTAAGCTTAAATAGGAGCATCAGTACCGTTTGTGAAATGGTACCAACTTTTTTGAAGAAAAAAATTTGCTTTCATGGTATAGCTCGAAGGATGGTGGTGCCAATTCCCACCTGCTCAAACTGGTTCTCACCTGGAGTGAAATTTGCACAATTAGAATTAGCCGCATCTATTGATGGAGTAATTGGAGTAATTATAGGTGTGATTTGGAGTTGAAAGCGACAGACACTACTGGCTCTCTCTTAAATGTAGGGGAAGACTTTCCAGGTCAAAACTAAAACCTTTCGAATCTTAGAACTAGAGATGGGAAAGAGATACCAGCTATTATTCGGTCCAACTTTCACGTTTCAAAGGTAATGAAATAGAGGCCCAGAGAAAGTTAAGTGTGCTGTGCAAGGACAAATTTATCAGAATAACATATATTTTAAAATTTGTTTCGTTGCTTGAAAATGTTTTAATATTTTTCTGTACTGCTAAATATTTTACTAAAGCACATTGTTTTGGCCTGGAAGTATTGCATCGGATGCATGTGCCAGAATTAAACTGAATACCTATTTGATGTGTTAATTTATGTTCATATTTTCACTTATAGACACTGTGATAAATATCCTTATCTGTAAGTCTTTGTACACATGTTTATCATTCCTGGGAATCAGTTTCAAGAAAAGGGAATTCTGGATCAAAGGATATTTGTGTTATGAAGCCTTTGATCCCAGTTATCAAATTGTCCTCCAGAGAGATCTTACCAGTTTCTGATACTCAGTGATAGTTGAAAGCACCTGTTTCTGGCCCCCTCATCCACACTGGATATTTTCATTAACAAACAAATACAATGGAAATGGAGTCTTGTCTTCATTCACATTACTGTATTTATTAGCAAGGTTGAACATTTTTTCTAATTCTATTGGCCATTGTACTCTCTTTAAGCGTTTTTAACATCCCTTCCCCACTACTTTATTGGAGTTTATATTTTATTGCTTTGTAGAAATTTTTTAAAACAATGAAATAGAGTCCACAAAACAATCCCTCCATAAAGGGTAGGTGTTATTATTATTACTGTTATTATTTTGTTGTGGTTGTTGGTATTATTTTGTTTGTTGCTGGGCACTGTCTTATACTTAGGAAGAAAATGCTAAGGGGGCACTGCTTGGCGGCAAATAGCCTCTGTTAGGTAAAATGTGTCTCCATCTCATTGGGAAAAATTCATCAAAACATATCCCAATTATGCTGTTGATTTTAGAATCTTTCATCTGCATCCTTCAGGCAGGCTCTATTCTCCCTGGAATAAACTAAAATGTGCTTTACGCTTCAGGCACATATATAACGGCATGTAAACCACTGCACCTCTTTAGTTTCTTCTCTAACTAGGCACTGAGATTCTTTCTTTTCTTGGAAATTATGGGGATTGACCTCAGAGAATACATAAATTGCAAAGTGCCTCCTATTTTATATAGCATTTTACATTATTCTTATTTTTTTCCCTCTAGGAAGTATAAAATTACATATCCTAAAATGGAGTCTGTGAAGCAGTTTTTTATCTTTTTAAATATTTAGCAGTACACGGTGTTTACTTTTTATGTTTCATTCTCGAATATTGTGTTTTATGGAGGACTATCGGAGGGTTTCCTTTTTCATTTTTATAGTAGGCCTCAAGTTTTTGTGGGCTTGTGTTCATTCATTTGCCTGCTGCCGTGCTTAAACTCTTCCCCCAGGGCAGAAGTGGCATTTATGATCGGTCATCAAATCCTGTAGCTTTAGTGAGGAGGGTGGGAGATGACTTAGGGATGTTTGGAATAATCCATTGTGAGCAACAACTGAAAAATATTTATCAGACTCTTTCGCATGATTCGTTATGGAAAGTTTTACCTCCACAAATGAGTTAATGTATATATTAACTCATTTGATGAACACGGTTCCTGACACAGAGTAGATGCTCCAGAGATGTTAGTTGTCTTCTGTATCAATCAGAGTTCTCTAGAGAAATAGAACCAATAGAGCCAATAGAGAATAGGACCAAAAGTATGTGTATATATACATGCACACATATACAGGTAAAGAGACTTATTTTAAAGAATGGGGAATTGGCTCACCTGATTGTGGCAGCTGGCAAGTTTGGGGCAGGCCAGCAGACTAGAAACTCAGGTAAGAGTTGATGTTGAGGCCTTGAATCCGAAATCTGCAGGATAGGTCTCAGGCTAAAACCTCAGGCAGGATTTCTATGTTACAGTCTTGAGGCAGAACTCCTTCTTCACAAGGAAATCTAGTTTTTGCTCATAAGGCTTTCCACCAATTGGATGAGTCTCATCCATATTATTAAAGGTATTCTCTTTTACCTAAAGCAACTGATTACAGATGTTAATCACATCAACAAAACCTCTTCACAGTTATCATCTAGACGAGTGTTTGACCAAACAAATGAACACCATAGCCCACAAGTTGACATGTAAAATTTACCATCGCACCTTCCTTTTCCCATGTGTGAAAGGGCATAGGGCTCTATCGGGAAGCCACCGATCCTGTCCTACCCATCTTGGTTTCATGAACTCACTGGATCCATTTAATAAACACAGGTGGCAAGAAGATTTGGGAACAGGATTGGGTGCCTTTTGGTATAAGAGAAAGAAAAGGAGGTTTAGTGTTTGTTGGGAAAGTAAGGGCAGCAGAAGAAGAGGTAAGAGCATCCCAAAGATGATGCCAACACCTTCCTGGTTTGGCCTAGTTCTGTGCCATCACCTTTTTTGTTTGGCCTAGTTTTGTGTGTCTTTATGACTTTACAGTAGTAATGGAAGTGTTGGGGTGGAGGGAGAGCAGAAAAAGGATGGGTTTCCTCAGTACAGTGTTAGGGAACTTCCCTGCTACAAAATGGAGAGTGACATAGGCTGAGCGAAATAAGGTTTCCTGGATTCTCTGGAAGCATCCTCTATGAGTTTCCAAGAAATGCTCGGATTCTTCTTCAATATAGCAGTATAGACATGGACCAGGGTCCTCACTGAGTCCAGATTGAGGATGGGCAATGGAGACAGAATTGCTACACAGAAGAGAGTGAAATTCATTCTCCAAGTTGCGGAAGGAGAATGGGCTTGAATGAAACAAGAGTTCATCATGTGTTGGTAGTGAAGTTACTTAACCTTTCAGCTGCACTAAGTATTTAGACATGTAGGAGGATAATAATGTCAACCCCCAATGTATTTAATAGGGCAAATGAGTTAAAACTGTGATATAATTTTAAATTTATGTCAATCAGGAAATTCAAAGCACAGCACTATAATTAGAAACTCACAATTATCCGTAGAATATCCTTGTGGGCAAAATTAATGCATATTGAAAATTTTTAGCAGTTATTTTAATTCCCGATATAGCCTGGTTCAAATGAGTTGATTTCTCTATTCTGAGTATAATGGGCTACCTACATATAAGGTAAACTTCCTTTAGCGATGGAATTTTCTGTTACTTCAGAAATTTGGTGCCAATCTTTCTGCGTTCATGGTCAACAAATTAAATCAGAAAGCTAGGAAGTGACATGGGGAGGTTTCCGAGGTACAGCTTGTTAATGAAGGACACTAAAGATGGTTTTTGGAAACTGACTCGGCCGCTGACTTTATTAGATCCTGTCACTTTATTGTATCCTTTTGTAAGGGCTGTTTTGGTATTATGAACATATTATTTTTAATGTGGGCAGGTTAACTGTTTTCAGTCAGATAAGCAGAAACAAATCCAATAGCTGATTTTCAAGGAGGATTCTTTTAGGATTTGCTTTTGGGTAGGAAATGTATTTGCTAATACACTTGATTCGTTGCCTTTTGAAATACTTTCTTTTCAATGCTTATTTATTTTGAGCAACACAGAACACACGCACAGTAATCCCCTTCTTTTCAGTGGAGACTTTTCGCTCTTCAGGCCAAGAATCCTGAGACTCCAATAAGATTTCCTGCATTGGTGTCAACAAACAATGGTACAATTGACTTAAATGTTTCCTGGGTTATTTACATAAGAGGCAATGATACAGTATGGTAATAATGAGGGCAATGAATTTTGGAAGCTCGAAAGTCACCTCCATAAGTCATCTATGGAACACTGAGCACTACATCTTTGCATTATTAGGCTGGTATTTGTTTAATGTGATTTTTCAGAAAAAGTTATCAGAAAAGCTTCCCCTGTAAGCAGCCATATGACCTCCAGGAGGCAGTTAAGAGAAATGTAATGGCACTACTTGATGTAGGTTATATCTTTGGCAGTGATCCAGTTTTTTCCAGTCTTTATTCACTCGGGAGTAAAATTATTGCCTCATAAAACAAGAGGAATGTCCAGTTATTTCTTAAGTAGGATCCTATTAACTTTACCACTGTCACCAGTTCCTTCCACAACATTAAAATCTTTCAGCCTTGTGGCAGGGAGGATGCTACATACCCAGATTTAGTGATCCAAGGACAATTATTTTGAAAACATACATTTCCTTGAAAGACCCAATTTTGAAAGAACTAATTCTTAGAATGATGTTCCGATGAATCACTGTATTCATAACAGCATTTTTCTTAGAAGAGCTTTTGCCTACATCAAAACTATCAGCCAGGATATAAAAAAGTGAGTCAATGTTAAGGAAAATTTATTATTGAGAATGAGAGTTTGATTATTGAAATGTACTATAATGTTTCACCATAAAATCAGTGAATTAAAGTTTCATTTATTCGAAAAATCTGCATAATTGTCCTCGGTTTCTATCTGAATATTGCTCTTGTGTAGAATATCCCTTTAGGCCATACTGAGAGTCATAGTTCCCATTTCTGCTTGGTAGGCAAATAAAAATGTTATTCTTGCCCATGTGGTTTGAGTGGGAATGATTTGAACCCATTTGAGGGTTCTTCCTACAGAAGAAGAGAGAGGGTCATTTAGACTGCTCCACTCGGCCTTGGTTACATATTGTCAAGAACTGGTCGGGGACTAAGATCAGACTTAATCAAGCATGATGTTAGTCTTCCATGCACATCATCTATTCCCTCTGGCTCTTAGGTTGAGCTTGTAATAACCAAACATTTGTATCATTTGCAAATTTGTTTGCATCCGTTTCTAATTGTTTCTTAGCTGAGATTCTTGCATTCAGCCAAATCTGAGCTATTCTTGGCCAAGCTGTAAGCAGCTGAACTTGGTTAGGCTGTAAGTCACAGTGTCCTAGCTAGCTTCCTTCAAGACCTGACTCAGAGACCAGGACTTTTGTGATTCTAGGAAGCATAAGTGAGTTGGTAAGGAGAGTCAGACAGGGAAAAGAGAAATGACAATAGAGTGTATGTTAAAGAATGAGTTACTCTTTGGGCACCTGGTGCTCAATTCTACTGGAAGCCTCCAAGAAATCAAGAGAAACAGTCTCAGAATTGTCCCCTGGAAGGGCAAGAACTGTTGCTCATTAGTGGAAGCTTGCCTGCAGGGGAGGAACTGCTCCATAGCACTGAGTTGTGTCTGTGGCCTGCTAAGTTTCCATGGGGCCAGAGAAAAGCCTCAGACAGAGAAGCAGAGAGACACAGGCTCTTGGGTGGGACACTATCTACAACGATTGTAGGTGGACTCAAAGATGAGCTGAGAACATGGGGAGGTGCGCGCAGAGTGTCTGCCACAAACAGGAAACTCAAAAATAATAGTGCTTTGGAAGAGCAGAGGGCTACATCTCTCACATAAAAGCTATCCGGAAGTAGACAGTCCAGGACTTATTCTGGAGCCTTCACAATCCTCAGATGCCCAAGCTCTTCCCAGTCTGCTATTTTGCTATCTCTAAGGGGGGTTCGTCTTCAAAATCCAAATCACCGCTAAATCTCTGGTAATCATATCCATACTCCAGGTGGTAAAATTTAGGATGGGACCAAGAAGGCCTGTTCTTCCCTTTTAAAGAGATATTCTGAAAATGCAGTAAAATATTTCTATCTATATCTCATTAGTCAGAACTTAGTTACATGGCTACATCCAGGAATAAAATATTCTGAGAATATTTTGTATTGCGTATATATATTCAGAGCATAACAAATATTATACTTATGTCATATATATTTATGTTATATAATGTTAATTATGTACTAATTAATTATATTAATTAATATATAATTAACATATATTGATTATATATTAATAATTATATTAATTTATATATTATACATAACATAAAATAAAATATTCTGAGAATATTTTATATTATAAATATATATTCAGAGCATAACAATGATAATAAATATTTATGTAGTGCTTCTTATACATTGGGCCTGATGCTAAGTGTTTTATATAAATTAATTTACTTAACCTATATGATAACTGAGTAAGAGATTATATTCCTCATTTTATGGAGAAGGAAACAAATTTAGGGAAATTGAAACATGCCCAAGTTTTTCTTGGGAACAAGTGAGGGCAGCTGGCTGATCCTGGAGTCTGGCTGCTTGTGATATGATGCAGAAGACAGGGAGTACCATGTGTGAGAGATGGACAAGTGCTGCGGTGGTCCCACGTGCAGATGCAACTAGGGGCCGTAGGTGATGTTGGGGAAGTTCTTTGAAGGGGCCCTTCCAAAGTAGAATCCTCATCTCCACCTGAACAAATGGAGACGTAAATCTAAGAATGGCAAGTAGGGGCTAAAATATCTCTTTGTTATTGATAGAGGCCTGGAGGATGTGGCTTTAGGTCAGTTAGCCAAACAAATTAGCTAAGAGAGTTAAGCAGACTCAGCCATCCAATCACAGCACACTGAGCCAGAGTAGGCCTCCCCCTTCCTATGGGATGGAGCATCCGGAGGAGCTGAGGAGAGTCTGCTCCCTCTAAGTCTGAGGCTCACAATTGGTAGAATGTTGATGGAACCAAGCTGAGCAAGCCTGTTACTTTTCCCAGATCTAATAATCAGGTCCCTCCATCTTCTCACGTGGCGGAGAGAATAAAATGGGCAGATAGCTTAGGAAAAATCCCTGTCACTGGAATCCAGTGATGAGAAAAATGTGTTCCCAGGTGAAGGCTACAAGGAAAGTTTTCTTGATCTTGCCTAGGCAGCTGGGGAGTCTTCACAGGTATAGATAGTCATCAACTTTGAAGCTGACGCAATGGAGAAGTCATTTTTCTCATTATTTGTGAAAGCTTTTTTTTTATGGGATTAATTTTGTATTGCTTGGGAGCAATACAAATTATTCAAATAATGTTAAGAGGCAACTAAGCGTGGGATTGTGTGTCAATGAGTGGCCACAGTTTGCAAATAAATGGATGCTTTGGTAATACATTTAAGACATTACATTGCGAGTTATAGAAAAGACCAAAAAGCAAATCTCCCCCAAAAGAATCCAGCATATTTCTTGAAGAACTGACTCTTCTTTCAGTAAGAAAACTAGTAGATCTCATCAAAGGAGTCCATCTAAACAAAGAAATCAGGGCCAAATAGAGGAGAGGAGGATTTTAATCATTCTGCTTGATACGTTCAGCCTATGATGATATTCATCAACAACTGATCAATAAGCTATTTTTCCTATTTCTTCAACTAGAGCTGAAATAAAAAACGAAGAAGAGTAAACATTTTCTAACTCTCCAGAAGAATAAAACCCACTGCCAATAAGTTCAGCCACCTTCAGATGTAATACACATGCCTTTTTAGGGCTGCCTCCTCACCCTCCAATATTTCAGGTCTGCAAAGGCAAACCAGAATGGAGACTTGAGGCACTTATCCAGAAAAATGAGGCAAAAAAATCGTGTTTCCCCAAAAATTGGTTATGGAAATTAAAATTTATTATTGGCCCTGCTCTAGACAGCGGACTGATTGAGCATTCACTTTGTGGGTTTAGAGCTGACTCTGGCTTCTCCTGGAGAACATCTCCTTGTTGGGCAGGTGTAAAAGTAGAGTCTTAAATTTGTTGTATGTCAAGTTGAGATTCTCAGATTATTTTTTCGATTAATTCCTCTTCTCTAGCACATTTTGCAAATAGAATGTGATGATGAGGTTTAGTCATTTTATTTGATAGTTCTAAATAGCTGATCTAAATAATTCCACTCCAAACAAATTCTGAGGGCTTTTTAATTTTGTGTTTGAAATGTTTGGTTGGTATGTTAACCTAGCTTAAATAAACTAGACAGCTAACAAGCTTCTCCTTGTCTCTGCACTGAATAGATACAATGTTATAGGATGATAAATAATAGTTCATGCTTGAAATAGATTTTTCTTTTGTTTGCTTTTCATTTATCCAGGTAATTTAAGGAAAATAAAATCTCTCTCTTTCTCTCCTCTTCCCCCCCCTTTTCTTAAAAAGAGCCGTCTGGATTATACTGGTGGGTTGAAAATATGTACTGAACTCTTAAAAGTTTCCAGAAAGTCATTTGAAGTCAAGATACTGGGGAATTCTCACTTTTTTATAAATGTTGATTTTTTTGTTTCTTTTGAGCTTCTTTAATAAACGTCTGTTAGTTTTTTCTTTAAAATATGTTTTTCTTAGAGCTACATCATTAAAAAACCTCTTGAAATTATGGTTCTATGGTTACTTTGTTACTCATTCATTTCTACAAGTTTGAGATGCTCTATACATGTTTTTTGCTAAATAAAAATAATCTTTTGCTTCAGTCTGTGACAATGAAAACAGAGAATTCTCTGGCAGCAATAGTACCAACATAGACTTTATATAACTGCTTTTCTGCTTGCTCTCAGTATTATCAGGACTGGTATCCACTGGGTTTAGTAAATTTTGAACTTTATAATATAAATCCCATCTTTTTTACTCAGGACCAATTTCTCTGTTCTTTGGATTACTGGTTTTGGAAGCTTGGAGTGAAAAATGCTCTTAAAAGTAGGGCTGTTTCAACTGGAAATGTTGGTTTTATGTATGCTCTTCGCATTCCCTAATGACTTTTAGCAGAAGGATTTGAAAGCAAGTGAAAAGATTGAAGTGGCTTTTACCTATGTGGTTTGGGGTGGAGTGTCTTCTAAACACAAGTGTCTTTCTTCCTCTGAATGTGGATTCAGTGCTGATGAAAGAGGTCATGCAGATAGCAGTTGGCCCTGTAAAAAGTTTTCTGGAGAATAGATGATGTATGGGTAGAAATTCCACCCCTTATCTTCTGATTTACCCTGAATTTAAAAGATTCCCACTTTGTTGACCAAAGGAGCAGTCTTTTGAGAGTGACCACAGATTCTTGAAAACCTCAGCTAAAGCTTTCAGAAAATAAGTGCGATGCTTGAAAGTGATGGTAGAAAGCAACAGCCTTCTGAACTTCCAGAGCTAGACACCCTCAGAATTTTACTATATATAGGAATAAATGTATTTCCTTAAAATGTGTGCTAAATATATTCAAAATATACTGTTAACATATATATATATATATACACACATATACACTTGTTATTTTGAATGAGCAAGTAGTTAGTCAAATATCTCAGAAAAACTTTGATTTAAAGCATTTTCATGTTTGCAACACAGTCTGAAAGTCAGGGTGACCTTAGTTTAGAAAATTAAAAAATAGTCAAGAGCCCTTATCTTCCCACTTTGAAAATGTTTGTGGTTAAGTTGATCTGAGTACCTAGAAGTGATGTTCTCAGCATTTCAATGGTATTTCCAAACACATGCAGCTTTTTGTTTCTTCTGTGCATTCTTTTGTCTTTTGTACTAACAGTGGAACTTATGCTCCCAAATTATTCATCATGTTCTTCTGTTGGGATTTGTATGACAACTAATTACTTGTTTCTGAAAACAAAGGGACATTTGCATAAGGAAAGTGGGGACCTAGTAAAATCCCTAGGACATATCTTTTACATATATCATTCCATGTCTGACAGAGTCTGTAGCTGTTATTCTTTATAAGATATTCGAGGCTATAAGGGTGGGTCAACACCCCTGGCTGGAAGTGGGGGATGATAGAGGTTTGGCCTGGAATACAAAGCATGAAGCTTAAATGTTGATTTCCTCATTAAAATGGTTTCTGGCTAGTACTTTCTCCAAAATTTTTGTTAAAATAGCTGTACAGACATTGGGAAAGGTGAAATCCACAATAACATTAAGAACTAAGACTCACAATTGCCAGAACCTTGGGGAAAATTCCACTGAAGGCCAAACAGGTACAACTCTGTTGAAAACCATATTCGGTGACAGAATGGATAAAGTGATTAAGAACATAGACAAAACCTGGCACTGTCACAAGACACAAGCCCTGTCTTGCTGTGTGCCTTAGGCAGTTTACTTAACCTCTTGAAACAGACTCAGTTTCTTCATCTGTAAAATGGAGATCCTAATAGACTGTCCATTATGAGCTTACTATGAGGTTTATATGAATTAATACATCAGTGGACAATGCCTGGAACATGGTAAGCCACAGAAAATGTTAGCTATTATTATTCAATGGCCCAACTATACTGTGTCTTCTTGACATTGGGTGGCAATATCCTTTATCACTGTCTTCTTGTTCAATGGAAAAGAGCCAAATCTATCAGAAACCCAAGAAGGCACTTATGTATCACATTGTCTTTCTGAAGCAGTCACTATGTTCCCTGCTCCCAAATGTGTACAGCTCAGCAAAACTCTGTTTTGGCACAAGACAAAATGAACCTCTCTTGACAGTATTGATTTCTGTTGTTTTACCACTAGGTTATGCCCACTGGGACTCTTATGAATGTCTCTATTCCTATTATTTCTTCATCACACAGGCATCTTTTATAATAATTCTATAACCAAGCTCTGGAAAGTCCCCATTGTACCTGAGGGGAACTGAAGTTCAATATACACGGTAAATTAATGCCAGAATTGGGAAAAGAACTTGACTCAGAGTTCAGATATCTCTTCAGTATGTTGACCTTAAAGGAATGTCAAGCTTCACCCTTCCTCTCTATTATTTTTGGTGCCTTTCAATACAATCACGTTGAATATCTTTAGGTGAGTTAGCAATATATCCATTTAAATCTTTCTTTCTATCTCCCTATATGTCCATCCATCCATCCTATTTTTCACCTTTCTTTAGGAATGCAGTAAGGGAGTGGGTGCTCTACTTATGTAAGGGAAGTAAGTTATAAAGAAAAGATAACTCATTATGAAATGTAAATTCTGCTTCTGTATTTGGACTGTCTGAGTTTGACTGATTTTTATCTACCATGGCTCTAAACAGCTGTGCTCCAACTTGAATCTCCTTGACATTAACATGCATATATGTTTTTATTTACTCCCTTGACGTAAAATATATGTTGTCAATAAGGTATAGCTTAGCAAGAGGTTAAAATTAAGATGGAAATGGTTACACACGCTTAGATTTTTTCATATAGATAAATTTATTTTTTCCATCTGTTTCTTATTGATCCATCATATCTTCTTTTCTCTCCAGATAACTGTCCAATAGAGCAAAGTTTCCTTTGCTTCCTGAACCATCCTCCCAGCAGAATAAAGTTCGTTCTTGAAAACAGATCTGTTAGCGCTCCCATGAGTGAGCTTGGAGCTGTTAACTCAAGAAGGACTATGTTACAATGAATTTGTAACAAATTAGACATCAGCATAGATTAAATATCAGATGAGCTGGTTGTGCCCCATTATCAGTTGTCAACTCAGCACTATCTCTGCTCCTCTTCTGTGCTCTGCTTTTTTTGCAGGAGTTTAAAGTCTATTAACTATGTTTTTTCAGAATCTCTTGCCAGTAGGGTTCTAGGTTAGATTTTGCCAATAAGAGCCACTAGTGAAAGACTTTTAAAAGTAGGAGAGAGGCAGAAAGCATCCTATTGCTCCTCAGGTAGCAGAGGACTGGCAGGTAGGATTCAGATAATGCCTCTGGGCCTTTCTCTATGAGCCACTTAGTTTATTGCTGCAGGCAGCTGTTTCCCTTGCTAGTAATTTCTTGTTTTCCTGACTCTGAAAGCCAGCAACAAGCCTGAGAACTAGAAGCAGTTTTTCCAGACATTCACACTTTCACCCTTTTCATCACGCATTTCCCTTTATTGAATCTCTTCTTTCTTGAAAAGCTTAAATTATTCTCTGCTTTCCTGACCAAATTTTCATGCTACGCTGAAATTAACCAAGGTTAATTCACTATAGCTTTTTTCAAGACACGTCAGCTGTCTGGCTTCTCATTTTTAAATTGAGAAGATGGGGTTGCATGATATTTTTTATAGAATTTTGATTCTAGCTGGAATGCACTCCAGAAAGATGTTTCCTAGGAAGAAAGAGATGAGAGATAGGTCTGTACCAGTGGATAACTGTCTAGATACGCTTATAAGGGAGTTTTATTTGGCTTACTCAGTCTGAGTATCGAAAAATATTGATGCAACACTTAAAGATTTCATTTTATCTAAAAATCTGGAGTTCTGGATCGTCTTTAAAAGTCAGAAAATCCAACAACACTGGGCCTGTGTTCCTCCATGCCAGCAGTTGACTGGAGCCATTGCATGGCCTCCTTATTCATGCCGGGTGTGTGCTCCCCGAGTCTCCACATCCTCATCTTGTCCTGTTGTGTTCCAAGGCTGGGTCAATTGTCATGTACCATCATACAGGTGCATGTTTTTGCCTTATAGTAGAGAGCTATTGTTTTGAACTCACGTTTCTACCAAAAGTGGTAAAATTAAGGACGGAGAGGGCAATGTGTTCCAAAAAAAGTGAGAAAGAGCATGGTGTTTTTATGCAGAATATTTCTACCTATTTACTTGGAAATTCCCCACCCAATTCACTCATTTCCTTCATTTGGCTGTCTCCCATAAGTATTTAAGCTTATGAGCCCTGGTTTAGTCTCTAGCTCTGTTTTTCCCACCTTATTTTGGTCACAAAGACTTTGAAGAATATCATGAGAACTATGGGATGCTTCCCTAGGAAAAAAGTGCAAGAACACAAACATATAATATTCTGATCACGGGTTTCTTTGGAGTCTTGCAGATAACTAAGTTTAATAAGAGGCTTTGCTCCAGAGACACACTTCTTAAGAAAATGAAGATTCATATTCATTAAGTCTGGGAGGTGTCTGACATTCTGCATTTCTAAGAAACTCTGGTCTTAGTGTTTTGGTTTGGGGGCTGCACTTTGAGCAGTAAGGTTCCAGTGGTTCTTAAATTTTCTGTGGACTTTAGAATCCCCTGGAGACATCTTTAAATAAAGATCGATGCCCAGGCAATGGTATTTTTAAGAAGCTCCCATCTGTGAGGTTTGAAACGTCTGCTCTACATCAAAAGTCATTTACTGAAATAAACAGAGACAGGTAGTGAGGGATATGAGAGGAGTCTAGGCATCAGGTGGATGTTGAAATGGAGACAAGTGGTGCCAACAAGCAGGTAGGACATAGCCAATGACTAACAAGTTTGTTTGTCTGAGACTGACCAAATCCTTTTTTGCTGCAGTGAAACAGCAGTACCCTAATGCCCCAAAGACATTTTCTAATCATCTGCTCTCATTGGAATCACACAGATTGCTTAGCAGAGGCTACTGATCTTGGCCCCCCCCCCCCGTGTCCCCCCTCCTCGTTGGTTGGTTTCAAAGCAGACCATGAATTAGGGGAAGAAAGCAGAGTTTGGTAGAAGAGAATTTTCTAGTCGTTTATCATTTCCAAGGAAGTATTTTCCTCTTATGATGTGGCCATTCCTAAGCCACCAAAGAGCCACAAAAGTTGCCACAGTAGACTATATGTCAAATGAAAAACTAGTTTGAAACTGTGTCCACTGCTGGCATTGGGTGGATATCTTCTTTCCCAGGTAGTCCAAGGCAATTTAGGGAAAAACATGAGTGTGTAACACAAAAGACATGTGTCCATGACACTGCTTGATCTGGGCTTCAAAGACAGAATTGAAAGCTGAACTTCAATGGGTGTCAGATCAGTGGAAAGAAGTCCTCACAAACGATATCACAGCCTGGGTCATTAATGTTCCTCTCCCTTCACCTTACATCGCAACCTCCATGTGCATGCCTCTAATTAGTGAAGCTCGAACAGCAGAGACTTCTGATGCCAAATGTGTGGAAAATTTCCAAAGAAGGATTTCCATTTTAAAGAGATCTTAAAACATTATCTGAATCAGCTCCCCCTTTAAAAATTCTATTCCTGCAGGGGAAAAGGTAATTATATGCATTTAGATATGGATGGCTTTTGCAAAAGAAGAAAAATATCCGTAGTTGACACTGCCTAATCACAAGGAATTATTTTATAATCATGAAATAATAATAGCCCTAAAACTCTTAGGTTCAAAGAAATCTCTCAGTGAAATTTAGCTCCTGATGCTTATATGTACTTACTAAACGATGTTTTAAAATACCTTTTGCAATAATTTTTTTTTGTTAATTTCACAATTAAACTTCTCTATCACGCACTATCAAGTGATTAGTCAGCCATCATCTTCTGTTCTTTGGTTTCAGAACATCTGGTAGAGTTATATAAAAATGGACAAGACATTTAAAGCACATTTCAAAAAACTTTTGGAATATTGCTCTTCTCCATCTGATTCACATTTCAGAGAGGAGGAAGCCGGAGATGGAATCCCTCTGAGCAATAACAAATTGGGCCACTGGGTGACAAGTTGTGAAGCCTTGAGGAGCAGCAGCTGCCAATGATCCCTTTATCTGTGAGGTCATCATCTCTAATACACACCATTTTCTTCATATAATAGACTTGCACCTGTCATTCGGTTGGGAATGACAAAGAAATATTTTTCTGCTCTCATCGTCTCTGTTTTCTTGTGATTTTCTCTTTTATTCTGTCCTAAAGAACAGATGTTCCACATGCACTAAGGTCGGTTTTACATTGCTTTGGTTTTCAAGGAGTGTTTTTAACATTCTTGCTGATGATTTAGCATAAATTGTTCTTGCAATTAGCGTGGTTAATGAACTCCCCACCTATCTTTTAGTAGGTAATTATGAAGCTACTATATATTAGCAGGTACTGTATAAAGAGGAGAGGGGGCTGGTGATTATGGATTCCAACCTCACGTCTCTAAGACCAGATCCCAAATGGTTTAATCAGCGTCAATGTCAACCTTTGCCATATCTTCATTCTACATGCCATATATTATAATGCTGCATTTATATTCCATCTTGACTTGGATTTTTGCTCCTTCAGAATAGAGGTGCCCTGATTAGACAAGGCAACTGGCAGTTGAAAGAAATGTTTTTAAAATATGCATGTACCATCACCAATTTCCCACTAGCAGTTCACTGTATCTCCCACAGTCTGCATTTACCAGAGGCATTTTTTGTTTTGTTTTGTTAGATATAATTACAACCAGAAAAATTTGGGTCTATGGCAAAAATGATAATTATCAACAGCTTCTTTTTCTATGAGGTCAATTTTTTAGGCAGGGGCAGGAGATGAGGTGGAAGGGGATCTCTTCACACAAAATATGAAGTCGTTGAGTATTTAAATGTACAAATATGCTATATATGTACATATGTGTGTGTGTATTGATTTAACGAAGTCCTATTATAAGAAGGCCTATTCAACCTATAACCTGCCCTGGTGGTCTAGTAGTTAAGATCTGGGGCTCTCACCACCACAACTCAGATTCGTTTCCTGGTCAGGGAACCATACTACCCATCTGTCACTTGTCACACTGTGGTGGCTGCGTGTTGCTGTGATACTGAAAGCTATGCCACTAGTAGTTCAAATACCAGCAGGGTCATTCATGGTGGGCAGGTTTCAGTGAAGTCTTTGACTAAGACAGACTAAAAAGAAGGACCTGGCCATCCACTTCCAAAAAAATTGGCCATGAAAACCTTATGAAGAGCAGCAGAGCATTGTCTGATATAGTGCCAGAAGGTGAGCGGATGATGCAAAAAGACCGAGCAGGGTCTCACACACAAAGACTGTGCAGGATTCTGCTCTGCTGTGCACAGGGTCACTAGGAATTGGCATCGACTCCACAGCACTAACAACAAATCCAACCTCTAATTATTGCCATCTTTTTTCTATGATCCTTCTCTCTGGTCATTTCCTGTCAACTGCTGCTTCAATAATATTGGGCAGTCATTGATGTCACAGATCTTTTCTGAACCAATCAACCACCGGTTTTCAAATATTTATTACTCCTCCACTATGTGTAAGTCACTGTACTAGCAGATAAGAAAATATAAAAGGAGAGTTGTAAGGTATATAAATAAACATAGAATAACTGGTTAGTCTCAAACTAGAAGAAATATTTTTGCTTCAAATTTACAGAAGAGTGGGTACCTTTTATAGGCACAGGCTCTTGATCTCTATAGCACGGTTGGTAAGAAATACAAAAACCTAACATCCAGTCCCTGTCTTCTTCCAGCTTGTCATGATTCTAATTAGGAAAATTGGATGATAGTATAAGAAACATTTAAGAGCCAAATTTAAGGATATATTTAAGATATAACGCTAATGCAAGAATTGTCATAAGACAATATGTGGTGGCTTGCCAGATGATGCTCTACACATTAAGTGTTATGAGTTCCAGGGAGAAAGCACTTACCGTATGCTGGAGTGGTCTTGGACAATTTTAATAAAAAAGTTATAGCTGGTCCTTATAGCCTATCCTTGAATTAACTCCATATTATGTAATGCCGAAGAACAAAAAATTAATGTATACAGACTTCAAGGTAGACTTCTGAATATAAGACACTGTAGTTTTTCTGATTTTCAGGAAGGGGTATATTTGGTATTTGGAACTTTATCAAACATCAAATATAATTATTGGAAGAGGCTGAGGGTGTTGGAAAAACCCCTGATATTAAAGTTGGACAATTGAGTGTGTCATGCAGGGTTCTTAATTGCAAACAATAGAAATGGACCCTGGCTAACTTAGCAGAAAAGGAATTATAGAAGGGCCATTGGGTAGCTCACATAATGGGTAGTAGCCAGGGGAACTTGAGCTCCGAGGAGCAGGGTGGTTATATCTCTGTGCTACTGTGTTATATCACCGCTACTGTGTTGGGCATGGAGCTCTCCACTATGGCTCTGAGTGGTAGGTGAGGCTCTTTTTGCCCTTCATTCCTCCCTCAAGTTTTAGGGACCAGAGAAGGAGATTCTGATTGACTAAGTCTGTGTCAGGGGCCTGCATCCAAATCCCAGAAAACTGGGAGAGGGAGATCAACCACCTTCTGCTTCCTTGATATCTGTGACTATAGAAATTTACTTAAACAATAGTGAGAGAGAGTCCCTTGATCAGACAGAGATAGAGTAGGGAGAAAATAATAATCAGAGGTGATGGCTGACTGGATAAGGAATTCTTATAAGCTTTGCAAAGGGCATTGTTACTCATGGTACATTTATACATATAAAACGTCTACTGATTTCACTATGTTGCACAACAATGGGGAATTGGGGCCATGCCTTCCACCCAGGAATACACAATAGTGCATTCCCCACATTTCTGGATGGCAAATGCTGGTGAGTAAAACACGACAAAAGTCCATTGCACCTGGGTTCAACTGCATCTCTTATTTCCCAGCTGTGTGACCTGCGGCAAGCCACTTAAATTTTCTGAGCCTCAGTTTCTTCTTCTTTAAAATTAATAGTTTGTGATTAAATAAGGTGATAAGTGTAAAAACTGTTTGCAAACTGGAAAGTGCTACAAAAATGTAGGAATAATGATTACCCTAAAGAAATATTTCTGTATTTCTTAGGATATCATAAACTTCAAACTTCACAAGGTCCAAAAATTGTAGCTCCAACTGACCACTTCAGAAATTTATTGCATGCTCTCAGATGTCTCCGAATATGAGATGCTAGGGCAAATCTCACCAGTTGGTGGATTCTAATTGATTTTGTATGCTGATTGAAAGAGGAAGTTTTTTCCCCCTACCTTTACCAGTTATTCAATGGAAGACAGCTGGAGAAGTGTCATCACACTCTTCATTGGAGCCATAAGAGTAAACATTTGGAACAGGGTACAGCATAGAAATAAAGCAAGGCCTTTGGAGACACACTGATCCAAACTTCAAACTCTGCTCCTGGAAAATGGGCATCTCCACAGGAGCTTCCTTGTGATGCTTCTCTTGGTGTGATTCTCATGGGACTATGCAAAAATTATCTCCATGAAAGTCCTTCAGTGTGTATTTTGTTCCCAACTTCTCATGTTTTATTTGGCATGGGTTATGGGAAGAAAACAGGGATGCACTATATCACCACTTGTGTTTACTCTTTGCATTGACATGGTTATTTTCATTTGCAGGAGGTTTATATTATCCACTAAAGGGGTCCTTTTAAGAAGGGGATGCCTCGTATGAGGTTCTGCCAGAGCAGATGTGCCTTAAATGACAGCTTCAGAGCATGGGCTTTTCTGTGTCAAGCTGCTCAGTACAAAGCTAGCTGTCAAGTGACACCGTCGCATCCGTCAGCTTACTGAGGATGAGACGAGTAGCCTTCAGCCCTCTATTGCTTGCTTAATTTTTTTTTGCAGTGTCTCCTTACAGGGGCTGGATGATTAGAATCTCTGTAGGGGTCCTGCCCATGATGAAACGCAGCCCATTACTGTCTATCCAAGGCTGGCAATACTTATCCAGTGTGTTTTGTCCCTAATAAAAAGATGAGGAGACAGTGAGTTTCCCCTTTGTGAAGACCTGAAAAACTCTGGGAACTGGCAGGTTCCCAATTTTGATTTTTATTCTAATTATAGAGTGAAAACAATTCACAGAATTTAGTATCTAATTTGAGATATTTTAATCTTCGTCTCATCCATTAATTTGTCAAGACCATGTTGAGAGAGAAACTTGAAAGCAAGTTCTCCCTGTCAGGAAACCCTTTCAGGGCCTAGATGAAAAATCTGTCTTAATCACATACTCACTTTGCCCCGAGCACCTGAACAAAGAGACCCATAACACAGGCATGAGTCTGAGCACAATTCTTAGTTTAGATGGTGACAGGTCATACTGGATGCAATCTGAATCTCTTTATACAGTCAATCATTTCTGTATCTCGCAGCAATTATTTGTGCAACATTAGGAAACTCAACCCCTGTGGTTCTCAGTTTGCCCATCTATAAAATGATAATGTTAGATTATTTGATCTTTGAGGTTCCTGTCATATTTTTAAATACTTATTGTTTTAAAAAATTATTTTATTAAAGACAATATTGGGAAATAAAAACAATATTATCATTATCATTTATTCAAGTTAGTCTAACATTATTTCAAGCTAGTACTTAAAGTTTAGGGTCTGTTATTCTCAGACTTTACTATTAATACAAACACTAACTCATACAACATAGTGAAATCTAAACCCCCTTATTTGGGGATAAACTAGAATAATGGACATCTACGTTGGGGAAAAAATTATCCAAGCTTACTTTGGCCTTTTAGATTTAGATTTTAAATGCTTGTCTATGTTCTCCTTATCCACCCCCAAACCATGCATGCACAATCTTTGTGTCAGTAATATCAGAGGCAAATGCACATAGCATATGTGCATAGTAGACACTCAGTATATGCTCAGTGAATTAAATAATGAGTGAATATTCAAACAACATATTTCCATGTTAGCAGATGGTCTTTGATAGAGTCAAATAAGAGCCACTGAGCAAGGCAGTTCTTGTGATAATAAACCATTATCAGTTCTATTATAGGCACTCTTTTTATTCATGGGTAAAATATATGTCAGTGTGACAGCATAATTCTTCTCTGCCATTACCATTGGTCTTCACCAGCACCATCAAAGGGCACTGAGTGTATTTCAAATTTAGAAAGACAGGAAATGTGTAAAGTCAGTATCTGAAGTTTTATAACTCCCTGCTCCTCTCCCACCACTGCCAAAACCTATACAAGTCTCTGTGCTTTCAGTTTTCAAAATAGAAGTTTCTGATGTGATGTGGGATCTGAGGTGTGAGAGATGGTCTGTATTAGTGGATAAGCTCGTGTTTTTATATAGAAATCAGTTACGTATTGGTAGAAAATCCTTCTTGCTGCAGAGTCCAAGTAGAGTTGAAGGGCAGATGACAAAAATCAACACAGAATGCTCTGTTTTGTTTTTTTTTTTGTCCTCCTGTCATTTTAGGAAATTTCTTTTATCACTTTGATCATGCTACTTTGTGGAGTTGTTTGAGCAAATCCCCACCGTTAGACAGGCCCACTGACTTCCACCTAATAGGGTCATATTTATGTGGCTAGAAGGGCTGCCAACTGACTTCATTCCCCGGGAAGTAACTCTTGGCTAGTTCTGGCAGGGACATTATAAGCTCACAGGCTTTATCAAATCTGTGAAACCAAGTGTGATTTACAACTAGAGTTGGGGCAAAGAAACATACAGCAGTTGGATTCTAAAATCAGTAGCTTCCTCTCTGAAGAAGTAGAAGGAATTTGAGTCATAAGCCAACAAATAAGACCGATTTCAGCTTATCTTGAAAATTTCCAGACTTATTCATAAATTTGACAGGAGTGCTATCAGCGAGAAACATTTTGAAATGATAAAAAGTAAACACTCGATGTGAGACCGAGAGATGTGGACCTCTTTCACATGGCTGGCTTGGTGCAGAGGGCCACAATGACAATAGAATATGGTGGCTGCAGCCCCTCTCTTTCATGTTTCTTTAAACTGCCTGTGGAAGTGTGGATAGGATGAAGACTGTTTAGTCAAAAAAGTACCTTGAATTTTTAAAATTAAGGCAGGAAATAAGGTGGAGTCGAATAGGAAGTGATGAGGTGTTTTTTTTTTTTTAACATACAAAAATATTCGGAGAACAGAATAGGCATAGGTTCTATTTTGAGTATATTGATTATTTTTCTGAGTAGTAAATGATTGGGAAATAGAGGGATTTCTTTTCCCTTTGGGAGTTGATAAAAAGGTGGTATCACCTGCTTTATTGGCAGAATTAAGGAGAGATGGAAGACAAGCAGAATTTTCTATGATTACCCCATTTGGTAGTTTAACAGTATTATCAAGAAATTGTTTAAATTATCTTGGGATAGAATCTTAAAACCTCCAGAGAAAATAATAAGATTTATCCTAATTTTTAAACAACAAGGAACTTTATTATTTTCCATCATTCAGTATGTCCCTTGTTTTGAAAAAAATATATCTCCCAAAAATAAGCTTCACTCAGTAATAATTGATTCTCTTTCAGAACCAAGTTTCTGGTTGGTTAAACTTCTGACCAGCTGGCACGAGGTAACCAGTTTTGCTACGCTGAATTAAAATAATTCTAGCCTAAGGAAATTTATATCTGCTAACCTGTGTGGTCATCTCAAGAGTAAGTGTGTGTGTGTGTGCGCACACACATGGGCATGTGTCATTTTGAAATGCCAAATGTAGTTGGAGAAGCCCCTTCATCACCTTCAGGGATATTTAAGTCACTTAAAATCCACATTGAAAATCACTGAGCAATCTCAGTTAATATAAGAATAAGTAATCTGTTTCAAAGTAGTCCCAAGCAAACATTTAAAAATATTAAATGAATAATTATGATAGAAAGCAACTTTGCCGAGTGCTGTGGAGACATCTTTGTCTTTTAAAAAGGTTACTCTCAGCGCTGGCCCCGTGGCCGAGTGGTTAGGTTCACACGCTCCGCTGCAGGCGGCCCAGTGTTTCGTTGGTTCGGATCCTGAGCGCAGACATGGCACTGCTCGTCAGGCCACACTGAGGAGGCGTCCCACATGTCACAACTAGAAGGATCCACAACGAAGAATATACAACTATGTACCTGGGGCTTTGGGGAGGAAAAGGAAAAAAATAAAATCTTTAAAAAGGATTCTCTCTGTCATGAAGGAGGCAGGGCAAAGGAAAATTTAGCCTTCTGCCAGGAATGTGTAGACAATTCAGACAAAAAGAAGAATGAAGAGGCCTACTCTACGTAGAATGACAAAAATAATCTTGACCTGAGAATCTTGGATGAGCTTTGGGTTCTGAAATGTTGAGTGAAATACTTGGAAAAGGAGAGGTGAACTCGATGCTTGGTTGTTCTCCTGAAGCTCATGGGTCCTCAATACCCAGCATGTATAGACTTCCCTTGTGCTGAGAGTGAGTGTGTGTATGTCGGGGGGGGGGGGGGTGGGGCTAGGAGAAGGGACAGTCTTTATTGCCACACTTGGCCTGGCAGCCAACACATCTCCAAGAGTGACTTTCACCTGTGGCACACCTTTGAGAGTGGGATGGCAAAGCTTTTTTCCTCTGACACTTTAATTTTCACTTCTCCTGAGGAATTCTGCCATATTTTTAAGTGGGTACAACACATAGTACTTAATTTATGCATTTAAGTAAGCAGATCTGACAAAACAATAAAAGCTGCCTAAGGTTTATGTGGGAAAATTGCCACTTCTTGAACTTTGAAATTTGCATGCACAGTAAGTTAGGAGTTGCTAATTAACTCTCTGCACATGCCCAGAAATACTCACAAATATTGTTTCTTGTCACTAAGAATGTATTTAAAATATGCCCAACAAAATGAACCTTCAGATGATATACGCAGGTCAAAAGAATACTGTGTATCATAATATTTTCAGCTTCATGACCTCACCTTTTTTCACTATTTAGCACAGTTGTCCTGAGAACATTTTCTATTGGTGGTTGTGATTTGTGCAGGATAACAGAGTGGAGTACTTGCTTTAACTCACGAAATCCTCTTTAGAGGAAAACTTGTAACCAGTATAGATGAAACGTTTTTTGCCTATTAGATATATATGAACTCACAGAACTTTAAAATATGAAGTATAATACTTAGGTAAGAGCTAAGGTACTGAAACAAAGAAGTCATAAATACAGGGACTGAAACTAGGCAAAAATTTCTTTCTTCTCACATGACAGTCCAAAGCGGAGCAACTCAGCCTCGTGGGGAAGGCTCTGTTCACAGCAGTCATTTGAGGACCCAGGTTCCTTCCATCTTGTGGCTCCATCATCCTCTGGGGTGTTGTCCATGTGTGGGTCATTGCATGTCCACACACCATTGCCATCCAGTGGAAAGGGAAAATAGGGGGAGGCAAGGACAGGCAGCTTCATTTTGAAGATGATGATACAGAAGTTGGCCACAACACTTCAGCTCCCATCCCATCAGTCAGAACTCTGACACGTGGCTAGGGAGGTGCCATAGGTATTGAAGGCTGCCAGGAAACCTGAAATATGATTCTACCTGTCACTCTGACTGACTGGCAAATCCACAGAAGTGGGTGAGTCATGCTGGATATACTGGATACTCCTTGAGCTTTTATACACCTTCATTTCTATTGACAATAAAGAATTGATAAAATTTAAAAAAAAAACATTTAAAAACTTAAAATAGCTTTCTTTTGATCTATGAATCATGTGAATTAATATGACATTCATATAGTTTAGATATAGTTATAGGTTCTTTGTAGTATCCATTTATTTTGAAAAAAATTGGAAGAGGACCTGCAAAATTTTTCCTCATAACCAATGAATCTGTATTCTCCTAATAACTTTAAAAGAGGATGCGGGGCTGGCCCCATGGCCGAGTGGTTAAGTTCGCGTGCTCCACTGCAGGCGGCCCAGTGTTTTGTTGGTTCGAGTCCTGGGCATGGACATGGCACTGCTCATCAAACCACGCTGAGGCTGCGTCCCACATGCCACAACCAGAAGGACCCAAACGAAGAATATACAACTATGTATGGGGGGGCTTTAGGGAGAAAAAGGAAAAATAAAATCTTTTAAAAGAGGAAGCGTTCATTGATTTGTTAAACAAATGCTATTTATTGTACATCTCCTGTGAACCTGTCATTGTGATAAGCATAAGGTGAGACACAAAGAAGAGGAGTCTCACAGGTCTCAAAGGTCACGGTGGGCAAGATTCCTGGGTCCAGTTGTTCCAAGACACTATGAAACTTGGGCTTGAAGGGCTCTCCACTCTGATGTCCTTTGTATTGCCACTGACTATAGAATTCTTAAATCTTCAGTCTAACCTAAGAGATGGTAATAAATGATTGGAGGCCTCCCCGTTCCCTAATTAGTTCAATGAATGTTTTGTGATCACCCACAGTGTATCAGACACCACGTTAGGGTCTGGAGAAACAATGATGGAGAAGACAGTTCCTGCTCTCATGAATCTTACGTTCTGTATCAATGATTTCCAACCATTGAGCGTCAGAGCTACCGTGCACGTATGCTTGCTATGTTTCTCATTCAGCAGTGGCAGCAGACTCTACAGCTATAAACATAACGATCCTCCAAATTTTGTGGCATTAAAATGAGGGTCTTATACTCAATCATTGCACATAAAACATGCTGATTCAGCCTGAAAAAGAAGCAATGGCTCTGAAATCTAGGAAACATCCTGGGGTCCACTGTGTGGTTCTGATTTGGTAAGTGTTAAGGGAATCCTAGGGTCTTTTGTCTCAGAAATTTCCCAGTTTTTAATTGGGTTATTTTTTTCTTTGTTGTTGAGTTGTATGAGTTCTTTGTATATTTTGGATATTAACCCCTTATCAGTTACATGATTTCAAATATCTTCTCCCAACCAGTAGGTTGTCTTTTCCTTTTGTTGATGGTTTCCTTTGCTGTGCAGAAGCTTTTCAGTTTGATGTAGTCCCACTGGTTTATTTTCGCTTTTTTCTCCCTTGCCTAAGGGGACATATCTAAAAAGATATTGCTAAGATGGATGTCGAAGAGCATGCTGCCTATGCTTTCTTCTAGGGGTTTTGTGGTTTCAGGTCTTACATTCGAGTCTTTAATCCATTATAAGTTAATATTTTGTGTATGGGAAAAGGTAGTAGTCTAATCTCATTCTTTTGCGTGTGGCTGTCTAGTTTTCCCAGCACCATTTATTGAAGAGACTTTCCTTTCTCTTTTGTATGTTCTTGGATCTTTTGTCAGAAATTAGCCGCCCATAAATGTGTGGGTTTATTTCTAGGCTCTTAGTTTTGTTTCCTTGATCTATGAGTCTGTTCTTCTGCTAGTACCATGCTGTTTTGATTACTAGCTTTGTAATACAGTTTTAAATCAGAGAGTGTGATGCTTCCAGCTTTGTTCTTTTTTCTCAGGATTGCTTTGGCTATTTGGGGTCTTTTGTTATTCCATATAAGTTTTGGGATTCTTTGTTCTAGTTCCATGAAAAATGTCATTGGGACTTTTATAGGGAGGGTCTGAACAGACATTTTTCCAAAGAAGATATACTGATGGCCAACAAGCAAATGAAAAGATGTTCAGCATGTCTACTTATTAGGGAAATGCAAATCACAACCACAATGAGATATCACCTCACATATGTCAGACGGTTATTATTCAAAAAAACAAGAAATAGCAAGTGTTGGAGACAATGTGGAGAAAAGGGAGCCCTTGTGCACCGCTGGTGGGAATATAAGTTGGTGCAGCCACTATGGAAAATAGTATAGAGATTCCACAAAAAATTAAAAATAGAATTATCATATGATCCAGCCATTGCACTTCTGGGTATTTATCCAAAGAACACAAAAACACTAAATGCAAGAGATATGTGTACCCTATTTCATTGCAGCATTATTTACAATAGTCAAGACTTGGAAACAACCCGAGTGCGTAATGACAGATGAATGGATAAATAAGATGTGGTATATATATATACAATGGAATACTACTCAGCCATAAAAAGATGAAATCTT
This sequence comes from Equus quagga, assembly GCF_021613505.1. Classification (NCBI taxonomy): domain Eukaryota; kingdom Metazoa; phylum Chordata; class Mammalia; order Perissodactyla; family Equidae; genus Equus; species Equus quagga. The sequence continues at coordinate 52,558,109 of NC_060272.1, read as the reverse complement.
ACCATTTGCAACAAATGGATGCACTTTGAGGGTATTATGCTGAGTGAAATAAGTCAGATGGAGAAAGACAAATACTGTATGATTTCACTTATATGTGGAAGACAAAACAACAACAAACAAGCACATAGATACAGAGAATAGATTGGTGGTTGCCAGAGGGGAAGGGAGTGGGGGAATGGTGAAAGGGGTAAAGGGAGATATTTGTATGATGACGGATGGAAACTAGACTTTGGGTGGTATGATGTAGTCTATACAAAAGTTGAAATACAATGATGTACACATGAAATTTATATAGTGTTATAAACCAGAGTTACCTTGATAAAAATAATGAAGATCACAATGTACTGTCTCTAAAATAAAGCGAGAAAAGCAAGTTGCAAAATGAAAAAAGAAGCTTCTTGTGATTTTCATGAGCAGTCAGTTTGGAAAATTACATTTATGCATGTAATGTGGTTCTGTTTCAACACTTTTTTTTTTTTTTAAAGATTTTATTTTTTCCTTTTTCTCCCCAAAGCCCCCCAGTCCATAGTTGTATATTCTTCGCTGTGGGTCCTTCTAGCTATGGCATGTGGGACGCCGCCTCAGCGTGGCTTGATGAGCAGCGCCATGTCCGCGCCCAGGATTCAAACCAACGAAACACTGGGCCACCTGCAGCAGTGCACGCGAACTTAACCACTCGGCCACGGGGCCAGCCCCAGTTTCAACACTTTTTTAACCTCTGTCTTGCTGGTATGTGACAGGTGATGGGTCCACTGTGTTTTATTGATGAGAACTTGAAAACTCTCCCAGTGCTCTGTGGCTGTGAGCCCCATTACCCATTACTGGATTTTCCTCCAATGTTGCTCAGTCTGACACCATCTTTAGGTTTAGCTTTCAAATGAATTCCAATATTTAAAGCATTTTTTCTTCACACTAAATATGTAGATTCCTTAGTTCTCTACCATCAAGCTATGCCTTGGTTTTGAGTAAATCTTAAAAACACTTTTAACTTCCTACTGTATGCAAAGCACAGTATATTACAAATGCATTTATATGTTCTCTTCAAAAAGTGACTCCAATTAATCTCCTATGGTTCAACACGGATCTAAAAGAAAAACCATGAAGCATCCATCAGTCAGTTGAAGCCCTTCTCCCAGCTGGAGAACTGATCAATTTAAGAACATTCACTTATTTTTCTGTGCACGGAGAGTATGAACTTTTCATTGCATTTTAATTCACGTTTCCCCCCCTTTTATTGTCACATTACCTGTCAAATATGAACTTTGTATCCAAAGGTTCTTTTTCCTTATATAGCAAAGTGAATATTTTGTTAGCTATTTTTCTTTCTTCTCACATGACTTTCCCCCAAAGATACTGTATAAAATGGTATTTTGATTTCCTTTATTTGTTTTATAACAGATATAGTGTTAAATTGAAAGAAAATAAGAGTCTTCTTCCTGAAGTTTCTTTTAGAGACCATTGAAAATATAGAGAATCTATTTGCTTAGCTTTAAAGCCCCCAAATGTGAACAGCATTCTGAAGTGAAAGCTGTTCTTGAGGACCGATGACATATGATCTGAGTAACAGCTATGGTACTCAGGTACGGCTGTTCTTTCTGTGTGGTTTCAAAGCTAGAAGCTCATAAAATCCATCAAAGCCAGAGTTAGAGCAGAAATAAAGGTGATGACATAGCCATTTGAGGTGAGAAAGGTGAGCTTCTTCAGAGGGTTTCCAGAAAGTGCATAATGAAAACAATTTTGGAGCCATGTTTCTTTGGTACTCCCAGCTGCCTAACTCAGATCTCCCAAGGATGAAATGCAATGTGACCTGATTAAATCCTTATGATGTTCTCATCGTCCCTCCTCTGTCTCCTGTCCCCTCTTAATACTGCCCTCATTTAGTGGGTTGGATTAAACTCTGCTAATTTAAGGGCTGCTTCACAATGCTATTCAGAGAGAAGGATATAGAGCAGAAACGTGAACTGCTCCTTCTCTCCAGGGCCCAGCATAGAATGTGAAAAAAATATCCTCACTATTGCCACACAGTGTGAAGGGGTTATATCTACTTGCAGCATCACTGCAGAAGTTACATATGAACCTCCATTAGAACTCATTAAGTCTTTTTTCCCTTGGCTCCCAGCCTCCTTGACAGCTTTAGCTGAGCAAGATCTCCCACCATCCTCAACAACCTACGTGCTCCATCAGCCCTGACATTTAGACTCTTCTATGGGAAGCACAGGGATCACTTGTATTGTACTTCTTATTCCAGACAACCAGTATCATCCGTCTTTGGGGGTTACTGTTGGTAGTCTTGTCACTCAGACTCAGCAACAGGCATGAAGGCTCCTTTGATTATATTTCAGTTCCTTGAAAAGAACCATTCTGTACCTCATTTGACTGCTAAAAACCCATAGAGGTTCTTGTCTTGTTAAATGTAATTCTGTTGCAATTACTGTCAAATATTGAATTAAAAGTGGTTAGCTCATTAACAGCTCCCCCCAACAATCGATTAAAAAGTTTTCTTTTTTTATATGGAGATGGTTGGCATTTACTTACAAACTCCTTTCTCATCTTTGGAATCTAATTATGGTCGCTAGGAATGCTCATTTTTTACTTGGTCTCTGAATTCCTGGGGCATGGAAGGGGCATGTAGTGGGAACAGATGGATGTGGCATGAAACTACCACCGGGACAGAGGCCAGGTCTGGAAGAGATCCAGCTGAAGGTGTGGGGTACAGTATCGAAGGCAGGGCAGTCTCCAGCCTCCGAGGGGCTCATCAGGCTGTAAGAGGGTGGACTTCCTGATGTGGCGGGCAGAGCTGGGATCTGGGGAATACAGGAACAGATGACACTTGAAAAGCCAAGGCAGGCAGGCTGCGGCACTGAGCAACGCATAAGCAGAAAGCAGAGCAGTAGGCACTGGGCTGGACTTCAGGTGGAAGACGGCCAGGTTACAGTAGCACCCAGTCTTGGAAGGAGAAGGAACAGTAAACTAGGCATACGACTTTGAAAGTAATAATAAAATAGCAGTGAAAACACTCCCCTCTAATCCACTTCCACCATAGCCTCTGGAGTGATCCTTTTAAAAATATAAAGCAGATCACACCACTGTGCTGCCTAACCTTTCCAGTGGCTTCCTAAACCAGTGCTTCCTTATCTCAGAAGGACAAAGGGATCGCTCAAGGATCTTGTTAAAGTGCAGATTCTGGCTAGGAGGTCTGGGGTGGTACCGGAGTTTCCGCATTTCCAACAGGCTCCCAGGTGATGCCGGAACCACTCTTGGAGTAGTGAGAACTTGAAGCACAATCAAAATTGCCTGGCCTCCCTTCACTCTGTTTTCTCCCTTGTGCGTCCACATGCCAACTGCTCTCATCTCGTCGCTGCCTCACAGACTTTGCAATTTCTGTTTCCTGCGCATGGAATGCCACTCACCCGCTGTTCTAGCTTCTCCTTCTCTGGTCTCAGCATAAAAGTCACCTCCAGAATGGCTTCCCCTGACCACCCTATCCAAAGCAGACTCCTTATTTCCAATCATTGTCTATTAGACTATTTCTTCCATCATAACTAGCCCTTACTCATTCTGTTACCATTTATGTATTTTTCCATGTTTATTGTATGTGTCCCCAATTGGATATAACCTTCCAGGAAAACAGGAACCATTACTGATATCGTTTCCCTCTACCATTTATTAAGTTCTACCTATGTGCTAGATGCTCTACTAAACACTTTGCATTTATCCCATTTACTCCTAGCATCAATTCTGTAAGTTAGGTCTTTTTAATCACTACTTTACAGACAAGATAATAGACACCCTTTAAAAACACCAAACAGAGACTTCAAACATTTGAGCAGAATAGAGATCCAGAAAAATGGTTATTGCTTGTGCTGCCTCTGATTCTCTGCCTCTGTTTCACCTGCCAGGTGGAGATATTCATACTGGATGATCTCTACCATCTCCACATGGTCCCCATGGGTGCACTGCCCAAAAGGGGATAGCAGCTCCATTCCTTGATCTCTCCTTGCACAGCTGAGCTAGTCTGATGCCAAAGACAGTTGGCAATACTAAGGCAGAACTAAAAGAAATTCAATAAAGAAAGTAACTAGTTTATCAACATTACCAAACTTACTACCAGCTGCTATGTATTGTGTTCCAACCCCAGGCCACATGCTTTAAAAATGAGATCAGTCAAAATGACTAGGGGGAGGTTTCTATTCCCAGGGCAAAGCTGTAGCATACCTTGGACCAGCATGTGTTCCTCTGAACCACCTCTACCATCAATGACCAGGGGCAGGATGCTCTGCCTGGGCTTGTTTTCTCCTCTCTGTAAATAGAAATTCCAGCAAGAGTGCATTTCAACAGTGTTTGGCACTTGGGATCCATACATAGCTTTTCCATGCAAGACAGGGCATGTGTAGCCCTCACTTTATTGAGGAGGACATTTCAGGGTTGAGAATTAAGGATTCAGTTTCTATTGCCCTGAATGATCCTGAAAGGGGCAGGATGAGGTCACTCACATAATTCTATGTATAAGTAAACATTTCATTTCGTATTATGGAGGGAAGAAAAGAAAAGTGGGAGATTTGGGGTTTGATTCTAAAGGCCCTTCAAATACCGGCTTAGCTGCTGACCCCCCTCGAAGGCAGAAGTGCAGAGGGGCCTGCCGCATGCTTGTTATTTTTGATGGATTGCAGTCTAGCTGCAGGGCAGGAAGCTCAAACCCCCAGGGTCACATCGTTGTAGCTTGCAAAGAAGCTGAGGCTTGAAAGATTTTATTGTAGCCAGACCCAAGGAGAGTTTCAGGTACTGTCTTCAAGATCCTTACTCTTGCTTCTTCGTGCTCACCGTAGATAGAAAGAATCCTGCCAAATTGCACTCCGCTCCCACACCCTTCCACACATACGCTAGAGCTGAATATGAAAATTGGTCTCTAATTGTTGGATACAAGCTTGACTAGCTTTGAATTAACAGCTAAAGCTGTATTCATTAATCTGAACAGGGAAGAGCAGGCAGACTGTCACAACACGGCTCAGTTCAGTAGTCATGCAGAGCAGGTGAGCGAACGGGAGGCGCTTTGAAAGTGCGGCAGCCATCTCCATCAGCCCCATCAACCAGTGATGAAGAGGGGAAGGCAGCCAGCCACAATATCGCCACGAGATGGATGGCATACCTCAAAGTCCACCGTCCCAGGGGCAGCCCAGCAATGATCGATGGTTATCCACAGCAATTAAACTTCAGAGCTTTTAAATGTCATTCTAGAATGGAATGCCATCTCATAAAGGTGTTGTTTAACATTTATCAAATATGTGGATGGGGTGGGGTTGGGGAACTGTGGAGTTATTCTTTGGGGAAATAGGAACAAATGTTATAGCTTTGGAAGTGTGAAAACCGTGAGAATAAAATTTGATACCATTCTAATATGTTCTCTTCAACATTGGAATCAACTGCAGCAGAATCCTTTTTGCACACTCTAAGATGTTTTTTAAATGCTGGGATTTAGTGGGGGTGTGGTGGAAAGAATATGTAACAAAGGGTCAGGAGAAGCAGTTTTAAACCATTGCTTTTTCACTTATGGTGATGTACCTTGGATAAATGACAACCTACCTGTGTAAATGGGACAGGTAAGCAGGAATGGTGGTTCTCAATCTCCAGCGTGTATTAGAATCACCTGAGAAGCTTTTAAAAAACAGCAATGATTGGGGCCCACCTGATCCAATTAGTCTGGGCATGGGGTGGGGCATATATGTGGTTGTGAAATCTCCCCAGGTGATTAATATGTACTGTGAAGACTGAAAACAACTGGATTACATAAGCTTCAAGTGTCTTCAGCCTTCTATTTCCACAATTCTTTTCTACTTATGGGGATATTCCCAAAGCAGAGGATACTGGTTGATAAGAAAACTTTCCATCAGAAGAACATATGTCATTGAAGGACAATAATATGGTGGTAATATTTTTTCTGCTACCAATTTGTATTTATTCATTCAATAATCAGAGACTGAACAAATCTTGGCAATTCTTGTCAAATTCAAAGTTGGACGTATGAGGCCTGGGTTTACTTGCACATCGTGCAGTGGGGACCATGAGTGTGGAGGTGTGTCCCATGGATACCAACCTCTATAAAAGGCAGTTGGAGCAAAGTTCTTTGAATATCAGAAAATTGCTGATAAAGTTCTTGATCCTACATTCTACATTGTCGTCTTTTCTTCTGTTTATTCCTCTGTTCTGTATCTAGTTCAGTGATGGCATGATATTTTTGAGATAACAGATACTTTTAAATGCCTCCTCCCCATGTTTTCTTTTCCCTCCTCCATTACCACATTCAAGCAGACAGCTAGTTTTATAATTTTTGCCTTAGGGGTAGGATGGACCAAAAAAAAAAAAAAAAGGGAAACATACACAGCTTTAGGTTCCCCAAGCCTGGTCCCTTTAAGGAGATTATTCTGATAGAGGGAATGTTCTCTAGATTATGGAATTCCTCAAGGAGGAATGAAGGGGAATGAAGAGGAAGGAAGGGGAAGCGTGAACAGAGACCTCAGTGGGCTCAGGAGACCCGGGCGTTGTTTGCAGGAGGAGTGCTGGGGAGGCAGGACAACCCAGGGGTGTAGGAGACCAAAGGGCCAAGGTGATTAAGCCCACTTTTTTGATGGAGATGCCCAAAATGAAAAAGGCCAGTGAGGATGTTACCCGGCCCATCCACTCCATAAGACATTAACCACAACCCTGCTCAGAATAAACCTAACATGTTCTCTTTAACTTACAGGAAACCACAAAGAGAGGAAGGAAAAGGTGGCTGAGACATAGCTCAAATCCAGTTAAAACCGGTTGTAGGCAATGAGGCAGTCCAACTTGACCCACAGCTTATTATATGCTCATTTTAATACATTACCATATTATAGGATACACCCAGGATGCCAAGACAGTTTACAACTGCCATGATAATGGAAGGATGTAACCAAATAAAGAAAAGAGGTGGCACCCTTGCTCCCCAGAAAAGCCTGCCCATTTTCCTGAATAACTCTGAGTATTCCTCCCCTTCATTACCTAGACCCCTTACAACAGCTGCTTAATCACCCCGGGAGCCGAGATGTTGATTTGTGAACATAGTTCCTACTTCTCCAGTCTTTGGGCATTGAATAAAGCTGTGCTGATGAAAGCTCAGCTCAGGTTTCTTTTGAGATCTGCGACACCAAACAGAAAAGAACACTCTGAGGAAGAGAAGGGCTGATTGTGGGTTCAAGGACCACCAGAGGGAAGTAAAATTAGTAACAAGGGGATGGCTGTCAGGCCCATCAAAGAGGACATGCTGTAGACAGTTCATCAGGTATCCCCATGTCTACAGGCAACAGAAAGAACCAGCTGAGCTGAAGGGGCTGTGGGATGAGGTCATCTCTGTAGTGATTGAGTAGAGCAGAGCACCAGGACGGAGGATGGATGGTAGGTGGATGCTTGTAAAGACAAGTGACATAAGACCAGATAGGCCACCTCTTTGCCTTGACATTGTGTAAGTTCCAAGGAACAAATGAAACTGGAATTGTATGGTGGACTAGAGTACTCAAATATAAATTGTCACCCTTTAAAAATCTTTGGAGATATAAACCCTTATGGGATCTCCTTTGGACAGAAATAGAAGATAAAAATGAATCATGAGGTGTAGTTTGGCAAATATATACAGCCATGTATGATTAGTGTGGCAGTCAGAATTCTATGGAATATTAAAATGGATTCCCATTTAGAACAAGTCTTCACTCTGCTCGGAGAATTCCATTGCTTTAAATGAAAGGCAAATAGGTAGAGAAGCCGACCTGTAAGAGATAATTCCATTTGCAAGAGAAGAAGTCTAATCTATTTTCATGCCAGTGTGTAAAGGACTTTTCACTTTATTCACCACTTCATTAATCTAATTTCAAAAGGGAAGGCCAGGACTGAAAACAGAGGTTATTCACATTTCAAACGAACTCCTTAGGCATAATGAGTGAGCAAAGCCTTCAACTGTTAGACTCTGTTGCTTTTCTACCAGCTGGAGAGAAGCACAATGAAGGTCATGCTATTTAATCTTACAAACAGATGTATATAGTTGGGGTTGAAGAAGGAATTATTTTGAAAAATGGCAAATAGATCTGTTATGCACTGAGTATCAGGGCAGAGTTTGAAATAACATGAACAGTTCGATGGTTTCTATTTCCATCTTGTTTCAATCTACAGAATGAGTGAATGAATGAAAAATTCCATGGTGAACCATGAGACATAGCTAGAGTCATATTTACCAAATACCATTCTGCAACATAACAGAGGGGTTTGGAACGACTGGAAATACTTCCACTCCAGGAATTTCCAGGACATCTGGTAAGTCAACACCATTATCACAAACATTATGGCCAACAATGTGAGTTCTTGCAACAATGTATTCATTTTCCAAATGTTCCAGCTGAGAAAGCCACACAGAACATTCCCACCACCTAGCAGATGGCTAATGGGGAAGCCAATATTTTCTGTGGAAACCAAAGTTTCTTCTTCTAACATCAGACATTTTCAGCAGAGAGAACAAATAAGCATTTGTTTTTGTATTCTATTCTTTCACACTCATAAAGAGAATGTATTACAGACTATTAATTTAAAAAGTGCATAAGAAAATGAGTTTTGTCTTGTGATTATACAACTAAGGGGTTTTTAGATCCAGAAATGCTTGGTGCTGGGACCAGGGCTACTTGCTTTCTTATCTAGCACGAGATGGAGGGGTAGGGAAAGCTTTGGGCTTTTGTTGATTGTAGGGGAAAGAACTTTAAAATATGTGGGTGGAAATGAGTTTGCTCCTGCCCACCTCAGATTTATAACAGACTTGTAGGATGTGGAGAGTGTGAATGGGATTTTATTTTCATAGAAAGTGAGCAAAATGAACAAGGTACAGTTGCCCAGTTTATGTTAGGGGAGAGCGGGAGGAGGTGACAACAAAAGATAAAGCATGTTATTTGAATAACATTGTTAATACATCAAGTTTCCCAGATGACATTTACTGTGCCAGGAAAGTGGGTCGATTTGCCTTAAGCTATTTTGCCTTCACTTGTTATTATCAAGCATTCAGATAAATGTATATATAACACATATAACAAATGTAACACGTACTTTAAAGAATCGAACTTGTTATAAATAGACGGTTTCATTTGTTTGTTTGTTTGTTTTTGTTTTGTTTTCTAAGCTGTTTGGAGTCCAAGTTGAAATTTCCACTTTTTCTGTAATGAATGTTTTTATGTCGCTGCTGTCTGACTAAAACACTTTCATTTTTAAATTAGCTTTGATACTGCCATGCAAAAATATTGGCATGTAAAATTAACACCTACTGTTATAACAGGCTAGTTCACTCAGTCAATAATATTAAAGTTACTATATACCTACTATGTAGAAGAAAATATGCCAGGCTCTGCTGGAGACATAAGAAACTTACATGAAAGTTAATGGTGCAAAGACATGCTTAATTTCAGTAAGTTATCAATCATGTCAGTCTCCCTCCTTTAAAGAAATGAGTAGCTTAGCTGAAACACCTATTTGGTGGTTGCTAGGAGTTTGGCTTTCTGAAGCTGGTACAAGCTGGAGTCCATGATGTTGTTCAGGGGTGGCTAACAGATGAAGATGTGCTCTTCTTGGTGTAGAGTTTGGTTCAAGAATCAAGAGAGCTGAAAATGTGTAAAGAACTCCTTAATCACTGTGGTAGGTGAATAACTCCTCCTCTCCTTGCTTAAAGATGCCCATGTCCTAATGTCCATAATCTGTGAATATGGCACATGGCAAAAGGACTTTGCAGATGTGACCAAGTTAAGGATCTTGAGATGGAAAGATCATTCTGGATTATCTGGGTGAGCTCAATGCAATCACAAGCATCCTTAGGAAGGCATGACGATCAGAATCAGTAAAGATGTGACTATGAAAGCAGAGATTGGAATGGTGTGCTTTGAAGATGAAAGAATGGACCATAAACAAAGGAAAGCAGGCAGTTTCTAGAAGCCGGAAAAAGCAAGGAAACAGGCTCTTCCCCAGAGTCTCCAGAAAGGTAGGTAGCAGCCCTGATGACACCTTGATTTTAGCCCAGTGTGACCGTATCATATTGCTAACTTATAGAACTGTAAGGTAATAAATTTGTGTTGTTATAAGCCACTAAGTTTGTGGTACTTTGTTACAGCAGCAATAGGAAACTAATACAATCAAATTCATAAACAGCTATTGTAAGTTCTTCTGGAAGGAAGATGTAAGCCTGAGTATAAAAGAACTGTGGCATAGCAAGAATTCGTCATCTTTCTCAACTCTAGCTGGGTGGTCCCCAAGTAGAGCAGCATCAGCCTTACCCATGAGGAGCCAAGGGATGAGAGGAAAATGTGTGATGGCGTTTCTCCTCCTGCTGTCTGCAGCCACCTTATCTTCGCTCAGATCGATATCCTTTCTGAATAAATTGGGAAACTACAAGACAGAAGCATATATGGTCTCCTCTTGACAACTTGTACTTGTAGATAGACCTGAAATGATGCAAAAATAATCCTAGAAAAGGCTCAGTTAAGAATTAATGGGGTACTTACTTCTGATTATAACACAACTTGTTTCTACATCAAATATAACATGCTGGAGGACTGGAAGTGATAATGATTTGGAGCAGATAATTCCTGAAGTTCTATGAACTTCTTTGAGCTCAATGATTTTTATTTCCTTGTAACAACTCAAGAAGTTTCTACCTGTCATTGGATATCTTAGTAAACAGATAGCAGAGAGAACAGAAACTGAGAAAAACAAACCTAAACAAAACATTTAGCATGTAAAAGGAATGAATCACCAGAGAGAAAACAGTCACCTGGTCCTGGATGTTTTCCATGACTTCTGCACACATCTGTACAATAAGCAAGAAGAAGAACGCCAGTCCTGCATCTGGGGCCTGTTTGCAGCAGGACTAAATGTTGGTCCTCCCTCTGATTTGCCTTTATTCTGTGGGACAAGATGTCAATAGAAGTGGTTTCTCCTGAGGGTAAGCCTCCTGAATGCCTAAAGCGGGAGTCACTTCTGAGCTACTCCAAAGGAGTCCACTATCTTCCCCAGGATTCCCCCAGAGGATCTTGGTCATCTGAATTATAGTCCTTCTCAAACTGTAGTTTGTTTAACTGTTTTCACCCAATAGACTGTGAACTCCTGGAGATAAGCATGGTGTGTCATTCATCTTTGTGTTTCTGGTGCCTAATGAAGTGCCTCCACTCAGTGAGCACTTCATACATGTTGACTTTCATTGTTGAAAGGGGAAAAACCATTTTCTCCCTCTGAATCATTCAACTTTCTCATCAACCTTGCAGTCACTAAGGCTTGAATCCTACAGCCATACCTGACTCCCCCTTTTACTTTTCCTTCCGATCAAATATTCCTTAAGTCTGGTTCATACATTCTTCACAGTCATCCCTCTCTTTGCATTGCTAAGATTTTCACTAAAGTCTGATTCTTAGCTCTTCATGTCTGATTGCACTCAGAGTATACCAACCACTCCTAAACCCAGCGACAGAAGAAACTCTTCATATCATCTCCTTGGTTCTATCGATTATTTCCAGGTACAAGTCCATGGACCAGTGACAGGATGACTGGGACAAAATTACCCAGGGAGTTTATTACAAAATTGGCATAATCTCTGGAGGTTCTGAACGAACATAGAGCTCTTTATTTTAAAGAGCTTCCCAGGTTATGGGTTGAACTGTGTCCCTGTAAATTCATATGCTGACACCCTAATCCTTGGTATCTCAGAATAGAACCTTATTTGGAAATAGGATCATTGCAGATGTAATTAGTTAAGTTTAGATGAGGTCATACTGGAATAGGGTGGGCCCTAATCCAATATGACTGGTGTCCTTATAAAAAGGGGAAATTTGGACACAGACACACACACAGGGATATCACCATGTGAAGAAGAAGGCAGAGTTTGGGGTGATGCTTCTTCAAGTCAAGGAATACCAGAGATTGCCAGCAAACGCCAGAAGCTAGGGATGCAATATGGAAGAGTTTTTCCTCACGGACCTCAGATAGAATTAGCCCTGCTGACAGCTTGGTCTTGGACTTCTGGCCTCCTGAGACAATACATTTGTGTTGTTTTAAGTTATCCAGTTTGTGGTGCTTTTCTGTAGGAGCCCTAGGAACTAATATACCAGATAATTCTTATATGTAGCCATGGTTTTGGAACTGGACTCTTATCACTCCCCTTCCTTAAACCTTCAATGGCTTAAAGGGTAGTCAAGAGCAGTCAATGAATTTATATTTGTAAAATGCTGAAAACAGTCTTGGCACATAGTAAGGAGTTACACGCACATTAAATTTTCAAAAATCCTTGTTGCTGAAAGCAGCAATATTAGTGTACGTGTTCACCATGAAATAACTTTAGATGCTATGAATATGAAAACAAATTCTTGCTAAGACTATAATTGGCTTCTGAATTCCACCATTTTTCAAGTTTAGGTTGGGGCTAAGATCAGTAGTTCAGTAGTAATCCATTTTAGGAGACACAGCATCTTAGAGCTCTGTGCATGCTCATGAATCTTCAAACCCTAAGTCACTGGAGCGTCTGTGATATATTGTTGGAATGTAGGGAGAGTAACAGTGATGCAGATGGCTGGGATGGAGTCTTGTCAACGGAATCTCCTTAGGTATCAGCGCATTTTCAGTGATAACATGGCACTTCCTTTTGTTTATAGACAAGAAACGTAGTGAAGATGCGACTCAAATGAATGCAGTTGGGGATACAGGGGCCTGCAGAGTTAATATGAACAGATGCCAACAGTGAGTGTTTGCTATCTTCCAGGCACTCTCTTAAATGGTTTACCTGTAGTGTTTCATTTAGTTCTCATGACAACCCATGCTTGGTAGGAAATTACCCCCATTTTTACCAAGGAGAGAACTGAGGCTCAGAGGACTGAAGTGACATGCTGTGGAGCACACAGGTTCTAAGTGGCAAAGCTGGCATTTCAACTCAGGCCGTCTGACACCAGTGCCTACCCTCCTAACCTCTGCCTTTAAAAAAACATGCTTTTTCTTCTGAATGCTAGCATACACTCAGAAAAGTATTTAAAACCTATATATACAATTTAAAGAACTCCTGTAAGGCAGATGCTTGTATAAGCTGCAGCCCTAAAAACGAACAGAACATTGCCAGGGCTCTGGAAGCTTTGTGAGCAGCCTTCTATGTCATGTTCCCTTCTGACACCACCTCATTACCTAGAGGTATCAATTTGTGATAATTGTGATGACTACTACTGTTTTATTCATTGTTAATTTATTCATTCAACACACACTTATTAAACATACTGTGTGGCAGATGTAGGTTCTGTATATACAGCAGAAAATAGGATATACAAATTCCCTGCCTTCATGGAGCTTACATCCTGGAGTAGAAAGACAAATAATAAACAGCTAAATAAGATAATTTTAGTAAATAAGATATCACAATGATAAACACTGAAGGAAATGAAACAGGGATGCGAGTCGTGATGAAAGGGGGATATCCTTTGAGTCGAGATGTTTTCTACCATCTGGGAAACAAACGTCAAGTCAGAGAACACAGACAGTACAAAGGCCCTGAGGCAGAAACAAGCTTGGTACAAAGAGGGTAAGGAAAGAGCAGGAGGAAAAGAGGGTATAGAAGTGGTCATGGGTAAATCATGTAGAATCATTTAGTTTTAAATGGTAACTAGTAATGATAACTGGTAACTGGTTTTGAATTTTTCTAGATGCAATGGGATGCCACTGTAAGGTTCAAAGAGTGGAAGAGGTGTTCTTTCACTTCCTTATGAGCTCTTACCTCATATTGTCTTTCTGCTTTTTGTATACATGTTTTTTCCACTAGAGTGTCCCATCACTGTAGTTCCTTAAAATTTTTACTGTTCTTGCAGCCAACATTGTTGTAAAACCTGTGTAGATGTCCCTTCATGCCTGTAAATATACTAACACTTTATTTTAGTTTTTAGCAATGTTAAACTTTTCTGAGTACTGAGTATTCTCCAAAACCCATCAAATCAGTAAAGTTTCACTTGGACAACTGAAGTAGCTTCGTGTGGTTATTACGCTGTCAATAAACATGACCCACCTTGTGAGCAACTCCAGAAGCGCCCAAACACCTGTGAGCTGTTCAAGATCTAAAGTGTGCCTCCTCTACGATTAGGGCTAGCTTGACACGACTTGAATTCCAGCTGACCTTTTGGGTGCTTCTCAAAGCAAGACGCGCAGAACTGGGAGGAGGAGCTGAGGTTTCTGGGAAACCCAGCAGTTGCAGCCATTGCCTTTCCACTTCAGTTTCCCAAGGACTTTTGTCTTCTTACAGTATGCGCCTCTGAGAATTTTAAACCAGCAAAGCAACTGTCAAAAAGGGAAAAAAACCCTGAGCAAATGTATCAATTTCTACAAAACTGAGACATGAATGTGTAAGGTGGGGAGAGATCTGTTAGTAATAAAGAAATCTTTTTTTTTTCCTGTGACGGCTGAAAGCATGAATTTGTCACTGAATATTCCACATGATTGATGCCTTAGATTGCTCTTTATTATCTAAATAAGCAACAATGCACTTCAGAACCTGAAAGAATGTTTTGTAAGTCTGTGAAAGGAGTCAGGCAAGGAGCAAGGCATATGGCTGTTGGCCTCAGGCAGTTTCTCAGAGTCTGAGAGAAGGGGCTCTGGTGCTAGTAAGTTGAGGTTAGTGATTGGACGGTGACCCCAACGAGGCGGCCTCTGGAGGAAAGCACTGATGCCCACCCAGATCACACTCCATTACTCCTTGCTGTTGCTAATGAGCCAAGTTTCCAAAAGGGAGTGCTCCCTTTAAGTACACGCAATTCTATACTCATCCAAATGACCTGAAATGTTACTTACAAATGGATTGTATTTAAATGGCTCAACTTTCCAGGTAGCCAGTCACTTGGTCCTCACACTAGAGATGAATGACTCATTGCTCCAAGAATAGTCTGAAAAACGTGGGTCAGAGATGCTTTAAAGCAATTTTATGTAAAAACGTTCCCTGGAGATGGCACTTTAGAAGGAAATAGTGGAGTTCCAGTTGCCTGGCACCCGCTCTTCAATTTTAAAATCAACAGATGTTTATTGAACGTCTACCATTTTCCAGACATTGTGCCGGATGCTAGGGATACAACAGTGAACAGGACAGAAAGGGGCCCTGCCTTCCTGGAGTGGACTTTCTACTGTGGGAGACAGAAAATGCACAAAAGTACACACATACAGTAAGGACATCCATAAGTAAATGGATTGGAAAGTTGTATTTAAGGCCATGGAGGAAACAAAAAAGAGGCTGAGATTGTGAAAGAGGCAAATAATCAAATAAAAAAACATAATCTTTGGCTTGATTTTGGTAATAAAAGATCTCAATGAAGCATTGACTCTGTATTTAGATCCATAACAAAAGAAGGCTTTAGTCATAACAATGTTGGAATGGGGAAGAGGAAATCTTCTGTGCAAAGGTAGCAGCTAGATTCGTTCCAAGAACTGAGATGTACCAGAATGTGCAGTGTGTAGGAGAAGGAAAGAGCGATGCATGGTGGACAGAGGGTCTGATCAGGCAGGGACTTCTTAGCCATGGGAAGACGTCTGGATATATTCTAAATACAATGCAATACGAAACCACTAAAAGTCTTTAAGTAGGGGAAGATATGCTCAGACCTGTGTTTTGGAAAGCCTGAGTATTTTTCTCTTTGTTTCTAAATACCCTTGATGTATTGATATTACTTGGAGTCTTGACAAAACCAATATTTTTCTAAGTTCACAAATTTCAAATTTTTCTTCCTCCCATACTGTTTCATTTTATATTTATTGAGTGCCTACTATATACTACGTAAGAACTATGGACACATAGAGAAGATAGAATGTTACTGTTTAGCGTGGAAGACCACACAAAAATGGAAAATCTTCACACTTGTGGTGCCTGCTCCCCAGCCTGAAGTTCAGAGACTCTAGGAGTCCAAAGAGAAGCCAGTTCTTGAAGCTGGGAGTCAGGAAAGTTGCCCCGGGGAAGGTGGCTCTACTTTGCCCCATCATCCCCACAGGCTCCTAGGTCAGTCAACATCTTTTAATACTTAAGTGCTTTGGGTGCATGTCCACAAAAGCCCAATATAAATAATACAGAAGTTGTTATGTATTTTACTTTTTGTGTGTGTTAAAGGCAGGTGGGTTCAGAGTAGCAAAATTCAGACAATCGCATTAGGGCCTGCTCTAGCACTGTAGCTTGATGAAGTTCTGAGAGTCTTTCTAACAAACTAGTGCTTAACGTCCTCAACAGTGTTTAGAAACATTAGCACAAAATGACATCATCATGGGTAGTAGGGAGACACAGGGGTGTCAGGACTGTCCACATTAAAAATGTTGAATTATGTACAGTGAACGAAGGCAACTACTAGCAGATTTTAAAAAGGAATTTAGGAGGAACGGCAGTCTTCCTTAAGGGAATTTTTGGTGTTATTTTTGATTGCTTAAAATCTCTTTCTGTTACGTCAACTAGAAAACAGCTTTCTAAAAACTAATAGATGGGCTTCCTGCTATCATAGGGTAAAACATATGTGCCTAGAGCATAAAGACTTATTTTCACCTTTCCTCTTATCTTGGTAAAACAGTCCACTGACTGTATCAGCCTTTGTCTGGCCGAGGTTTAGTGCTGCTGTAGTCGGCATTAAAGCCAGGAAAAGAGAGGGCCACCGAGGTACTTTAACTGCCACAGGCAGAAGCCATTATCTTCACCCTATGAAAAATTGCCCGATTTCTCCTCTTGATAAAACTAGACATGAGTTTAAAAACATTACTTAGAAACATAAACCTCAAATACCTAAGTCCTTACTTCCCGTCCTTTATCACTCACCAGAGCCTTTGAGAATTGGGAGGGGGAGGGTAACTACTTGTAATGAAATGCACTTAAAGAGGGGAAAATGTAAGAATTCATTTTTGACACACAGTTTATAGAACCATTATCTCTGGAGGGCTTATTCAATCAAGAGCCCAAGATGCTGAAGCAAGAAGAGAGTAAGAGATGTGAAAAGGGTTTCCTTAAGGCATCAAAGCAACTCTGCCAGCCAGGTCCTCTGTTGGCTCCCCTCTGCTTTGGCCCTGTTAGGGTATGCACTTCCACATGGACCACACATCCTTCCCTCTGCTGAGGGGGCCATTCCTTGAGTGCCCTTTAAGTCTGGCCTGAATACCTTGGCAGAACACTAATGCTCTCTGCTCTCAGTCCCCAAGCCACCTTCCCAGTATTGTTCCCATATCACTCCCATTGCATACACCCAATGTCATATGCATCCCAAATTCTCCATCATTCTGCAGACTCTCTTGTACTTACCTCATTCTGTGCCTTTGTCCCTGATGTTATTATCACACTTAATGGCCCCTTTCTAATTTCACCTCTTTTCATTAAATCTTCTCCATAACTCTATTCAGATCATTACTACCTATTTTCTATTTCTATCCCCAGTTTTTGCATTTTGCTTCCATCCCCAGTTTTAGCATTTTCACATTCCTCTCTTATAGTTGTGTTTCTAGCCTCTTTTCCCTTTAGACTGTAAGCTCTTTGAGAACAATGAATTATTTCATCACTATGTCTCTTTCAGAAACTAGCACATCCAAAGGACATTTAGTGAGCACATTCTAATTGCATTATTCTGGGTGCCAGGGAAACATAGAACAAAACACACAAAATCCGTGTTCTCGTGGAATTTATATTCTGGAGGTGGGAGAATAACAATAGACACATAGACAGATAAATAATTACAAATTGTGATTCATGCTATAAAGCAAGCAAACAGGATAATGGGATAAGAGAGTCTTTGAGGAAGCGAGATACTCCATTAGATAGGGTGTAAGAGTGGCCCCTTTGTGGTGGTGACCTGGGGGATGAAAAAGTGCCACTCTGGGGAATGGCAGTGGTCAGGCCAAGTAGAGCATTCTGAAGAGTGGGATCAACAAAATCCTGAGGCACGAAAAAGCTTGGCTTATTCTAGGAATGGTCTGAAGTCATTTCATGTAAGGCAGAGAGAGAGAGTTGGACAGGCGGGCAAGAGCCAGATCATTCAGGACCAGAAGTTTGGATTCCGTTTGAAATACAGTAGGAAGCCATCAGAGAACTTTAAGCAGGAATGTAATATTGCTTGATTTATACTTTTCAAAGATAATATAGACATTTGTTGAATTAAACTATGTCTTATAAGAGCAGAGCTTTTTTACTCTAAATGAATATTAATGGTCTTTGTTTTTTCATATGAAGCATTTCCAGAGGGTTCAAGGACTCAATGAGTAAGACTAGACAATCATTAAAAATAAAAGAATACTTAATTCAATTTTTCAGATTCATTGTCTTGGCCAATTCGTTTTAATTGTCTCATTTCTACTAATCTATGAGAAAGGGTTTTGCCAAACAAACTTTTAGTATAAGTAGAACATTGGGGGAATGGGGTGGTACATATAAGTGTCAGTATGGTACCCCTTTAACTGAATTCTCAGAAAAAATATTTAAAAATTAGCACAATAACTTGTCCTTGTAATTAAAATGTCCTCGCTTTATTTCTCTCTGCATCTTGGATTACCCCTCATCAATGCAAGAAACCATTTATTGCTCTAAAGAGGAATCTGCACATACCTGGGAGGGATTAATATAACTTTTTGCTTCTTTGTGGTGCAGGGCATCTTTGCTGGCCTTTCTTCCATTTAGAATGAAAAAGTGAAGTGGTACTGGTTTCCCGACAGCAGCTAAAAAGAGGGGACAAGAACTGCGAACAACTTTTAGACCCAAGTGGTGGAGAGGCTGAAGAGTAGACTTTATGTTTGAAGAGATTCAATTCTATTGCTCTTAGAAAACTTTTCTGGTAGTAATTCAACTTCGAGTAAGGCAGCAAGTTTATATTGGTAGCCACCTATCTGTAGCTGAAATGACTGGAAATAGTTCACACAATGAAACTCAGCTATAAGGCAAACTGACATAAACCAAATGCTCCTGATGCTTCCGCCTACTCTTCACAAACAGAATGGGTCTGCGACAGTGGGAGTCTGGTGCAGCTCTAATTTTATTCTCTTACTGATGCTCATCCTCACGAGATTGGAGATGGAGTAAATGTCTCAATTAACTTAAATCTGTAACCACTCCAGGATGGATTCTAGGTTCCAGACTCTCTGGGAGAAAATGAAGTGTTTCATTTAAGAACTGTGATTGATAGTATAATGTATCATGCAGTTGGTCAGCTGCAATTTCTAATATTTTTGAAAATAATTCTTGGAATGATAATTAACGTAAGAGGTGAAAGTGTTATATACATATATGTACGGCTTTTCAGCGTTTTATGAAGCAATCCAGTAAAATTGACTTCTACCCTATCCCCGCTATCCTGACTTCGTTGGAAACATTTCATCTGTGGGTTGCTGTTAAGACATTTTTACTGTTTACCAGATGGGGTAAGATTTTACACAACTTAAAACATCTGCTCTCATTGCAGTCCAATATGATCATCTATTTATATTTTTGAATTATATTATTCATTTGCTTTTAAATGATCATGAAAATGTTTTCAGAAGGACAAGTTTACATGATATTTGCCAAAGACATTTAACTTTTCTCCGTCTTTTTTCCTTGTTTATCTGCTATTAGGATAAGCCATATTGTGAGTCAGGAATGTAGTGAAATATTTAGATATATCTCCTACTTTTGAAATATTTGATTTCATAAATTAACTGTTGTTAATGTCACCTTTGCCTTCTTGAACACACCTTCAAATAATCCTTTCAATATAAATATAGAATACAGAAAGCCATTTTGGATCATGCCAAGGGTCTGACACAAAATAAGAGTCTTCCAAAAATACTGTGGGAATAATACTGATCCTGAATGAAGGGAAGCAGGAAAAGCTATGCAAAATAAAAAAGGAAATGGAATGTTTTATTTGGACTTTGAACTGGCTAATAAAATTACTATTGTATAAAATAAAAATCACTTTAATATATAGTAATCAAAATTGGATGTAGATGTTATTATTGTTGTCCCATTTTACAGACAAAGAAAATAAAGTTTAAGGACATTTAGCAGCTTACCCAAGGTCACAGTGGTGAAGCCACTGGGGTTCAGACCACAGTCTCTACTATCAAATCCTTGGAAAGCCCAGTGGACAGCACATACATCCATGATTCTGAGAGATGAAGAGGAAAACTCCTCTTCTTTATGATTACGACACAGTATACAGAGTCTGATGCTCCCATGGGATTAATCACCTCATGGGTCACAGCACCTTTGCTGGTGTAGTGAGTTGAATTGTGTTCCCCCAAAAGATATTGCAGATCCTAATCCCCAGTACTTAGGAATGTGACCTTCTTTGGAAGTAGTCTTTGCAGATGCAATTCAGTTAAGAATGAGATTACCTTGGAGCTTGGGCCTTAAATCCAATGACAAGTGTCCTGAGAAGAGACAAAAAAAGAAGAGGACATAGAGACATAGAATCTAGGTAAAGATGAAGACATAGATTGAAATTATGCAGCTAGCCAAGGAATATCAAGAATTGCCCACAGCCACCAGAAAACAGGAGAGAAACATGGAATGGATACTCCCTCAGAGCTTCCAGAAGGTTCCAACCATGTTGACACATTGATTATATACATCTGTGCTCCAGAACTGCAAGAGAATGAACTTCTGTTGTTTTAAGCCACGAAGTCTGTGGTGATTTTTTCATGGCAGCCCTACGAAACTCAACTAGCTAGGCTCTCTTCTAGAAACCATAGAAATAATAATATACAAAAGTCATAATTTTGGCTACCTTTGTTTGATATAGAAAGCTGGCAAAAATGGCAAGTTGATTAGAAGATGCTGATAGAAAACAAAAAAAAGAAACCAATCCATTAGTGGAAGCAAATGAGCCTTCTCCAGTGCTCTTAGGGGCCAGGTTTCCACGTGCTATTCGTCTGTCTTCCCTGACCTGCAGGTTTAGAAGTTGGTGTGGATGCGATTCAGGAGATTACAATTGTAGGACATCCACTAATTAATTACGTGACTCTGGGAAAGTCACTTAACGTCTCAGAGCCTCATCTATAGAATCGGTGCAGTGGGCCTCCAGCCAGCTTTAAAGTTGGTTGATTCACTTTCTCACCTTGAGGCCTGCTAGCTTGGCACTGCCATTATCCTGGAAGTGGAAGTGGAGTGGAAGGTGTCTTGGCAGAACCAAGGCTTTGGAACCAAGCCATCTGGATGTGGCACTTACCCCATCACTTGTTTGCTAACCCTCAAGTTTTCTTCTCTACAATAATGATCATTATGCCTACTTTAGAGGGTTAGTGGGTGGCTTAAATGGAAAAATGTATGTAAAACATATTTTTGGCACATAGTAGGTATTCAAGAATGATTTTTCTCTGTCCAATAAACTTTAAATTTTGTTTCGAATACTTCAGGGCCAGTTTACCATCATGTTAACTCAATCCTGGAGTCCTTTCTGGTGACTGCCAAGTAGGTTTCTTAATCTCTTTTCTTAAAATTTCCATTTTCCCCCCCCCACTTTTCATCCTTTACGGGCTTCCTGGCTCAGTCTTCTACATGTCACCGACAGACAAGGATATGTGTGTTGGATTCTCTCTTTGTTTTAAGAAAATACGTTGAATCTGAGTTTTTTTGTTTCAAACTATATTCTCATCACAACCCACCCTCCCAATTTGAAAATCTCTGAAATAATACTCTAACCATGACTCACAGGAAATGGTACACTGCCGTTGTCTGACAAATATGAATGATTGGCATTTCTATGATTTTGGAGAAGAGCTTTTTAAATGAGACAGTCTTTAGTATACCCCTTAAAAGCACCTAGAATCACTCAGTTACATAAAGGTCTTTTAAAGTTACATTTAGGTAACCTAAGTTACATTTAGGTCTTTTAAAGAGTAATACTATACAAACAAACCAGGGACTCATTATGATAACACATAATACCCCCTTAAAAGCCTGGATGAACTATGACGTTCAGTCTTTATTGGTCTTTTCCAGTTAAAAGAAACAAATTCCAGTAACCAATGAATTTTGAAATAACAAATCTTTAAGTTGCATTTCCCAGGCTCCGGAGGATGGTCAAATACATCATCCTGAGCGTCATTTATGAAAACCCTAATTTCTCTCTTCTCTGTATCCATTGCATACTTGAAGCTGCTCTGCAGCTCCCAGGCTTATCTCAGGCCCAGTGTCTTCCCTGCCTCCCCCCAGCTCTCCCACTTCATTCCTTTCCAATGCACATTCAGCTGTCCTGGCTCCAGCTACACAAACTCCCTTCTGTTTAAAAGCAGGGAGGAGGGTGGAGTCAGCCTGGGCAATTCCGGGATTCTCTTTCTTGGACTAGGGGAAAGGCTGTGAACTTTCATGTAAAAAGTAATTTTTAGTCCTGTCAAAATATTAATAACTTTATAATTATAAACATACAACTTAAATGTACATTCAGATATATTGTCATATTTCATCTTATGAGATTCTCATAATATATTATTATTTTTGGCTGAGATAAGTGCAGAGGCAAAACTTGAATCCGGGTCTTTTAATTCCTAGTCCTGTGCTTCTCTCTCTGTCTCTGTCTCTCTCTCTCTCTTTATCTGTCTATCTTCCATCATCTATATATCTCCATTCATTCATCTAGTCTTTTTGCTTTACTGTACCCATACTAGATTGGATGCATGTAACTCATCGTCTGAGAGTAGAATGCAAGAGCCAATAGTCACAGATGGTTGACATGCTCCCAACTTCCCAACTACATAGTGCTGTGTGCCAACCCTTAAGGTCTACCACCACTGAAGCTGCCAGCACTTTCTAAAGGGTCATAACAACCAAGGAGAAACTATCAGAAAGGAAGACCAAAAGGGGAGAAATACAGTAATGAGACAATTTTATAGGGTGGATATGCTATAAAATTTTACTATCACGTATTCCTAATCCCACCTTTCCTGGGTAATGTGTCTGGTCCGAATGTCATGTGATAAAAATAAAACGAAATAATTAATTTCCAAGTCCATAAGTGGAAATCAAAAGTCAGTGGAAAGGGAGCTTTTCCCAGTCACAAAGTCATCCAAAACATCAATAAATTGTATCAGATTTTTGCTATTAATTAACCATTCCATTCAAGACCTCTCTTCAGTAGAAATAGCAGAGGTTTAAGAGTCATAAAGCCTTCTTGGAAGGCCAGCAGGTCAGACTCTGTTCTATGCTCATTGTAATCCTCATCCTAGTTTTCATACTGAAAATTATTTTCAAAACACATGCTTTGTTCACATGAATTAAATAGAACCAATAAGATCCCTTTTCCTAGATTAGAGGTCACAAAACCTTTCCTGTAGAGGGCCAGAGAGTAAATATTTTAGGCTTTGTGGGCCACAGTTTCTGTCACAACTTCTTAACTCTGCCTTTGCAGCTCAAAAGCAGCAAGAGACATAAACAAGTAGGTGTGACTTTATTTCCAAAGACAGGCAGTGGACCGGTTTGGCCTGCGCCCTGTAGTTTTCGATCTCTTTCCTCGATCAAACTGAGAAGTCAGGAGATGTGACGTGATGTTAGGAAAATCTGTGCTTTTGCTGAACATAAAATGCAAGATAAATATCTGTATGTGTTGCTGGACATGGCTACGTTAATCCATCCTTATTCATTGATACATGTAAACACTATCAGCTCATGTTTCCTTCTATGTGATTTCAGAAATCTACTTTACTCTTCTATAGCAAGGACACAAAGTTCCAGTTCTCTTCCAGGCTTGACCTGCTCTATAGGGGAATGGAAACAATTGCAATTGGAAAAGCAAATATTCTCCCTTACCAAAGTTTTAAAATAGAAAGTGGAAAAATACAAACTTCATTAGTAGCCAGAACTGAGCCTTGGACGCTCATTGGTTTTGAAAGCACCAAATAGGTGAAAAAAAATGAATGCATCAGTCTTTCAGAATCAATGCATCTCTCTGCAAATAAAGCTAACTTTCCATTTCAACCCCACTCTCCCTTCTTCCACCAGAGAGACACCAGAAATCAGATCCTCCCTGAGTTAAACTGCATTACAGTGCCAAGCAAAGATTCTTGGTATATGGATGCTTAGCAAAATGACAACCACACTGCCAACTTTAGAAAATGTAACATGCAATCCATAGAGAAGCCTACTAAATAGATGGGAAGCAAGCAGCTGCGAGCTGTCTCTTTCAGCACCTGACCTCCTGAGATGCTTAATAAAACGGCCTACAAAGTATTACTCTCTCATCAGTGCCAAGAAGCATTTGTGGAGAGATAAATAAAGCTATTTTCCAAAATGGGGAATATTCTGGTGTGCTGGTATTGAAATGACAGATTCTTTATGGGATAGGAGATGGGCAGGGAAGCATCAGCCAGGTAGTTGCCCCTGTGCCCACCACCAGTAGAAGGTCTATAATGAGATTCCAAATTAGATTGCTGAACCTCACAGACAAGGTGCTTCACATCTGTGAGATGCTCGGCTTGACTTTATAATGAGTTCACCGAGCAGAATGAACCGCACTTGAAATCAAACACTTTGCATTCAGGATGAAATAAGTGGGGATCAATCACAGTCAGGGAAGTAGCATTTGCTCAGAATGTAATGATATACTGAGCTACAGAAAAAAAAGGGAGAGTGGACCGTGGAGTGCATGAAAGAACCAGTTTATGGCTGACATGGGTGCCAGGCAAAGCTGCATGTTTTAGCCTCTAGAGATGCTATCTGAAGAGGGCGAGATGGGGAGAAGTATAACACATTCATACTATCGATCGAGACAAATCAACGTGCCCAGGAAGCAGCCCTAAACACTGCCATCTTAGGAAGCATTTTCTGAGTGTTTTCTGCTCAGAGGGTTTTATCTGGTGACAGCCTTGGAGAACCAAGCAAACCAGTCTTGGTAACAAGGTTGTTTTGTCTTGCATGCAGGTTAGGTTCTAGATGAGGCCTGCATAGCCCATCTACAGCATGGCTGAGGGTCAACCTAAATGCCTGGGACAACCCTTAGAGCTACCTTCAGCCCTGCAAGTGACTGAAGAGCTGCAAAGAAACACAGAGGCTCCCAGACAGCCTGCACCTTTCACTACACAGGCAGCTCACTTGCAAAATCCCTAAGATGAGTATCTGCAAAAAGCTCTGTAGACTGGCATGGCCAACACCCCAATAATCCAGGGCCTTTTATCCCAGCCACTCCACCATGATTAGTATACCTGCCAGGGCCAGGGTTCCCCCAAGGTGGGGGTTGGCTGCTGGAAACAATCAGGGATGCCCCAGGTGTGACCCACCTCTCCTTTCTCAGAACCAGAATCGTTACCTGTTCCACTGTCTAGGGGGGAAATGTCACTGGAGGCCTCATTAACAGCAGACAGTGCAGAGAGTCATAGTATAACTTCTGGCCTTTCTGCAGGATTTAAAGCTTATATTATAGAAGGAAGAAAAAGAATAGGTGTCATGACTTGTCTTTTTCTTTTTCATCCTGCAGCTGTCACTCACAGGGTTCCAAACAGAAGGAAAAGTGCCAAAAGGAAGCCCATTGAGTCGCCTGGCCTGGGAGGTCATGCAGGTTTGTGGAAGTCATTGTTTTTACCCAAAAGGACAGCAATCTAGTATGCCTCTCTCCTACTTTCTCTTTCAAGATTCTCTTTTGACTTGACTTAGGCTTTCAGCTGCCAACCCCCATCCAGATCCCAGCAGGCACCTGCCTGGGTCAGTAGCGGACATAGTCCTGCTGCTAGCCTTAGGCTGCCTTCTGGAATCTTCCAAAAGTCACAGGGGATCAAGTGAGTGCATTTCATCCTCTCTGTTCCTCGCTGTGTCTGCTAATGAAAGCTTTCTGCTTTGAAGGGGAGAGGCCGGCCCGTCTGGTCCTCTTGCTCCCTAGTAAGAGGATAGGAATAGAGGGAGAGAGATTTTGGAGAGCAGCCTCTGGCTGCTGCTACAGTTCCTTCTCTGGCCTCACTCGGCATTGCCGAGAAGCATTTCTCAGCATGACAGTGGATGAGAAATGAGTGATATGATGGAAAGGTTTCAGGGTCAAACAAGGTGGGGATATGCGGTATATAACAAAGTTAAACAATGCTAATGTGGGATGTGTCTACAGGAAAAGGTGTTTCCCAAACTGCCTAATCAATTAACTTGTTCTGGAGCATTTCCCAAGATGGTTACTCTGGGGGGAACATTAAGGGTTAAATAGTGAGAATGATCATCGCTGTTTATTATATGTACATACCAAGGTACAATACTTACAGCACATACCAGTAGCCATTACTGTCAAGGATACAAGGAGACTATGGTCTCTCATTAAGACAAGTACAAATTGATCCAGGCTGTTCAAGGGCAAACCATTAAAAGAAGCACTATTCTTCTGCTATTTGTCTCCCTCTTTTCTTTTAAATTTACTCCTCTCCAATTCATTGAATCTTTTCCCCTTATTCTTAGACTCTCTTAGGGAAAAGTCTGTGCACTTTTCCAAGTTGAATCTCATTTTGCTATTCTTACCCATATCCCTGTTCCTAGGGGAAAAGACATGGCTAGAATTCTTGTGTGTATGACTGATAAAGCCTTTAGAAAAAGAGATAATGAGGCAGAGACCAACAGAGACTCAAAGAATCTCCAGCATAGATATAACACAACAACTATGTCATCTCAGGAGAGATCCTGTCATTAATATGCCGGGGATGGGAGTCCTTGTCTGAGTGGCCAGGCAGGTGGGCAGCATTTACCGAGTACCTGCAGCGTTGCAGACAACTGTCCCTGTCGCAGTAGGGAACTATGTGGAAGCAAGGCACTCTAATAAAAATAAGAGGGACAGAATAAGAAAGTACTGAAAATACACAGAAAAAAAACCTTATTCTCAGAAACATGTGTAATCCAGTACGTCGCTACCTGAGTGCTAAGGATGTGGCTACAGTGACAGAAGCAACTAGAACCCGAAGGAGATTGGTAGGGCCTCTTCAGGTGGCAGGGAGGTGGCCCTTGAATACCAAGAAAATTTGCATCTGATAGAAAGAGACAACAAAGAGGGTCAGGGGGCTGAAGCAGTGAGGGAGCAAAGCTACAGGAAGGCCTTACCGGTCAGCTGTTCTTACTGTAAACTCTGGGCTCAGAGCCCTTTCCTACACATGTTCCATCTTAGCTTGGGACGGGCTGATGGGTCAGTGAGTGCCAGAAAACTTGAAGCTTTGGGAAACAAAGGTTGCCTTCACTTAACACCGGTGCCTGACCATGTCTTTCGCTATCTGAATAAATATTGGAATGAAGAAGTTTACTTCCTTTTGCTAACAGAAGTGCCAATAAGATCAGATCAGTATGTCAATATCCTCTCTGGCCCTTTCAACTTTGCTCACCAATTCAGATGCCATGTGGCAGCTGACAAATAAAAGCCATAGGCATTGAGTCTTTCAAAGCAACACTCTTGGACGTTTCCTCATTTAAGTGGTATGCTTGCCATCATCTTCCAGGCTCTGCCGTTCTGCTTTAATCCATGATTCCGGCCTTTTTGTCTTTGGAGGATCAATGGCCTCCTGTCCATAGGGAATTGAGTAACAGCGCCTCGGTTCCTAGCTCCGTTTCCTTTCCTGATTTCCGTGTTTCCAGCACGTTCATTGATGGGAGTGCTCTCCCTTTCTCTGCCTACACACACTACCACCTGTACCCCACTACTCTTCCCCTCCCCACACACCCCACCATGGGAGGACTGATACAGACATCCCAGAAATTAAAATTCTCATACTGATTGAGGAAAGAATACTGTTACAATAATTTCCCAAAAGTGAGAAAGTAATTTTTACAAAGTTAAAATACTGGTAGAATAGGAAGTGGGGCAGGTCAAGGGGATTCATGCTTTTAATTACTCCAGTAGTCCTCACCTGAGGGGGGAGGATTTTGCGCTCCACCCCAGGGGACATTTGGCAATGTCTGGAGACATTTTTGGTTGTCACTACAGCTTTGGGAGGAGGTAGGTGATTGCTACCAGCACTGGAAGGTAGAGGTCAGGGATGCCCCTTAACGTCCTTCAATGCACAGGATTGATCAGGCCTAAAATGTCAGTTGTGCCCCAGATGAGAAAATTTCAATGACCCTAACTGTGACAAAGTCGTATTATTTACATTTGGCAATTTAGTTTATTTAGGAAGAAGGAGATACATTTTCCCTAGCTAGGCAAATGGATGCAATTTTCTTTGGAACAATTATTTTATTCTTGGCTCCTCCCTTTACCCAATTTCGAAGAAATGATCTATACCAGGGATCAGCAAGCATTTTCTGTGCCAGATAGTAATTGTTTTAGACTTTGTGGAGCCAAGGGGCAAAATTGAAGATAATTATAGAAGGGAGAAAATCCCTGTTGCTTTCTGCTACGTTTGCTTGGAATGGGTGGTCCTAGGTGGTAGGCAAGCTTTGCATCCAGTTGCTGTTTGCTAGAGGAAGAGCTAACCAGCTCGAGGGTGGGGCCTGGCAGTGAGGCGACTCCTGGACTGAGATTCCACCACTCGGGGCTAAGGGCAAAGTCCCCAACATTCATGGGGCAATGAGTGCTGGCCCTGGGCAGTGGCAAGGCTCAGCTGCCAGCTCGGGAGGTGGGTGCTGGGGGTGGAGCCTGGGACACGGGGTGGCTGCCTCAGCTTGGTTCCAAGAACCTCTGCAGTGCTAGCTACTCAAGCGGTGCGCATGGGCTGTAGAGAAACAGGACGAGAAGTTGTCTTGTGGGCTGTAGTTTGTCAACTCCCTACCTACACCATTCTGGATCTTGTATTTTGCCATCTTCATTTTTCTAGGAGAGGGTTATTTAGTCTCAATCTGAAGAGAATTTCCAAATGTTTTTGAGTTTTTAACAATAGCAGAATTTAACTCAATCATGGAGCAAAATCATATTTAAGGGTCATTTTCCCCTAAATGGAATCAGTTCTGTCCAGCTTTACCATGTAAAGCTTTGGGTTGCTAGCCTTTTGGGGGACACTTTGAATCCATGAAGATTTCTGCATTCAGATCGCTTACTACTTGAAAAAAAATCAAGACTACAAGGTATAAACTGCTCTCCGTTCCCTAAACCTATAAACTTACCGGTCAAACTGTTGTTCTGATTTTACCGGCAGAATGGTTATGAGAGTTAGTCTAAGTAAGTTAAATATCTCATGTATTTTATATAAAACAATGGGACATAATTATTATAAAACAATTAAAAACCCTTCCCACTTCCTTCTCTCCATTCTTGAAGGAAGTGGTACATTCTCCTTTGTATATTCCTTTGTTCAAGCTTATTCCTCTACCTGTGTCCTTGGTCCAGTTTTTATTTCCTTGCAAATAAGCTCTTTAACAATCTCTGCCTTCATATCCACCAACATTCTCAAGAAAGCATCATTCTAAATGGTGAACATCTTAGAAGTATTCTCATTATATTTGGGAACAACACAGCAATGCTTGCTATCCCTGTTATATAACACTCTAGTGGAGGTCCTAGCAGATGCAATAAGACGAGAAAAAAAGAAATTATCCATTTGCTGGTTTATCTTCTGCTGGTGCCTGAATTGGCGTGTTCTCCAGGTTTATATCCTCAATGCTTTAACTTCTTACTGCACATGCTCCCCGTAGGTGAATTCATTGCTTCCTCTGGTTTTAGTTATAGTGTATAAATTTAGCACTCCAAATCTATACTGAAAATTCAGACTTTGCTCCTGAATCGCACTCTTAACTCCAACTTTTTGTTAGACAGCACCACCTATTTGCTTCAGAATCATCTCAAAGTTGACATATTCAGTATATCCAACACTGAAGTCATTATCTTCCCCTTGTAAATATGCTCTTTCTCTATATTCAGGGCTTATTTATGCCAAAATGTCAATAGTGCTTGCACTGAGAAACCTCCTCTTTTTCTGTATTTCCTATCATGGGAACAGTGTCCACATTCACTCACCCCTTAATCTTAAGTTCTGGGAGTCATTCCAAGCTCCTCATTCCATATATGATTGAGCACCAAGATTCTATTTCCTTACTATTTTGTCATTTCTGTCCCCACTTTTCCTTCTCCACTACTATTGCCTTAGTTTAGGCTTTCATCATATTTCTTCATAACTACTGTAATAATATATCAGCTGGCCTCCCTGCTGAAACTGTTATACTCCTTCCAAAGTACTACAGATAGAGGGGTCTGTCCAAAATGAAAACCTAATCATGTTATTTCCTGACTTGACCTTTTTTCTGGAGCTCTCAAAGCCTTTACAGGTAAGGCAGAAACTATTTAGCATATATACAAGGTCCTCCAGTTTCTGGTCTTATACTACTAACAGTCAATATTTATTTATCATTTGGATTTATCTCAACATTTACTTAGCACTGTGTACCAAGCACATGCATTTACATATATTTAATTTAATCTCAAAATAACCCTAAAATGAAAGTATTGTTTTTACCCTCCATTTACAGTTGAGGAAACTGAGTCACAAAGTCTATAAGGAATTTATCTGAGACCACACAGCTCAAAAGCTGTATGTTTGGAATTTGAAACCAGAAGGTCTGATTCCAGAGCACAGAATACCCCGCTGCCCTCTCCCACTCCCAGTAGAGAGCAGGTGCTCAGGAATACAGTTTTTCCTCCTTTTTCTTCTTTGGGCCTCAGTTGCACAAAATCAGCTTAGTGTTTGTTTGATGACATGTTCTCAACATTGCCGTGCATGGATAATTTCTTACTTTTAATAATGTAACAACACTCCAAAATGCCACCCAAAACATGAGTTAAGACCTCGACAATAATATAAACCTAAAAATGTGATCCATTCATTCTGTTTCCTTTCTCCTGCTTCCCAGAAGTTACTGTCATTCTGACTTCATTTTTCTTTTTATATACACTTATTGCTATATAATGACTATATAATAAACAATTTTGTGAATATACTATCTTTTATTGATCTGCTCTTTAGTTTATGGGCATTGGGTTGCATCCAGGACTTTGTTGTGAACAGTGCTGCCACGTACATTCTTATACATATTTCCTAGTGTATGCATGCATGAATTTCCTCTGGACAGAGCTCATGTTCTTCATCCCTACACTGAACCACCTTTTGCCCTGACTACAGTTAGAGTCATTCAATCATTCAACAAATATTTATTGAGCATCAACTATGTGGACATCACTGTTCTAGGTGATGAGGAAAAAGAAGACAAAATTCCCATTCTCATAGAGCTAATGGGGAAGACAGAGGAAACACACATAAGCAAATACATAACTAAGGTATAACTTATCTTTTTCCGTTTATCACTCTGCAATTAATGCTACAGCAATTCTAAACTACTTGCACATAAGCTTTGATTCCTCCAAATCTTTGCTCATATTTTTTGCTTTGCATGATGTATCCTTTGAACTCCCGTTTTTCTAGTTAACCATTATTTTCTTTTGTCTTTCAAGATTCAGCTCAGGTAATACCTCCATTATGAGGCATTCAGTGATACTTCTCTGACTGGGATAAGGGCCCCTCCTTCGTACTCACATAGCTCCTTATCATGACTTTATCATGTCTTTCTTCCACTTTCTCCCTCCTCCAGAGTATAAAATGAAATCTTATTAGCTTCAAATAGCTCTAGTAACTAGTGTGATGGCAGCAGATAAAAAGTGTTCAATAGATGATTATTGGGGAAAAAACTGAAATAATTCCAAGATTCTAGGACTATATTTTCTGTAGGCATTCATACTTGGGATTTTGTGTAAGAAGGAGCTTTAGTTCTGCATATGAGGATTGTAAGCAGTAGTTGTGATGAGAGAGTTTCTTCACTTATAAAAAGCAAATACAGTCTAGTCATGCCTTTACTCAAAGAAATGACACAGCTTTATCAGTAAGTAATTCAAGAGACATACTGTTCAAAAGTGTTCCTGTTCCTTTCGTACAAGAGATCAAAATGGATTTAGAAAAAGAACTCCAATAAAGTGGTTTGGGAATCAATGTAATTTAGTGGGAAGAGCAATGCCCTAGAAATCAGAAGACCTATAGGTAGAGAGACTTGGGCTCATGTAAAGAGAAAGAAAAAATGAAATCCTGGAGAACGTGATCTGGAGGTCAGGAGAAGACGTGTTCTATAGCAGGGGTTTTTCTCATTTAGGAGAAAGTCTTCCCGAAATATTTAAACTTTAAACTGGCTTAAAGTTAAGAAAAATTGATACTTACAATTTTTTTGATCCTTATTCATAAATGAAGATAAAGGTTATATTTCTCACATTTGTATTTGATATTCTTTACATTAATGAAACTTTTGATTGTGAAAGAGACAATAGGTCCCTCCCCACTCCCCCTTCACTTCCTGACCTGGATTGTAACAGAGGATTATGTCAAAGAAGACTATAAAGTGAACAAATTACTTTGATTTGCAAACAAAGTAGTAGGAATTAGAGGACAGTCTCTTGAGAGCTCCAAAAGAAGATGCTATCTCAGGGGTCAGGATGATGAGGAAAAGAGAAGAGAAGGGAGAAATCCGTAGAAAGTGGAGGCCAGAATGAAAAAGATGGGCAGTAAGAAGTTTCTATCGTGTTTATGACCAGAAATTTGACCTGCAACACACAGAACAGCCTTGTGTGTGCAATTCTTAAAAGAATGAATAGGTTTGATGTCCAGTGTGGCATAAAGCAGAGAAGAAAGGGAGAGATGGGCCTCAGAAAGCAAGACCAAGGTGGAAGTCGGGGAGTCAGCAGAAGCAAGAAACTGGAGAGAGTTAGATGATGAGGAATGAGAGCATTCTGAGGACTTCTTGAACGTCTGGTCTGATGTTCCTGGGCTGCAGAGGATCAGAATTTTTGTTTACACATTCAAGGAAAAGGCCATCCAGGATGACAAGCGTTCTTGAAGACATTTGGGTGGGAGATAATTGGTTACACCTAGAATTATAATAGATATTTGTGACTGCACATACTTAATGAATTGGGGGTTGTTCTGAATACAAAATAAAACGAGGATGTTTCAGTGCAGCCCTGAGAAGCGGGAGCATATAGGTTTAGTGGGATCAGCATCACACAAATTTCCTTTTCTTTAAAAAAAAAGTACATTGTTTTGCTTTTGATTATTCTAGAAACATAGTGTATTAAATAGAGTTCAGAAGAGGTGACCAGAAAGGATCAATTTAATCAAATGACAAATAGAACGGAATGAGTGTTCTTTTCTTAAGAGTACTCATCATTTGGATATTGAAAATTCCATATCCAGACAAAAGAAAGAAATTCATTGAACTCTTATATTTGTATCAGTTAGAATTAGTTTGGCTGCATGTGCCTGAAACTCTCAAATAACAACAGTTTAGTTAATGTACAGATTGATTTTTCTCTCATAGAAATGAAGGCAGAAATAAGCAGCCAAGGGCTGATATGGTGCCGCAGTTTGTTTATCAGAGATCCAGTTTCTTTCTATCTTCTTGCTTCATTATCCCCAATATATATCTTCCACCTCACTATTCAAGATGGCTACTTAAGATCCAACTGCTGCATTCTCATTTCAGAGTGTATGAAGAAGAAATGGGAAAAGGGGCATTCCCCTTTATGAACACTCCTGGAATCTTTCCTTTTCACTTTGCTTACATTCCACTTAATACAATGTAAGCTGGGAGAATGTGGTTTTATTCTGGGGAGTCATGCACCCAGCTTAACATCAGAGATTCGGGGAAATTTATAGTCTCTGATATCATGTTTCATGCAGGCTTCACTCTGGGGCTGTATTACCCAATGGGGATAACATTGACAAGAAACAACCAAATGTTGAGCATAACTGACAGATATTTTTACTTGGATAGCATCCGATGTATGATTTTAAAATAGTAGGCAAATAGATGCTAGTTGTCACTATGTTCTAGACAGGACTTAACTAGTCTTTGGTGTTTAAAAGTATATTACTCTGAGGACAAAATTTTGGTCATTGCAAGGAGAAAGAGGAAGAGAGAGGGGGAAAAATATTTCAAGAACAAGGCACATTTCTTTCCCTAAAATATTGATTTTTAATTTTAAGTTGGAGCCAAATATCAATATAGGTAAAATTGGTAATTCCAAGAACTGATGAGAATTCACAGAGCTTAACAAAATGAATGCATGGCTTGATCTTACTGCAACATATTTAGAGAGAAAACAGAGTATTGATCAACTCTTGCTTTAGGACACCATCTATAAATAACTATTGTTTGAAATAGCCTTATTGCCAAAAAGTTTATCTATGCTATATTTTGTTCATTGTAAGGGAATTCAGACCTTACTGGTTTTGAGAAATAGTCTAATATTAGGGGTGTCAAGAGGACATGTTTTAATATATAATATGAGTTCTAGTTGCTGAATCCTAGTTTAATATTGTATAAAACAGTACAATATCCCTGCCTCAGTTACACTCTTAGGAACATTAAAAACATTATGGGTTGTTCATTTCTAAGCTCAATGGAAGAGGATGTTGATATAAAAATCGTCTCATGGTTCTACCCTTGATTACCAAAGGGTGAAAGCCAACCTTCCTAAAAGTAGAGTGATTCCTAGGGTATCCTCTCCTTTGTTCCTTCTTTGACTCACTTTTGAGGCAGCTTTTATTATTTTGAGTCACAATTTAAAAAAAAAACAGCCTGTAGTTACAACAATGTCTAAAAGCATTTATGCTTTAATTGCTTCACGTATAACATTTAGTAATTACTGAGTTGACACACTTCATTTATCTAAATTTATTCAGCTATAATGAAAGCTGCCCACATAATTTTCTATTGTGAATGACAAATACATAGTTATATCATAGCTCTACTTATTTTGGAGTGGCCCCCAGAAAATCTATATCTAAGCTCTGTATACCTTGAAACTTCAGGCAATAAAGAGATTCCTATATCTATCTGGAGCTATTGAAGATTAGAAAAAAATTAAGTTTGCCTTATTAAGTTAAATTCTGCAGGAAAGAATTAGCAGAAAATCTATAACATGGTTATAAGTAGATGATGTCTAAGGTTATTTTGTTTTTTGTTTAATCAGTTTTGTAGAACTGTAAAATCTTAGAGTCAGACAACGAATTCCAGGTTTCTAAATGCTTAAAAAAGGAATTCAAGAAAACACAAGACAGGAATCCAACATTCTGGAGCTCTTTTCTGAATGTGGAAAATGTAATTTAAAAGAATCAGTTAACAATTAACTCAGATTTGAAAGATATTAGTAATAATCTTTTATAATACAGTCACAGAATTATTATAATTAGTAGGACAAGTGCCAAATGAGTGCTAAAGATACAAGTACTATAGGAATTGAGGGTTTTTGTGGATAGAAAGATTGGGGAAGCCACCATAAAGGAAACTTCTGCTGGATTGCAATAGATAGAGGAGTCAGACGTGGATTAATGGAGAAGACAGAGAATAGCGTTCTTGGAGGGTGCAATGAAGGAGCAAGAGCTTGAAGATGGGAATGACTAAGATATATTCTGATGTCCATGAAAAATAGAGCATGCATCCTAGGGGATAGTAAGAATGGAAATGATTAATTTGGGGGGAATGTGATAGATCTTGAACTTGATCCACGAGGCTATGGATAAAATTCTGAGTATTTGATCTAGAAAAGACAATAAAAGTGGTGTTTGGGATGATTAAGCTGCAAATATTGCATAAGATGGTGATAGGAGACGTCAGCAGACTGTAAGATCACAGTGACTTTCAAACTTACTGAAGTTAAAATCACCTAAGTCAATTGTTAAAATCTGTAATATCTAAAACAGTGCCTGGCACATGGTAGATAATAAATATTTATTGAATTGAATTGAATTTTTACCAGTCTTGAGTCTATCCTAATCCATGTGTTGTTTGTTCATGATTTATGAGTGACCATAATCATAGATATCATAGATGTTGTGTTTTGCTTTATTTTTTTGTATTCCTTTTTTTTTTTTTTTTTTTTGGTGAGGAAGTTTGGCCCTGAGCTAAGCTCTGTTGCCGATCTTACTCTTTTTCCTTTTTCTCCTCAACACCCCAGCACATAGTTCTATATCCTAGGTGTAAGTCAGTTAAGTTCTTATGTGGGATGCCACCACAGCATGAGTTGATGAGTGGTGTCCGGGTCCACACCCAGGATCTGAACTGGCAAACCCCGGGCCCCTGAAGCGGAGTGCACCAACTTAACCACTCGGCCAGGGGGCTGGCTGCAGATATTGTGTTTTACCAAGAAGGCTAGAGGACTACTAAATCTTTCAAGATTCAAATGAAAAAAGTTATGATGGTAGAATTTTTTCATCCATACATTTATTGATTCCTTCAGGTAATGAATATTGAGCATCTATCATGTGATTAGAACCCTTTTTGTTGCTAGGGTATAGAGGTGAATGAGACAGACAAGGTCTCTGGTCTTATGGAATTTATATTTCAATGTAGGGGACAAATAATAAATACCTATGTAAAATACTGTGACATAATAACAAATATATCTGGCGTTTGTCCCCAGTTCCTACCACAGAGCTTCAAAAACCCTTGGAACTTCCTGAGTGACAGGAGTATCTTTATTATGCTAATAAGATAAATGATAGTGAGTCCCTTAGGTAGCTTCAGGATGGGGTCACCAGAAGGGCCAACTATGTTATTAGAGGGTTGGAACTTTGGGTAAGCTTGACCTCTGGAGAAGGGAGGGAGACTGGAGATTAAGTTCAGTCTTGTGGCCAATGATTTAATCAATCATGCCTACATAATGACACCCAATAAAACCTCTGGACACCAAGGCTTGGTGGTGCTTCCCAGTTGGTGAACACATTGATGTGCAAGGAGGGTGATGCACCCTGACTCCACTGAGAAAGGGAATGGAAGTGTTGTGCTCCTTCTCAGACCTCATCTATGTATATCCTTTAAAATAAAACTGTAATCATAAGCATAGCCCTTTCCTGAGTTGGTCTAGCAAATTATTGAACCTGAAGGGCTTGTGCAAATCCCCAAATTTATAGCCAGTGAGTCAGAAGTGTGGTGGCCTGGGGATCCCCAGAGTGTGGCTGGCATCTGAAAAGGGTAGTCCTGTGGAGGACTGATCCCTTAATATGTGGGGTCTGCACTAACTGAGTAGGTATTGTTAGAATTGAATTGAGGTACACCCAGTTGGGTATGGAAGTAGAATATATATAGTGTTAGATGCTCATATGCATAGGTGTGTTGCATTTTAAGATAGATACTAATTGGTAAGGATGGAACTCTGACTGACTTCTCTCAAAGTATGTCACGAAAGGGGGCACTCAGTACACCTCTTATAGGTCCTTTAGGTGCTGCTTTAAGGAGAGAATGGAGCATGAGTTAGATCTTGAAGGATTAGTGGCATTTGGATAGGCAGAGAAGGAAAGGTAAGGAAGAGTCAAAGTTGTCTGAACCCCTTGCAAGTGCTAGAGCAGGCCTGTGGACATCTATTCATAGTCTTAAGCTATTTTCCCTAATGGGCCAGTCACATTGGGGTGGGCATCCCATTGGCTTGAAGTGCTAAGGAGGATAAAATTTTTGCTGATATTATTACTAATAACAGTAACTCTCGTGATCCTCACTTGCTATAGTTTGCCAGTGTCTTTTACATGTTACCTCAAGATTCTTCCAATAACACTCCGAGGCAGATTATTATTTTCTGCGTTTATACAAACAAAAAAACTGATGTCTGGAGAGGTTAAGAGATTTGCCCATGGTTCTAAAGGCTAGAAAGAGACAGACTGAGATTGAAACTCATGTCCTTTAACAAGAGATCCAAATTCTCTACACTAGACCAAAGCTTCCCTTTAACATTCAGAACCATCATTTTCTAGTTCTGTTGTTTTTCCCACCCCGATTTACTTGAATTATAACAAAACTCTAAGTCATTAGTGAATAGAATAATTAATGAGTCCTGAAGGAGGATGAAGACAGAATCTGTAATTCTGCCTCAGGAACAGTGTCCTGTTTTCTCATTGACCATTCAAGTCCATTCCATGAGGGTCTGAAACAAGAGGAAGCCTGTGACTTGAACACGGAGGGAACAAGGAATGAAACAGGATTTTTTCAACAATGGAAGGCATTTTATCAGATATGTGTGCCAAGAGACAATGACTGTAAATTGTAAACAGGGGTTATTTGAGAACTGGGCATAATTAGGGCTCTTTTAAGAGAATGATTCCTTTAGAAAATAATTTTCTTTTTTTTAACCTTGTGAAATGCCCTTCAGTGAACATCTAAGTAAATATCAAAGCGTTGAACCTATGAATTTTTATTAGGCATTTTGAAACTGAGTGGGATTTTGCTGAGTGTCAGGGGCTCCATAGACTCATGTTGGTCATTATCACGAATGACTCCTCTT
Organism: Equus quagga; assembly: GCF_021613505.1. Taxonomy (NCBI): domain Eukaryota; kingdom Metazoa; phylum Chordata; class Mammalia; order Perissodactyla; family Equidae; genus Equus; species Equus quagga. The sequence goes on along the minus strand of NC_060272.1, from coordinate 52,519,884 downwards.
TATAACAAGATGTAATGATGGCTCCTCTTTGTAACCTGTAACGTCCTCAGCCATTTCTCTTAAAAGTCAGAACAATTTCCCTTTGAATAATATCACTTTTAAAAATATCTTGATGGTGAATTTTTCTTATCTTCAAGCTTTTTGCTGCTGAGGTGAGGAACTAGAAACGGTTTTCTTACAGTAGAAATTTACTTAATGTTAAACATACGCAGGAAAGCAAATTTACTCCTTTTCTTTAGAAATAAACACAGAAGCAAATGAAATGTGCTAATGTGCTCCCAATTAGCACATTCATTAAGGACTATTTTGAATGTAGTAATGAACTTTTTGCTTCTGATTGAAGATAGAATTCACAATGATGAATTAGCGGGTCTGTCTGCTCAAAGTTGCCAAATTATAGGGCTGAATGAATGCTCCTAATAAAACCATTTACCACTCATATGAAAATGGTAAATATGAATCTAAAATCCTGAAAAATATCCTTCACATGAGTGTAAATCTTTCTGTGAGGAAATGCCAGGTAAAAATTAATCTTGAGCACTAACATGGCTTCAGCTGGTTGATTTGTCTGCTCAAGAGTTTGGTTTTGAGGTATTTGCTTTCCTGTGTTCAGACAAGGGTGACTCCTATTAAACCGACAGTGAAATGAGAGAATCTCTTATTTCAAGTTTATCAGGTGCTGCCTAACGGCACAGGAATCACTGAGCTTCAAGCATGTTAGCGAGCGCGGATGTGAGCTGGTTAGAAGAAAAACTTCAGCGCAGATCTCAGGAGAAGTGGAACAGCAGAAACTGCTACCTATTAAATTCAATTCTGTTCCCGGCAGCAGGGATAGAGGTAATAGAAGTAGGTGATAAAGGTGTTGACAATGATGATGATGATAACTATTAGCAATTATTTCTGTTTGTTGAATCGTTACTCGGTCTGACAATGTGATATATATATTACTTTATGTACAATCATATGAAAAAATTAATACTATTCTCTTTCTACAAAATACATCAATATTATTTTTATGAAATTTAGTGCTTTCCTGGTCTTTTAGATCCTCTCTATACCTCCCACAAGATCAAAGGCCCGCTTTCTTCTCCATCAATCTGCGGGTCTTTCTGTATTGGCTCCTCAAGACGTGTTCACTGCCGTGAATGTCTACTCTCCAACTTACAGTTTGCCAACTTGACTTTGATTTGGTATTTTCTGATAATTTTCTAGTTTGGTTTTCACTCCTCCCACTCAAAGTTCTTCAAAGTTAGAGAACGCCTTCTATTGCCTTTGAATACTCCCAAGACTCTCTAATCCAGTGCTCTGCTTACAACAGAAATCCAATAAGTGTTGTTGTTCAGTGAGATGAGAACCTCTCGTGTTTTTAAATACTTCTGAAAAATGAGATTCCTTTGCCTCCCGTGGTAACACATCCCGAGGTCCATCAGCATTAACTGTCAAGAAATTTGCCCTAAGTTCTTCTCTGAATCCCTCATGCCATTTCCCCTCTCCACTGAATCCTTCAAACATCCTCTGTGTGATGGCCCTTTATACACTTGAAAGTTTGTTTCATGTCTTCCTTCAGCTGTTCCTCAAGACAAAATAATGGGCCTTCAAATGATCGCTATAGATTTTTTAAGAAAAAATCTGGATGTATTCTCTTTAATTATGTTCCAAAGAGAGGAGGAGGAGGAGACATAAGAAACTAAACAGAGGAGACATAAGAAACTAAACAAAATCAAAACTAAGTTATTATTTTACTTCTCTTGTATTTTTGCTTATAGAAAAGTCATGATGTAACTTCTGTTCTCCGGAATGGTTGTAACGATTACTCGGGAGGGTAGTGATTTTGTTGCAAGGCTTTGCGAACTTGGGTTTTCTGAAAATTACATTCATAGATATTTTTCTTTTTTTTTCTGTAGAAATTTAGGTTTTAGTTTTCCTTTAACAAATTTTTGATTAAGAGCGAGAGGGCATAAGTCATAAAGGTGCCAGACTACTTCTAGCCATAAATGTTGATCTTTTTATTCCAATTTAGGTGTGTTTTTCCCTAAGAATATAAAATGTATGCTTATAAAGCTGGATTTTCTCATGGCAGTAGATAGAAGTGTTGGTGCTTATAATGGATATGTTTCGGTATTTCCCCTGAGCAGTCCCAGCCCCTAATCCCTGTTTTAAAGTGCTCCCTTTAGTGTCACGTTGCAAAATTAATCTTTCCATTTGCTTCACTCCACCCCGTTTAATACCGCTTGACTCCGTATAAAGCACCATGACATGAGCTTTGAATAAAAGCCGGAAAGGGCTAAATTGTGTGCACATTGTGTTTGGGATTAAGAAACTAAATTCGACAGGTAATGGAGTCAGATTTAACTGCTCCATGATGCTAACCTAGGAGGTGTCATGTCAATCATCTGTCCAGGAAATCTAAGCTATAAAAGGAAAGTGAGACATATTTCAGATGCCTAATCACGCAAGCTAAAGGTGAGCTCCTCAAGGATGGCGAGTCTGCAGGCTACTACCTTCATCTCTCAGGGGACGCTAGGAGTTAAGGCCATCACACAAATAGGCTTATTTGCCTGAGCATTAGATATGTTTCCTAGGAGACATGATAAAGAAACTTCTGCAACAAATGGCAAGTCTCTCCTATTAAATAAAGGGAAAACAAAACTTTAAAGCAGTGAGGGAATGGATGTGGGTGTTTAGAGTTTTCTACATACTTAGAAAAAGCATGTCAGGTATACAAGAGAAATAGACTTTGAAATATTTCTTGCTAAGATAGTTACCAATAACATTAAACATTTGCTCTTATCCTTGACAACCAGGAAGTTTTGAACTCAATTTTATATTCAATCAAAATAACTATATCAATCTAATTCTTTGATAAATTTGATTCTTTCTCGTGCCGTAACTTAATATTTTTTTCAACTATTTTAACTGACCTATTTTTATTATAATTCTTTCTTTGAAGGAAGTAAGGTATAATTAATAAACAAAAAATAAAACATCCTCTGCAAATAAAGATTATCTATCCATCTATCTAGTCTGAAGGATGATACAAGAGTGCTTGGAAGTGAATTGCTAAAGTGTACGATTACACATTTAGTCCAGTCTCAGCTTGACGTGCTGTGATTTTACTGTGCAATTCCCATTAACGCTGATTGTCCAATTTAGTGCTTCATTAATGAGGCATAGACCACTTGTAAATTTCTGACTTACAGGATCAACCACAATTAAAGTTTTATTCTCCTGAAAATGTCTCACCTGACAAGCTGATAATAAATACTTAGCATTCTTCCATCCACTTAACCCTTCTCCCATGTCAATTTTGGCAGTCAGTTGGCATTCTCTTTTCTTAAATGTATATAACATTTATAGTAATAATAATTATAAGAGCAAACATTTTTATGGTGTTTACTCTGTACTAAATTTAGCCTTTAACATCATTGATTGATGCCTGATGCTCTTCCAGTTGCTGTTGCAAGCATTCTACATGTATTACCTCATTTAATCCACATAACACTGTGTTCTTGCTCTTCTTACTATCCCCATTTCATTGATAGAGTAACTAATAAAGGTTAAGTCACTTGCTTAGGGTTACAGATCTGGTGGGTTTATGAGCTGGAATCTAAACTAGAGAGGTCTAGCTTTAGAGTATGATTCTAAATCTTGGTCCTATGGTCTAAGTATATTTTCATCCTCATGAAGTGGAAAAGGGCTTTACAAAGGAACTGAAGGGCTCATCAAAATACCCAAGGCAGTTGCACAACAAGGAGTCTTTATGCAAAAAGTTTTGCTTTTTGCTTTGTTCCTAGAACCCTTACCAGTTATACCTACCACAATTCTGTGTACTGTGTCTTATATTCAGAAAACTGACAATTTGCAGATTAGCACTGATCAAATTTGGAATAAAGTAATTGAAAATTTTGTCATCAAAAATCATAATATTGTCATTTGGGTCAATATACTTTGAGAGTAATTAATAAGTGATGATATGCAAATATCACTAGCAGCTGTGATCAATCAAGTAAACAGACTGAATAAAAACATATAAAAATATTGATAAGACATTTGAGAACTTGACTTTGATAAGAGAAAAAGACATAGAACCATTCCCTGCCTGAAACCAGAAGAAAAAGTAATTATGTCTGGAATGTGCTTTTGCCCAATTCTGCCTGTCAAGTCACCATACTCGCACATTCTTCAAAGTCCATGTCTTCAGAAAAGCTCTTCTCATTCCTCTGGTCTTCTACAGGATTTTGTGCTTCTCTCACATTGCCTCTAAAACAGTGACTTGTGTATCAGCTTTTGTGTATTCCTGTCACATACTCTTTTGTAAATTCTCTGAGAGCAGGGGCTATATCTTCTCCACTTTTGTGCATATTTATAGGCAATCAACAAATATACACTGATTGATTGACAGGCAGCCTCAGGTGGTCTCAATGGTTTTCTACCTTTGAATTAAGTCATTAGTACATTGGGGAACCACTCCGTAAATCAAATGTATTCTGTGAGTTGTAATGAGTGGATAGATCTTAAAATTATCAGAGAAAATTAAAATGGAAAAGTAATCACATATGGACAGCCTGATAAGGAGAGTTGCCTCACCTCGCAAGGCAAGTTGAAAGAACAAGTTCTCAGCAAATCCTCAGAAATCATCCATTACAAAATGTAGAATAGGAATGTTTTCCTGATGAGCCAAAGATTCTCTATTTTTGTAACCAGAAAGAAATTAAACTAAAATATAATCAGATTCCCATCATCTACAAACTTGGAATTATAATATATTATGAAAAATGAAGGAAAGTGACTTAATGACAAGTACAAACAGAAGTCACCTGTCTTTTTTTTTTTTTTTAAAGATTTTATTTTTTCCTTTTTTTCCCCAAAGCCCCCCGGTACATAGTTGTATATTCTTCGTTGTGGGTCCTTCCGGTTGTGGCATGTGGGACGCTGCCCCAGCGTGGTTTGATGAGCAGTGCCATGTCCGCGCCCAGGATTTGAACCAACGAAACACTGGGCCGCCTGCAGCGGAGCGCGCGAACTTAACCGCTCGGCCGCGGGGCCAGCCCCAGAAGTCACCTGTCTTAATGATATATTCTATAATGAAAATCAGAGGGTGAGACTACATCAGAAATAACCTTCGAATTATTCTAGTGAAGGAGACATTATTTACTAGAAGTAACTGGAAGGGCAAACTTCGTTTGAAAGTTCAGATATAATAAAAATTATATATCCTGTTTTACTATCCAACTCTTTCTGTTTTGATTCTTGGTTCTAAAAAAAAACCTTCAGATTACAATTTTGGCTTTCCACAGTCTTTGATACTGTTTGTGGGTGTCTGGATTTAAGGCTTAATTGTTTCAGTTCCACTTTATATTTATATCCTATCGATCAATACTCCTTAGGTTTATATTCTGATTTATCAAGAATTCTCCTGTAAGAATGGATAATATGGGTCAATGAACAAAATCTGTTCATTCTCAAGTGAATGGATAAGTGTTGAGTTTTGTGAATTTGCAAAGCCAAGAATTAATTGGAGTCTTGCTAGAAAGGTTTACTAACCCATTGGTGATGCTTGGGGTCTGGAGTGAACTAGCAGACCAGGCTGATGTATCCCATTTCCTTACATCTCATTGTCTTAATTCATTTATGTTGCTTTTTAGGCTCATGTGGGCATGTGAGATTGTGAACAATATACTAAATTAATAAAGTCACCTATAGGTGCTTTTCACTAGATAGCAATGTGGTAGATTGTGTTATTGTTGCCAATTGTTTCCTCACCACCTCTTTACGAGGGTTATACTCTCCACTATGCTGACATAAGTCTTGGCCATGTGAATTTGTTTGATCAATGAAAGCTTTAACAACCATTACTTGGTTCTGCTGTTCTTTCCCTCTGCCATCGAATGGTATGTGTTATATACTTGCTGCTCCTTCATCTTGGACCCCAGAACAGAGGCACAATGGACTTGCTTCTGTAAACTGAGGGATTTTGTAAAACACTGAAATTTGGGAGTTGCTTGTTTCTGCGGCTTAAAGTAACAAAAGCCAATACTAGCACTCTTCCTAGAAAATAATTTTGCTTTGGGGCCGGCCCCTTGGCTGAGTGGTTAGGTTTGCGTGCTCTGTTTCAGCGGTCCGGGGTCTTGCCTGTTCGGATCCTGGGCACGGACATGGCACCACTCGTCAGGCCACACTGAGGCGACATCCCACACGCCACACCTACAAGGACCCACAACTAAAAATACACAACTGTGTACTGAGGGGCTTTGGGGAGAAAAAGGAAAAATAAAATCTTTAAAAATAAATAAATAAAAATAATTTGGCATTTATTATAATCTCCTGCAATTTTCAAAAATTCTTTACATCTTCAGTGCTTGCTCTTAATTTTCAAAATATATCACCTGCAAGAAAGTTTACAGAGAAAGAGAGGAAGAAGGTCTTTGGGGCACTCTTCTCATATTTTATGTAAGACAACGGCTTTACTTGAATTGAGATCTTGATAATTTGGAAATTATAGCCTTATCAGCAACCAGCCCAGTATGGAGAAAAGACATTGAAAGTGGTACCTCCTCTGATGGAGAGGTAGGAATGAATGATGACTAGGGTGCGACTCTCCCGATCTTACTTGAGGAGAATTGGTGCTGTGCTCTAGTTGAGAGGAGAGGTGAAGGACTGAAGCAGAGAGGGGTCAACTTTGTGCATAGCCATAGTGATACCCCTCCCTCCTGGAGAAACTCTGTGTGCAGCATTAGATTACGCAGAAAAGCGAGGACGTGCGTTTCGGGAAGAGTGAATGAATCCCTGACCTGGCACCTTTATTGCTAGAGCTTGTGAGCACTGCTTAGAGAAGCAGTAAGCTCTGACAGACTGAGGCAGGAACTTTTAGAATTCTTTTACTACTATTCAGTGCACACAGAGAGAACTGGTAGTCATTGAACGGCTAAGAAAAGACACATGCCAGAACGCAGGCAGAGAATGAGGCGAGCCCTACTCCACGCTGGTGTGGAACGGGGAGATTAGAAATGCCATGCACAGGTGTTTTCAGCAGGTGGCATAAAAACAGCAGGATGTATTGCGAAATATCCTGGGAGACTCACAGAATGGTCTCCACTTCCAGAAGCATTCCTGATGGAGGGGCTGTGTCTCTTCATGGAACTCTAGGGTTTTAGGATCTTGTATTTTATCTGTAACTGAACAGCGATCTATTTTATCTGAATTATCTTGTGTTTTAATGCCTTTTGTTTTTGTTACATTTAGCAAGTATAGATCCAAGTTTGGGAGTAGATTCCAAATTAGGAGATTTGCTAATGGAGAGACGATTCCAGAATTTCTTTTTGGGGATTATGGCTAAAGGAAACACACCCCCTTCCCACACACCATACACACACAAACCAACCTTTAACCTTTTTGTAAAGAATATTTCTTACGGAAGAGTTGCGTTTAATTTTTAAAATTCTTCTACGAGATAATCGATATTACTGAGATCCCACAGAACAATAGGCCAGTGTCTCTGGGAATCACATAGAATTAACAGAAAACCTGGAATTTAGTCATATGAGTAAGTTTACTTAACTGTCTTATATTGCCAAAATTAATACCTGACGCTTGACCTTGGCTGTGGTGGTACAAATTTTCTTTCATCTTCAATCGGGAGAAGAACCCAAGATCAGTTCTACTGTGTGTGTGTGAGTGTGTGTGTATTTAATGCTGGTTTCACACACACAAATAATCTCATTCGTAGGTAAACCCTTTTGTTACAATCCACAGTGTGCCATTTTTTTTGTATATAGTTTAGGAAACAAAACATATGCATAAATACCCTCAAGAGTTTCTTCTGTGTTTTTATGCACATTCAGCCAGACTATGATAGTCACTCTCCTTTGGGCAAGGTAGTTGCCAGGTACGGCCATTATATCTAGGTAGATTACTTGGGTACTCTGAAGACACTCTCCGAATATTATTTGGCTTTTACTCAATTACAGCTAAATCGCTGTACCCTTCATTTCTGCCTGTCCAAAAATCTCTTTCATCAGAGAGAGATGTATGTTTCTCTCATCATAAGAAAACAGAACTTTTCTTCACATGTTCAGTGCACAGTTTTGTATCTTAGCCAAAGTTTATCTCTTAAATATAACATAGAACATTTGCGTATCCTGAACTCATATTTTTGCCCTTCTTTCTGATCCCTTTTAATTGCTACCATTAACAACAGTTTTTTATGTTAACAGAGTATCCCATTAAAACGTATTTCGGTTGGTAACAGCTGGGTAGCCAGTGCTTGGTACATGACTTTTGCAAAGATAAAACCAACGTGAGCAATCCCTGAAGCTATCTTGAAGGATAGTGGGAGTCATGAAGAATCATTTGGATATAGTTGACAAAGGGGCACAGTTTTCCTCAATGAACGAGAGAGGTGAGTTCCAGAAGAAGTGGGAATCTCTAAAGGTCCCCTTGCATTTCTACATTACAGTAGACATGGTAAAAGGCACAATATTGATGCTATTAAAATTTAAATTGGTTATGTGATTTGTACAGAAAACACCTTGGTTTTTGAGTTGAAAATCCTTTGGGAATAAGTCTGATGCCAAGAAGGATGTGTAACTTGGAAACAGAAATGTACGTTTCCTCCCTAGGGTGGAAGGAGGAGAACAGAGAACGTTTTGTAAAGTGCCATTTGCCTTCACGTCCACAGGAGGTGGGAGAAAAAAACCCAGCACTCTAATTTTTTGTCTGGTTCGTTAGTCATATTAGCAATGTTTAGGGAAAACCCAAAACAGAAATGGGACATAGTTCCAACTGGCACAGTGCAGCATTTAGGGTTTCCAGAATACAGCCTAAGACTCAAAAAATATACTGTAAATAATTTCCAAGAAAGAAGAAACCTTAATAATTCTACAGAATTCAGTATTTTAAGGCTCTTAATTAAGGTTCATGTTAAAGAACATAAACTTGCAAAAGTATATGGGAGTACAATAATATTTGAAAATTTTGTAATGTATTATGTATGTAACAGAATAGTATCAAATTATTAGAAATTAGAAATAGCTGAAAGAAACTATGTATGGCATTTATGTAGAGTATGACAATTTATTTTTCTGATTCATAGCTTTGGTTATGTGCTTTATGTGGCTGACTACCAAATCTATTTCTCTAGTCTGGTTTATCTTTCAAGATTGAGGTTCATGTTCCAATTATTATCATATAGTTTCACAACTATTTTTCTCATCTCAAAGCACAACTCGTTATCTTTTTGGTATCCCAAATTGACATCCTTCCCTAATTTCCTGTTAATGGAAATAACTAAGCCATTGTCTGTATTCTGCGGGCCTGGAATCTTGAAGTTATCTTTGACTGATGACTTGTCTTCAGCTCCATCTCACAAATCCGTCACTAAGTCCTTTTAATTCTCCCTGCCAAAGTTTCTTCCCTCTCTTTCTCTTTACGCTCCCACTACTGCCCTCTTTTGAGTTATTAGTGAAGCCATGCTGTGGCAGGTGTCCCACATATAAAGTAGAGGAAGATGGGCACAGATGTTAGCTCAGGGCCAGTCTTCCTCAGCAAAAAGAGGAGGATTGGTGGCAGATGTTAGCTCAAGGCTAATCTTCCTCAAAAAACGAAAAGATAGAGTTGTTAGTAAGAGAAAAGTTGATTCAAATGGAAAGAACAGGATCACTAGTTTTTAGTGATGTTTTTAAGTTATTAAAACACATTATAGGAAGATTATTGCTTTAGTAGGTAGAGTCTGCTTTTTCAAGCAGTTTATTCATTCATACATATTCTTTCATACATGTTAGATATATTTATAGATTATGTACTTTGTGTAAAGCATTCTGAACAGTGTCTGCCTTCAGGGAGCTTGTAATTAAGCAAATAATTGTTAGATAACAACTTGATTAAAGAAAGAAGAGAAATGCTAGGTGCTTTGAGAGGGTATATGAAGGGGAGCTCTGTAGTCTAGGGAGGATCACAGAATTCTTCACAGAGGGAATAAAATTTAAGTTGAAATTAAAGAATGGGAAGCATTTATTAGGATAGAAAAGCATTATCCAGGAAGAGAGAACCATGTATGCAAAGTGCTATAGAGGAGAGAAGACTTGGAACTCTGAGGGACTGACAGCTGTGCGGAGTGACTGGAGGGGAAGTAGGAGGGAGAATGACATGAAGACAGGAGGGAGATTGAGGCAGGGGCCAATTAGTCAAGGCCTTTCATCCAAGTTAAGGATCTGGGACTTTGTTCTAAGAGCAACTAGAAGACACTGAAGGGTTTTAAGCAGAAGAAAGACTAGACTCTCTTCTTAGTTCAATGTTGACCAAATCAATGCATTGGATTGCTGTGTTACCTTAGATAAGCCCATACGTTTCAGTTTTCTCAATTTTAAAATGGAGGTAATGATAATGAATCATGGAGTTCTTCCAAGGAGAAAACTGGATAATTAGTGAAAGCATTTCTAAACAAAACAAGTGGAAAGGGAGAGCGAAAGTAAGAGGCAGACAGGGAGAATGAGAAAGTGTAGAGTACTGTTCATACATCCCGGCCCGTGCCCTCAAAGGATTTAGAACGCTTACCTATAACATTAACACTATATTGCAGGACTTGTGAGGTCAGAGGTGGGAAGAGGAATATAAAAAATTGTGAATGATGGACAAGAATATAGGGATTAAATTATTCCATTTATGGAAATTAAGAAGGGGAAAATTTTTGTGTTACTGCTTCCAAAGATTTTAGATTTCTGAATTAGCTAATTTCAGTTACAAAGAGAGAACAACCTATGACGTTAAAAGGATTCGTTATTTGTCTTTTTCTTGCAGAATAGATACCTCTTAATGCACAAACCAGAATCTCTGTACAGAGTAACTCTGACCGGCTTGCTGAAGGGCCCACTTAGAAAAAGTTCTGTGCAGAACATTAACTTTATGTCTGGATTTTAAATCAGAAACTCACAGGACTATAAGGAAGGGCAATAAAAATATATTTACTTTGGGTCTCTGGCCTGCAGTAAAGATAGCACCTAATTGTTTTGGTCAGATGGGTCTCCCTGTCCAGTTATAAAAGATCTCCTGAGCAAGACCTATTTTATTGAAAGAATTTTCAGATGAACTGCCAAGTCAGAAGAAAGCACTAAGCCAAAGTTTAGAGTAATTAAGGATACAATGCCTGCTCTATAGAAGTAAGAAAGACCCCAAGAGAACAACGTCAAAGGTCATGCTGATAACTTGACTTGTCCTGAAAAGACTGTAATGGATTGGACTGGAATAATCCTAGATGTATTTATCGAGCACCCATTAGGTGACTGGCACTGTTCCAAACAAACCTTTTGGGTGGTAGAAGACTGGTCGTTTTCTGTAGGGCGAGAAATTGATTTCCTCCCTAGGATCAGCTTTATGGGGAGCAAGCTATTTGTTTTATTTATGGCTTGAACTCAGCTCCCTGCTGTAATAATTCAAATTCTGTAGGTACAGACCTCCTTCTTATTTATATATTGACTGTAAAGGGAGCCAGCTTAGAGCTGGCCCTGCAGCTACTTGCAGGGGGTTTGGATTTATGCTAATGAAGGGGCTGAGGCTTTCAAGGATTTGCTTTCATTACTAAATCCTCAAGTCAGTACTTCCAAGATTCTTGGTTGGGCTTTGCAATAAGAGCAGAAGTCTGTGTGTTCCATGCTGAAGGCTATTTATTAGGCTCAGAACAAAACTAAATAAAGAAAAACCTAATGGAAAAGTTTGGTTTCTTAATATAAAATTCTGTATCTGAGTAAACAGAAAGTAAAGAAGGAAAGTCTAGGAAATTCAGAAAGCATATTCATGGAGAGGTGACTCCATTGTCTTATCTTGGGAGTCAGAAGTTCCAACTTAACCTCAACTAAATTGGAAACTAGATTTTCTACTTATTAGCTATTGAGTTATAGAGTCCAAGCATCTAGATTTCAGGAAGCAGTCTCAAAGACTTTTGATATTTTTCTAAAGTAAGAAACTTACTTGAGCCTTTACCTTAATCATTCTTGGAGCTTCTATGTTCTCTTTACTGACAGCAGGAAACCAAAGACCTTTGTACAAATCAATTCTCAATGGGGACAGGCACATTGCTGACTTCCAGTAAGGTTATGGACAAATCCACTCAGAAATAAATCATAGTAGAATTTAAGAGAAACTACAGAACCAGGTATGATATGATTGGCATCCACATGAACCGTAAAGTCCTTTAGAAATGTAAATATAAGTATCATTGTGGTGAAAAACAAGTATTTCATTTTTAAGGCATAAGGTTGATTCTTGAATTTTTTGAATAAGTTTAGAATTATATAAACACTGCCAAAACTTTATCATTCTGGAGATTAATTGCTATGGAAATAGTATTCTTTTTTCCTTCATAGAGAACCTTATTTACCTTAATTTTAAAATCCCTTCTCTGTGAGTTTTACATCATAGTTTAAATTTGTTTGCATGTTTGTAAAGTACAGGAGAATTTTACAACTGAAATTTGGGGTAGGCTATTAATAAGTTTAACTTACTCTTGTTTTTCTCATGGATTCTTTTGAAGAAGACTGTTACATTTTCTTCTAACTCTGTCCTTTATAAATTTACACTCAATTAGGATATGCACCACACCAAAACTATCTTATTCTTTTTTATAACTCTAGATATCATTCTTGAATATTAAATTAACTATCTCATCCATTTTATGGGCTGGTAGGTTATTTAATTTTCTCACTGCCTTTGGGTTGAGCAACAAACTTCAACAATCCAGCAAAGGAAATATAAGGCCTTTTCCATCTGAATGTTGAATCTGGAGTCCTATATGTATGTTTGTCTAAAGATTTCTTTAAAAACATTTTAAAAAGCTAGCTGGTCCACAGAAAACCACGGTGGCAGTTTATCCAAAAGCAGTTATTTAGTGTCTACTGCATTGACTGCTAACAGAAAGGCTACAGGAAGAGTCATCACAAACATTTATTTTTGAGTACTTGATTTTGAATTTCTAAGTTAAAAGTAGTAAGAGAAAGGATGCAAATAGGCCCCCTCCACCCCTGGGATCTTACCACATTACACAGGAAATGACACAAATACCCAGATCCCAGGAGGGGAAGGGCATAGCAGAATTCTTTCAAAAGGACAAGTAAATTATGAGCAGATATTCTCAGTTCTTGTAATTTATGTCTATTAGGATATAGCAGTGGTCAGCAAACATTTTCTTAAAAGGGCCAGATAATAAATATTTTAGACTTTGCAGATCATATAGTCTCTGTCACATATCATCTCTGCCTGGTAGCTGGAAAGCAGCCATAGACAATATGGAAATGAATGACTTTGGATGTATTCCGGTAAAACTTTATTTACAAAAATAGGCATTGGACTGGATATGGCCCGTGAGCAGTAGTTTGCTAACCCTTGTTGTATAGTATAATATGTCCCACTTAGACCTCAAAAAAATGAAACATTGCTTTTGAATATTTTCTGCCAGATCCGGTTTACGAAGCATACAGATTAACCATCAATAGGCTGTGTGAGTATTGCTTTTGTCACAACTTCAGTTTCTTCCTTTGTAAATAGCACTACTTCTCAACTATTTCAAATGTGATAACACATCAGCAGGACACAGAACATTATAGTGATATGAAAATGTGTTGAAGGAAGAAAAACTTCAAGTTGCTTTGCAAAGTTTTGCTCAAAATTTACTTCTCTCCAAAATTTGCTTTTCATATTTTTATTACAGCATTTACCATAATGTCTTATAAGTTATATTCGACTGTCTTCTTTAGACTATGGGTTCCTCAAGAGCAAGGTCCACATAGGTTTATCTTTGTATCACTAGAACCTCCCATAGCATCTTCCTCACTCACCACCTTTCAAATGAATGACTGAACTCACAGCCCTGTGATTTTTCCCAGGCACTCTCGGGTAAGGGGCATTTTTCTCACCCTGTCTTCCTTCTGTGAGTTCTAAAATAGTGCCTGAAATGACTGGCTGGAATTCACCCAGTTTGAATAGATGTCTTTAACAATAATTTAAAAGATGATTTAACTTGGGACGTTATGAGAGCTTGACTGAGAATGACTCACACCAGGAATGACAACTGATTGCAGTGTACTAAATGTTCAACTCAAACGAGAATGTATACAGCTAAGTGTAAAAACTATATAGCATGTTTTTATATTAATTTCTAACCCTTCCTCACCAGGGTAGTGAACATAGTTACTGCTCTTCCACGATCCTAGAATTCTTTCCAGGCCCTTTCCTTGACTTCTGTAACTTCTGTATTGACTTTTAATAACTCACACCACTAGACAACTGTCTTTGGAGGTAGTTAGTGCTGTTGAGTTGGTTCTGACTCCTAGCGACCTTGTGTATAGCAGAGCTGAACCCAACCCAGTCCCTTTGGGCCATCCTCTCCCCTTCTAGTGTTATGTCAGATAATGCTCCGCTGCTATTCGGAGGGTTATCATGGCCAATTTTTTTGGAAATGGGTGGCCGGATCCTTCTTCCTAGTCTGTCTTAGTCTGGAAGCTCCACTGAAACCTGTCCACCATGGTGACCCTGCTGGTCAGCATCACATAACATGCAGTTGCCACCGTATGACAATCGACAGACAGGTGGTGAAGTCCCCCGACTGGGAAACAAATCCGGGCTACGGTGGTGGAAGCGCCAAATCTTAGCCACTAGACCATCAGGTCTGGCTCTTTTTGGAGGATGGCCCTCAAAATCTTCAAGCTGCTTTGCTTGAACTTGTGCGGAGTTGGAAATGTTTGGGAACTTACACCCCCCTTGATGTGGTCCCTAGGAAATGACAGGAGTGTGTCTCCTTCCAGCTGCCTTGCCCTGAAAAGAGACAAGACTCTAAGGTATAATTTACACCCCAGAGCCCCCCTGTAAGATCAGGCTGAGGCTGGGACTGCCTAAAATCATAACCTTGCTTGGCTTGTTGCCCTTCACTGTCTTACTTCCCCTACTCCCTTACTGTTTCTCCAAGGAGCCTTTTCTTAATAAATCACTCGCACACAAATCCTCATCTCAGAGACTGTTCTGGGAAATTCTAAGACATGAGTCAATATTCAGCTAAAGAAATATTTCTACTTGGTCTTCTTTCTCTTTTATTCCTTTTTTCCCTTCCTCTTTTCCTCTCTCCCTGCTTTCTCTTCCTTCCTCCCGCTGACTCTGCACCGTTCATTGATATTTTCTGGGCCAC
Organism: Equus quagga; assembly: GCF_021613505.1. Classification (NCBI taxonomy): domain Eukaryota; kingdom Metazoa; phylum Chordata; class Mammalia; order Perissodactyla; family Equidae; genus Equus; species Equus quagga. The sequence continues at coordinate 52,504,718 of NC_060272.1, read as the reverse complement.
ACACCATTTATGACCTATGCCATTTTTGGCTGAAATGGTCTTTCAGCACCTTAACAGCAGGAAGGTTTCACTGCAGCTGTTTCTTTGGCAGGAAGAATGTAGCTTCTGTGTTGAGTTCAACCTGAAAACTGCTTCCCTACTGGGTAGAAGCCATGGATTGTATAACACTCCCTGTTTCACACTATTAAATATCTGCTCTGGCAGAGCAGCATCTCTGGGTTTTTTTTTTTTTTTTAAGATTTTATTTTTTCCTTTTTCTCCCCAAATCCCCCCGGTACATAGTTGTATATTCTTCGTTGTGGGTCCTTCTAGTTGTGGCATGTGGGACGCTGCCTCAGCGTGGTTTGATGAGCAGTGCCATGTCCGCGCCCAGGATTCGAACCAACGAAACACTGGGCCGCCTGCAGTGGAGTGCGCAGACTTAACCACTCGGCCATGGGGCCAGCCCCAGCATCTCTGGTTTTTAAATTTCTTTCCCCAAGTATACATTTTTATTAAAGTATAACACACATACAGAAAAGCACACAAATCATAAAAAAATACAGCTCAGTGAATGTTACAAAGTAAACAGACTTGTATAACTACCACCAGGTCAAGAAATAGCACATTACCCACATCCTAGATGTCAGCATCCTACTCTTCCTGGCTCTTAATGTAATGACCTTAAATGTAACTGCTGTTCTGACACCCATCAATATTGTTTAGAGAGAAATTAATCTTACCCAAAGAGAGATCTGGACTTTGTCCTCACCTATCAGGAGGTGATCTCTAGGTCACTGAATGTCTGGCCTGAGAGCAATGTCTTTATTTGCCCGGGAACTTTGTCCACTAGAAGGTCTAACCATGTGATTTATGATGGGGGTTTTGAGATGTACCATGTCATATCTGATCTCTGGGGGAACTGGAGACTAAAGGTATTAGCTCAAACCTACAGGAAGGGCTGAGGCTAAAGGTTAACCATGCAGGCAATATACAACCAAACCCCAATAAAAACTCTGCATACCAAGTCTCTAGTAAGCTTCCCTAGATGGCAGTACTCCATGTGTGTTGTGATACATCTATTCCAGGAGAGGATAGTGTCCTTGCAGAAGGAAACCTCACATCTGGAACCTCCCAGATCCTTCTCTATGCTTCTCTTCCTTTGCCAGTTCAAATCTGTAACTTTCACTATAATAAAATTGTCTTCGGAAATATAGTGCTTTCTGAGTTGTGTGAGTCTTTCTAGCAAATTATGGAAGCTGAAGGTAGTTGGTGGAGACCCCTGAATTTGCAGCCAGCTGATCTGAAGTGAGGGTGGCTCTGGGGACCTTGAACTTGTGGCTGATGCTTGAAGTGAGAGCAGTTTTGTGGGGACTATGCCCTTCACCTGTGCAGTTTGCACAGGTCATTACAACTATAGCTGTTTTGATCGATTTTTGAACTTTATGTAAGCGAAATCATACAGCATGTACATTTTTATTTTCTAGCTTTTTAAAAATGACTTTCTTAGTCTATATTATGTGTAGCAGTAGTTTGCTCTGTATTCCAAATAGTAATTCCACTATATGAATGTATTTCTTTTTAAAGATTTTTTAAAATTTTTTTCCTTTTTCTCCCCAAAGCCCCCCGGTACATAGTTGTATATTCTTCATTGTGGGTCACTGCCTCAGCGTGGTTTGATGAGCAGTGACATGTCCACGCCCAGGATTCGAACCAATGAAACACTGGGCCACCTGCAGCGGAGTGTGCAAACTTAACCACTCGGCCACGGGGCCAGCCCCATATGAATGTATTTTTAAAATTTATTTATTTATTTTACTGTTGATAGATGTTTGGGTTGTTTCCAGTTTGAAGTTTCCTTAAAAAATAATTCTGCTCTGAACATTCTTGTATGTGTCTTTTGGTGGAAATAAACACTCATATATCTTGGGCATAGACCAAGGAGTGCAAATGTTGGGTCAGAGTAAATTTGTAATTCCAGCTGTAGGCAATCCTGCCCAGTATTTTCCAAAGAACTTGTATAATTTTCCACTCCTGCAAGTAGATGATGAGAATTCTGGTTGTTCCACATTCTTGTCATCCTTGTCAACACTTAGTATTGTCTGTCTCTTAAATTTTAAGCCATCTTAGCAAGTGTGAATATACTCAACTTAAAACTTCATGAAAGAAATAAGAACACTGATATTTGTTCAAGTGGAACAATTCAAAGAAAATGTGCATAGGGATGGCAATGAAATGGTTTGTTGCCTGAGAAAGGTGGAGTGGCAACTCAGATAACTTCAATTAGTGGACAGTTCCTTGAAAATTCTCCATGGAGAACTGAATGGCTTGCAAGAAAAGTCTCATCAGTGTTCTCTAACCGACCAAATGTGAGAATGCTAGTTAGAGACAGTAAAGCTCACAAGAAATTGACGGTGAAGCCTTCTGGTATTGAGGGGTTTTTGGGTAAGAAAAAGTAATATTGCACATTCAAATTCTTTAATAGATATAGAATTACACATATTTTCTATTTTCTCTTGTGTGCATTTAAAAACATTTTAGCCACTTAGTCTTGTCTTCTGACAATTCCAGTTTTTTTTTTTTTCATGTTCTTCATTAGGATGGAAGCTTTTTAGGGTAAGATATAAACTATATAATTGCCCTAGGAGCAAGTTCAATTTTTCACTTAAACTTATTCTTGAATCCTAACCAGATACCTTAAATACACTTATATTTGTCCTTGTAACTTGTATACACATGTTGAACTAGTGTTCATTCTTCCCAACTCCTGGTTTATCTCTACTTGAAATATTGATTGTAATTAAGCCTTTACATTAATAGACTCTCTATAGACATACGTTTTGCTTTATTTGTTCTTTTCAACATTATTATTATGTTCTTGATCAGATAATGCAAGTATAAGATAAAAAGTTTAAAAGACACAAAACAAATAGAGTGAAGGGTAACTCTTTCTCTCACTATTGTTCTACCAACCTCTTCCTCATCCAGGAAACAATCACTCTTACTTGTGTTTAATGTATCCTTCCAGAAAATACAACATTTGTATCATTTCTTGAATATTAAATATAAATTTTAGTATGCATACACATAGTTCATTACCTTGCTTTTCTTTTATGCATAACAATATATCTTGGAGAAAGTTCCATATTGGTACATAGATATGTTGCCTCATTAATTTTAGCTGTTAAATGAAATTCCTTTATTTATATATATATATACACACACAGTATATATATGTATATATAGGTATATATAGATAGGTATATATCTATATATACACACTGGATTCAACTAGCTTTTGATTGAGGGTTTAGATTATTCCTAATTTATTATTATAAAATGCTACAATAAATATTCTTGAAAGTTCACTTTTGTGAACATGTTACAGGATACCTGTAAAATTAGTTCCTATAGGTTAAATTGTTGGGTCAAATGTTATGTGTGTTTATTCATTCCATATCTGTAGAGTCTTTAACTAGTTTCCCAGAGTTGAACTGCTTGATAAATTTGCTTAAGTTCTGAACATGATAAAGCTTATATCAAATTTTACGTCACAAAGATTGTAATCAAGAAGTCTGTTTTATTGAGGCTTGTTTAAAAATTTTAGCAAGTCACATGTAACCTAATATTTTTCTTTGTTTAACCTTACCAATACTGTAAGAAAAATGATTGCAGAAAAAAGTAACTTTATTTCATTTTTGTTGTTCTCTTTTTAAGAAAATTACCTTAAATTTTGGTATCTTTTAAGCTGAAATTAATTGTGTAGGCTAATCATGTCCAACAAAGTGAACCTGTTATCTTCTAATATATTCTCTATCACCCAATACTTTCCAGATCCAGTTCCATACCACCAAGGACATTCAATTTTGATCCAAATAAAATTTTATTAGGTACAAATTGGAAAAAATAATTAGTTAGTGATTGGAAACATGACTGAAAAGAAAATGGTCCAGCAGATCTGTATACCTCACCAAAAATTGGGGACAATTTATGTCCAAGCTCTGTGGAAGACAGAAATCCAATCAAGAAATGCATCCTTGTTTAGAACTCTCTGATAGACTTTTAGTTTTCAATTGCACAAGAGCCTGCAGACAAATAGCTGACTGGTATTCTTCTAAGGTGTTAAAATGCTATGGTCCTCTAGCAGGGTAGAGAGTTACCCAAGGGAAAAGAGCAAGAAGGGAGTCGAATGTGAGCTACCCAGCATTTAGTGATGACATTTCTGTATCCCAGGGTTCCTATCTCTTCACTTGAATAATAATGGAGAGTCACCTTGTGTCTGTGTACATTTTCCTTATTATTTTTGTTCATAGTTTTAGGAATTTTCATTCAGTAAACAATACAATATTTATTGTGTGGTGATTCTTTGCTGCACTCTCTACCGGTTGATGCATATATGGTATAGTGATGAAGAAGAAAGACAATTCCTGCCCTCAGAAAGATACCTTCTAAAGGAAGTCGGAGAGTTAAACAAAGAAACATAGTACAATATGATAAGAGCTATGACAGAAGAATTCAAGTACGTAATCAGAATGTATAGTGACCTCCAAGGGTTAAGTGGAGGAGGCTTTCCAGAAGAACAGAGGGGAAATCTGATTAGTAAAATGAATTGTTGCATGAAGAGAGTATTCTAAGGCATTCTAACCCTATCCATCCCTGTTCCAACTGCATGTGAAGGCCTGCAGACCTTGAGTTTCCAAAGATCAGCTATATTTTATTCTACTCATGGTATCAGTGAGTCTATCATACTAATTACTAGATGTCCTGGCCTGATCAAAAAATGGGCACAATTCTTCATACTTCCCAGTGTTCAGGTTCTTTGCAATGTGACTTTTGAAGCTCTTCCCATCAAGAGATGAAATCTTTCTCCCCGCTTCTTGAATCAGGGCTAACCTGCTTTGGCAACATATTGTGGTGGAAGAAAAGATGTACTAGTTCCAAGCCCACGCTTCCATTCTCTTGGAACCCTGCCTGCACCATGAGATCAAGCCTGGGCTAGACTCCTGGAGAATGAGAGACCATGTGGAACAGAGCTAGGTCAGCCCAGTTGTCCTAGCCAAGGCCCCAGGCATGTGAGTGAGCCCAGCTGAGATCAGCTGGCCCAGAACCGCTTGGCCCTAGACTCTTTGGAAATTATAAGTGGTTATTGTGTTAAGACACGATATTTTAAAACGGTTTATACAACCACAGCTAACATTGGAGTATGGTTACGAAGATAGATAAAATAATGCACACAAAATATTCCACCAATGACATAGTAAACAATGAAAATTGTTATTTTTGAAGATCCAGTTAAAGTGTGAGAGTTAGTTTTCTTCTGAATGTGCACAAAAGTCCCTGGGAAACATTCGACTAGATAGCTCAGTGTTCTCAATCTCAAAGCCTGCTGACTACAGTTTCGCTAAGAGATTTTTCTTATTAAGGTAATATTACTTAATAATTGTGATATTGTGATCCTTAGTTTGAGGTCCATGATGAGGGCCCTGGAGTGAAATGAATCACATGGCTCATGGCTGGAATGGTCACTCCCCTTTTATTTTTTGTCTTTATTGCCTGGAGTTTGCTACCATTACCAACCTTCATGCCTATCTGCAAAAGGTACGCTTGACATTGCTAAGGGAGCTGGTTGTGATCATAACAGATAAACCAACTTCTTACAAGCTTGAAAAATCCTTATAACCCCACAGCGTTCCCCTTGCTGATTAGCCATGACATGCATAGTCTCACTCACTGCCATGAGTGCCCCTGAATTCTATATGTAAACCTATATAACAGGATGCATCTTTATATGGCTGGCTACCTTGAAATATTGGAGGACAGAGGAGAAGCCAGTTCCTGCTAAGTCTGGAGTACCAGCAGAGTCTGGGCTTGTGTCCTAGAGGGAAGCACTAGCATTTGGCTTTTTTTGCAGCTTCTTTAATCGCTTCAAATAATTTATAGACAACATCTGCTGCTATCTTCAGGTCTTGCTTGGCTTTCTTAACAGTCCAGATGACTTTTCCTTTGAATCTAGTTACCTTTTATTTTACCCATATGGCTACTCTCTGTTTTTTGTACCGGAGAAAAATGATGAACACTTTTTATTCCAAGTTTTATGCTGGAACAATCTTTAGAGTTCTCCTAGATACTGGAACAATCATTAGCTTTCATCAACTTATTTTCTTTAGTAGGTATAATAGTTTTTGTCATAAATCATTACTTCATCAAACATTTGTTGAGTGCTGACTATATGATAGATATTGTACCGTGTCTTAGTTTGGGTTCTCCGCTAAGCAGAACTTGAGATAAAGGTTTCAGTGCAAGTGGGTTATTCCAGGAGCACAAGGTGAGAGGAACTTAATTTTCTAGGAAAATCTGGGAAAGAAGTAAAACCCAAACCTCAAAATTATTTTATTGAAAGGGTGAAGAAGCTGGAGCATTTATGCTCATCTATGGAGTCATTGTCTGAGGGCTACTGTGGAAGGCAGGAAAGTGTTACTTGTGCATGGGCAAAGGGACTGTCCAAGATGTTGGAAAGAAAGTCCTGAGGCACAAAATGCAGTATTGTCAATTGGAAATCTGTCAGGAAAAACCGGCAGCTATCAGGGCAATGGGTGGAGCACCAATAGCATCCGCTACAACTAGACACTTCATATTTATTATCTCATTTGGTCCTTACAGTTCTATAGGAGGCCATTATTATTTCGATCCGTTCAAAGAGAAAAACTAAGGTTCAGATTAGTTGTGTCAGTTGCCCAAGGTTATATATTAATAAGGAGCAGAGTCAGCATTTAGACCCAGGACTGGGATCACAGTCTATTGAGAAAGTAACAACTTCCCAAATGTCACACAGCAGCTATTTAACAAAGCCAGGAATGTGACTCAGGTCCCCAGACATGCAGCCTAGTGGTCTTTCCATAGACGTATCTGGCCATTCTCCCTCCCCGCACGCCTCCCACCTCTAACTCCCTGGGAGTTGGATTGCCGGAGTTAGTTCTTCTTCTATCCAGGCATTTGATGCTACTGCTTTGTTGAGATACTCTGGAATCACCAAGGGGAAATCTGTAAGTTCCTCTTTCAAATTGTCAAATACCTGTTAGCAAGCCCAGTGTTTTGTCTTGGGATATCCCTTCTGACTGAAGACACTTTATTATCTTTATTGATAATTTTATTCCCTTGAAATTTCTTTGTTTGCTCCAACCACAGGGTCTTTTTACATGTTGTTCCTGCCTCCTGAAAGACCTTCTTTCTCAACTGTCACTTAGCTGATTCCAGTACCTTCTTCTGATCTCGGGTGTCATTTCCCAGAAAGCCTCCTCTGACCTTCCTGACTACATTAAATTGAAGTACCCAGTAGCACTTCTTCATAGCCCACTTTGTGGTGACAATTTAGCTTTCATTTCTGCGACGTTTCCATCCAAGCCTGAAAGCTCTACCAGGAGAAGGGACCCTGTCAAGTTTTGTTTACTATTGCATCCTCCTCACCTAAAACATAGAAGGGGCTCGGTAAACATTGTTGAACAAACGGACGGATGAATGGATACATTTCTGGCACAAAGCGCTCAGGGCGTAATGTTTTCTACTACGTCTGCTAGGAAATAACCTTAGATCTTGCTTTAGTACAGACTTAACTCTTGGCCACAGCTTATGCCTAACTCTTGAAAAATACAGCCTGTCCTGGGCCACACCCTTTCACTGCTGCCGTATACCCCTGTTACACAGCCAAATTACCCCAGGATGCAATAAGCTAATTAGGCAATAAATCCAGGTGAATCTGTAAAAATTTAAAAGGATAGATACTCTATTTAAATCGCTCTGTTCATAATAAGAGAGACATGCACATGAGGAAAGAGGACTGTCATACAATATACTTCAGCAGTAAAACTGCTAACCTCCGTTTCGTGAAATGCTCATACTGAGGCTTGAGGCTACAAAGTTACGCTCCAGTATGTCCCGCACTCCTGCACCCACTAGTTGACATTTTGTCTCATCAAGAGTCAGTTGGGCTCTTTCCAAGCCTATTCATGCCATTTGCACTTACTACAGCACTTCATGTTTTAATGTATCATTATGTGAACTATTAAAATATGAGCTCTACAACAAAAAAAAGGATGTTTTGCCTTAAACACTAAGTTGAATGCTTTGAAAAGACTTAATAAAGTCCAAGTGGCTAACTTTAAAAAAATCTTGTTGAATTAGTTACGAGCAGGATGATTGTAAAAGATGGAGGGAGATGTAATCATAAATATCTAGATGTTTTCTGCCCATCACGTCTCCTTAAGAAACAGAGACGGGAATTATGGAATCATGTATTTTGGTGGAGATTATGCAAAAATCATGAGGCAAATTCCATCTAGGAGATGCATATTTCGTTTTCTTCATGTGTTAAAAGAGAATAGTAAAGCCCAATGGAGCATTTTGAAGATTAGATATAGTAATGCTTGTTAAGTGTCTTGCCTAGCTTCTGGCTTAGAGCAAGTGATTAGTTTATTTTGGTTCCTATTGTGTGCGGAAGCACTTTGTAAATGCTGTATTTACAAATGTATAAATGTCAGTGTACAATTGTCAGTTGTTGTTCCAAGGGGCCAGGGAGGAAGCAGCCAGGAAGGGAGGCGATTTGGAAGGCCTGGAGATGAATCCAAAGAGAGAAATAGATCTAGGGTCATTTGCAGTGTTCTCCAATATCTAGGCTGAAACTACTCAAGAGAAGAAGCTGGGTTAGTCTCAGGCCTGCAAAAAAAGTTGATTTATTCTTTAATTGAGCAGTGAGCTCAGAACTGAGAAGCTGATGGAAGATGGGCTCGGTCAGACTCACCAGAAGGAGCAAACGGTTCTTGCCCTACTAAGAGGGTTCTCAGCAAAGGATGTTGCCATGACAGTCTTTACAGTTATGTGCCACATAATGACGTTTCAATCAACAGTAGACCTCATATAGGTAGACAGTCCCATAAGAACAGTACCATATAGCCTAGGTGTGTGATAGGCTATACCATCTAGGTTTGCATAAGTGTACTCTATGATGTTTGCACAACAGTGAAATTGCCTAATGACATATTTCTCAGAATGTGGCCCCGTTGTTAAATGATGCCTGACCGTATTTGGAAGACAAAGTACAACATACAACCCTTGATTGAAAAAACAGGTGAGAGGAGCTGGCCCAGTGGTGCAGTGGTTAAGTGTGCACATTCTGCTTTGGTTCACTAGCCCGGATCCCGGGTGTGGACCTATGTACCGCTTGTCAAGCCGTGCTGTGGTGGCATCCCACATAAAATAGAGGAAGATGGGCATGGATGTTAGCTCAGGGCCAATCTTCCTCAGCAAAAAGAGGAGGATTATCAGCAGATGTTAGCTCAGGGCTAATCTTCCTAAAAAAAAAAAGCAGGTGAGAAAGCTAGTGATGCATCAAATGAGACAGCTCTCTACATGCACAACAGCAAAACTTTTAAAAAGTAGAGAGTTTGAAAGTAAGCTTAACAAATTCCTATGGGTCAAGAGCTCATTCCTAAACACAGATTGCCAAGTGGAGAGCTCTCACATTTTTGCAAGCCTACTTATTTCCAGATTCTCGATGGGAACAGAGCCTATCCACTCTTCCTGCTAAGAGCATTTAAGCACTAAGTGGAAGCAGAACGTTCTGCCATGAACTTCACCAAGTGTAACCTCTGGAGTATGGCAAGCCGGCTGCATGGGGACTGACATTTTTGCATAGTGCCTATTATGCAGTATCAACCATTTAAAAAACTGCCAACAGTGTTGTCTCTGAGGAGAGTACAGATTGTGGGCAAAACAGTGACGTGTTGATGGTTGTGCCTGGCTTTTTGGTGCAGTGAAGAGCCTAAACCCTGCAAATACATAAGTGTGAACAAGTCAGCTCACTCCGGTTGTCTGCTATGCACTGTGAGAGGAGTATGGGGAGGGAGGAATACATTAAGCAGCTTTCTTTGAAAAACTGCTTTTGTATCTGGTTGACTTAGAAAATTTCTTGAGGACTCTCTCAATGAACTTTGTGTCTTAGTCAGTTTGGGCTGCTGTTAACAAATTAAATACCATAGACTGGATGGCTTATAAACAACAGAATATGCTGCTCACAGTTCTGGAGGCTGGAAGTCTAAGATCAGGGTGCCATCATGGTCAGGTTCTGATAAGAACCCTCTTCCGGGTTACAGGCTGAGTTCTCACTGTATCCTCACATGGTGGAAAGAACAGAGAGATGGAGCAACTCTCCCGTCTTTTCTGATAAAGGCACTAATCCCATTTGTGAGGGCTCCACCCTCAGGACCTAATCACCTCCCAAAGGTCCCACCTCTAAACACCATCACACTGGGGGTGAGGGTTTCAACATATTCCGTCCACTACAATCAGAAATTTAGTAGAAAGTAGTGAGAAAATTTGTTTGAAAGAAAACACATCCAACTAAATTCTCATTCGTAAACATCTTTTACATTTTCCTCTCTTTCATCTTGTCACTGTTGCGTCAGCAATGAATTCCTCTGCTACACTTTCTGAGGGCAAGCATGTGTTTTACCAACCCACGTAATAGCCAGCACCCATCAAGATACCCAGCACACATTGCTTCCTCAAGGAAAAAAAGAAAAATAACAGGAAAAAACCCTAAAGTAATCCTAAAGAGGAAGAGTTCAACCAACAAAGGAGTTACGTGCAAAATCTATGTTTGTAAATCAGTTGTACCGAAATCACAACTTCTGAACCCTAATCCTTTGTCAGTTGTATGTTTTGAGAATGTCTTCCCCAGGTCTGTAGCTTCTCCTGTAGCACAACAGCTTGTAGAAACCCTGGTAGGAGTTAATTTCATTGTGTATTTGGTACCCAATGCATCTCTACCCCTCACGTATCTGAAGGACTGATGGCAGAGACCTAAATTCTGTTATCTGCTATCAAGAACTATGCAGTTTAGGAGTCAGGAGAGAAAGAAAGAGAAAGAGATTATTTTTTCCCCGTCTTCTTAACATCTGGTCTGAACTTAAGGCAAGAATTCTTTTCATTTTTGGTGAGGAAGATTGGCCCTGATCTAACATCTGTTGCTAATCTTCCTCTTTTGCTTGAGGAAGTTTGTCCCTGGGTTAACAACTGTGCCAGTCTTCCTCTACTTTATGAGTGGGATGCTGCCACACCATGACTTGAGGAGCAGTGTGTAGGTCTACACCCAGGATCCGAACCTGCAAACCCAGGGCCACTGAAGTGGAATGTGCAAACTTAACCACTACGCCACCAGGATTGCTCCAAAGCAAGATTTTCAAGTAGATGAAATGTCTTTGGCACTTTCTCCTTTGTATGTTGCACCTACTTTGCCTGTTGTACCTACCTTGCCTAATTTCCCATTACTTTCATTTCTCTGTATCCACTTCCCTCTTTTCATATTCCAATATTATTAACCCCAAATCCTCTCCCTTCTAATCCCATTCCCATCGACAAATAGCAGAGACCTGGAATCAACTGAGACGTGTTTGCACATTTAGACACCTAACCCATTGAGTCTTTGATTGGCAGCATTTTAAGCCATGAGATCAAGTGGAATTTGTGTGTGTGTGTGTGTGTGCATGTGTGTGTATTATTTTGGACAGAGCGATTCAGGACATAGTGAAGGCAGCCCTGCCTAGAACATTGTCCAAAATTTCATTTTTCTTGAGGTACTTCTGACTTTTTTTAATATTCCATTTTCATTAATAATTTAATTTAACAAACATTTAAGTGCTCAAATAATGTTTGTTCAACATATTTACCTTCCTCTTCAAATTACGAAACTACAGATCCTCTGAATACTTCATGGTGTTTTTCGAAGTGGTTTCCACAAGAAAGGAAAGTGTCTGAGTGTGTGAGGATGGGAGAGCTGGCATTGGTAGCCATTTTTATAAGTGAGTCATTTCTCTGTTCAGTGTTTAGAAGTGAGGGACTACTTGTAAACACCATTTTTGGAAGAAATTGCCCACCTCTGAACCCATAGCTAAAGTAATCAGATTTTTAAAATGCAACAGCAAGACACAAGTGACAAAGCAGATGCAGTTATTGGGAAACATGCAAGGGATTCACGATAGGCATCCATCCAAGAATGAGGAGATGGCGCCTTGTCCTCGGAAAGAAGGTGGGGCAGGAGAGAGGGACTCGACACGGCTAAAGGGAAGAGAAAAGCTGTGATAAGTTTACAAGCAAGGTTAAAAGCGTCTAAGGATTGTAGGTTGAAAGCTAAATTTGACTCATATAATAAGAACCACTATTGTGTCTGTGTGTGTGTGCGTGTGTGTGTGCGTATGAGGGAGAGACAGAGAGAGAGAGAGAGAGAGAGAGGCCTTTTATTTCCTACCTCTGGAACTTGGCTTAAACTCATACCTGTGAGAAGCAGAAAGGCACAGGGCACTGGTTCTCCATGTCTGGTCTGTGGACTCTTGGACATCCTGCGATTGTTTCAGCAGGTCCATGAAGTCAAAATTATTTTCATAGCAATACTTGGTTGGTATTTAGTATTATATTAGTATTCAGTGTTATATGTGTTGGCATTTGCCCTGATGGTGCAAAAGCAATTGTAGGTGAAATTGGTACCTTAGCAGAAATCATGGCAGTGGCACCAAGCAGTATGAGGCATTATACTCTTTCACTCATATACACTCTTCACAGCTGCACACTTTCAGTTGACCAAAAAAAGGACCACTTTTGCTTAAGAATGCCCTTGGAGAAGCAATGAGAATTATTAAATTGATTAAATATTGACCCTTGAATACATGTCTTTTTAATATTCTATGTGACAAAGTGGCACGTTTGATTAAAGGACTTGTGCATACTGAAAGATAGTGGTTTTCTTGAGGACAAGTACCCGTGCTGTTGTTTGAGCTGCAAGATGAACTAGTAGTTTTCTTCATGGAATACCATTTTTACTTGAAAGAACTGTTGGCAGACTATGGTTATTCAGACTCATATTTAGCTAACATTTTTTAAAAAGTGAACAAATGTGCCTGTCTCTTCAGGAAAAACAATTGGCAGTATTTGTTGCCAGTGATAAAAATGGAGCTTTCTAGTGAAAATTAGAATTTTGAAAAACGTGTGTCCACTGTGGTGAGTTTTCGCAAAACTTAAGGATTTCTCATGAGATGGTAGTTATATTAATGGATGTGCTGCTTTGATATTGTCTAATGAATAATGTCAAGCTTCCAGATAACTAATACATGATGTTACAAAGTCATACATTGGTAAAAGGTCTATTCGAATTGCATGAGAAAAAATGGATTTTAAGAAAACAGAGTATAAAAAGTTCACTGAGCCAGTTAGAATTACTCGTTTTCTATTTCTATTTCTCTCTTCCAGTCTCTCTCTCCCTCTTCCTCTCCCTCTTTCTGTGCTTCTCTCTCTCTCTCCACATTGCAACTAACCTTTAAGAAACATTACTTGAGTTTTATTTCTGTTGAGGAAAGGAAGTGAATAGAAGATCAGGAAAGCGTTTGTACTCTAAATTATATTTATATTCTCCTTAAAGTCTCTTTAATCTGATATTAATAATGATGTATAAACATTATTTTAGTTACTTTCTTGTTTTCTTTTATTTTCAAATTTTTATTTGGTTAACTTTGTAAACCTGATTTTAATCCACTTACATTTTTAAATTTCTGAAGTATTTTAACTATCTTTTTTACTTTTTTGTTTCACTTAGCGTTTTTTTCCTTTTCCTTTCTTATCTGTGATTAAAGGTTTTTTTGGTGCTTTCATTGTTTCCTCTGCTTGTTTGGAATATATATACTCTTTCTATTTTCTTAGTGATTACTGTTATATATCTAACATACGTATTTAATCTTCTTTTCAAACAACGTTTAAAGGTACTCAGCATCTCTTTCCTCCTGCAGAAATAAGACAAAGAACTTAGCATTTCAGAGTTTCGTCATCACAGATTTATATTTCTGATATTTTCAAATGAACACAGTATCATAATAATAGCTTTTTAAGATAAAATTTGTTAGTTAATAGATTTGCCAACATTTTCAAACTAATTTATTTACTCTTCATTGCTTCTTTCATCCAAATCTTTCTCTCTATAATCATTTTTTTCCTCACCATACACTCTGAGAAGTCTTATTTCCTTTCCTAATCCTTTCACCTTGTGACCATTTTGTTGTTATTATTGTTTGTTTCTGTTTTAATCTGTCCTGTATTTCATGTATATACATATTCTCCTGTCTTTCTAACACAAAACATTGTACATACACTTTATAATCTTCTGTGCTTTTTTCACTTAACAACACATCCTATAAATCAGTTCATGTCACTTCTTAGATTTATCAGTTTTTTATTGTTATTATTGGAGTCATCGTGGCTTACAACATTGTGTAAATTTCAGGTGTACATCATGATATTTCAGTTTCCGTACAGACTGCACTGCGTTCACCACCGAAGGTCCAGTTTTTATCCATCACCATACATATGTGCCTCTTTACCCCTTTCACCCTCCTCCTGCCTCCTTCCCCTCTGGTAACCACTAATCTATTCTCCTTTTCTATATGTTTGTTTGTTTATCTTCCACACGAGTGAAATGATATAGTATTTGTCTTTCTCTGTCTGACTTATTTTCCTCAGTGTAATATCCTCAAGGTCCATCCACGCTGCCACAAATGATACAATTTTGTCTTCTTTATGGCAGACTAGTATTCCATTGTGTATAGATATCACATCTTCTTTATCCATTCATCCAATGATGGGCACTTGGGTTGCTTCCACATCTCGGCTATTGTAAATAATACTGTGATGAACACAGGGGTGCATAAATCTCCTTGAACTGTGGATTTTATGTTCTTTTGATAAATACCCAGTGATGGGATGGCTGGGTCATATGGTATTTCTGTTTTTAATTTTTTGAGAAATATCTGTACTGTTTTCCATAGTAGCTGCACCATTTTGCATTACCACCAGCAGTGTATGAAGTTCCCTTTTCTCCACATCCTCTCCAACATTTGTTCATTCTTGTCTTGTTAATTATAGCCATTCTGATGGGTGTGAGATTATATCTCATTGCAGTTTTTGTTTGCATTTCCCTAGTAATTAGTGATGTTGAACATCTTTTCATGTGCCTGTTGGCCGTCAAATATCTTCTCTGGAAAAATGTCTGTTCACATCCTCTGCTCAGGTTTTGTTGGTGAGTTGTGTAAGTTCTTTATATATTTTGAAAATTAACACCTTGTCTGATATATGATTTGCAAATATTTTCTCTCAGTTGATGAGTTGTCTTTTCATTTCATTGATGATTTCCTTTGCTGTGCAGAAGCTTTTCAGTGTGATGTAGTCCCATTTGTTTGTTTGTTTGGTTTTTTTTTTTACTTCCTTGGCCTAAGTAGACATGGTACTTGAAAAGATGCTGCCAAGACCAATGCCAAAGAGTGTACTGCCTATATTTTCTTCCAGAAGTTTTATGATTTCAGGTATTACATTCAAGTCTTTAATCCATTTTGAGTTGCTTTTTGTGCATGGTGTAAGATAATGGTGTACCTTCTTTCTTTTGCACATGGTGGTACAGTTTTCCTAACACCATTTATTGAAGAGACTTTCCTTTCTCCATTCCATGTTCTTGGCTCCTTTGTTGAAGATTAGCTGTCCACAGGTGTATGGTTTTATTTCTGAGTTTTAAATTCTATTCCATTGATCTCTGTGTCTGCTTATCTGTCAGTATCATGCTGTTTTGATTACTATTGCTTTGTAGTATATTTTTAAATCAGGGATTGTGATTCCTCTAGCTTTGTTCTTTTTTCTCAGGATTTCTTTGTCTATTCAGGGTCTTTTGTTGTTCTGTATACATTTTAGGATTCTTTGCTTTATTTATGTGAAGAATGTCATTGGGTTTCTGATTGGAATTGCGCTGAATCTATAGATTACTTTGGGTGATATGGACATTTTAACAATGTTTATTCTTCCAATCCATGAGCATGGAATATGTTTCCATTTGTGTACATCTTTGATTTCTTTCAGTAACATCTTATAGTTTTCAGTGTATAGGTCTTTCACTTCTTTGAGAAAATTTACTCCTAGATATTTTATTCTTTTGGGTGCAATTGTAAATGGGATTGTATTCTTGAGTTCTCTTTATTCTAGTTTGTAGTTAGTGTATAGAAATGCAACTGATTTTTGTATGCTGACTTTGTATCCTGCAACTTTACTGTATTCATTGATTATTTCTGATAGTTTTTTGGTGAATTCTTTAGGGTTTTCTATATAGAGAATCATGTCATCTCCAAGTAGGGAGAGTTTCACTTCTTCCTTTACAATTTGGATCACTTTTATTTCTTTTTCTTGCCTAATTGCTATGGCTAAAATTTCCAGTACTATGTTGAATAAGAGTGGTGACAGTGGGCATCCTTATTTTGTTCCTGTTCTCAGAAGAATAGCTTTCAATTTTTCTCTGTTGAGAATGATATTAGCTGTGGATTTGTCATATATAGCCTTTATTATGTTGGGGTACATTCCTTCTATATTCATTTTATTGAGGGTTGTTATATGGTTGTTGGATATTGTCAAATGCTTTCTCTGCATCTATTGAGATGATCATATGATTTTCATTCTTCATTTTGTTAATGTGGTTTATCACAGTGATTGCTTTGTGGATGTTGAACCATCCCTGTATCGCTGGAATAAATCCCACTTGCTCATGGTGTATGATCTGTTAATGTATCATTGTATTTGATTTGCTATCTTGTTGAGGATTTTTGCATCTATATTCATCAGTGATATTGACCTATAATTTTCATTTTTTGTTTTGTCCTTGTCTAGTTTTGGTATTAGGGTAATGTTGGCCTCTTAGAGTGAGTTAGGAAACATCACATCCTCTTCAATATTTCAGAATAGTTTGAGAAGGATAGGTATTGAATCTTTGAATGTTTGGTAGAATTCACTAGAGAAGCTATCTGGTCCTGGACTTTTGTTTTTTGGGAGCTTTTCGATTACTGTTTCAATCTCTTTATTTGTGTTTGGTCTATTGAGATTCTCCATTTCTTCTTGATTCAGTTTTGAGAGTTGTATGATTCTAAGAATTTATCCATTTCTTCTAGGCTATCCAATTTGTTGACATATAGGTTTTCATAGTATTCTCTTATAATCCTTTGTGTTTTTGTGGTGTCTGTTGTAATTTTTACTTTTTCATTTCTAATTTTATTTATTTGAGTCTTCTCTCTTTCTTTCTTAGTGTATCTGGCTAAAGGTTTGTCAATGTCCTTTATCTTCTCAAAGAACCAGCTCTTAGTTCCATTGATCCTTTCTATTTTTTTTAGTCTCTATTTTCTTTATTTCTGCTATGATTATTATTATCTTCCATCTACTAACTTTGACCTCTGTTTGTTCTTTCTTTTTCTAAGTCTTTTAGGTATAGAGTAAGCTTATTGACTTGGGATTTTTCTTGTTTGTTGAGGTAGGCCTGTATTGCTATAAATTTCCCTCTTAGTACCACTTTTACTGCATCCCATAAGAGTTGCTATGTTGTGTTTTCAATTTCATTTGTCTCTAGGTACTTTTTGATTTCTCCTTTGATTTTTTTCATTGATCCAATAATTGTTCAGTAGCATCTTGCTTAGTCTCCACATATTTGTGACTTTCCTAGCTTTTTTCTTGTAGTTAATTTCTAGTTTCATAGCATTGTGGTTGGAAATGATGCTTGAGATGATTTCAGTCTTCTTAAATTGACTGATACTTGCTTTGTTTCCCAACATAAAGCCTACCTTTGAGGATGTTCCATGTGCACTTGAGAAGAAAGTGCATTCTGCTGTTTTGGGGTGGAATGTTTTATATATATCTATTAAGTCCATCGGGTCTAGTGTTTCACTTAAGGCCACTCTTTCCTTGTAGACATTCTATCTGGATGATCTATCTACTGATGTGAGTAGGGTGTTGAAGTCCCCTATTATTATCATGTTGCTGTAAATTTCTCCCTTTAGGTATGTTAATAGTTGCTTTATATACTTTGGTGTTCCTATGTTATGTGCATATATATTAATAAGTGTTATGTCTTCTTGGTGGAATATCCCTTTTATCATTATATGATATCCATCTTTTTTATCTTGAAGTCTTCTTTGTCTGATATAAGAATGGCTATGCCCACTTTCTTTTACTGGTCAGTTGCTTGGAGTGTAATCTTCCATCCCTTCACTCTGAGCCTATGTTTGTCTTTAGGGCTGAGATATGTTTCCAGGTGGCAGCATATTGTTGGGTCTTCTTTTTAAATCCATCCAGCCGCTCTGTGTCTTTTGATTGGTGAACTCAATCCATTTACATTTAGAGTTATTACTGATATATGAGGGCTTAATACTGCCATTTTATCTTTTATTTTCCGGTTATTCTGTATTTCCATTATTTCTTTTTCCTTGTATTTCTGTCTGCCATTTCAGTTTTGTGGTTTTCTGTGATACTTTTCTCAATTTTTTCTTTGTTTATGCTTTTTGCCTCTGCTCTGATTTTATGTTTTGTGGTTACCATGAGGTTTGTATAAAAGATCCCATAGATGAGATAGTCCTTTTTCTGATAGCCACTTATCTCCGTTAGCCTATGCAAGTTCCGTCCTCTTCCTCTTCTCTTTCTATGTTTTTATTGTCACAAATTCTTCTTTTTTTGCATTACAGGTTTGTGAACTAATTATATGATTATAGTTATTTTTGATGCTTTCCTTCCCTTTATCTTTTATGTTATAGTTAGGTGTTTATGAACCTAGTCTGATATAGAGCTGAAGTTTTCTGATTTTGTCTGTCCATTTGTCTCCTTGCTCAAGGTTTTGTCAACCTTTGCTTTTTAGTTTCAGATGGGGGGCTCCTTTCATTGTTTCTTGTAAGGCAGCTCTAGTGATGACGAATTACCTCAGCATTTGTTTGTTTGGGAAAGCTTTTATTTCTCTGTCATATCTGAAAGATGATTTTCCTGGGTAGAGTATTCTTGGCTTATAGCTTTTATCTTTCAGTATTTTGAATATATCATTCCACTCTCTCCTAGTCTGCAAGGTTCCTGCTGAGAAATCTACTAAAAACTTGATAGGGGTTCCTTTTTAAGTTATTTTCTTCTGTCTTGCTGCCCTTAATATTTTTTCTTTGTCATTGAATTTTGACAGTTTTAATATTATATGCCTCGAGGGCATCTTTTTACTTTAAGGTAATTAGAAGTTCTATTAGTCTTATACACTTGCATGTCCAGTTCCTTCTCCAGGTTTGGGAAGTTCTCAGCTATTATTTCTTTGAATAAGCTCTCTGCTCCTTTCTCACTCTCATCTCTCTCTGTGATACCTTTGTTGGTTACATTACTTTTCCTAATTGAGTCATATATTTCTTGAAGAATTGCTTCATTTTTTAAAAATCTTAGTTCCCTCTCCTCCATCTGATTCATTTGTAGGTTTCTATCCTTGAGTTATCTAATTCTCTCCTCCATATAGTCTGATCTATTTTTAATGCTTTCTACATTATTTTTCATTTCACTTGTTGTGTTTTTCATCTCCTGAATTTCTGTTTGTTTGGTTTTTTTAGAGTTTCAGTCTCCTTGGTGAAGTACTCCTTCTGTTTATTAATTTTATTCCCAAGTTCATTGAACTGCCTTTCTGAGTTTTCTTGTAACTCATTGAGTTTCTTTACAACAGCTATTTTGAATTCTCTGTCAGTCAGATGGTAATCTTCTGTGACTTCAAGTTTTGTTTCTAGAGAGCTGTCCTTCTCCTTTGTTCTGCCATGTTACTGTAGTTCTTTATGGTGTTTGATGAATTGGTAGTAAAAAATGCCAGCACATTTGTAGTAGTAACCACCTTTCTTATTTGGGTACAGTTTTGGTTACTTTCATTCTGCACTGCTTCTGGCTGTATTTGAGAGCCTACACTTTCCGCTATCCACTGCTTCTGCCAGGGGTGTTGCCAGTGCCCTCCTTGTGCTGCTCATGCCTCTGGGGTTGCTGGTGTCTTCACTTTAGTCTCAAGTCTCACCACCAGGGTCACCAGGCTGCAAGCACTTCTACTGCTTCCATGGTTGCCTGGGTCTCATGTTCCTCCAGTGGCCTTCCATGGGCTCTCCAAGGCTTGGATGCTGCTGCCCCATGCACCATTTGTGCTGCTGTTCTTGGGTTGTCTGGGAGTGCTGGTTGCACTGCAGCCAGGGGTGCTGGGTTCACAGATGTCACTGTTGCTGCTGGGGACCCAGGGATCAGGGGATGGTGCACAGCCCTGGCTGCTAATGGAGCTGGTGTTCAGGATGCAGGCACTGGGGGCTGAGCCAACAGTTTTGCTGTGGTTCCTGAAGCCTCTGGTCACAGGTTCCACCAGGAGCTAAGCAGGTTGGGGATTTTGTTGTTGCTTGCTGTGCAGCCTCTGGTCTCTAGTGCTAGCCAGTGTGCTTTTTAAAACTCAGGCCAGAGCACCCCATTCCAGCCAGGAAAATCCAAGTTTTGTATATGATCCCCACTATTGGAAGGACCTGGCCACTGCTGAAGGGTGGGAGGGTATGCACACACTGGATCTGCTGGTAGATGTTCAGGGAGCAATCTCATCCTTCCTCTCTACTTCCATTCATAGGCATGCAGGCTAAGTCCTCTGGGAGACAGGCAGGGAGTGCTCTGATCCATATTCACCACTGCCAGACCACTCAAGGAAGCCATGACTGTTTTCTCACAGGTGTGTGGGCCAGTATGGGGATCTATGCTCTGGATTGCTACTGCTGGAGGAGGGTGAGGTAGGGGCTGCTCCCCTAGTTCCACTACCTCCTGGGCGTCCAGTCAACCCGCTTTCAGTTGTATAGATGCCTGGATCTCTTATGCATCCTGTTGTACTGTGTAGGGAACCCTCTGTTGGTCAATGGATGTCTGACTGGTTGTAACTTAGAGGAGAGAGACAAAGGGAACAGCTCACTCCTCCATGATGCTGACTTCACTCTCCCCAATTTTTTAAATAACTCTATAGTATTGTATTTTGTGGGAAAACCTTAGTTTATTCAATTAGTCTCCTACACATGAGCAATGAGGTTGTTTCTAATATTTTGATGAGACAAAAGTCCACCATGAATAAGCTTGTGCATATATTATTGGTTTATTGAGATCTAGCCTTAGGATAAATTCATAGTAGCTGGATTGCTGAGTCAAATGATAAATACATAATTCATAGCTTGATTTTTTACAAATTAACTTAAGGTTGTATTGTGTTCATTGAATCTGAAGATTAATGTTCTTAATTTTTTCCTAAAAAGTATTAGCCATTATTTCTTCAAATACTGCCTCTGCTTGTTCTTGACTCTATAGTTTCTTGGAGTTTCCTAATACTACAACAGCTTTTTTCCCCACACTTTCTAGTTTATTATCATTTTGTACTGTATTTTAAATAAATTCATTAAATAAATAATCTTCCAATTTAATAATGTTCTTTCAATTGTGTCGATTCTGTACTCTCTTTATATACATATACATACATATATACATATATATATATATATCATTATTATAATTTTTTACCAGTGGCTATCCTTTTCATTTTCTAATTTTCTAATTGATGTATTTTCATATCTAATAATATCTGCCTCTTGCTTCATAACCTCTTGTTTTGATTGTATGTTTTTCATCTCTTTCAGGTTCTTAAAATATGTATTTTAAAATTATTTACAAGTGTCTCTAATATTTTCACTTCCTAAGACAAAAATTCTTCCATTTAATGAGTATTTTAGCTGTTTTCCATTGTTAGCTTCCTCCTGTTCTTTGAAATACTACCTGTTGTAGCTACTTCTGAGTAGAATATTTCTGGTTATTTACTTTCTCTCCTTGTTCTCACCCATCCTTGTCTGACAGTTCTGACACCATGTCACTCAAGTCCTTTGGGTTTCCAGTACCAAAAATGTCTTATGCTGCCAAATGAGAGCTTTTATCATATGAAGATATTGTAGAACCCATCTTTGCACCAGCATGCAGCAAATCACACAACTTCTCTAAGATTCTTTTTTTCATCTATAGAATGTGAGCATCAACAGCATACATTGCATGGGATTGTTGTGAAGATTCACTTTGTTAATATATACAAAGAACTTAGCGCTTGGACATAGGAAGCACTATACAGGCACTCATTATTATTATCATAATCTTTCTTTTTAAAGTTGGCACTTTAGCTAACAACTGTTGCCAATCTTCCTTTTTTTCCCTTCATCTTCTCCCCAAAGCCCTCCAGTACATAGTTGTACATTCTAGTTGTGAGTGCCTCTAGTTGTGTTATGTGGGATGCTGCCTCAGCATGGCCTGACAAGCAGTGCCATATCTGTACCCAGGATCCGAACCAGCAAAGCCCTGGGCCACTGGAGTGGAGCACGTGAATTTAACCACCTGGCCATGGGGCCAGCCCCTATTATCATAATCTTTACCACAATCACTGGTATATTGCTAAGATATAGCAAATATTTTGCAAGTGGGTGTTATGGTTATTATTTTGATTCTTTGGATGTCTGGTATCTTATAACTTCCAAGTCATGTTTCTATGCCTTTTAAAATTCCTGTTACTACATACCCTCTCTGTTCCTCTATGAATATTCCCAATGACATAGATTAGGTAGTTTCAGGGGACTCACACCAGAACATTGTTCCCTTCCATAAGTAAATCTCTGGCTCCAGAAATGGGACAATATTCTTGATTCTACTGAATTAAAATCCCCTTTCCCTCTAAGCCAGCATTAAGTCAGGATCTATGATAAGCTGATGAAAGATGCAAATGAAGAGTAGGCAATGATAGTTAGAGATGGATTCTTTGTTGGCTTCATATATCTTGAAGTAATGACTTCCAGTGTCTGGTATATAATTAGAATTCAATACAGTCACGCACTGCATAACAATGTTTAGGTCAATGACAAACTGCATATAAGATGGTGGTTCCATAAGATTAGTACCATATAGCCAAGAAGTGTAGTAGGCTACACCACGTAGGTTTACGTCAGTAGACTCTATGATGTTTGCATAACAACTAAATTGCCTAACAATGCATTGCTCAGAATATATCCCTGTCATTAAGTGACGCATGACTGTATAATTTTCTGTCAAGACAAGTAGTGGGAATCAGAAGATTAAAAGTCCAGAACTAGTCCAGCCATAAAAATGATCATGGCCCAGGAGTAGCAGATGGTGTGAGGAAAAGAGGAGCTATTGAAATCAGTGACCGATGGGGAGATTGCAAAAGATACAGGTGGAAAATTCCCTGTCCATCTCTTTTGAGGATGAATCACACAACTCCTTCTCTTGGTTACAATCTCATTGGGAGCTGTGTTTCCTCAACTCTTCTTTAAATTTATGGCATGGAGAAATTTGTCAACTATTTATAAATGCCTATTTTCTATGCAACTGAATCCTTTCGACAGAATATATCTGATAGACTGTAACTTTTAATGTGCAATTTGCATATCTCCACAGGTAAATTGAATGATCTTAGGGTCCTATATTTTTAGTGCTTCTAAAATTTTCAGCATCAGAATTTAGTTTGGCTTGTTCAACCATCAGTTCATTTTCCAGCTAGAAGATATTAAGTGGGGGAGATTATGTATTAATCAGTATCACAACATTGTATGTGAAGAAGTGCCATGAGGAATGCTTAAAAGGAGTTAAGCTTAAATAAATTCCCTAATTTGTAGGCTGACTTTAAAGTTTCCAATTCTAAGATGTTAAAAGCATCAAGTACTTTATATGATACAGGTCCCACATCCTCATTCAAATGTAAGCACATGCTTACATTCTAGGGCCAAATGTAAATAATTTTGGATTGCCCACTGAAACAGGTTGATGAAGCTTTTTAAGCTTTCATGCTGTTGATAATGCTTTTAGAGTTAAGTATCCCTCCTATAAATATTCTGAAGCCCAGATTGTGTTTCTGGAATTAAATAACCAAAACGACACCCAAACAAATTTGAAAATGCCTCTAATAGCCACCAAAGGTTCATGTTGAAAAATTGGAGTTAAGTATTTCCTATTCAAGAAGGAGAACCAAAACAATTTCTTTTGGCAGATTTTGCTTTAGCTCATCAACTGGAGAACCTGATGTCTTTGCCAAAGAAATATGCAAATATCTGTTTGATTAAATAAGATGAAAACTTTATTGCTGAGATATGGCTTTTCTTCCCATTTCCAACTTCATTCATTTCACGCCCACTGAACCAAACTGAACTAAGGCCTCCGTGACTTTCAATAGGGTAGCAACACTCTGCTTCTAAACAAGCCCTCCTAGTGTTGTGAGTTCTCCATGAGTTCAAGATAGTATCAATGGGTGGACCTTCTCTCTTTCTCTGGTATGCATGTTGGGGTGGCAGGGTTGGGCGTGCATATGTGCAGAGGGAGACTACTTATGACAAACAAGAAAAATCTATCCTGTCAAAACCGCATGGGCCGCTGCTTTATCACCATGACTACACCGAGGTTTTACTTTAGAGAAGCCTAGATTTTAAATTGAAAGTCAAATATAATTTACTACAAGAAGCATGAAGTGAGTGACTAGAAACTGCTAGCAAGGCCCAGCATGGCAAATCAGTATCTCCGTGATGACGAGCCCTAGCAGGTGCTGGCGCACGGGGCCTCAGTGCGGGCGGCAGAAGTAGACTGGAGGCCCAGGGTTGGTGCAAGGGCCACGTATTCTGGATTGGTTCAAATGGTATGACAGCTAAAACTAGGCAGGCACCATTCAGTTCTTTTGTTGTTGGGGAACAGCAGCATTATTTTCACTCCTGTGTCAAATCAAATGGGGCAGCTGAAGAGAAATCAAGTTCATGTTGAGAGACAGCGCTTTAGGGATGTGAGCTAATATTTACGGAGTGCTCAACTTGTGCCTGGAGCTGTGATTGGTACTTTACACATATATTTTCTTATTTGATACTCATGATGGATTTTATTATCCACATTTGGAAATAAGGAAACTGAAACTTTGAGAAACTAAGTGACTCTCAGAAGGCCACACATTTAGAGCAAAGTGAGGGAAATTAACTTTCATGAAGCATCTTCCACATGGTTCTGTGTTGTCTTCTGTGCCTGGTACAGGCATATATGATATCCGGAAGTTGGTATTAGGGCCATATTTTGTAGAGGAAACAACTGAGTCTCAGAGAAGATAAATTGACTAACCCAAGTGAAAGACGCTAGTCACTGGCAGAAATAGGCTTTCAACTCAACTTTGCCTGCTATGGTCCTTCTATTCCTGTCTTATGTTTAAGAAGGTGATTTAGTAAGCTGAGGATGAACTGATTCTCAGAGAGCATTCTACACGTTCAAAGCTATCCTAGGAATCTCTGTTTTCTCTCCTACGATGACTTGCTGCTAGATCTTTTCTGCTCCTTGTTTAGGACTGCCTCTCTTGCTGCGTCAGGCATTTATAGCATGCTTGATTTGATCCGAATATATATAGGAATGAAATCTATAGCAAAGGCTATTAAATTTTCCCTCAGGCCACCTCGGAAGGCAGGCTGAAGCGCTATTCTGCCAGTGTTTGCTCACTCACTGACCACCTCCAATCCCTGCCAGCAGCCCACAAATTGGATGGCTTGAATGCCTAGCATTCACCTACTTGATGTTCAAAGAGGATTTGCAGTCACATGACCAATGCTTTAGAGGTGGGGTGTGGAGTTGCCCTGGCCCTTTGAAAGGCTTGGTTTCCTGTCAGTAAGGATGACGTTCCTATCTGGGAACGTTGCACATAAACACAAATCCTGTCTAATTTTGTTCGCATCTCAGTGGGATTTGTCCTAGTGCTGAGAGCCACAGGTTTATGCTTCACCCGTGGTTGCCAATACTTCAGTAGAGTTTTTTCCAGGCGTCTTAAAAATATATCTAATTACGGATGCAAAGCTCCCATAATAAAAGTAATAAAACAGGTGGGCATCATCATTGGCTGTCCCTTCACTCTGTTTTCACCAAACCAGCCTCCAGTGACTAAGGACTCAGAACTTCCCCTCTGAGACCCTGGAAGTATAGTATGGTGAGCAGAAAACCCTGTACATTAGATTTAGAGAGCCCTGGGTTTAATTTGGATTTATGCACTTCCTGAATTGGTTGAATTTGAAAAATATAATAACTCCTCTGAAATTCTATTTCCTTATCTGTAAAAAGATATCTTTATCCCTGTCTCAAAGGTTAGGAGTTAACATGACACGTCAAATGTGGACACAGCTAGCAAAAGACTTATATATTAAGGGCTTGATGAAAGCTTCTCTTGTTTGATGAAAGCTTCCCTTGTTAACTGTGTGACCTTAGGCAAGTTACTTAACCTTTCTGAGTTTTAGATTCTTCTTCTGTAACTTTGTGAAAATTATACCTAGTTTATAGTGTAGTTGTAAGGATTAAACGGCACTGCATAGGTAAAGCACCTGGCCTTGTAGGCACTCCTTCATGACAGCTTTTATGATTATGAAGACTTTCTGGGTTCAGGCGGAAAGGGCTCAGGTCTTACCAGAGTTACCATGCCTTCTGGTCACCCTGGACAGGACCTCTTTGCACCTGGTTCTGGCAAAGTTATTAATAGCACATTCTCTACTCTCAAAGAATTTGAAGTAAATTCTGTGGTCACTCTAAATATAAACTAACATGTGGAGGGGGCTGGCCTGTGGAGAAGAAGAGAGCATAACAATCCCTTACCCATAGTAATGTTTGTCCAGTCTTCCAACAGGGTAGTTTGTTATTAATAGTTAGCTATTATTAGTGGTTGCTTATTATTATTAAGCAGATAACCATCTACAAGTCAGAAACTAAATACACAGAAAATACATGGGCAGAATATTGGGTGAGGTGGTTTGTCCTTCTTTTTGCTCATTTTGCACCCATTGGCACCCATTTTTCAAGAGCCCAGGGCTTTAACGCTGTACTCTGCCTGCCTCAAATCACCTCCTACTGTTAACTCTAAGGGTTGGCTCCTTAAGTTCCCTGGCTGTTTGCACAGCTTCCTGCACGTGTTGGTGATCCTAAGATCCTAAGAGAGGTGGACCTCTCCTCGCTGATCCCCTCATTCCCGGCAAGTATGCTTCCTCTGATTTTTGCTTCTGGAATCTTCCTGCTCTGCCAAACAACCTTTGACTAGGGATAGCTATGGTGGTTAATTTATTTTTTGTGATCTTAGCAAGCTCTGCTGGCTCACTCTGGGCCCATAGGTACAAGAATGTAAGAATCTTTGCCTCAAGATGGGGATGAGCATAGCGAGGAACACATTCCTGAGTCTTCCTTTGGCGCTCTCCACTGTTTCCCCACTGTTCCCTCCCAGTCCACCACATACAGTGTCTTTCTCATGGAGGAGCAAATGAGAAACAAAATGGTGGTCTTTTCTGCCCTTGGGAACCACTGAACTTGGATGAGGACCTGGCAGGCAAATCCTTGGAGAAAGAGAAACATCAAGAGGCGTAAGTATCTCACTTTCATTCTTCATGAACCCTGACCCTCTCTCTTTCCTTCTCAATCCGCTTTAAACTTTCTCCTCCAGAAAGGAAAGAGAAATCAGTTATCATGGGGCCAACTTTTATTTCCAATGATTATTGTCTCACACCTGGTATGTAGCCTTTGATCCAGTCCTTTGGAATGCAGGTTATCTTTCTTTGCAGTCACTGTGTAGAGCTGGTAGGGGAAGAAAAAGGTAACCCATTATTTCACGTAATTGCCTGGAGTAAATATTGTCAGTTCACCATGTTACACAGGTAACAGACTTTTCCTTTAATTTCCTTCAGCACAGTAGAGAGGAGGCAATAAGTTAAAAATACATATACTGTGAAATATATTTTTAAAACATAAAGCAATATATAAGATGTAAGTACTTTAAAAAATCAGGCATTGGCAAACGTTTTTCTGTAAAGTTCCGGGTAATGAAGAGTTTAGACTTTGTTGGCCACATACATCTCTCTTGCATAGTTTTCTCTTCTTTTCCTTCCTCCTCCTTCTTAACAAAGCTTTAAGAATGTAAAAAACATTTTTAGCTCATGGGCCATACATAAGCATCCTGCTGGCCAGATTTGACACATGGGCTGCAGCTGGCAATATCTAGTATAAAGGATAATAATACCAGGACACCAAAGTACCCACCGCCTGGTTTAAGGAACAGAACAACACTGATAATGTTGAAGTTCACTCTATGGCTGTTTTTTGGAATCCCTTTTCTTTCCTTCAAAAGGTAATTGCTAGTTTGAATCCTGAGTTTCTCATTCCTTTGCTTTTCTTGACAGTTTTACCTCTTCTACATGTATCCCTTATAATACAGTTTTTTATGTATGGCATTCCATATTACGAATATACCAAGATTTATTCATCCATTTGGACATTTGGATTATTTAGGCATTTGGCTTATTTCCAGCCTTTACTGTTGTAGAAAACACTATTTTGTACATTCTTGTAAATATTCTCAGGATACAACTTTTATTGAGTTGTTTGTTTGATGAAAACAGAACAGAGACATGACATAGAGAACATATAAAATTGATATTAGATGTGACCTTTTTCAGACCTCTCGGGTTCAAACCCCAATTGACATATTTCCTTTATGGGACAGCCCTTACTGATGTCGTACCATTTCTGCACCTACCTTTTGGAATATTTCCATGTTTGTCTTCATAATTCTGAGTCCCATAGGGATCCATGCCTACCTGCCAAAGGTCCAGAGTAAGGCAATTTCCCCACTTTCAGCCTAATAAGCAACATTTCAATCTCCATTACCTATCCCAGGATACGGCTCTTCCTCAGGTAATGGAGAGTAGCAATGTCTACTTCCTTTCAGAGACATCCTATCCTTCGACCATGTAGTGTGGGTGAGTCCTTCAGCTCTGAAAGTACAATTAAATCATCTTCCAGAAAATAACTGTCTAATTTTAGAGGGTCTTGATATATTTGGCCTTAAATAACATAAGATATGTAGGTCATATCGTAGTATAACTTGGTCTGAATTGAGCTGTGAACAAACTCAGTCTAATCTTCTTTCTTTTTACAGTTTCTCCTGGAACATGAAATGAAAACTTACATAGACATGACTTTCCTTTTTTTCTGTATATATTCCCAATTTTTTATTTTTTTATTTTTTGAGGAAGATTAGCCGTGAGCCAACTGCTGCCAATCCTCCTTTTTTCGCTGAGGAAGACTGGCCCTGAGCTAACATCCATGCCCATCTTCCTCTACTTTATATGTGGGATGCCTACCACAGCATGGCTTGCCAAGCGGTGCCATGTCCGCACCTGGGATCCCAACCGGCAAACCCTGGGCCCCTGAAGAGGAATGTGTGCACTTAACCCCTGCAACACCGGGCTGGCCCCTATATTCCAAATTTTTAAAACAGCTTTTTAATTGTTTTAATTGTTGGATTTATATAATATGCTTTAATATTAGGACAAGGCCCTGCTTTCTCAATGTTTCTTTTAAACTGTGGTATCATATATGTTTTTGAGATGAACACTAGTATGTCATTTTGTTTTAAAAACCTATTATTATTTGTATTTCACTGAATTTGTAAATCTATTATGATCCTGTAATTTACTCTTTTTGCCGTTCCCATTTTTTCCCACATGGTGGATTTCTCTTCTATGTCTGGACAATTGAATTGTCTATGCCAGGAGTTTTCTGTACTCCAAATTATAGGTTTCAGTCTGAGACTGAGGGTTGCCATGTCAAGAAGGTCTTATGGTAGACAATCAATGCTGCCGCCCTCCACTGATGGACTTTGACCTTTCTATTTACTGGGCTCAGAGGGGTCGGACTCATGCAGTGTTTCTCTCTGATGGCTATTTGTTTTCTTTTTTCCCAGATGACTGGATAGGGACCATTTTGAGCCTGGGTGGCCTTGACATCTAGATCTCAGCATGCACAGAGTAAAGGTGTGTTGTGTTAACTTTCGGCTGTTGTAATTTCAATATTAAACACTGCCTAAAATAGGTTTGATTCTTTCTCTAGAAGCCAAAACAAGTATCATATAATTTTTGTTAGGTCCAAATTAATACCACTCCACCCCATCTTGTGTTACTTCACAGCTGCAACATTTGCTGCTTAAGAAGTTAGGAAGGCAGTGTGAAGGTTTGAGATCGAAACCCTGGAATGTCACAGTTACATACCTAGAAAAATCCTTTCCTCTAAATATTGGAACATAAGAGTTCCTACTTACTTTAGTTCAGGCTGATGCTTACTTTTCATGCATTTTCTATCACTAGGATAACTATTATCGTGATGGACTTAAATTCTATTTTCTATCAAAATAATACTGGTTAAGAAACATGTGGATAAAATAAATATATTTTTTGTTAACTTTCCAAGTATAAGATTTCTCTTGTATTAACATTTAAACATCTCCTTCGGATTTGTTCTCACCTAATATTGGTAATAATTCAAACACCCAGTCCACCTTGGCAATCACAGAATAGGCCAGTGCCTGATATTACAGCAACTCATATGAAATCCTTTCCAGTGCAAAAGCTTATTAACATTTGAAAAGAACTAGATCCATTTACACTTTGACTATAGAGTCAATGCCTGCCGAGCAGAGCTCACTGTGTCGTTCCCAACCTTTTCCCCTCTTTTGCATTTGCTGAACTCCTTAAATATCAGCAGCACACTGAAAATTCTCACACAAATGCACCAAATGAAATCCCATCTTTAGCTCCAGCCATCCCAACCCATTTCCCTCATGTTCATCTAACATTGAGGGGCTAATTTTCAGTAAATTGTCAAAAAGAAAGGTGACAGTCCATTTAGCAGTCAGCTAGTTGCTAATTAGTACCCAACTAAAATGCATCAGAATTTGAGCACTCCCAACTGAACACTTTGAAAGATAAGCATTCTACTAATTTAACTCTGCTGTAGGTTGAGCCCTGATTGAGTTCTTTCACAGCAAGATGAGCCATGTTCCAGTGCTTTCCAACGTTGATTCTTAGCCCAGAGCTAAAAAGCCTATCTAAGCATCTTGTTGTTTTGTCTTTGATTGCCTGCTACATGGGGTACAAACTTATGAGACTGTAGGCAGTGGGTCATCACACGCTGACACAAGATTTAGGAAGGACTGTCTTGTCCCTTTTTGAGACCCCCCACTATTTAAACAAAAAAACCTGCCGAGGAGGTAGAGGAAGGTAAGATAAACAGAGAGATAATTGTTCTAAGAAGTGAAAGGTGAAAGTGGCCATTGGTGGTCAAGAGAAGCTGAACATGATTTGGTCTTCCAAGAGATAGTTACGCTTCATTCCATACACTGGTGCATTCATCCTGGGGATTGTACCTGCCATTGGAACTAGGCACAACAATATTTCTGCAGAATTATACAGAGCTTGACCAGACCTAGAAGTTATTTTATTCCAAAGACTTGAATTAGCATTTTTTTCTAGGGCTCAATACAAGCCAAAAATAAAGGGGGGTGGGTAACATTTTTAAGCACTTACTATTAAACACTTTTTCAAGCAGACTATAAATACTAACAACCTTGAGACAGAGTGGTGGTGTGCCTGGGAGCCTGAAAGTGCATCACATATTCTGTCTCTGAATCCCATGCTCTTTCCACCACTGCACATTGAAGTCTCCAATTCTCAGTGTGAAGAAACCAAAAGTACTAATGGTATCTTGAAACAAAATAGTGTTGTCATAATTTTTTTAAAAAGAAAAGGGAAATAGGTCAAAATGAATCTTCAAAATCACTGAATTGTAAGCACTCAAAGGTTTTTGAGAAAGGTATGGAAAAGGTACAGACTGAGCTAGCTTTAATGAGGCTAAAGTGACTGTGCAAATCTCATTTGCCAGAAATATCATCCCTGATCTGAGAAAGGTGCATTACTCTCTTGTAGCTATGGTTCTTTCATGCCACAGCTGCTGTGGCAACATGGTGGGTGAGGCTGAGAAGGCGGGGATTTTTGGAGAGTTAACAAAATCAATGTATATCTTAGAAGAGTTGGATTGTGTTTCTTAGGCATCTCAGGGTTGCTAGAATAGGTACCTGGGGAAGGCAGATGTAGAAAATGTAAGAGGCAAAGCCTTTGGAGACTAAGAAAAGAAACAAACTTTGTCCCTTGGTCAGCTGCCTACTTCCTAATTTTGCCTCTGGGTAGCTTTGGAAAAGAGGACAAAGAAAAAACAGGATCTCAGAAGCAGTTGGATTTAAATATATGAGCACAGAACTTCCCCTTCCTCAACCCTACTGTTTCCCCTCAGAAAAGATTTCTCTAGCTTTGAGAATCAGGAGACCTGAATTCTATATCTCTCTGTAGACATTGAATCAATTCCTTTACTTCTCCGTGGTTCTGCTTTTCATTTATTTAAAAAATGGCTTCAATGATATTATCTCTATTCAGTTATAAACTGTGGAGATCCTGTGATTCTGATTTCCTATTAGAATGTTCTGCTCTATAGAGGACAAGGTAGGCTCCCTCTGCAGCGTGTGGAACATAGTTGGTACTCAAGGAAAAACAGTTGAATGAATGAATGACAATTTTTTGTGGGATTCAGTCATTTTTTTGTGATTTTCCTGTTTGCAGATTGAGTACAGTGCATTGTATAAGATATCTGTAGCATAATTGTTGATTGAATGATTCCTGATTCCAAACTACTTGTATGTAATTTTCAGAAATGTCAACGGGTAGCTATAATTACCGGATTTACCTTTGTACATGACCTTCACCATGTAGGTACCTATTCTATCACGTTATAAGTTCCAAGAAATTTTCCATGCACCTGGTTCAAACTGGGAACCATGAAGGTGAAAGGGGCTGCCAAGAAGAGTGACAGAGATAGCATGGCAGAGTGAACAGAGCTCAAGCTCAATGCCACCAGCTAGATGGGGGACCTTGTGCAGACTACGGTAATCTTGCTGCATTCACATTATTCATCCTAATGTTACATTGTTTCTGCAAGTCTGCCTTACTCTGGGGTTTTAAATTAACTATGTTGAGAGTCTTAATCCATTACACTGGCTTTGTTTTCCTGTTGCTAACTTTGGACCTTTAACACCCTGCAGAACCTTCCTCAGTTAATTCCGGAGGTTTCAGGGAATGTCTCATGTGCTTTTGAATAACTCCATCAGCAACCGTATGGCATCTGTCACGGATCGCCCTCTCCTCTGTATATCACTCCTGTTTCTATTGGGTATCACCTTGTCTGATGACAGTACCTGCAACTGCCTGCATTTGTTTGCTAGGGTTTCTGTAACAAAGTACCACAAACTAAGTGACTTAAACAACAGAAATTTATTGTCTCACAGTTCTGAAGGATAGAAGTCTAAGATGAAAGTGTCAGCTGGGCCATGTGTCCTCTGAAGTTGCTGGGGAAGGTTCTGTTCCAGGCTTCTTTCTTAGCCTCTGGGAGTTCCTTGCCATGTGGTGTTCTTTCTGCGTGCATGTCATTTCCTCTTTTATGAAGACATAGTCATATTTGATTATGACTTCATATTACCTTGAACATCAGCAAAGACTCCATTTCCAGATAAGGTCACATCCACAGGTACTTGGGCTTAGAACTTCGACATCTTTTGGGGAGACATAATTCAGCCCATAACACTTCCCTTGGCTGACGCTGAGTGAAAAGGTACAGCTGTGACTGCTGCTCATACTGACTCAGTCACTGTCTGAGCTATGGCTGGACGCTTTCCCATCACTGATGGCACTCGGGTACTTGAGGTACTCAAGCTGCACCGTGTTCTCTGAAGCCCACAATGTGCTTTGAGGGGGAATGCTTTTCTTCTCTTTTGCGTGGTTCTTTGTCAGAGACCCATCGAAGAAGTGAAATTTTGGTGAAATTGTTTGTTTCCTTTTTATTCTCCTCCCTCTCTTTCCTTAGAACCCAGACATATGCCTACAGAATTGGTTGAAAGGCAAAATTGAATGGCAGACTCCTGTGGTTAGCAAAATTGGCCCTCATTTCTGACACTGAAGCTTCGTAACAGTCTAGTGTCTTTCCTTTCATGGATTCTCTGCCAGGATATCTCTCATGCAACCGACTCCTGAAAAGCTCACTTCACTTATCGGCCAAGCACACTCAGCTTGCCTGAATCCCAGTGGTTAATATTGCCCTTGCCTAAACTGAGATTCCTACTACATGTAAAATTGAGATTCGCAAGAATATGTGAAATATATCTCATTAAAAGAATAAGAGAGAAAATTCATATGATTATTTCAATAGATATAGGAAAAATGTTTGATAAAAGTCATCATACATTTTATGAAAAAAAAGTAGGAATAGGAGGAGACTTTCTTAATCAAATAAAGTATACCTAAAAAAATCCAACAGCGAAGATTATACTTAATGGTGAAATGTTAAAAAACTTTCATTTGAAACCAGAAATAAGAACAGCAGTACCACCAGTTCTATTTGGCATTGTGCTGGGCTTCCCAGACAATGCAGTAAGGCAAGAAAAAGATAAACTACACGCATAAGAATTGCAAGGGGAGAAAAAGGGTAATGTCATTGTTCACAGATGATATGCTTGTGGTTTTTGAAGATTCAAAAGACTCTTTTGAGAGTTTACAAGTTTGCTGAATATGATATTAAAATGTATTATTATATATCACCAATAAGCAGTTAGGTGATAAAAATATCATTTAAAATAGTAATAGCAATAACAAATGACTAAGAATCCATTTAACAAACGATGTGCAAGATCTCAGTGAAGGAAACATTAACGGGAAGAAAGTAAAGCAACTCTAAACAAATGGAGACGTATATTATGTTCATGGATGGCAAGACTCATTATTGTAAAGATGTTAATTCTTTCCAAATTGATATGTATATTTAATGTAGTGGTGATAAAAATCTAAGCAGGTTTTGTGTGTGTGTGAGAAAGAGAGAGAAGATGAGCAAGATGATTTTAAAATGTTTATGAAAATGCAAAAGGCCAAGTATGACCAAGATACTCTTGAAAGAGAACAAGGTAGAGGAGGACTTGTCCTTCCAAATACCAGCACTTGATTAAAAGCTATCGCAGTTAAGGTAGTGTGGTTTTTGGCACAGGACAGACAAATAGGCCACTGGAAGAGAGTTAAAAAAAAAAAAAAGACCCACACATCTATGGACGCTTGATTTATGACAAAGGTGAAGATAATTGAGAAAAGGATGGCCTTAATTAATGGTCTGGGCCAAGTGGATGGTCACACTGAAAAAAATTTAAACCTGACTCTGACTTCACATCATAAAGAAAAATCATTTCAGGCAGAATGTAGATTTCAATGTGAAAGGCAAATCAATAAAGCTTTTTAGAAGAGAGTGTAAGAAAATATCTTAATTGCCTCAGGATAGGGTAGTAGTTTTTAAACAAGATAACCATATGGGAAAATATTGATAAATTTGATTAAATTAAGTACTTCTGTTCTTTAGAAGAAACCACTAAGAGAGTTAAAAGGTAAATTAAAGAGGGTGAGAACATATTTGTAATTATATTTATGATGCAGTGTCATAAAAATTAATAACAAATAATAAAACTGGACAAGAGACTTGAGCATGCATTTCAAAAATATGACATCCTTATACCTAATGCACATCTGAAAAAATGTCAACCTCATTAGTAATCAGGAAAATGAAAAATGACATACCATAGTACACCTACCTGAATGGTTAAAGGGAAAAAGACTTACAACACTAAGTTTATTCATATGAAGCAACAGGAACTCCCCAACACTGTTGGTGTAAATTGGTACAATCACTTGGAGAACAGGTTTTTACTATTGACTTAGGTTGAAGATGTACGTTATGATGACTCTCAATTGTACCACTAGGTGTATAACTGACAGAAATGCATGCCCATGTGCCTCCAAAGACATGCATGAGAATGCTCATAGCACATTATTCATGATAGTTCTAATCCAAAGCCCGTCAACAGTAGAATGAATAAATAAATGGTAGTACAGTCATATAACATAACATGATAGCAATTAAGTAAACTACAGTCACAGACAAAAACATGAACATCATAAACATGACTTTGGATTGAATGAAAGAAGCCAGATGCAAAAGGATCCATGTTGCATGATTCCATTTATATATGGCTCAGAAATAAGCACAACCAAACTACAACATTTAGAAATGCAGGCTTATGTGGAAAACCCGTAAAGCAAAGTCGGAAACGGATTGCCTTAGGCGGTGCTAAACTTCAGGGCAGAGGCAGGTGGTTGAGGCTTGTATGCAGCAGCCTTCTGAGGTCTTGGCAATATTCTATTTTATGACCTGTGCAGAGGTATAGAGGAATTTTCCGTTTCTGTAATTTTGTGTAACGGTGTGAAATTTGACAATAAAATTTCTTTTTCTTTTCTTTTCGTTTTTTAAGGAATGTATGCAAAATTCCAGGTCCCCAGTAGGGTGCTGCATACACAGTAGCTACTTCATAAGCATTCTACCTCTCTCTTCTGCCCCTGATTAGCTCTGCTCACCTAATCTTAAAAAGCAATGAATAATCTTGGTGGGAATTCACAACACAGACGCCCATTCCCAGAAGAAAAGTTGCCTGGAGCATTAGCAAGATGGCAAAGGCGAAAGATGTTCATTCCTGCCTCGTCTGATTGCTTCTTACACCAGCACGGGCGTTGTCACGCCGGTGACTATGCGTTTCAGAGCCAGCGAGCACCCCCATGCTTCATAATTACTGAAACACATGTGCTAAGTCACTTGTTGCTAAGCCACGATGAGAATTCTCAGTGCTCAACCGCCCTCAAAATTTCTCATCTCTTCCCTGGGGTGAGGTGCTTTGGTTTAGCAGCTGCACATGGGGATTGCATTTAAATCATTTAAGGTCTGGAGTTCAGTAACTCCTAACAGCAGCCTCCTTTCTTTCAGCATTCCTCTTCAGGCACACCTGGATTTTTTACATCAAAGTGAGGGATAGCCTCCTATGGGGGAGGAAAGCTTTGGAAATGCATTAACTCTTTGAGTACACAGGTGGGCTTCACCATGCCGTCTGCTTGCTTCTTCCCAGACTGTTAATCACCTCTTGGCAGTAGCTCTTTTAAGTCGTTAGCCATCCATTTCACATTTTAGCAGCAAAAGCGGTAACACAGTAAATCAGGTGTGTGGATAGCGAAAGGTCAAAAGTGGTAGTGAGGAGAGGGCATGCAAAATCAAGGCCAATTTTAATTAGATAACGTATGTAGCCTCTATGCTATAACACACAGGCCCTCCTCCTGGATTCCTCCAATTACTGAATTGATTGTACAGGTGGCTAAGCTTTTCATGAAACAATTAGAGTTATGCCTGAGGACATAAATTTCCTCAGAATCTCATCACATTGACAGTCTTATGCTTTGCTATAGATGAAGGGCGTCAGAGGCTTTTCTGAAAGCAAGTTTTTGTTGAGAGGTGAGGGAGGGCAGCTAAAGGTATTTGTGGCTGAAGCAGAAAGGAAATATTTTGATGCTCCCAACAAATTTCACTATTTACTGATTGCACTAAGGCCTAACTCTGTTATTGTTAATTTTTTACTGCCTTTTACCCCAATTGTGGGGGAAGTCCAAGAGGTCAATGTCCGTCAGCTTGGAATTAAATGAGGAATTTGGGACAATGAAAGGGGACTTGGCACAACAGAGTCAATCAGATCGAATCAGATTTAGACTTTCGTGTTTAAAAGTCTTAGTTTTCAGAAAATACTCTATGGAGGTGAACGAAAAGCTCCCACCTGTATTTTTCAGTGATGTAAAGGAATAGCTTTTCAATGCAGTGTATTTTGGTAAATATTTGTCAAGCACCTACTGTGTGCCAGGTACTCACTGGTACTTTATTAGAACTTCTGGAAAGGGTGGATGAGGCTGAGTCACTGCCCTGCCTCACTAATCACCGTGCATGAAGTACTTAGACCCTGGGAGACGGTGCAGTGCTAGACACCACAGGCCTGTGAGAGTTTGGATGGAGATTGTTGGAAAGCTTAGAGGAGGCTGGACTCTCCCCAAGGTGAATCTGCAGGCCTAGCTCCCAGTTCAGACAGACAGCTCATTCATCTCAGGATGTTGGGTGCACTTTGCCAGTCACTGAATGCCCCTGCCTCTGCTTTTTTTTTTCCCCCACAGAGCCATCTGCAACTGGTGAAAAATGACCCATTGAAGCTGGTGAACATTTCCCACCGCTTTTCCTCTGACTTCACACAGCTGTGACAGACGGTGGCCCAGCAGGGTCCATGCAGCTCATCTGCCAAGGGGGAGAGCTGTCATGATGGTCCTGACTTTAGGTCTGGGCTCAGCTTCTCTTTGTTCTAACCACCTCTCACTGCCCCTCAGAAATGATGCCCAGTTGGAACTTGGCAACAAAAGTTATTGACCGAAGGACTGGAGAATCTTTTACTACTAGTGCTATAAATCTAAAAGAGGATTGTCCTTCTAAGTCAACCTTTGTATTTGAGAGGTGGGGAATCTAAGACAGAAATTTAAGGTCATGCTACTAGTTGGTGAGGAGTTAAGACCAGGGCCCAGGTCTCTGGTCAGTGCTATTTCCATTCTGGGTGCATTCCTCACGTTATTAGGTCATGTATTTTACTGAATACCTATGGAATTTGCCAAGGAAAAAGGTATCTGCTTTTTGGAAACTTTCTGCTTAGTACTTAGTCCCATGTGATACTCATGTTGGTTTCTGTCATTGACCTTTAATCTGTTGTATTAAAAAATTCTTAGGCTTCCTTAGATATATATGCTGATCCACGCTGTGTGTTTCCAACCAGACTACCTTACCCAAGGGCAACTACCAGAGACCCCACAGAGTAGTGGAAAAGGCATTGCATTTTAGGGCCTGACATACCTAAACTGGAATTCCAATTTCTCGTTTGCATGATCTTTACATGTCTTTTAAAGAAGTTTTTAATTTTTATGAAGTCTCACTTATCATTATTTTAACATTTCGGTTTTTGTGTCCTGTGTAAGAAATCTTTGCATAACCCAAGGTCACAAAGATTTTGCTCTTATTCTAGAAATTTAATAGTTTTAGCTCTCAGGTTTAGGTCTCTTATCCTTTTGGAGTTAATTTTTGTACATGTTGGGAGTTAATAGTTGAGGTTTATTTTTTTCCTTACAGATATCCAGTTGTTCAAGAGTCATTTGTAGAGAAGACTTTCTTCTCCTCATTGAATTATCTTGGCACATTTGTTAAAATCAATTGACCATAAATGTGTGGGTTTATTTCTGGACTCTTTATTTATGTCAGTGCCACGTTGTCATGATTACTGTAGTCTTGCTGTGAGTCTTGAAAGGAAGTAGTGTAAGTACTCCAAACTTATTCTTGATTTCATGACTGTTTTGGGCTATCCTAGGCCATTTTGCCTATTCATATACATTTTGAATTTTAAAATTAGGGTGGCAATTTCTTCAACAAAGTCTCTTAGGATATTATTGAGATTACATTAAACCTATATATCCATTTGTGGGAGAATTTCCATCTTACTAACATTAGTCTTCTGAGCCATGAGGATAATATAGCTCTCAGTTTACTTAGGTCTTCTTTAATTTTCTTCTGCAACATTTTATAGTTTTCATGTTGTTTCTGCACATCTTTTGTTAAATTTATTCCAAATTATTTTTGAAGACTATTGCAGTAGAGTTAATATTTTAAAGTTTACTTTTTAATCACTTATTTCTAGAACATAAAACTTAAGTTGGGGCCAGCCTCGTGGCGTAGTGGTTATAATCTGGCAAGTTCTTAGGGCGTCATTTCCTGAAGCTGAAGTTAGTCATAGCTTTTTGACCAACTCATTCATATTTCTTATTGGAGAGTTTTGGTGATTTCAAAAGATTAATATGATAATTTGTAGCTAACTCACTCATTAAATATTTTTATTCCTCTACTATATTCCTGCTATGTTGCTAGGAGTTCTGTATACAAGTGTGAACAATTTGACCCTAGTCCCTTCTCTGATGGAACTTAGAAGCTAGTGGAGAAGACAGATATTAAAAGCAATTAAAATGAAGTGTGGTGCGTGTTGTCATAAAAGGAATGCAGGGTTCTATGGAAGGAAATGCTAGGATCCCTTACATAACTCTAGAGACGATCAGGGAGATTTTCCTGAGAAAATGAACTTGAAGATGAAAGTTGAAGAAAGTGTAGGAGTTGGAGTCCGATAAGTAGAATTCAATTTGCATATTAGGAAAATGAGTTTGAGGACCATGTGGAGAAGTGTTCAAGTGAATGATGGGGTAGAGGGCGAGAGTAGAAGGAAGAAAAACCAGAAGTAAGTACAACGGTGATGTCCTGGACGAGGTAGTGATTGTGGGCAGGGAGAGAATTGGGATATGTTTGAAAGATATTTAGGAGATAGAATTAAATAAGATCTCACAATTAGTTAATAAAGTCAGACAGAGAGGGAGACATCAAGGATAACTCTTAGGTTCCTGGCTTGAGCCTCTGAATGGATGGTGGGAACTTTTATTGAGATAGGGCAGGCACACTGGAGGAGGAATATGTTAAGAAATAAAAGATTATTAATTCAGTTTCAGGCTTTTGAATTTTAGGTATGTGTATTATATATATATGTTGAAATGTTCAACACGCAATTGGGTATGCAAAACAGAATTCTTAACTAAAAATATCACTCTTGGTGCTAAGTGTTAGGAGGAACACATTTTCCTTGTTATCCATAAATCCATAGAGAGGGGAGAATTGCTATCCACAGAAGGTAAATATGAGAGGAATTCTTCCAACTTCTTTCTGCATCCTCATTGACTCCTCACTGACAAGACTGACTCATCCTATTGGTAAATCTTGTAGAAAGAGCTGAGCACGCTGGGCTCTGTGCCTTCTGGGCCCCCTCTTATGCAACTCACAGGTGTTCAGGAGACAGGCATGGTCTTCCATTTGGGTAGCTTTGGACTAGATCCCAGTGGCCAGGGTTTATCCTACTCTGCCTATGAGTGGAAGAATAACCATGTCTATTTTTCAAAGAGCTTAGGGAATCCAGCTGAAGTTATGGTCTCCAGTCAGGCACTTTATCAATACACCAGGCACTATTGTAGGGATTGGTCCTTCTCTTCTGTCTTATTTTTTAATTGACCCAAACTCAAGTGGAAGATAGGGTGGGATTTATTGCCTTTCCAAAATCTAAACAAATTAATAATAATATCTTGCCATTTTCTAAGTGAATTAACTGAAAACTGTGAGGAGTTAAGTATTTTGTCCATGTTCACAGTGACAGTAAATGACATAACTTGGATTTGAATCTAGTCGATTGTTTTTCTTGAAACTGTTCTCTTTCATACGTCACACCACGGTGCCTCAAAAGAGTGGGAACAGTGAAACTTTACTCTTTGCAAATATTTTTGGGTAAACTGATGAGCTGTCACCTAGCAGAGAAGTCAGTTTAGGTATTCTGTCATTGAATGGGCTGACTATCAGAATTGAAGAAAACAATTTTAGGTCTTTGTGGAATCTCAGAAAGCCTTTTG
This sequence comes from Equus quagga, assembly GCF_021613505.1. NCBI lineage: Eukaryota > Metazoa > Chordata > Mammalia > Perissodactyla > Equidae > Equus > Equus quagga. Next base: position 52,463,493 of record NC_060272.1, on the reverse strand, counting down.
AGTCTGGCTGTGCAGCACACAGGGTAGGATGTCTCTGTGTAATGTCTGTAGGGTCTGTCCATCTGCACCTCCACCTTTGGTCACTTCTATAATTTGAATGTCTTGGGAGGGTCATCTGAATTCAATGGAAAGGCCAGGAAAATGGTGGATCTGCTTTCCCAGAACCACAGGATGTTGATAGCTGAGGAGAATTTCCCCTAGGATTAAAGTTTAACCTCCTAGAATTAACTTTAACACACTCTAATTTATTAGAGTATGTTAGGGGTATTATACAACTAATTAGAATATCTTTATTTAAGGAAGAGAGTGTTAAAATGGAAAGAACATATATGCTGTAGGTAAATGGCTCAGGCTCTCTCTGTGTGATAATGGTCAAGATATTTGACTTCGCTGAGCTTTACTTTCTTCTGCTATAAAATGGGAGCAATGTTTTCCATGTTATTGCTTAGGTTTTTGATATAGTTTAAATATTGGATATGCATGTGTCAAAACTGCTATTTTGCTGTGGAAATTCCAAGCTCACTTTTCATACTAGCCTGCTTGTAAAGCCAACTGTGCTCTGTAGAATTTCTGTGACTATCTCTTTAGGCGTAAATCCATAGTGGTGCACTCAGGAGTGAACTGGGCCAACCCAGAAGACAGGGTGTTTGGTTACACTAGATAGCAGTGGTTTGTGGAAGCCACTGGGCGACTGTCAATGTGGAAAGCCAGCGTGGTATAAGAGTTAAGAGTAGGGTATCCAGAGCCAGCTGTGACCTTGCACAAGTTATTTATTCTCTCTCTGCCTCAGACTCCTTATCTGTAAAGTGCAGTTAATACTATTACCTCCGTTATTAGGTTGTTGTAAGGATTAATAAATGAATATGTATAAAGCAGTTATGTTAGTGTCTGGCACATAGTGAGCCCTATGTAATTGTTAGGGATGATGATGATGATGAAAATAAGATGACGAAGAAATTTCTATTGCTGGTTGCAGGGTTTTTTTTCCTTTCATATCTGTTTCAAATGTTCTGCTAGTTTTCTTTTCAACAAACTAGACCATGTGGAAAGCAAGTAAATTAAGAGGAATCTCGGTGACTTTTTAGAGAAATCCTTGACTCTGTTGGTAGGTGGGATTTAAGAATGAACAAAGGAAGTGAGACATACTGGTGGCGTGGACAGTTCTGTTGACTAGTGGGAAAACACAGCCACAAATGACACGTTTGGAAATAGGATTGATAGCAGAGCTGGCATATTTGAGGCAGCTTTAATATTAGTCGAGAAACTCCACTGGGAGGAGAGATGAAGGGTCTTTGTTTGTTATAGCTCTCACTACTCGAAAGAGAAGAGCTGGGAAATAAGGTAAAAAGGCTTAAAGGCTTCCATCCATTCCTGAGGGGTTCCGTTTCTTAGTCAGCTTTAAGGTCTTGGGTCTCGCACAATGCCTGGCCTTGAGACCCAGGAGAAAACCGAAGTCAGCTGTGCTTGTGGAAGCAGGCAGCCCAGAGCGGGGAATGACTCCTGCACAGCTAACAACCTTCACAGAGTAGGTGCTCCCAGGAGCCTTATAGAACCACAAATCCTCTCCGTGATTTGGAGGCGAGTCAGAAACCTACATAGGAATTAATGAACCAAGACAAACTTCACAGTGGCAGGCTAAGACAGAGGCCAGGGCAGAGAAACTAGCAGCAAAATTCTAGGAAAGAATCAAAAATTTATGGTAATCATTGGTGAATAGAATTGGAAGCAGAGAATGTCAGACATTACCTAACCCGATTCCACCACAATCCATGGCTGCTCTAATTGAGAAGGCTTACATGGACTCAGGTCTTAGTTTGAAGATAGGTTGTTATATCACTGTAAATTGGCTTGAAAATCTTATTTTCTCTTAGATTTGAAAGCAAATGTGAAAAGTCTATGTATAGTTGTTTATATCATTTATTAGAGGTTTGCTTTTTCTTTTCTTTCCTTTTGTTGGATGAGAGCTAAATTAAATAGCTGGAGGAAAACATTTTTGAAAATCCATAAGTTAGGCTTCACGGAGAGAGAATTTGACAACTTGGAAGGAACATTTCAGGCAGGCTTACCCCACTCTGGGCAGTTTCTCAAGATAGCCTTAGGATAAGATGAGAATAAAAGGGGTGGGGGAAGCAGCACCCTGTTGAGGAGAATAGTAATCTTCCTTAGATCTCCTGTCTTACCTTTGTTCCTCTGGAGCTTCATCAGAACACCAAGGATGAAAAGTTGTAAGAGTTTTCTCTGCAGTGATGTGGGCAGCATGGGTGGTGCGGCTCGCTCTGCAGTCCTGTGTGTGGGTCACCTGGTATGTCTGCTGGTTCAAGTCAGTCCTGCCATCTGTGTGTATTAGGGGTGGAGAGAGGTATATTCCAATATGGTGGAGCCAACAGACAAGCTCTGTGGCTGGCCCTTGACTCCACTGGCCCTTCCCTTAGATAGGATTGCCAGGTTGTTTTATGTGCAGTTCTGGGCAGAAAAGTTCAAGCTCTCGTATTTGGAGAGTACTGCATCATTGAGCCTAGAGTGAGCAAGAACACATGCACACAAATCACTTTAGAACAGGGGTTCTTCTTTCCATGTCCAACTCAAGCATAAACAGAGATTTAGTGACTGCAAATTGTAGCAACAGACACCACAGAACGAAAGGTTTTTAAACATCTAATGCTGGGAAAACGGATCAAATATTTGGGACAAAAATTAAATTATCTATACTGTATACTAAACAAAATTAATTTCAAGTGAATTAAATAATAAGAATTATTAATTAAGTGCTTACTATGTGTCCTGTACTTTAAATATAGTGTTTCATTTAATATTTACAACAACTTCTAGAGGTAGGTATCATCTTCACTTAAGAAATGGGGATATCTTGGGGGGCTGTCCTCATGGCAAAGCAGTTAAATTTCCACACACTTTGTTTCAGTGGCCTGGGTTTGTGGATTTGGATCCTGGGTGCAGACCCACTCCACTTATCAGCCATGCTGTGGAGGCATCCTACACACAAAAAATAGAGGGAGACTGGCACAGATTTTAGCTCAGGGTGAATCTTCCTCACCAAAAAAAGAAATGAAAGAAATGCAGACATCTCTTTACCTTATAAGATAAAAAAAAATAACTTTGTAGATATAATTAATTAAGTATCCTGACATGGGGAAATTATCCTAGATTATCCAAGGTGGGCTCTCAATGCAATCATGTATATTCTTATAAGATAGAGGCAGAGGAGGGAAATTTGACACAGACACATGAAGAGGAGGCCATGTGACTACAGTGACAGAGATTGGTGTGATGCAGCCACAAGCCAAGGAAGGCTAACAGCCCCCAGAAGCTGAAAGAGGCAAGGACCCGATTCTCCCTGTATAGCCTCCAGAGAAAGCACAGCCCTGATGACGCTTTGGTTTCTGCCAATGATACCGATTTTGGACTGCTGGCCTCCAAAACCATGAGAGAATGAACTTTTATTGGTATAAAAAAATAGGGATATTTCAGAAGTAAGAGGTGGCCTGTCCAAGGTCACTCAGTGAATAAGGGGCAGGGCCAGGATTCCACTCAGACCATCTCAGAGAAGAGCAAACACATTGCATACCACAATGGGCTTCCCCTAATGAAGCACAGAACTAAGAGAAATTAAACTATCGGATATTTATCCACTCATGACAGGAAAAGATTTTTTTTTCTGAGGAAGATTAGCCCTGAGCTAACATCTGTTGCCAGTCTTCCTCTTTCTTTCTTCACTTGAGGTAGAATAGCCCTGAGCTAACGTCTATGCCAACCTTCCTCCACTTTATATGTGGGTCACCTGCACAGCATGGCTGACGAGTGCTGTAGGTCTGCACCCAGGATCTTAAAAGTCAGCAATAAGAGATCTCAGAAAAATAGACAAAAGTCAAGAAAAGACAATTCAGAAAAGACATGCAAATGGGCAATAAGCATGAAAACATGTTCAAACACAATGAATTATAATTTTTCGCCTTCAGATTGACAACCATTTGAGAAATGAAGCTGGAAAACAGGCATTTCATACACTACTTGTAGGCTTGTAAAATTTTTTAAAAGTCTTTCCAGAAAGCCACTTAGATATGGGCATCAGAAGCACAAAAGAGGTAAAGGTTTTGAATTTTTAACTCCACTTCTGGACATCTTTTTTTTTCCCATGGAAATAGAATTATGCACAAAATAAATCAGAGAACTCAATTTTAGTGCAGAATCTATTTTTTGATGTTTGTTGTGTGTCACTGGCCAAATTATTTAATCATTCTAATAGTTTTTCATCTGTAAAATGGGAATGATACTAATACCAATAGACAACGTTTCTGTGAGCAAAACAAGAATTTCACACAGACACACACACAAAGACACACACACACACACACACACACACACGGTTTTGGGTTGAGAGAGAGAGAAGGAAAGAATTGACGGTATCAAATTCTTGGGGTTGAAAACAGCTATATCCTGTCCACTAGGCTAGAAGCTACATGCTTCAGAATGAGGGGGAGATTCATGCTGGAATTGTTTTCAATTACACATATTATAGGAATAATGTAGTTTGAAATATACTAGTGTGCTTTTATTTTTTTATACTTCCTTGTATGGGACTGTCCCCTGATTGATTCAGCCAGGCATGTCCATTGCCTCAGGAAGGAATATGGAAGGAGTGTTAGGATAGGATCACAAAGAGAAAAAGTTTACTATTCAAATTTTGACTAAAAATGAAGTTTTTGAGTCCACTGTGAGACAATATACCAGGATTTACTGAAAGAGAAGGATTTCTCTGAATTCCAAAAATTTACCCTTTCTGTGTGCTGAGCCAAGTCTAGGAGGCTTGGATCACAGAATTTTCCATAAGCTACAGAGTAGGAAGGGTTGAGGATATGAAAGATAACGGAAGGAAAGGAAGAGGAGGAAGGAAAGTGAGGAGGAGGAGGGAGCAGATTTCTGTCCTGGGGGATGAGGTGCACTGGAGGAGGAGAGACTAGGCTCAGGTGCTCCCTGGTCCCTTGTATGAGACTAGAATCCTCGCTCCTAGGTCTTAGCCACAAGATGATAGAAATCTGACCAAAGTCCCAGACAATTCCCTCCTTTGCATTCAGTGTGGTCCAGGGGCAGCAGAAGAGCAAGAGCAGAGGGAAAGGGTCTGGATACATTTAGCTGCAAAGGGACCCCAAATCCTATGGCCTGCACAGGTTTGCAGGAGACCTAGCTCCTATGTGCCTGGTGTTGAGGGTGGAGTGGGGGTTCAAGAGGACCAGTGACAAACAGAGAGCTTAGGTGTCAGGATGAAGAGGCTACAGAGCACAGGACCTCCCAGCCAGAGGCACATGTGGGAGGGTATGCTTCAGCAGCATGTCCAGCAAAGTGCCAACCAAGGTCAGGTGGGATGATGTATTATCTGAGCTAACAGCCAGCCAGGGCAGTCAGGGCTCATATGGGATCCACGCTTCAGTGGGAAGCAAGGTAGGCCTCCCAGGAATAAAAGTAGACCAACCTCGTGATAGGGGAGACTCGTGAAGTCCCAAGTCAGAGACTCATCACTATGGGGATGAGCATCCTTGATTTGCCCCTGTACCAGTGTGAGAAGGAAGGAGGAGGAAGAAGAGAAACACCTGGTGAGGAGGGATGAACCAGCTCTTACAGGGATTTTGAACTTCTAATTGGCAGATTATTCATCCATGGGATCAGTGGTTCTCAACCTTGGCTGCACATTGGGATCACCTGGGAAGCTTTTAAAACTCTTTACGGCCAAGCCCAATTAAATTAAAATCTCTAGAGGTGGGATCTGGGTATTAGTGTTTTTAAGAAATCGTCATATGATTAAAAAGTGCAGCCAGATTCTAGAAGCACTGCAATGAGGAAAAAGAAACTCAAAGGAGACTTCTAAATTGAACTTATCTTTAATTGGCAAGTTTAATTTACTTTAGTTTCCCCCCATTATTGAAATTCTTAGATGATCCAGAGCAGGATAAGATAATTTAAAGGGAAGAAAATAAAATTTTCAAAAAAATCTGGATCTGATTTATAGTATTTTCAGCCCTACTCCACATAACAAAAATAAGAGCTAATACACACTGAGCGTTTGCCATTTGCCAGGCATTAGTTGAAGTGTTTTATACATGTTAATTTATTTAATACTCATGACAACTTAGGAAGTAGGCACTCAATATTCTACTTTAGATAAGAAAACAGTCATGGAGATGTTAAGTAACTTTTCCAGGTTCACTCAGTTAGTTAGCGTCAGAGCAAGTATTCACACCGAAGCAGGCTGTCCCCAACGCCCCCTCTTTGTCCCACCAGCTGCTGCCTCACGTCACTCAAACAATATGATATTTCTTCCTAGGCTCCTACCGTGTGATGAAATAGGCTGTATCCTCAATTTGCAAAAATGCTTTAGATTTTTCACAACTGTTGTGTGGCCTTTTAAAAACTCCAACATGTACTTCTAAATCTGCATTTGCCTATACCAACATCTATAAAAAGTTTGACAAGGTTCTAGAAAGAACTTTCACATATACTGTGTTGGTCATCATTTTCATTTTTGGTAGTACTTTTCCCCTTCTAGACTATCAAAATATGCCTCACTAATGTTAGCCTGTTGAGCTGCCTTTAACAGGACACTCAGCTCAAATACCACTGCCTTCTTGAGGCCTTTTCTGATCCTGCCAAGGGCATATCTCTTTGCTGCGTTGACTGACATAGCCCTCTGTTCTCCCTTCCTTTACCACATTCATTTGTTGTTAGTGCAATTGAGTCAATTCTAACTCCTAGCAACCCTGTGTACAGCACAGCAGAATGGTGCCCGGTCTTTCTGTGCCTATCTCTCATCCGATGGTGCTGTATCAGACTGCTCAGCTGCTATTCATAGGGTTTTCATGGCCAATTTTATTGGAAGTGGGTGGCCAGGTCCTTCTTTCTAGTCTGTCTTAGTCTGGAAGCTCCACTTAAAACTGTCCACCATGGGTGAGCCTGCTGGTATTTGAAATACCAGGGGCATAGCTTTTGGCATCACAGCAACATGCAGCCACCACAGTATGACAACTTACAGATCGGTGGTGTGGTTCCCCTGACCAGGAAACAACCCAGGCTATGGTGATCAGAGCACTGAATCTTAACCACTAGATCACCAATCACATTCATACAGAGGCCAGATTATGTAACTGTCCAGTATTATTTATCTTAACACTTCTCCCCATTCTTCTTCTAAGTTCTTCTAGTGTATGTTCCTTTGGGCAAGAACTGTCTTATTTATCTTTGCATCTCTTGAATCATTAACACACTGTCTTGTTCATGTTCAAAACCACATATTTCAATAAAATTTCAGGCAAATGGTCACGATTCAAATCTAACATATATAAGAAAATGGTTCCCCCTTAAACAATAAATATTACACATATAGAATAAAAAGAGTTTCAAATGGAATACACTGAATGGTGACCTCTAATAGGAAAAGTAAAAGGTGAATAAGCAAAAGCACTTCTTTTCACTTTTCATTTCTAGAATAACTTGAGGTATCTTCAGTTTTTAAAAGAATTGTAGATCTCTCAAAATAATGTGCTTAAGACTATTTGTCTTAAGCTGCCATATGGGAAAAGACAATTTTAGTTGAAGTTTCTTGTCCTTCCATGTTCTCATGACATGTTCTCCTTTTGGATTTCACAGGCGGCATTGTAGACAAATACAGATTTGAAAAGATTGAGTGATAAACAGAAGTTTTTTGTTTTTCAAAATTTAAAGAATTCTATCTTTAACTCAACTGACATTTTAACTGCTACTGGTATAAATTGTTGGACTTTGGTTTATGAAAATTTTGTTTGAGTTTTTCTCGGGGCACAAATATTATTCTTTGTGATTTCTAAATACCCTGTTTCGCAAGTCGTGGCATTCAGTTCTTTTTGCTTCTACGTTTTCTGGATATTTGCTACCTTAAAGAAGTAACAAGAAGATACATGTTTTCCTTTTCTTTCTTTTACCTTGTGGCCTTTGAAATTAATGCTAAAAATATATCAGGCTTAACAATAATTATTCTGGCTTGTGTTTTTTTAATTGGATAAACTGTTTTCGAACCAACTGGCACTGAATTGGCTGGGGATGAACACATTTCAAATTTAATATCTACACGAACTGACAGGTATTTGGTAAAAAGATAGGTCAGATTTGAACCAATTGTCATTGAATTGGCTGGGAAATAACACATTTCAAATTTAATATCTACATGAACTGACAGGTATTTGGTAAAAAGACAGGTCAATCGCCTGAAGGTCAAATTCTTCCCTGTGATTTATGGAACAGACCAACAATAAACTATTTTAAATTCTGTAAATCTCTGCATCACTTTAAACATTTTTAATCTTCTAAATTCTTCTTGTACTATTGAGGTGCCTTTCAGAGATAAGTATGCTAAAAAAAAGTTTGAGAAATATTTGCCAACTCTCTGAGGAGAGCAAGAGCTCAATGGTATATTTTGAATTCTAGTTCAATTACTTTATGATAAGGGATTTTCTTTATTCACGAGTGAATGCTGCTGGTTGAAGGTAGAGTTCAGCTGTTTATATACTAACATGCAGCAATTATGATGAAACAAAACTCATTCTAGAACTCTGTTGTAACTATGGCAACCAGAATTAAACGAATTCCATTAGAAATACAAAAAGCCTCCCCAGCAGGATAGAGTAAATATTATCTCTTATTGATTTATGAAGGTTCCAGATGATGAAAAGTGGTTAATATATTTCTGTCATGAAACACATTTGTTAGGGCTTTTTTTTATTGATAGAGCCGTTGTATATTTAAATAATGTCAGCTAGATATCATTAATTTTTACATCTTTTTTTCGATCACTTGTGCCTTCATTACAAGAAGCTATCAGCCTTTCTATTATCTTCTCTATTTTATTTCGGGGTAAGAAGGAGGATGCTTGTATTAAGGACCATTTCTGATCATGTTTGGCTAAAATCTGGCTTGACCGAAGACTGTTAGTAGAAGTGGGTTGTACATTTATTCTGAGTGAGAATTAGTTGATTTTAATATTTCATTTCACTTGCATTTCGACAAAACATACAACTCTGTTGGCTTCAGGTGGCTGGTCCTTGCCGTGGGATTTGTTGGAAAAGGAAAATTAAACTCTTGGTAATTTGTTCTTTAAGGAGACTAATTTAAATTTCGATTCAAGTAATAATGTGAAGCTAAAATGGGACAGCATTATGTAGCAAGATTAGAGTTTTTGTGTCCCTGAGGGTTTGACGTGCAGATGTCAGTGGGGCTCTGCATGTAAAATGCCAGCAGGTACTGTACCCACTTCTGCCTTTTCCTCAAAATCAACTCAACATTTTGTGTCTTGATTAAAATGAAAAGGTCACTATGGCTTTTTTTCCTCCAAAATACTGACAACAGTCATAAGAATGGAGCATCTGCAAACCCAGATGTGGGAGACAAGACCCGCACTAGGCATTGGTCCTGGGACCTTTAGAGCTTCTCGTTTCATTATACACATTTTCCCACGATGGCTTCTAGTCACTAAGTCCCAGTGGAAATGCTGTTGTGGTGAGTTGGGAAATGTGTTTATTCAATCACAAGTGCTCAGTCATAGAAACAAAGCAGAAAATTATGAGAAAGATTGAAAACTTCAAGACATTTAACTAATTTCCTACTCTCATATTCTTTTAACTTCTAAAAATATTGAATTGTAAGGCTGGACGTTTAGGTATGTTATATATCTTAATTGGGTTTATTTAGCCTGTATAATCTGTTTTATTTATGACTAGTTTTTTCCTGTTACTATAGATCTTGAAATTCCTGAAATAAACCACGATCAACCCAAGCACTTGTCTAAAAACGTAAATGATAGAAGAACCACAGGCTTGCCTTACTCTAGTCCTGATGCAGCACTTCTCCAAAGTCCCTGAGTTTACCAGGGCCCTCGGCCACTGTGTCAAAGCAATCTCCTAAAAGCCATTGCAATCTGATCCTTTCTGCCTGCAGTTCTAAGGAGCATGGAGCTCCAAAGTTTTTTTGGCATTTTTATGACATTTCACAGCATTCTCAGTCAGGTTGACAATCTGCTTCAAATCACAACATACAAGAATTGGAGGGGATTTCAGAGATCACCTAGTGTAAGCTGTTCATTTTGCAGATAAGAAATTGAGGCTCAGAGAGGTGAAGTGAATTGCCCAAGGTCACACAGCTCATTAACAGCACAGCTGGAGTAAGACCTATGCTCTTCTAAGTCCTAATCCAGAGCTCTTTCCATTAAACCTCACAGCCTCCTGTTTTCTCTTATGTCCAGAGGAAGGTGCTTCCAGGTCTCCTTCAGCATATGAGTCCACAGACAGAAAGTAGGATTGCCCATTTCCAAACTACTCCTCCATCCATTACTGCCCATTACACATCTTCTCAGTTTTAAAGGAAAAAAAAAAAAATTAGCCTGAACGTTCTGCTTTTATATTCATTATCTACTCTGTGCCTGTTAGTTGCTCTCGTTTTTTGGTAATGCTTTCACTGATTAACTTGGTCTTTGCAATATAAACTGGTGAAATGCATTATCCCGGGTAAATGTGACGTTATTAATGTGTTTTATTCTAGTTATGGGTCATTATTTTCGATAGATGTAATCGTCCCAGCACTGAGACCTAGCAGGTGGTCTCACTAGAAGTTATAACAGTTTTCTTAATGGTCTGGTAAGAATGTCATTTGCAGGGCAGCAAGGGCAGAGAGAAATTGGTCCCAAAGCTAGCTTGCTTCTGCACTCATTCCCAAGCTTGAGCAAGCAAAAGTAAATACATATTTTCTTACTGATCATCTGGGTATTTTTTCCTGCCTATTCATTTTCAGTAAAAGTGATGTACATTTATTTTCTATTTACAGCGCCCCCCGCCCCCAATAATACTAAAAACCCTGCAATGCCTTGCTTTTCTAATTCTTAAAGGAAACAGGACTTATTGCCTCCTGCAAGGAACCAACGTCCGTTCAAGGAATGAGAAATGATTAAAACCAGCTGGCTAGGCAAAAGACAGAGACCACTGGGAAGCAGAAATCAAGAGACAATTTTCCCATTAGAGGTAACTCACTCTTGAGAGAATCTTAATATCATTATGATGAGAGAAATAGAAATCGTGTATTTAAACGTTAACACCTGAGTATACGTAAGAGGCATGCACGCCGGAAATTACGGTGTATATGATCGTCCTTCTAAATTTTTCCTTGCACACAGCACAATCACAGTTCAATGACTTAATGTCTAATTGTAAGCATTAATGCCCTGATGAAATGAACTGTCTAGTTTGAGAAAGGTGTCTTGCAAAGTTTAGGGCATTCCCGGTATATTTCAGGTGCGCTCCCGCGCGTAGTTGTGTGCGTATGTGCGTGCGTGCGTGCTGGAGACGCGCTGAGTCGGGGAGACAGAGACTGAGTACGTTTCTGGGTATGGGAATGGAGCGTTTGTGAATTGAATTAGTACAGCTGCTATAAAGTAGCAGGTTAGTCATTTATGTATTTCTCTGATTCCTCATTGTTATTCTTGTATTTCGTTGATTCTAAGATGAATGTGTTTTTCTCCCCCCCACGTTTTAACTTCTCTGAAATCAAGAGTATCTTCTGCCTGCTGATACACGGGGGCAGTTTTGCCATAGCTGTCATCACTGTGCGTTCTTGAACTTAGTGGCATGACTGGAAAAGTGCAACCCCTTGACATGTCACTCAGCATATCATTTAAGGACTGGTTGAGAAAGGAATATGAGGTGGTTAGTCTGAAGCCTTTCCAAGAAGGCACACGTGGAATCTTGACTAAGGCGTCCAAGTAGCTTGGAAGAAAATCTTGGAGACAATAGCGAAGCATTTAAGAAATGCTATATACCATGTTCTTGTCTAAGTAAAAAGTGGTTCAGAAGTCAGTTTCTGCACACAAGTGTGGCAAATACCTAAACAAATTTCATTTACGCTTTCCTTTTTAGTTTAACAAGAATGCTATGTGAAAAGAAAAAGCTGTATCTAAAGTGTGAAAAGACTTTATAAATAAATTTTAAATAAAAATCCTAAAGAACAGGAAAACAGTTTAATTGCCAATTTTCCTTGTGGTAAGTAATAGTACATCTTACAATCAATGACATTTTAGATTTAATAAAGTATGGAGTTTAGTCATCATATCATAGAATTAAATATTATATCTAAAGCCTAGAGATTTGGAGAATGAGTCTAGCTTGTCCCTTTTATATTTGAGAAAGTAAGGCTCAAAGAAACTAAATGAGTTGGCCATGATTGTACATCTCTCTGATATATAGGATGGTGACAAGCCAAATTTTAGAGGTCACCACTGATGAGTGTTGTCAACTAGTCTTATTTAGTTTTAATAACACGCTATCATTTTTGTCTACTCTGAGGTTACTTCTTTCTTCTTAGGATGTTAGAATACTGCATGATCCACCAAAGTAAAGTGATAAAGTATTTCTTATATTTGGGAACCTCCCAGGAGACATAAAAACATGGCTTTTCCAACAATATATTGTAAGTTCTTTGGGGGATGGTGATGATTTCTTAATATTTCAGTAATTATTATTTGTGGGGAAAAAAAGAATAATGTTCCTTTAATATCTGGAGAATTCTAGATAAACAATGGGGACAATAATCAGTGGCCCTGAGAATAAAACAATGTACTTTCATTTCTTTTCCACACTGCTATCTAGTATTTATTGGTTTTGTTATGGACATTCTTGTGATTTTTAATCTTTAGAGTGCATCAGAATTCCTCTTGCGTTTTCCCTTTTAAACAGTTATTTTTATCAAAATGATGCATTATGTATAGATAGTTTTGAAAGCAAAAAATATGAAAGGCTTATAATGGAAAGTAGCAGTCTCTTCTTTACTTTGAACTCCAGTTGTACTCCCCAGAGGCAAACACTGAATTCTTCTCGCTGTTTCCTTGGCATTTTGAAATGCTATCTACCAAACAATAGAGTAAGACATGACTTCTTTCTTGTACATCCATATGTTTCTTAAACAGCTTTATTAAGGTATAATTGACCTACAATAAATTGTACAGATTTTAAATGTCCAATTCCATAAGTTTTGGCAGACGCTCTGACTTATAAAACCATGACCACAATCAAGACAGGGCGTATATCATGCCCACTCCAAATTTCTTTGTGCTCCTTTGTAATCCCGTCCTACTGCCACTCCCTGCAGCTCCCCCTGCCTGCCCCCAGGCGATCAGTGATATGCTTTCCATCACTATAAATTAGTTTGCATTTCCTAAAACTTTATGTCAATGGAATCATATAGTAGGCACTCTTTTTTTTTTTTTTCTGGTTTCCTTCACAGACATAATTGTTTTGAGACTTGTCCCTGTTTTTGCGTGGATCGGTAGTTTATTCCTTTTTATTGCTGATTGGTATACATTGTATGGATACACTACAGCTTGTTAATCTCTATACCTGTCGATGGACTTTTAGGTTGTTTCTTGTTTTTGGCTATTGCAAATAAAGCCGTTAACATTCATGGACAAGTCTTTCTATGGAAATATGCTTTCATTTCTCTTGCATAAATATCTAAGAGTGGAACAATTTGGTCATATGTAGTAGTATGTTTAATTTTTTAAGAAACTGCCAAACTGCTTTTCCAAGTGGTTGTACCATTTTACATTCCCATCTCCAGTGGATGAGAGTTCCACGTCTTCACCAACACTAGGAATGATCAATCTTATTTTAAGCTTAGACATTCTAATAAGTGCGTAGATGTATTTAATTGTGATTTTTATCTAATTACTAATGACAGGAAGCAGAGTCAATAATATGATAAAATGAGTGAGACACTCACCTTGGGCACAAAATTTGAGGAGGTGCCAAGAATCAAGATAAATACTATTTTAGTACAGTATTTTTTAAAATAAAAAAAACTGCAAAATAACCACAATGAACAAAGTATCAAATTTTTAAGTAGAGACAGTATTAAAATTGCTGATTTTTCCTTTTGCTTCAGATTCCAATACGGCTTGGCACTCCATTGATTGACGTTAGGAATATTTTCATGTACTTATTTACTGTTTGTATGTTCTCCTCATGAATTATCTATTCAAATCTTTTGCTCTTGTGGATTTTTTTTAAGATTTTTTTTATTGAGTTTGGAAATACTAGTCCTTCATTACATAATGTTTGCAAATATTTTGTCGCAGTCTGTGGTTTGTCTTTTCTTTTTTTCAATAGTGCCTTTCAAAGAGAGGAATTTCTTAACTTAATGAAATGATCAATTTCATCATTTATTAATTTTATGGATTGTGCTTTTGGTGTTGAAAGCAAACTTCACTTAACCAAAGATCTCAGATTTTTTACTATTTTTTCTACGAGAAATTTTATAGCTTTAGGTTTTACAATTAGATATGTGACTCATTTTGAGGGTTAATTTTTGTATAGATCAGAGTTCTTTTTTTTTTTGGCATATGATTATCCAGTTGTTCCAGCACCGTTTGTTGAAAAAACTATTCTTTCTTCAGTGAATTGGCTTTGAAGATCTGTTCTCTTCTGCAGAATTTTCATATTTTCCTTCAGAGATGTTTTGGCTGTTTTAAGTCCTTTATAATTCCATATGAATTTTAAAATCAGGTTGTCAGTTCCTATGGAAAAGGCTACTCAATTTTGATTGAGATTGCATTGAATCTCTAGATCAACTGGGGATAAATGGTATCTTAACTATAATGAATATTCTGATCTATGAACATGGTTTCTCTCTCTCTTTATAAAGATGTTCTTTAATTTCTCTAAGGAATGCTTTGTAGTTTTCAGTGTATAGGTTTTGTACATTTTTTGTCAGATTTTGCCCTGTAAATTTAATACTGTTTGATGCTATTGTAAATGGATCTTTTAATAACTTCACCGTCTGATTGTTGCTAGACTATAGAAATGCAATTGATTCTTCTATGTTGATCTTGTATCTTATAAATTTGTCAACTTATTAGTTCTAGTACATTTTTGATAGAGATCATAGAATTTTTTCCATGGGTGGTCATATTGTCTTCAAATAAAGCCACTTTACTTCTTCCTTTCCAATATGGATTTTTTTTATTTCTTTTACTTGCCTCACTGTACTAGCTAGAATGTTCAGTGCAGGTTTGAGTGGATGTGCTGAGTGAACATCTTTGTCTTCTTGGTGTTCTGAGAGGGAAATTGCTTATGCTTTCACCATTAAGTGTACTGTTAGCTGTAGGTTTGGGGAGGATTCCTTCTGTTCTCTTCTGTTTCTAGTTTGCCAAGAGTTTTTAATTAGAAAGGTATATTGGATCTTGTCAAATTCATTTTTTTGTATTTATTGAGGTGATCATATCCTTTTTCACTTTTAGTTTGTTAATATGTTCAATTATATTGATTAGTCTTAGAATATTCAACTGATCTTCCATTCCTGGGATAAACTCCACTTGGTTGTGATGTATTATCTTTTCTATGTATTTTTGGATTAGATTTCCTAAAATTTTATTTTATTCTATTTTTTATTACAGAATTTATTCATTCATCCAATAAATCTTTTTCGTTGAGGTAACGTTAGTTTATAACGTTATATAAATTTCAGGTGTACATCATTGTATTTCAGTTTCTGTATAGGTTACATCATGTTCACCACGCAAAGACTAATGATAATCCATCCCTATACACGTGTGCCTAATCACCTCTTTCGCCCTTCTCCCTCCCTCCTTCGTCTCTGGTAACCACCAATCCAATCTCTGTCTCTGTGTCTTTGTTTGTTGTTTTTATCTTCTGTTTATGAGTGAGATCATATCGTATTTGACTTTCTCCATCTCTTATTTCACTTAGCATAATACCGTCAAGGTCCATCCATGTTGTTGCAAATGACAAGATTTCATCTTCTTAAAAGTAATGTTTGTATATATATTCATGAGAGTTATAGTTCTATAGTTTTCTTTTAATGTTTTTGTCCAGTTTTGGTACCAGAATATGCTGGCCTCATAGAATGAATTAGGAATTGTTTCCTCTTCCTCTATTTTTCTATAAGTTTATATAAAATTAGTATTATTTCTTAAACATTAGCTAGAATTCACTAGGGAAGCCATATGGGCCTGGAGTTTTCTGTGTGGGGAGCTTTTTAACTTAAAATTCAAGTTTTAAAAAAAAGATAGGGCTATTCAGGTTATCTATTTCTTCTCTAGTGAGCTTCAGTAGTTTATGTCTTTCAGGCAGTTTTTACATTTCATATGGAATGTCATCATTTTTTTTCTTTAAATGCCTTTAGAATACATAGCTTTGCTACTTCTCTCACATTTCGTATTGGTAATTTATGTCTTCCAGCTTTCATTTCTGATCAGTCTGTTTAGGTATATATCAATTTTATAGATCTCAAATAACCACATTTTGTTTTTTTCTCTTTATTGCTTTTCCGCTATTTCATTGATTTCTGCGCTGAACCTTATTAATTTTTCTTTGTTTTAATTTGCTCTTTTTTTGAGTTTTTTAAGGTAAAAATTGAGGTCATTGATTTGAGACCTTTTTCTATTGTAGTATAGTTATTCAATGCTTATAAATAAATATTAGAGACATTTAAGTTGTACTTTGGCTGCATCCCCAAATTTTGATATTCAGTTCAAAATTTTGTATTCATTTGAATTCACTTCAAAATACTTTATCATTTTATTTTTTACCCATTGGTTATTTAGAAATATATTACTTAGTTTCTAAATATTTAGGGCCTGGCCACATATTGATTGATTATTGATTTCTAATTTAATTCTGTTGTCATTAAAGAACATATGAGGTTTGTACACTTTTCAAATCAATTAGACTTCTTTTATGGCCCACAGGATGGTCTAGCTTCTCAGTATTCCATATATATTAAAGGAATGTATATTTTGCTGTTGTTAGGTAGGGTTATTAGGTCAGGTTGATTGATAGTGTTTTTCAAGCATTTTTTATTTTTAATGATTTTCTGTCTACTTGTTCTCTCAATTATTGAGAGAGGGGTGTTGAAATCTCGGACCATAGCTGAGGAATCCAGACTGTTTCCATCCTCTGGCTCTGTTCTTTCCACATAACACGTTCATTACCCTAGGCCTGGGAAAGAGAGAGTTTGGAGAACTGAAACTGCTCTTAAAGCACTTGGACCAGAAATGATATATCTGATTATTAACCACTGGCAAGAAATAATTACATGGCCCCAAACAAGGGAAGCTGGGAAATATGGAGGGGCACATGGTATATTTAGTAAGGAATAACCATATTTTCTACAATGAATTTTACCCAAAGTTAGAGTTGAAAATACTCCTAGATTTATTATGGTTTAGTATACAGAAATGACTCTGTAGACATCTTCCATATCATAAATTTTTAGACTTGTCCCATGCCACACAATGAACATCATGGACCAAATAAGTGACTTGTCTATTACTTTTTTTTTTTTTTTGGTGAGGAAGATTGGCCCTGAGCTAACATCTGTTGCCAATCCTTCTCTTTTGCTTGAGGAAGATTGTCCCTGAGCTAACATCTGTGCCAATCTTCCTCTACTTTGCATATGGGATACTGCCACAGCATGGCTTGATGGGTGATGTGTAGGTCTGAACCCAGGATCTGAAGCCATGAACCCTGGGGCACCGAAACAGAATGCACAAACTTAACGACTGTGCCACCGGACCAGCCCCAATTGTCTATTACTTTTTACATATAACTAAAAGTCTAATTTCATGAAACCTTTGGGATAAAACAGGGTCATCCTTGTCTTAAGAAATAATATAGTAATGAACAATTTTGTGTCATTATGTGCCAGTTTGCTAATTATAATATGTAAATTCATATAATCTTTACAGAAACCCTATTTTTTATCCTAATTTCTAAGATGATGACACTGAAGTATAGAGATGTGAGTAAGTAATACGTGAGCAAATAGGTGAAAAACTGGCAGAGCTGCTCTTTGGACCCTCATGTCAAGTCCATCTGACACCGAGTCCACTCTGTACATTTTCTGTTACTACTAAGATGAATCTATTCTGTTCCTGAACTTCTGGCAAGTAGATTCAGGGGGAAAAGGTGAAAACAAGTAAAAACGATGAGTGACAGTTCTGTTTCACTTGAATTGATAAATGAATATAGTAAGAGATAGCTTAGATATCCCCAAGAAATAATTATAAGGTTATGTGATCCATTATAAGCATATTAAGATAGCTCTCTTCAACTCTTTGGAGGACTGTCATGAAGAAGAAGATTATATGGGTTATATATGGCCCAGGATGAGGCCATATATAACCAGTTTATATAGCACCATGATTGAAACACACATGTAAATGCACATATATGTATTTATATCTATATACATATATAAATTATATAGAGTATGTGTTGTATATACACACCTGTGTATATGTTTATACAGGCATACATTCATACATAAATGCATGCGTGCATATGTGGGTATGTTTTCCATGCTCAGAAGTTTCTTAGGTTTCTTAATCCTCAAACTGCTCTGTGGGAAAAAGGAATCCTATCTTCCTGAGGAATCAGCATCTTGAGTGATTCAGAGTTGGTTCTTCCAACATCCCGTGGAGGGTCTTTTGCCAAGAGGAACTGGAGCTCCATCTTCCCGTTCTTAATTCAGAATGCCTCACTTGTGAAGTTTAGTTATGTTTCTGTTATGAAAGGGAAAGACCCATAACTCAAAAAGCCTCAGGCATGAGGGAGTCGCTTTCATATAAGCGACGGAAACGTAAGGATCGCTCTTGAAAGCTGAGATTGAATTTATTTTTATTTCATTGCAAAAGTGGTGAGTAAAAAGAGTGACATAATCTGAGACACAGATGAACCTCACCAACAGGAATGGAAAGATCAGCAGGCATGAATTAGGTTGTATTCTAAATTGGACTGGAATTTCTTTTCAACGTTTGGTAAAGTTTTGCTTAACTTTTGTTTCATTTTTAAACAATCAGTTCTCAAACTTTTATGTACTTGAGGAGTTTAAATACAGTAAGATAGCTTTTCTAGCATTGGTGATATGTCAGGACAAGGAAGTACTCAAAATGACAGGAAAAATGATCTGCCTTCTTGTACATTTTAGTTTCAATTTCTAAGCTTTCTATCACATGTATCTTTTCAAAGTATTTAATTTCCTTTTTCCCCTCTGAGTTGACATTTTGCTCTCTTCTTTTCTTCATAGTTGTTCAGATGATCCCCCACCCCCCCGATTTCTGTATTTCTGTTCTATACAATTAACACCTGAGCAAAGCCATGTATGGTACTCTGCAGTTTTTATATCCATGAATAGAATGAAAATCTGTGTCTTCTCTTTCAAGCTCTAAGAGTTTACACTTGATTTTAGGGCTTGACAATCACCTTTCAGCAATTCTGTTTTCTAAAGGTAATGCCATACAAATATTAAATCTAGAATAGAATCAATCTTGTACACTGTATAGATCATCAGGCAATTAAAAGAGGTTTTTAGGAATATTTTCTTTAGGAGAGTACCAAAAATATATCATTAAAGAGATATTCAAGATCTTTTAAAAAAGTCCTTTGCTGTGATAGATATGTGAGATAATACAAGATTTGTGTTGCATTTATCTATAATACCATCTATCTCCAATTTCTATGTCTATCTTTCATCTCTACTCTATTTCTGTCTCTATCCTTGGAAAATGTGCCCGGACGTAGTGCCCTTGGATGTGAGTTCACACCAATTCAACGACTACAATCATATTAATGAATCAAGGATAAGAATTTGACTGTCTCTACAACCTGTGTAGTGCTGACATTTTCAAAGGGCTGAAGTTCAGGTCCAAAGTAATGGAGCTGTAAAGAGAGATGCACACATTGGTAGCCACAGGGTATGAGCTATGTTGTTGAATTATGCTGGTTTAATTCACTTAGGGTTGTGGTCGTGCTTTCAGTAATATCTGGCTGCTTTTCTGTCATTAAAAAATGGATGAAAGACAATTGCTAAAGTGAATGTGTTTTTGTGGTGCTGTTATTTTTCAAAGGAAAAGTAATTTTCAGACTTAAAGAATTGAAAACTCCTTAAGACTCCAAAGCTTTTGGTGGGAAACAAAAGTAGAAAATAAAGGTGCAGCTTTGAATTGGTGATTGATGGAAGTCGTCCGTCTAGAGTTTGGTCTGTAATTTTGCACATTGTCCAGCCATTGATGGCGTCTTTATGGAGAGGTGTTTAATTGGTGGCTTCCTTTTCATAAGCAAATACTGTAGTACCTATCCTTTGTTCATGGGCTTACCAGTGTGAATTAACTAACTGATGCGGGATGCAAATTACTCCTCATTATGTTGCCTTTGGGGCTTATTTGCTTCTTTTGTGCCCCTTCACCAGACCATGCAGTTATTGCAATGCTCTGTACCCCAGCACACCGAATGTGCACACCTAATTTAGTCCAGCTGCCTCTTCACCCCTCCTGCCCATGCTTGAAGTTTGGTCCATGTTTTCTCCTCCCCCAGCCAATGCCGTGACTGTTCTTTTGACCACAGTATCCTCTTCCATTTTTGGCAACAACCCCACATACTATCCAGACTTGTGGCAGGAAATGAGAGCAGCTGTTCCGTTTATACAAAAGCCCCATGGTGCACAGTATGAAACATTTCCCTGATGGACCAAATGTGTATACAACACCGACATCCCAAAGAAAGCAAAAATTCTGTGTATTTTTTTTTGAAATTTGGGAAAACAGAGAGCAATCTGACATATCTCAGAACTCCTCTAAAGGGAATATAGGCAATAAGAACTGAAGCTCTGACTGATCCCTGAGAATTGAACAAAATAATGAGAGCTAACTCACAAAAGCATCTCGACTAGCATCCGGGCTAAACTGGGAAGTACCCCAGGAGTCCTCACAAATTTATCATGCCTATCATATCAGCTCTGAATTAAGGAGCTTCTGATAAATCACTTTGAAGTATTCATTTATGAATGGGAATAAAACTTGGACAGAGAAACACAGGATGTTGGCAAGAAATCTTCTGAGTAAGATTAGTAGAGATGGGATTTCCTGGGAGAGAAATTCTCCTTTTAGTTTCTGAGGGGTGACCGTGCATCAATCTAGTCTTTCAAATTATGCACCCAGATTTTTTTAATGTTCTTGGGAATATAGTCTTTTTCCTCAGTTCTTTTGTTAGCCTGACAGCTTTGAGCATTAGGGGAGACCCATGAGGCCAAAAGAGAGTAAAGGACACTGTTATTTGCCCAGCGCCTGTTTGTGCCAGTGTTGGGCTAGTTCTAGACTCTTTTAGTCTCTCAGTCTTCGCAATAACCTTACACGTCGGATATATTCTCACTGTTTGAATGAGGCTCAGAAGTGAGTATGTTTCTGGTGGGGTTACCCACCTCCCTCAGGGAGTGAGGTCAGGCTGACAGTACAGTCCATCAGAGCTCATTTTAACACACAGCATACGTGGGGAGTACAGTGGGCCACACTTCTTGGTGGTTGACTTTGTTTTGACCTACAGACTTATGTAGTATTTAGAATATCTCAACTCTAACTTTGTAATTAAAACCTTGCAAGTTTTGTGACTTAAGAAGTTAATTTTTTTTTTTTTTACAAACCGATAACTTTTAATTCAAAAGTAAGGGATAGTCTAAAAGAATATAGGAAGTAGCATCCTAATTTGCTATTTATACGAGCAATGAAGTCATTGCATTCTAATATAGTGGGTTCAATATGGTTTTTACTTCTGGTTGACTATATCTTAACAATTTTACCTCTTTATCTATTCCCTCTAACTGAAATGGAGGTGCTTGTACAAATCCTGGGCTCTCAAGGCTGGAGCTTGGCAGGTGGGTCTCCTCTCTGATTTTCTCCACCTTCACGAGCGCATGGGCCTTGCTTCCAGCCTAGAGCTGCTCAGCATCAGTTTGGTTTTCCTCTTCACTTCACATAAAACACCAGATGTGAGCTGCTCGAATTAAAGTGGGTTGGAAGTAGAGAAAGGCAGAAATAAGCTCTTAGCCAAATCACATCCTTTTCTCAAATCTTTGAATTTATTCTGCCTGTTTTATGT
The DNA here is from genome assembly GCF_021613505.1 of Equus quagga. Lineage (NCBI taxonomy): Eukaryota > Metazoa > Chordata > Mammalia > Perissodactyla > Equidae > Equus > Equus quagga. Next base: position 52,441,528 of record NC_060272.1, on the reverse strand, counting down.
TTCTGGCGTTGGTACAGCTCTTTCCATTCAAATAATTAGCGTGTGCCTCACTGCTGAGGAGTTGTAGGCTTGGCTTTGCTTTACTTCTGCTAGTCTCGGAGAAAAGAAAATCCTCCCTTTTGGCCCCTTTGATATTCTTTCTGAATATTTAGCTATGTCAAGAATAGAATAACTAAGCACAGTGAGCCTTTCTTCTTGCTACTGCCTATGCAGTTGCTTGCTCCACACGTCTCTAAGATGTCTGCAAATAATACAGGTGATTCCTCTCACCCTGAGAATCACCTGGAGCAGTGTTGGGTTTCTAAGATTTGTTTATTTTGGAATAGAATAATGGTGCCCGCAAGTGCACTAGCCCCTGTGTTCCTGGAAGGGTGGGAGTCTGGGGAGGGGAGGGATGGCTGCTTTCCCTCCTCTCCCTACAAGCCCAGTGGAGGTTCCTACGGAGTCTTTGCTCCTCCTGGTGGGAGTCTCAGGGGAGGTGCACATGGGATAGATGGATTGGCTGTGCTCACTCAAGAAACCTGCATTTCATCTCCTTCACTAACTTGATGGGGAGACATTTCCATCTGTCCTTTCAATCTTGATTCTATAGGAGGCTATCCATTTGATACTTCCTTTTGCTGACCATTTTCTCACTCTGGAACTGAGGCACAATGGGTCAATGGGAAGATGAAATGAAGCAGAAATTTCAGTGATTCTATTTCATGAGATCAGAACTTCGTCCAATTCTTAGGAAAGGAAGAAACAATGTGGTCCTTAGTAAGTCTTCCTGCCATGGACTGGATGTGTCTCCCAAAATTCATATGTTGAACCCTAACGCCTAATGTGATGGTGTTTGGAGGTGGGTTTTTTGGGAGGCAGAGCCCTCAAGAGTGGGATTAATGCCCTTATAAGAAGAGACCCGAGAAGGCTCCCTCGCCCCTTCCACCATGTGAGGACACAATGAAAAGACATCCCTCTAAGAAGTGGGCCCTTAGCAGACGTGGAATCTGCCTCAATCTGCCAGCACCTTGATCTTCAGCTTCTCAGCCTCCAGAACTGTAAGAAATACATGATTGTTATTTAAGCCACCTTGTCTATGGTATTTTTGTGATAGCAACCCAATTAATTAAGGCACTCCCCTACTTAGGGAGCCTGAAGCTTTGTTATAGCTTTACCTATTCCAGCCCACTAAGGAACCATAATTTAGCCCACTTGCTGGGTGAAGCACAAAGATTTATGACACTGAATATCCATTATAATTAAAAAATTTTGAAAGTGGAAAGCACTTTCCAAATTACAAAGAAATCTCATAAACATTTTTTCGTTTTATACACACTTGTATACATGAGTATGAACATACATGCATGTCCGTGGCTCCCAGGGAGATGTAACATACCTGTGAAGTAGAATCTGTTAGGATGCTTGGAAACCTGAGTGTTTTTCAAAGAAGTTGGCTGCGTTGACTAGTGAAATCTATTTCAAGTGCCAAATCTTTCCCTAGATAAATATACATAACTCCCATTACCTGCTCTTTTAGTGTAACCATGGGTAAAAATTTGGGGAAAGAATTTTACCCAGAGGAGGTTAAAGGTGATGATCAAGAACATCATCCAGCCCGTGGAGAGTTGAGAATGAGTTACTGAGGGTAGAACTTGGCTCTTATTTTATGGATAAGAGAAGTAAAATGCAGTTTGTGCTTATTTTCCTCCTTGGCAAGACAAATAAGACAGAAAGAAAATAACGTTTGGACTAAAGCAGAATCTTAATAAAAGCCACAATAACCATAAATTGGAAGCAGAGTTTAATTATTGCTTTTCTCTGCATGATTCGCTCTTTGCCTTCTTTGTAAACTTCCTAGCACTTAGCTTTGACTCGTCTTTTATCCTTCATCTGCTGATGTCATTTACATACAGAATTGTGATGTGTTTACCGTATTATTAAAATAGAACTGGATTTTAATTAAATATCAATTCAGGATCGCAGCTTCCAGCTACTTGCCAACACCGATGGTGATCAATAGAAGATGTTGAACAAAGAAGGTAAATAGATTTTCTGAAGAGTCAGATGTTTTTCGTTTCCCTCTCCTCTCCCTTCGCCAGTTCCCCTGCTTTCCTATTCCCCTGGAGGCTAGTTCGCTCGCTCCCCTTCTTCATTCCTCCGTCTGCTTAATTTTCCATACACTGCATATATTTAATTTCCTGTGCACTTTTCCCTCATTCTATAGCGTGCATTCAAAGGCTGGGAACTGGAGAAGTTGACTGCCAGATCATCACGTTTGCTAGTTCACAAATCTCCCTCCAGTTGCCAGTTCCCTGGATTAGGCATCTTTGAAACAGTTTCTATTCTATGCTTGTTTCAGAATTATAAAATGTTATTTGCTTGATTGTGTATTAATTTTACAACAATTAATTCCCCCTGTGCTTTTATTTGGAAAAACCGTTGCCTGCAAGAAGTAAACAGTTCTAACTATTCTGGAATATTATACCTAATTATCCCTTTATTTTTGTAACTGTACACCATTCCCTTCCAAGTTTAGCACTTTGGTTGATTTAACTCTTGCAGAAATCAAAGCTCTTTGTGAGAAATGTTGCTTAGAAAAATTCAGGATTGTGGATTTGAGGCTCTGCTGAATGGAACACATGCTTCGTGGTGAGGTCTGTGCCTGTACAGTATAATAACAGGGGCATGATGGATTTGCTTATATGCACTAATTTACTTCTTTTACCTGTGTGTTCATGTATTTTTGCAAAATTATCTGAATATAAAAAAGAATTTGAAAAGCAATTCAGTGTTACATATTGGAAGTAGTTCACCTCTCCATCAAGCCATGAATCTCAATTCACGTACAGTCTGAATGTATAAATTCCGCAAAACTTATTGAAATAGTAACTCACATTGTGTACTCAATGATTATGAAATTCCTATATTCGTATCCCCCGTCCACATATACACACACGTGTATGTGTGTATGTGGATTATACTGGTAAAATGGTTCTGAATTTTTAATTTTCTTCTCCTTATTGAGAACATGTCCTTTAAAATTTCTCTTATTTACCCACTTTTACCTTTTTCTGACTGAACTTTCCTCTTTGTTCTCCTCTTTCTCCTTTTCTTGTTTAGGAAGATTCCTATTTACCTTTGCCTCTATATTAACAATTTCTAGAGCAAATTGCTGACTAATTCTGTATACTTCTGTTAAGGTTTGTTCTCTTGGCTTTTGGGCGTATATACTACCTCTTTAAGGAACTCAACATTTTACACGTCTCTTAGCCTTCAGCTGGAGACATGGCCCATGATAATCATTTTCCTCCAACAAGCAATGAGCACTTGATTATTGAGTTCATGATTTCTCCTCTTCACTAGAGTGTCTGATACTGTCATTTTGCTCCACTACTAACCTGACATACAGTGACTGATTCTCCTTCTGTCTTCCGTCTCCTTCCTTTTCTCTGGAAAAGAGTATTGGAAAAGATGTTATTTTCATGGGTGTTGGGGGGAGGCTGTTCCGTTCTTCAGGGAGTAGTGCTGTGTAGACTGTGGCTGATGTACATCGATAGAAATTACTCATGAACTTCCTTTATAAGTAAACTTGTGACTTGTCTCCCTACTGGCCAGTAAAGCTCTGATATGTTTTAATGGTTTGTGGAATGAATGAAAATATGAATGAAATATATATGTGTAATTCTGAAAGATTCAGTTGAGATATAAAGCAAAGCTTTATTAATAGCCCAATGACTATATTTAGCAAGGAAACATGGTGGATAAAAAGTGGAAATTGAGGAGTCATAGGAAGAGAAGAAAAAATCTTAGTGAGGAAAGCAAAACCTGAGAGAGTAGAAGACTAAGAAGAAATGGCATATTGATTGAGTGAGGACATTAAAACAATGAATTTTTAAAGTAAGTCACAGAGGATAATGTTGGAAGTACTGAAAACAACTTTTCCTGCTACAGTAACCTTTGAAATCATAACTAAATTATATGAAATATTTAAAAATCAATAAATTGTACAAACCAGATGAAGGAGGGGTTGAATGGCAGAGAGAACTGTATAGAAAATTAGAGCCTTCAAACAATATTAATGAAACAGATGACCAGACAAAATATATGGTCCAATTGTGACCTAGAGGAGTGTTGGGGGTAGAGGTATAGAAGTTCTTTAACAAATCTGCTACTGTTCTTTACCTGCTTTTGCTGGTTCAAGAGTATGACCTTCTGACATCCTAAACATTCAAAGAAAATTAAAAATTCAGAACCATTTTACTGGTATAATTATCATGTACACACATATACACGTGTGTGTACATGTGGAAGAGGGATAAGAATGTAAGAATTTCATAATCATTGAATATACAATGTAGGTTACTATTTCAATAAATTTTGTGGAATTTATACATTCAGACTGTAAATGAATTCAGATTCATGGTTGATGGAATGGTGTACTACTGCCAATCTTGTCTAGCTGTCGTATGGGCTCCTGGTTGTCTGTCTCCTCCGCACACAGTTCTGGGGAGGCCAAGGAGTTCATGGATGTAAGGGACTCGTATTTTTCTGGAGGAAAATTTCAACCCTTGCAAATGCAGGGTTCTATTGAACATTGATTAAACTTTCATCAAATAACAAATTATCTCCTTTTTAAAAAATTTTTGGAATGGAGTAACAGTTACCGATGAGAATGGTAGCATGTTACTGAAATACTTAGGGGATATGCTCCTAGTTCACTCATTCACATCAAGATTTTTGTACCCTTAGTATTCATTTATTACCAGAGTTTGCTGTTAAGTTGATGGCCCACAATGGCCCTATTGGGGTAGAATATTTCGTAAATAAAACACAGCTTGTTTAAGCACTACTGGCATATTGGCGTATTTCTTTTCAAAAATAGAAATGTATCTGTGGGTGAGAATGAATCACCTTATAAAATGAATCACCAAGTAGCAAGTTAAGATTGCCATTTAAGAAGAGCAGAAGTAGCTTTAAATATGTATAATCCTTCCACACACCCTCACCTCACAAACATCACACACACACATGCTCACAGACACACACATCCACACCTATACATTTCGGGTTATAGTAATAGTCAGGTAGCTTTATTCTAAACACAGAAAAGAGAAACTTTCTAGGTAAATGATGACTTTTGGTTGACATTTGAGAGGCTTATATACTAGGTAAGGAAGTGTTTGTCGGGCAGCTGATTGAGCCATTTAGCTTGGCTGCTTAGAAAATTAATTTTGTTCTCTTTTTCTAACAGAAATAACTATTCCCTACATGAAGCATTTTTCCTCCCACCTCTTCTCTACGATCCCTAGATTTAAGGGAAATTAATTACTGGCCAGACCATCAGTCATTATCGCTGGACTCTAAGAAACAGGTAAATCTTGAAATTATGACACTCTAAAAGTCATTCCTTAAATCCAGGTAAGTAGATGATCAATCCCTTCTCAAATGATTATTTATTGAAATACTTTTGAAGGGTAGATCTTATTCTATATGTTCAACTTATTTTCAAGTTGTATAGTGAGCAAGAGAGAGGATTTATGAACAGTTAAATTGCGGTCATATAAGAAAAATAAAAATACTTCCAACTTTTTCACACTTGAAATATTCTATCCTCAAGAGTAATTGTCTTACTTTCTTCAAAGCAAAATGAAGTAAAAGATTGGTGCCTTAATATTCTAGATCTATAGTCTGCATAAATTGGCACGTCAGATCTTTCTAAGATTAGGGTTATCCTCTTTACCAGTGAAATAATACAAAGTGAAATATATGGTTTGGTATCTCCGAGAAAATCTTGATATAAGCAACTCAGGATTATTGAGATTGAGGATATTTGTCTTTAAATAACCATGTTTATGCCTTGCATATGAGATGAAATCACACATCTCTGAATTGGCTTGCCTTATTTAGGGTATTTCTGCCTCAAAACATTGTCCTACAAGTCTGATGTGCTACTTGGAATGCTTATCATTTGACTCACTTTTTTCTTTTGGGTAAAACTCCAGAAAGCCCATCTTTAAATACAAATATGTGACCCAGGAGAACTGATTCATTAATCTACTGTATTTGCATAAAGGAAACTACACCAAAGGATGAAAATGTCACACTAGTGCCAGAGAAAGGAATTTTGTCAGCAGTGTGGTGCATAACATACTATTTCATTCATTCCTTAACATAACTCTGTGGTCGTTGTTCTTCCCATTTTACAGATGAAGAAAATGTGAGATAAATAATTTGCCTAAAATCAGTCAGTAAATCTGTTTTTTTCATATCACTGTGTAACAAGTGCTATTTTTGTATATGGATATGGCTAAAAGAAAAATTTTGTTTGTTTTAAAATCTTATTACCATGCTAATACCCAATGGAGGAAACTTGCCGTGCTGAGAATGGTACTTCTGGTTCAGTCGCCTCTGTAATGTAATATTTGGAGCTGTGCTCTTGTCATGGCTGCTAAAGAACCTGCTCTTCGTGACGTTTTCCTATTTTAGAATGTGGGGAGGTGGAGGCAGAGAGTGCAAGGTGACTGAGAGGTGGGAGTCACACAAGTTTACCTGAGAACTGCAAAGTATATGTGGGAGGTTAATGGAGAACCCGAGTTGACTAGTGATGTTATGTTGTAAGAAGGACATTGGCAGACAGTGGGAACTCAGATTCATCAAGGCCGTGTGCTGCTGCTTTCGCTTCTGCAGAAAGAGTATGCACAGAAACAAGTGGGATTTAAAGAGAAAGTCGATGCAATAACAATTTTCATGTCCAAGGCTGTGGCAATTTTTTGATAATTTGTGTTAAAAAGGAATTTGAGTTTCTCAAAAGAGAAGGCTGAGAGGGTGTCTTAATTACTATCTTTGAGTATATGAGGGTTGTTACAGTATTTGGAAGATGACAACCAGCTGTTCTCTGTCTCCAAAGAGGAAAACAAAAGAAAATGAATTTGCCAAGTGGCAGGGACTTAGACTGGAGACAAGAAAGAACGTGATTATCATATATTTTCTTAATTATGCAGACTATTAAATGCTGAAAGAGGTAAATTGTGCGCGTGTGTGGTGGTGGGGGGGGGCTGTGCACTTTTCTAACTGAGGTTTAGGGTGAATGTCATCTGGTCCACTCCTCTCCCTCTGGGCTGAAGATATACAGTATTGAAGACACAGTTACTAGGAACACATTTGACATGGCTGTGGCACTATGTGACTTTTATGGTTCCTTTCAGAGCCTCTTTAATAATGAGAAGTCCAATTTTTTTTTTTTTTTTTTTGGTAAGGAAGACTGGCCCTGAGCTAACATATGTTGCCAGTCTTCCTCTTATTTGCTTGAGAAAGATTGTCACTGAGCTAACATCTGTGGCAATCTTTCTCTATTTTTTGTATGTAGGATGCCGCCACAGCATGGCTTGATGAGCGGTGTGTAGGACCACACCTGGGATCCAAACCAATGAACCCCAGGCCACCAAAGCGGTGCACATGAACTTAACCACTGTGCCATGAGGCTGGCCCAGAAGTCTACTTTTTTTTTTTTTTTAAAGATTGGCACCTTAGCTAACATCTGTTGTCAATCTTAATTTTTTCCTTCTTCCTTTCCCCAGAGCCCCCAGTATATAGTTATATATTCCAGTTGTAGGTCCTTCTGGCTTTGCTATGTGGGATGCCACCTCAGCGTGGCTTGATGAGTAGTGCTAGGTCCGTGCCCAGGATCCAAACCGGTGAAACCCTGGGCCACTGGAGCAGAGTGTGTGAACTTAACCATTTGGCAACTGGGCTGGCCCACAGAAGTCTATATTTTTAAAAATAATTCTAGGTAAAAATTAGTTTTTCCAAACCTGATCATGACGTTGATAACAGAATTTAATATTTGCCATTTTCTTCACTAAAACTCAATTTTGAACATTCACAATTCATAAGAATGCCATAGAAGTCTTAAATTATTAGTGAACTTCCAAGTATGTCTATCCTGCCACTTGATCATCAATGATATGGGGTTCATATGTAGGAAAAGAAAGTTCTTACGATAATAAGTCTCTTTTTTGTTTTACTAGAGTTCCCAGTGATTTTTAGGATAAAATTCTCTTTGCAAGGTGAAACTCACAGCTGTAACTCTTCTACCTAGAGAGGGAACGATTCTGGAAAGCGTTTGATGATTTTGTAGGGGTGTGTGTTTTTAAGCACTAACTGATAAACTATAAAGTATTGCAAAATCACCTTGGATGACTCCCCATAGGTAAAGACTAGCTTTGGCCTTCTAGTGAAAGGAACCAATGGGGATCTTTTTAAAGAAGGTAAGAATTTGAAACTGTGTTATCTTAAACTCACATTTTCTCCATATGTTTAAAAAAAAAAAGCTTCCTTTTTTTCTGGTTTAATAAAGTTATGTAATATATAAATACATGTTTAACAAATATAATTTAAGAAATATATATATTTATACTTTAACATAATCATCAGTAAACTCCTGATCACCTTTGGTCAAAAGACAAATTTCTCACAGTGGCTTAAATTTTTGAAGCCTGAAATGATGATAGAAATTTAATTTGTACAGAATGGGATTTGTGGCTTATTTAGCAGCTTTACTCGCACTGTTCTTAAGAAAACATAAGGTATCATAGTTCAGCAGCATTGTGTATAGCTATTCTTATATCTTACGTAGATAAAGAGGACGGACAATACCTTGTATAAATGCAGCTGTATTATTTCTTGTTTTCTTAAGGAAACCTTCATCTCACTTGATACTATAAAATAGCCCTCTTTGCACTTTGTGTTGCCAATATGAGTTGTTTACCTGTCTGCTAATAGCAATTAGATTTCTTGTTAATGACCAGTTTGTAATTGAGTGCTGCTAGCTAGTCATTAAAACCCGAGAGATCAGAGGAGACAATTTCTCAGGCTTGTGGCACCTTGCTCTGGAGGTTTTAAAACAGCTCTTTGTATGTATGTATTTTTTCTTTTAACTTTGCTACCAAAGTCGAAGGGTAGGCAGTCACTGCTGTTGTGTTCACTATACATACTTTATTAAAATAAGTCCTTTCCTTGCGGAATTTTCATTTTAAGATAGCAAATAGATATCAGTCCTATGGTAGGTACTAAAAACAAGGAGGGCCCCCACAATGTTATCAAATTTAACTAGGCATACCTGTCCTCAAGTGCTCTAATGTCTGTCTTAGAATGGAAACTCAGTAAGAGGAGAGGACCCAGCATTGCCAACACGTCCTACCAGCTTTTCTTAGCAAATTTGATTTTTCACATTCTGAGATGGCATTTTCAAATTGTTGTTTTCTCCTCAATTTCCCACAGTCCCCCCCGCCCCCCCACGACATACTTAAGGAGGACGTTGAGGCAATAAAAGGAGATCAATCTCATCTTTTCATCTCAGAGTCCAGTGGTAAATGGAGAAGGCAAATTGAGGGCTTTCCCTCCCTGAAGGACCCGGAGAAATCACCAGTGACAGACCCTTCATCCCAGTTTGCAGAGTGGGCCGGGCTCCGCTGTCTCCCACCACCTCGGGCACTATGGAGAGCACCTCCTGTTTGGGCAACTGGAACTTATCAACAGCTCTTTTTAGGAATTGTGCCCTAGTTCCCAAACACATGAATTTAACCCACTTTGCTATTATGCAAAGTCCACATTTGGTGTATACAAGAGTACGCTTACTGTTATATTTCATACGTATTCCTAAATACATACATATGTACAATCAAAAACAAATACGCATGCGTATACATATAGGGACATCCTGCAAAGAGAGTTGGAATTTCTAAGGGCATTGGGTTGTGTTTTCAGAACCTGGTAAGAAAATTTCTCCTTCGTATCCAGTCGATAAAGTAATGAGTTTTCCTGAGTCTTCTCAAGGGCTGCTTGCTACGCGGAATAAATTCTTTAAAACTTTCTTGCCCTTTAACTTTATTAAGTGCCTGACATTTAACAACATTAGCTGATGGCAGAAGATGAGTCCTGCTCCGTGTGCTGTATCCTGGAACATGATGCAAGATATAAAAAGAAATCTGGACGGAAACGTTGCCATTAGTTTAGAAGTTGCTGTTTAATCTGAGTTATTTTGGGGAGGAAAATGACTCAGAAGCTAAGCGTTCACGCAGATTGTGATATTGTGGGAGGCTGGCCTGGCTCTTCATTAATCTTATTTCAATTAGAACTCTTCACAGCCTGCAATTAGAATGTTGCTGCTGCGATGAATCCATACTGGACATGTATCAGCGACTGTTTCCTAATGGAGAAAAACAGGCCGCTTGGCATTTTAAAGACAAATTTCCATTTTGGGTAATTCAATAAATGCTTTTGCTTTGCCTCCTCTCTCTACACCCTTAGAATTGTCCCTCAAAGCTAGTGAAAAGTTTTCGATTAATCCCAATCATGTCAAACATAACGCTTGCACATCTTCTAGAATCTGTCTTAACTGTGATGGAAAACCCCCAGAATAATTTGATACTTGTATGTAGTTTAGATTACTGATAGGCACCTTTTTCTTAAAGGGCCAGGTAGGAAATATAGGCTTGAGGGGCATATGGTCTCTGCTGCAGCAACTTAATTCTGCCCTTGTAGCTCAAAAGTAGCCACATATGTAAACAACACTATGTAAACAACACAATATGTAAACAACTGGGTGTGTCTGTGTTTCAGTAAATCTTTATTTACAAAAACAGGTAGCTGGTCTGTGAGACATAGTTTTTTGACAACCCCCTGCCCCCTGTTTATCCATTTTCTGGAGCTTGGGGATCTGGAAAAAAATGTTACCATGTTCAGATATTCCACCAAGATTATCTGTTCTTTAGTCAAATTTATCCTTATAATACTGCTTTTAATACTTTTTAACACTTTTAAAACTGCTATTTTCTTGCTGACTGGAGGATTATACATGAATTTGTATCGTAATACATATATTCTTTTATCTCTGCTTCACACTGATGCAATGAACCAAATTGGACAAATTGTCATTCTCATTTCCCTTTCATAATTTCCATCACTACGGAATGACTTTTCTGAGGCATTAAAAATGTCAAGATGTAACAACACGCACATTACTTCCTCTTTCAAATACTCAAATGATTGGCACATGTTTACTGTGCCAAGCACCTTGGTAGACATAGTAAAAGAAAATGCATGTCTTAGTTCTTGAATAGAAATAGACTCTCAAAGAGAGCATGGGCCAGAGATCATGTATTCCAGGGTCTCATTGCAGACTTGCAACCCTTTTGAGGAGGCTAGACTAGCAGTTGTTAAACAGTAAATGACATAAACCTGTCATAAACAAGTGTTATATATTGAAGTGCAGATGCTAAGGAGTATAGCAATTTCAAAAAGGTTATGGAGATACCAAATCAACAGGTGCAAGAGCCCTGCTCAATCATGAATAGAGCTCAGCAAATCCCACCAGATTTCAGAGATGCCATCCTTAAAATGCTGACTATTCCAGATCTCTCCCATCACTGACAAGATCCTTCTAAATGGATACATGCATTTCATATGCTTTTATTAAGCGAAAGACACTATGCTAGGTTTCTGTGGGTCGTCGCTGGAGATGACAGATCCCAAACCCAAGGAATTTATGGATTAGGAAGAAAGTAGGTATACACAATTAATTTAAGACAAGGCAGAATGTGAGTGCAATAAGAGAGGATTAAAATGGCTTTGAGACTCAGAGGATGAGGGCATAGTAATCTGAATGTGTCCTTTTGAGATTTCAGTAGGCTTAGACTATAGGGCGATACATCTACCATCCTTTCTCCCCTCCTCCCTCCCTCCCTGTCTCTGTTCCTTCCTTCCATCCTTTTTTCTTTCCTTCCATAAGTCACTCAAGAACTTCTCTATTATCATTAATCATCTATGATGCACCAGGCATGGCACTATGCGCTGGAATAAAAGAGACAGCAGCTCTTAGGGGCCGACTGGTATTTGAGGTAAGGAGGACAAAAGAGAGAATGCTTGATGCAGTCTGCAGAGATCTAGAAAGATTTGCCAGAAGAACGTGTAATCTGAGGCTTGCTGATCATACAAAGAGAGGACATTAAGAGATGGGCCACCAAGAAAAGACAAGGAAAGCAGCTGCAAGTTAATCCCACCTTACCCAAATGCAGTAACAAGAATATTTTATGCCATGATGTAGTAAAATAAACAATGGATGGGGATTTATAAAGCTTTATGAACAGATAAAGTTTATGTTAGCTCTAACATAAACTTGAGTGGAGGCAATAAGGAGTGTTGGGGAACGTTAATTTCAGAGCACGGTAGATCCAGAGACATATCCTGATTTTATCACTTACTTACTGTATCACCTCAAGCAAGTTGTTAAACCTCTGAGTGTCAATTTCTTCATTTGTAAAGGGGACTAGTAATAACTCTGTCACTTAGGCTGTTTTTAGGTGCAAATGACTACACAGTGGCTTCAAGAGGGTGTGATGGCTGCAGAAATTCTAGACATTGCATCCCGGCATGACAATGTCAAGAGGAAAAGAGAGATGATAATTTCATGTGACTTGCTTATAGTGAAGACAGTTTCCCAGAAGCATCTCCCTAGATTTTCCTTTGTATCTCATTGGTCAGAATTGATCACTTGGCCATTCCTGAACCAGTCATTGTCAAGGAGAATCAGATAGCCCCTGGGCCACCTAGTGGGAGTGAAGATGAAATCAGGATCCCCTAAAGCACATGGCTCTGTGAGAAAAGGCTGGGGACATGTACAAATTAGAATTCTGGTGGGAAGTGTGGGGTGCAGAACTAACAGTGTCATTGTCATTATTCGGATTAAAAGAGATCATGTTGAAAGGAGCATAGGACAGCACGTGGTACATGGAAGGCACTTAATAAATGAAAGCTAAAATTATTGTTAATTTTGTCACTTCAATTTTTGTAGATTCAATTTTCTCTGTTTTCTTCTAGCATTAATATTATATGCCAGTTTTATTTTATATTTTTTATATGTGATCTTTTTCTTAAACTCAGTTTTATTGAGATATAATTTAAATACAGAAAAATGTTCCAATCTTAAATATAATATTTGATGAGCTTAGACAAATGAAAACATTCTTACATATTCCAATAGAACATTTCTGTCACCCCAGAGTTCCCTTATGTCATTTTCCAGCCCATCCTTGAACATTGTATGAATGAGATTATTCAGTATGTTGCCTCTTGCGTCTGGCTTTTTTCACTCAATATAATGGTTTTGAGTTTGATCCATGTTATTACTTACATTAGTAATCATCTCTTTTTATTACTGAGTAGTGTTCCATTATATGGATATGTTACTATTGTTTTGTCCATTTATGAGTTAATGGACATTTGGACATTACTGTGTTTTGTCTGTTGTGAATGAAGCAGTTGTGTAGATTTGTGTTCAGCCATTTTTGTAGACATACACTTTCATTTCTCCTTTGTATATACCTAAAAGTATAGTTATTGGTTCATAAGTGAGGCTTTATAAGAAACTACCAAACATTTTCCAAAGCGATTCTACCATTTTACATTTCTACCAGCGATGGGTAAGAATGACAGTTGTTACACATCATCCCTAACTCTTGGTGTTATCAGTCTTTTTGTCATTCTGGTGGGTGTGAAGCAAAATTTCATTGTGGTTTTAATTTGCATTTCTCCGATGACTAATGATACTGATCACCTTTCATATGCTTGTTGAAGGTTCATTCATCCTCTTTTGTGAAGTGTCTTTTCAAGTCTTTGCCCATTCATTTATATTTTTTTATTATCATTGATTTGTTGCTCTCCTTTATATATAGTCATCTGCCACATAATGACATTTCAGTCAGTCACAGACTATATATATGTGTACATATATATATGTATGGTGGTTGTCCCATGAGATTAATACCATATAGCCTAGGTGTGTAGTAAGCTATACCATCTAGGTTTGTGTAAGTAGGCTACGATGTTTTCACAATGATGAAATCGTCTAATGAGTCATTTCTCAGAACGTATCCTTGTCTTTAAGCTGACATATGACCGTATTCTGGATATAAGTCCTTTCTTAGATATCTGTATTTATTCCCTACCTGTGGCTTGTCTTTTTCATTTTCTTAATAGTGACTTTTGATGAGCTAAAGTTTTTAATTTGAAGAATTCTGATTTATAATTATTTCTGTTTAGTTAGTATTTTTTGTATCTGTTTGTCACAAGGTTGCTGCGCTAATCTCCTCGATGTTTTCTGGAATTTTTATAATTTAAGCTTTTTGAGTTTTAAGGCCTTCTTTCTAGGTAATTCTTCTAAACTATCTTTCAGCTTACTTCTTGATCATTGATCTATTCATATTTTCTATTTCTTGAGGCAGTTTTAGAAATTGCTTTCTAGAAAGTATTCTTTGATTGAGGGTTCTATATGTTAATTTATACATGTGCACAAATATAGTTTGCATTAATAAATAAGTATAATTGCATACATGGTTTTTAAAAAGATGCTGTCTAGTTTTTTCTTTCCTGCTCCCCTCTCCCTACAGCAACATCCCTACATGAATATACCCCTATATTAACAACCAAGCATCCGTCTCTGTCTCTCTCTCTCTCTCATCTAATCTAGCTATTGTTAAATAGCATTCTTTGATCCTAACAAGTGAATGATATGTAGGCTGGATAGAGAAACCTTGAGTTGCAGTCTTTCTTCTTAATTTGTACCGCTATTCCACTTTTTTTCTGGGTTTTGGTATTATAGGGGAGCAATCTGATGCCATTCTGATATTTTTGCATCATTTCTCCCATCTTTTGCTTTTATCCTTCCATTTTTCTCTCATGACATTTGTTTCCTCTTTTGACTTGGAAGGTATGCACCACTTTTTAATCTATTTATTACTACCTTTAAGTGGAAAACTTCTCTGAGTTTGTGTTTCTCTAATTATAAATGGTAAAAGTGCTTTGTTATATACCCAGTGTAAGATGAGAAATTCTTATACTTTCTTCCTTCTCCCCTTAGTTTTTATGGCCCACCACTTAATTTTTTGTAGGTCAGTTGCTTTAGTTTTTCCTGTTTTTATGGTTACTGGCTTTTAATTTTTTTAATCCTTACAATTCAAAAGTTTTGCCAAGATGGCTCTAGAAATAGGTATTCTAGCTTGAATTCTGCTGAGAAAAAATCCCTTCAAATTTGCAAATTCACTTCTTTCTTTTACTGGTAGATTTTTTTTCTTATATTATTTACATGTTTATTGAATACTGATTTTCTTTTGAAATTCTTTTGAAATATACACTGGATCTCCTGTATCTATCCTCTAAGCCTCTTACCTTTTTCTCACACCATTTTTATTGCTATCATTTTTCCCTCAGTTCTTTTAAAGTATCTTTCTGAACTTGATTTCTGTTCCCTGATTCTTGTGTGTGTGTGTCTGTGTGTGTGCTTGTGAGTATGTGTGTATATGCTTGTTTTGAAGGGTGGGTGGTGTGGAGATATGTGTTTTGTGTAGACAGCCTCAGCTCACACTGCCTCTTATTGAAGCTTCGGTGGACTGTCTCCCACTCCTGTGACTGTGTACACAGCACCCTGCCTTCCAGCAGTACCAGTAACACTTCTTGGTTGATGACTCAGTGTGTGTTAGCCTAATAATCTTGTTAAATAATTTTCTTTGGTCTTTTAAATACTTTTCTGTCCTAAATTAGTCTCAAGCCATAACACATCAACTTTAATAAAAAGGAATTTAGCTATGATGGAAAATTGTCAAAAGCCTAGAGCACCAGTTGCCATATTATTCATGTTTCCTTCTTGATGGTCAGCACATCAGCTTCCGTTATGAATCATTCTATATGAATATTAAAATACTGATGTTCATTTTTACTCTTAAGTGCTCTAGTGTCACTGGGTTTTATGATCGCAACATGTTATGTGAAATGGGACATGGTCCTTCTCTCTTTTAATAGAGGAACAGGGCATTCTTGAGAGGTCAGATGACTCACCTGAAGTCATACGTCAATTCAACAAGGTGTCCCATTTAGAACTCAGCTTTCCTGACAGTCACTGCTTGGGTTCATGCTGTGTTTTAATGTAGCTCTTAAATATGTATGACATAATTGTTAGCTTGCCGTGCTGTGTTGCTTGTCCGGAGTCTCCACGCATCTCAATATCTTGCATGCCTGATGGTCTATCATTTCTTCTCTAAGTTCCAGTTTAAAATTATTAGTAAAAAATGCATTATGCGTATTGGATAGAATGCATGATCAGATTTGAATAAGTAACCTAACAGAATCAGCCTTCTTCCCTTTCCCATTGGGTGTCTGTGGTAACATTTAGCAACATTTAGTCTTTAGGATACTGGATCACTGGATGGTGCTTGCTTTGAATATTTGCTCCCACACATTGTACTGTGAATACTTTCTCATTATTTACTTGTGACTAAAGTCATCAAGGGAATAATTGACTTATATTTTTAGAATTTTAATTGGCAAATGATATTCCCACACATTATGAAACTATTTTCTGTTGTGAACCAATAAATTTAGTGCTAATTGCCACAACTAAATATACTCCAAAGCACATTTCTAATCTTACAGAAAATTTATACCCCATGCCCCTTGGATAAGATGTGTACATAGCCCAAATTCCTGTAAACACTGACATTTTTATTTCCATGTTATTAGCTCTTAGTAGTATATTTAGGAAATGACATATTGAGCAAAATATTCTCTAAGTTATAAACAGGAAGTCCATAAGAAATCTGCCTTCTACATCATAAGGAAACATACCCTACTGGGCCATAGAATCTGACTGTAGATTGTAGTAATTGTTTGAATTTCAGAAAAAAAAAGACATTAATAAAATATTAATCAAGAGCTCTAAGATCTTAATTCTGTTATCAGAGGGAGTGGACAACTAAAATGTTGTGGATATTTACTGTGTAAGACTATGCAGTATTTAGAAACAATGCAGCACCGTGCTCAGTTCTTAAAATGTAGGTTTTAGGAAGAGGAGGAAGAGTTAGAATTAAATCCATATCATTTAGGGAAATTAAAAACACATTTATACACACTTAAACACACATACAATGTGCAGGGGAAATTTACATAGTCAAGATGATGTATTGGTCACAATTGAATGAGTTCCTGTGTGGAGGAGAGGAAGTGGAGTAGGCATCAAGAATAAAGGGGAAAAACTGAAAAAAATAAAAATAATAATAATTAAGGGCTTTTTATGGACCAAGGATGACAGTGTGCCAATAGCTGAGGATTATGAGGATTATGATTAACCCAACTGTCTTTGCCAGTATACTAAAATTATATACACGGTGTTGCCTTTCTAGGATGACTACTGAACTGAGTCTGGAAACTTGTTTCTAGTACGTGCTGTAGCATAGCAAACCATATTTGCTGTGCTACGAGCTAGCAGTAGAAACTTGACCAAGCTACATCAAGTTTTAGACCTGAATTTCCTCTCTGTAAGTGCAAGCATTTGACAATATGCTCCATAAGATTTCTTCGGGCTTTAAACTTCAATATAAATGTATCCATTTATTGATACATTAGACAGCGAGGGTTACACACATTTGTGTGATTACTAGAAGCAATATACTTAATTTTAATTAAAAATTGGTTGGACAGAAGCTCTTTTCTGTTAGTCTCTATTAGGAAAAGAGCTTTCCTATCCCGTATACTACAGGAATCCTGCTGATGTGCATTTTGGATGCCTGTGCTTTGGTGGTGATCTTGTGGAAGCAATAGAACCCATGTTCTTATGGTAAGTCCTGGCTATGCCCAAGGATCAGGCACTTCCCATCCTAAGCACTGGGATGGAGCCAAAGGCTAGATTAGAGTCTCAGGAATTGTTCACCATCTCAAATATGCTGTCAGAACAGATTTGCCTCCTGGCTGCCCTCATGCCATGCTGCTCCATGCTTTGTCATTCATTCCTAGTGTCAGACTCTGCCTTCCACTTACCTTCCTGGCTCCTTGATTTGTTGCTGTTGCCTTTGTGTGGTTCTGGTAGAGATAGGCTGCTTCATTGACATATTTGGTGGTAGTCAGTTGCAGCTTCCTACTCCCTATAAGTTTCTGTGAAGGAAAGGGCCAGATCCTAATCCAGTGCCCTGGAATCCTTCACTGCCCGGGAATCCTTCACTGCCCCGTAATAATCCTTTGCTGCCACTGCCCCACCTCATCTCGTTTCGGCATTCTGGCCTCTGTTGAGTTGAGGAAGTTAGGATGGGCACTTGGTAGGAATGATGAAATTTTCCTGTCTGAGTCCAAATCTTGGGTTGGACTAAATTATACCAACAATTTACATTTGTTACGTTCCCATATCACCAATGTCCTCACCTTCTTGGTAGAAGGAAAACATTTGGATATACAGCTGGTACTACATCTAAATAAGCATTTTCTAGACAACATTTTCTCATACTCACATTTTCTCATAAAGTGGTTTAAATACTTCTGCCATGACAATTTTGAACAAAATCTTGAGGAGTTTCTCTTTCCTTCTTGACAGCGTTTTCATGAAAATCTGTCCTCTTCATCATCAAAGAGTGGGGGAGGAGACTTCTGATTTTAGCAACCTGGAAGACTGATTTATTGTGGGCTTCCTCCTAGTAGAAATAAAAATCTAAATGCTTATCGACAAAATGGAATGTGTCAAAAATTTAAATATGTAAACACTGAGCTTGAAAAAAAGAAAGGAAAACCCAAAAGCCCACGCCAGAGATTAGAGCCAGAGCAGAAAGCATCCTAGCTAATGTTACAGCAAACTGGGATCTAATGTTCTTGGTTGGAGGAGCTAAGCCCAGGGGCTGAGTTTCTAACATCCATAGAGGGGCATGAGGCAGGAGCCTTGGCTTATGTGAGAAGGGGGGCTTGAATTAAGGCTCTTGCGTAAAGCTGGACCCTGGAAGTGCTGCCTGCTCAGTGAAATTCTGTGTACCCTGCCTGGAGCTCTGGATGTGGGACCAAGCCTCCCGTGAGCAATCAAAGCCAGAAGCTGTGCCACGTTTGGATTATGTGACCAAATTTATATTTTGGCGTGATGTGGAAATCCCCAAGCCAGAAAATTAATTATAAAAACCAGTGCCATACTGGTAAACCCATGGATCTCTCTGTAGAAGCAAAAGCATCCCCGCTCTTAGGGACTTTTCTACAGCCCGGGCGATACAGAGCCCCCAGAGTTAAAACAGTCCCTGGTGCAAATGACACCATAGGAGGAAGCAATCCACAGCGCAGAGCCAGAAGTCACCCACTAAGAACTTGGGCAAAAAACATCAGAAGGCTCTTAGAAAATATATATGCTTGATGAGAGGGGGTAAGAAGGGAATATAAACCAAAATAAAAGAACAGGGTATAGTGAAATTTAAAATGGAGAAAGGAGTAAAGGGGAAGGAAGGTTCTGAGCCTTCATGTATTAAAATATTTATGCTCTTTCTTATGTTTCGTCATGTATTTATGTCATGTATGTGTGAATTACATTTGTATTATAACTATATGTAGTTATAACGTAATGTAGTTTAATATAATATATAATTATATAAATTATAAGTATAATATATAATAATTATATATATCTGTGTGTGTATATATATATATATGGTCTCACATGGGGTTGAGTCCATTCTAATAAATGTCATTCAAACAAAATTCATAATAGCAAAAATTTTAAATTCCATTTAATGATTACCAATTAATCAACTAGTTTAAAATAAAATTCTCATAATGAAAGTTGTTACTTGTGGTTATGACAGGTTTCTTAGAGAAGTCCGATCTTTTTAAAGATCCAGGTGTTCTACATCTATTTCTCTTGAGCAAATAAATTTCGTAAAAAGCAATGTTTAATCAGGGGCTATGTATTTACATTCTCTAATACTACAATATAATCAAGTACTTATCTCATTGCCAATTTGCAGGACGTCCTGTTTTAGTGTTTTAAGATAAACTGTGTCATAGACAAGAGAATTTTTTAAGACTCCTCAACTCCAAGCACCGCCTTTAGTAGTCTTTTAGTTAGCATTCTTGTATTTTATTTCAACTTCAACTCTTTCCTTCTAAATTCAGTGCTGTGATTACTGCTTGTCTCAGTTGAATTTCAATGGTAGCCTTTCCAATTGTTTCCTAAGTGCTCAGTTCTTTACTTATGTGCAGTAAATTTCTCATACCTAATAGAATTCCAATCAGCATTCCTCAGGGCACTTTGCATTCTTTCAAAGTCTTCTTTCCCCAAGTCAGAAATGCTTGCATTGTTTCCCTTCATAAGCAGCTTCTCTCTGGAGCATTTCAAATCAAATAATAAGTAGCTAACTGGATTTGAGATGCTCCTCAGCTTCAGTCTGATTTATCATACTTGCCTGAATTTTTAGGAAAGGTTCCAAGAAAAAAAATTAAAAAAAAAAAAACAACCAAAAAACTTCTCTTCATAAACATTAGCCAAAGAAACTCTTGGGAACAAAAACGATGTGACTTGAGAACAGAATTTTTACTTTTTTCTATAATTAAATTGCCATTATCCCAATCAATAGCAGTGTAATTAAAATCTTTCCTGGTCGATATTCCAGCCTTTCCATGGTTGTTCACTGTTAGTCTTAAGAAAAGTTACTGTCTTCAGTTTCTCTGCAGGTTGTTTTCACATAAAAAGTGGCATTTTCAAGATTGGGTGGATCCCTGCTTTTAAGAGAGAAAAATAAACTGAGAGAGTGAGAGAGGAAGGCAGACAGAGAAGGAGAGAGAGGGAGAGAGATTTGATATTGCAATTAACAGATTGGTTTTGAACGCTAATTATATTCCCTGGATGCTTGCTTGATTCACTGTATATTTTTTCTGAGAAAACATGAAAAAGAGGACTGGCTTAATCTCTATTTAAAGCTTCCCGTACATCACATTTATAACATGCTCAAGGATTTATAAATGCTGAAGGGTGTGTTCAGGGCTAAGGAAGTGAAACTAACAAAGAAACTGAATTTAATTCCTGCCTTCAAGACACTTATGCTCTTGACTGAAGTCAAGATAAAATATAGGAAAAACAAAACATTACACTGATTGATCATTTTCTCTGTAGGAAGTCCAACAGCAGAATCAGTATAAGTGTTAATTTGTTCCTTGTTTAAGGACTTCATTTATTTAAGCCTCTGTGATGGCTTTGCATGTCACATAGCCTTTCTTGGTTTATGATTAGAGAACACAAGCTTGTGGCCTGAAGATAGGCTTTGTGGATTTCCCAGAATAATATTTAAAGCTTCGAATTGTTTGTCAATAGTTACAACTTGGGAAATTTGTCAAAAAATTCCAGACTTCTGAATTTTCTCAAATATATCAAAGATCCATTGACAGTGAACCTAACAATTCCACAAAGAAATAGTTGTAGAGGAGTAATGGCTGCCCTAAAGTTGGGTTTATAGTCTCCAGTTACCTATGGCTCCCACCTGGTCTGCTTTGACTTGTTTATGTTAATTGCCTACAGGCTATGGATTCACAAACCTTGGCTACCCACTAGAGTTACCTGGAGAGGTTTAAAAAGTATGGAAACCCAGACCACCCCAATACTGGGTGCCGCCTACATAGGTTGGGATTTATGGGTCAGTGGGATGTGGTCATTGGCGCATATATATATATATATATATACACCACAACCCCTGCCCCCCTGCAACCAAAACCAGTGGTTCTATGTAACCACAGTAGAGAATTGTTGCAGCATTCGAAGTTTTAGGTGCTGTTTAACATTTCCAGTGGTCTGAACATTAAACAAGAGTATTTCTTTCTAGTTCTGTTCTCTTCTGGATTTTAATTTTAATTTTGAAGCACTAATCTGGAACATAAACCACACTTTTTGGTATTTGTTGAGACTGGAAAAAGCATGCCACCTTACATGATCCAGAACCTCATCACAGTTTGGTAATCCAGAGCTTCATTTGGTTTTGTCTTTGTGCCCAGACATGACTAGGCTCAAGGGAAGTGATTCTGGTTAATTAAACTCATGACAAATTTGTGCACTTATTAGCTTACAGTAAAAAGTTTAAAATGAAAAGAGAGCTTCCAAACAGAAGGGAATGTGTGTGAATGTGTGTTGGTAAATCCCTTCCCCAGATGAAGGCCTACATAGGAAGTCACATTATGGTCAGGAGGCTGTTTGGTGAGCCCGGTATTAGACCAAAGAAAGCTAAGTCAGTTGTTGTACCTGCTGAGTTGACTGACCAGAACATGAGTGGCTACCACTCAGGGCTTGCTAGACACGTGTCTCACTACAACCACAAGTCTTGCCTGGTATGTTTGACTGGATTTGGGTTTTTCCCAGGCCTCCTCAGGTAGGCATTTGCTGATGCTTGTTCATATTGAGCCCCCTCAACAGATGGTTCATGTCTCATCCATTAAGGGTGCAATTTTATTGGTTTAATTTCAGATGTAAAATCTGTCTTTAAATTCTGTGGGCATCTCAATATAAGCCTCTGTTTACTAAAATATTATGAACTAGCTTTCCAAGAATGAATATCTTTCATGCTTAGGTGAAGTGGAAGTTCCTTGAGGGTAAAAATATAACACATTATACTTTGTAATTCTCTTCAGTTGTCACACCCTGACCTTGCTGTCCCGACAGAACTCTGCAGGGAGGGAAAGAAACAAGTATATCCTGAGCAATTGTTATGGACTGGTACATTTAAGGCAATTAAAGCTGAGAGAAATTAAACAAGTTGTTCAAGTTTGCAGCTAGTATAGGCAGAGCCTGAATTTAGCTCTCTGCCTCTTTGACCTTGAATTCCGTGTGTGTGTGTGTGTGTGTGTGTGTGTGTGTGTGTGTGTGTGTTGGGTTGAGAGAGATAAATTGCATTTGATTACCTTCTAATAAGTATACCATGTTGCCTCATATAATATGTGATTGATAAAGGTGTTGGTCATTTAATTTATGATTGAAA
The DNA here is from genome assembly GCF_021613505.1 of Equus quagga. Classification (NCBI taxonomy): domain Eukaryota; kingdom Metazoa; phylum Chordata; class Mammalia; order Perissodactyla; family Equidae; genus Equus; species Equus quagga. The sequence goes on along the minus strand of NC_060272.1, from coordinate 52,418,741 downwards.
AAAGTCATATTTATCACTTGATCATTTTCTTACAGCTCCTACATATTTTCATTTGTTGTTTATAGAGATTTGGGAAATGGGGTGGATTTTAATTGTTTCAATCGTTTAATGCTTGGCAGTTTGAGCACATAGTAACTGCTCAATGAATATCTCACATGGGAAAAAGTGAAGGAAATTATAGGGGAATTTTGACTCTAACTAGACTTATGAGGTATAAATAGCTAAAGATCGGTTCAATCCTTCTCTTTTCGCTTTATTCAAAATGCAAACAGTGTAAAATCCTATTTAATATTAAGTTATTGCTTCACGGAATGGATCTAGAAAAACTATTTGCTATTTAAAATGATTCATTGCAAACAGATTAGAAAAATAGGAAATACTTTGTTGTTAAAACACACACACAAAGCAACCCTTCAGTGGAATCAGTTTTCTCTTGTAAAGTCGGTGGGTGGATGTAGACACCTGTATAACTCTGAGCAATTTCAAATCAGGCAACTCAGAAAGCACAAGTTGGCGATATTGGGCTTGAAGCATACCCGTTTCGCCTGGGACGTTGTCCTGCAGCCTTGCAGCTTCTCATCAAGGGTGCTGAGATCAGACAGAAGCAAACGGCAGGTTCCTCTGTCGTACGGCAAACGTGTTCTTAACAATTGGAGAGAAGTCTTAGAAAAGCACTTCTGTCACTAGTGTGGCTGACATCCCACAGGCAGCTTTTCTGCTTTCACCCTAGCACTCTATTTGAAACATCTAGTATAGATATAAGTGAATGGTCCCAGATGAAACGAAGTGAGGGCTGGAAATTGAACTGAGATCTCCTAATACACCATTTTTCACTGCATTTTTTGGACCATTGTGCACCATCACCTCCCCCACCAGCAAGGCCACACCTACTGACTTTCAGCACTTATTTGAAATTCTCTTTGGGTAATACCCAATCTCTTCTCTAATGAAAATATTGATGCAATACATTCATGTGAGTTTTATTAGTTCTCGTTTATAATTTTATTTTTACAGAAGTTTCTTTTCCATAGTTTGTGCCTATTACAAAGTTTTGTTTCTGCATGTGACAAAGTGAATACTTACTACCTATATACAATGTTCTCTTCTAAAGTCTTCTTTCTCTTTGGTATCCTAAGGTGGGTAATTACTAAGGATTGTTCTGAAAATATTATGGTCTAGTTCTTTAATTTTTCTTTTCTGTCTTTCTTCCTAGTAAGCCTATTAAAAATGACTGTTTAAAAATATTCTGAATTCTATAAAGAATTGATGAGGAAAGCTGATCATAGATCCTTACTGTTTTTACGATTTGTCTAATTGTAGTAATCATTACTTATACAATACAAAATTCCAAACATCCCCCCCACCCAAGTGCTGTAAAGTTGATCTTATGTAGTACCAGGAAGGGTTCACAAATTAGTATTTTTAATCCAGTGAATTGAGAATGTCTCATCCAGTTATTATTGTTGAGTTACTTAACAGATTTTAAGTTAGAGAAAGAGCTAACATTTACTGAGTGACTACTATGCAGAGACTAGCACATTGTGCACCTCACTTATGTTACTGTGTTAAACAGACGCAGTTCTGTGAGGCAGGTGTTAATCTTTCCATTTAGTTGACAAGGGCAAGAAACTTGAGACATGTTAGGCAACTTGCCAGGTTAAGAGCCAGACTCTAAAGCCAATGAACCTGCCATTACCCTTTCATTATTTCTGTAAATGTTTGTATATATGATTTAAAAAAATTGTTTGTAAAAATGATCATAGCGTATGTTTTCTAGATACAGATACTTTATCTGCTTTTGTCTTCATGTTCTATGAATTTGTAACATTTTGATATAGTATAGTTTGAACCTCTGGCTCTTATTGAATACATTCAGCACCCACCATTACTATTAAATTGTCATTTTAATTCTCCTTCTTCAATATATTTGTATCCTATTATTTATGCTTTTTTTTTCCCTCCCTGAGTTAGAAGAACCTCTTTGTGCACTTTCTCAACAAGTGTCCAAGAAAAGATTAGACTAATGATTTTTAAGCATGTTTATCCCATAGTTCAATATTCCTCTTGCCCCAATTACCCTTCTGATGGTACTCTTATTGTTTTTAATTGCATGAATAAGAATGAGTATATTGAGAATAATACAAATAAAGCTGTTTTGCTTTCTTGCGGGTGGGCTAAAATTCTGCTTAGATCGCACTGTCCTCAGATAAGAATTCCTATTGATGTTAAGTCATGCAAACGTGAACCTGAGACAGCATACTCAGTTCAAACACTAGTGGCCTTAGCGGTTGGATCTCAAGGGGAAGGCATGATAACAGCACCACCATTACCAGCACCAAATATCAGCAAGACAGTTACCATTTATTAGACACTCTCAGTGTTCAAGGTATTATACAGGCACTTGATAAACACATACATCTTAAATATGTATTTGAATTGACATGTGTAAAGCACTCAGCACAGTGTCTGCTAGCAAATTTTACACAAATGTTTGCTTGTGTCATTTTCTTCTTCTTCATCATCATCATCATCATTTTAAACCCTTCAATGATCGTTGGATGTAGGTATTATTATTCTCATTTTATGGCCAAGGAAATTGAGGATAATCGAGGCTGAATTACTTGCCTGGTAAATAAATGGTAGAGACTGGATTTCAATGCAAGTGTGTTTAATCTAAGACCATTTTCTTCCTGCTGAGCTACACTACATCCCTTAGGTGGGAATGGTCACAAGGAAAAATGTTTCCCTGCTTCTGACCTTCACCAGGTGGGAACACCTTCCTGTCTTCCCTAGAAGAGCGTCTCACACAGGGGAGACTAATCCAGAAACTGTGGCTGATGTTTTCACTGCATAGATGCTGTTCAGAAATGTCTCTGTGGCCTTGAGGAGGAAGTGGCCGGGTTCCTAGGGGACCCTTTGAATGTCTAAGATGTTTTGATTGCTTTGCTTATCCCAGGAAAGATAACCACTAACTCTTGTCTTCCCCAAGGCATTCTGATTTTCCACACAGAACTGGACTCTGGTTATATAAATGCTCATCTTGTCCTCCCCTTTGTCCCTTGTCATCACTTCTTCTGAACCTGACACCAGCTGTGTGCCATCTATTAACCTGTCATATTCATTGATCTCCTAAGAAATCAAACTGTCCCTCTAATTCCCCTGTCTGATCTTTGCCTGCCAGAGCTTACTGACAAAATTGTCCCCTCGCAAAAGAAAAGTATACTCTATTCGCTTTAGTCCTAACTGCCTCAGATGCTCTATAGTCAATACATGATTTTCTGTACATTTTATGGCCTCATTGAAAATGAAAACTGTTTGCAGATAACTCTGATTTGACCTCCAAAGGCTGTATGAAAGCACAATGAAAGTAAACCTAGGGATTAGGGAAGCTTATAAAGAAAAGTATAAAGCCTTTCCATTGGTGCTTTCATTTTTCAACAGGAAATAGAATGCACTTTGTAATTCATAATATCCAAATCCAAACTGATAACAAGTTTTCTCTCTTATTTCTCGGAGAATGATTATAAAATCTTCAGTGTAGCTAGTATGCTTACAATGAAGCTGTGGTCATTCCTTTTTCTGTTTAAGAATCTTAGGAAATTCTCCATTCCTTGATGACACTGTTCTTCAACCTCACGATGTCACTGTAAATGCATGACTTCTTTGCCAAAACTAGGTCTTAATTTTACAATAAGTGCATCCTCATTAATTCATCATTTATCTCTCTATTTATTTTTCATCTATAAATTCTTTCATTATTCAGCACTAACACTGAGCTAGGACCTTGTATTAGTCAGTGTCCAATCAGGATAATATGAGTTTTTCTAGGCATTTCAAGCAGGATTGAACACAGGAAATACATTAAAAACATATTAGACATTCATTGTAACATTATTTACAGTAGCCAAGACGTGAAAACAATCTAAGTGTGCATCTTTGGCTGAATGGATAAAGGAAATATGGTACATATATATACAATGTAATATTATTCAGCCATAAAAAAGAAGGAAATTCTGCCATTTGCAATAACATGGATGGACCTTGAGGGCATTATGCTAAATGAAATAAGTCAAACAGAGAAGACAAATATTGTATGATCTCACTTGTATGTAGATCTGAACAAACCTAAATCATAGATACAGGGAACAGATTGGTGGTGTCCAGAGGTGGGGGGCAGGGGAGTGGGTGAAATGAGTGAAGGTGGTCAAAAGGTATAAACTTCCAGTTATAAGGCCAATAAGTCCTGGGGATGTAAAGTACAGCATGGTGACTCCAGTTAACAATACGTAATGAATATTTGCAAATTGCTGAGAGAGTAGATCTTGAAAGTTCTCATCACAAGAAAAAAATTTGTAAGTATGGGAGGTGATTGCTGTCAACTAAACTTATTGTGGTGATACATTTTGCAAAATGTACATATATCAAATTATGTACACTTTGGACTAATACAATGTTATATGTCAGTTATATTTCAATAAACTGAGAAAAAAAGAAAATAAAACATATTGAAAGGATCAAAATAGCAAAAGAGAAAAGCAAGTGGTTACTCAAAATTGGGTGCTGCTGCCTTCTTGAGCTGAAGGCTAGGAGCTCAGTAGCCATTGGGTGGGGGTGTGGGGGGACTGCAAATGCCCTGCTAGTGCTAGCATGGCGCTGCTGCCCCTGAGCCGGAAGCTAGGAGCCTCCTCTCCCACTGAGGCTGCTGCAGCTGCCCTAGAGGCTGCTGAGGATGAAAATCTCCAGCAGTCTCTCTATAAAGCTTTAGAAAAGCTATTGTTGTACCCAGAAGTCACCCTCTCTCCCTCCACCTGTCACCCCACTGCCCTGTCCTCCACTTGGCTAACTTTTCTATTTGTAAAAATAAAAAAAATCAGTTTGCTTCTCAACAGCTAGCACAAGATGGTTATATTGAGAAGTCTCCAACTTTATCATTCCCTTCTCTGTCCCTTGTGTTGGGCCTGGTATTGCATGTGTCATGGTGTATCTGTGACCTGTGTATTTGTTAGTCTGTCCTGTTAAGCTGAGAGCTTCTCAAAGTGGGACCTTTTTTACTTATAATTTCTCAACTAGTACAGAACCTATCAATTCTCAACTAATATTTGTCAGATTTGTTTTAATTGAATTGAAAGACGCGAGTACACAGAGCTATGGTATATTTTGATGGGTCTAATGTGCCGGATTGGGAGTGGAAACGTTATCCTGCAGGCGATAGGGAGTTGTTGGTGCTTTGAAAGACTTGCAGAGACATGGTGTCATTCGGTGAGTGGAAGAAGTTAGAGAAAAGGAGCATGGAGTGCAACCCCACAGCTGTAGCATTCAGTTAGGAGCCGAGCACGTTGATTTTAGCCTGACTCTTCAGCGACCACTGTTCTTTTCTCATTTGGGACATGGGAGTGTTATTTTCTCTTACTTTATTGTGGAGCTGGGGCTTTTTTCAAGATTAAAAAGTATTCTTTTTAGAGCTTTTGAAGGTGGCTGACAAGCTGGCTGAGGTTTTATAATCAACCATTTATAATCATGAAATGTTCTAATTATAAAAAGTAATGTAGTCAGACATTCTAAATTATGTTCCCATTCACTTTGCCAAGTACCTTTTCAAACCTTTTTGCTCTGGCATCCTACCTTTTTTTTTTTTTTTTGTAATTCTCTTTTTACAACACAGAAGACTGGGGAAAGTCTAACATCAGAAACAATATAACTTAGAACAAATTTAAAGGTGTGAATATAAGTGACCCAAGCTAAATCGCAATCTGATACTCTGCCTCCCCCTCCCAAATCTAAACTTGAGTTCTTTCTCCTGGAAAAACCCCCTAGAACACCAGACCTGGGTGCTCATATGGCTGAAGCTAAAATAACAGCGATAACCCAGTAGTCCTTCCTGACTTGAGAAGTGGGCTTTTTCCCCTCCCACGAAGCCTCCTTCTCAAGACGGAGGACGCTATGATCTAGGCCAGTGGATTTTAAACCGGGTTCTACAGCTTCTTGATGATGCCTGAAGGTCACCAAGGGGAGGGAAAGAGTAGCAGAGCCAGCAGAGCGTCCTCCGCTCCAGCCTCTCCCATCTTCACCCTCAGCAGATTCACTCTCATCCTTTCAATACATTTCATTATCCATCAAACTTCATTTACAAAAGGAATTTGACTGCTATAAACACTGTGAAAAACTACTCATCTAGTCTCCTCAAATATTAGAATACACAATTGCTGAAAAGGCTGTGTGAAGGGAAATGCCATGGATCTGGACTCAAAGAACCTCTCCCTTGATTTTTTATTTTGCTCTTCCGATTTTAGCGTGAGGCCTTGAACAAGTTACCTAACCTCTCTAAACCTTAGTTTTCTCATCATGGATGCTGTAAAATTTAAAATTACTAAAGCTTTTGAGAAGTGGTTTGCAAATTGTAATATTCTATTCAAACAAGAGTTATTAGTATTTTCCAGAGAATGGGTCAGTAAATTAATGAAATTCCAGAGGAACAATACAAATATGTCATTATTAATAAACTTTTTCAAGTGCCTACTGTGATGGTTAATTTTATGTGTCAACCAGTTTGGGCCACAGGGTACCCAGTTAATTAGGCAAACTTTATTCTAGTGTTTATGTGAGGATTTTTTTGATGCCATTAACATTTAAATCAGTGGGCTTGAGTGAAGCAGGTTACTCTCCACAGTGTGGGTGGACCTCATCCAGTCAAAGGCCTGAATAGAACAAGGCTGACCCTCCCTCGAGTAAATGAGATTCTCTTGCCTGATGGTCATTAAACTGGGACATCAGCTCTTGCTGGTTCTTTGGTAGATTCTGGCCTCTGGACTAGAACTGGGACGTTGGCTCTTTCAATTTTGAACTTGCCAGCCTCCATAACTGTGTGAGCCAATTCCTTTTAATAGATAGATAGATGTCCTATTGGTTCTCTTTCTCTGGAAAACCCTGATTACTATATCTACTGAGGTGATCTTGAAATATGTACATGATTCTTTGATACTCTTCCCTCCAGGAGATGGAGCATAGTTCTCCTCTCTCTTGAATGTGGGCTAGACTTAGTAACTTGCTTATAATGAATGGAATACAGTGGAAGTAACAGTGTGTGGCAAAGGGATAAAAGGCACTATGGCTTCCTTCTTATTTCTTCTCTTAGACCACTTTCTCTAGGGGAAGCAACTGCCATGTCTTGAGAACATTCAAGCAGCCCTATGAAGAAGGTCACACGATGAGGAACTGAGGCCTCTAGCCGCCACGTGATCCATCTTGGACGTGGACTCTCCAGCCCCTGTCACGCCTTCAGAAGACTGAAGCCCTGCTTGACATCATCACTGCAACTTCATGAGAGATCCTGAGCCAGAATAATTCTATTAAGCTGTTCCCAGATTCCTTCCCGTAGAAACTACGTCAGATAACAAATGTTTGTTGTTGTTAAGCCACTAGTGCTTTAGGATACTTTGTTTTGCAGCAGTGGATGACTAATACATCTGTGTTGAGTAGATAGCATTGCCCTGAACTCTCCATTCATGGACTCAGGATTGTAAATGATTACTGGGAGAGAGAGATTCAGAGAGAAAAATTTTCATTCCATTTTCTATTTGCACCAAGATATGGGAGAGTGGCAAACATCCAGTAAGCCTGGATCAAAATTCAAAGTGCCCTGGTTGATCTGGGCAGGAAGTCAAGACAGCCCAAATGAGGGTCAATGAGGGCAAGGACAGAGTAGTGGGCCCTGAAGGGAAAAGTAAACCCTTCATCAGCACAATGGGGAATAATTGGCTGTGTAAGAACGAAGGTCAGGCTCCCTGTGCGCTTAAAATAGGTGTTCAATACACACGCATTGATTGATGTTGCTTGATTTATTTTGAATGCCAGACAGACCATGAGTCATCAGTATTGCAATATAGCTTAAATAAATGTGAGTTGTGCCTGGAAAAATATCAATTCAGCAGTGAGGACCAAAAGGAATCACTCAGCCTCTCCCTGGGTAGCTTTACTGGTCCCACCTGCCACAGACCTCTGATTACTGAGAGCGAGGAGCTTCCCAGTTGGAAGGTGAATAATGCTTCAGGGGGGAAATGAAGGAGAGTCTCCAGTGGGAAGGCCTTTGGCAGTGGAGCCTGACCAGTTGCTCTTGTTTCAAGGGAGAACCTGGGTCGATTTCTCTATAGGAAGGTTAGTGGTGTGATTTGCTAAGATGCTGAGACAGACCCTTCATAGGTTGGTGGTGAGAGAGGACAGGATGCAGGGAGTGGGTTGGGGGGTAGTGGAAGAGAAATTTGATACAGTCGTTAGACACAGTTCACATGAAGATATGGTTTAATTTTGTTTTTATTAGTCTCTTGATGAGAACCTTGCCATGTTTAGGCTTCCACAATAAATCCAAGTGTGGCTTGTGTTCTAGGTCATGTTAGATTAATATTTTTCTTTTTTGGAGGTTAAGGCCCTATGTGAAGTATTGAGGGGCACATTATCATTAAGATTTCTTATGTTCTAGTTTCTCTGGGAGAATCTATATTTATACATCTTATCCCAGTGTCATTATTTTAGTGCCACTTTTTCAAAAGCATCCTGATTTGGACAATTGGTTATATGGCAGCCCACTTTGAGTCTAAGTGGAGCGGCGATACAGTGGAGTGGGTAGAAATAAGGAGTCTGGCACAAAACTCGCTGAGGGAAAGTCCCTGCTCTACCACTTAATAATCATGTGACCTTGGACAAATTCCTTCATATTTCTGTACTGTGGTTACTGTAAAGTGGGCATAATAATAACATCTATTCATGTGGTTAGGGTAAGGATTAAATGAGTTATTATGCCTAAAGCCCCGCAAATGGTGTATGAAAGCGCCGAGATCTGAAAGCTGTGTAACAGCTTTTGGTTTAGTTAACATTAAATCTTTATGAAGCTCTTGTAGTGAAGTTGTTATTATGTCCCTTTGTAAATGAAGACACTGAATTATCAAGAGATAGAGAAACTTTTCTTAGGCAGAGCAGCTAGAAGGTGGTAAGTGCGGGATTCAGTCTTAACTCTGACCTCAAAGCTGGCGCTTGTTAGAGTATAGCACAAGACCGGTTAGCCTTAAAGACTCTTTATGCCCTTTTGTCATTTTCGTGAACAAGTCAGTATGAGGCATTATGCATACATTCTTACTCTCATTCAATTCTATACCAGCTCTAGCCAGAGCAGAGATTTTTTTTTTTTTGCAGAGTTGAGGGGGAAGGGGGACTGTTTTCGTCATCTTCTGGTGTCCTGCACCTGTATCAGGTGCACAGAGGATGCGGCCAGGCCAGCGACACACCCATTGTGATACTGGCTTTCCTTAACCATGTGTCTCGGGGGAGGTGAGAGTCTAGGATGATTCCCACTGTGGAGCTTAGAAGGATTGTCCTGTGGGGAGGCTGGGGAGGCAGGCCGAAAATAGCCTCACAGCGCCTCTGCATCATGAGGATAAAAGAAAGGATGATTCATGTTCATACAAGAGCAGAATGGACATGACACACAGAGCCAGCAGACCTTGGCTGCCCAGGCCAGTGTGTTAAAGTTTGGCCTGTGTGGCCCGGTGGTCAAAGACTGAAAGGGACAGACAGGTCTTAGTGAATACCGACTGGGCGGATGACCCACCAGGGCCCAGGCTCTTCCCCTCTCTATTAGGCCTTCTCAGTACCCCAACTCTTAGGTGAAATTCTACTCAAGGAGCAGAGATTAAGTTTTTGGCACTAGCAGGATATAGTATTTCTCTATATTTTTAGTAAAAATTCAGCTTAGTTTTGGAAAAATACAGTTCCACAGCTTGCGTACTTAAGTTTATAGACTTCAGATTTCTAGGTATATAACTGCGGTGCCATCCTGGGAAACAGTCTTATTCCAGTTCTTCCAACTTCTTTCTTTCCTGACTTTTTCTCTTTGTGAAGCTTGATTTCTCAAGTTGAGCTTTTAAAGAAGAGCTCAGACCCATGCTTAAACTCTGTACCCTCAACTATAAAGTGAGAATACTACTGTACATCAGAGTCATTGTGAGGATTAGATGTAATTTGTATAATGTGCCTGTCCTACAGAGTTGAGACACCATAGGTGCCCAAATACTGCTGCTATTTCTCCCCCTCCCAGTACAACCAGTGATGGCAATAATGCAAGTAATAATGACGAGACTGGCTCTAATAGCATGATCACTTGAAATGGTCAGGATGGTATATTCTACTACACCAATATTTATATTATCAACATTAAATTATCGAGGTTACCAAGGTTAATATGTGTCCCTAGGACACAATGTTAATAGGAATATCTGGGACATATGCTGTCTTCTCCACAGTGCTGGTTCCTTTCCTTTATGCAAAGAGAATTCGCCCTGTTCTTTCCTGAAGGAGTGTGTTTCTCTTGTATAGACAAGCATGAAGAGAACATTTTACTTTTTTAAAGAGCACATTTCCGTACCTATCAAGGAAATGAAAGCTTTTCAAGACAATTTCTGTGAAAAGTCTAAGATTATTAAAAAAAATAACTGTTGAGGAAAAAAGAAACAAAGGTTTAACCTTTTTCCTATAGAAGTTAAAGACTGCACTTCACAAAGCTTCTGCAACCTCCAATTTTATTCAAGAGCTAAAGAAACCAGCAATCCCCAAGGCTCCAAGGTTTAATTTCCATTGCATAGAGTGCCTCTCACATCAGAATTAATCAGGTTTCATTTCCACTGTTCCATTTCCCTTCAGGAATCCTGTGGTATAAACCTCTAAGGTAAACACAAATATTCATCTACTCACCTGTTTTGAAGAGCCAAACGTTCAGAGATGTAAATCATTGGCGGTGACAGATATGCACTGATTTGGGCACAATTCATCTTCTCTGTCTAAATGCGCAGAGTTCCCTTCAGCCTCTCCTCGTGCTTGCAAGAGCAAATGCTTTACTCCAGGATATCAGGACAAATGAGTGGACATTTATGGTTTTTGCTGCCTGTAAGCATATGGAACAAATCCTGACTTTGTTTCTTTTTTTTAAGAGAGGGGAAAAAAAGTCAGATGTATGAAATGGCCAGTAGCATTATCTGGGTATCCAGTTTTGCTACTTCTACAGACCTCCATCCATTGATATTCTAGAGTTAGAAGAAAATTACTTCTGAGATTACAATTTCCTCTAACAATTTGAACCTTTGTGGACTTACCTTCTTTGGTTATTCTTTGTTGGTAGAAGTTTTGGGTATCCTCAGAAGCAAAGTAAATGTTGGCCCCAGCTCCAGGACGGTGACGTGTTTGGAGAATTGGTACTTATTTGTTTGCGGAAGGATGGGCCTGGCGTTGCATATCCACAGTGGCTCAGATTTAGTCTACCTATGTGCTTATATTTCCTGAACTTGCAGTGGTACACTGCAGGCATGAAGGATGGGGTTTTCCAGAGTGGCTTTTGTAGCAATAAAGGACTTAATGGTCTGCTTATCCCTTCTTTGTTTCTTGCTGTTTCAATCCCTAGCAAACTCGGGCAGTTGTTCCAGTTCAAAAAGTAGACAAAGGACAGGGCAGTGCTCATTTTCAAATCCCTCTTTTAGGAGAGATTATAAGGAATCAGAAAGGATGAATGGTGGCTTTGGAACCTTTCCTTCCCCATGATAATTAGCATTCTCTTCAAATTCATTGGTCTCTGGGGCATTTGTTCTGTGTTTGAGTTGGCTGCAAACTGCGTGCGGGCATTACAGGCAGGGAAGCTCAGGGGAGCTTGGGATGTGCCTTCAGAGCATAATAAGTAGCTTAAACCATCTCACCTACGACATGTTTACTTAGTCCTAGAGGATTTGGAAGTCTTTGAAGTCAAAAGTTGCTTTGCTTCAAATTTGATTGTACAGGAAGTACATTCCTTGAAGTTATTTTTGTTTAGTTCACTTTGGATGTATAGATAACCATTTAGGAATAATAGTCTAGCTTTTCCTTTCATTCCTGAACTTTGACAAACTCAAGAAGAAAAATCTCACATTTGGTTCATGCTGGAGCCCAGTGTGAGGAGGCACCTAGAGCAGCTACAGAAGTTACTTCTGACTTGGGTAGTGTTAAGTAACAGGGCTCCAAACATGCACCGATGTGGCTGGTCCCTCTGCATGTTGCTGTTCCCTGTTGGTAAGTCTGCAAAACTCCTAGAGACAGTAACCTACCCAGCAAGCAGAGACTTCTGTGGAACAAGCTGCCATATGTAGGAACCAACCAACTCTTCTGAAGTAAGCATGTCTAACTAAAATGAAAATTAGGAAAAATTTCTTGGTCTTAAAATCATCTATACGAGGAAGATGTATCTTCTAGGTCCCTACTCATCACTCATACTAACTTCACCAAAACTTCCCTTAAAATATGGCCTTGAAATTGCTGATCCACATGCTTGTCTCTAACTGAACTGTAAGCCCCCTGAGGGTGAGGACTGGGTTTTCTTCACTCAGGACACAACATTCCAGTGTCTGAGTGGGAACAAGCATTTGAAAAATGTTTGCTGATTTAGTGACTTGAACTTCTTGTGTTAAAACAAAACCTGGCTTCGGGGCTGGCCCCGTGGCTGAGTGGTTACGTTCGCGCGCTCCGCTGCAGGCGGCCCAGTGTTTCGTCGGTTCGAATCCTGGGCGCGGACATGGCACTGCTCGTCAGACCACGCTGAGGCAGCGTCCCACATGCCACAACTAGAGGAACCCACAACGAAGAATACACAACTATGTACCGGGGGGCTTTGGGGAAAAAAGGAAAAGATAAAATCTTTAAAAAAAAAAACACAAAACAAAACCTGACTTCTAAATCCGGCTGACATTTTTTCAGCTTTTTAAAATTATTGTCAATAATAATAGCATTCAGTTATTTATTATGTGTCTGACATTGTGCTGAGTACTTTGCCTGTCATCTCTAAATCTTCGCGACTCTATGGATCTTTGCACTAAAAATGGCCTAACTTATGAGGCTTTGGAATCAGAGAAATCTGAGTTCAAACTTGTACTCTGCCCCTTGTTGGCTCTTTTGAACTTAGTCAATCTCTGTGAGGCACCAATCTTCATTTGCAAATAGAAGTTCGTAATAACTTTCTCAAAGAATTCTGTGAATAACATTTATCTTTGCTTAGCATGTAGCTTGCACCTTTTAATTGTTATTTCTATGCTTAAGATAATTTTATTCTTTGAGTCTGTGAATAGTAGAAATAATTTATCAGTTTGGAACAGAGAAGGAAAAGAAATATTTTCTTTTAATCTACTAGTCTCCTCTTCTTACATTTTTCTATATATCCACCTATCAATTATACCATTCTAATATTGGTATAATTTAGCAGCTTTTTAATTATTTTGAGTCTACTATCTACAACTTTAATTTCATAATAAGTGATAGTTTCCCTTTAACAGAAACTCTTCTGATTGTTCTTGGTTGCCCATTCTCCCCAGGATCTTTTGCCAGTTTTTTGATTTCTTTTTGTTTCTCAATACACTGAAAGAGTTTGTTTTGATAAAATATTGTTGCAAGCGATCCTAATATTATGTATATCTAACATATGTCCTACCCAGAACAATGAAAAATGTACTGTGGTAGCAGAAGCAAATGACAGTATGGATACATGACCAGTCAGAGGTGATGCCAGCCATAAACAACTGATACCTATAATACAATGAATGCAGTCATACACAACTAGGTACATTCGTATGTTTGTGTACCTGCTGAGGGTCAACCCAGTAGCCCGTCCCCTCTTTGCCTGCCCTCTGGCCTATTTATAAATGGGCAGAATTCATTAACAATTGTGACAGACTCTACTCAGATACTTTCCCTAGTGGGATTTGTTGATTACTTTTTTTTAAAGATTGGCACCTAAGCTAACATCTGTTGCTAATCTTTTTTTTTTTTTTCTTTTTTCTTTTTCTTCTCCCCAAAGCCCCCAAGTGCATAGTTGTATATTCTAGTTGCAGGTCCTTCAAGTTGTGCTGTGTGGGACACTGCCTCAGTATGGCCTGACAAGTTATGGTAGATCCGTGCCCAGGATCTGAACCGGCGAAACCCTGGGCTGCCAAAGCGGAGTGCATGAATTTTACCACTGGGCCACGGGGCCGGCCCCTGCCTACTTTTATATACCAGTTCAAGTCTCTTCTGCTAAGAACTAGAACTCAACAGAAACCAGAAGAGACCACTATATAAAACATACTCACCATAAAGATATTGTAACTGTTTCACTAAAACTAAAGGTTTCTTGCTTTTAATAATGTTTTATTCATACTGTCTACATGGATTAAATAATATTAACAATTAAAGAAAAAAATCAACATTTTGACCCAAACATTTAGATCAACAGCTCCTGATGGACAAATTTGAAATATCAGTGAGGCTTGAGGAAGGTAGGTGCCCTGGACGTTCAGAAATGACATGAATATGGCATCAAAATGTGTAAAGGGTCTGAGATTCTACCTGCTTGCAAGTTAACAAGTTAGCCTGCCACAGCTCCAAAGATGCTAGCAGAAAACATGAGATTCCTAGATCAGAGACAAAGGACATTATTGCTCATGGTGCAGTAGGCCACATGAGGCTGATGTTCCCACTGGTTCCCCCAGCTTCCCAATTTCCACAGGGCAATACAGGTAGATATAGATTAATGATGTGTGGAGAGTGTGTTTGTGTCTCACTGAGGAACCCCAAGATTAGGAAACCCCAGTCTTTTATAATGAGCCACAAACCTGTTTAACCTTTGCCCCTGGAGGAAACCTTATCTTTATTATAGTCAACAGCAGACAAATCTATCTTCTGCTCTGGAGGAAGACAGCTCTCAATTTCCTATGGCTGTTCTCTATAAAAACATCCTTGAAAATACAGTCTAGTGCAGAACTTGTCAGTGTATCTACTTGCAAAATGTTAGAAAATTCTCTCCCAACATCTGGAGGCCCAAGGACTCATTTGACTGTGAACTAACACTGACGAGAGTATTTGAACTTTTTCCTATCCAATTCATCCATTTACTATCCTCTCTCTCTTTTAGTTAATGTCCTGATGAAAATTTTTTTCTGGAAAGAATCAGTGCCAAGGGCCCTTCTGATGGAAACTACACCTCTGAGATGCCAGTGCAATTGGATTGATGATAGTAGTCAATTTATTGCTTCTCCATTCAAGTTTGTGCATTTGAACTATAAAGGCTTTGTTTTCGTGGTCTGTAGTATGGGGGAAAATGACAAAATCAGTTAAATCCTCTATAAGCAACAGAGAAGCAAAATCAAAAGCTTGTTGCTGAACCATTGATCTCCTTTTTCTTGTTTTCCAAGCCCTGCTTATTCATAGCTGTTACAGAAATCTGTAGAAGACCAGTGAGACTGAGAGTAGGTACAAAAGCTGGAATGACACCAAGGGGTTAAAAGAGAACTGAGTGGCATCAATGCAAAATGTATTTAGAAAGAACTTCAGAGAATCAAATAGAGAAAAGGTCAGGATATGATATTTCTAAAAAACCAGAAGTGAGCCATTGATGTATCTTTATTACATTTCTATTTGTGAAGCATTTCTCACTACTTAATTATTTGTTTTTTGCTTAGAAACTTGGTTTTATTATTTCAGCAAACTTTGTATTATACTGCTGTTTCAGATGAGAAATATATTCCTCTTAAATGCAGGCCTTGGCACAATATCTCATGTTTAAATGAGAAATATATTCATTTTAAATGCAGGCTTTGGCACAAGAGCTCATTATATTTGAGCCATGTCAAATGTTGACCTAAAATAGGAACAAAAAAATCTTGGGGTGACCAGTTAAATTTAAGTAACCGATTTTTCTCTGGCATTTGATAATCCCTACAAAAGCAGGGATTTTTCTCTCTATATATAGATAGAAAGCTTTAGCATCTAATTTGAAATTTATTAAAAGATACAGTGGTGATGTCAACTTTAGGAGTTGGGAGTCATTTTGAAAAATATACACTAGTTGATATATTCACTTTCAAAATACATTAAAATACAGAGAAAAGATGTAGTTGGGACCTTACACGATGTTCTGGAATGAAAAGACTAACTGTATTACATTGGCAATGTAATTGCCAGATAATTTCTTACATAAGTGAGAATAGACGATCTTTAATTATTAACCGATTTATCAGTCCAGAGTGAGCTATTACAGTAGCACTTGCTTTCATGTAGATGTTTCATAGTACATTGTTTTCCTGTACATGGAGGAAACAGGCACAGATGGTCTCATCTACTTTCAAGTAAATGTTAACCAGAGTTCAATGTATATTATTTCTGATTTTGTTGTTTTCCCAACTCCTTCTACTTTTAACTTCACATGGCTTTAAAGCAAGAGAAAAAAGAACAAGAATTCCTTTATTCTTTACTTTCATATCTTCCACTTATATGGCATGCGGATAGCATATTGACAATTAAAAACACTTTTATATCATTTAATTTAGGATGTGTGTTTTCTCTTTTTAAAGTGCTGCTAAATGACAAGCAACGCACTATACATTGAATAAACCACTTTACAGTTTTATATCAAAGCATCTTTATGGTATATCTAAATGATTTTTAAATTGTATTTCAGAGATCAGAACAGAATTGCTTTAAAAATGTGAGCAGCTTCAAAAATTAGTGTGTAAAACTTTCTGGGCTGCTAAAGGATGCATTTAAGGTATAAACTAATTATTCATTGCAAATTATACACATGAAAACTATAGCTTCAAAAGACAGCTTATTTGAAGGCAGGTAGACAGGTAACACAGTGATTCCCTCCTGATTAGGAGAAAGGACTGTCATAGAGAGTATAATGACATCTAAAGGGCAAGTAGGATGTTGGTAGATTTCTGCTTTTACCATGACTTGAAAGTAAGAGAGAGATGAATTCCTGAAAACACCAATGACTAGGCAAAGATTCAGGGAAGGCCATTAAAACTCTTCTTAGAATTAAAAATATTCATAGATAAGATTCTCTAGTTGGAGAGTAAAGACTTCAGGGATCTTAACACCTTGTGGAATAGACTAGGGATCTCAAGACAAGCTCTGAGCAGCCAAGGAAGATTTCAGCTTGGAAAAGGATTCCAGGATTTATCAACATTAATGTGAATGTGAGTCACTAGGGGTCTGTTTTTAAATGCATATCTTGATTCTGTTGCTCTAGGGTGGGGCTCAACATGCTGCATTTGCAAGAAGCTCCAAGCTGATGTCAATGGTTTTGCTTCAAGGACCAACTTTGAATAGGTAGGGATTGCGCAATTGCTTAAAACAAGCAAAGTTAGACAGATATCCTCGTGTTTTATTAGAGTTTAAATCTTTATATATACAGTCTACAATGTGTGCCATTTCATCATCATATACATACACATATATATATACACATATCTTTTCAGTACAAGTCCTTTATCAGATATGATTCTTTTGCAGATATGTGCTCCCAGTCTATCTTTTCATTTTCTTTATGTCCTTAAAAATAATTTTTAAAAATTTTGATCAAGTTCAACTTATCACTTATTTTGTGACTTGTGCTTTTGGTGTCATATCTAAATAATCTTTGCCTAACCTAAGGTTACAAAGATTCTCTGTTTTTCTCTAAAAATTTTATAATTTTAGGTTTTACCTTTAGGTTTATGATTCATTTTGAGTTAATTTTTAGAAAGAGTAAAACGCATGCCAAGGTTCATTTTTTTCCAATATGGATATCCAATTTTTCTAAACACAATTTACTTAAAAGAATATTCTTTCTCCATTGAATTTCCTTTGCACTTGTCTTGAAAATCAGTTGGTCTGAGATGTGCGGTTCTATTTCTGGACTCTAATTTGTTCTGATAGTCCACATAAATATCATTATTCCAATCTTATGGACTTTGTTACTGTAGCTTTATGGTAACTCTTAAAATTGGGTATTGTAAGTCTTCCAACTTAGTTTTTCTTTGTTGAAATTGTTTAGATTATTCTAGATCATTTCTATTTACATATAACTTTTAAAATTAGCTTGTCAGTTTCTACAGAAAATCCCTGCTGTTTTAATTATGGTGATATTAAAACTAGATCAATTTGGATCTAGTGAAATCTCAGTGTGGTTTTAATTTACATTTCCTTGATGATTAATAGTGTTGGACATCTTTTAATGTGCTTTTTCCCATTCATAATCTTCTTCTTTGAAGTGTTTACTCAAATTTTTCCTATTAATTTAATTTGACATTTTTCCTAGATTATTTTGCTATGAAAGTTTTACTTTATTCTGTACACAAGGCTGTTGAAAGATATATATTTGGAATACATTTTCCAAATCTGTGGTCTACCTAAGAATTTCTTTAACAATGTCCTTGAAAGAGCTAAATTTTTAATTTTGATAAAGTCCCAAATATAAAGTGTTTTTAAAATGGTTCGTGCTCTTAGTTTTATATCTAGGAAATTTCAAGGTCATGAAAAATGTCCTTTATGTATTTTTCAAGAAGATGAATGACTTTACCATTTACGTTTAAGCTTATTGGTATTTTGGGTTGATTTTTATGTATGGCATGAAGAAAGGGTCAAGGATTTTTTTTCCATGTTGAATATAGATATCATTTGTCCCATCCTCATTTATTTAAAAAGATTGTGCTTTACTAAGTGAATTATTTTGGTGCAGTCAATTGATCTATATGTGTGTATACCTATATCTGA
Organism: Equus quagga; assembly: GCF_021613505.1. Taxonomy (NCBI): domain Eukaryota; kingdom Metazoa; phylum Chordata; class Mammalia; order Perissodactyla; family Equidae; genus Equus; species Equus quagga. The sequence goes on along the minus strand of NC_060272.1, from coordinate 52,400,174 downwards.
ACTGTCTATTTGGATTTCACGTTAAATTAACATTTAAACAAGTAAAGCAATTTTCATGTTGACAGTAAAAGAGAAGAAAACATATCATCTCAATAGCTGAAGAAATATCATTAATTAAAATTCAACACCCATATATGATATACCTCTCAGCAAAGTAGGAATAGAAGACACCCATAAAGGACATCTACCAAAAACACACAGCTGGCATAGTACTTAATGGTGAAATACTGAATAATTTCCCCCTAAAATTTAAAAAAAAAAAAAAAAAAAGGATGTCCACTTTTATCACTTCTGTTCATCATGGTGCTATAAGCTTTAGCTGTGTAATAAGGTAAGAAAAAGAAATAAAAGGTGTCCAGAATGGAAAGGAAGAAGTAAAACTTTCTCTATTCCTATTTGATGTGATCGTCTATGTAGAAAATCCAATGAAATCTACAAAAGTTTTATTAGAACTAATGAATAAGTTCAGCAAGTTCTCAGGATACAGTATTTATGTACTAAAATTAGTAGTACTATATATAAGCAACAAATGATCTGAAATGAAAAAAAGTACTATTAATGAAGCAGAAAAAAGGGAGCTAAATTTCTAGATGCAAAAGACTTGTACACTGAAAACTACAAAACATTGTTGAAAAAAATTAAGAAGTAAATGAATGGAGAGATAGATTGTATTCATTGGTCAATATCCCCAATACTGTTAAGATGTCAATTCACCTGAAATTGAGCTATAGATTCAGTGAAATCCTACCAAAATAGCAGCAGAATTTTTGGATAGAAATTTACAAACTGATATAAAAATCATATTTAAATGTATGGGACCTGGAACAACGAAAACAACATTACAAAAAACAAAACAGGGGCACTAACAGTACATGATTTTATGATTTATGCTACAGCTACAGTAAAGTCTGATGTCCATGTCAACACACGACAAAATGGAGAGTCCTGAATATATATATGGTCATTGATTTTTGGCAAAAGGTCAAAGGTGAGTCAGTGTAGGAGAATATTCTTTTCAACAAATGGAACGAGAAGAATTGAACCTCTGTATGCAAAGATTAACCTCTACGCATAATTCACACTGTATAGTCCTCCCAAAATCCTTCAAAATTGGTTATAGACCTAAATGTAAATCACCAACTCCTGGGGGAAACATAGGAGAACATTTTTATAACCTTAGATTAAGTAAGATTTCTTAGATATAACTCCCAAACATGATACAGTAAATTGGACTTAATCAAAATTAAAAGTTCTGCTTTTCAAAAGACAATGTTAAAAGAACGAAAAGGCAAACTGCAGGCCATAAGGAGGTATTTGAAAATTTTGTATAATGTACAAATAACTCTCAAAACTCAGTAATAAGAAAACAAATAGTACAATAAGAATGCGCAAAAGATTTTAATGGCCCCTTCATCAAGGAAAAGATTTGGCTGGCAAATAAATAATATGAAAATATTTTCAACCACTAGTTATTAGGGAAATGAAAATTAAAACCATAGTGAAACACCACTACATCTCTATTAGAGTGGCTTAAAGTAAAAAACAAAAACTCTAACCATATCAAGTGTTGGTGAGGATGTGAAGCAACTGGAACTCTCATCCGCGGCTGCTGGGAATGCAAAAGAGTTTGGAAAAGAGTTTAATGGTTTCGTTAACGTTGAACGTGCATCTACCATTTGACCCACCCATTCTGCTCTTAGGTATTTACCCAAAAGAAATGATAGCATTTGTCCGTATAAAGATATGCACGTGAGTGTTTGTAATAGCTGTATTTGTAAGAGCTAAAAGTGGAAACAACCCAACTGTCCATCAACAGGTGAATGGATTATCAAATTGTGGTGTATCAGTTTAATGAATACTGCTCAGGCATAGAAAGGAATGAAATATTGATACACAGTATAACAAAGATGAATCTCGGTATTATTACGCTATGTGAAAGAAGCATAAAAGAGTACTTTACGTATGAATCCCTCTATACAAAATTATTGTACATGCAAACTAGTTAATATTGACAGAATGAAGATCCGTTGACTGGACTAGAGAGGGGGCTGTGCAGAGAGGCCAGAGGAAGGGATTAGAAGAGGCATGAGGAAATGCCAGGGGGTAATTGATGCGTTAATTATCTTGATTGCCATGATGGTTTTGTGGGTGTATACATGTTTACAACTTATCAAATTGTTCACTTTCAGTATGTGCATTGTATGTCAACTATTTCTCCATAAAGCTGTTAAAAAGAAAATAAAAATTAAGGGCCTGAAATGATATCAAATCACATTATTTTGCCCCATATGTCTTAATTTTGAACATTATCATTGCAGTTATGAAGAGTAAAATCTGTAAGGTAATATACCATTTGTATTAATCAAAGGAGGCAAAAGGAAATAAACCCTGCCCTTGAGATATTTATAATCTGTTAAAGTACACCCAGTGTACATTTAAATTTTTGGAATGCATTTCTATAAATCAACAACTGTTTAATTATAGACAGATAATTTAACATGAAACAAATTCAGTGCCTGAAGGGATGCAGGTTTTAATGGTAATCAGCTGAGTTCAGGTTTTTCTCAGGAAGCTTCTAGGAGTGAGTGAGTTTTCCTCTTGAAGCAAAACAACTTTCTTACTTGCAGACTCTCAAGTCTCAACTTAAGTTTAGCACACCAAGTAAGTAACTTGCTGCAACACTTGAGTGGGAATTGAGTAAACACTTTGAATTGACACTCAAGGATCATCTTCTGTACCTCAGTGCATACCTGCCATTTCCTGTGCCCCCTTCTGCTTAAGTCTTTATATTAGATATAGAGTATGCAGGATGGTCACTGTTTTCCTTAGAGTGGATTTTATTTTTCCTAAATGACTCACAGTTTTAGTGTGCAAAAGGACAACATTTCACTGCTTCAAGTATTCCTAAAAAAACTAAAAATCAGAATGTTTTAGAGTTGTCTAATGATAATAACTAATATTTATTGAATACTCTGTATATGTAACCATCTCTCATGTATTATTTCTCAGTTGAACCTCATATTATTTTTGCCCAAGTTGTTAGGGATTGTTATATTGGCATAGAATTTTTGTCTTTATTTATGCACAGGAAAGAATTACTGTTGTTTGGAAATTTATTTTGATATAATAATGAATTCTTATACCCCAGTGGGATAAGTTTGAACTCCTGATCACCCCATAACATAATCAGAATGCTAAATTCGTGAAGTTGTTTATCTTTACATGTCAACATCTTGCAGAGTATTCTACACAGAGTATGTAAAATTCATTTGTGTAAGAACTATCAGATTCAGAATAAACAGAGTTTCAAAATGCTTTAGGGTTAACACAGCGGAGAATTTGGCACTTGGTAGAGACAAATGGCATTGAAATGCTTGTTAACTGCCTCTTCACTTAGGAAGTGCTACTGCATGTGCTATTTGGATGCTTTTTAGCATAGTAAATCTATTTCTGTGGTTCAAATGTAGCAAGAAATACAACATGCTCTACTCTGAATTTAAGAAAACACGTGGGTGCGATGCTGGGGTTTGATGATCCATTCAACCTGGAATTTAGCCTAGACATGATTCACTAAAACTTAGATTGAAAAGAAACAAAACAAACCTCATCCTCCACAGACTGTGTTAAGTTTTGCTTTAGAAACAGATGGCAAAGTAGAAAAGCTGGTTGGAAGTTGATTGAATTTGAAAAATCACGTAATTCAACCAGTCCAATAAGTTGTTTTGGGGTTTCAGGACTATTCTTCACAACATACCCTCAAGAATGTTTTGTCCTATGTAATTAGGAGAAATGAGTGATTATTATTATTTTTCTATCCTTTTCCTTGAGGAATCTTTATTTCTTATTCTAAAAGTGTCCACTCTCAAAAGAACTTCCAGAAACAAAGCTTATATTTTACCATCTCTTAACTACATGCTTTGAATTCTACTTGGAAATTTTTCTGCTCCTTAATGTGCGTGCCTTACAACATTTGTAGATAGTTACCATGTCTGTCAACCTCAATCACTGCTTAGCCAAATTCCGTGTGTGTGTGTGTGTGTGTGTGTGTGTGTAAACATCTCTCTCACTTCTCTGAGAGAGATTCATAGGTGAAACCTATTTGTGTAATACTTTTTCTTTAGTTATTTTTAACTTTCATTTCTAGGTTTTGTATTCTGTGACTGTCTACCTCTTTTCAGATCCAGTTTTCTGGGCGTCTTCTAATTCAATCTGAGGGAAACTGAGGAATTTTAGGTTAAGAGAGACTCACAGTGAGGCCAAGAGATGTACTTTGGAAAACATCAAAATCAATTCCAAAAGTAAGGTAAAAAATAAAGAATGTATGTTGCTGCTAACTCAAAATTGGAATATTTGGGCTCATGATGGGCCAGAATGACATATTAAAACCAATTCATCATTTTTCTTCTACCATATCGAAGAACGAATGTTGCTAGATCAATCGACACAGTCCTCTTGTTGACCTTGTTTCTGTCAAGAGGGGAAAAGCAGCATGCTGACCACTTGAAAAGATACATTTCCATAGATAGTCAATAGATGAGACTATCACTTCTCCTCGGTCACCGATGGCCCTGACAAGCTCTCCTGAAGAAGTGATGTTTGAGAAAAGAGCTGATGAAATGGCCTCCAAAGTGGAGATGACATACCCTAGAGCATGTACAAAGCATTCTGGTGGTGGAGCACCAAGATAGAAATAGAACTTACATATGTTTATTTATCTACAAATTAGAAAAAAATCACCTTTGACCATTATTTAAGAATGTGTGGACACACCTGGGCGCCCTAAATTAATCTCTAGGCCAGACCTGAGCCATGTTCATGCCTGACGTATCCTGAAGGAAAGGTGGAAGTTCCCTCTTGAGAGGCTGACAGTGGTGTGCTCTCTCCTCTCTCCGCTCCTGGTATACTGAGATATCACAGTATACTTTTGTCCGGGTCATATCATGTAAGATTACATTGTCAACTAAATTAATCCTCACAAAATGAATAGATTGCTTGAAAAAAGTGACCATATGGAAGTCACAGACTGGAGAACACACTAATAATGCAGGGAGAGTGAATGAGAAAATGGCAGAGCTGACTCTTCCACTCCTAGTTTGAGCTCTTCCGAGGACACTTTGTGAAGTACAGCAATTATGACCACTAATAAAGTTTATAGAATGCCTTGAGAAATTAGATGGTGATGCTTGACAACCCAAGAAGCCAGAACAGGAGGACAAAACTCTATAATATTTTCAATTATATTTAACATTTCGTGATACACTGTCTTCGCTAAGCATAAGATACATGTTTAAAAAAACCTCTGGAGATTTCCTGTGTATTAACAGAATTCAAAATGCTACTTAGATTTCATGAAATAATAAAAATGGCTGAAATCACACATAAAGAACAATAAGACACAAACTAAGATACATTTCTTTGCAGTAAATACTGGCACACAAAAAATACTGTTTAATGTTTGAAGAATCAAATAGAATAAATTCACGGTGTGGGAGGTTTGCTGTACAGTTGCATGAAGAAACAGATGTTTCTATATGCCTGAGCTTATGGTATTTGCAAGATTCTGTTTTAATAATGAAATATAAAAGTAATTATTTTTGTGAGCCACTTGACTAAAAAGATACACTGGACTTACGACTTCTTTAATTAAAACATTTTATAGAAAAATTGTGTAGATATAAACTCTTTTGTAGTGGCAGCTCAGCTTAAATTTATGAGAATCATTATGGGCCAAAGATATAGCGTTAGTATCACTTAAAATATTTTCCTTGCATGATAATTCATATCAGAGCAGAGAAGTTGAGGCCAGAAGTACACAGAGTGCCATGGTATGTCTCTGAGTTTATAAATTCAACAATAATGTTAACTGGCATGATTAAAGCACTTTCTCTGTGCCAGGCTCTATCCTTAGTGACTTATACATGTTCACTCATTTAGTCATCAAAACTCTGCAGAGGGTGATACAATTATCATATTATTTTTCAGATGAGGAAACTGAGGCATAGAGAAGTTAGTACATCTCCCAAAGATCACAAAGCAAGAACACGGTTAATCCAGGCTAATCTGGTCAACCTGGGTTTGGAGCCAATTGCTGAACTCTGCTGCCTTTCTGACTGTGTATTTGTGAGTCATCTTTTTTCAGCTATAACAATTGTTGATATAAAAAAAATAGACAATTTAGAAAGAGCAGATTTTCAAATCATTGCCTATCTCACAAAAATATTATTAAAAACATTTTTTTAGTGAAGAAAAGAGTTTCTTTTTTCTTCCTTCCTTCCTTCCTTTTTTTTTTTTTTTTAAACATTTTTTTTTTTTAAGATTTTATTTTTTCCTTTTTCTCCCCAAAGCCCCCCGGTACATAGTTGTGTATTCTTCGTTGTGGGTTCTTCTAGTTGTGGCATGTGGGACGCTGCCTCAGTGTGGTCTGATGAGCAGTGCCATGTCCGCGCCCAGGATTCGAACTAACGAAACACTGGGCCGCCTGCAGCGGAGCGCGCGAACTTAACCACTCGGCCACGGGGCCAGCCTGCTTCCTTCCTTTTTGTTTTCTTGGTGAGAAGATTCCCCCTGAGCTAATATCTGTGCCAATCTTCCTGTCCTATGTATGTGGGATCCCTCCACAGCATGGCTGATGAGTGGAGTAGGTCCATGGCTGGGATCCAAACCTGCAAACCCAGGCCGCCAAAGCGGAACATGTGGAGCTTGAACCACTTGGCCACAGGGCCAGCCCCAAGAAACAAACTTCTTAATCATTAATATGTACAACTACAAATATAATATTTTTATTTCATGATATATCCTTTAAATTTTCTATTTTTATGTGTTTTTATTACATACATAGCATATTTGTAACCGTATGTAATGTGTGTAGTTTCTTGAGTGTGTCTGTGTGTATACACTTTTATTAGGCTACAAGTGCTAAAATTTTACTGATGTGGGTACAATAAAAAATTTGGGGGGATTGGTGAGCTAGAGAAAGAATTGATACTAAATAATAAAAACAGTTGGAAAAAGCATGAGAGAGAGTGTGAAGAGGATTGTAAAGGCTCAGTATTGGGAATAACCATGGGGAATTGGTGGAAATGCAGGGAGGAGACTGTGGATGGAGCATGGAGAGCAAGAAAAGTGATGAGATGAGGCTGGAAAGGGTGTTTTGGAGAACAGATCAGAGGAGAGTGTGTCCTGAGGCTACAGCGGAAGGAGGCCAGTGGGAAATGATGGATCTTGAACTAGGTAGGTGGCATAGAAATAGAGGAAAGATATATGAAGAAGGATCCATCTATTTGTCTGTCTGTCTTTCTATCTATCTATCTATCTATCTATCTATCTATCTATCTATCTATCTGTCTGTCTGTCTGTCTGTCTATCTGTCTATCTATCTATCCATCTATCCATCCATCCATCCATCCATCCATCCATCCATCCATCCATCCATCTCTGCATCTATCTATCCATCTATCAAAGAGGAAATGGTTGTCATGGTGATGAAGGGCAAGACCCTGGAAGGTAAATGAAGGAAGAGTCAGCATTTTGATCAAACAAGTTTTTAATTGTGTAGTAAATTTAAAGCTAAAAATAAAAATTGACATATAAATATTATTTTATTATAATTTTTAATTTTCCTTATAATTTCTGATTCTTAATCGAGTAACTTAAAACACTTCAGTATTGAGTTTCTCACTGTATGAAGTTCTTAATTATCTGTAAATAAACACTTAAAGGGACTTGTCTTTTTTTTTAATAAAATGAGAAATTCTTTTGTATCCTCAATAAATCTATCCTTTATGGTTTCGCAAGAGCTGTTATGTGTTCTTTTTAATCCTATAAAAGTCTATCTGATTCAGAGATGCATCTCAAAAGAAAGATACAGTACACACAGTCTTCACAGTTCCTTCTCTCCAAGTGTGTGTGTGTGTTTGTATTTATTCAAACTATTTTCCTTTGGACTTCTGAGATTTTGGTTTTAATCACTACCTTGACACTACTGCACAAAAGTGAAGGCAAAATGGAAAAAACTCTCCTCTCTTTTAAGTAGGGGGAAGGGCACTGTGGCTGTAGGGTTGCTGGTCAAAGGTCACCCTGCAATGCTATGTGCCATTGCCTGTCATGGAACACTGATGGGTGGAGCTAAAGCTTCAGAATCTTGAGATTGGAAGTGTGTCTCACGAAGTATTCCTGGGAATTATGGTGTTTTGTCCCTCATTGATGTGGCACTGCAAACATTATGGAAGATTGCCAAAGCTTTACTTATAAAACACCCACGTTACTCTGAATCTCTGAAGAGACATTAAGACTGAGTCAACAGAAAGTCTTCATAAAAAAAATTTAAATAAGTAAATAAATGAATAATCCAGGAAATCATAGTGAGAAGGAGTTTTATGAGCTTTGCAATATTGGAAGAAAGTAAAATTAGGTTTTGCAGTAGCAGATATTTAATTAAGTTGAATTTTAAAATGACAGGGATTCTGTGAATTTTGTGAGCATCATGTACTTGAACTGAAAATGTTTTCTTAAACTTCTTTCTATATTCAACATAAACTTAAAAAATGACTTTTGGGGACGTGTCTGTGGGATGGTGGTTAAGTTTGGCACACACCACTTGGGCAGCTAGGTTGGGATTCTGGGCGCAGACCTACGCCACTCATCAGCCATGTTGTGGTGGCAACCCACATACAAAGTAGAGGAAGATTGGCACAGATGTTAGCTCAGGGCTAATCATCCTCAAGCAAAAGAAGAGGAAGATTGGCAACAGATGTTAGTTCAGGGCGTATCTTCCTCAGCCAAAAACAACAATAAAAACTCTCTGTAAAAAAACAACTTTTGAAGATTATTTTGGAAATGTAGGATGTATTGACATAGTCTAGGGAAACGGAGGGTGCAGGATCCATTAGTTCAAATCTATCTGATTTCTTTGACTTGATGCATTAATACAAAAGACATTAGAATTAATAGCTACCTCTCCAGATCTGGAGGACCTGGGTGTTAAGAGCCCTTAAACAGCCTCTGTTCCTCTAATGGGACAATATGGGACTAGGGCATAAGGAGTGAAAAGATGTAAGATTCATTATTGTATCCTGTGAATCTTTGCAGTATAATACCACATAGCTAATTAGGGCAAGGATTTTTCAGTTAGGTATTGGAAATTTTGAAGTGCCCACTATCCTTTTTACTTTATCTTTTTTACTTTATGTCTAGAGATTTTTCATGTTAAACTTATATTAAGGGCACAGCAAGGTGAAAATGGAAAGAGTTATTATCTTGAAACAAAATTTTGGTTCATCCCGCAATTGTGACTTACCTACATTTTAAGTTTCAAGGTTTTTTTTTCCCTCCCACGTAGACCTCTCATTAGTGGTTCATGAATGGAGTCCTTTCTTAGTGTAATACAATTTTTTCCTATCTGGGCTAGATGATTAGATACACTTTACCAAAGTCAAGTAAAAGGCATCCATTTGGGCAAGAAGAGGTAGAAGTAACTTAAGCCATTAAAACTTCATTCTAATTATTCTTTGTTCTTGGCACCCAAATATCAAACAAGAATGGAGCATTTACTGTGCTGGAATCCCTATAGAATTTTAGGGTGGACAGCACACGTTAGAGATGACAAATAGTCAGTGTGTTACTCACGCCCACTATCCTCTCCTAGGGAAGTGGCAGTCATTGTTACTCAGATCTCAACTTTCTTTCCTCAGCTCCTGCTGAGCTTCAGACTTCTTAACACAGACACTACCAATAACAGAGACTTGGCATATGAATTAAGACACGTCTGCCATTCCTTATCTCCAATGGGAAGATTGTAGTCTAAACCTTGTGTAAGAAAGGGAAAGGGTCACGGCTATACAGAAACATTCTTTGGAGGCACTTATAACATATCAAGCCAAGGTGGGTGTGTGGTGCTAGAACTGTGGAGCTCTTTGACTATTCCATCTGCCAACCCAGTGATTTCACTGATCTGCTTGCTTTGTTCCCTTTCATTTCCTGTTAAATCTTGATTGGAGAAGATGAAAGGTTAATGAGGAAACCTGATTTTGAGCCATCTGGAAAGGTCTTTTGAGGGAGGAGATTCCAATTGGGGATCATCAGTGGTATTGTTTGGATTACATGAATTTCTTTATATTTTCTAGAAATTTTAATTTACTTACTGATTTAAATCATCAATATACTATTTCCTCTAAAACTTGCCATGTAGTATTAAAATATCACTTAATTAGAAAAAAAGGTCTGAGTGATTAAAAACAGTAAAAATAAAGTCATTGCCAAATTATGTTAACAATCATTAAAATAACTTGTTTAAGAAAAGATGAGAACAGTACGTGTTTGGAAGCATCAGCTTGTAAAATCACGGTAGAGGACAATGAAATGGTGAGCTTCTAAGTGTAAGGATTAGAGTCTCCCCAAGATCATGGATAAAATATTCATAATTTGAGTAAATTCCTACAGATTCAGAAACAAAGTAGCCAGTCAGAGATTCAGACATGATTGTGATGAGAAGCAGTGTGGATTCTCTAGGAAACCCCTACGTGTGGACCTCCCCCAAGCTTCCACCACCGTGACTCCATCATCAGAGCAAAGCAAGGAAATTTCCTCTTTCTCACTGTTTTTTTTATCACTCAGATTTTAAGTTCCTCCTTTTCTGTATCTCCTTTCTTTCAGAGTATCGTTGATTATGACTTTGGCTTGGTGTTAACTTGTACACTAATATTTTGTACAAATCTTTCCACTGAGAACACAAAATGTAATTTCTACAGGACACCAAAACTTCCCAGGGATGAGCCAGAATTGGGTAAAGTTGTTAGATGATGTCTTAGTTATTTATTACTGCATAACAAATTGCCTCAAAACTTAATGGCTTAAAATTACAAATATTTATGATGTCGTAGTTTCTATGGGTCAAGAATCTAGGTGCATCTTATCTGGGTGCCTATGCTTCAGGGGTTCTCACGGGCGTTGGCTGGGTGGCAGTCATCTCAAGGCTTGGTTCGGGAAAGGTGAGCTTCCATATTTACTCAGTGGTTATTGATAGGCCTCAGGTCATTACTGGCTGTTGGCCAGTTCCTTGCCATGTGGGACTTTCCATCAGGCAGTTACAACATGGTAGCTGGTTTCCCTCAGAGCAAAACAGCAAGACAGCGAGGGAGGGCAAACAAGACAGAGGCCACAAACGTTGTGAAATCTAATATCAGAAATGCCTCATCACTTTTGCTGTATTTTATACATTAGAAAGGAGTCACCAGGTCCAGGCCACACTCAAAGGAAAAAGATGACAGAGGGCATGTAAGAATCAATGGGGGCCATCTTAGAAGTTGTCTGCCACAGATGATATGTAATACATTTTAAAGCAGCAATTTATTTTGACTTTTTATTCAAATAGATTATTCTTTGAACATTATCAGAAAATTAATGGTCCTTTATTTTGTTTGTTAACGCTAAATAAAGCCTTTGGGAAGTAGATTATCTCATTCAACAATTAAATTTGGGTATATAGGAAGACATTTTTGCCAAGTACCATCAGGAGAAAAAAATTCCATATTTTTTCTTAAAATAATGTTAAAGGGGTTTTATTAGTAGAAAAAATCAAGTTTATTATTTTGGAATTTTTATTCAAAATAAAATATAATTTTTAAGGATTTGGGTATTTTAAAAACATATTCACTGAAGTAATATGAAATTTTGTTTGTCAGCTAACTTCATCTTCTAATCTCTGCCAAGCGGTTTTCCTTTTTCTCTTCCTGTTTATTCAGTCTCTAGGAAAAAGAGAGATTTTCTGCCTTTTCTAATCTTAAATAACTTCTCAATTGAGAATAAAATTGCTCAAAAACAAATATTCTTTGTACTTCTGCATACGAAACTGAGTAACGATAGTAATTCTGAAAGAATAGACGATGATGAATAAATGTTTGACAGTCAAAAATCCTATATTTGGAAGATGCATTATCCTTCAAAAGAGAAATCAGTATAATACAATAGGAGAAGGGTGTTTACGCCACATTGCAAACAAGATCTGCTTTGTCAGCCATTATTTAGTATGACATCCAAAACATATCTGCAATTTTGTTCAAACGTCTTTACTAGATTTCTGGTAGTGGAAATCTTCAGAGTCCCCAAGATTTGAAGAATTTTTTAATGTTACATATGCTATTTTGTATTATATTCAAACATGCTTTGTTCAATAACTATAAGCAACTTCCTCCTGAGATGTATTTGATGAGTAATTCTCCTTTGTTTCAATAAGGTCGCCTTAATGGCCAGGCGTGTTTTGACTGTATTATTTGCATTTAGCATGCATACCTGTTTTGTCTACATAGAGTAAGAAATTATTAGTATATTTCTAGTCATCAGTCAGCTTATGTTTTCTATATCATTTCCTCACGAGGTCTCAAATTAGTAGAAATTGTATGAAGAAATGAATTCCTCCAGACCATTGTAATTATCTGTTAAAATTTACTCTTTTTATGTTCCCAATCCTCCCTTTTAATTATCCAGCATTCTCTTCATTGCTAATAATTTCTCTGTCCTCTTAAACTTTCTAATTATTTATTTGAAACTGTTTTCTATTAGAAGAAATCTATTTAAATCTAGATATACTTTTCATACATAATCTGGATTTAACTTTGTAAAAACAAAATATAATTATCATTCCTATCTACCTAGTGTTCTGTCTTTTGGAAACTTAGTTCATGTGGTCACCATAAATCTGGAAATTGGACTGCTAAATTTGGCATTTGATAGTGATATAAAACAATATGAACCCAAAGACTATTCATAAGACTAAAAGAAAGTTAAGCCCATTCTTCAAGATCTTTATTAATACTTAATTTGGGACCAAGCAACAGTCCCAGAGAAGTGGAGATAAGGAAAGAGAAATATCTTGTTTTACTAATTTAAAAAAAGCCCAAGATCTTTAACAGAGAAAAAAATGGGATTGCACTTATGCAAAGGATGTAGTACTTTGAAAAAATAAGATTAAAAAAAACACTGAAAATGTGGCATGTTTTTATACAAGTAAACTTTGTCATGAAAACTTAGAATCCTCAGTTTCTAGTATCTGAAATTGCCAGGACATGTATTATCATACCTATGATAAGGTCTTGTTTACTTAAAATGTAACCAAGTAAGGTGAGGGACAGGAGCACACCTAACTGTGCTCATGGAGTGGAAGCTACTGTTTCTCAGGATTCAGAAGGTTTTTTTTTTTTTTTTTAAAGATTTTATTTTTTCCTTTTTCTCCCCAAAGCCCCCCCCGGTACATAGTTGTGTATTCTTTGTTGTGGGTTCTTCTAGTTGTGGCATGTGGGACGCTGCCTCAGCGTGGTCTGATGAGCAGTGCCATGTCCACGCCCAGGATTCGAACTAACGAACCACTGGGCCGCTTGCAGCGAAGCGCGCGAACTCAACCACTCGGCCACGGGGCCAGCCCCAGGATTCAGAAGGTTTTATGGTCATTGAGTCATGTCTGGAAGGCCCCGGGGCACATGTGGGGATCAGTACCAGCAGGACACCGCGGTGTGGGAGGCCGCACTCGGGTAGACTTGTTCTGAGCCCCCTGATGAAGCAGCAGCGCTGTCAGCAGCCCCAGGTCCCTCTTCTCTGCATCCCAAGACCAGAAGAAAGCCACAACTGTCTCAGAAATGCTTTTGTGTGCTTTTATGTAACTTCATAAATTTCCTAATGTGTTGTGCTCAACCCAAACAGAATATATTTCTAATTTACAATTGCTGCTCTGTGAGATGGTGGCCAGTTTTCCATGCCATAAAATGGTACATCAAGATTTGTAGGCAGTTCTCATTGTGAACATAGTGCATTGGGACAAGCATAAATGATACCATTAAAGATTCATTCCGCAACCCTCACTAGAGTTTTATCCAGCTACATGGCATTACTTTTAATACAGATTTAGAATATATTTTTTCTTTCCTTTGGTTTTATAGCTTAAATATTTGTGGTTTGTTTGGTTTAGTACCTGTTTCTAAGTTAACTGTTCAAGATGGAACACCTCCCATTTAAATTTCTTCTCAGCTATTTCTCCAGACTCTCATTAAAAGAAATGCTTGTGAGCATTTCCTTAAAAGTGAGTGTAGCTCATCTCTGCTCACAACCTTCTCAGAGAATGAGACCTAACACTGAGCTAAGTTGAGCTGCTGTCTCTCAAACCATTCCCGGAGCATGAAAATTCATTTAATGATTATATTTAACGAAAGACTTTTGGTTGGGATACAAAGTCGTGTTTAAAAAAAGAGAGAGAGACAAAGGGTTACAAATTAATAATATTAATAAAGTTCTGTTTGTCAAAAATGAGAGACTGCCTTCAAGGGATATATAATTTGTCTACTACTTTAGGTGCTAGCAAATGTACCAGAAAACTAGATTTGCTTTGGCTGTACCACACTGTAGCTAAGACATCTCAGAGCTGAGAGTTGCCTGAACATATTTACTGCAGAAAACTTTAGGGTCTTCCAAGCTTTTATTTTTTCAAATGTAACTATTGTTTCACCCAGTATAAAGTACTTATTAGCCTCTCTCTTGATTTTATCTTTAAAAATTCTATCAGCCATTTTTGGGTCACAGATTCCCATGATTATTTGATTAATCCATTGATTCAACCAATTTTTTTTTTTTTTTTTTTTTTTTTTTTTTAGGAAGATGTGCCCTGAGCTAACATCCGTACCAGTCTTCCTCTATTTTGCCTGTGGGTCTCTGCCACGGCGTGGCTGCTGATGAGTGCTGTAGGTCCACACCCAGCAACCGAACCTGGGCTGCCGAAGCAAAGCATGCCAAACTTAAGCACTGACCGGGCCATTGGGCTGGTCCCTCAACCAACTTTTTAAATGTGTAAGTCAGAAAACTTGAAAGCTGATTATCTTCTCCCCAGAAAAACTAATTTGCACATAATAGTATATACACAAGCTTTGTCTACAATTTCTGGGATTTATAGGTCCTCTTCAGACCATCCAGGCATCTCTCAAATTAAGAACACCTGTTCCATTTCTTCTTTCTCTTCAGCATGTAAATACATTCTAGAGTGACTCTCCCCTAGTTAAAACAAACAACACAAAAATATTCCATAATCTGAATGCTTTAGACTCTCGCATAGTTAAAACATGCATTCTTCTTTGAACATTCGTTGTCTTCTAGTCACTACTCTATTTCCTTTCTTCCTTTCAATAGTATAATCACTTTCTCTGGTTTCCCACATCTTATCCGTTCCTCAGTCCACCACCTTCTGGCTTCTGTCCCATTGAAATTGCTCTCCATCAGATCACCAAATAACTTCCCAGTTTTTGACAGTAATGGGCACTTTTTAAATCTTTATCTTATTTTTTCTTTCTCCAGGTTTGAACCTATCCATTGGAAGAAATAAAACAAAATGCTGTCTAGGTCATCTCAACTGCTCCTTCTTGATTTTTTTTGTGTGTGATCGTTTTGACACTGCTTCCTGGCATCTCATTATCGTTTTTTGCTCCCTGTATGTCCTGGATGAATGCACATAGGCTGATGGGCTCTCACATCTCTATTCCTAACTAAGAGGGCTCTGAGTACTAAACTCTAACAATTACTGTCTATTTTCTCTTGGCAGTCTCCAAGATATCTCAAAATCAAAATTTCAAAATTAAACTCGTCTTCACCAAAAAACATATTCTCCCCTGTATTCTGTATCTCAATCAGAGACCTCTCTGCAAACTTAGTTATATATAATACAAAAACCTGGGAGTCATCGTATGCTCTTTCCTCATTCAACACATCTAATTAGTGACCAAGTCTTGTAGACTCAAACTCTTTCATATCTTTCTACTTTCCCTTTGACCCCCATTTTAGAATAGAAATATTTATGGTGTAGATCTGTAAAGGAATGAAAGAGAAGAAAGATTTCCAAAATGACTTCCATGTATATAAATAATCTAAATTGATGCTGCAGTCTTCAGGCAGAATTTCTTTTTTGGAAAATATCAGTTTTTGCTTTTTTGGCCTTTCAACTGATTGGATGAGGCCCACCCACATTATTCAGTATTATTGAGTATAATCTTCTTTATGTAAAGTCAACTGATTGTAGATATTAATTACATCAGCAAAATACCTTCACAGCAACACCTAGATTAGTATTTGATTAAGTAATTGACTACTGTAGCCTATCCAAGTTGACACATAAAACTAATCATGACAAGTGAGAATAATTCACCAGCTTCCAGCACAGATTTGACCCACCTGGGGTCGCTATGTTATTATGTCCAGTAGATTCTTATTAGTTGTTCTGAGCAGACAACAAGGAGGAGTCCTGAGTGTATGAATTTAACACTTTCATAATAGGCTGCTCTGCTTAGATTGCAACATGTAACGATCTACTCTGCCTACATTTGGGGTTAGGCTGGTGGGGCACGCTCATCTCACCTCTAGACTCAGCAAATTTCACAGCAGCAAATCAGTAGCTTCATGGAAGGGAAGTGAGCCCAAAAGCATTGTAATTGATAATGACGGGGTCATTAAAACCCAGCGGTGAATGGACAGTTGGTCATCAGCATGCTACAAGTAAAGAAGGAACAAGTTGAAAACATGGTGTAATAAAAGAAAGGTACAGCTTGAATGTTGTGGGGATGATTACATTCAGCTCGTGATTTTTTTGTCAATTTGTTTGACTTTTCTTTTTTTCCTCCTGGCACTTGAATTGTCTGCTTTTTCCTTAAAGCTGTTAAGGCTTGAGAAAGAAAACAACATAGGCATTTTAATTAACTTAGATACAGTGTTTGCTCCAAAAGTAGTCAGTGAAATAACGTGGTCTCCTCTGTATTGGCAGCAGCAGTTTCAAAGGGTCTCCTGGAAGAATACGAGAGGCTTAAGTTTAAACCAAAAGTAACACGACAATTACAAGCTCTGCATTCATGCTGTGTTCCAAAGCTTTCTCTATTTCAATTTCCCTTCCTTTTAGAATAAGTAGGGAGGAAGAGAATAAATAATATCTCGTGGAAGGTTTCCTCCTGCGGGACTCCATCTTTCTGCCGTGAGCTGCTGCACGTTCCCTCGTCAAAGGACATAAATGCAGACCTCCAGGGGAATTTTAAAGAAAAAGATCACCAGAAAGGTGACACTTCTAGAAATAGTATCATGGTGTTCGCTCATTAGCCTTGGCTGGTGCTGAGCTGTTCCTCTTGAAGAATCCCTCTTACAATCCTGCACTTCTAAACTTGGCATCATAAAAGTCAGTGGAAACTCTTAACTTGAAAACAATTTATATTCTCTTACTATCTGACTGGCATTAGGAGTAAAGGATGCAGAAAGCAAAGAACCTAATTTACCTTACTTACTCACTATTTTCACTTGCTCTTTCCTGCTCCTTTTCTGTTGATCTTTGTGGTAGGGCCTCTTAGATGGCCCCCAATGATCCTGCCTCTTGGGATAAACATGCTTGGGTAACTTCTTATCCTTGTCTGTAGACTGGACCTCATTACTCTTTTCCAGGGAAAAGCAATGTGGCAAAAGTGATGGGATGTCACTTCCAAGATTAGGTTATGAGGGGCAGGCCTGGTGGTGCAGTGGTTAAGTTAACGTGCTCCGTTTCAGCAGCCTGAGGTTCGCAGGTTTAGATCCTGGGTGCGAACCTAGCACTGCTTTTCAAGCCATGCTGTGGCAGCATCTCACGTAAAAAATAGAGGAAGACTGGCACAGAAGTTAGCTCAGTGACAATCTTCCTCAAGCAACAATAGGAAGATTGGCAACGGATGTTAGCTCAGGGCCAATCTTCCTCAGGAAAAAAAAAGATTAAATTATGAAAGCTGTGGTTTCCATCTGAAGCACCCTCTCTCTTTCTTTAAGTGGCTCACTTTGAGGGATGCCAGCTGCTGCCTTCTGAGCTGTCCTGTGGAGAAGCTGATGTAGCAAGGAACTGGTATCTCTGGCCAACAGCCCACAGATTTGGCCTGACAGTCTCAGGAGGGAGGTCAAGAATGTATCCCACCCCTCATGGAGGCTTGAGATGACTGCAGCTTAGTCAACACCTGGACTGTAGCTTTGTGAGATATCCTGAGCTAGAGGACCCAGCTAAGCTGTGCCTGAACTCTTGACCAACAGAAGCTGTGAGATAAATATTTGTTGTTTTAAGCTGCTAAATTTGGGGGTAATTTTTTATTCAGCATTAAGATAACTGATATACATTATGTAATACAAAATAATACATTATTTTTCCAAGAAACTCAGTGTGTTTGCTTCTACGTGGCACAAAAAAGAAGAAAGAATAGGCAGATCTCCAGATATTTTGATCAATTTAAATAAGCTAGATTATTTTGCTTCAAAGAATATGCTCTTTTTAATACTGCTCAGTTTCACTGTCTTCATTGATTAAGTTAACTTAACGAGAATCAAATTTCCTGCTTTACTTTCTTATGGCTTATGTACAGAGGTTAATCCAGAATCCTTTTCTTTTTTTTGCATTTAATGTAATTATTCAGAAAAAAGCAGAAATTTGTCTAAAATTTCTAAAAAGCAGAAAGACTATTTAAAGGGGTGTTAAAAGAAATGTTAATGTCAGTAATATTTTTGGAATAAAACATTTTTGAATATGAAAACACACAGTAGAAAAATTTTCAAAGATAAAGGCTTTAGTGAGCAGAGTTTCCAGGAGAGTCATTTGTGAAAACATAAGCCTGAGATAACGCACATATAATCATGCAAGTGAGTAGAAAGAAGGAGAATTGGACTATTAGAAAGTATTACCATCATGGTGGCATAAATGATGGAATCTGGTAATGAAGTTAGTAATATTTACATAGCACAGTTAATAGTAATATATTTTTTCCAGTTTTATTGAGAAATAATTGACATACATTACTGTATAAGTTTAAGGCATACACCATGTTGATTTGATTCCCACAATAGGTTCGGCTAACATCCATCTTCTTATATAGATAAAATAAAAAGAAAAGAAAGAAGAAAAGAAAAAAAGTTCTTATGATGAGAACTCTTAGGATTTACTCTCTTAACAACTTTCCTATATATTACACAACAGTGTTAGCTATAGTCATCATGTGGTACATTACATCCCTAGTACTTATTATCTTATAACTGGAAGTTTGTACCTTTTGACCACCTTCCTCCAATTCCCCTTGCCCCCACCCTCCACCTCCGTTAACCATAAGTCTGATCTCTTTTTCTTTGAGTTTGTTTGTTTTTAGATTCCACATATAAATGAGGTCATATGATATTTGTCTCTCTGTCTGACTTATTTCACTTAGCATTATGCCTTCAAGGTCCATCAGTGTTGTTGCAAATGGTAGAATTTCCTCATTCTTTTGGCTGAATAATATCCCATTCTTTATCCATTCATCCATTCATGGACACTTGGGGAGTTTCCATGTCTTGGCTATTATAAATAATGCTGCTATAAACATGGAGGTGCAGATATCTTTTTGAGTTAGTGTTTTCATTTCTTTGGATGTATTCCCTTAAGTGGAATTGCTGGATCATATGATAATTCCATTGTTAATTTTTTGAGGATCCTCCGTACTGTTTTCCATAGTGACTGTACCAATTTACAGTTCTACCAACAATGCACAGGGTTCCCCTTTCTTCGCATCCTGGCCAGCATTTGCTATCTTTTGTCTTTTTGATGATGGCCCTTCTAACGTGCGTAAGGTGACTAGATAATACATTTGAACATTTATTACTTCCTCGCCATTGTCATAGTTAATCTTTACAATAAACCTCTGAGGCATATGCTATTATTATCATCATTTTACAGACGGGAAAATCGAGATTAGGAATGGCAAAGTGATTCAGGTAAAATCACAGAGTAAGTTGCAGAGCAAGTGCTCAAACCTATTTTTCCTCTTGTTTTAGGGTATACAAAAGTTAAGTGGATTTTAATTGAACTCATGATAACTGAAATATTCTGTAATTATTTAGAATAGGACTGTGATCTTTTCATTTCCACATTTGTCCTATTCTAGGTGAAATGAGTCCATTAAGCGAAATTTGTGTTGATCAGTCATATCTTTATATCTGAGAAAGGGCTGATCCAAATTCCTTCTGGATAGAAGGTAAGAGAAACAGAATTAAACACTCTGAGACCAAGGAGGATATGGCATGTGACATCACACCCATCTTTTAAGGCAAAAATTTAAATTATTCTTTTAAGTAAAATCTTATGCTCTTTTAAAAAATCAGAAAACCAGGAGTGACATCAGCAAGATGGAAGAATAGGAAGCCCAGATGTTGTTCCTCTACCAAGACACTGAATTGATAACAATATTTGGTACAAAAATCTCTTATTAGAATTCCAGAAACTAGTTAGGAAATTGCAGTACTTCAAGAAAACTCAAAGCCAAGAACAGCTGCATTGAAACTGGTAAGAAAAGCCATTTCAATTCAACCACATTAGCCCTTACCCCAAGTGGCACAGCTCAGTGAAACCAGGAGAAAAACACAACTCACAGCTCCTTCCTTGGGAGGGAAAGAGAAGAGTATAATGCTTATCCAATGTTCTTGCTCTTCAGGGGGGTGCACAAAAGACTTCTTTCTGTCTCACCTGACTCAGAACAGACAGGGAACAATACACTTTTGATGGGTATGGGCAGATGAGAACAAGAGAGCTCAGTAGTTTGTTGCAGCACCAGAATACCTCCAACCAGTGCAGATAGAAGCCAACACACCCCAAAGTAATCAGGAGAAAGTGCCTGGTTTGTGAGAAGAAAGAAAAGACTGGAATGTATGACCAAAGTTCAGCTTTTCAAGGGGCTTCTTGCAAAACTGGGTTTCTGTCTCAGCTGGCTTAGAGTGCTGATGGAACTGGAATACTTTGAATGCCTTGGGGTTATGGAGAACAAACAAGAGCTCAGTGGCTCTTTGAAGCACTAGAGAACCTTCAGAACCACAGACAGACACTAGAGACAGCAAGAGGTTATAAGCTCCTGAAAAAGAAACCAACAACCTCTCAAATAGGTATATTACACTCACAAGCTCAGAAAGACACATCCCCATAATCCCCATAAAAGTTTTGAAAGTCTCCTGGAATCTCCAGCCAGGATGATTGGTGAAGGTCTTGCTCTGTATAATCCCAGTCCACAAAGACTGGAAGAGGTGGCTCTTTTCTCCAGTGCACAAATCACAACCAATAAATAATGACACATAAAGAAACAGGGAAACATGGCCCAATCAAAGGAACAAAATAAATCTCCAGCAACTGATCCTAAAGAAAGAAAGATCTATGAAGTAACTGTTAAAGAATTCAAAATAGTCACCTTAGAAATCTCAATGCACTACAAGAGAATACAGATAGACAGCTAAATGAAATCAGGAAAACAATGCATGAACACAATGAGAAGTCCAACAAAGAGATAGAAACCATAAAAAAGAATGTTAGGCCACAAAATAAATCTTAACAAATTTAAGAAGATTGAAATCATATCAAATATCTTTTCTGACCTGAATGATATAAAATTAGAAATCAGTAATGGAAGGAAAATTTATAAATATATGGAGATTAAATAACACATTCCTCAACAACAAATGAGTCAAAGAAGAAATTACAAGGAAACCAAAAATTATTTGAGACAAATGTAAATGGAAAAACAACATGCAAAACTTATGAGATGTAGCAAAAGTAGTTCTAAGAGGAAAGTTTATAGTCGTAAATACCTACATTAAAAAAGAACCAAAAGACATAAAAAAAGTTAACTTTTTACCTTAAGGAGCTAGAAAAAGGACTAAATCCAAAACTAAACTAAATCCAAAGTTAGCAGAAGGAAGGAAATAATAACTATTAAAGCAGAAATAGAATAGAGAATCAAAAAATAGTAGAAAGAAAATCAATGATACTAAGAGTTGGTTTTTTGAAAGAGACTAAGAAAATTGGCAAACCCCTAGCTAGACTAAGAAAAAAAGAGAAGATTCAAGTAAATAAAATGAGAAATATAAGAGGATGCGTTACAGTTGATGCCGTAGAAATAAAAAGGATCATAAGAGACTGCTGTGAGCATTTATATGCCAACAAATTGGATAAGCTGGAAGAAATGGATAAATTTTACAAATATGCAATCTACCAAGACTGAATCAAGAAGAAATAAATAATCTGAACAGACATATAACTAGTAAGAGGATTGAATCAGTAATCAAAAAACTCCCAATAAAGAAAATCCAAGATCAGATGGTCTTCCTGGAGAATTCTGCCAAACATCTAAGGAAGAATTAACACTAATGCTTTTCAAACTCTTCCAAAAAATTGAATAGGAGAGAACACTTCCAAACTGATTCTTTGAGACCAGCATTATCCTGGTACCAAAATCAGACAAAGATACTACAGGGAAAGGAAACTACAGACCACAGTGTCTGATGAATATTGATGCAAAAATTCTCAACAAATATTAGCAAACTGAATTCAACAGCACTTTTAAAGGGTCATATACCATAACCAAGTGGGATTTACCTCTGGAATGCAAGGATGATTCAATATATGAAAGTCAATCACTGTGATACACCAAATTATCAGAATGAAGGATAAAAACCACATGATCTGTATCTCAATTGATACAGAAAGAACATTTGGCAACATTCAACACCCTTTCATAATAAAAACACTCAAGAAATTAGGAATAGAAGAAAATTACCTCAAGAAAATAAAAGCCATTCATGAAAAGTCCACAGCTAACATCATACTCAGTGGTGAAAAACTGAAAGCTTACCCTCTCAGATCAAGAACAAGGCAAGCTTCACACTCTTACCACAGCTGTTCAGCATGGTAGTCCTAGCCATAGCAATTATACAAGAAAAATAAAAGGCATACAAATTGGAAAAGGAGTAAAATTATCTTTGTTAACAGATGACACATTATATGGTGAAAACGCTGAAGATTCTGCAAAAAACCTGCCAGAACTAGTAAACAAATTCATCAAAGTTGTGGGATACACAATCAACACACAGTGTCAGTTGTGTTTTTATACACTAACGAACAATTTAAAAAGGAAAGAAAACATTAACATTTACAATAGCATCCAAAAGAATAAAATACTTAGAAATAAACTTAACTAAGGAGGCAATGCTTGTGCACTGAAAACTATAAAACATTTCTGCAAGATATTAAAACAAAATAAATGGAAATATATCCCAGGTTCATAGGCTGAAAAGCTTAATATTGTTAAAATATCCATACTACTCCAAGTAATCTACAGATTCAATGAAATCCTAACCAAAATCTCAATGGCATTTTCTTTTAGAAATAGAAAAAATCCTAAGGTTCATATGGAATCTCTAAGGATCCCAAACAGCCAAAACAATCTTGAGAAAGATAATCAAAGCTGGAGTCATCACACATCCTGATTTCAAAACATATTACACAACTACAGTAATTAAAACAGTATGGTACTAGTGTGAAGACAGACATATAGATCAATCATATATTGGTATAGAATAGAGAGCTCAGAAATAAACTCTCATATATATGGTCAAATGATCTTTGACAAGTGTGCCAAGGCTACACAAAGGGGAAAGGATAGTCTCTTCAACAAATGGTGTTAAGAAAGCTGGATATCAACATGCAAGAGAATAAAGTTGGACCTGTCCCTTAAACCGTATGTAAAAATTAACTCAAAATGGATTAAAGATCTAAGTGTAAGACCTGAAAATATAAAACTCATAGGAGAAAACATAGGGGAAAGTCTTCATAACATTGGATTGGGCAGTGATTTCTTGGATATGAAAACAAAAGCACAGACAACAAAAATAATAAATGGGACTATCTCAGACTTAAAAACTTCTACACAGCATACAAAACAATCAAGAGAGTGGAAAGGCAACCTACAGAATGGAAGAGAATGTTTGCAAACCATATATCCGATATGGGACTGATCTCTAGAATATATTGAGAACTCCTACAATGCAACAAAAAACCCAAATATTCAAATTTAAAAATGAGCAAAGGATTGAATAAACATGTCTCCAAAGGAGATATAGAAATGACCAACTGGCATATGAAAAGATGCTCAGCATCACTAATCATCAGGGAAATGCAAACAAAAATCATAATGAGATATTGCCTCATGTCACATCCATCACAATGGCCACTATAAAAATCCCAGAAAATAACAAGTATTGGCGAGGATGTGGAGAAATTGTTACCTTTTTGTCCTGTTGATAGGAATGTAGAATGATGTAGCTGCTGTGGGAAACAGTATGGGGGCTCTCAAAAACCTAAAAATAGAGTTATCATATGATCCAATAGTCTCACTTCTGGGTATATATCCAAAAGAATTGAAAGTGGGATCTTAAAGAAATATTTTCACTCCCATGTTCATCGCATCATTGATCATGATAGCCAAGATATGGAAACAACCTAAGTGTCCATCAATGGATGAATGGATAAAGATGTGGTGTATATATACATTGAAATATTTATCATCCATGAAAAAGAAGGAAATCCTGCATATGCTATCATGGAGGAAACGAGGCTATTATGCTAAGTGAAATAAGCCAATCAAAAATAGACAAATACTTTATGATTCCACTTATATGATGTATCTAAGGTAGTCGAACTCTTTGAAGTAGAATTGTGATTGCTAGGGCCAGGGCCAGGGACAGAGAATTGCTGTTCGATAGATGTCAAGTTTCAGTTCTGCAAGATGAAAAAGTTTTATAGATCTGTTGCACAACAATGTGCTTATAGTTGTCTACTGTACTATACATTTGAAAATGGCTAAGATGGAAAATTTTATGTTGTATATTTTTTACCACATTTAAAAAGAAACCAGCAAAGCTACCCAACCTTATATATTAATTCAGATGCCAGTCCCCTCTTTCTCTGAGCTTTCTCATCCTAGTGATGGTAACATTTTGCTTAACGCTTAAGGCTTCATTAACAGAAGCACCAAGTATTCTGTTGGAAAATGCCTGGTTTTGAAGTCAAAAAGACATGAGTTTGACTTCTGGCTCCTCTAGAGTTCTTTTATATGCTCTTAGAGTTTCTTCTACAAAATAGAAATAATGCTTAGGGTATATGGTCATCGTGAAGTTTAAATGAAACATGGAAAACAGTAGTTCTTTTAAAATCATCCTATATTATAAGTATGTGAATTAGTCTTCCTATAACGTTGTAAAAATAATTTAAATTCCCCTAAAATGGCTGAAATTTCTTTCTAAAACTTTTTGGAATCAGAGCATACAAGCGAGGGTTTTGCCTCTCTGGCTGACTCTACTATTTGAATCTGAACATTAAATGTACAAAAAAGTGTTTTGTACTTTGAGAATGTTTTAACCCTATAGAACACATCTTTTTTAAAAAACATTAATCATTAAAAAATCCATGGGGTGTACTTGCGCTGCTGTAGTCCAGTGATTCTCAACTGGAGGTGATTTCGCCCCCCAGGGGACACTGGTAATGTCTAGAGACGTTTTTGATCATCACGACCGGAGAGGTAAGTGCTACTGACATCTAGTGGTAGAGGCCAGGGATGATCCTAAAGATGCTACAGAGGGGCTGGCCCCTGGCTGAGTGGTTCAAGTTCCTGCGCTCTGCTTTAGCGGCCCAGGGTTCGGGTCCTGGGTGCGGACATGGCACGGCTCATTAGGCCATGTTGAGGTGGCATCCCACATGCCACAACTAGAAGGACCCACAACTAGAATATACAACTGTGTACTGGGGGGATTGGGGGAGAAAAAAAGCAGGGGAACAGAAAAAAGAAGATTGGCAACAGTTGTTAGCTCAGGTGCCAATCTTTAAAAAAAAAAAAAAAGATGCTACAGAGCACAGGACAATCCCACACAACAATTATCCAGCCCCAAATGTCAATGTGTGGCTCTTGAGAAGCCCTGCTTTAGATGTCACCATGTAAAGTACTCTCTTTTAGATTAAACCGCTATTGGAGCCTAACCACTAAGAGGCTATAATGACTACTATGGGACCCTATCCTGTGCTCCTTTCCCTCCATTCTCCATCTAACTTAAGGAGCTTATCTCCAGTATCCCAAAAGACTACTCCATCCTTTTATGTCTTAAGTCAAAATTTATGTGGAACCACTGTGGAAACTTATGAGACATGACAGACTGCAAAGGCATTAATATGCTCCTGACACCAGCTGTAAATCTTCATCTCATCTGCTGCTGACAGTGCTATCTCGAAGAGCCTGAAAGAAGTAGACTCCTGAGTGAAAAAACAGCTGTCTTAGGATCAACCTAGGTGATATAGAGGTAGTGCTGCCTTGCAGGGGGAGGCATTTTGAGAGCTTATCTTCTGCTGCCTTCACCTCCAGGTGAAGTTTATGCTGTCCTCCTTCCTTACAGATTTCCGTCATTTTTTTTACTCTCAAGCCTTAACACCACACATGATCTACTTGTTCTATTATAAAGGTCAGCCTAAAGTTACAACAATATGGTGCATGATAGCTTACTTTCTTGGTGCTTTTAGGTTGATTCTTTCCCCAAAGTTACACTAACTGAGGCCATGGAGAGATTTTTAATTGATGATAATTAGCGTATGTCTGGAACCTTGAAGTGGAAGCCCAGTCAGTGATATGCAGCTTCCTGAGCCCCAGTTTTCATCCACATAGCCTAACCCCTGAATGAACCTGACTCAAAGGATGCCACAATTAGGTCCTGGGATACAGGAGAGAGGATGGATGAATGCAGAGCATGGTCAAACTGTGCTTCCCTCATGCAAGCTGCATTCATAGCTGGGGAGCAAAGTGGAGAAAAATTGTTTTAGCCACATCCTCTGTAATTTGATTCTAAGAAGAAAAAAATTGGGTTGTAAAGGATGCTTGAATATTTGGGAATAAATAGTACTTTATTTAACTGTAGGAAGTTTAAATAGGTTATTGCAGGCCTGATTGAGGTCAACAATAAACTAGGGTCCCCATTGCCATTTGGAAAATCTAGGTGTGTGATTCAATTTCCAAATTCCTCCCACCCTTTACTGGACGTTCTGAAGGGGAATAGTCAATGATTATTTTTCTGATTATGTTCTTTCAGTGAAGTTGCTGCATTCACACAGCCACTTGACCAGTTGTATGGTAGTTCTCTGAATGTCAAAGAGATTTGAGGAGAAGGAATTAGTATCTTTTAGAAAAGAATACTTTAATCAAATTAAATGAGAAAGAGGTATTTTGGTAACTATGTCTACTTCTGAAATTTACATTTATATTTAAAGAGTGTACTGTGCAATCAGAATTCTAACGTCATTCTCCCAGTGCAAAAATGACTTTTTAAAATTTGTTTGCTGAAGCTGAACAGCCTTGAAGGGAGATGAAAAGGTAGCCAATAAATTCAGTGTCTTACTGAGAGACAGCAAATACTGAATATCACTATCCTAACAAATCTTAATGAAAAGCTAAATCTACGTGTGAACAGAGGGAATTGATTGGGAATAAATTTACTTCATAAAGACTAAAATCAAGTGGTCATACAGTACTGTTTTGTCAAGTTTGGAAAAGCTTTCTCATTAAAAAGAAGAGAATTCTCTTGTACTTTATCTTCACTCTTGCACAAGGGCCCTGAAAAGGTTTTGTTACCAGCAGCATGACCTGATGTGGGCAACTGGAGAAAAGGCACGAGTAATTGAGGCTCAGAGCTAAACACATCTCACCTTTCACACAAAAGCTGGTGTTATAAGTGAAAATGGTCCCCAGAGTCTTCCTGCACTACAGTGCCCTCAAAGAATTAATTATAGTGTCTGACTTAAGGATGTCTTTGGGATGGGAGAGCACATCCTTTCAGACCTGTGTCGTCTCAGAAGCATATTAGTGCTTAAAATGGCATGTGGAGAGCTCCATAAAATGGCATGCTCCATTTTAGGAAAATATGTACACTGGCCTGTAAAACATTTTTAAACAAATAATTTAGTATCTTCTCTAGGCTAAAGAGTAAATTATTGATCCAAAGTTTGCTGCTGAGTCACCTGAAGTTCATAGGCTTGTACATCATCAAACTGAACTCTCTATTTAAGTTTTGTAGATATCATTATTATCTTCAAAACAGGATAAATACTTTTTTTATGGGCACACACGTGGTTTTCTTTTTCATTTTTAAATAGCTATCTGAGGTTTAGGATACTTTTTTTTAACCTTTGTCATATATAAAACTTTGTAATTATATAAGCTGTAGTCCAGATGAAAATTAAATGGACATAAATGAAAACTGGATTAAGATTACTAACAGTTTAGCATGCATTGGATATGGGAGTTCCGAGGGATGGGCTAGCAAATTGTATACTTGTCTCCCACCATGTTTTTGAGCAAATTGAGAAATGAGGAATAAATAGGGATAAAACAACACCTTCACTGCAGCCAGGTTTGAGGGCTGGACTCTGGCGAATCTGTTAGTAAAGTGGGCTTTCTAGTACCAAATCCCAGAGTTAGACATACCTCACCCCGACACGCCTGGACAGCTGGACCAGTGGCTCAGATACGGAGGCAGGGTTGCGACCAAGAGGATGAAAGATACCACTGAATTGAGTATGCCTAAGTAGCTACTCTTTCAAAAATTACCAATCAAAAATGCCAGGTCACTGCCCCAAGACTAGAATGAGTCACAGTCAGAGAGAGGCCATGAATGTGCTTAGAGAAATGTGTCCAAACCAAAGCAGATTCTTTATGAAATTCAGTTTTTTAGTTATTATTTATATGCCAAGATATTTGTGTGTGAGTATTTTTTTCTTGTTAAGGAAAAAAAAACATTCCTGTGAGATGGCTAATATTCTTAGCCTAAACTCTTATGATTGTGGAATCTTTATCAAAATTCATATGAGGGTTCCCCTAGGAATTTACATGAAGGAAGTAAAACTATATTTATAGAGTTAAAAAATAAAATCAATAAATGTCAAATCAGAGTAGAAAAATGCAAAACTGCCGTAAGGAGATAATGATAACCTGAATTGAATATTTCAATACAATTAAAGAAAGACTATGTTCATGACTGGGAGAATCAGCTAGTGATGGAGAGAGACTGAGGATTCTTTGGCTGGGTTAATTAAAGCACTGTCCATGGAAGGAGAAACCTTAGCCAGCAGACTAAGAAACTTGGGTGCTAAGACCTTTCCTCTGGTCCTATTAACCATTTGATTTCTCTAACTTCCATTGCTTTGAGCCAACTTTGATCCCAGTTTTGCTGCCCATGTGAGTCTGCTGAGGGAGATAATATTCTGTTCATGACACTTCAAATTTGTTCAATACCTGTGAGAATAATTTCCTCATGGCATCAGATTTTCTCTTCCCTACGTACAATGCCAATCAGAGACTGCAGCGATCATGTTAATGCCAGTATCCTGATCATGTGATAGTCGTATTTTCCTTGGAAATTAGTAAATTATCACTCCAGTTTTATAGATCCGTTCTTGTGAGCTTGTCTGAGGTGAGTCTGCCCCTGAGAAGTAGATCCACTATTACTAGGCTGACCAAATAAAATTTCTGTGCATGCAAGGCTGAGGGAGAAAGGGGTAGCAAAGTGGGTCACATGATTGAAAAGATGAGACTGTGGAAAAATGAGATATAAAAGATCGGGTTATACAATGATTACAGAAATATAGCTGCATAATTACATGGGCACAATTCCAGAAAATTTCTAAAATATTCACTAAATGTTGCTACAACAAATTAGAAGAACATAAGGAAGCATGATCTGGTCATGCAAATTAGAGGAACATAAGGACATCAGTTAAAAATTTGAAGACCTGGAGATCATTCCCAGGTATCTCGGAATTATTGGGAAGGTTAAAAAGACATGGTATCTCAATAGTAATGGAGGTATGATGCACAGTGGTACTTGATAGTGAGTTCCATTTAAAAAATAGACAATTGATTATAGAATGCTTCAGTTTTTTGGTTGGAAACTCACTTATTAACAGAAAGATAGATGCAACAAGAAGAATTCATTATCTTTGAGAGGCAACATGGCGTTGTAGAATATAAGGAAGATTTGAGAAGGAAGAAAAGGTAAAAGGAGATTTAAGAAAACAAATAGGAATGTAGTTGTGATAGAACTTCGCTTTAAACATGTGAAGTGCATATCACTGACAGTAATGAAATACTATCTGACTGGTGTTTATTGAACTCTTATTTATGGCTAGCACTGTAATAATTGTTTTATTTATTTATCTTATTTAATTTTCATAACCTTATGAGCCAAGTGTTATTAGCTCCATTTTACAGACAAGGGAATGGAGGCTCGGAAGGGATGTCATTTGACCAAAGTTATATCACTAATAAACGGAGCAGTTATTTGAACCCAGTCTCTAACTCAAGAGCTCAAGAGCTTACCATGACATTTTATTACCAAAAATAGTAATAAAGAATATAGAGAAATATACCAGTGTTTGTGTTTTATGGGACAATGTATCAAATTCATTTTTATGCAAGAAACTTAACTTAGAAGACAGACTGATAACTGGATTTTGAACAATACTTTGAAAGATGGAAGCTATGCAATTTAATAGATAAAAGAAAATAGTATTTTCTTTGTTTTGTAAAGTACAGACAATTTATCAGAGTCTTTTCAAGGAGAGGCAAAATTTAGGGAATAAATTGTACCAGATAGTTTTGAGTCTTGTGTTTGTCCTTGAAAACTATACATAGAAGGTCGCCAAGACAATACAGAGGAAGAAACAAACAAAAGTTTATGGTGCTTTCCTACAATTCTATAGTGCTTCATAATTTTCAATGAATTTTAATATATGTTTTCAAAGTAGATTCTGCAGAAGTAGATAGCTTGGATGTACTCTTCTCATTGAATTATGAGAACAATGATGCTCAGAGAGATTAATTGACTTGCCTAAAATCATCCAGCCTCTAAGAGACAGACTTAAGGCCATTGCTCATGTGTCAGTTCTCTTGTAAAAGTACTGAACTGTCGAGTCATTATGTTCCATGGCTCCACAGTTTAGTGCAGGAAAAGAGGTTGGACTGAGGTGTGAAATCAGTCAGGCAAAATAATCATATCTGAGAATATAAAGTAGGAAACATGGATAATTGAGAGGACATGGAGACAAGTGATTGCCGCCTAGTGACCTAGACTCCGGTATTGGATTCATGTTATAGATACTGTTCACTTTGTTTCCCTATATTTTCAGAAGACAAGGAGCTTTTTCTCAGGATTAGTTTTACTCATAGGCCCCTTGGAGACTATTCCTAGGTCAGTTAGGGACAAGCTGCGCTCTACCTTTCTAGGGATAAGTTTAAATTATAGCATTCTAGCATTGTGAAGTTGTTAAGAGCATCAGCTTATTCATACCCAGCTGCCCCGCAAAGTGTTCCTGGTCAAGTTATATAACCTCTCTAAGCCTCACTTCCCTTATAAGCAACAGAAGTATGAAAAACTAACATAGATTTGTCGTGAGGATAACATAGTATGATCTATGTGAAGTGCTTACTCCAATTACTAGCATAAAGAAGTGCTCAATAAATGGTAACTATAATAGGTAGTTATAGTCTTTTAGCAGAATACGAATACTGTCCATAGGAGTAAGTGAACTTTCTAACATGGCACTTTAGAGTTTCACTAAATTCTAGGAGCTCTAAGAT
Source organism: Equus quagga (assembly GCF_021613505.1). Lineage (NCBI taxonomy): Eukaryota > Metazoa > Chordata > Mammalia > Perissodactyla > Equidae > Equus > Equus quagga. Next base: position 52,368,699 of record NC_060272.1, on the reverse strand, counting down.
ATATCTGGAATCTTGCTTACTGAAATATGTCCAAATAGATATCCCAAAGACATATTACACTCAACGTTTCCAAAACTGAACTCATTTTCTTTCCCTTTGAACCTGCTCTTTGCCCTCACTTAAATGAATGCTACCACCATTCACCTGATTATACATATCAGGTGCCAGGTTGTAGCAAAGCATCCTTCATTTCCTTCACTAACAGTGTCCGATTGTCTATAGACTCTACTTCCAAAATGTTGATGAAATCCAAGCTCTCTTTTCCAAGCTCTCACTTTGGTTGAAGCATTTGCCATCTTTTGCTTGGACTACAGCAAAATTCTCCGCTTGATCCTATTGCATCCAATCTTATTTTCCTCCTAACTGTTCTCCACACTGCTTCCAAAGTGATTTTTTGAAAATAAAAATTTGATAATGTCATTCTCTTCCTTTTAAAATCCTTAATTAGCTCCCTATCTTCAGCTGGATAAAATTCAAGTTTCTTAGCCCATCATACAAAAGTTTTTTTGATCTGGCCTACTTTTGCCTCTCCAGTTTCCTCTCTCTTCATGGCCTCTCTCTCTCTCTCTCACTGCATCACGGTTGTTTATAATTCTGAGCCTTAGTTCATATGGTTCTCATCTTTCTGGCAAATTCATCCTGATCCTCCAAGATCAGGATGCTGAAGCATCTCATCTTCAGGGAAGCCTTGTCTGGCTGGCTCAGCGTTCCCTCCATTCCCTTCTCTCTCAGGTTCTGCAGGCCTTTTCTGTAGAACTGACCAAAACACATTGTGTGTCTACATTTGACCTCTGCCAGTAGATTGTGAGTGACCTGGGGGCAAGGACTCATTCCTATTTGGATTCACAAATTATTACCTGGCACTTACTAAATCTTCAATAAATATGTGTTCAGTAAGTGTATTAGTTGTCAGGACTCATTAGATAGTTCTGCTTCTGGATTGGTTAGATTAATGCAATTATTTTAAGAGAAATTAGTGTCCAGCGACACTTTTAACAGCTCTATTGAAGTATATTTAACATATAATAATTAGCATAGAGAAAAGTGTACCATTTGAAAAGTTTTGACATATGTATACACCCATGCAACAGTCACCACAATGGAAATAATGAATGATCCATCACCCTCAAAAGTTTCCTTGTATTCCTTGGTAATCCATCCATCTCTCCTCTAAACCCCTCCCATCTCCAGGCAATCACTGATCTAATTAATGTCACTCTAGATTGAATTGTATTTTCTGGAATTTTATATAAATGGAATCCTACAATATGTATGGGTTTTTTTTCCCTGTTGAGCATAATTATTTTAAGATTCATTCATGTTTGTTATGTGTATCATTAATTCCTTCCTTTTTATTGATGAGTTGTATTCCATGGTATGGACAATTTGTTTATCTGACAATTTGTTTATCCATTTACCTGTTGATGGATGTTTGGGTGATTTCCAGTTTTTTGACTATTACAAAGAAAGTGGATTTGAATATTTGTAAGTCTTTATGTGAACATATACTTTCATTTTTCTCTATTAAATATCTAGGGGTGGAATGACTGGATCATATGGTAGCTAGGTGTTTAATGTTTTAAGAAGTTATACAACTATTTTCCCAAGTGGTTGTACCATTTAACATAACCACCAGCAGCAGTGTATGAGAGTGCTGGTTCTTCTACATCCTTGTTAACACTTGTGATAGTCAGTTTTTTAATCTTAGACACTCTAATAGGTATGTAGAAGTATCACATTAAGGTTTTAATTTGCATTTACCGAATGACTAATGATGTTGAGCTGTTTTCAATGTGCTTATATGCCATCAATATCCTTTTTAGTGAGGTAGTTGTTTAAATATTTTGCCTGTTTTTTTAATTAGGTTGTTCTATTTCTTACTAGTGAGCTTTGAAGGTTCTTTATATATTCAGGATAGAAGTCCTTTATCAGATATGTGATTTGCAAATATTTTCTTCCAGACTATAGATTATCTTCTGATTGTCCTAATATTGTCTTTCAAAAGACAGAAGTCCTTAATTTTAATGAAGTCTAATTTATCTGTTTCTTATGTATTAACACTTTTGGTTTTATATCTGAGAAAGCTTCGCCTAATTCAAGAGCACAAAGTTATTATCTTACACTTGTTTTCTTCTGGAGGTTTTATAGTTTTAGGTTTTGCATTTAGGTCTATGATCCATTTTAAGTTAATTTTTGGATATTGTACAAGGTATGGATCAAAGTTGTTTTTTCTTTTTTTTCATGTGGATATTCAATTTTTCCAATACAATTTGATGACAGTGTTTTCCTTCCTTCACTCAATTGCCTTTCCATTCTTGTTGAAAACCAATAGTACTTTTTGAATATTCAAATAATTTTGCATTTCTAGAACAAATCCCACTTGCTTATGATGTATGATACTTTTATATTTTAAAAGTCAATTCACTAAAATTTTGGTTAAGTGTTTTGTATCTATGTCCACAAGGGGAATTAGTCTGGAGTTTTCTTCTTAGGAAGGCTTTTGGCTACAAATTTAATATCTTAAGTAGATTTAGGACTGTTTAGATAGTCTATGTCTTCTTTACTGAGCCTTGATTGTTTCTTTCTTTCATAGAATTTTGTCAACTTTATCTACATTGTCAAATTTACTGTCGTAAAGTTGTTCATAGTTTTCCTTGATTATCCTTTTCATGTCTATGGACCCAATAGTCACATCACCTCTTTTATTTTTGATATTGGTAATATGTGGGCTTTCTCTCTTTTTGCTAGTCAGTGTAGCAGATTTTTCTCAATTTTATTGATTTCTGAGAACCAGATTTTGGTTTCATTGATATTTTTGGTATCATTTTTTTTTCTGTTTCACTGATTTCAATTCTTATTTTTCATTCTTTCTTCCTTATGCTTAGTTCGGGTTTCATTTGCTTTACTTTTTCTAGATTTTTTTAAGTGTAAGATAAGATCTTTGAATTGAGACCCGTCTTTGCTAATGTAACTTTGTACATAACTTTGTAGTAAATGTAGCTGTTTAGTGATTTGGCTGCATCTCCAAAGTTTGATATGTTCTCTTGTCATTTTCATTTTATTCAAAATACTTTGTTTTTTCTGTATTCTTCTTTATCTATAGATCATTTAAAGTTTGTCATATAATTTTCAAGTATGTGAGGGTTTTAAGTTATCTTTCTGTTATTGATTAGTAATTTAATAATTTCATTTCATTGTGGTCAGAGAACATGTTTTGTATATGAATTAAATCCTTTTAAATTCATTGCTACCTGTTTATGGCTCAGAATATGTTCTATCATGGTAAATGTTTTATGTGCACTTGAAAAAAGATATGCTTTTATTGTGTGGTGTGTTTTATAAATGTCAATAAGTTAGGTCAAGCTGTCTTTTGCTGTTCTGGATTTCTATATTTCTTGATTTTCAGTTTATTTGTTCTATCAATTGTTGAGAGAATGGTATTTAAATTTTTGACTATAATAATGGGTCTGTCTATTTCTCCTTGGCATTTTATCATTTTTTACCTTATATATTTTGAAGCTCTGTTATTAGATGCACAAGTGTTTAGAAGGTTGTTATGCCCTATAGATGAATTGACCCTTTTATCATTGTGAATTGACCTTCTTAAGCCTTGTTAATATCCTTTTGCCTAAGATTGACTTTCTCAGGTATTAATATAACCTCTCCAGCTTTTAAAAAATTTTATTAGCATGTCATATCTTTTTGCTTTTAGGTTATTCATCTTTACATTTAAAAATGTATTTTATTGTAGAAAGCATATAATTGGATCTTTCTTTTTCATCCATTTTGATACTTCATGCCTTATAATTGGTGGGTTCAGACCATTTTCATTAAAAAAATTTTTTAAATAATTTAAAATTAAACTGTATAGTTTAAGACAAATAAAAACTGTATGTCTTCAAGGTGTAAAACATGATGATTTAACATACATATATATATATATAGTGAACTACCTCCAACAATCAAGCTAATCAACAGATCCATCACCTCACATAATTACCATTTTTTTAGTGTGGCGAGAAAATGTGATTTTTTATATGCTTGAGTATAAGTCTATCATATTGATATTTGTTTTCTACTTGTCCTCTCTGTTCTTTGTTCCCTTTTCCGTCTTTTTCTGTTTTCTTTTAGATTAGACTAGTATTTTTTATGATCTCATTAATCACCAACTTTGGCTGATTAGCTATAACTCGTGTGTGTGTGTGTGTGTGTGTACATTTTAGTGGTTTCTTGAACTTATCACAGTCCATTTTCTCTATATCATTGGTGTTAGGTAGCTTGATTTTGACGTGCCTTAGTGTAGTTTTCTTGACGTTTTTTTGTGCTTGGCATTTGTTGAGCTTCTTTCATATCGTGATTTATGCTTTTCATCAAATTTAGAACATTTAAGCCATTATTTCTTCAGATATTTTCATGTTTGCCCTTTTCTCTACTCTCTTTGGGGAACTCTAATTATGCTGATGTTAGGTTGCTTGCAGTTGTCCCATACCTTGCTGATGTTCTGTTTGTTTTTATTTTAAACGTTTATTTTTTTGGTGTTTTGTTTTATATAATTTCTGCTCCGTGTTTTCAAGTTAATGAATGTATTCTTCTGCTATGTCTAAGCTGCTGTTAATCCTATCCAGTTAATTTTTTGTCCCTGATATCGTAGTCTTCACTTCTATAAGTTTGACTTGGTTCTTTTCATATTTGCCAAGTCTGTACTTATCATATTCTCTTCTCTAGCTTCTTGAGCAAATAAAATACCATTATAATAACTTTTTTCCCTCTAATTATATCATTTGTTTCATTTTAGGGTCAGTTTTGATTAATTGATTTTTCTCCTCATTATTGGCCATATTTTCCCTGCATGTTTCCATGCCTGGCAATTTTCAATTAGATACCTATCATTATGACTTTTACCTAGTTGCATGATAAATATTTTTGCATTCCTATAAATATTTTCGAGCTTTGTTTTGGGACACATTTAAGTTACTAGGAAACAGTTTGATCCTTGGGGCCTTCCTTTTAAGCTTATTAGATGAGACCAGGATAACATTTAGCCTAGTCTGAAGTTTGCCCCACCAATGTGGCAAAACATATCTGAGAACTTTTCCTGATTCCCCATGAATTAAGAGGTTTTCTACTCCACTTGTGGGAACAGACACTGTTTCCATGCCTGTGTGAGCACCAGGGGTTATTTCCTCTAGTCCTTTTGCGTGGTTATTTCCCAGGCCTGTACAGCATTATGACATGCATGGGCTGAGAGGTTGTCAGCTGAGTAGTCCAAGAGAATGCTCTGAAGGTCTTAGTTCTCTGTGCAGCTCTCTCCTCTCCAGTATTCATCTCGTGAGCTCTAGACACCTTATCTCCAACTCTCAGCTCCATTTCTTCTGCTCTGGATGTCTGCCATGCTCTGCCTGGGTTGCCTAAACACTGGAGGCACCGAGGCCTAGAAACTCCTCTGGTAGTAATCCAGAACAATTGTAGCATCACCTCATTTGTTTCCCTTCTCTCAGGAATCACTGTTTTTTAATATCTGATATCTAATATCTTTAAAACTGTTGTTTTATGTATTATGTTATCTGTTTTTATTTATTTTTAGTTGCTGTAAGCAGAGGAATAAATCTTTCCTCTTGCTCTGTCTTTGCTAGAAGCAGTAGCCCTCCCAATAACTTCTCTTTGTGATAAGAACAGATAACCTGAGATTTACTCTCTGAACAAACTTTTGAGTGTGAAGTGCAGTATTGTTAAGTGTAAGCACAATGTTGTACAGCAGATCTCTAGAATTTATTCATCTGGCATAACTGAAACTTCATACCATTGAACAGCCACTTCTCTTTCCCCTCACATGAGCCTCTGGTAACCACCATTCTGCATTCTGCTTCTAAGAGATTGACTATTTTAGATACTTTATAGAAGTGGACTCATGCAGTATTGTCCTTCTGTAACTTTTTTTTTTCCCCTGAGTAAGATTTGCCCTGAGCTAACATCTGTTACCAAGCTTCCTCTATTTTTCTATGTGGATTGCCGCCACAGCATGGCTGCTGAAGAGCGGTGTGGGTCTGTGCCTGGGAGCCGAACCTGGGCTGCCGGAGCGGAGTGCAGTGGACTTAACCACTAGGCCACGGGGCAAGCCCTCTTCTGTAACTTTTTAATAATGCTCATTAAAAAATTTTTTTATGCTAGTAAAGCTCACGTATTTATTGTGGCATTATAAGAAATATACTGACACATGGAAAAGAAAAATAAAAAAACTATTATCCAAACTTTCAAAAACAATTACTTAAAGTGTTATTTTACAGCTGTCTATTTTAAGTATGTATGAGAATTAGATTGTTCTGTTCATTTGGTGTTATAACTCCTTGCATTTGATATCTGGGTATTTTTATATGATTCAATAATTCCCTCTAGTATGATTTTTAATTGTTTGATAGTAGTTCGTTTCATGGAAATGCCAATAAATTATGTGCCATATTTGTGCATAATTATGTGTCATAATTTATTGAACCAATCACTTATTCAGCATTTATGTTGTATCAAATGTTTTATTATTATAAATAGTGCTATGGTAATCATTCTGATAGATAAATCTTTTTGCTATTTATCATAATTTCCTCAGGAAAGCTTCCTAGAAATGGAATTACTGCTTCAAGGGATATGTACATTTTAAAATCATTGAATATTTATGGCAAAATGTCATGCAGCTCATATACAAGCAGAACACTAAACTGCCATATCTCCTATACTCTAGGCTATTCCAGGTATTATTTTTATTTATTGTTTTGTTTTAAAGATTGGCACCTGAGCTAACATCTGTTGCCAATCTTTTTTTTTTTCTTTTCTCTCCAAAGTCCCCCAGGACATAGTTATATATTCTAGTTGTCGGTCCTTCTGGTTATGCCATGTGAGACCCTGCCTCGGCATGGCCTGATGAGCAGTGCTAGGTCCACCCAGGATCCGAACTGGCGAAACCCTGGGCCACCAAAGCAGAGCATGCGAACTTAACCACTTGGTCACAGGGCTGGCCCCCCAGGTGTTATGTTTTTGAAACCACTTTTACAAATGGTATCTTCTTGTTTTACTTTTAATTGATACTCTTGATCTTTGTATCAAGAACTTCTTCCTCTGCCTCCTCCCCATGACATGTCTTTAATTCTGCCTAGAATATCTTCATGCCAGAGCTCAGAAAAATTCAGCAAGACATTTCGACTTGGCTCTTTTGGTTTCCTTCATCCCTTGACAAATTTTAATACCAAAGTTCTGTGCCTTCTCTCTCCTTTTTGTGACTGAATTTCTTCTCAACCCTCAGTTCTTTTTTTTTCTAATAGAGATATTGGGTTAAGCCTCAATTTCTTTCCTTAACATACTAAATATTCTTTATGGTGAAACCAATACATTTCTAACTCATTAATCACCCACCGATCTATTGAGGGCTTCAGAGAAGTGATTGAGAAATTCAAATGCAGTTCAGAATGCAACATGAAATAAATAGCATATCAAATGGAAGGAGATAGTCTAGTTGTCAGGTACTCTTTGTCTTTGGGCTTAAAATCCTGGAATTGGTTCCAAGATATCAGGCATATTGGAAGCATCAGACAGATATGATGGCACAAATAGAATTAAAGAGGATAAATGTAGATGATCATCCCCAAAATAGGCAGTGATAGTAATCCAAGCAAAAATACTAGTATTGGCTTCAGAATGTGTACAGAATCTTGTTTGACTCTTCTTTTTCACATGGGCCAAGATATATTACAGAAATTAATCCTTGCTTTCAGGTCCACTGCTGCTTATGTTGGCTCTCCCTTCCTACTCCCTCTTTTTATCCATGATATTTATTGAAATATATGTAGACATTCCATGATAAATGAGATCAATTTCTTCATGTCTCTCCGGCGACTTATTCTTCCATGGTGCCAATGATTACCCTTTGGTCAAAATTATTGTATGGATGATTCTGTCTCCTGCTCCTTTTCCTTTGGCATCCTCCAACAGCCCTTCCTAAAAAGATATGAAGTCTCTCCTCGCATCAAGACCTTGATGCCTCTGGTTAGTCAAGGATTGCAGGCTCAAATGGAGAACAGAAGGGCGTGTACATAGAGTTTATTCCTCAGCAGTTCTTGAATTCAAAATAGATGCCATAGGCTATTACAATGTTACACTGCTTTTAGGATAACCAGATAGGTTAGACCAAACAACTGGCAAAGAGAAAAAGAATTATTTCAGGCTTGGCTAGCCAATCATTAATTTTTTGCCTGACTCCAATTTTATTCATGAGCCATTCTTATGTAGATTTTTTTTTATCCTTACTGGAACTCTTCCAAAAAAAAAAAAGAGTAAAATTAGAATTCTGAAAGACACAATCTTCCAAAATATCAAAATAGAATTATATCTAACTTTTATAATTGTTGAAGAAACTATCTTATGCTAATTTGCATAAGGCTAGGTAACCTTTACAATAGAGCCTTATTTTCCTGTGAATTCATTCATAAGTGTTGTTAAATTGCAAATCCAGTTCCTTCCTGTTCCATTGCATTCTGATCTTGGGGCGGGCTCTGCTCACTGTGTCATTATGTTTTTGGAATCTCCTCATAACCAATAAAAGTCCCCAAGACTGTGGAAATGCGCCAGCTTCCATCTCTGTGTGTAGCCTGTGCCATGCTGGGGCAGAATAGCACAAATACTTGGATTTCTCTAGCCATTCTACCCAATATATGGGCATGTGGAGCTCTAACTCAGTCCAGATTCTTTCCGTATTTCAGTACAGAAAGAAAATTCTCTGGTCTGGCTTCTTCAGTCCACCCACAGTGGTCCCCAAGTCTTGCCATTTCAGGATAAAGAATCAAGATAATGCTTTTTTAAAACTCCGGCTCTTATTTGAACTAAGCTCAATTCTCTTCTCAGCACTTCCTCAACTTTTGCTTTATTTTTAATTTTAGCAAATGGTTGAATAAATAAATTTGGAGAAATTTGCTTAATAGTTTACCTGTTCAATGATTCAATCTTGTTCAACTGGCAGAGCATTTGAGAAATACGGCACACCTTGGAGAATCCCACAAATCCTGACATATCAAACTTGCATTAGCCACATATATGACTGTTCTAAATTTTAAAAATAGATTAGATTTTAATATAGGCAATATAAATTTTAATACAGTAAAGGAAATCATCTGTTACAATTATGGCATAAAAGTAAAATTGAGGACATTTTATTCATTGGATTTTTTTCCCCTGTAAAATTGAGTCTGCAATTACCGATATGACAAACTGACTCCATTGTTGGTATTTCAGTGCTGAGTGTTTGAAGCCCCAGGGCTACCCTTTCCCCTTTGCTTCTTATCTGGGAAAGCCGATAAGAAAGCTTGGTGCTCCCTCCGGTAGACCCTGGTGGGAAGTTCAATTAATCATATGGGAACCGTCACCCAGCCCCACTCACTAACCACAATAAGAACCAAGCCAGTTTCCTTTCCCTTCTCTCTCAAGACATTGTTGGTCCTACTTGGGAAACCTGCCCTGCTCCTCCCTGAAAGCTTCATTATGTTTCATACCTTCTTACTACGTGTGTGGCATCATTAGTCTCAATATCTGAACAAATTTGGGGTGTGTGTGTGGGGGGGAGGGGTCCATCTCTATTCTGCAGAGTGTCCACAACAACTGGACTTTGAATAGTAATGCATTTCCTCCTCCCTGTTAACACCATATTTCACAGTAGCCTCAGTGGAGACCTTTAGGATACCAATTCATTTAAGAAAAAGAGAGGATTGAAAGAGAAAAGAAACAACAGCTAAGAAGTTATAAAGTACTTACTGCAAATTTTATCTGTATTTATAGTTGACTTTTTATTTAAAATACTCTGGTTAAGTAAGTGGTGATTGAATATTTTTGATATGAGAAATGTCATTCAAAATTGCAATTTCAGGAGCTGGCAGGTGGTGTAGTGGTTAATTCACGTGCTGCGTTTCAGCAGCCCTGGAGTTTGCTGGTTTGGATCCGGGTGCAGATCTATGCACCACTCATCAAACCATGCTGTGGCAGCATCCCACCTACAAAATAGAGGAAGATTGCCACGCATGTTAGCTCAACAACAATCTTCCTCAAGCCAAAAGTGGGAGATTGGCAACAAATGTTAGCTCAGGGCCAATCTTCCTCCCCCGCCCCCCAAAAAGCTCTAAAAAACATTACAGTTTCTTAATATTGTAATAGATGTAACAACTAAGATTTGTTGTATACTTACATGCTAGATAGCTATACTAAGTACTTAGCTCATTTCATACTTAGAACAACTCTCTGAGATATAGGTTATCGTTATCCCTATTTCACAGGTGAATGTGAAGCTTGGGGAGGTCAAGTAACTTGCCCAAGACCACATAGCTTGTATGTAAGGAACTTGGATTTATAATACTAGCAGTCTAATTCCAGAGCCTGCACTTCCAATTTCTAAGCTTTACGACAGATGGACAGCCAGTACTGATGGGAATGTGAAAGTTGCTTTTCTAAGAAATCTCTTGTTTCTTTACTTAATGAAAAAATTAAATGTGGTGGTGATTACTTCCTAGATTCAGACTCACAATAACAATGTTATTTTCCATTGGAAGAATTTTAACAATAAAGGAATTTGCTTTTATTTTTAATAGTCTAATAAGAAAGTTATAAAACCTAAATATCACTAAGCAAATCCAGTATTTGCATCTAGCTTTATTTGAAGAGTAATGGCCCTTCTTTTCCTATTGTCAAAACTATAATGGTTAAAACTCCATATCACCTGTTATTATAATAAAACATAAATAAACTCAAAAAGTTTCCTCATTTATACTCTGTTTTTTAACTACTTGAGAGATATTAATTCCTGATCTCAATTTCCATATCAATCTCAGGTTTCGTGCTGAAGTATAAACAGAAGTGAGCTGCATTATACAAACAATGCTTCCTAAGAAATTAGTCACATTATCACAATTTATATTATGAAAACTACTTCTATATGAGAAGTGCCTGTACTAAGTAAAGAATGGGTTTTTTTTTCTGAGAAGAGTTGCCATTAAAGCTCTTATTTTCAACTATTACAAGAATGTATTTATCTACTACTAATAAGATATTTTTGTAGCCAGTTTCCATTTAATAAGAATATAATTATAATTGTATGGAAAAGCAATGGTTATGTATATGTGTGTGTGTGTGTGTGTGTGTGTGTGTTGAGTGGAGTAATTATAAAGTATGCACATTACCCCCAAAACTCAATTTTGTGGAACTTTGTTCTGTATACAAAAAGAAGATTTTTGTGAATGCAAAATGTTAGATTTTTTTTTCTCCATCAACAGCCATATAGTTTAGGGTCAATGAAACTGTAATGTAATACAAAAGATATGAGAACTAATTTCATAAGTTTGGAAAAGAATTAGGTAAGTTTTGGGAAATAGGCCTATAAAATTATGGATAGGTCACCACAAGCCGGTGTACTTACCCTTTGTATAGTAGAAAAATTAGAGAATGCTAAATGAAATAAAGGCTGCATCGTTGAAGCGAATGAAAGGAAAATGCATTTTTTACACAGAAGATTCTGTAATTAACCTGTGGGGCTCTATGTGATTATAAATTATGGCAGTAAATTACTGAGAATGACTCAAAATAAGACACCTGGAGAATAGTGTCTGAGTAGTTCCTGAATTAAAAGAAAGATGATATACAATAAGTTGACTAGCTCAGGTCAGGAATGAGATTTCTTGTCATCTTTTTTTGTGCGTTATAATGTTATCCAATTAGGGTCTCACCCTTCTTCAAGGATCAGGCTGTTATGGAGATGAAGCACTGTACAGAAAGGCATTTGTCGATTTTTAATATATACATAAAAGAAACCATTAGCTTTAAGAAAATTACCAACAGGAAAGAGTTTTCAATCCCGCAGGATAATACAGAAAATACAGTCTCTGTCTTAGAATTGTTTTATCTTTCTAGTGAGCAGCAAAGGTGAAAATCTTAAAAATATAAAAGAGATTAGTCAATACTCAAGAGACGTACAGCTTCAAAGATGAAAATATCCCTTCTCTAATGTCTTCCTGGATTTGGTGGCTGTCATCTTACAGATGCGGTAGAAGCTGTACTATAATTAAAATCTTACATTTTAAGAAAGTGCCTCCAAGAAAAGTTCTTTGTTTTTTGTCAGAAAATATGTGGTTATTTCAAAAATGAGAAGCTGTGTCTCTGGGTCCCTGTGTAATCAGCTATTCTGGTGTTGCAATTTTAATTCATTCGATTTGTCTGTGTGTGGAGAACCTCCTGCATATCAGATTTGGTGCTATGTCCTGGAGGACAACACTGAGCAAGATAGACTTGATCCTTGCCTTCAGGAAACACTCAGAGCAGGGAACTACAACAGTGCCGAAATATTGACGGAGGGAATAGGTGTTATGATGGAGGCACCTTCCTCAGACTTAGGGGCTTCTTGGAGGTCACTAAACAGAGGACTCTAATCTGATGACAGGGGTGGGGACACTTATTGAAGAAAGCTTTAGAGGCAGGAGGAAACATGATATAATCTGGAAATTAAAGGAGTTCAATGCTTACAATGTACACCATGAGAGAGAATGGCAGAGATGAAGCTGGACGGGAAAGTGGTGGCAAGACCATGCAAGGCCTGGCAAGGGTTTTAGACTTTATGCTAATGGCAGATTTTGAGCAGGACAAACTTACCAATTTACTATCATAATAGGAAAATTTAAGACAATTTTTTTAGAAATAGCTATATAAAAAAAGAGAGAAACGTAGTCAAGATACAGAAAATCTGAAATGCAATAATTGTCCAAGAACATATAGGGTACAGACTCTGTTCTCTGATCATAAAATGAAAACGTGGAAAGGAAGAAGTCTTATGTGTTGTAAACTTAAGAAAATACTTCTAAATAGCTCTTGGATAAAATAAGAAATCGTAATGAAAATCAGAGAGTACTTAGAAATAAATACAAATGAAAATACTGCATGTTAAAACATAAGTTAATGTTAAAACTGTACTTGAGGGTGGTTTTCAGCCTTAAATGCTTTGAGAAAATGAGGTGCTGGCATGTGGCCCAGTGGTTAAGTTTGCGTGCTCTGCTCTGGTGGCCCAGGGTTTCACCAGTTCGGGTCCTGGGTGCAGACCTAGCACTGCTCATCAAGCCACGCTGAGGTGGCATCCCACATAGCACAACCAGAGCCACTCACAACTAAGATATACAACTATGTACCAGGGGGACTTTGGGGAGAAGAGGGGAAAAAAAAAAAAGAAGATTGGCAACAGATGTTAGCTCAGGTGCCACTCTTTAAAAAAAAAAAGAGAAAATGAAAGCTGGAAATTGATTAGTAGTTATGAAAAACACAACAAGAAAATAAATCCAAAGAAAGTAGGAAAAGAGACATGATAAAAATAAGGTATTAAAGTTGATGAAATGGAATGCACTTACAATCAAGACGATCCTTGCAAAAGCTAATCATGCTGACATATCATCTGACAGGATGTTCAAGGAAAAGCAGAGAGTGGTCAAAAGAAGCAATATTAGGAAGGAAAAAAGAGACTTAACTATAAATAAGCCCCAAAATACTGTGAACAAATTTATGTTAATAAATTCGATTACTTGGAAAAATGGATAATATCTTAGAAATAAATTACCAAACAAAACTTGATCAAGTAGAAACAAAAAATATGAACAGATTTTTATCCACCAAGGCCTTTGAATCAATACTGAAATAGCTTTCCACGGTAAAACATCGTGTCCATATGGGCTGATGGGCTCCCCAAAACATTAAAACACAAATCCAATCTTACACAAATTTTTTGTAGTAGACAAAAAGGGACCTTTTTCCAACACATTCTTTTCAGCTTAGTAGGAACTTGATGCCACAACCAGACAAGAATCACATAAAAAAGGAAGTTAAAAGCTAGTTTATTAAAAATATTAATCAAAATATTAGTCAAACCCAGCAACGCATACTAAAAACAATTCTTAGCCAAGGTGGATTAACCCCAGAATTGCAAAGATGTTAATATTAGAAAATTAGAAAAATGCATTGATATAATTGATCACATTAACATATTAAAGAAGCTACCATAAAATTATCCCATGAACAGAGGACACATTATTTAAACTCATCATGATGATTTATGATAAATACTTAAAGCAAACTAAGTATTGGAAAGGAATTCCTCATCACATTTTCAGAAAACAAGATAGCATAATATAAGCATATACTGAATGCTAATTACAGTATGCGTGTATAGTATACATGCTATAGACTACACAGTATAAGCATGAACCTGAAGCTGGACTGCTTGGGCTCAAATATTGTCTCTGCCGTTTACTGGCCATGTGACCTTAGGCAAATCCCTGAATCTCCTCTTTCTCCATTGCTTTGTCTATATAAAGCGGATAATAGTACCAACTACTCCATGGGTCATTTTGATATTAAAGTCAGGCATAAAGCAAGAAAGTCAGCTGTTATTCTTTCCAATTCAGCATTTTACTGGTGGTCCCAGGCTATACAACAATACTAAAATATTAACAATGGCTATGAGAATTGGAAAGAAATACAATGCTTGTTATTTGTAGACGACATGATTGCCTACATAGAAAATCCAAGGGAATCAACAAAATAGCCAAACTAATAAAAAACAAACCTGAGCAAGTTTGCTGAACACAAAATTGCCATTCCAAAAGTAGTGATGCCTCTAGACACAAAAACTAGAAAATATAGTTAAAAATGCTCTGATGATAACAACAAAAACTATCAAAGAGGAAAAAAAATCTAACAAAAATATGCAAAACTTTATGGAGGAAATTATAAAACTTATTTAATGGCATAAAATTAGACTTTGTTAAATTATGAGGTATACCATACTCATATGTGATTTACCATTGAAACTTAGCTGAACACAGAATGCATATGAATCTCTAGGCAATATTGAGGAACATGAATAAAATGGAGCTGGTGCTTCACAGCTATAGAGTCATAGTAATTAAAACAGAGATATATTGGTCCAGGCAGATATAAATAAGCCAACAAAACAGGATAAAAAGCCCAAAGGGAGATTGACATATAAGTGGGAACTTATTGTGTGACACAGCTGGCAGTAATGTGTGAAAAAAAAATCTGGACAACACTTAAGCCATTGGGGGTAAAACAATAAATTTGTATTCCCATTTTTTTTTTTACCAGATCCTGGAAATAACATGTGAGAAATAATCTATGTGATAAAAGATATCATAATGCGAAAAATGTTACAGATGGGGAGAACACATTTGCATTTCACATAAAATGATGAAAGATTGATGCAGAAAATACATGAAGGACTGCTACAAATCAATTCAAAAATGATGACCCAACGTAAAAACGGACGATGAATATGAAAATACAATTCAGAGGAAAGGAAGCATAAAGATCAATAAACAACGCAAAAATGCCTAGCCACAATAATACTCAGGATAATGCAAATTCAAACAAATATTATATACCATCAAATTGGCAAAAGTTTAAGAAACTCTAATAATACCGCTTTTGACAATGCTAGGAGAAAACAGGAACTCATATTCAGAGTGTTTAAGTGTTAAAAACTCTGGTGATATCAAATTGAATATTGAATCAATACCCTAAAATTCAAAAATTCCACTTCTAACTCCCCATAGAGAAACTCTTCCAAATATGTACAAGAATGGTATTGCAGTAATAGTTTTCTAGCAGCAAAAATGTGAAAACAAACTGTCCCTCAAAAGGGAGTTGAATATCCAAAAATCCAGTTCAATCATAGGACAGACTAATATGTGACATGTAAAAGAATGAACTAGATCTATAGTTGCCATGGTGGACACAAACTACAGAATAGTATGCAAAACGTATTACCACTAAAATAGAAACTTAAAACCCACAATATTTATGTTTATAGGTAAATGTATATTTGGTGAAATTATAAAAAAATACATTAAATCCTACACACTAACTATGGATCAATGATTATGTTTGAGGAGAACTGAGAGACAAAGGATGAGAGAGTGGGTCAAACTGTAAGTATGTTATTTCTTAAAATAGTGATCTAAAGAAAATATTACGAAATATTAACGTCCGTGCAAAATGAGAACCTGTTTGGCTGTTTGAAATATTTCATATTGTTTTAGAAATTATGGATTTTCTTATTGAAGTATAGTTGGCATACAATATTGTATTTGTCTCAGGTGTACAACATCATGATTTGATGTTTGTTTACATTACAAAATGGTTACACTGATAAGACTAGTCACCGTCTGTCATCATGAAGTTGTTACAGTGTTGTTTGCTATATCCGCTGTGCTGTACGTTACATCCCCATGACTTATTTATTTTATGTCTGGAAGTTTGTACCTCTTAATCCCTTTCACCTATTTTTGCCCTTTCCCCTACACCCCTCCCCTCTGGCAACCACCAATTTGTTCTCTGTGTCTGTGAGTCTGTTTCTGTTTTGTTTTGTTTATTCATTTGCTTGTCTTTTTTTTTTAACTCAACATGTAAGTGAAATCATACCATATGCTTCTTTCTCTGTCTGGCTTATTTCACTTAACATAATAGGCTCTAGATCCATCCATGTTGTCACAAATTCCTCTGTATGGCTGAGTATCATTCCATTGTATATATATATACCACATCTTTATCCATTCATCTATCGACAGACACTTAGGTTGCTTCCATATCTTGTCTATTGTAAATAATGCTGCAATGAACATAAGGGTGCATATATCTTTTCAAATGAGTGTTTTAATTTCCTTTGGGTAAATACCCAGAAGTGGTAATGCTGGATCATATGGTAGTTCTATTTTTAATTTTTTGAGTAACCTCTATACTGTTTTCTGTAGTTGTTGTACCAATTTACTTTCCTATCAACTGTGCATGATGGTTCCCTTTTCTCCACGTCCTCATCAACACTTATTATTTGTTGTCTTTTTGATAACAGCTATTCTGACAGGTGTGAGGTAATATTTGATTGTGATTTTGATTTGCATTTTCCTGATGATTAATGATATGGAACACCATTTCATGCACCTGTTGGCCATCTGTATGTCTCCTTTGGAAAAATGTCTATTCAGGTCCTCTGCCTGTTTTTTTTTTTTTTTTTTGAGGAAGATTAGCTCTGAGCTAACATCTGTTGTCAATCCTCCTCTTTTTTAATTTTTTGCTGAGGAAAATGGGCCGTGAGCTAGCATCTGTGCCCATCTTTCTCTGTTTTTTATATGTGGGATGCCTCCCTCAGCATGGCTTGATAAGCAGTACGTATGTTGGCACCCAGGATTCGAACCAGCGAAACCTGGGCTGCTGAAGTGCAGCATGTGAACTTAACAGCTGTGCCATTGTGCTGGCCCCTCCTCTGCCTACTTTTTAATTGGATTATTTGCTTTTTTGATGTTGAATTGTATGAGTTCTTTATATATTTTGGATACTAACTCCTTATCACATAGATGGTTTGCAAGTATCTTCTCTCAATCTGTAGGTTGTCTTTTTGTTATGTTGATGGTTTCCTTCACTGAGGAAAAGCTTTTCAGTTTGATGTGGTCCCTTTTGTTTATTTTTGCTTTTGTTGCTCTTACCTGAGGAGACATACCCCCAAAAATATTGCTAAGACTGCTGTCAAAGAGTTTTCTACCTATGTTTTCTTTAAACCTGTATAGAAACATGCAAAAGAATGAAACTGGACCACTTTCTTATACCATATACAAAAACAAACTTAAAATGGGTTAAAGACTTAGATGTAAGACCTGAGACCATAAAACTCCTAGAAGTAAAAACTATGAATTTATGTAAACGCTAGGCCAGAAAGAGGAGTTATAATTTTGACAGTTTCTAAAGCATAGAAAAGAAGTCATACTGGTTTTTTCTGGTTTCTAAAGCTCCTCTCTATGCATAGGGTCCTGCTTATTCTAATGAGTTCAAGTAAGTTATTAGATTATTTATAATCATCGGTAATTAGGTTTTATTTGTTATTTATCTTATACAATGCCCAGCACAAGTGCCTGCACAAACTAATATTCTGTAAATATTTTGGATAATAATTTTGGTGATTCTGATCGCAATACTCACAGATTGATAATTTAGAATTGAAAGTTCATATTTCTTTTGGCAATTTAGAGTTTGACCGTAGATAACCCCTTTTCAAATACAGTGAGATAAAGTCTGAGTCAGACGCCTTTCAAATTCCTCGTGAATGTGAGTTGAATGAACTGGCTCTACGAATGTGGAGACTCAAGTGCTGTGCTGGTAGCTCAAGATACAGACCATTGATGCTGCAAAGGATTCTGAATTCTTGTGATGATGGTTATTTAGGAAATCTCCAGACCTGTTTCCCTACGCTCACCTTTGATATATACACATGGTTAAAAGGGAAAAGGTTAAAAGCTTAAAATACACAAGTTATTACTTTCCTATATCTTATGCAAACTCTTTAGATTTTGCCTAATTTTCTCCTGTATCATTCAAAAGAATCAATATCAATTTTAATGTTATAACTGCAGGAGGAAACTAAGAAACTCAGGGCTCAATTATTCCTTTCATCTGCTTCTCCAGTATATTTTCTGGAATAACTGTCAACTCAAAGATGTACTTTAAAAGTTAACATTTCTCCCTTTTTAAATGCTTGTGAACTATGTGTAGAAATTTATTTTCCACAATGGAATTTGTGATGTTGTGAAGAATTGAGAAAGTTTTCAAAATAACTAGATTTCAACAAGGCAACAAATGTAGGCAATTTATTAGGGAAGCTGATTGTAGTAGTGACTGCAATACGCTTTTGGAATGGCAGCCTATTTGTTAATTTATCCAAATAGCATATCTGTGGATCAAAGACTTATTAAAGAAATGACTGAGATGTAGGTTTTCTTGAAAACATAATTTTCTGTATATTAGGGAGCATTTTGTAAAATAGCACAAATGACGAGAATTTGGTGACAACAAGTATAAAGACTATGCTGCCAATGAAAATCAATCAAGAGAGAACACAATATTTGTAAAAACTTGATGATAACAAAGATGCCACTACAGCAACTGCCCTGTGATAATGAAGCGAACAGATTATCAGGCACAACATAATGAACGCCTTGTTCCCAATCAGCTTTTATAAACAAACAATGATGGATCCATCATCTAAAATTAGCAAAAACATCAGAGTGCAATGATGATTTAATTGAAATAGACAGGATAGATAAATGCATCAAAAAACTAATGCCAAACATAAAATAATGTGCTAGCAAAGTGTTTTGAAATAAAAATCTTGAAGCAGAATTCATGTATAAATCCAGTACTACTTGTTAAAATAATAAATTGGAACCATGATGTTCCAATTATTACAATTACAGATTTCACATTTAAATTTGAATGAAAACAATGACTGTATTTATAAGAATAGTTTGAACTTGGCTGAACAGTGGCACTAGCATGCAGCAGACTATGCTTTGGAGAGATTTTACCATTTGTATGGGAATTATTCATATAAAAGTAACCATTGACTTGGTCTTCTAATATGATCAGACTATGGCCGAACTATGGTGATATGTTTTGGAAAAACAATACCATTATTGTGTCACAAGGGGTTTTCATACACACAGAATAGAACTGATTATCGATGCATAACTTTAGAATTCTGAATATTTAGAATTTTAGTGTTTCAACTATTTTCATACCATTTCGGGGATATTTGCATTTGTTCTTTATTGGAATTTCATTTTCTTTTTCAAAAGTATGGTACCTTTGGCTCTAGAATTTTGGCTCCAAAATTTTAGAAGGATGTAAATTTCCATCTTTAAAGCACTTTAAAAATTATATAAAGCAGGGCTGGTCCAGTGGCACAGCGGTTTAAGTTCACACATTCTCCTTTGGTGGCCTAGGGTTTGCAGGTTGGGATCCTGGGTATGGACCTAAGCACCGCTTGGCATGCCATGCTGTGGTAGGCATCCCACATATAAAGTAGAGGAAGATGGGCACGGATGTTAACTCAGGGCCAGTCTTCCTCAGGAAAAAGAGGAGAATTGGTGGCAGACGTTAGCTCAGAGCTAATATTCCTGAAAAAAAAATTATAGAAAGCATAAATGCATTTTAAAGATCTTTATTTTGGTAGAAAAATACATTTTTAAAATTTTGAACTAGACTTATTGATGAGGCTGTTACAAGGTCCCAACCTCTGATGATAAAGTATTTTTAAAATGCATCTATAATGCTTTCAATAACAATTTAATATGACTAAAATAAAACCATCTTTTACCTTAATAAAGATGTGTTCTCATTAAATTCTACATTATTGATAAAGTAATGTCAAGTTGTGAATAATCATGAATATGGGATTCTAAACAAAAAATAAGGGTCAAATTTGACTCAAAGAGTTAAAATTTGGTGTATATTTAGGGTAATTTTAAATAGGGGACATAGACATTTTTAGAAGATCCATTGTTATTTTTAAACTATCTAAAAATTCATATGTGTATGCCTTTATCCTTATCTAGATAGTGGCAGTTTCTGTGTTACCTTTGTTAACACTTGAGATATAATGTTTTAAGAAAACATATAAATAGAGGAGCCTGGGAAGCATCTTTGTGTAAAATGATCATAGCAGCCGTGCTCTTAGTCTCAGCGAGCTGCCCATCCTTAACAGGAGACACTCCTCCCTTTGAAGTTGATGCTTGCTCTTTGCAGATATTCAGGGCATGAGAAGAATGAAATCTGGTCTGAGAACTGGAAGATAAATGACTAGCTAAAAGGACTAGCTTTTATTAAGTTGGTATACATAAAAGAAGATAGAGCTTCTAGGCTCTGATGAAATTACATTTCAAAAGGGATGGAGAAATATATAGATAAGAAGACCCAAAGAAGTACAGTTTGCGAAGAGCACTTGGGCTCAGAAAGTCAGTTTCCACTTCCAATTCAAACAGTGGTATTTTTTCATTTCACTTCCTCTGCTCTGAGCCACATTGCTATTCTGTGGATCTGAGGGTCCTCCTGCACGGACTGTCGTATTAACTCTATCCCTTCTCTACACTGGAATTTTAATATTATGCTTTGTCCTAATTCAGTAATCTTGGCTTGAACCTTCATTTTTTTAATGCACTAATTTTCTATCTACTCTTCTATCTGTCTTTGGATTGTATTTTCTTTGTTTTTATTTTCTGTTTTGATTTGTAAAGTGGGCATCATTAAATTTTAACAATATTTACCATTTAATATAATAAAATTTTAGTATAACAGCCTTTCAGTGCTATTTCATGGATTATCAAACTCGGGAATAAAATGACGCCTTCTGACTTTTATTATTTTATGCACTTTTCCCCTCTCCTTCAGCTTTTCAGTCTTAACAGAATCTCAGTTTGGATCTAGGTTTTTGTTATAGTTTTTCATGTGTTTCTTTTTACTGTAGTGTCCAGAATTTTGTTGACAGTAATAACAAGATTTTATATGATACAACCATTCATTTTGAGGTTTTTTGTGTGTCATTCCTTCTTTTACTTGTGATTTCTTGCTCAGCTGATTTGAATTCCTCTTTTTCCCAAGACAGGCAAGTGTTTAATTGATTTAGGACATTTCATTTCCTTTCATTTACTTTCACCGAAAAATGATAGGCCATGTAAAACATCTTGTGTTACTACATTTTCCATAAAATATTTGTAGAGATTTGCCACATCAGAAGAATATAAGCTCAACTATGTTTTTGATTTTTTGTGTTTTGTTGCCCCTACATATCTGTGAGATTCTTAAAATTTTTATTTATAATTCAAAATTTTGTTTGGATTATATAAATCATGTTCCTTTACTTTGGGCTGCAAGATAACTCCATTTACACTATAATATTCCCCTCCATATTTTAATTTTAAAAATAAACCTATAAAAAAGTGGAAGGAATAAGACAATAAGCAACTATATGCCTTTTACATATTATTAATATGTTGCCACATTTGCTTCATATCTCTCTCTATGGAGAAAAAGATGCATATATGTCAATTAATAAAAAGATTGAGCAATAGATAGATGGATAGATATGTGTACATGTGTGTACATAGACTCAAACAATTGAAAGTCAGTTGCAGACATCATAGTATTTTGCCCATAAATACTTTAGGATGTTTTATGAGAATAATGGCATCTTCTGATGTAACTATATTATTACCACACCTAACAAAGTTAATACTAATTTGATACACCATAATACACCATATCTTCCTTCTCTGTCTTTTATATCTATCAACACCTTTCTCATAATTTGAAACTCTTTTGTTCATTCCCTCTTGATTCTAACAATATTTTGCAAATATATCCAGTATATCTTGTTCAGTAATTTTGTTCAATTTTGTTCAGTAATATTTCTGAATATTTCTTATTCAGGAACCCAGTTCAATTTTGTTCAGTAATATTTCCGTTCTTTGATTGCCTCCAATGAATAATTTAGTTCTGCCATTGAAGAATTGTCTTTGTATACTATCCTGTTTTCCCATCTCAACTTAGTACTATTTAGTCTTGCCTATTATTGTGTTTTCCCATCTTATTTTAGTAGTATTTAGTCTTGCATATTATTCTGTTTCCCCAGCACTCCTTAGTAGTATTTGGTATCATCCTCATCTTTTATGATTTGCTGCTCTTTTTTCCAATTGGCCATATTTAATTATATTGTGTTGAAGGTTCCAAATAGTATTATAGACTTCATATGCCTATATTTTATTATGATTTTGAGATGCATTTGAATTATACATTTTTCTTCCTGCCTACTCTTACTTTAAAAAGGGTGAATCTATTTACACCCAATGCTAAAATTTTGGATTGTCCTTGATCTTGCTCAACATCCACTTGCTTAATATTTGACTTTTCTGATCCTCATCTGGAAGAGAGACCGGAATTCACAGCTCTTATTCTAATATTTGGTATCTAGAAAGAATTTTTCTAGCTTTTTTCTGATGGACCGACTTGGCAATTTATTGCCTAGTTCTCTGACACTGAGAGTTAATGTAGTTTATGAACAAATAAAATTCCCAAATACTACTGACAGGAGTCTTCCTCCAGAACTTTGTTTGAGGGTACCATACCTCCCAGAATGTGGTGTGCTCAAATCATTCTATCTCTACTCTGTCTTCTCACTGTTCTGTTGAGTTCTGGGAGACCAAAAATAAAAAACAGTGTATAAATATACGTGGAGACAAGATTATTATTCTGGGCACTTCATACAAAACCATCCACTACCATATGATACCAAGCAGGATAGGATGCGATGCAATGTGATGGAATGTGATGTGACACATGATGCGGTATGACATACACAATACAATAAAGTACCCAAGAAGTTGAAGGATAGGTGTCTAGCTTTCTGATTGATACCAACCCTTGATTTCTGATTCTTGAGCAAAGGGGGAGTATGGGACAGAGAAGTATTTTCCCAGCTTTCTTTCATGATGTAAACATGAGTAAAATTCTTGCTCCTTTTATTAATCAAATTCCAATGACTCTAGTAAATTGATAATTTTTGTTAAGTTTTGATAAGTTTTTGTTACTAGTTCAAGTTGTGTCATTTTCAACATTTTTGTAGATATTTTGGGAGAGGAAGAGCAATGTGCGTTATGAATGAATAGCCAGAGCTATTTCAAACTGAAAATTCGGAGCAGTGTTTGGATTTGCTCACTTTGACTATCAAGCTCAAGAAATTTGCATTTCTTCACATTCTTTCCCTTTCAAGAAGATTATTTCCTCAGCATCTCTTATACGGCAAGGTGTTTTACAAACATCATCTCATTTGATTATCACAATTGTGTCGTAGGATAGGCATTATTATTGTTTTTATTTTTACAAGAGTAGAAAACTGAGCCTCAGAAAGTATTTTTTTCCTCCAAATTCATAATGGAAACATATCTGTATAAGTATAAAGTCCATACTACTCCTTCTGTAAGGGTATTCCTAAGAAAAGAATATTTATTTGGTGTAATATTAATTCTTCATAATGCACTTAGGTAGCAAACGTTGTGAAATCATTATCAAAGGAAATCATGTTAGGAAAATTAGTCTTACCTATTCTCTGCAACACATTTAGTTTGAAAAGATTAATGATCTGAGGATATTGGTACTTATTTGATACATTGCATTTTCCTAAACAAGTCTGAATGCCTGGATATAGGAATATTATAAAACTACTTTAGTTAAATACAAATTGAATGCAAAGCAAAAAAGTTATAGTTTGTTTCTAGATATCCAGATTGTCCTTTCTTTCAGATATTTCAAATATTTCTTTCTGAGGAAATTATCACTGTAACATTCAATCAATTATTGAACCCACTCCCTAGAGAACTCTATTTTTTTTTTTTTTTTTTGCTGAGGAAGTTTCACCCTGAGCTAACATCTGTTGCCAATCTTCCTCTTTTTGCTTGAGGAAGATGCACCCTGAACTAACATCTGTGCCAGTGTTCCTCTATTTTGTATGTGGGTTGCCCCCACAGCATGGCCCCCCACAAGTGGTGTAGGTCTGTGCCCAGGAACTGAACCCAGGCTGCCAAAGCGGAGCATGCTGAACTTAACCACTAAGCCACAGGGCTGGCTGCTCTAGAGAATTCTTTAGTAAAAATCTTCTTTGGACTGTCCAAACCTAAAGTGAATATACTTAAAATGCTTCATGGAAATGTAAAGAAAATGGTATGATATTTTCAATGAAAGTTAACTGAATATTCATATAGAAAAAAAATCTTAGTTCCTACCTCACAGTACACACACTCAAACACAGATACACATGCACATTCCAAATGGACTGGAGATCTAAGTGCAAAAAGTAAAACAAAACTTTAGTAAGGATATCTTCATTAGCTTGGAATAGATAAGATTTCTAAAGCATGATGCAAAAATAACTAACCATAGAGAAAGAAATTGATAAAATGGAATATTAGAAATTAGAACATTCTCCTCATCAGAAGACACCGTTAAGAGAGTGAGAAGACAATGTATGAGCAGGAAAAGATATTTTCAATACATTCACCGGACAAGGACTCCTATCTAGAATATATAAAAGATTCCTAAAAATCAATAAGAAAAATATAGATGACTGATGTGAAAGTTGGCAAAAGAAATGAAGGTAATTTTTACAGAAGAAAGTAATTAAGTAAACCTGCAAAGGTGCTCAACTTCATTAGTCAGGGAAACACAAGTTTAAATCCACAATCTGGTGCAAAAAATACATCCTTATCAGAATGGAAAAAAGGAAAAGGATAAAACATACCAGTATTGGTAAAAATGCAGATGTGTAAATACATGTAACCACTTTGAAATATTTGTCAGTATACACTAAAGCTGAACTTACACCTTCCCCTGATCCAGCATTTTAACTCCAAAGTATGTACCTGAATGAAATGCATACATGTGGTCACCAAAAGACATATATTAGAGTGTTCACAATGGCACTGTGAGTAACTGCCTAAAATTGAAAATTGCCGTTAGCAGTAGCAAGGATAAATAGTCATATATTCACACAGGGGAATACTACAGAGCCATGAGAATGTATGAGCTACATTTAACATTCAAAAACATGGATGAATCTCGCAAACATAATGCCAAACAAAAAAATCCAGAAATAAAAGAATGCACGATTTCATTTATAACGAGCACAAAAGATCCAAAACTAATTTATGGTGTTGGGATTCAGGAAAGCAATTTTAATTTGGAGGCAGGGATGTTAGTGACTGGAAGGGGCACAAGGCGAACTTCTGGATAGTGGTTATTGATGTGGGCACCGGTTATGCAGTTTTGCACAGTTTGGGAAAATCCATTGAGGAGTACATTTATAATATGTGCACTTTTCTGTATCTATATTATACTTCACTGAAAACCTCTAACTACTCAAGCTTTAATCTGAAAGCTGGCTGGGAGTTAAAATTTCAATTTTTTTCACATAAGAAAACAATGCAACATTCTTTGAACTGTAGCCGATACATTTATTATACTCTGGGATGTATACTACCTCATTTGGTGGCCTGTATGATGCTACTATGTGGAAGATCATCGAGAATCCGAGAACTGAGACTGTGATCCTCTATTTCAGACTCCTGGTTTTGAGGCAACTATTTATTGTTGTTGTTGTTAAAGGATGTCTATTCAATAGGCAGTCAGAGCTCAGAGGTATCAAACAGCTTACACACGTGATGGGGGTAGTACGTCAACTTACTCGAGTCGTACAAGAGCCGTACTTCACATTAGAATCATGGAGCTGGCTGATTCTGTTTGCTTCAATATAGAAATCACATTGAAATCTAGTCCCTGTGCTAAATGTAGTCTAGTGTCATTGAGGAGTTAGCTTCTGAACATACTGGAGGTGTCTCCAAGGATTTATGATGTACTGTTGAGCAGACTAAACATATATACACCTAAAATCATCATCATGTCAGTATAATACGATGTGTATTGAAGGCTCTCTAAGCTTGTAAAGCTTTCTAAGCATTGTTACTTTGAAACTTAGCTGAAAGTCATTAACAAAAGAAGTTATAATGTAAGAATAGGTAGAGGCACCCACTCGGTTCAGTTAAATTTCTCGTCATCTAGCTATAATTTCTAGAACACATAGTGGAAGTAGCAAAACCACAATAATAGCATCCAGGAGCTACAGACCTGAGTTTCAGCCTAGTTTAACCAGTAACTAGGTGTGTGATCATGGGCAGTTGTTAAAACTTCTCAGGGCATAATTTTCATCACTGGTTAAATGAAGGGATTGCATTTAATGATCATTAAATTTCCCTTCTAACTTCGTGATTATGTAGTTCTCATCATAGCACTGGCTTTTACATAAATGTGTTTCATGCCTGTTTTTCTAAAAGTCTATTATCTCTTTTCCTTTATCTCTTCTTTTACTTTATCTGGACCAAAAATTTATCTTTACTGAAACCTGAAATTCAGCTAAATTTAAGATTATTCATTTAACATTAAGTGTAGGAAATATAAATAGAAAATTACTAATTTTGAGACTAATTTAAGCACCTCTAATGATCGACAATTATCAAAAATAAAAGGGTATGAGTAATACTTTATAAGCCCAGTTAATTAACAAAATCTTTGCTTGTGCTTGACAAAATTTAATAGAAAGGAGACATTTATAGATAATCTCAAAATTACCACAATAAGCATATTTATAAAGATGTCAATTCGAGCTCTGGCTAATGTTAAGAGTAAGTTGAATTTGAACCTGAGTTCAAATAGTAATGACATTCAGTTCATAAAAAACTTTATCATGTATGCTCTACTTTAAAATTATCTGTGCCTAACATTTACATTCAATTTTCAAACCCCTTTTTCTTAAATCAGCTTTCTAGAAATTTTGTTCAGAAGAGTTTGAAGCACTAAAGATATGCTGTTTTGTTAACATATTTATTTTACTTTGTATAAAGTTAAACTTAACTAAATGAAAGTTTTGTTATATAATTTTAGAAAATAATCCAACATATAACATAAGGTAAACAATAGAAAAATGTGAGGAATGAAAAGAAAAATAGAATATGAAACAATTTAAACCTTTTGAAGTTATTTGGTTTTTGAAAAATTCAGCTGATAAATGAAGAAACTAGCAAAAAGTCTTTAATTTGTAGATACCAGATGGAATTGAAGAGTTGGAATGCACGAGAAACAGAAATTGCACAGGCAATACTTATATCATTTCCTAATTTAAAAAAATAAAGAAACCAAAGAACACTATTCTAAGAGAAAATCTATATGTGTACAATCCATATATACCTTTAAAATGGTGAGACATTGATAAGGAAAATGAAAGATAGAAATGTCTGACACTAAGAAAAATAAATTTTTTAGAGTGGAGAAAACATTATATAACAAGCCTATACAAGAGAGTTTATTGAATTCTTTTATAATATCAGCACAAAAGAATAAGATCATGGAATACCAAAAAGATAAGCTCCAAGAATACAATATCTCTACTTCTCAGCCTTGCCAAAAAGCTTTCAATAGTACTTCTATTCTACTTGGGAAGAGGAGCTGAGGAAATGGACTATTTCTGCCTCAATGAAAACCTGAAGCCATTGTTATAGGTATAAAAAAAAAAGGATTTGGACAACAGAGCTAGAAACTGGACTTGGCTATTCCAGGAAAGGACTTGAAAGAAAAATATCTCTCTACAAATGCGCTGGAGATAACCTGGGCCAAGTGAACAAATGATCCAATTACTGTGCCAAAGTTCTTAAAAGTAAAATTACCTAGAGCAGGTGCTACCCAAAGGAAGACTAGAAAGTTCTTTAGGAATTATACAGCGATGATGTTAAATGATTGGTTTGATTTCTTCAAATCATTTCTTTAATAATTTTTGCAAAATAATTTTAAAAGCCCAGGAGTTCAAAGGTTGTGCTTATTAACTGAGTAGCTAAATTATCTAGCTTATGAGTAGGTTGCAAAATACCTAAAGCAACAAATGAATATGGGTAATTTGAGTAATAAGAATTTATTTGAGAACTCAAATGATTTAAATGTGCTACATCGTTGTGATATATTTTCATGTGAAGCTGTGAAAAATACATTCTTTCAGTCACTTTGCCCTTTGTAAATTTGCATGCATTTCAAATGAGATTCAAGCAAACTTTATGATTCATTGCATTTTATTCATCAACACATTGCTTTTTAAGAGTTCTTTGATGTTTGAGAAATCTTGTGTGTCTTTTGGATAAGCCTTCTTAAGCCTTTTTCCCCTCAAGTCAGAAAGTTATACTTCACTAACTGTAAAGAAACATCCAAAGACTAAAAATTTGCTTTGCAACAGAGAACCAAGAATGTTCCAAAGAGTTGCCAACACACATCTCCTTTATCTACAAACCAAATAAAAGTCAGGGAGCAAATACTTGACAACTGATCAGTGTATTGAAAAATAATCAACAGCAGAGAAAGAAACTAGAAATCATATCGCAAGACTAGAGGAAAAGTAAAAATACTGCTTCAAAAGTAAGGGTATTGGCAGATCTTGTGAGGAAAATGCATTCTACATGGAATGTGTCCAGTGCAAAAGAGGGTGGAAGGCAAAGGAAAAGTGATCTTTTTCTTGGATTTAAATTTACTCTAGAGGAAAACAAATAAGACTGCACCCCAAATTGAGCTTCGGATCTGAATGTTTTGGGAAGAACTTGGGAAAAAAAATAGGCTATTTTTTTTCTTTCCATTACATTGGTATTTACCACCTTGCCCCCTAATAAGAGATCATTGACTGTGTCAGTTGCGCTGGGGGTAATATTTAACTTTAACCTAAGGGATACTGTGGAAAGTGTGTATTCCTGAATAATACATTCTTATCATTTTATACCATAGCATATAAACTAGAGGGTTTAACTTCAGAAAAACAAAACAAGTCAAACATGTTCCATGAAAATTATGAGCAATCACAGCACGATGTAGCAGAAAATTAGATGGATTTTATGTCAAGAATTCATGCCTATAAATCCTGGATCTATTTAATCATTCTCAAATTCAGTTTCCTTATTTGTAGGATGAGTAACTAGGTTATACTAGTGAACAAATGAAACAATATGTGTAAAAGACCTAGTCCTGTGTCATTTCTCAATAGAAGATGGCTATTACAAAGGATCTTTTAGGCAACCTGAAGATGGATTTCAAACTAGGGAAGGCAGAAAGGATATCTGCCCAATGTAGTGGACAAGTTTGAGAGAGAAAACCTTCCAAGACTTCCCTGTGTAAATACACAGTTTTTACACTGAATGAGTCTGTGTATTCCCTTCTTTTAACTACCACGTGTGGACCAAGTGCCTGGAATTGTGTGATTAGCTACTTTCACAACCAGTTATGGCAGTTCTGCAAACTACTCCTCAGACAGCGGCACCTTGGCTGTTCTTCCTTTTCTGTTCAATATAGTTCAGTATGCATTTATTACCAGATATTAAAGTTTCAAGGTAAATAGTACATGATCTGTTTCTCTTAGGCCTCACAAAGAAATAGGCCACAGTAAAGAAGGTCAGTACTTTCAATAAAATATTAAAGGAATTACCAGGCACAAAAGAGGAACTCCAACTATAGTTTTGGGTGGGAGAGTATTAGACAGGCTGAGACAAGATTGATAGGGAGGGGAGTAAACAGCCTTAAAGACTGCACATAGGCCAGTCAAGTGGAAGAGTGTTGGTGGTACAAAGGAGAGACACAGAATCATCAAGGAGCTAGATATTTGGGGCCTTCTGGAAGTTGGACATATCTAGATAATTGATTAGAAAGATAAATAGACTAGACTGATGACAGTAGATATACTAACAAGACAAGAAGGCCTAGAAGAAATGAAATGGTGGTGGCATTGTA
Source organism: Equus quagga (assembly GCF_021613505.1). Taxonomy (NCBI): domain Eukaryota; kingdom Metazoa; phylum Chordata; class Mammalia; order Perissodactyla; family Equidae; genus Equus; species Equus quagga. Next base: position 52,338,444 of record NC_060272.1, on the reverse strand, counting down.
AGTGAACATAAGTGAGGCCATCTGGTTCTGCTAAATGGCCTCAGCCCCTCCTCTGTGTGACTACTCGCTGCTCTGCATGTACTCTAAAAAATTCACATGCTCTCATGATTTTTGGCCTCCACTTACATGTGTACTCCTTGATAGCTTGACAAATTAAACTTTGTTCTGTGAGTTTCTCTCCAGGAACAGGCTGACCACAGGTGGGAAACACACCTACAAGGTATCCATCACAGCTGACAGAAGAATGGGACAATGTGGAGCCTGTTACGCTTGGCGACCAACATCGCTGGACCTGTTCCTTACTGCCCATTTTCCCCATATAACTGCCTCAAGATTCTGTAATCCTTGGAGATGGGTTTTTGACACATTAGTCACACATCTTCCAATTTGCTGGCTAATCTAATTAAACTTCCTTTCTTCATCTCTAGCTCATGATTAATTGGCTCAGATCTCAGTGAGCAGAGAGAGCCCATTGCTCGGTATCAGCATAACTTCCTAGTGTGCCAAAGAGTTATGAAAAGTGAATCTTCACTTTTCAAATACAGTATAGAGCAGTATTGCCCAGACAACCTGTGCCCCAATCCCTTATCATCACAGTGAATCAAAGCTGGGAACTTGCATTGAGAAACTGCCTGGGTTAGGCTTTTAGAGAGAAGACAGAGACTTCAAATATTGGTGACTGCATTGGTATATCAATAATCACAAAATAGACCAGGAAGAGTCCGGTATCAAAATGTTGCCTTGGAGTTAGCAGTTCAAGACAGTATGAATTAAATGAAAATCCCTTCATTTCTGAGAACCATGAATTCCTTAATTATTTATTCCTCACTGAAAATAAGACAATGGAATTAAATGTGTATTTCCAATATTTTTGACACAATACCATCTTGTTAATAATATATAAACTAATTAATTAGGAATGATTTTAAGTGCTTTTATCATTTTGGAACACACAAATGACATAAAGTGTACTGTTTACATTTAATTAATTATAAATTAAAAATGTACGATTTGTCACCATATTAGTTTCCTAGGGCTGCCATGACAAATTACCAGAAACATAATGGTTTAAAACAACAGAAATGTATTCTCACAGCTGTGGAGGCCAAAAGTCTGAAATCAAGGTGTTGACAGGCAGGTGGTCCCTTCAAAGGTGGTAAAAGAGAATCCTTCCATTTCTCTGACAGCTTCTGGTGGCCCCAGGGCTTCCTTGACTTGGGGCTGCATAGTTCTAGTCTCTGCCTCCATTTTCATAGGGCCTTCTCCACTGTGTTTCTGTTTCTTTTCTGCCTCTTATAAGGACACTAGTCATTGGATTTAGGGCTCAACCTTAACCAGGATGATCTCATTTCAAGATCTTTAATTACATCTGTAAAGACCTTTATTTTAAATAAGGCCACATTCTGAGGTTCTGGGTAGACATATCATTTTGTGGACGACTGTTCAATCCATTATAATCACCAATAAATTATTAAGTGATATTTTCATTTTTGCTTCTGGTTATGAAAGAATAGCTTGTATCAGACTATGTCTACAGCTAAGAACTTTGAAACCTGGATAAGATACAAACAAATCAGATCCAAGAGCAGGCAGAGGATACCTCTGGCAGCTAGGACTTCAAGGAGGCCAAGTTATAGGGAAAAGCAGAAACATCTTCAGAAAATCCAGACACTTTGCCACTTAGATTCTTGTCTATTCATAATTAGCACAGGGTAAAATACCAGTAGAAAGTCATGGCTTAGAACTTTAGACAATCTCATGGGATCAGGGAGGCATAATATAATATAGGGTGACCAAGGCAGCCAGGACTTCAGTGACTAAGATCTTGGAGAAAAGGAGGAAACAGAAAAGTTATCTTCTGGCAGTCTTTTCTCAAAGTATATGTAGTTTCATAAATTCCTCCAGATTATAGGAAATAAGAACAAAGAAACCATCAGCTAAGAGGTTAAGACGATAAGTGAAGATTTTGATGGTCTCATAGTCCTGGGGAGAGAAAAACCAAAAATGGACTTCAGAGTCCACCCATAAAGAGGAACCCTGGTAAATATCCCAGACATTTCATGAGATCCCTGAAGGGCTACATCCTAAAAATATGATCAAGCAAGAAATAGGCCATATCTATAAAACTATAAATTAGCTTCAAATTAGTTCAGTTTATGATAGGATCAAGGTGATATTCCTGCCCTTCAGTTGTTTCCTAGAAGAAAACTAAATCCCATCTGGAGCAAGATAACATCACACCGACCCTCTACAATTGTTTATACACATTGTCTAGCATTCAGTAAAAATTATCAGACATGCCAGGACATAGTACCAAATCAGACCTGAGAAATAGACGTACCGATAATCAGTTTATTAGACTTACCAAAACAGGGTAGCGAAGTAACTGTGATTAATATGTTTTCAAAAATTGATAACAAGATGGAGAATTTCAATAGAAAACTGGTATTTGTGAAGACAAATCTAAGGGACAGTCTATATCTGAAAAATACAGTAGCTGAAATTAAAAAATTGGTGGAATGACTAGTGGATTAGACACAGCAAAATAGAAAATTGGTGAAAAACAAAATAGGCCAGTAGAAAATATCCTCATAGAAGAACAGAGTGCTTGAAAAAATTAATCTGGCTTATTTTTTTAAACAGCTTTATCAAGTTAAACTTTGTATATCATTAAATTTTCTCATTTTAAGTGTACACTATGTTTATTGAAAAGTCTAATGATTTTAAGAATTTTATCGTGTGCTCATTACCACTTTGGTGAAGTGTTTATTCAAATCTTTTATCCTCTTTTTTATTAGTTGTTGGTCTATTAATAAGTTATAAGAATTCTTTATATATTCAAGATACAATTACTTTATTAGATGTGTGGTTGCAAATAATTTCAAGTCTGTGTTTTGTCTTTCATTCTCTTAATAGCGTGTTTCAAAAAAAAGTTTTAATTTAGATGAAGTCATATTTATCAATGTTTTTATTTTTTTAATAGATTATGGTTTTGGAGCCATATCAAAGAAATGAATTTTCATCCTATGGTCACATAGATTTTTTTTCTTTGCTTTTTTAAGATTGTTTATAGTTTAAGCTCTTACATTTACATCTGTCTTGCATTTATAATCTTTTATTAGTGTTCTGTTTATTTCTAAATAACCACATAAGAATGGTTTTAAGTGGTAGGAACCATTTCACACATAATATTTTGGGTTTGGATAGGTTTTACTCTCACTAATTAAAATCCAAATTAGAAGTATTTGTCAATTTATTAATACCTTTTAATAAGTTTTTTATTTTATTTATTTATTCATTAATTTTTTCATGAGGAAGATTGGTCCTGAGCTAACATCTTTGCCAATCTTCCTCTATTTTGCATGTGGGACACCACCACAACGTGGCTTGGCAATTGGTACATAGGTCTGCACACTGGGATCTGAACTGTGAACTCCGGGCCACTGAAGCGGAGCATGAACTTAACCACTATGCCTGGACCAGCCCCCTAATAAGTTTTTTTAAAATATTGGAGCTATCTTCATGTGATATATTCCATTTTTGAGCAAGCAATTGCAAATTATATATCTAGTGAGTGTCTTTATAAAATAATTTGCTAAATTATTTTATACATTTGATGTTTAATAGTGTTAAACATCCTTTATTGAATTTGTTATTAGATTAAATTTTTATTAAACCATGTATAACAATTTATAACAAAAGCACAAGTAGCAAAAGCAAAAATAAATAGGTGGGACTACATCAAACTGAAAAGCTTCTGCATTGCAAAGAAATAATTAACAAAATGAAAAGGCAACCTATGAAATGCAAAAAATATTTGCAGATCATATATATGCTAAGTAGTTAATGACAAGAAAAGACAAAGAACTCATACAACTAAATAGAAAATAATAAATGAAACTTTAAGTAATCTAATTAAAAAATGGGCAAACTGAATAGACGTTTTTCCAAAGAAGATAGACAAATAGCCAAGTGGTATGTGAAAAGATGCTCAGCATCACTAATTGTGAGGGAAACACAAATCAAAACCACAATGAACTATCACCTCACAATCCCTGGAATGGCTCTCATCAAAAAGACAAGCAATAACAAGTGTTGGTGAGAATGTGGAGTGCACTGTTAGTGGGAATGTAAATTGGTACAGCCACTATGGAAATAAGTATGGGAGTTCCTTTAAAAATTAAAAGTAGAATGATCCAGGAATCCTACTGATGAATATATATCCAAAGAAAATGAAATCAGGATCTCCAGGAGATACCTGCATTCCCATGTTCACTGTAGCATTATTCACAATAACCAAGATAAGGAAACAACCTAAATGTTCGTTTATGGATGAATGGATAAAGAAGAAGTGGTGTATATATAGAATGGAATATTATTCAGCCACGAGAAAGAAGGAAATCCCTACTTTTTACAACAACATGGATGAATCTTGAGGGCGTTATGCTAAGTGAAACAAGTCAGACAGAGAAAGAAAAATAATGTATGATATCACTTATATGTGGAGTCCACAAAAGGTGAACTCATAGAAACCGAGAACAGAATAGTGGTTGCCAGAGCCTTGGTTTTGGGGGAAATAGGGAGATGCTGGTCAAAGGGTACAAACTTGAAGTATAAGGTGAATAGCTTCTGGGATCTAATGTACAGCATGGTGATTATAGTTAACAAAAGTCCATTGTATACTTGAAAGTTACTAATAGAGTAGATCTTAAATGTTCTCATCACAAAAAAGAAATGGTAGTTGTATGAGGTGATGGAGGTGTTAACTAACCCTACCATGGTCATCATTTCACAATATATAAATGCATCAAATCACTATGTTATATACCCTTAACTTACAATACCAAATGTCAATTATATCTCAATAAAGCTAGAAACAAAAGATGATCACATCCGACCCAGGATTTTCCTAGTTACTTGAACTTGCCCCATAGATTCAAGCCACTTGCTGTAACGTATACTATTCCCTTTGCTTGCATATATTTCGGTAGCTTCTCTCTAACAGTGGAGTTCCATGGTACCTAAACACATTTAACTTACTTAAATTCAAATAAACTTGCTTAGAGAAAAGCAAACATCCTCCCTCCTCCAGTTCACCACACAGGCACAGAATAAAGTACGAACAAGAGCCTAAGAAACCAGTAGAGTTTGTGACTCTGTCTCTTCTGTTTGTAGGGTGAATGTATGATCCAGTCAATGGATGCGATCTAAAGTAGTAAATGTCTGTTGGCCAAAATCGCTGGAAAAAATATGTGAGTAATTTTAATATATTCCTGACAATTAGTGGGGAAGTGAACTATATTGTTCAACTGGCCGTGAAATTGTTTGTGATGGCTGCAGTTTGCAGAATTATTCATAGAGAAACAACCCTAATGAAGAGTTAAAAGAACTGATCTATAGAAAAGAGTTAAAAGAATAGTCTACAGAAACAAATGACAACAGAGAACAAAAAAAGCTGTAAGTTTATTCAAATTTTCCTAGAAACAATACATTTGAGTGATTAGATTTCTGAATATAGTTTCTCTCTGAGATTATTGGCCCTACATTACTATGTACATTAGACATCCTCACACCCCTAGTACCATGCAGGATTATATATATGAAATGTGTACTACACTTGATGGGTGAGTATAAGAGTTTCCTCAAGGGTAGTTTTGTTTATGGATGAGTTTTGCATTATATACTGAGCTTAGAAATTAGCCCTCCACCTCTACGCTATATGCCAAGAGTCCAGTTTAGTCTTTAATGATCAGCCCAAATGCCACTTCCGTTTTGAAATCTTTTCTTTTATTTTTAATCCAGTCGGGATAAGATTCTCTCAGTTTGTTGCAATTTGATCAACCTCTGCCAGAGCATTTATCTCTTTGCTCTCTAGTTAGCTGTTTGATTAGATTGTGAGATTTTCTAGGGCTAGAGTTGACTTTTATTTGTTTGTTGCTCCCACGTGCCTCACAGCACTGTGACTGAAGCGTGGTACATGTGAAAGGCGTTTGCATTGAATGGATAAAGTCCATTTTTCGAAAGCTCAATATGGTGACTCTCATGTAAATATAAAATAAACACGTCTCAGAAATTTTATTCAGCTCATTAATTAAGGAGCAAATCAGTAAGATATTACAACCAGTTCAAAGAGCATCCAAGAAGCAAGTTGTGTGTGAGTGTGCGTGTGTGTGTGTGCACAATTTAATCAGGAAAGTGACCGAGGTTTCTGGCTTAGATACAAAAGAGGTGAATGTCTTACAGTGTAATAAACCATAGTCTTTGGAGTTATCTGTTCCACAAGGCAGAAATTATTTGCTTCTTTTCTGGACAAAAGCCTACAATTTAACATATGACTTCACTTAGTCTGAGGGCTTTAATCAATAATAAATAGTGACTCAGTCTCAGTATATTCCCCTAGACAATGCTTAACTGGCTTTCGCTCCTGAGGGATGTTGAAAAGATGTGCTTTTCCTAAGCCCCAGGACACCTGCCCACTAGCCACGGCAGACGGGCAGCACTACCAAGCCCTTGTACAGTGAAGAAGATGCTGGAACTGGAGTGAGGAGGCCCAAGTAATGGTCCAGGCTCTCTATTAGTCTGAAAAGACTACATACTATATGACTCCAACTATATCACAGTTTGAAAGAGGCAAAACTGTGGATACAGCAAAATTTCAGCGGTTACTAGAGGATAGCAGAGAGGGAGGGATGAACAGACAGAGCACAGAGGATTTCTAGGGCAGTGAAAATAGTCCGTATGATAATGATGGATCCGTGTCATTGCAAATTGTCCAAACCCACAGAATGTACAACACCAATAGGGAACCTTCATGTAAACTATAGACTTTGGCTGATTATGATGTGTCAGTGTAGGTTCATCAGCTGTAATAAATGCACCACTTTGGTGAGAGAGGTTGATAATGCGGAGGCTGTGCATGTGGGGGGGCAGGGAGTAATCTCTGTACTTTCCATTCAATTTTGCTGTGAACCTAAAACTGCTATAAAAAATTAAGTCTATTAAAAACTAAATAGATGTACAATTTCTCTTATAAAACTGAAAAGATATTTCCCACTTTTAAGCTTTATTTTTCAAGTTTTATCTAATATTTCATAAAAGAGTAGGTTAGTATGTTCTTCCTAAAGGTGTCAGTTGAACGTAGGGACATTTCTGCTAAGGAGTTTACCCTGTAGGTGCCGATGCTATTAACTTAAAAATTCAGTTATACAAAATGGCCAATTTTACTACCATTGCTGGATCATTGAGGTCTCACTGTAATGGTTTAGTGATTTGATTTCTCACCATTCTTTTAAATACGCTGTGTAACTTGCTCCTTGAGAAGGGATTACCTTTGAATATTCGGTGGCAGTAAAATTAATGATTATAATGCACAGGATTACAATAAAAATCTTTGAACTCTAAGTCAACTTGGAAGTGGAAAATAGGGATTCATATTTTTAAAAAGTAATTAGGAGATGATTGTTTATGATATGAACAATTAAAATGGATTTCTTAACCATTTTGAATAAGAAATAAGGATGCATACAACAAACTTCTGTTGGTGTTTATATAAACAGTAGAATGTTAGAACTAGAATGGGCCAGAGAAGTCATTGATTGCAACCCCTTCATTTTACAGATGAGGAAACTGAGGCCCACTCATACAGCTTGTTAGTTATCATGAAACACTATATGAGTAATCAAGGAATATGTACTTTTGCAAGAACATATCACTCATACACATATGCATTTTTGCAAGAACATATTAACAACATGTATGAGGTATAACACGGCCCGTATTTAACTGGGCTACTTGCTGAATCCTTAGAGGTACACAGAATAAGCAGTACATTTTTTAATAGGCAACGAGGTCAGTATCTTGAACTGACATGACTCATAAAACATTACCTGCTTCACTATATGTTTCCACCTATCAAAGCAGCCGGATTTTAAAAAGTGGAAATATTTTGAGGAAGTAGAAATGAGTGACTGGGGAAAATGTATGAAACTTGTGATTCATTCTGAAATAAAATTTTATTCCCCCTCCAAATTTATGTTTTTCAGGGGATATGAGTAATCTTGATGACCAAAAAGCTTGCTGGAAGATTTTATTCTTTTTTGTAGTTTTCATAGGTACTAGGCCTTTTTCTCTTAGTACAAAGTACGATCGTTTAGAAAATTGGTAACTTTATTATTCTGGTCTAGAGAAAATGATCAGAGTTGAGGAAAGTAGAGGAAAATGTATTGTTTTTTTCCCACTCCCTCACGTCCAAAATGCATGAATATCTCCAGAAATACTACTTCTGCCTGGATGTGGCAAAGTTCACATTTTTAAAAAAATTCTAATGGTTGGTAACACAGATAGCAGAAGAAGGAAAAAAATTAAATGGCTGGTGAATTTAAAGAGTTACAAGGTTGAACTACTTCAAATAATAGCTCTGGGGGCTGGCCTCATGGTGTAGCGGTTACGTCCAGCATTGTCTGCTTCAGTGGCTCGGGTTTGTGGGTTCAGATCCTGGGCGCAGATCTACAGCACTCATCAGCCATGCTGGCGGTGACTTACATATAAAGTAGAGGAAGACTGGCACAGATATTAGCTCAGAGCTAATCTCCTCAAGCATAAAATGTGGGAGATTGGCAACAGATGTTAGCTCAGGATTAATCTTCCTCAGCAAAAATAATACAAAATAAAGATAAATTAAAAAAAATAATAGCTCTGTGATCTACTTAAGAACCAAAGTTCTCCAATGGAATTCTACAGAGCACCCTTGTCAGAATCATCAGAGTGTTTGTTATAATGTTAGATCTGAGGATGAACTAGTGCCAGGGTTTATTTTTGCATGTATGGCTTTCCTAAATAGAAAAGAAAATTTATCAGCAGTAGGCTGTTGGGTAGTTCACAAAGTTGACATAGAGGCCGGAAACCAAGGCTTGGAGAACAGGCAAGAGCTAATGATGATTGGGCAATGGAGCCTGCTGTGGTGATGAGTACGGTTGGGTTCCACCTCTGGCACCATGGCTACTAGACTTTTGTCACTGCCTCCACCCTGTTCTGGATGCCATGGCTTCTACTGTCTCTCAGAATAACTTCTCAACCATCTTTTTATTTTTCTAGATTCATTCTTGGGTCATTCCAAATTGCTGTCTCTAGTAAGAAAATCCATTGGCCATATATCTGCATCTTAATTTGCCCTAAGTTTGAATAATGGAGTACTTATCCAAAATTGGAAGAACACTTGGAAACTGGTAGGCAAAAAAGAGAAAAAAGCTGTCCACTATGCTGGCCCCACCCTAAACCTATTGAATTAGAATCTTGGGAGAAACCATGAGAATCAGCATTTTTAAACAAATACAGTCAATTCTGGTATAAGGTGACATATGTCTTGCTGTAAATCACTGCACTATACAAAACTACACAATAAAGACCGCAGGGCTTATGAGGAAAGTGGAATGAGAAACACAGTATTCAAAAACTTCATTAGTGATACATTAAAAAAGATGGGAAACTAGTGAACACAGCAGTACAGTTTAACATATGTTAAATGACTGAGAAATACATAAATACTGCAGTAGAAATGGTCCTTTATCCTTAAAAAGACCTGAAGTTTGCTTGTGGAAGTGGGTACCAGGAGGTGATTGGTAAATTATGCAAGGGGTGTTTTCTGACATTGAGTAGAAAATTGTAACACCAGATGTGCATGATTTTGGCTTGTAACACGTGTGGCGAAGTGAGGGGGTTGGTAGAAGTTTCAAGTGTGTGCATGTGTGCATTTTGTGTATTCCGTTGTGACTTGGTTCAGTTGGGTGCAAGTTTTGGAATTCACCTGTGTTTCTCCAGAAGAAATCTCACATAAGCAAAAGTGAAATTTGCGTTATGCTCAAATGGTTACCTAACATACCAATAATGTTGGAACAAATTCACACTTCAAAACAACTATTACAGCAAATTGGCTGTACTCCTGTGTGATTCTGATGTAAATCAGAGTGTTGAGACCTATAGGGGTTTGGATCTTCCCTGACTGTTCCACACTCTTGTCCTATTTAATGCCCTCCGTGAGGTGGGGCTCATAGCTACAACTCTCTCAGTTAGTGAGTGTAGGTATGGGAGATGGAATAATTTCCCCTTTTCGCTGCTGCTTCTTGGGAGTTGATTTACAAGTCTCCCTATGGACTTTTGAATCACTGCAATCGTTATCTCTTATTGGCTCCCAAAAGGACCCACTTCCCCAAACTCAATGACTTCAGTACCTGACAAGATTTTTCTCTCTACACCACCACCTATTGTGATCTTCAGTGATTTTTCAGTTTCTTTGGTGGTGTGTCAATTGACACCTTGATTTCTTAGATCCTAACTTACTGAATAGCTATGATCATCATTTCTCTTCACAGTAGCCACTCCAGCCATCTCATCACCCCTAATCTTGCTCATCATGTGTCTCTGCTGAATATTAGCAGACCTGAACCAAGTTTGTGTCATTTTTCCTGTTTTTCTCTATTTCTCAGGTAAAATTTAAGCATGAAACATGCATAGTGTTTTCAAAGGCATTTCCTATTTTGCTTATCTCATTAGCATATGTGCTAGCTTCTAAAATAACCATCCAAGTCTACACTTGGCCACCTCATGGCCTTGTTTTACCAAATGTAAATAAGAGCAGAATGTTGGAATTCAACTAATACTAGGGATGCTGCAGCCTTGCATTTTCTTCAAATGAAAAACTATATGAATGTCCTTTTAACACAATGACTTTTCTTCAGTATTTCAGTCCTGGCTGCCATGTTTTTAACTTTTCATTCTGTTGGGGAGATTAAAGACAGAGGATCATTATGAGTCTTCTAAGAAGCCAAGAGACTGCAGTTAGATTAAAAGCTATTTATTCTGCACTTTATATTTTCTTTGGTCCTTATTTTCAGATTGAACATAAGGTATCTGCAGCACAGATTGCTTTCAGAAAGATGAATTTGACTAAAAATCATACTATGCATTCATTCAGTAAACATTTATTTTTTGAATGCCTCCTATAATTCAGGGGCTCTGCTAGCCTAGGGCACATAAAAATGAATGAAGAAAAGTTTTTGTCTTTAAGGAGCTGTGGTGGATTCCATGGTGTTCTCTCTGCCCATGTACCTTCACCCCAGCTGCTTGGAATGTTGGTGGCTGACAGCTCTTAGTTGAGTCTCTCCTTGGGCCTTGCCCATAGCTGAAGGAAGCCACCTCACCCAAGATCATGCTCACTTCTCAGAGGAAGCCCACATCCAGTGACTGGTCAATATGGGGATTATTTCTCTTGCGTCAATTTGGGACAATTCTGAAGGGCCATCCCAGCTTCAGAGTCCCCGTAAGATTGGCTGAGGCTTTTGTTGTCACTGCATCAATTCACGGTTCAATTTCTCCTTCTGTCCAGTCCTGCTTCTTTCACTTACCCACAATTCTTGATCCTGAGAACAGAAGAACACTCTCCAATAAACTTTCCACATGCACATCTACACTTCAGAGTCTGATTCCCAGGGAAATCTGCCTGCTATGAGGATTCACTGTCTAGTTGGAGGGGCCACCAAGAGCATTAGTAATTGTGATAATATTTTGAAAATGACTCTAGTAGAGGCAACCCCATGTCTTTAGGAAAGATGCATTTAGCTCATATTGGGATGGAAGTGGGATCAAGAAAAGTTTTCTAGAGAAGGTGCCTTCTGAATTTAGATTTTAGTATCAATAAGCATAATAGATGGAGCTGTAGTCAGGGAGGAGGATAAAAGAAGGACTTTCTGGACAGAGGAAGCAGCATGTGCAAAGGCAAAGATCACTAAGTGGGCTTGGCACATGCAGGAAGCTTCTGATAAGTCAATATGACTTGAGCCTATGGGCAAGAGAGAAAGTGGGGAGACCTGAAGATGAAACGGTGTGCAAGACTCAGTTCTTGAGGGCCTTGTATCTCATGTTGAGAAACTGGCATTTTATGCTGAGAACATTTGGTCTTTTGAAGTTTTAAGCAAAAGACTTACAAGATTCTACTGACAGTAATGTGAGCATGGGTTGCAATGAGGTGAGGGTGGAGACATGGAGGCCCTTTGAGAAAATGTGGAAAATCGGGTAGAGAAAGGCAGATAAGATCAAGGCCGATGATAGGAGCAATGAGAGGATTTGGGGGCTAATTGGATATAAGGAATAAGGACGAGGAGACATATCATTCTAGTGAGAACTGGTAGGGAGCATAAAAGAAGGGATTTGAGGGACAAACAGGCTAAGTTTAGTTTTGAACACATTGAGTTTGAAGTATTTATGGGGCATATCAGTGGATATGTTCAACAGAAAAAGGGAAAAAAATAGAGAGAAACAGTTGCATCTAGGTTGAGCTGGAAGCTGTGATTCAGGCTGCTGGGAAGAATGAACAGAGTGAGGAGGGAGTTGAAAGTCATTTAGAAGTTAATTCCTCCTGTTTTCAGCAGAGTATGATTTTAGTTATCATATCCTCATGAACCCAATTAGTCTGAAAATATTTTAAGACCTTCACATCAGTGACATTTGCAATATCCCAAACTTCCTCCCCTCACTCTTGTTCCTTCCTTAATATTTTTTTCTGAGTTAAAGTTAATAGCTATGTACAAAAAGTGTAGATACAATAAAATAAAATAAAAATGCAAATATCAGTACTATCGCTGATCTTTTAGTTATTTCTTTTAACTTGAACCTTTTAATAAATGTATTGGTAAGACAGGTTATATAATCTCACATCAGATTACATATTATCTCATAGTATGGCATATGGCATCAGTCATTCGGAAATTGTCTTTTATCCAATATCATCCTTAATATGGATGCATGTGGCACAAGCAAGCTGCAACTCTTACTTTTTTTTTCCCTTTTGCTTTTTTCTTTATTTAGGAAAGACTTTTTCTCAGTGGCTTTCAGAAATTACAGGTATTTAATTAAATGTAGATTGTATGGTACATTAGTGACCATCAAACATTGTGTCTTTCAGTAGGCAATTAAAAAGGGCAAGATATTCTAAATGAATTTTTAAATACCTTCTTCCAATCATTAAGCACAGTTACCACAGCCATATTTTGTAAACGTGAAACCCTGGAGTTCTCACAAGGATGCTCGTCAGCACCGTTTTTATTGATGATCTATCTGAGCTTCATTTCCTAGCTGAGAAACCTTGTCGGTCAATTTATTCCAACGTAACACCATGTGGTTGGGTGGTTATTAATTCTGTAATTGTTCACAGCATGCCAGGAATAATTCAGTTAATTATTACAATATGTCTTACTTTGCTATGCTTCTCTATGTCAAAATACCCTTTGCATATATTGGAAGAGAAATCAGATGCTTGTTTAAATTCTAGACATAAAAAGTGATTACTAACTAAAAATATAAAAGAAAGGCATTTTTTGTGTGCCCTATATAGAATATATGCTGGCCTAAATGCAGTTTGATGAGTTATTTTTGTGAAACTTCTTGATTTTAATTGATCCATCACCTCTATTTTTTTAAAAGAATCTGGAAGAAGGAATCATTTTAACTGAGTATTAGTTTCAGTTAAGTGTAATGGTGTAACTGTTCACTCTCTATCACATTAAAAAGAAAATTTTAGTTTTTTCCTATCCAATATATGGAAATTGAACTAATGTCTACAGTTCTATTACACTCATGAAATTAAATGTTGTGCAGTTAGGTAAAAAGCGTGATGATGTATATAATAAATTTCATGCACAGAATTAAGTTTGGTTAAAGGTATTTGGGGTTGGATATGCCTGAATGGATTCTAGAATGTAAAATCCTGTCAATAAAACATAATAATGTATGGATTATTACATTCTAACACTCACAATAGGTTATTTTAGTTCACTATAGAAATGGAAAATGCAATATTCATTATGCAGTTCTGCACTTGCATTAAATCAAGTTCAGCAGAGGCCTTCCTTCCGTGAGAGAAAGGAATACAGCAGTTTTTTACTTTACCATTAGCTTCTTTAGCTAGCTTCTAACTTACAAAAAGCAAATAACTGAGTGCTTATTAGCCAAATTAACATCCTTCTCTCAGGTCAAAGCAACAACAGGATTAATTGGCTATGGTCAGAGACTCTGAAGGAATTTAAAGGCAAAGATGACTTCATCCCTGTTGATGGTGGTGAGGGAGCATAGAAACAAAATAATAAACAAAAAATGCATTCTATTTTATCTGATAAGAATCACAGGCCTTAAGGAGCAAGCTATGATGTTAGCTGGAGATCACTTAATTTAGAGTCCGTTTTACTCTAGATTTGCTACGTATTTTGTGAATTTAGGTAAGTCATTAAATCTTAATTTATCTATAAAATTGACATTTATAATACTTTGCAAATTGGACATAACAATGGAAGGATGTAGTATATGAGAACCTTTTTCTTTTTAATGTTTAAATACCATACACATGTAAAAGATGAGGTTAAAATTATAAATTTGCACCTAGATTATTTAAAATCACACATTAGTATTAATATATATTAGGAATTAATTGACCTATTCATTACTTCTATTGTCTATTTGTTTTCTGAAGTACTTCCTAGATTACTGTATTTTATTTTTGGCATCTATGTTTGTGGTATAATAAAGAATATATCTGATCTTTGTCCCTAGTTCCTGGCACAGAGCTTCAAAAACCCACAGAATTTCTGAATGATAAGTGTCTTTGTTATCCTAATGAGGTGACTCACCCTGGGCCCATACATAGCTTCAGGATAGGGACTCCTCACCAGAAAGGCCAGCCACATGATTAGAGGGTTGGAACTTTGGGCCAGGCTGATCTCCAGGGAGGGGAGGAAGACTAGAGATTGAGTGATATCATGTGGCCAGTGATTCAATCAATCATGCCTGCATAATGAAACCCCAATGAAAACTCTGGACACAGAGGTTCAGTGGAGCTTCTCAGTGGCTGAACCCACTGACATACAGGGAGGGTGACGTGCCCAACTCCTTTGGAAGAGGACGTAGAAGCTCTGTGTGGCAGACTCTCCCAGACTTTTTCCTTTGTGTCTCTTCTTTATTTGGTTGTTCTTGAGTGAATACTTTATAATAAAACTATAATGTTAAATATAGCATTTTCTTAAATTCTGTGAGTCATGCTAGTGAATTATTGAAGCTGAGGGGGTTGTGGGAAACCTTGAATTTATAAGTTACCAGGCAGAAGTGTGGGTGCCCCAGAGACTTGTGGTTGGCATCTGAAGTGAGGGAAGGCTTGTGG
The DNA here is from genome assembly GCF_021613505.1 of Equus quagga. NCBI lineage: Eukaryota > Metazoa > Chordata > Mammalia > Perissodactyla > Equidae > Equus > Equus quagga. Next base: position 52,323,245 of record NC_060272.1, on the reverse strand, counting down.
AGGACTGAACACTTAAACTTGTGAAGTCTGGTACTAAGGTAGTTAGTGTCAGAATTGTATTGCTGTACTGCACTTGAGATGGAAATGAAACATTTGTGATAGAGAAAACAAACAGAATATTGTCCCCAAACATGACAATATGATTGCAAACTGAAAGAAAAATGCCATAAAAATTGTTATTAAAAATGTGCAAGACATTATATTCAACTTTCAAGGGAATATAAATTCCATATAGTACAAAAGGACTTGATAAATGTCAGCTGAATGAAGCCATATAATTGGCTATTTAAAAATTTGCAAATATGATTCTATTTTTTACTCCATTGACTTTCATTGAATAGGTGTGCCAAATTTTAAGGGAGAATCTGGTAGAATTTATAACCTGATTATACATCTGCTATAAAAGTCTAGGAATGCTATAAAAATAATTATAAAATATCACAAACGTTCTTTTAAATGCAGACTGAACTTTAAATAAAGTAATTAAAATGTCCAGGGGATAAAAACAAAGAGGAAACTAAAACTCTGCAGATGTCCTATTTGAGGAAAGAGGGTGAGAATGATGGGAGGGTGTTGGCTGAGGTAGTATGTGTGTTGAGGCTTTAATGCCCACATAGAGCCAGGGGAAAAGGTGTGAAGCCCACATATTTGAGAGTTGTAACTGAGGCCACTCTGCTTAAAGCTGGATCCTTTGAGGGGTTTCATGCTTAGTAAAAATATATACTAGAAAGAAAAAACTGCCATTTTTTCCTAGTAGTCTGATAGATTTTATAATCTGATCTCCCCCCCACCATTGAATATATAAAGATGCATTAAAGAGCTAACAAGAATATAAAGCATACTTAGAGGTCAAAAACTAAGTAAAAGCAGATCCCTTGGAGTAAACAGAGTGGTGGAGTTGGCTTAGGCCTTGAACTTATTTGTCTCATGTGGTAAAAATGGAATAGAACACCCTGAAGGATTATTTTACCAGTGTATAGGTGCTCACCAACAAACCTGGTCCCCGTGGGATTCCACTGCAGGAGAGGTATTTGTCTTGAACCTTGGTGTTGAGAAGAGATGTGAGAAATCTCCTTTGAAAATTAATATCTAAAAACTGGACCTCAGATGAATTTCCAACCCAAATCCATGTTACATGGCAGGTCTGATAGACTCCAGACAGATACCTGGCAGATAAAAACAATAATTCTCTCTGGAGATATGAACATTTCATACCAGGACTCTCATAGTTTTCACAGACAAAATTTTAAGAAATGTGAGGTCTCAGAGTGAGAAATTTCAAAACATTCAAGGAAACATGTCATCATGGATTGCATTCAGCAGAAATAATAGATAGCAGAATCAAATCTGAGAATTCGCAAACAAGAAGTATCAGTTCCAGAATATAATTTACATGCAATATAATTATTTTAGTATGTTCTATTCAGGCTGCAATGTAACAAAACATCACAGACTGGGTAGCTTATAAACAAAAGAGATGTAGTTCTCACAGTTCTGGAGGCTGGAGGTCCAAGATCAAGGCACTGGAAGATTTGATGTCTAGTGAGGGCTCACTTTCTGGTTCATAGATAGCACCTTCTCGCTGTGTGGTCACGTGGTGGAAGGGCCTAGGAAGCTCTGTGGAGTCTCTTTTATAAGAGCACTAATCCCATTCTGGAAGGCTCTGCTTTTACGACCTAATTACTTCCCAAAGGCTTCACCTCCTCTTACCGTCATCTTTAGGGTTTAGGATTTTAACGTATGACTTTTAGGGGGATACAAACATTCAGGCCATATCAACAATAAAAGAAATTTAAAAGTAGATTCAACATAGCAGTATGGGGTAAAAGACTATTAAAATGACCAAAATGATTTGAAGAGCAACCACATAGAATTCCTAGAATTAAAATATAATGTATTAAAATAAACATTTAATGGGTAGTTTTAACAGCAGTTTAGCCAGAGCTAAAGAGAGAGTTGGTGAAAAAATTAATCAGAATATAACAGAGAGAGACAAAGAACTAAAAATATTTAAAGATAAGTTCAGAGAAATGGTTGAACATTGTCCAGAAATTATGAAGGACTCCTATCCTTAGATTCAAATATGGCCTGAAACGCACATATAGATCCAGTGTAGTGAATTTGAAAAGTTCCACATACTGAGGAAAGATCTTTATAGCAAAAGAGAGAATGAAACAGATCATCTTCTGAAGAAGTGAAATTTTGATTGAAAAGTGAGTTCTCAAGAAGACCAAAAGATAATGAAAAGATATTTTCAATATATTCAGATAAAATAATTGTTCATCTAAAATCATATACATAGTGAAAATATCTTTCAAAATGGAGATACGAAAAAGATAATTTCAGACAAACAAACCCAAGAAATTTTACCACCAACAGGCCCACATTAAAGGGAAATTCTAATGCATGTAATTTCGACAAAAGGAAAATGATTTCACATGCAAGCAAAACTTATGAACAAAGAAAGTAGGAAGTATATGGTTAAACAAGCATTGATTATAAGAGGCAAAAATAATAAAGTTTTATGAAATTTTAAGAGGCATATACCAAAAATATGAGATAATTATAATCTGTAAGTTAGAAGTGATTGATGTTAAAGTGTTTTAAGTGCCTTACATTATTCAGGAGGAAGGTAATGATATTGATTTATTTTATGTGTTGGTAAGTTACAAATAGAGTATATAACTTCCAAAGTAGTAGAGGAAAAATTATGACATAAGAAATACCTTTGCTCTGGATAAGAGGCAATCTTTGAGCAGACACTGATATTAAAAAAAAGAACGAAACATTTTTTGTTTTTAAGATTAGAACTTGAAACTTTTAAAAAAAAGGAAGGAGAATTTGACTACCAACTCAGGGTGATGACAAAGAGGTTTGCCAGTTCTGTCTTAGGTCTGAGTAAATATACAAATTTGAAAGGTTTCTCTGAGAATTTGTGACTCTAGGAATGTATTCACATCATATGGGGGTTTTGTATTTACATTAGTTGCATGATCCAGGAGTCTATGATGCAGGGTTTTGTCATTAGATTGGTCTTCTGATAGTAGTGTCACTAGCTGACGCATGAAAAATTGCTCTGCAAGCCCAAGACCTCAACTCAGTCTGAATAGTATTCTCAGTCAGAGATGGTGAGCTCACAATACCAAGTCATAAATACACAAGAAAGAAATATATGCCAAGGGGCTGGCCCCGTGGCCGAGTGGTTAAGTTCGCGCGCTCCGCTGCAGGCGGCCCAGTGTTTCGTTGGTTCGAATCCTGGGCGCAGACATGGCACTGCTCATCAGACCACGCTGAGGCAGCGTCCCACATGCCACAACTAGAAGAACCCACAACGAAGAATACACAACTATGTACCGGGGGGCTTTGGGGAGAAAAAGGAAAAAATAAAATCTTAAAAAAAAAAAAAAAAAAGAAAAGAAATATATGCCAAATAAGACTCAGCTGAAACAACAAACAGCAGTAATAGTCCACCAAAAATATCACGATAGATAACTTGAGAATAACATTCAAAACAGTATACTAAAAACCATTGAAGACAGGAGAGTGACATTAGCAGGATGACCAAAAGGGAAGCCGTAAACCTTGTTGCCTTAAAGAAACTCTAACTTAAAAAATATAAGTGGTCCAAAAAGACTTTGTGAAAACTCCAGTAACAATTTAGGAAGTTGCGCTACCCCAGGAAAGCTCAGGAGCCAAGAAGAGCCACGTTAAAACAGTAAGAAAAGCCAGTTCATTTCAATTGCATCAGTCCCTTCCCCAAGCCAGCACAATTCACTGATATCAGGAAGAAGAGGCCAATTCACATCTTTTCCCTCAGGAGGGAAAGAGATGAGTGGACCCAATGTCCATCATTCCAGCTTTTGGAGGTGCTGCCTGAGAGACTGGTTTCTTACTCCTGATTTGGAGAACTGATGGAAATAGTGTACTTTGGATACCTTGCAGCAGCAAAAAAAAAAAAGAGTTAAGTAGTTTGTGGCAGCTCCAGAGAGCCTGCAGGACCGCAGATACCAGAGAAAGAAAGAGATTACAAGCTCCTGAAAAAGAAACCAGCAAGGCTCTCAAATTAGGAAATTACAAACACAAGTCCAGAGAAGATACATCACCATGAAAGGTTTTAGAGGCCCCCAGAATCTCTAGCAAGGCTGATTGGTGAAGATCTTCTCTGTATGAGGCCAGTCTATCAAACTGGGAGAAGTGGCTGAGCTCTCAAATGCACAAATCACAACAAAAATAACAAGACACACAAAGAATCAGGGAAACATGGCATAATCAAAGGAACAAAATAAATATTTAGAAAGCATTCCTAAACAAATGGAGATCAATGAATTACCTGACAAAGAATTCAAAATAATTGTCTTGAAACTCGATGCAATACAAGAGAACACAGATAGACAATGAAACAAAATCAAGTTAAAGATCCATGAACAAAATGAAAATATCATCAAAGAGACAGAAATTATATATTAAAAAACCCCAGAAGTTCTGGAGCTAAAGAATACGATAACTGATTTGAAAATTCACCACAGGGCTCAACAGAAGACTTGATCAAGCAGAAGAAAGAGTCAGCAAAGTCAAAGAGAAATTATCTGAAATTATCAAGTCAGAAGACGCAAAGAGGAAAAAGAATGAAGAAAAGTAAAGATAAACCAAAGGACTTGTGGAATATCATCAAGCAGACCAATATGTGCTATATGGGAACCCAGAAACAGTGAAAGCAGCAGAGAGCTTATTTTAAAACCTAATCACCCCAAACTTCCCAAAGCTAAGAAAGGAAACGGACATCTAAATTCAAGAAGTTCAAAGGGCTCAAAATATGTGAAACCTAAAGATACATTAATACACACCAATATACATTAAATCCAAATGTCAAAAGTCAAAGACAGTTTTGAAAGCAGCAAGAGGGAGGCAACTCATCATGTACAAGAGGGCTCCCATAAGATTACTAGCAGATTTCTCAGCGAAAAGATTACAGGCCAGAAGAGATTAGATGATGTATTCAAAGTGTTGAAAGAAAAATAAACTCTGCCAACCGAGAATACCACATCTGACAAAACTGTCCTTCAAAAGTGGAGGAGAAATAAAGATCTTCCCAGATAAATAAACCTGGAGGAAGTTTATTATAACTAGAGCTGCCTTAAAGAATTGCTAACAGGAGTTCTTCAAGTTGAAACAAAAGGCAACTAGAAAGCAACATGAAAACATATGAAAATATAAGGCTATCTGGTAAAGGAAAATATACGGATTTTGGACAAATACAAATATGGCACTGTGTAATACTATAATGGTTGTGCATAAATCCATTTTAACTTAGGCATCAAATTTAAAAGATAAAAACATAAAAGATTTATAACAATAAAACTATGTTAATGAATACAAATTATAAAAAATGCAATTGGTGACGTCAGTAACATAAGGTGGGGGCAGAGAGATGTAAAGGAGTAGCGTTCATGAATGCAATTGAAGTTAAGTTGTTAACAGTTTAAAACAATTTTAAAAATGCCAATAGTAAGTTATTCCCTTTCAGTAATTACTTTAAATGTAACCAGATTAAATTCCCCAGTCAAGAGACATAGAGCGGCTGAATGGATAAAAAACAGGATCCAACTATATGATGTCTACAAGAGACTCACTTTAAATATAGGGACATACGTAGGTTGGAAGTGAAAGTATGGTAAGAGGTATTCCATGCAGATGGTAACCAAAAGACAGCAAGACTGGCCATCGTTATATCAGATAAAATAGACTTTAACTCAGACACTGATACAAGAGACAAAGAAGGAGATTATACAATAAATAAAGGACCAATTCTTCCTAACAATTTTAAATAAATATACACCTAACAAGAGAGCATCCATATATATGATGCAAACATTGACAGTTAAAGGGAAAAATAGACACCAATATAGTAGGAGATTTCAACACTCCACTTTCAATAATGGACATAGCAACCAGACAGAATATCAGTAAGAAAACAGAGGACTTGAACAACACTATAGACCAGTTGGACTTGACAGACATATACAGAATACACATTCTCCTCAAGTGCACTTGGAACATTCTCCAGACTAGATCACATGTTAGGCCATGAAACAAATCTTAAATTTAAGGAGACTGAAATCATACTAGATATCTTTTCCAACCACAATGGAATGTAACTAGAAATCAATAGCAAAATAAAAACTGGAAAATTCACGAGTATGTGGAAATTAAACAACAGATTCTTGAAAAGCTAAGGAGTCAAAAAGAAATCACAGGAGAAATAGGAAATATATGGAGACAAATGAAAATGAAAACACAACATACCAAAACTTAAGAAATGTAGCAAAGTCAGTACTATGAGGGAATTTTATAGCAATAAATGTCTATATTAAGAAAGATGAAAGATCTCAAATCAACAACCTAACTTTACACTTCAAGGACTGGAAAAAGAAGAACAAATTACACTGAAAGTTAGCACAAGGAAAGAAATAATAAAGATTAGAGCAGAGATAAACAAAATAGAGAATAGACAAAACAAATAACAAAACTAATAATTATTTTTTTGAAATAATAAAATTGACAAACCCTTAACTATACTAAGAAAAAGAGAGAGAAGTTTAAAATAAAAAAAATCAGACATGAAAGAGGAGACATTGCAACTGATGCCACAGTACTAAAAAGGATCCTTAGAGACTACTATGAACAATTATATTCCAACAAAATGGATAGCCTAGAAGTGTACAAAGTTCTAGAAACATACGACTACTTACCAAGGTAACATCAAGAAGAAATGAAAAATCTAAAAAGACCTATAACCAGTATAGAGATTGAATGAGTACTCAAAAACTCCTAACAGAGAAAAGCCAGGACCATATGGCTTTTGTTCAAGAGACAATCCTTTCTCCATTGTGTGTCTTTGGAACGCTTATCAGAGATCATTTGACTGTGATCACGTGTACTCTACACTTAAAAATGGTTAGATTGTAAATTTTTATGTCATGTGTTTACCAAAAAAAAAGGAAAAAAAAGATTGAAGATATAATTGAAAGGATAAAAAAGAAAAGAATAAGAATCTGAAAAAGTAAAACAAGTGTAGAAAGATAAGTAGAAGGACCATGTAGAACTTTTAAAACTAAAGAACATTGCCATTGAAATTTAAAACACAAAGGATAGCTTTAAACAGATTATACTGAGTTGGAGGGTGAATTAATAAACTAGCAAACAGATTGTAGAAATTACACAGAATGCAGCCGAGTGAGATGCAGAGACAGAAAATATGAGCAATTCAGAGATGTGGAGGAGAAAGGAAATGTCTGACAAATGTCTTCTATGAGTTCCTGAAGGAGCAATAGAGGGAATGAGAGAGCTGCAAGGTTTTAGATCAATTTGCAGAGAATTGCTGAAAGAGCTTTACTGAAAGACCTGATTACTCAGATTTAGGAAATACAAAGAATTCCGAGTAGATTAAATGCAAGTAAATTTACATCCTGACATAAGTTATTTAAATTGTATAACCCTAGAGTCAAAATAAAGGTCTTCTGAGCAAAGAAAATATAGACCTTAAAAGCAAGCAAAGACATAAATAAACTTACAGCACATATCTCAAAAGCAAAATTAGAAGCCATAAGAAATGCAGCGAGATCGTCAGAGGGCTAAGATAAACAAATGAATTTAAAATATAGAATTCAAGAATAGAATTGAACAAGGAATATTTTAATGTAATTTCTTCTGTTTATTAAAAGATGCCATTAAGTAAGTGAGAAAGCAAACCACAGATGAATACCTGCCTACCTACATATATGCTGACAAAGGACTTGTGTCCACAGTATGTAAAGAATTCCTGCAAATGCACAAGTAAAAAACAGTCAACAGACTAGAATAAGAGGACAAATTTCTTCAATAGACCTTCAACCAAAGAAGATGGCCAGTGGGCCAATCAACATATGAAAACATGTTCATGGTTATAAATCATCAGTGAAATCCAAATTAAAACCACAATGCAAAGCCATTAATATAGTTAAAATGTAAAAAACTGATAAGGGTTGGAGAGTTTGTGAATCAGTTGGAACTCTTTGTAGCGAAAAAAAATGTGTTTCAATGAAAAACTGTTTATCATCTAGAGGACACTCCTAGAAGTCATTTGATTCTAGTTTTTCTTTGTCTGTAAGCTATGTTACAACAATGCATTGTCTCCATAGGGCGTGCTCTTTCCGCTTATCTGATTCCATCACTGCTTCTTACCTTTGAGCTATTTTTAGCTCCACGTAAATATGTTTTTTCTTTGACTTCTCTTTCAAACTGATTATAACATTGGCCTGCCTCTCTCATTAAAGGTGTTAAATAAAATGTTTAATGTGTTCATTTTTATGTCTGTACGAGAGTTATAATTTTACCCTCTTTTGAAAATTATCTTTTAATCTCTTACACTGCTGGTGGAAGTATAACACGGTAGCACTGTTTTGGAAAAGTGTTTGGCATTATCTACTTAAGGTGAACATATCATATACTACGTATATATCTCTATGAAACCTGTATATATATGTGCATCAAAGACAGGTGCCAGAATGTTCATATTAAGCCTGATTTATAGTAGCTTATGACTGGAAACAATCCAAATGTACACAACAGTACAATGGTGAAATAAACTGTGTTATAATCAAACAATGAAATATATTCAGCAATGATAAATAAAACAAACAAAAAGAAACCCTCTATAAAATGTGAATGGACGTTACAATCATAACGTGGAATGAAAGAAGCCCAAACGAAAGACTACATGCATAACTCCGTTTATATAAAGTTCCCAAACAGGCAGACCTAGTCTGTGGTGTTAGAAGTAATTAACCTTTGAGGACTGTAGTTATTTTGGGCCAGGTGAGTAATAGCTGAAATGGGGCATGAAGAAAGATTCTGGAGTGACAGTAATGGTCCATTTCTTTCCCTGGTTTGGGTTATATTGATGTGTTCATTGAACAAAAATTTATCAAGCCATATATGTCAGTCTTATATGCATTTCTCTGTTATACTCCAACAAAATACTATATATATTTGTGTATATAATACATATATCTGTTAAAAAAGAGGATAAAATAAGAAATATTTTAGACAAAGAAAAGTGTACAATCCACAGACTTTAGCTGAAATAAGTATGAAATTGTATCTCAGTAAGAAAAATATCCTTAGAAGGAAGGGAAGAGATGTAAGAAAAAATAGTGGGCAATTTTTTTTAACATGATGGTTAAATCTATTCGAGCATTGGTTAATTATGTCTAGCTTATAGAGTGTACAAACAAGGTAGGACTAAAATACAGAGGAATAATAGCATATATGACAGAAGGAAGTTATGAGAATTAAATTTGTCCTTAGGTTAAACCACAGGCTTCACCCCACTGCACCTGCCAATGGCTCCTGACCCTGCATTTAGAAGCTCGTTTGTGCTGTCTGCTCAATTGCACTTTTGCTTCCCAGGTCTCCCTCCCTGAGGCCAACTCCATTTACTCCCTCCACTGTGAGCTCCTAGGATCCCAGTCAGCACCAAGCCCTAGATTCCCTATTCCTTGCTCAAGGAGGTGTGTCAGAAGCAGGATGGTTATGAATATTGACTTCTGTGGCAGTACAGAAATCCCATCATGGTATCTGCAGTTTCTTCCTTGAACGTTGGCGCTCATTTCAAGTTCCCCTAAGAGTGCCAGGAAACACTTCAGGGTTGCACAAATTTAACCCTGTTTAGGGTTACATAAATTTACTCTAAGCAGCTGCTTCTTCAGGTTGTTTTACTTTGTTGTTTTCCTTGGTGTTGTTACCGCTCATAGCTTCTGTCAATAAAGGTATTAATGAGGAAGGGACAATGATTCTGTACAGACCAAGGAAAGTTTTCTTTGTTCGTGGAATGAGACGTACTCTGCTAAAGTTTGCTCTCTTAAATCATCGGCACGACAAATTCGTTGAGGTACTGGAGGATTCTCCATTCTGCACACCCTGCTTTTGAGTTATTGATATGGTTTCACGGAACAGATGGTCAGACGTTTTGTTGATGTAATTCACTAAGCATATATCCTTGTACTTTCTGGGGAATATTTGAAAGCCATTGTGAATAATTTTTGGATTTTCAGTCAATTTGGCTTATTTGTGTTGCTGCTACCATCCATTCATGTAGATATCAAAAATTGTCTAGAAAGGGGCCAGACTGGTGGCATAGTGGTTAAGTTCACGCACTCTGCTTCGGTGGCCAAGGGTTCACAGGTTCAGATCCCGGGCGCGGACGTACACACTGCTGATCAAGCCATGCTGTGGTGGTGTCCCACATGCAAAAAGAAAGGAAGATTGGCATAGATGTTGGCTCAGTGACAAACTTCCTCAAGCAAAAAGAGGAAGACGTTGGCTCAGGGCCAGTCTTCCTCACACACAAATTGTCTAGATGGGGCTGGCCTTGTGGCCTAGTAGTTAAGTTTGGCGTGCTCTGCCTCAGTGGTCCAGGCTTGGTACCTGGGTGTAGACCTATACCACTTGTTGGTGGCTATGCTGTGGCAGTGTCCCACATACAAAAGAAAAATAGAGGAAGATTGGCACAGATCTTAGCTCAGGGTGAATCTTCCTCAGCAAAAAAAAAAAAAAAAAGAAGAAGTCTAGAAAACTAGGAATTCTTAGCTGCACTCAAGTCAAGGTTTATAAAATGTGAAATGCATTTATTATGTGGGGATCTTCATTGAAATCTTTATGCAATATTGTCTTAAAACTATTGTGATAGCAAACATTAAGTTAAACCATGTAAAACTGCTTTTTGGCCATTTGACCTATAAAAACAGAAATTACATAAATAGTGCAAGCAAATATAAGCTTATTAATGTTTTACTCACAAAATGATATCATGGTATCACAGCAATTTATATTTTGTTGATATATTCCTGAAATATTTTTCTAACATTACTTCTCAGAAGGTAGTGGCCAACTTTCAGGTGGGGAGATTCTCTGTGTTATGAATTTAATTAAGAGAGAATCAGACTGAGAGAAAACTGTTAAAAAATTTCTGGGGCAGCCCTGTGATGTAATGGTTAAGTTTGCACACTCCACTTTGGTGGGCTGGGGTTTGCCAGTTTGGATCCTGGGCATGGAGCTAGCACTGCTTGTGAAGACTTGCTGAGGTGGCATCCCAAAGAGAAGAACTAGAAGGACCTACAGCTAGGATATACAACTACGCACTGGGGATTTGGGGAAGGAAAGAAAAAAGAGGAAGCTTGGCGATAGATGTTAGCTCAGGGCCAATCTTCCTCACCAAAAAAAAAAAAAAAGAAGAAGAAGAAAGAAGAAAAAGATTTCTCCTCAGAAATGTTTAAGTGTCTTTAAAAAGAAAAATTTCCTTACAGGGAATTTTGAAAGTTTTATTACTTGTGCCTATGCCTTGACAGATAGGAAAGACCACGACTTGTCTATTATCTTCCACTGTGAATCCTCAGCACCTAGAAGAGCTCAGAATTAGTAGGTAGTCAATAATTATTAGCATGAGTGCATAAATGAATGCTTTTATTTTTATAGCTGGTGAATCTGGAAGATGAAAAAAGAAACTCATATTAATTGAGTACCTACCATATCCTAGGCACTTTTTACTTTTAATATTTATTAGAATTTCTTATCACAAAAGTAATGTATGCTTATTATAAACAACTTCAAACATTCCAGTTTTCAAGGTTACCGCTTTTCACATGTTGTGCATATTCCCCTGGATTTTTCTATCATATGTGTTATATACTGTATATTTAAAGTCATCCTGAAAGCCAAAATCCAAGCCATTGATTTGGACTTTGTATTGCTTTGCTCTTTCATCATTGGGGTCCTTTTCTCTTTGTCCAATAGTGAAGTTTAACCCCTTCTTCTCAGAAATGTTGTGAAGGCTTTAGGACATGCCTTACGAACAAGATCCAGAGAATTGATTGTCTCATCTTATCCTCACAACATCCTTATGAGTAGGCATTATTAACCCCATCCTTAGTGAAGAAGCTCAGAGACATTAAGGAACTTGCCAGAAGTCACACAGCAAGTTGAACATTTGGGCTTGCTTCACTAAAATATTTTGTGGACCGTAGATCTTGGTTTGTCTTTTCTATATAATAGCACAATTCAAAATGAAAAGAATTTAATTGTTCCAGACACCCAGAGTTAGTATTATATTGTCCATTTACATGGAATGGTTGAGTAAAGTTTGTTTTCACACTTGTTATCAGCTAAGAATGGCATTTGAGTTTAAATTCAAATGTGGACACTTTAGTTTCATTTAAAGTAATAAAACAAAGGGAAAACACAAATGGACCAGTTTGGTGGGATAACGGCAGCACCTGGCACCAGTAGATTAGAAAAATGTATATGTAGTTGAAAACTTACATCACATTAGCCTAAGTGAAAATATTAAAAATTATCTTCAGAGGCAAGAAAATTTAAATTACATGCACAAAGAAAAGATATATTATAAAATCAGTAATAACGTAATTGGATTAAAAGGTTGAAGGACGCAAAGAGATTTATCTAGAGACCCAGAGGTTTGCAGTTTCTCCTCTAAATGGTAAAGGTTTTATTTGTCTTCTTAAAGGAACATTTAAATTCACTATTAACAACCTTAATGTCAAAAATGTGAAAACATTTATTTGTCAATAGAAATAACTTGGTTTGCTTCTGCACGTTTTAGAAATGCCATTAATGCCTGAGTATCTGTATGTTAACGTGAGAGCTGGTTTGATAAAAGAAAGGATACCTGAGGCCATTACAGAAGAAAAATGGTGACACATTCTAAACCTTTAGAAACAGAAAGCTGTAGGAGGCTGCCTCATCATTTGTCTTACAAACAGAGCATATGTTCACGTACTGGTGCCTTATAAACCTGAAGGCATCAACTACATTTGTCACTAACTCCGACCCAATATTTGTTTTCAATCATTTCTAACCCGAGAGGCCTGGACGATACAAACCCAATTTAAAGGCTAACAAAATTGTCTTCCCCTCTCTGGATTGCAACAAGTTATATCCCTCTCATAAAGAGGGAGGCCTTTACTGTCTCTCCGATCTGGCAGCTCTCCTTTTGTTTCAGCTCTTCAATAATAGCCTAAAAACAGTTGTACCAAAGATTTAGATGTGTTCATGAGGCCCAGTTTGTAGATTCGGTTTGTGTTTCCCGCTGTCTAACTTGAACCGTGGTCATTTTTATTTTCTTTGGTGCAAAAAGAGACCACAAGTGATTTGGTAGACATGAAATTAATGCATCTGGATTGGCAATGGGATCAAGGCAGAAGCCCTTTCTGGGCGGCAGGATGGCAGGAGATCATGGGCATGGGTTTTACGGATGGACAGACCTCGCAAGAGTCCAGACTGGGGAGATTACCCAGCCTGTCAGTGCCTCATTTTTCCTTTCTCTAAAGTGAGGATTCAACTACCTATCCCGTGGTGCTGTTGTGAGGATTAGAGCAATGAATACAACACACAAAATAATTGCATCATATATGTGAACTTCCTTCCTTCTCCATGGATGTCGATTTGAGTAGCTTCCACCTGGAAAAAATACAGTGCTGACTTTTTCCTTTCTCTGAATGAGATATAGAGCAGAACCTCCTGGATTTCAGCCTACCAGGTTTTTATGCTTGCCAAAAGAAATTATAGAGATAATCTGGCTCTATCTTGAAGATAGAGCACTAAGAAATTGGGTCCATTGCTGTCATTTTCCTCTCATCTGTCACAATACAGTAGTTCTGAAAAATGAAACTATAAATTCAATTTAGAGGGCAATTTGCAGCTAATCTTTGGAGTAATTCCAGTGTGAATAATGCAGTAATTTGGATGCATGGTCAGTCAATTCAGCCCTGATTTATTAGTATTTAAGAAATCTTTCTTTCATTAATGATAATTACTAAACAAGAGAAAATAATTTCTCCAAAATTATCTACCTTCATATGAGTGCTTTTGGCTCTGAAAAATGGCTACATTGTTTGTTAAAATTATGATGACAAATACAAGCTTTTGTATTGTTATTTAAAGACATAAGATGTGTTTAGATTTTAAACATAATTCTTTCAGCTCTCATGTGAACTGCTCAGCCCTGGGTTGTATCTGCCTTTTTTTTTTAGATATGACTCCCATTAGAGTTAACATTTTGAATATCTCAGCAGAAGGACCCTGGGATTTGCTATTGATTTCCCACAATCCTTACACCTTGAAGGATGTATGAAAATCTAGCTGTGAAAAGAATGACATTTTTGTTCATGTCTGAGTCGAGTTTATCTGAGATTTTTTTGTTAGTTATTAAAACTCCACATTCTGACACATCTAATATACTCTGAGTCGGTGAACTTACAAGCATATGTTTAAATAGAGGGTAACATCACATTAAAATCTATAAAGAGCAGTTCTCGGAAAGTGTTTACATTCATTTCTTTCCTGTATTTCATTGCATGGGCTTAAACTGTTATGTGTTTAACTATAGAAACAGGTATTTCAAAACAAAACAAAGATGTAATGTTTTCTCTTAAAATATATATTTTTTGCTTCATTAAAAAACAATCTTATTTTCTATTCATCCTGCCCTCTCCATTTAGTCTATCTAAAAGTCAGGGCCGGGCCGTGACTTGTCCAGATTTTGTATTATTCCATTAAGCAGGGACAGTACTTGCAGTCCTAGGTGTGTAAATTCCCTTCAGTTTTGGCATTCATTAAAATGAAGTAAATAAACAAGAGGTGAGTGATGGCCCCAAGGTTGTAATGGTGAGCCTTGCTGTTATGGGTGCTACGGAATGCAAGGACAGGAGAGCATGCATTTGAAAGATGCCTCTGTAGTGTGGGGCCAATTGCTTTGTGAATATGATGGTATTCCATTCTTCGCAATGTATTTACATTGCAAACTGATCAATATTACCATGCAATTTCCCCAGATGTTGTATATTCATAACTTTTTTATGTATAGTAGATGTTCAATAAACAGTGAACACAGTCAAGGATTGGAAGAGTCAGAGCACGTTAACATTATATTTACCATTTGACTTTAAGTGACGAGAGCTGATAGTGTTAAGTCCAAATGATTCCTGTAAAAAAAAAAATGAGCTAGTTCTAGGGCATTTGTGGGACCCTGGAAGCTCATTAGCAGAGAGTGGGGATGCTTTCACCTTTGTGGGAATCATGCTCTTGAATGTAAGTTTGAAACTCTCCACCTGAAGAGACAGAAGACCCTTAAACTTGAACTCCTCACACATTTGTTTGTTTGCTATATTGCTGCAAGTTTGATTGTTGTCTCACCTTTCTAAAACAAGGTCGGGGGTTGGGGTTAAACCCCCAGGAGAGAGGAGAAGAAGAAGTGAGCATGTGTTCAAAAGTGCCTTAGCCTCAGCTCTAGCCGTTTCTCACCTGCCAGGAGTCAAAGGTCAATTCACTTATCAGATGGCATCATAAGGATGTACAGCCCTATCTTCATTTCCTCCTCCAAATAGCATAGCTTTAAAAAGTTCCCCATACACAATGGCATCTTTATTCTCTTCACTTTCATACTGTGAAAATGACGTGAAATTCTATGAAAAACTGCTTTTTTTAAGCGCTGGCCCAATTATACTTAATTGTTGGCGTGAGTGTTTTACGTTTTAATTTATAAGTTGTTTCTCTGTTTAGAAAGAAAGCAGAGTTTTGTTGTTGTTTGTTTTAATTTTCTATGGTCCACCAAAAACGAATGGTGGCTGAAAACTTGGGGAGTTTATGTTTTCCATTCTATCAGAAGAAAATATTTCTTCATCAGACTTTTGGTTACACAGGACTCAACTCTCTACGGCGCCCTGGGGCTGAAGATCCCCCATCAGGACAGGGAACGTTTGCAGGCAGAGATTTCCTGGCCAATCAGAGCCCTGGTAAGGTTTGATATTTGGTCCAGAGACTTCAGCGGGGCCTTTTCCTCCTGGGACTCCTAAGGAGCTGAAGTGTCTTTGCTTTGCCGTATGTGGTATTTGCGTAAATTTCAATCCTTGGGGACCTCAGTAATGTTGTGAAGGCTTGTTTACCTTATGTGAAATCCTATGGGCTTAATTTATTTTACTTTAGTTTTAACTTGTCCGCTTATTTGGTTAGCTAAGCTTAGGTCCTCTTCAAGTGAACATGGTTGTTTGCATGGTCTCGCTATTTAAAGTAGTGCTTTTTGTTCTTTCCTATTTTGACTTCTGTGTGGATTCAAACAAGTTCAGAATGCTCATCTTGCATCTTAGGTTTAATTTTTCTGAGCCTTTTAGGTAAAATAAATCATATTTGCACTTCTTTGAGAAAATCCTATCCCTCTGTGCTGTTCCCAAACATCATCCCCTTTTCGTCAGAGCTAACTGGGTCATTAGTTGTTTCTATAGTGCATTTTATTATACCTTTATCATTGTACGTATTATATGTGTTTAATTTTCTGATTTCCTCCTTGTGCTTATGGACAGGGTGTAATTCATTCTGGGGCTCCAGCAACTGGTATAGTGTGTGATGCACAGTAGGCAGTCCATGTTTGCTCGATGGAGTTTCAGTTTTGCACGTCTGACAGCTCCGAGGTGATACCTGTGCTGGCCCTTTGTACTCAGAGTGCGCGGTCTGTGGACGAGGAACAGCAGCATCACCTGGGAGCTTGTTACGAATGTGGAATGGCAAGCTCCGCCCCAGACCTACTGAATCAGAATATGCATTTTTTCAAGATCCCCAAGTGGTTTCTGTAAATTAAAGTTTTAGAAACACTATTATACATCTGTAAGTGAGTGTTTCTGCAAGTGTGGCCCCTCGACTAGCAGCAGTAACATCACCTGGGAACTTTTTAAAAAGGCAAGTTCTTGGGCCTCATCCCAGATGTACTGAATTAGAGGCGCTGGCGGGGCACAGTGATAGTAGCAAGATCTCCAGGTAATTCTGATGCATGTTAAAGTTTGAGAGCCACTGTTCAAAATATCATCCTTTCTTAGCCTCTCTTGGGAAAATAAAGAAAATCAACCAACACCTGGTATGAACTATGATTAATGCAAAGCAGATTCATGGCATCAATTTTATGAGTGACTAAAATATTTACTTTACATGGGAACTATAGATCTGGCCAATAAAGTCAATGATGCAAATTTGGGGATGGAAGTAGAGATACTTATGAGTAAAACTTAAAGGCACATCCATCCATTTATTTTGACTCAGAAATAATTTCATACTGCTTACAGTTGAAAGAGGTATTAGAGTCATTTTAGACCAAGCTATTCATTTAACCAATGAGAACATGGAGGCTGACACAGTTTAAACGACTTGCCCCAGATTAACATCTAAGCCAGGGATTTCTCCAGTTGACCATTTTGTCTGTAGGTGTCTTAAGTTAATTTTATTTTTTCTAGCCACTTTATTTTTCTTGAGTGGAGCTATCACTTCTATAAAGCCATCGTAGGGGCTGGCCTGATGGCGTAGTGGTTAAGTTTGCATGCTCTGCTTCAGCAGCCTGGGATTCGTGGGTTCACATCCTGGGCACAGACCCACACACCACTCATTAAGCCATGCTGTGGTGGCATCCCACATACAAAACAGAGGAAGACTGGCATAGCTCAGGGCCAGTCTTCTCACCAAAAGAAAACATCGTAAATGGGTGGAATTTGAAGACTTTGTATAGTAACCCTCTTATTTTACAGATGACGTTACTAAGGTATTAGGAGGGATTATGAATGCTTTTCTATTACTGTATGGTTGAGACATTCTGAGCAAAATAAATGTGCTATAAATATAAATGATGATATATAAATAATATCAATATTCTTTCTAAATCCATTCATTCCTCATGGTTGAAGGACATTAGGGCTGGAGCTGCTTATCTCTTTCAGGTGGAACCATCTGTTCTCATTCAAAGGGTAATAAAACCTATGGCCACTGGAGCCAAACGCTTGCCTTCCTACTTCTCTTCCCAGCGAGAATCTGTCTACTTGTGAAGATAAAATCTTTCTGTCTCCTCCAGTGGGTGACAGCTGAGAGGACAACATGTAGCCTATATAAACTCCCAGATTCATAATTTTGGAGTTCTTCTTCAGTGGTAGGAAAAGAAAAACCAAACCTGTAGTGTGCATAGGCTATATCTGGTTCTCTTGCATTGCCCTGAAGGGGGAAAATGGGGCATGAGGAACCAAGGCGTGCAGTTGTTGCTCTAAGTAATTAGCCTGTCCCTGATCCAGAGACCTTGTGTTTGCTTTCAGGGTAGTATAAATAAACATATATATTAAAAGCATATCAGTGGGCTACCTGGTGGCTTCGTGGTTAAGTTTGTGAACTGTGCTTCAGCAGCCCAGGGTTCACAGGTTTGGTGCGGACCTACACACTGCTCATGAAGCCATGCCATGGTTGTGTCCCACATACAAAATAGAGGAAGATTGGTAAAGGTGTTAGCTCAGCGAAAATCTTCCTCAAGCAAAAGGAGGAAGATTGGTGACAGATATTCACTCAGAGCCAATCTTACTCACAAAAAAAAGAATAAAAATGTATAAGAAGGCTCACGGAGGTGAAGTGGCCCACTGAGACTCAATTTATAAATGCTGCAAAATGGAAAGGCTCTCTTCTTTTGCCTGTCTTGTTCTAGGTTTATTCTGTTGTCATTTTGCTTGGGCTTTATCTGTACTTGACAAAGTAGGTAAAGAGTTAAGCAAATATTTAGGCTATTTGAATTGTGCAGTCAGCAAGTCTGGTTAATTTAGAAAAATAGCATTATTTTACTTTTTAAGCAATTAATGGGTTTTAAATTTTCCGTTGAGTGTAAAGTTCAGGCTGACCTAGGTTTTTCCTCTCGTTTCTGCCGCTCTCTGACTCACAAGCCTCAGTTTGTATATATGTAAAGTGGGCTTATAATATTTACCTTATATGAATATTGTAAGAGTTAAATGAGACAGTAAATGGAAAACATTTAGTCTAGTGTCTGGTACATTGTAAACTATCATAGTTCTAGTTTTACTTCCTAATGTTGCAGGTAAAGTAACTGAGGTCCCAAAGTGGTTTCCTGGGTGTTATAGAAATAGCAAGAGGGAGAGGAAAGAATAGAACCTAATCTTGGGCTCATAGCACATTGTTAATTTTCTGTAATAGTCTTTTTCTCAATACATTACGTGAGCGTAACTAGCCAGGCCATTCTGTGGGTTTGCAGAGGAGTAGAAAGTTTTCCTTGACCCTCTTGGGATCCCTGCCTGGGTCTGAAATTTAAACTGACAAAGACATATTAACAAGAGGAAAGTATACAGATTTATTTAAGGTAAGTTTTACATGACATGGAAACCTTCAAAAGGAAATTAAGACCTGAAAAAAACAGTGAAACCTGAGTATTTTTGTGCTGGGTTTGATGAAGAGTGGGTAGTCGTGGAGAAACATGATAGGACAAAGAGTATGGGGTACATGCACTTGACTGGGAGAAACTGAGCAAAGCCTGTTCGTTTAGATTATTCTCCGTGCCCCTCTATCTTAGAGATAAGGATGCTCCTTCCCTCTGGGGATAGAGAGGGCAGCTCTCACAGGAGGGTCTTTTCACCTGCTTCAGGGGAGAAGGAAGGAAGGGCTCAGAGCGACCTTCCTGCTTCTGCTGTTTTTCCAAACTCCTTCAGCTTAGAATATAAACTATACCAAGGTACCATATTTTGGAGTAGCATGTTCTGAACCTGATCAGGTTCTAATATATTTGAGTAATGGAGAGAGATGTTTGTGAGAAGTATGGTCCAAGAGTACAAATATAAATGAGGTATTCAAATGGGGAAGAGAAAAGCAGTTTTTGCATCGCAGTCAGGAATAGAAAGGTACAAAGAGAAGTAGAAGCTGAAGTGGAAATAAAGGCATTTTTGATTGATCAACTAAGAGTTCCTTTTGCCTAAAATTGAGATTTGCGTGTTGGTCTTGTAGGCTCCATTTTAATCATCTGAGAGAATAGGCCGAATTTCATCATTAGGTTGTCATTTATGGAGGTACAGCCATATTTTTCATACTCTAAAAATTGGAGAAAAATTAACTCCTCATATGGTTGGTTTTTTCATGGCTTAAGACAGTAGAATAGAAACTTTCTGTCCAATTTTATCTCAGTGCATCTTTAGTTGACTAATCAAAAGCATCAGATAAAATGTAGAATCATTAAAACTGATATGCAAATATCTTAAATTATTTTAATTTACAACATATAGTATATTATGTTCACTCATATTTGAATAAAAGGACAAGGACTGTTCTTTGCTTATGCTTTTACTTTTTCTGCAAAAAAACCATGCTTAGGGGCTGGCCTGGTGGTGCAGTGGTTAAGTTCACGCATTCTGCTTTGGCAGCCCGGGGTTCTCCGGTTTGGATCCTGGATGTGGACCTACACACTGCTTGTCAAGCCATGCTGTGGCAGGCTTCCTACATAAAAGTAGAGGAAGATGGGCATGGATGTTAGCTCAGGGTCACTCTTCCTCAGAAAAAAGAAGAGGATTAGTGGCAGATGTTAGCTCAGGGTTAACCTTCCTCAAAAAAACAAAAAAAACCATGCTTACATAGCAGACATTAATGATTTTGAGTTGGGTTTTACTCTTTTTATGGTACAATGGGAACTTAGAAACACTTGTGATACAATCCAAGAGTAGATATTTCTATAGTTTTATAATTATTAGTCTCTTATAATGGCTTCACCCACACCTAATTTGATAGCATTTTTTTTTCATAGCTCACCTTTCTGGGAATTTTCAAAAGCATTCTTAGATTAAATAATTAAAACTTCCATGAGTAGGTCTGAAAACAAAGGTAACTGACTCTTGGTAAATACAGAACTCAAGTGGAAAGGACAACTTGTGTACTGGTATACTAGAGAGACAGGAGAGAAAGTTGTGATTAACTACTTATTTTATTCACTTATAGCTCCTTGAGATTTAATAAAAAGTCATGCATTTTTTAATACAAATCTCAAAGTTTTTCAATGCCAAATTCTAAATACTCTAAATTTTAAGAGTTCTCATGGTTAATATTTTAGGCTGGCAGCCTTATAAACACATGGGTTGCAAAACTCTGCAATCAACTTCATGAGCTCTTTTAAAAGATAATATAGTTGAATTTTGACATTGAAAAATTTTTCACTGAGTATTGATCGTAAAATGTGTATGATTTTCGTTATGTCCTAAGGTAATTTAAGGAATAATCAAAATTAATCAGTGCCATACACTGACAAAGTGACTGCTTTATACCACCAAATTCACATATTAAAGCATTTTCCCTGACAGTGATTTGAATCCTCCTCAAACTAGCTTGCTCTCAGGTTTATTTTTAAAGAAAGTTCCCTCAGTTTTAAATCATGTAACTATAGAGATAATATCCATTTCATGAAAGCATTGAGATGATTAATCAATGATTTCTAAGTGTGTCACAGAAATTGCAGACATCAGTGATGAAAATTATAAATTATAATTGTTCTCACCTTTCACCTTTCAGAGACAAATTTGAAATACCAGATGAGTTAAGTATGATGGCTGATTAATGGAAATAGAAAATAAATTTTCAAAAGACATCCAGGAGCTCTTTCTAAATTGCCTAATGAAAAAAAAATAGATTTGTTGCTTTATAAGAAAAATTTTATAGAATGATAATATAATGTTGATAGTGGCCTAAGACAAGGCTGACATGAGGGAAGCTATATGGTAACTCAGAATGACCTCTGAGTAACTCACCCTCACTGTATATGTTTTACCTTGCACATAGCCTAGGAGATAAATAGCTACCCTCTGGGAGATAATCCTGGCTGACTCATGTGCCTCCCTGTAGTGATAGATGATAACTTTGTTCTTTTGAGTTTCTTAGGAATGTGATGACCTCCTCAGAGAAGAACATCTATGCTGGCATCCATCATCAATGACAACTGAGAGACTTAGTTTGGCGCCTCCAGACGCTGATGCCTAATGGTCAATGCTCCTGAGCCCTTCTGTTATAGCTCAGTAGTCCCTATAAAACTACTTAAACTTTGTGCTTGGGGAAGATGGTCTTTGGGACATGAGTCTTGTAGGGGAGGAAGACATTTCCTCCTCCCAAATGGGGGTTCGTCTGGCCGGAGAATGAATTAAATTCACATGAGACAGAATAGCAAGAGAAAATTAAACAAAGCTTTATGAGGAATCATGGCCCGGGGCCTTTCTTCCCGAAGGAAGAAAGGGCACCAAAGAAGTGGGGTGCACATAGTGGTTATATACCCCCAAACAGGGTGTTTCACATGTGATTGAAATGTCCCTCCCACAATAGTCACAAGATTGTCCTGTCAGCACAGCGCTTGATGGACACAGCAGGCAGTTGTCTGCTATCTCGGTAGGTGTAGCAGGAGGCAAGTCAATTGTCTGGAGCTGGGCGGTCACAGGTGAGCGCAGCAATCAGTTCCTAGCCTAAAGAAAGATGCTTAATCCTTAAAGAAATGCCAAAGTTGGGAGGGGGAGGGAAGTCAGTTACAGGAGGTTACCAGACTAGCACAATAAAATGCACATTTAAGTCTTTGCCTTTGTCATTGATTAAGAGCTTCCAGAGAGAAGGCCATCTCCTTTCTTCTTCCTGGTACAGAGAGGGAGGCACCCCCTACAGATAGAGATTTACCCTACAAATGCAAACGTGTCCCAACAAAGGGCAAATTCCATTCCTCAGAGCCTCCTTCCCTGTCCCAGTTTATCAAAAGCAATCAGCCTCAAATAATCCTGATGCCAAAGAGATGTATCTTGGGGTGGCCAATTCCAGGTCCCCACAGTCTGCTATCTTCTTATTTTGCTGGCTAATCGAAGAAATCCCTTTCTTGACCACCGACTTGTCTTGCAATTGATTGGGTTTAGGGTTGTAGAGAGCAGAGCAAGCCCTTGCTCAGTTATAATGTGATTTGCAACCAAAGGAGTGAGATGCAAGAAGAAACTCTTAGTGTAAGATTTTCACTATTTAGTTGTGTAACCTATGAAGTCTAGAGGAAGAGTATTTTAACTAAGTTTGGCATTGTCTAGAAAGTAGTAAAAATAGAAGTTCAAAACTGGCCCATTGACCCCATTGTAATAATAAGGAACTTGGTAGGGGTAAAATCCTTAAGAGAAGTACAATCTGAATTGGATGCGAAATAGATACTACTAAGATAGCATTCAAGAAGGAGGTCCTAATTATTATTCAGAGGGCAAAATTGTTGGAGGAATGGGAGCTTTTCAATCTGTTATCAGGATTACTGGGTATCTGAGGACTATCTACATCACTGTATTTACACCTCCTAAAACATTTGTGGAAGGATTTTCATACTGCCTTCAGGCACTGTGGGTTCTTTGTATTGTGTATATTGTTGGCATTTAAAACAAGTCCAGTCAATCCCACAAGAGTTCTGCTAGTAAATTGTGAGGTCGAGTGATGTGTAAAGACACAACTGTAGATGAAAGGACATTAATATATTCATGATATTTGTATATATGGTGTTTTAAAAGCATTTGTTACCGCGCAAGAGCTCACCACCTGATACGCACAGAAGCCAATACCATGATACAATGGTCTCTGAGAGAAGAAGCAGTTTGTTATGCAGTCAATTGCTAAGGAGACAGAAGGGCAGGCTCTCAACTCTGTCTCCTCGATCCTGGGTATAGGCTAGGGTTTAAGGGATCAGAGAGGGCAGGCTGGTATGCAGAAGCTCTGGCAGGATGAGATTCAATTGGCTCACCACCCTGAAAAATAGCTTTAACATCCTGTTATTAAGATGAGGTCAGTTATGGGACATTACCAGGAAAAACATGGTAAATGAGGGTAAAGGTGTTATACAGATTTAAGTCATTGCCTTCCCTATTGATGAGATTTATTATAGAGATTTAGAGTCATGCTCCCCTTTCCCACACAGAGAGGGAGGCACCCTTACAAATGGAGATTTCTCTTGTAAGTGTAAATTTCCCTTACAAATAGGTAACTTCTATTGGTTTTCAGAGCTTTTCTTATGTCTGCTGTTTTTTTAATATTTATCAGCTCAAAATAGCCCTTAGGCCAAATTTTGGGGGGACAAATTCTGTTTCTGGTCCTGTGGTTACATATTTGTCTCCTCCTGTTTCTAAGCTTTTTAGATGCTTAGACTTAATTACTTCTCAGTATGATAAGCACCCTGTTCTGTGCAAAGTAGGCAGTCAATAAATAATTATGGTGCTTTTTAAGGTCCAGGAAATTGCAGATTTTTGGATCTCTAGAAAATATTTATCATGGTAACTACATTCAGTTCTTTTGTTGTTACAGGTAAACAAATAAGGCAGGAAATTAGTAAAGATAATTCAATTTTGAAAACTTGGAAGAACTTTCAGTTATTCAGTTATGATATTCTCTTGCATCAAATACTTTTTGCACAATTTCTTCAGTTTTAAAATGACTTTTGTGAATGTGTGAGACCTAGGTACAGAAAAGGTTTGAGGACTTGTTTTTCTTAGTACTGTGTTGTTGGCAGCTCCATGGATCTTAACGAAGATGGCAGTGAGACTACAGTTGAGGAGAACGTTGTAGCACAGTTGAAGGAGGCATCCCCGATGTGGAGGAGGTGAGCTAGTGGGAGGGATGGCACAAAGGCACTAGAAGCTAAAGAGCTGACTGATGTTGGTGCTGTCGTCGCTAATGTAAAAATGGTGGAAGCAATAGTGATAGAGGCTTCGGTGGCTTAAGAGTTTGTGATTTACAGGCAGAGTCTGAAGAGTGGCAGAACTGTGGCAGAATGTGGCAGAATGGCCGCATGTGGGAGAAGTGATAGGAGAAGAGGTGACAGGGGTTGAGAGATTGGTGATTTAGGGAGGAAAAGTGGCATAGTGGAAAGAGAAGGAAAGCTATTTTGGAATGGTGTTGTCTCAGATACGTGTTGCTCCTACCCTAGACTATGTCCTAAAGACTCCAGTATTATTTTTATCGTTGGAAATGACTCTTGACAACAGAGTGGGATAGGGATGCATAAATTAAACAGGTTTTCATGCATGACCTTCAATTGCTTCTGCTGGCTTCCTTATGTAGGAACAAAGACTATTATACAATTCTAACTATTTACATTGTTTATAGCCATTCTTTTCTCCACTCCCTGTTACTCAAATTGTCCATCTCTATGACAAGGAAGAATGAAAAACACTCTTCTACTTCATATCTGAATCTGCAAGAGATTGGGCAAAAGCTGACTTCTGTTTGAAAGCTGAGTTTCTTCTTTGGTCACAGTCTGATGCATAGGCACCTACACATTGGGAGAGAAAAGTTTTTCCCTCATTTCCAATTAAATAGTTGGAGGAAGGAGGCATTAGTGAATACAGATCACCCATTCAACACTCTTTTGTGAGCACCTAGATAAGCCTGGCTAAGGAATGTAGGAATTTGCAAGATTTCTCTAAATCCCATTTGTTGTTTTTGGGTATCCCTTTATTTCTTTCTAATAGTCCATAACAAATCTCTGTAAAATGAGAGAAGGCTTGCACAGAAAGAGCAGGTAACTGAGAAGACTCTCTGTGGGGTCTTGTTCTATCATTGTCCTTGAACAACACTTCCTTCTCCCTTTGCTTGGAAAGTACTCAGACCAGTGCCCTGGAACATGTGGTCTATTGGCATCCCAGGAATAGTAGTCTTTTATTAAAAGGTAGAGAAAGACGCAAAATTTGCTCTTCTGAGACACTTTATAACTAACCTATCACCATTCAAGATATACTCATAAAGTTATTGACTTCAATTTACTTTTTATTTCTCTAAAGAAACTTTTTGTCAAATGTGAAATGAGAGAAATAGATCTGGTTGCAAAGATTACTCATGCTTTTCTTGCCAGTGTGAAGAGTATGAGAGCTTCTGGAAAAACAATGTTAGTCTATCAGGGAGGCTAAAACACTTCTGCTATGTGGTATATCCAAAGCTGCATCAAGAAAATAATGCATCAATGCAATTTTTAAGGAATGTTTCAGAACCAAAGGTCCAAAGAAATTCACACAGTAACTACTCTTGCTATTTCATCTGCTTTGTTGATTTCCCTCCAAGGTCTTAGAGAATGCTTTTTTCTCTTTCCTGTTTTCTTTCACCAACAGAGAATTTTTATTTAGGGAATCCTGCTTTTTATCATGATTATGAGGCTTTTGCATTTAGAAGACTATTGTTATGTTCGCTGAAGTCAGGTATTCCCCTGGCGTAACTTAATTATAGACTTTAAAATTTCCTATTGTTTAATGTCCATCTTCACCAGTAGATTGTGGACTTGATTTGTTTTCACACCAAGCACAGTGCCTGGCACAAAGGCGATGGTTACAAACCTTTTGGTAAATGGATGACATTGTTATTTGCCAGAGTTTTGGAAACATTCATGGGATGTGAACAATTTTAAACTCTTTGAATTGAGGAATCCATGTGTAACAATATGGTTTTTGCCCTTACAGCTATAATTTTGTTGGCTTCATGATAAGTGTTGATTGATGATGTTGTCGATGACACAGTCATCAGCATAAAGAATGAAAAAGCACAGACCCCTTGCAAGAGGATGGATAATAAGCTTCTGTTTCCTATTGAATTACATATTGTACAAACACAGAACAAATATTTATATGAATAGGAAAACAATTTCTCTGCTTAGACAGGTTAAAATAAGATTTTCTTCGTGGTGGAGACATAGTCATTGCTTTAGGTAGGATGCCTTGTTTTACAGCCTTAAGGGAATTATGTTTTTTTTTTTTTTTTTTGATCATGCTTTCTTTTTATTTCATTTGCATTTTCCAGAGTGATTCTTCATTTCGGAAGTTCAAATTGATTCATTTGAGTAGCCTACCAAGTCTTCCACTGTGCTTCTATTGTTCTGTGACACGTATTTCTTTCATTTTTTTTTATCAGCACTGGAAGGAAGCTTTTATCACCAATCCATGGTGGTTATTAATAGGATGCTGGGCTAACTTGGCATTTCATATGTTTATTTTTATATGAAAGAAGGATAACATTTTGTTGTATTGTTCTGCTTATGTAATTGCTGTGCTTAAAGTAAGAATCTTTTGTTTACAGGTTTCAAATTTTGTGAAGTTTATCCATTAAACAGATTTGGAACAGATAATGGGTATTGAACTGTGATTTGTGCGTCCTTCATACCCTGTTTGATTTTGAGATAAATCAAGATTCATTTCCTCATTTTACTTGAGATAAAAATCTGATTTACAAAAATAAGCAAAAAACCCAAATAAAACAAAAACAATTTACATATGGCATTCAGTGAGCTGTTTACATCCTGATATTGTAGCTTTCCAAACAGTTCTTATAAGATCTTAGAGCAACTAGCCTACAAAAGCATGCTGGGAATTGCATGCTGTTATGGCGTCAAACAATTCAAGGCCCATGACGCCGAGATCCAAGCTTACCTTTTTATTCCTACTGCCAGCAGATAGTGTGGTGCGTAGTGCATGGTGCATGCTCAAGAAATGTTTGGTGAAAAAAAATGCAGCCTGGAATAAACAGTTCTATAGGGGAATGCTCTGTAGTCTGCAGTCTTGAAAATTCCTTTTATTTGTACTTACACATATATGTGAAGTTTCTTTAGGAATAGGAAAATAATAGTTAATTTTTTTGAGCAGCTGTTATATGCTAGGCAGTGTGCTAAGTGTCATGTATAATTTCCTTAATCTTTCAATTTCGTATGAGGTCAATTTTATCCCATCTATAAGATGAGGAAAATGAGGGAGGAAAATATACCTGAAGTCCTTTAAAGTTTTTGGGGCCAGCCTGGTGGCATAGTGGTTAAGTTCACATGCTCCACTTGGGTGGCACAGGGTTCGCAGGTTTAGATCCTGGGCACGGACCTGTGCACTGCCCATCAAGCCATGCTGTGGCAGTGTCCCACATATAAAATAGAGGAAGATTGGCCCAGATATTACCTCAGGACCAGTCTTCCTCAGCAGAAAGAGGAGGATTGGCTGCAGATGTTAGCTCAGGGCTAATCCAAAAAACAACAAGCAGAGGGTTTTCTTCATTTGAGATGGTGTAACTGTGGCTCTGTTTGAAGTTAGCTGAGAGAGAAGATACAGTTTTATGCTTTCTGACTTGCCAACTTGTTTTTCAAATAATATAAAATGAAATTAAAATGCGTATTTTAGTAATTAAGCAAAAGTATCATAATATATAATGTGGTTTTTCTCTTAACAGAAATGGTTTAGATTATCACTTTAAAATACCAATGAAAATAAAAATGCAAAATATGACAGACCAAAGGCCAAAACAACCACTATATTATCTATTAATACAATCTTAAGGCAACTGGCACCATGGTGTCCATTTTCCCAGACAGCAATATTACTATTTAATTCGTTATTATAAATTTAAGAGTCAACATTAATAGTTTATGCCCTTTGATTAAATGAAAATCAGTCCAAATCTTCAGGGATTGTCACCCATTCTTTGTTTACAGATGCATGAAATTTGAACATTTTCCTTTTAATATAAGAACATTGGCTTTTCTTAGAAATACATCACTGACCCATTGAGTGTTTCTACAGAGCTGTCAGGGAGGGAGAGGTTGAAAAGAGGCAGCAGGAAAAAAATACCCTCCTGCCAATTAGTTGTGTCACTAATTACCTGTTTATCGTGCAGAGGTGAGGTTAATGAGGGTGGGGGAAGGAAGGAAGACAGGGAAGAGAATATTCCTGGTGGTTTTAAAATCCAAGCATCACTATTTTCTTGACCACAATAAGAGTATGTTTTTGTATAATTCATGCATTACAGAAACAATATTGTAAAGTAATCAGGAAGCAAAAAGATATGATTGTTGGCTATTTTTGTGACAGGATCAACTTTTCTGAGTGTCACAATATCACTCAATCTCCGTCTATTCCATGACCTCGAGAGGTGTGTTTCTCTATGATCAGGTCTTGCGTAGAAACACAGGCTCCTGCCACAGCACCTCAGAGGTCTTTCTACTGGGGCATATTTCCCAGGGATTCTGTTTCCAGCCAGCCTGACATATCTAGCCTTCATATTCATCAGTTGAGAAATGAGTTTGGCAACTTAGTGATAGAAACCTAGACCTTATTAACAAGCAATACAAGAATAAATCTAAGACAATAAAAGAATATGCCAAATATTAGGAAAATTCTATATTTAATGGCTTGTATAAATGTACGTCTATGCTGTATTCCGTATATTAAGGAAGAAAGAAGCCTTATTTTTAGTGGGATTCATACTGCTTATTATTTTATTAACTATGTTGGTGACCTCTTTTCTGTTGTAAATAATATTTCTTCCCATATTAAGAAAGAAACAAGAAAGGAAGGAAGGTGGAGAGGTGGAGGTAGGGAGGAAGACGAGCGTGTAGCTCAGTCACGCCATTTCCCTCGGCAGCTGCTTTCCTTGGCGATCTTTCTATCTGTGAGAATTGGCTTTATTTTTTAGTGTTCGTTTAGTTTGGTTTCTACCACCTCCTATTGCTGTCGAATTGCCAGTAGGTATCACAATAAGTTTATGAAGTGGTGTTTTAATTTTATAGGCTGCATAGGAAACAGGCTCAGGGCAGCTAAATACCTTACTCAAGATCACTCAGTTTGTAAATAGTAGGCTGAGATTAAAACTGAAGTTTTCAACATTAAAACATGTATTTCAAAACTCCTTCTTGCCAGTGTCTTCCTTTGTCTACACTCCTGGGTGTGGCATTCAAGTCTTCCATGCTGCCTCCTAAACCTGCATTTTCATCTTTCTCTCTCAGGGATGCTTTACAAAGACCTCTTGCAGAGGCAGGCTAGTGGGATAACAATTTTGAAGGCTACCACTTATTGGATGGAGCGCCCACTCTGCCCTAAGTGCTTCATATACATTTAATGTTTACAACTAGGGGACGGATCAGGGCCAGGCTGAGACCTGGGGGTGTCTCAGGCAGGCTAATTTGCTCTCCCTCAAACAACATTCTTCAAATATTTGTTCAGCATTTAATTAGATGAGACAATGAGCCCCCAGTAAGGAAGAAGCACAGAAGTGATAGCCCATAAAGTGACCATGGCAGCACAGTCCACTTTGAAAATAACAGCTCTACAATTTCTTCTCTCAAAATAGTCTAGAGGATGTCAGTTTATGTTGAATGGCCTATGGCAAGGAGGGGGTAGAAAGTTGCTGAGTGCTCACGCCCTTCCCCACTCCAAATGGCTAATTAAAGTGTTCCTTCTAACCACACACAATAATCTATCTTCAAGAAGTTCTAGAAATGCAACTGTCCTTCTCTCATATTTAGGGGATGTTCTCTGACCCTTTACTGATTGGCGCTCTGGATATCTGACCCAGATGAATTGACTTTAAACTTTCACTGATAGCAGCATTATTTCCACTTAGTGGAAGCATACCGGCATTCAAACCTAGGTGGGAGTTCAAATTCCACGCTCTTTTTCAAGTGATATATCATCTTTCCTCTGAACTTAAGCTTTCCCACCCTCTTTCCTACTTCAGAGTAAGAACTCTCACCGTTTGACCTGCCTGTAATGCCTTTTGACTTACTACTTGGCCATTGACACTGGCTACTCTTGCCTTCTTGATTGTCTTCGCAACTTTGGCTTCTGTGATATAATTCTAAGCTAGTTTTATTTGTCTCTCTAATTCTCTTCCTTTTTGGTCTTACAATTCCTGGCCCCATATTTTAGGTGTTCCATCTTCGGCTGTATAATTTTATGATGGAAGTTATTTTAAGGATTACATGGTAATCAATGGCATTCTTTTCACCCTTTCTCTCCAGTATGTTCTCTCTGCTTCAGTTTTCTGTCTCTGCAATGGTCTCTTAGATTTTTATTTATATCAGTAAACTTTCTTCAAAGATGTAGTTCTGCATTTCCAGCTGCTAGTGGACATTTCCACTTAAACACTCTACCAAGACAATTTGATCTCTTATCAAATTGGCTCTTGCCCTCTCCCCAGCTTAAGCCAGATTCCTCTCCATCCATCTTACCACTCTCAATATAAACCAGATTTTAGTGACTGTTGCTTCCCATGGCTTAATTTCCATCATGGCGGCTTTACTTCTGTTATCTCCGCTTCCATAAAGCTGATCTCTCACCTCTTAATGCCAAGACTTTTAGGAAAGGTTCTAACTGATCTCTGCCTCCATCGCCTCCTTTCACCAGCACATTTTCTGTGTCCCCATAGGATTAGCTTTCTGAAAATCCAAATTGTATCTATCACCCCTCTGTTTACAAAACCCTGATATTTTCCTCTTGTGGTACTAAGACTACTCCTTAGTATCTCTAAGCAGGCCCAAAGTTACTTCAGCTTTTTTCTCATTTTGTTCTCTCAAGAACATTTTACTCCACTTTACTCATTGATCCCCAACAGACTTGCTCTTAGCATCTCCCACCTGCCCAGGATGCCTCTTTTCCTCTCTTTATCTACCTAATCCTAGTCATTTTCAAGAACAAGATCCCATAGCACTTCTTCCATGGATCCTTCTAAGACAACTGCACCAGGAAAGGACCTCACTCTTTTCTGGACAACCCCAACTTCAGCCAGATATTTATGTAGCCAGTGAATTCAACCACAGCTCAGTCATTTCCAGCTGCCTGTAGGTCAATACCTATCACAGTGGCAGGCAGAATTGATCACAGGAGTATCTCTATCTATCATTAAGACAGTCAAAATGACTCCATCATTCATGCCCAGTCATGATCCAGTCACTTTGATGGTGAAGACAGACCCAGCCACAATGTTGTCCTCTTCCAGTATTTGCATCCTGCTAGTCTTTCAGGAAAAGGAAAAAAAAAGGGCAAATTGTAACCATCACTGTTCCGCTTCGTGCTTTATATTTTAAACTGTGTCACATTTTTGGGCATAATTATAAGTCACTAAA
Organism: Equus quagga; assembly: GCF_021613505.1. NCBI lineage: Eukaryota > Metazoa > Chordata > Mammalia > Perissodactyla > Equidae > Equus > Equus quagga. The sequence continues at coordinate 52,291,501 of NC_060272.1, read as the reverse complement.
TTTTATTGGCATAAAGAGATAACTTTATGGTTTTAAAAAGACGCATTTATTTTTGGTTGCTGAATCAAATGCAATTTAAAGTTTCAGGATGTTTACATTTTATTAGTAACAAATTGATAGCACGTGGCTTTCTTTCTGTTTCTTACAAAGTCAGCAGCCCTACTTTCACTCTCTCTTTTTTTCTATTATCAGAGGAGTTTTTTGATACATGTATAAGCAGATATTTTCTTATAGTGCAGCAGAACTGGGATGCTCAAATGCTTTAACAAATCAGGTTTTCCAGTTAATTTGGGTTTATTCAAACCCGATACTGAATGTCTTTGATTACTCAGGGGTATTTCTAGATATGAGACATCTTAAGATTGTATTTCAGCATATTCATCTGCATATCATGAAGTTTTCATAAGTATAAACTTTTTTGAGTTTCATAGAACTGCTAATCTCAATTTAAATCAACAAACTTGCTTGTCACCAGTTTGCCTTTTCATATCTTTTAAGTAGAGTAAAATAAATGAATAACTAACATTTATTGAATATTTAGCTCATTATAGGTAGAGTTGCCATATTTAGTAAATAAAAATGCAAGACACCCAGTTATATTTGAATTTCACATAATGAATAATTATTTAGTATACGTATGTCTCATACAATATTTGAGGCATATGTATATCAAAAAGTTATTCATTGTTTACCTGAAATTCAAATGTAGTTGGATGTTCTGTATTTTATCTGGCAACCCCAGCTATATGGATCATATCATTTATTTTTTACAACAGGTTTATCAGGTAGTTGTTGTAATTAACCCCATTTCACAGACAGAAGAGACTGAAGCTTAGAGAGTTTAAAGAACTTACCCCAAAGTCATAAGCTAGTAAGTGAAAAAAGTATTTGTGCCCAGGTCTGCTTAACTTCAGAGCTGAAGCTCTTAATCCTATTTCCTCTCATTAAGTTCCTAAAATTGGAATTTTGGGGTGAGAAGTCACAGATATTTTAAAGGATTTTGATTACTATCAACTTACCGTCTAGAAAGTGATCAAATTTACACTCCCACCAATGTCTATTTCCCAGAACCCTCACCAACATTGGCATAATTCTCCAAAAGTCTTTGCTAGTTTAATTAATAAACCACAGAATAACATATTTATTTATTATGGACTTATTTAGTTTTAGTGAAATTGTACGCTTTTACATGACTATTTGTATTCTTTTGTGAGGTGCTTACTCATGTCCTTTAAAGTTGAAAATTTGAAAACCATCAGGTGTAATGTTTCTGCAGCTTGATTTTCAACTTGAGTATGCATCAGAATTACTTGGGAAGCTTGTTGAAACACAGATTTTTGGTTCCCACTTTAGAATTTCTGATTTAGTAAGTCTTGGGTGTGGCCAGATAATTTCCATTTCTGGCAAGTTCCCAGGCGATGTTGATGCTGCTGTACTGGGAACCATACTTTGCACATCACTGGCTATGGGAAGGACCAAGGCTTATAAAGCATGGCTTCATTTGCCATTCATTGTTAGCACACTTGTTCCTGATCTCAAAGTTATAACTCAATGCCAGACAAGAGAATCACATTAATAAAATTCTGAGTATCAAATTTGATAGAGGACAAGTTATTATGATCAGTTTTAAATAATATGATGAAATATTCTTTCAACGAATTTGACAATAATAAATAATAAAAGCATCAGCTAGTTAGGCTATGAATAGCTTCTCTATGAATGCTTCTCTTTCTGCTGCAGAAAACAGAAATTCTGAATCTATTAAGAATATGACACCCCTTTCCCTGAGTGGTTCAGAGCAGCCATCACCAAAAAAAAAAAAAAAACAATTTGGCATGTACTTAATTGAGCACAGTATTCGGCTAAATGCTGGTAAGTGATTAATTAGAGCTGTGGAATCCTTGACCTTGAAAGAACTCTAGACTGTGCAAATGTACCTTGGAAAATTCTATGGGCATGGGCCATGCCTGCCTTGTTCATTGTTGTGTCATCAGCACCTGGCACAGTGCTGACATGGTGGTCAATGCCTATACCTTGAGTGAATATAGGAAAGAGTTCCAAGTTCCCTAAAGCTTTGGCTCAGGAGTGCTCCAAATTTTACTTTTTTCATAAGGGGTCTTGGAAAAGGGAAAAATGATAAAGAGGTGAGTTGCCAAGAATGAGGAATGTAACCAGCCTTGGGAATACAGTTCTGGGGTGATTTCCTTTCACAGAGTGTGTGGAAGACTTGATATCTTTGTAGAATAAGATAAAGTAAATGAAAAATATCATAATGCCTGACTTGAGGCTAGAGGCCTAAGAAGAAACTATCTTTTTTTAGGCAGAGGAGGATGAGTGTTAGAAGAGGTAGGAATATGTTAAAAGGTTTTGTTCTGCATTTTGGGTCTAAATAGCAGGGATTTTGTTCATTGATAGTAATGACATAAAGACTCATGTAAATATGACTCTGTTTGTTTCTAAAACACTGAGCCTTGTACCTTGAAGAGGCCAAACTAGAGAGGGTTAACTTGAGGAGAGAAACCTCATCAATATTATCTGAAATGAGGAAAACTCTACTATGTTCTTCTGCTCAGCACCTTATGTGCACTTCTGACCTCTGGCTGATTGAAATCCAACAAGGGGCTTACATCATGATCCTACAGTGAGGCACTAATATGCTCCTAATTGTTTTGCACATTGTAGAAAAAGTAATAAGCTTCTTTTAATCAGGCAGACAAAGAAAAAAAATAAATATCTCTTTAAATTTGTCAGAGGGGACAGCCCCATGGCATAGTGGTTAGGTTCAGTGCACTCTGCTTCAGCTGCCCAGGTTCCTGGGTTTGGATCCTGGGTGCAGACCTACACCACTCATCTGCCATGCTGTAGTGGTGACCCACGTGTAAAGTGGAGGAGGATTGGCTCAGATGTTAGCTCAGGGCTGATCTTCCTTGGCAAAAAAAACAAAATAGTTGTCAGAGCCTCATGATTCTCTTCATCCTAGTTTATTTAAAGTCTGTGTCCCAGCCTTAAAGAAGTCAATTTCCCAATGATTTCCCATTGCAGACAAGTTCCTCAATATGGGACATTGTTCTTTGCTTACCTGTTAGCTTCACTTCTTTTCACCTTCCATTTTAATATAGCTCAAATTGTACTCCCTGCCTTGCAATTCCTTGGGCATACAATACTTTGTCTTAGAATTAAGACTTTTCCTATGCTGTTTCTTACCTCTGTCAATCATCCACCTCTACATTCATCTATCTCTATCCATCTTTTATTTTTTCACTTGGAATTTTCCTTATCTTTCTTGACTTCCCCATCTCCAAGGCCTTTGTTAAATGGAGCACTCTCCCATGTGTTTCCCTAGTGACTTGTGTTCACTTTCATCATAACGTTAATTGTGTAATATCATTGTATTATACATACTTGTTTCCTAGTTTACTTCTACTATTAGCCTCAGAAGTTTCTTGAAGTCAAGGACAGAGTTTCAGTCATCATTATTCATTGGATTCTAGACACTCAATAAGCATTATAGACATTCATTACATCACAGTTGAATGAATACACAAATGAATGAAGCCAGCAGAGCTACGAAACCATGTGCATTTCAAGAAGCAGTTTGAGATGAAAAATAGTCACAGGCAAAATTGGCACAGTAGACAGGACCAGCTTATAGTCTTTATTATAATTATACTGATATATCTTTGAAAAATCAACTGTTCAAATGTTTTCATTTAAATGTAAACATTCTTAGTTTCAAAAAATAAGACCTATCTCATTTAAGGTGAAAGGGACTCTATAAAGGACACTAAGAGGCATCCACATTTTTTAAGCAGACAAGGAGTTAAGCTCCAGCTGGGCAGCCAGGAACTATATCCGTATTTTACAGAGGAAACTCTACAGCCATTGCCCCCAGGCACAAGTGGCTTACACCAGGGCCTCTGAGCATGAGAATCTCTGCTTAGACCTCTACTGTTGCTGCCTGTGAGAAGTCAACAGCCTTCAGCCCTTTGCCACCTTCACATAATTCTGCCCGCTTTACCTTACATCACTCTCTTCCTAAAAGAAGTCTAGGAGGCTGCTTCTGACTAGCCCATCTACAGAACCTACATACCTGTGCCCCAGCTGCAAGAGAGGCTGGCAAAAGGCTGCCACCCGGGGAAGTGGGACTCATTGTGTAGAAAGTTACAAAACATAGAAAGGATGCTCAGAAGGTTCGAATAAGACAAATATTCACTACACTACCTTAAGAGCATGCATGGGAGTTGGAGGTTGAATTAAGTAGCTTTTGAGATCCCTTTTCGTGTAGATCTCTGCTACATCCGTTAGTTTTTACTGCTGGTCTTGATAGATCCGAAAATGCCTTGGAGTTTGGGGTAGAGTTAGTTGCACAGATTATTACATCTTTCGATGACTCCTGACATGTCAGTGCTAACGTTCCTTCCTCTGCTGTTCTTTGGGACACACACCGGAAAGGATTTAGGTCTCATTCAGTGATCTCTTGGAATCCTCTGACAACCCAAAGTTTTTTTGTTTGAGTTGGTTTGAGCAAGTGTTACTGACATTTTAAAAGTGAACAAGTTGACACTGAAATTACATCAAATGATGGCAAACAGCAGAAGCTCACATTTGGTCACCCCAAGCACTTGATGGCTGTGTCTGAACCTGGGATTTGAAGAGAATAAAAAGGCCAAAATTAAGGGCTGACATAGGAAAAGAAGCATTTGGTGGTAGTTTTAGCCTTCAGAGCCTCTCAAAGAGTCATGAGCATGCCTACATAAAAGATGAAATTAGAAAATAAAGAAGATAATTCCACTAGGTTAGATTTTCCCTTAGTTTCCTTCGAGTGGCTTTGTATGTCTCAGTTCGAGTCAGTTGGGTCTCATGATGGCTGTTGAAGTCATCAGAGCGGGGTTACTCCTGGGCACACTAACCGATAAATGAGGGCTTTAAACAAACACACCCTCCTCCAAATTATCTCCTTTCTCCCTCTGCAGTCAGTATTCTGATAAGATCATAAATCTGAACAGAAATTATTCGACCAAACTCTTCTTTTTTTTAGCTGAAGAGACAGGCCAAGAGGGTGGAAAACGAAGGGCGTTCCCCATCTCTCAGCAGACCTGGATCTTGTAATGTGTTGTCTACAACACCACTTTTTCCCGTATAAATTTGCATTCAGCATCTTGCCTTCATTGTCACCTATTCAATGATCTCCGTAGTGCTCTCACACGAGTCACAAGAACATCAAGTGTTGTGGTGTTTTCTTAGCATTCAGGCCACTTAACCTCAGAGCATTGAAACTGTGGACCATGCTTCTGTTTTGTCTCTCTTTCACTCAAAATTGTATGGCAACGCAGGCCCTCATTTATCTTGCTTTTATTTCGGATTCTATCCCTGACTCTGCTTCCTTCTTTTGTTTCTAAAAGTGAACATTCCCAGAGTTCTCCCCCAGCACTCTGTTCTCAGGACCATCGGACACTGAACCCTCTCCAGGTCATCAGCAATCACCTCTGTTTAGATGATTTCCCAAATTTATGCCATCCCGTAGGTATCTGACTGTGGTTGCTCACAATTCAGGAGATGTGTTCAAGCTTGATGGTTATTGCCCAACTCTAACCCTTGTTAGCTACATGGCCTTGGGCAAGCTATTCAACCTCCCTGGGCCTCAGTTCCTCACCTATAATATGGGAATTAAAATAGTACACCTACTCTAGGATTGAATGAGGATTCAATTGACCTCATATTTGTTAATGCTTAGACAGGCATCTGGTATAGTTAAGTGCTATATACATGTTTGTTAAATAAAATAAAACATAGATGTGGAAATCGTTAGCATATAGGTGGTACAGGCGTAGACATCGAAGGAGAACAGACCACGAGACCCTCAGAAATATTCAATATTTGTCTGGGAGTAGAAGGGGAGGCCGTATGAAGTGAAACATCCTATACTGTACCTGAAGTACAGTAGGTTTTCCCATGCTTTCTACTCTCATGACTGCTTCTTGAGCTCATTCTGCTTCCTCTGACTGGATTATTGCCCTCCCTCTTGCCCATCTGTTTCACATAATACAAATCCCACTGGTTCTTCAGAGGTCCCTCCAAATGGCTTCCTTACTAAAGGACTTTGTATTGAGATCACCATCCCTGTTTATAAAACAATCTTCCTATTAAAGACTGTTGTTATTTGAGAATCTTCCCAAGGAATATGTAAAATTTCTTCGGGTGTAAAGTTTTTGTCATAGACAAGTTTGTCTTCCTCAGGCCCCCTAACATCCTATCTTCCCTGTAGTTGTCATTTACTTTTCAAATAACTTTGTCAGGTAAATGAGTCACATTATGAATCACTGTAGGAGGATGGGGTGTGAGTGTGTGTGTGGAAGCAAAAGTGGAGAAGAGACAGGAAACATGGAAGATTAGTGAGGAAGGCCATCATCTTTCTCCACATTGTTCTGTAGGAGACATAACACAGTTGTAAGAGTTTAGCACAGATATGAGTATGTCAGCCGACACTTCCATATTTTCCTGACAACTATGACTTCTTTCTCACAGATAAATATTGGAGTCAAATCCTGTAGAGTTTTTCTCAGCCCAATTCTCCCCTTTTTCTGATGAGGAAACGGAGGTGTGGAGAAGTTGAATGCCTGTATGAAGTCATCCGGGAATCAGAGACTGGGTGTCTCACATTGCCTCTGCTACTTTGTAGCTATGTCGTTTGAAGAATCTCTGAGCCTATTTGTTTGTCTGTTTTGACCTGTGGAATTATCTGAACATCTGTGTAGCCTTGTAAGCAACTTAATGAATGTTCAACAAACAGTAACTATTGCATCGGGTTTTTTAGTGGTGTGATTCAGCAGTGGTGATGTTGCCCACATGATATCTGAAGTGACACCACTGATGCTAACTATGGCTGTTTGTGTGACAGTTGGCTGGTCTGGGGCTAGAAGCTAGGTTTCTTGATTCTTAATCTGGAGATGTTTATTATACTGTTACTGGTGACTTGGTACATTTTGTGGAAGAAAGATAGCCTATTGGCTATAATAAACCCCAAATTTCTGTGGATTTATATAATAGAATTGTATTTCTCCCCCATGTCATAATCCAGTGTGAGGCAATGGCGAGAGGTTCTGGTCTATTCCATCCTCTGTGGACCCAGGCACCTCCCAGCTTGTCCTCTTGATCCAACTAGAAGACTGGGAAAGAGAGCTGAGAGTCACACTAGATTTATAGGAGGGGGGTGGCCAAGTGGAGGACCTGACTCCATCCTGCTGTCCTCTGGCCAGATTTTAGCCCCATGGCTGGATCTGTCTGGAAAGAAATGCAACACAGCTGTGTGTACAGGAGGGAAAGGAACGTTGGTGAGTAAATAAGCTGTTTCTATCACAAATACTGTTTTTTAAAGTTTCCAAAGTACAGTGTCTATAAATGATGCTGTCTAATCCTAATCTTAGGGAAATTGTAGATCATGGGATTGTGTTTGCCTGTATAAGGCTTTATCTAATGCTGCTATCGTGGGTTCTTTAAACAGAGTTCATAAAACTAGTTGTAACACAAACGACATCTTAAGAACTTTTGGGCACATGGCTTTTAGTTTTCAATTTTTAATAGTGGATACTACATGGCTTTTATGAGTTTCTATTAGGAGGAGGATGATTCCACTATATGTCAAACTTTTTTTTGTTTTAATACAAATATGGAACTAAATTAAAAATGTGTATCATTTGCCTATTTTCCATTGCATTAAATGCTTTAAATTCTAATCAAACTGGTTTAATTTATTAATTTAAAATTTTTAAATGCTAAACATTAAAAATAATAAATTTGCATGCTCTAAAATGTGTTGAACAATTAGGTTGGTTCTTGAAATCAGTATGCCTGACTATTAGATCCATATAAATGTTTTATATAACTTGGAAAATATAGTGGGGAATATAGAAACCTTGCCTAAATATCCTGAGCTTCACAGGAGTATCAGAGCCACTATTAAATAAAAAGGACATCTATATCATGTGTCTGGAAAGGAATTCAGAGTGTTTCAGGGTATCATTTAATAAATAGACCAGAAACTCAAAATTGCTACTTTACTCTTTATGGAGTGAAAGTTTAAAAACTTTGATGAATAACTCAGGAAATCATACATGTTGCTTTTCAGGAAATGAGTTGATTTAGAATAGACAACGTGACTTTGGAAGAAGAATATGGAATAATTTAGAGCTTATTAAAAGGATAATACATTATTGAAGGAAGATGAAAAGGTAGGTAATATTATGTAGAGATATTATAATAAAGATACATACATTTACGTAAAAATATCTTAGTTTTACTAGTACTCCTGTAAGAGTGATTTTCACTAAAAACCAATATTGTAATAATTTTCCTTTCAGAATATCAAAACAAATTAGAAAATAGGATACTTGTATTTAGATATTTGTATTAAGGTAACACTAACTTATTCTTAAAATTTTAAAAAGAAGTGAAAATGATGTTTATAAAATATCCTAAAATAAAGTTTAACATTATAGAAAGGTATTTGTATTAGAGAACAAAATGCCTTATTGGGCTTGGTTATTTCAATAACAACATTCTATTTGGATTTTTAAAAGGTGCTAATTTCTTAATGAACAAAGGTTCTTTTGAATATTGCCTTTCTTTTTATGGTGCTAGGGGCCAAAATATTTTGTTAATACTTTATTAAAACCAGTATTCAGAAAGTTATAAAAGGAAGGAGGTAACCGTGTAAGTTTCTTTTAACCCACACAGCACTCTCATTACCCACCTCTGAGTTCTTTATTTTTCTCACTGAAACCCTCTGCCAATCAAGGAAAGCCCATTAATCTACCTCACAGCCCCAACTACTTTATTCTTTTTGAATCAATGAGGCAGAGTTGCATTACATGTGTTCCAAGTTATGTATGGACTTAGGCTAAGTAGCCTGTTTATCGGTGTTCTCCATCAGATATTTTATGTTAGGGCTTTTTAAAAACTTTTAAACCTAAGTGAAAAAAAGGATTCCAGCTACCTTGTGAAAATACAAGTCACTAAAAAGAACTTATGAAACAGTCTATTTAGCCACATTTCATAACTGAAACAATCATTTCTTTCAATATTTGTAGCTGTGGTAATTGCTTTCGTAGCTATGAATAATCAACATTTGATCATATATTTATTTTCTTTTAAGGAAGATGAAGATTTAGTTTACCAATAGTAATCCCATCCATCTCTCCATCTCCTTCCCAAATATAAATTTTTAGATTATTATCTTTAGTCTATTGGTTTACTGATTATACTTAAAACAATGTGCATAAACTTGAACTTCTTGTCCCAGAAAGTCTAGGCCATTTCTCTTGACTTCCTGCTGTGTAGATGAAGATATTAGTACTCCCCTCTTTCCTTCGACCTTTCATCAATGATCAATATCTATCAGCCATAACTTTCTCTGTACAGTGTCAAGTTAATACATTTTAGATTCTTTTCTGTTCTCTTTTTGTATCATAAAGTTGAGAACCATTATATATTATTTAGCTTATGATTATGGAAACACTGCTCCCTACAAAGCAAATTCGTATGCTGTAGTTAGATTTTCTTTTCTGCTTGTCTAACATAACCCCATGAACTCCATGGAGACTATTTCAAGCATCAAGTTCAGATGGATTCTCTTTTCTAACATTCTATCAATTGATCAAAACTATGCTGTATATTTTAGTTTGGTTAATATTGGATAAAGTTAAGTTCTCATTTCATATGTTTGTTTTGTTGTTGTTAAGAAATTACAGATTTCTACATTGGGTAACTGTTGAGTGGAATGCATTGTACTTTCTCTTGAGGATATTTTTACTTAGCTTGCTGACTTTCTCTTCTAATTTGGACCAATATCTTTCTAGACCAGCTATGTAGGCATATTTTGGAGATTCTGTTTTTACCACATTATTTCTTATACCGTGTCCCATGTCCTCCTTTTTCCTCAAAAAAAAGATATAAGAAGTAAGCCATATGTTCCTCTATATTGAAATTTCTTTATTGTGATCTTCTTTGTGAATGATAGTTTATATCAATAATTAAATTACAGTTTAAATTATTTTCTTTCAGAACTTTCATGCCATACAGTCTTGCTTATTTCAAATTTGATGCCAATTTTATCCACGTGTAGATGCTTTGTCTTTTTTTCCCACAGTAGAAATATTCGAATCATTTGTCTTTTGTTTTCTGAAATTGTACAAATTGAGTGTAAAACTAGTTCTCTTTACATTCTTTGGGCCCTTTCAAATTGAAGATCTGTGTCTTTACTGCTGGGAGATATTTTCTACTTTTTATGATTTTCTACCCTCTATTTTCTCTCTTCTCTCTCTCTGGAATATCTATTAATTGGATATTGGACCTCTTTGGTTGATCCTCTGCCTCTTATTTTTCTTCTGTCTCTCTTTCTTTTAATTTACGACAGGTTTTTCTTATTCCCTGATGGTTCCATTTTTTGCTAGCATCTTTCTTCATGTTCCTGAAGACACCAATGAGATTGGTTTTTTAATTTGTTCTGTTCCATGAGTTATGTTTGCTTCTTCAGGGTTCAGGGGTTTTTTTGGTTGGTTGGTTGGTTTCTGTTGTTTTGCTGTTTACTCTTGATCATTCACTTTGCTGTTGCTGTTTTTTTTTTTTTAACGTCTGATAACCACAAGTTTTCTCTTGATATTTTATGATGATAGAAGTGGATTAATGATTCTGGGCAGCTAGCTTGAGTTCCTCTTTTCTTGTGTGTGAGTTTGCTTACAAAATAAACCTCGCTCTGAACAAAGAGGCTGACTAGGGCTCTGTGAGGGGAGGAAGTGGTCAATTTTGAGGCTTCACTTGGGGATAAGTGAGTAGTAGGCAACCAACTGCTTGGACTTGTGGTGGTGTTTTTTCTAACGGAAATTTTATGCAGAGGATTATCTTCTACTGTTTGCTTCCCATTTGGCCACTTCTAAACTTAGACTTACAATAGAGAGTGCGTGAGGAAACTTCTAGCAATCTGCACATTCTTTGTTCCTGAGGGAGATTTCTATCGTTTATGAATTCTCGTTTCCCTGAACTGAATTGGTTTGGGTAATGTAGAAGAAAACTTCAAAAGAAACCCCTTTGCTGCTCTCTTTTAATAGTTTAATCTGACTACTGCCAGTATAGGAGTATGGGATCCAAATTTTCTGCATTCTCAGTTCACGTGTTCTGGGTGGAGATCTCTCTATCCTTAACTCTAGGAGTAAAGCAAATGAGCCAGAGCTGAGGGAATTATTTCATCCCATTTCCGAGGCCACATGATTTTTTCCAGAGTAAGCAAGTATGTTCCATATGGAAAAAATTTTTAATCAATTTTATGTTATATACAAAAATCATTCTCCAAAATCACAAACCATAAAAGAAAATATTGAAATATTTGATGACAGTAAAATAGAAATCTTTGTTTTTGAACAGCTATAAATCGCAAGAAGGAATTAGCAAGGCAATTTCTGTTATTAAACCAAAGATTGTAATAGATATTATACGGAGAATTCCTGTCAATTAGTTAGAAAAAGACAAGAAATCCTGAATAAAACCCCTTGGATATTTACCAAAGGAGGTATGAATAAGAATGTTTATTTCAATGGTGTTTTTGTAGTAAAAAATTGGAAGCAACATAAATGTCCAACAATAGAATTAAAATATTATACAGATGTTAGTTATTATAAATGAACTAGTGCTACACATATTTACATGGATAAATCTCACAAATGTGTTGAGCAGAAAAACAAATTGTAGAAGAATATATATTCTAAGACCTTTAGAAAACATTTGAGGCATGCAAAAAATTATGTGTGTATTTTTTATTTGTTTATGGATTAAATGTACAAATAGGAAAAGCATGAACACCAAACAAGTTAGTGATTATTATTTGGAAGGTGGGAAGACGCAAGCGAAAGGAAAGGATCAGGATATATACAGAGTGATCTTCAAGTGTATTTGAAATGTTTTATTTCGTAAGCTGGGTTTTTATTTGAATGTCTAAATGTGTTTGATTAATTAAAAAGAGAGAATTAATCTGATCTGGATGATGTCATTTGAGCTTCTGCATCCAGATCACCCCAAGCCAGCTCTAGCCTACTGGGTAGACAGTGCATTTTTGCATTGTCATTGGAAGAGAAAGAGTAGCAACTTATATAGGCAGGCACTGCTGTTATGATCACTTTTCAGTGGAAAATTAGAGATTTAAATTTGCAGTTGGGAAATGTAGAATGTCTGAGACTGAATATTGAGATCTTAAGAAAAGTGGAAATTAGTACATTCACTTCTTTTCTTTGTGTGTGTGTTTGAAATTTGACACTTCTTGTTCTTTGAATGGATACTCTAATGGAAGGGTGGACCCTTGCAGTCCAATGACTTGGTAGATTCCAGAAAGATTCCTCCCAAAATGATTACATGCTATGTTTCCAAAATGTAAATCGCTGATATTTCTGACTTTTTCAAACTTGTATTACTACATTCTCCAAGTAAAATCATTATAATAATTTTTAAAAGTATTTGACAGCTATGCCAGCTTATACATGATTCTCCTTATATTAATCTCATTTTATTTTAAATGGTCAATTGTGACTTTTACTAAGAGAAGTATTAACACAGCACTGCAAGATAACTACTAATTTTCCAAATGTTTATATGAATAGTTCATTAATTCTCTCAGATCCTTCCCCAAATCTCTGAATTATAATCTCCAGGTGGATAGCCTGGAAATATGTGCTTTAAAAAATCTTCCTAGGCGGCCAGCCCTGTGGCTGAGTGATTAAAGTTCCATGCACTTCGCTTCGGCAGCCTGGGTTCGTGGGTTCGGATCCCAGGTGTGGACCTACTCCACTCATCAACCATGTTGTGGAGGCATCCTATATACAAAGTAGAGGAATATTGGTGCAGATGTTAGTTCAGGGCTAATCTTCCTCGAGCAAAAAAAAGAAAAAAACAAACAGAGGAAGGTTGGCTATGGATGTTAACTCAGGGCAAATCTACCTCACAAAAAAATTAAATTAAATGAAAAAAATCTTCCTACATGGTTCTAATCATCAGCCACATTTGAGGGAATAAACAGTTAAATGATTTGCATCCCCACTCATACTCAGACTTTTGGTTATTACTTTATAATTCATTTTTACTTGCATATTGATTTTATGTTGATTATCTGCTTTATTTGCATTGCTTGATTACAAGGTGTGTCATTCCATACATTGATTTGTTTTACTGTGTCACATGAGTAGACGATTAACTTAGTTTTGTGAGCAATCATAAACTACAACTCATCAGGACTCAGTATATGTATCTATAGTTACCAACAGTGTGTTCTTTCAAAACCCATAACCAGTGATCAGCATTTGCTATTTTTATTCCCCTAGTAAAATACTTTTATTATTTAAGAAACTGAAGCAGGGTCTAGATAAGTGCAGCTGAACCAGATGGAGCTGAGCTATTTAGACCTAAGAACATAAAAAATGATTACAGTTTGTCAAACCAAAGGTGCGTCCTAATTTCCTCTGGCTGATGGGGGCATCGAGGAGCTTTCGTGGGCTCAGTTAGAAGTTGTTCTTCAGGACAGGAACCTCTGAAGTTACAGGGCAGATCCTGAACTGGCTTCTTTGTTAAATGCTAGTTATAGACTAATTTTACCCATGTATTTTCCAAATCCCTCTTACTTTGTTTCTGTTTCATAGCTCTTTTGCTCTGCATTCTTAATGAATTCTGTATTTTTATTACCCGTGCGATAAAATAATAAGGCTTGATTTTTGCCCTAATTTGTTTTCTGTAGCTTCAAGGATTGTTCCCTCATGTAAACATCTTGGATAATTGGGTAAGTTTGTGTCCACTTTAGTCACACTGTAATGATCTTTTAGACACCGATGCAGCCTTTTCAGGCAATTTCTGGATAGAAGAAAATATTTTAGAGATGGAAGCTACTGCGCCTCTTTGGCTATTTTAATTTTCTGTTCTGTGAATCTTTCTAAATCATGTGTTTTCTCATTAAGACTCTCAAGTTATAGGTATACTGAGTCTTTTGTATAAAGGTTATACTTTTGGTTTAATTTTCTAAACCACTCATGATGAACACTATTAACACCTTTATAAACATTTTCCATTTTCAGTCTATTTAATCAGGAAACTAACTGGCTATGATTTCTTTTCTCTAAAAACTCTCAGTAGAAGACTATGGTAGAAAATCTAAGCACTTCTTTCTTGACTAGGAAAAGAACCATTCATTCATTCGTCATTTAACACGTCTTTTGAGTGTCTATCACGTGTCAGGCACTATTCTAGGTGCTGGGGATGATGAGGAAAAAATCTCTGTCCTCACGGAGCTTACATTCCATGTGTGTAGGGGATACAAAATAAAATAATTAGACAAGTAAATAATAATGCTACCTAATGATATGCACTAAGGAGGAAAAAGTAAAGCAGAGGGGTTGTGAAATGTTGGAGGGAGATTGAAGTTTTGGGGAGGTGCCAGGGAAGTCTTCAGAGGAAGGATGACTTTTGAGGGAAGTCCTGAAGGAATTGAGGGAACTGACCTGGTGGCTACCCAAGAAAGGAGTATTCCAGGCAGAGGGAAGAACATGTGCAAAGACCCTGAAGTGGGAGTGTGATTGGCTTGTTTGAGTGACAGGGGGTAGTGGGAACTGAGCAGAGAGAAGGACAGTGAGTGGAAAGAGGTGGGATAAGAGAGGTCACAGGGCATTAGATCACATTGGACCTTCTATGTAATACAAAAAATTTGTCTTTTACTCTGAGAAGGGAGATCGTTGGAGGATGTTGAGAAAACATAGTCTAACCTATTTTTAGTAGCATTAGCCTAGCAGCCACATTCAGACAAGACTCCAGGGAGGCCAGGAGAGTAGCACAAAGAGCAGTATACAACCTATTGCTTTAATCCAGGCGAGAGATGATGATGGTTTGGACCAAGAGTGTGGGCATGTAGTGGTGAGAAATGGTTGGAAAATGGGTAAATTTAGAAAGTAGAACCAAGTAGACTTTTTGAGAAAAGGAGAGGTTTCAAAGGTATTATCATGTTTTTTGGCCAAAGCAACTAGAAATAAAATTATATTGACTGAAATAGGGAAGACTAGAATCTTCTGGTTTGAGGGGAAATTTCAAGTTACTGTATTGAAACCACAGCATAACCATAATTTATGGTAGTTTTAAATCAAGAGTAGAATCCTATTCTATAGATGCTCATTGGAACATAGTTCCAGTTAGACTGTGGATCTAAGCAGAGTCATCAAAAGATCAACTACAGGCTCACTATTTAGGATATCAAATCAGTTCCCAGAGATATTTTGAGGGACCTCTTTTCGTATCCCATATCTGTTTATCTCCAACTGCTTTGATGTGAGAAGCCTTTCCTTAGAGTCATTCCATAGCTTTCCAGGAAAGTGAGCCTCAGTGAGTCCTTAATATGTTCTAAGACCCTTTTGTGAATGGCTTCTGAGCTGCCCTCCCCAGGGAGGACTTGCGCTGGCTGCAGAGGTCCAGGTTTGGAAAGAGGGTCTGCTTTCTTGATGCAGATTCTTATAGCAGGTAAGAATTTCTTATCAAAGTTCTGTTGCTGACACTGGTCCCAACAGCCAGCAACTCGAAGGCTATGTTGGCAGCCAGTAGCCTGACTTCACGACCATATCCAGTATACATTGAGTGGCATTCTGGCCCTTCCTGCATTAAAACAATAACAAAACTCCATACACCAATGTTTTACTTTCTCATAAGAATATATTTTCTATTTCCTCAGGACTTTTTCTATTAATATGCAACTATTAGGTGTTTTGGCTTCACAAATATAAACTGGCTCTGGGTAATTGCAGGAAAGAAGTTAATTTTAAGAATATGAATATCCCTGGAGGAAACTGACTGCCGAAGAGGGCCGGCTCAGTAGGCAGAAGAATCTAGTTGATCTAGCAGTGCAAGCAGTTGCACGAAGTAGAGCCTCTCATGGGATCACAGCTGAGATAAATGAACTCCAGTCTTTTGTTTTCTTTATTTATTGAGTTCGTAACAGTTTACAGCATGGTGAAATTTCAGTTGTACGTTATTACTTGTCTATCACCATATAAGTGCTCCCCTTCACCCCATGTGCCCTCCCCCCAGCCCCTTTCCCCTGGTAACTACTGGACTGTTCTCTTTGTCCTTGTGTTTGTTTATCTTCCACAGATGAGTGAAAGCATCTGGTGGTGTCTTTCTGTGTTTGGCTTACTTCGCTTAACATAATACCCTCCAGTTCCATCCATGTTGTTGCGAATGGGACAATTTTGTCTTTTTTATGGCTGAGTAGTATTCCATTGTATATGTACACCACATCATCTTTTTTCAATGCTCGGTTGATGGGCACTTGGGTTGCTTCCATGTCTTGGCTGTTGTGAATAATACTGCAATGAACATAGGAGTGCATAAGTCACTTTGAATTGTTGATTTCAAGTTCTTTGGATAGATGCCCAGTAGTGGTATGGCTGGGTCATATGGTATTTCTATTTTTAGTTTTTTAAGAAATCTCCATACTGTTTTCCATAGTGGCTGCTCCTGTTTGCATTCCCATCAGCAGTGGATGAGGGTTCCCTCTTCTCCACAACCTCTTAACGTTTGTTATTTTTTGTCTTAGTGATTATAGCCATTTTAATGGGTATAAGGTGATATCTTAGTGTAGTTTTGATTTGCATTTCCCTGACGATTAGTGATATTGAGTATCTTTTCATGTGCCTTTTGGCCATCTGTATATCTTTGGTGAAATGTCTGTTCATATCCTCTGCTCATTTTTTTGATCTGGCTGTTTGGGTATTTTTGTTGTTCAGTTGTGTGAGTTCCTTATATATTATGGAGATTAAACCCTCTTGTCAGGTATATGATTTGCAGATATTTTCTCCCAGTTGGTGGGTTGTCTTTTTGTTTTAATCCTGGTTTCCTTTGCCATGCAGAAGCTCTTTAGTCTGATGAAGTCCCACTTGTTTATTTTTTCTTTTATTTGCCTTGATAGAGGAGACATGGTATTCAAGAAGATTCTTTTAAGATCGATGTCAAAGAGTGTACTACCTATATTTCCTTCTGGAAGTTTTATGATTTCAGGTCTTACCTTGAAGTGTTTGATCCATTTTGAGTTAATTTTTGTGTATGGTGTAAGATAGTGATCTACTTTCATTCTTTTGCATGTGGCTGCCCAGTTTTCCCAACACCGCTTATTGAAGAGCCTATCTTTTCTCCATTGTATGGTCTTAGCCCCTTTGTTGAAGATTAGCTGTGAGTAGATATGTAGTTTTATTTCTGGGCTTTCATTCCTGTTCCATTGATCTATGTGCCTGTTGCTCTACCAGGACCATGCTGTTTTGATTACTATAGTTTTATAGTATATTTTAAAGTCAGGTGTTGTGATGCCTCCAGCTTTGTTCTTTTTTCTCAGGATTGCTTTAGCTTTTGGGGTCTTTTACTGCCCCAATGAATTTTAGGATTCTTTGTTCTATTTCCATGAAGAAAGTCATTGGGATTCTAATTGGGATTGTATTGAATCTGTAGATTGCTTTGGGTAGTATGGACATTTTAACTATGTTTATTCTTCTGATCCATGTGCATGGAATACCTTTCCATTTATGTCATCATCGATTTCTTTCAATAATATTTTACAGTTTTCATTGTATAGGTCTTTCACCTCCTTGGTTATATTTATTCCTAGGTATTTTATTCTTTTTGTTGCAATTGGAAATGGGATTGTATTCCTGAGTTCTCTTTCTGTTAGTTCATTTTAGATTATAAAATGCAACTGATTTTTGTAAGTTGATTTTGTACCCTGCAACTTTACTGTAGTTGTTGATTGTTTCTAATAGTTTTACAATGGATTCTTTAGGTTTTTCTATATATAGGATCATGTCATCTGCAAACAGTGAAAGTTTCACTTCTTCATTTCCTATTTGAATTCCTGTTATTAATT
Organism: Equus quagga; assembly: GCF_021613505.1. Taxonomy (NCBI): domain Eukaryota; kingdom Metazoa; phylum Chordata; class Mammalia; order Perissodactyla; family Equidae; genus Equus; species Equus quagga. Next base: position 52,273,581 of record NC_060272.1, on the reverse strand, counting down.
TTTCTTGCCTAATTTCTCTGGCCAAAACCTCCAGTACAGTGTTGAATAAGAGTGGTGAGAGTGGGTACCCTTGTCTTGTTCCTGTTCTCAGAAGGGTGGCTTTCAGTTTTTCTCCATTGAGTAAGATGTTAGCCGTGGGTTTGTCATATATGGCCCTTATTATGTTGAGGTAATTTCCTTCTGTCCCATTTTGTTAAGAGTTTTTATCATAAATTGCTGTTGGATCTTGCCAAATGCTTTCTCTTTGTCTATTGAGATGATCATGTAGTTTTTATTCCTCATTTTGTTAATGTGGTGTATCACATTGATTGATTTGTGGATGTTGAACCATCCCTGTGTCCCTGGTATAAATCCCACTTGATCATGGTGTATGTATTGCTGTATTTGGGTTACCAATATTTTGTTGAGAATTTTTGCATCTATATTCATCAGCAATATTGGCCTGTCGTTTTCCTTTTTTGTGCTGTCCTTGTCAGGGTTTGGTATCAGGGTGATGTTGGCCTCGTAGAATGCGTTAGGAAGTTGAGCTTGTCATTTTCAGTTTGTTGTCTGTCTCCTCAAGAGTCCAAATCTCAGAGAAGAGCACCCAGTTCATTGGATCCATTGGAGGAGTCGGTGCTTATGCCCACCCTTTGGACATATCACTGCCATTAGCCCACCAAAATATGCTTAGTGGAAAAGTCTTATCAGAAAAAGGAATAAAGACTGAAAAGCCATAAGTATCACAAGTGTCTACCACAAGGGATAGTTTGAATCTGAGAAGAAAAGAATGGTTATCAAACATATTATTGAGGGTTCTTTGAAGTAAACTCACCTAGTAAATCAGAAGAGTTACAGTTCTTCCTGTTACCAATATGAATTACAGAGAAAATAAACACTGACGTATGCCCATTAAATTTTTTAAAAATACAGGGTAAGGAAAGGGATCCAATAGAAAGTTAAAATCAAGGAAAGACCTAAAAAGAAACAAAATTGGCAGAATTTATTGTTTTAAGAATGAGGAGGATTCTATTTGTCAAAAAAGGAGCAAAATACTTAGAAGACATATTATAAAGTTGGGAAATTCATATTATACTTAGCAAACAAAGAGTTAATATTTCTAATAGCTTCCACAAATCAATATGAAAAAGGTGAACACCCCAATAGAAATATGAGCAAGGAACTTTAACTGACATTTTACAAAGAAGAAATGTAAATGGCCAAAGAATATGTGAAAATACATTCAATTTCCCTAGCATTCAAAGAAATAAAATGAAAATAACAATGAGATGTCATTTTCACCTACTAAATTGTCAATGATATTAAAAATCATTATAGGAAGTATTTAGGCGAATATAGTGAAAAGGAAGCTCCCTTGATAGTGGTTAGAGGTTTTCTGGGCTGATTGTAAGTACATGTCCTTTTAAACTGAGGTTTTAATAGTAAAAATTTTGTTGCAGTTCTTTTTATTGTTGCTGAAAGTAAAAGAAACCAACTCTGGTAGGCTTAAGCAAAATAAATCATGTGGGGAGGGGATTACGGTATCTCATAGCATCTCAAATGGTGCTGAACTGCCAGGCCTTGGCAATAGCAGGTATCCACACAGCTCTGGGAAACTGATCAATGGGAGTCTTGACAAAGGGAAGAATCAAGGCAGCTCTTGGGATACCCTGTCTCTAGAACACTGCAGTGTCGCTCTGCCCAGCTAAGGCAAGGTGCTTAATAAGATCCCTGGAAGGTTGTTTCCACCTTATGCTGTAGGACTCTACACTGAAGCCTTATCATGTGTGATGAAGTGTAGTTCTAGAGAACTGAGCTGTCTCACATGTCATTTTTGTATAAACTAAAATAGAGATAGAGAAGGAGAAGAAATCCAGTGAAAATGATCAGCAGTACTGCCACTGATAATATTAACTCACATCTGAGAACCAACCAATCAGTATTTCTTTGGTGCTTACAACGTGTTAAGAATTATGGGAGGCACTGGAAATTAATATACCCCATCTTGCATTTTGTATAATTGTTACTATAAGAAAAGTTGCATCTTGATATCTTGCTAGCTTAGTTCCTTAGATGTCTTCATGCATGCCCTTTGGTGTCATGTTTTTGTGGTGGTCCTGCATGGTTTTACTTGCGATTTATAGATAATATTTCATTTATGCTTTATACTCCACAGATCATTTGTTTGTAATTTTTTAAAAGAAAAATATTGGTTGGAGTTTTACCTTTGCTTGCACATATTGGAAAAATTTCAAGTACACTCAATAAACTTTGAAATTCTTATTTATTAAAAAAAATATGTGAATTACAAATAATTCAGGAAACCACTTGGTATGTTCAATCTTTAGGCAACACATTTTATTAGTCAACTTTAAGTTACTTATTCAAATAGCTGTATGTAGGAAACCTACATTTTTAAATATTTTATATTTCAAATTTTCTATTAATGAAAGCTGCCCTATATCTCAATTTTTAATGAAACTTACAACAATATTAGAAAAGAAGAATGATGCAGTAATTTATATATGAAAAATGATATATAGGAGTAAAACAAAATAATTAAAATTATGGAATCTGTCTTCTAATAGCTGGGTGACCAAAGGTACATTATAAAACTTCTCTGGGTCTAATCTTTACCATATGAAAAATGGAGACATTGATAGTTTATACCTCATAGTTTTATGTGATGATAAATGAGCTAATGCATATCAAGTACTTAGAAAAGTAGCCATCAAAGTCAATGTCCATATTATTATTAACATAAATATCAGGTATATTGGAGCAGTGATATACACAAACAGATCATAATTAGGAAGTACAGAGCATATATATTCCCCTAGGCTAATATATGATCAACTCATGGTTAAAGAACTGGATTAATATGATAGTTCAAAAAACTTGAAACATGATCTACAGAAAGTTAGATCATTGAACCCAAATAAAGTGAATATAACACTGATTTTTTTATATTTTAAGACTTTATTATATTTTTAGAGCAGTTTTAGATCCACAGAAAAGTTGAGAGGGAGGCGCAGAGATTTCCTATATACTCCTTGCCCCTACATGTGTATAGCCTCCTCCATTATCAACACCCCCCACCAGAGTGGTACCTTGGTTACCATTGATAAAACTACACTGACACATCATATTTCCCCAAAGTCCATAGTTTACCATAGGGTTCACTTTGGTGTTGAATGCTCTACAGGTTTGGACAAATGTATAGTGACATGTATCCATAACACCGATTTTTAAGAAGTGTTAGTTGACATTGTGAATGGTTACAAAGCTGTCTGGAATGGGTTGTAGGCCGCATTATTCAAATGTACCTTCTGGCCTTTGAAGGCATTAGTTTCTAGCATGAGTAGCATTTGCAATGACAATTATGGAGTCTTAAGAAAAAGCTTCTGAAAAGGTAAAAATTTATTCAGCCTTTAGTTACCTAGAGGCAGCTGTTGACTCTTGTTTTCCCAAGTTACTCAAAGAAAAGCATAACAATCAGACTTGGAAAGGGAAGAAGAATATCTTCGGAACAGAGCAGAGAGGTTGTGAATTTAAAAGTTACAAGTAAGGGGGACTAGAGATTGACTAGATGAATTTTCAAAGGGTTAACTTGAGGGAAAAAAGTAAAACTATATGAGAACAGATATTATGATTTAAGTGTGTATATTGACGTTCTTCTGACAGAAAAAAACTATAATGGGAAAGTAAAAGCAAGAATGTCATCACACATCAACAAATTTGATATTCAAGGGATTCGTTTGAATTCCCGTTTAGATGTTGAGTTTTAAAAATATCAACAATGGTGGAACAAACAGGAGGTAGTGGAAACTAAATGAAAATATTAAAATATCCTAGGTTGAGTGAACTCGTAATTATAAGATAGGCTTCAGGCCACTTATCAATTATACATTTTCAGTACCGGAGGACAGGGATTTATGCCGGCACACCTTTGTGTCCCCGAAAGCACTGAGCACAGTGACTTGCATATAGCAGATATTCAGCAAATATTTGCTGAAAAAAGAATTCTTCGTGGAAAGCAAAAATAGGTGTAAGACGTTGTCCTTACATTTACAGAACTTAACACTTTTCAGGGACCGATGAAACTAGCATCCATTTACTGAACAACATTTATAAAATGCAAAGTACATCAAGCTTTAGATGATAGTAATGTCATAAAATGATACATTTTATGATTTTGTAGAGTCAACAAATAGAATTTTAAAACATCAATGTGATTTTGAATATGCATAGAAGACTTTGTGGAGAAGATAGACATTGATTTGGGCTTTGAAGAATGGGGAAGTTTCAAAAAGATGGAATCAGAAAATGTAATAAAAGACTTTTAAGACTATCAGCTTCAAGGTAAATTACAAAAATATTATTAATATTCATGGTATTGGACTGAACATAAAGGAAACAAAGAAACAATAATGATCGGATAAAGAGTACTTTATTCTGAACTTATCAATTCCATATGAAGCTGCTATTTAAAGGCATCATAATTTATTTCTGCATGATGAAACTAGTAACTGTCACACTGCTAGATCTATTAGAAGGAAATATGTCTTTTGGTTCAGTTAATTCAATTCCACAAGTATTTATTAAGCACTTATCTGAGCAAAGCACTATAGAATCATCCATGTACAAGTGATTAAAATTTAACTGGTTCAGAGAATATTTGCTACATCATTTCACTTTAAAAAGAGTTGACTATTACCATATCCCTTCTTGATCTTCTTATAGAAGTGCCTTAATTTAGAGGTTTGGGGCTAGAATAAATGTAATGTCATCTAAGCTGGGAATCTTAATTTTCATATTCAAACTGGGTATAGAGAAATGGCATTATTGAAAAAATAAAGGTTGTCTCCTTGGAATACCATTTATAATACAATTTCATATCTATTAACTTATTGGATCCTCAGGGCAACCTGTTAAAGTTGACTGGATGGATATAATTTTTATTTTGCATATCAGGAAACTGAGACTGAGAGAGTTAAATGATTTTCCAAGAGCTTTTTACTGGTTGGTTGGAAACCACACCTTGAAAACAAGATCTTTAGAAGAAAAATCAAATGTTCTTTCAACTGTACAAATGCTACAACAGAAGTAGCCATGCTGTCATGTTATCCAGTGAGGAATTTAGTTTACAGAAGCTCCTCCACCTTTTCTGAAGTGACTGAAGAGTAGTTTGTAAGAAAAACTTACTGAGATGGTCATATGAGTCTTCTGTTAGTGTCCTGGGTCTACCTACACAAAAATATACCTAGGTGAATAAAATGAAAGGGAAAATTACACAGAATTTTCAAAAAATTTGATCAGTGCAGACTAGTGATTCTTATCCAGGAAATCTTGTCCCCTCTCCCCTTAGAGAATAACTGGCAAGGTCTGCAGACATATTTGATTGTTACAACTGGAGGAATAGGTGCTACTGGTGAGTAAAGGCCAGAGATGCTGCTAAATATCCTACAATGCTCAGGACATCCCCCTTCTCCACCTTTGCCTCCCTTCCTATTTATATAATAGTGCTGAGGTGGAGAAAAACCTGGTATAGACAATCAAGACAATTCAGATAAAAATAAGCTGACATTTAAAAAAACATGATGTGTCTTGATGTGCTTCTGATAATCTGTATAACTATCTTGGTATCCTTCTGAGCCTTAAGTCATCTGAGATTTGGAGATTTGGGAGTTGCCAAATTTACTTATTTTGCTTCATAAACATTTCTTTGTACTGACAGTTTGAGAAATAAGTGGAAGAAAATCATTCTCCCATGTGATCCCTCTCTTCACGTTACTATTCTTATTTTTAAGCAACAAATAATACTACAGGCTGAAGTTTCTGAGTGTGCAATTCACCTTTCTTCAGTTAAAAGAAGAGTTCAGGAAAATGATTCCTGGTCAAGGAAGGGTGAGTCACAGGACTCATGAAACAAAACAAAACAAATGTAACACAGAGATGTCCTTGTCAATTCATCACTCCTTGTTTGGATTTCCTGTTGAAATATCTCAGAGGGCAAGTTGCTTTGGTCAGGTCACTTCTGCTGTAGTGCATAGATACAGCTAGTAAAATTGGTTAATTCGGGAATCATCAAACATCTGATGTTTGTTCCCATCGATTTAATATTTATAAGTGTAACTTTTGGGGACAAATGGAAAACATGAGACTAAAAATGAAAGCAGCAACCATTTCATGGAGAATCCAGTATAACATATAAAGGAGTATGAACTTTATCCAGTAGGTGATAGAGGACACGATTTGGATTTAATCAGAGATATGTCCAATGTGGTTAGCTCTGCTTTTTAGATAAATCAATTTGATGGTTATATGAATGATAGATTTTGCTCATCAAGATGGAAGAGGAGACAGATTAGAGGATTCCAGGTCTGCTATTGCACCAATAAATGTTTGTTGAATGCATGTATTAAATGATTAAATTGTGTACAATAAATTTTCTGATCAAAATATATAGTATGCCTACCACCTCAGTTAACTATTACTCCATTCATATAAGCCACAAATAATATTGAGTACTACATTTTGTGATAATCTCTATGACATGGCTGGATGCAACTTATTGGGGAAATCTATCAACTGAAAAAAAGAAAAAAGAGGTGGTCTTCCCCCTGCATTTCCCACACACAGGGTAGGAGAGGAACAAGACAACTGCTTTAATTACTCATTTTCCAAGGGAGAACAAAGAAAATCACACAGTAGTCATCAATACACGGCTATTCTAAAAACTCACTGGGCAGGTGTTGTGCGGCCCTTTATTCTGGGTGTAGGGGATATTCCTTGATAAGCTCCAGTTCTGGTCCTGTGAGTACCCCCAAGTTCGTTGTTCTCTAAGGCCTTGACTCTACCTTCTCGACCAGGTTTCCTGATCCCTGATGCCTCTTCATCACATCTGAGGGAGGCGATGCATAAAGGGCCCCCTTGGTGGCTGAGCTACATTTTCAAACTGCCCCATGTCCTTTAAAAGTTGGGGGCCAGTAATGGTTTGACTTCTTTCACAGTCACAATCTTTTTTGGTCTAGTTTTGCAGCACTTTTGGCAATATAACTCTCTTGAAAACATTTTTTTTTAGTATATTTGATTTCAGTCACTACCATGTGCCAGTGTATCTATACACCTACAGATATTTTCAAATTATTAGACTTCTGTGGATTGTGTCCATCATCTTTTTTCACTGAGCCATTTTATTGAAAAGAAAATTCATGGGAGGACATCTTAATCCAATCAGAGGTCTTAAAAGGTATAACAATCTTGCCTTAGACGGGTCTTTCTCCCCAGATGTCTCTTAATCTGACAATCATTTAAAGACTGAATAGGCTGGAGAGGAGAATCAGTTGCATCTATAAACTTTGAAAGTCCAGAGATATTTGGAGTCTCTCCTTCCCTTTTATCACTTTTTGAGACTAGGCTAAGTCTTTCCTGAGCTCATTTCTTTCCCATGATACTTACCAGCTGCAGCAAATAACGAACAACTCATGCTAGTAATATTCTCTCTCAAAATCTCCTTGCCTAAACCTACAGATTCATTACATATATTTTCTGCCTTCTGAGTTACTGCAGGTGACAGTTTTGCCAAATATTTGGCCATAAATAATATGTCAACATTCGTCTAGTCTGAAACAACAGTTTCCATGATGCCTTCCATTCAGCACTAAAACCAAGTGACACATATTTTAGGTTTGTGCTTTGCCAGCACAAACCTTCTGGGTATCAGTTACTATATTTATATGCTATTCCTGCAATGATGCTATGAACCCAATACTCCCAAAATCTCAAGGGTTTACAATAATAGATATTGACTTCTCATTCACAAGTCTGTGGATTGACTGTAGCAGCTCTACTCCAGGCTGTGGGTCAGGTTCTGGTTTGCACCCTATGACATCTCATTCAAGAATCTAGTTTGAGGAGCAGCTCTAATATGGGCATGCTGTTGTCATTGCAGAGCAGAGAGGGCAGGAGATTGGCAGAAATTTCCAGTGACCTTTAAAGACTCCACTTGAAATTACCAATCTCACTTTCACTTTCACCTGTATTCCATTGGCCAGTGCATGTCACATGGCCAAGTCCACCACCAGTGAGATGGGGATGTATCCTCCTCCCAGAGCAGGTGGGCACAGGAGAGTGGATATTACTGAACTCTAACTCTCTATAAGAAGTTGATGTGTGTCAGGAATGGTGTGTGTTGGGATCTGTGTGAATCCACAGGAATCAATGTTTCCATGGATTTATAGACATTTATGTGTGAAAAAGCAGCGACACTTGAAAATCAACACCAGGATTTTCTTTCTTTTGAGAATTCATACAGACATATTCCCAAAACAATAAAAACAAGAATAATCCACCTAATTCCTTTCATACATCCTAAAATATAATTCAGTAGGTGAGAATGTGCTTATTTTCTGTCAGCTGTTTGAAAAATATGGCCCAGAGTTATTGCTTGTTGTTCAAGGTCACTTAGACATTGTGAAACTCATAATTTAAAGTTTGGTTTGCTAGCTTACTGTCTATTCTTAATTGAATGACATTAATTACCTTTCAAAGAGAAGTTTTAGAAAAGACTATTTATTTTAAATTATACATGTCCATAAATGTAGCATGTTTGCAATGAAATGAAGAGCATAGTTTGCAAAAGATTTTGAGAAATAATCAACTAAAACATCAAAGAAATGTTCAGGTTAATTCTGGTGCCTCAGCTAAGAGAAAAATAGAGTACTCAAGAATCAATTTAACATGGAAGAAAGATGACTTCATCATTAAAAATCAATCAAAAGTAAACTTTCAAAGTTCAAAAAAAAACACAATATATTAAAAATGAAAATTGCTTTTATCAGTAATTTTACTTTAAAATTTTAATAAATGCATTAAAATAAATATGATTCAGTGAATGAGAGAATAACACTGATGTTGCCATGGGAAAACCCCTTTGATGCTATGATGATCAAAATTTTTAGATTAAAAGAAAATTTTTTCTTAAGAGCAAAAAGAAAATGATGCAGTGTTGAGAAAGAAAAAATATGAGAAGCAAGAAATTTATATCAATAGTGGTATATTAGTTACTGTTCACTAAACATAGAGGAGGTTGCAAGATTATACAAATAAAGCAAGAGAAACATCCTAAAACTGGCTGCAGTGGAAAGAATTTTTTTTCTCCAGCTCTCATAAGTGTTGGAATATTGGTCAAGTTTCAAGCTTAGGCCTGGAATACACAACCAAGGATCTGTGCCAATCTGTCTGTTATGTTTAGTAGAACATCCAAATTAAATATACTTGAAATTTCTGCTCTAGTTTACTATTCATGAAAGTGTAATGAGTAATTTCTTTTTTTCTTTTGTTTTTGTGAGGAAGATTGACCCTGAGCTAACATCTGTGCCAATCTTCCTCTGTTTTGTGTGGGATGCCATCACAGCATAACTTGACAAGCAGTGCTAGGTCTGCGCCTGGGATCCTACCTTACCGAAGTGGAGTGAGCGAACCCAACTACTGCTCCACAGGCCGGCCCCTGTAATGAGTTATTTCTTACTGTGCTTTTTACTTATTTTCTTGTACGTGACCTCCTCCATGTTCAACCTGACACATCCATCTGCCTCTAAGAGTGAGGAATGTTATGGCATGAATTCAAAGAGAAAAGCAATGTTCAGTTCTGACGCCCAAAATATGATTTTCAAGTCCTCAGTAAGGTAAGAGGCTTGGGAGCTAGTTTACCTAGAGGGAAAAGTATTTTCAAAATCTTTTCATTTCCTTCTATAACATTATCAAGAAGCCCGGATTTCTTAATCATAGAATTTCCATACTTAAAGGAGGAGAAATTAACAACAGCCCAGACCTGCCTGTCCCATTTCATCCTGGTGCAGAGGGAGAGTGAGAGAGGGAGAAAGGGGGCTTGTTTATGCCCTGTTCAAGGCTTCTGCTTTGCTGGAGTTAAGGAGCTTTTATGATATCTGGAGAGGTCAAGGGGACAATGTAGACCAGAGGGGTTTTGATCTCATTTTCCTGTTGGGACACTGGGAGGAGAAGTTCCTGCATAGCCTGTTGGGGGACTGCCTCATAGAAGAGGGAAGGCAGCTGGGAGCAGCGGAGTAGACTTTGCACCCAAAAGTCCACCTCAGCTTCTGTATTGGTAAAGGCATCCAAATGGAAGGCATGGAAGGAAGCCTAGCGTGCTGGCTGATAAGCATCCTTGGGAGTTGAGGGGGTCATTGCTGAGTGGAAAAGCCCTGAAGTCAAGAGCTGTGCGGTGGCCCACCTGGGCCAGGAACCATGTGAGAGTTATTGCTAGACTTCAGGGGTCCATAGAGCCCAAAAGAGCCAAAGGGGACCTTGTCAGCAAAGAGATGATTGCTTCCCTTAGAGTACTGCCTGAGCCAAAAGGACACATCAGTATTTCATCAACCATAGGCTGCAGAATCGAATGCCCTCAGGGTGTCCAGTTAACCTCACTGGACAACGGCATCACTGCAGATGACCAAAGAGCTAGTGAGGGATGTCAGGAAGAAGCCAAGTTCTCCTCGTCTCAGCTCCTCCACCATATACTCAGAGACCACCTCAGCAAAGAGTTGGGGAAAGAAGAAGTAATCTGTAGGACAACATTAATCCCGCCAAAGATGAATTGTCTAGAGAGTTTGCATTATTAGATTGGAATACTTTATTTTTTATCTATACTATCCAGTTGGATGTGCTTCTGTGAGGAAAGTTCAGATCAATTACATAGTAAATAAATTTAAAACACCACTGCATTTTTCTTACACATATGAGTATGTGGGAGTAATTCATGATCCCACAACTTAAAAAATATCCGACTTAGTCTATGTGAAATTGAAGAAGTCAATCATATCAAAATGAAAGAAAATAAAACTTTCTCAAGGGCTTTCCTGGGAGGCCACTGCAAATGTGCCTGATTCTGTGTGAGTTCACACTTTGCCTTGTCATTACTGGTCCCGGATAACCAATGACAGTTTATAGCATAAATTGTAAAATGGAGGTCAGGGCCTAAATTTGGCCTGTAGATGTGTTCTCTTTGGACTGCACAGTGTTATAAAACCTTGAACCAATATTTATAAATACGAGGGTTTCACATAAAAACTCAGATTTGTGGATTTCCTAAGAAAGTGTCTAGAAATGATAACAAATGGCTGGAGCTCAGTAAGAAAAATAAGGAGGAACTCCTCTATTTTCTGCAAAGTTAATTTTTTTTTAATCATCCAGCTCTGAAGACCCATTTTCGTTACTTGCCTCACCCCTTATACTCTCTTGAAATTGAAAACCTTGGCTTAAAGCAACTGGAGAAAACAAGGGCTCATGGACCTTCTGGTACTACTGATTTTTATTTCAGATTTTCATCCTTGTTACTTGGAGGTATTTCCTAAGAATGGAACACTTATTTCGCTTATTTGCTCTGAGGCTTGTCTAATTAACTCAGCTTCACTTTTTAAGACATGCCCACGTGAACTTGATTGTACCTTGTAGGGATCGGGTTTGGAATTCAGAGTATCTTAGGTAGTGCTGGTGCCTGGTTAGGTTGTAAGTATATACTTAACAAATGCAGAATTTGCAAATAAGAAAAAGATACAGGATTGCCAGTAAGAAAAAACAATCTGAGGAGAGGATTTATTGTTTTATGAATCCAAGAAAAAGTTGAATAATCTCAGTGTCACAGGGACAGGGTGGCAGTCCCACCTTGGTATGTCTGGAACTAGAATGGTCAGTACCCAAGAACTAGGTATCAGCTACTCCCCCCACCTCCCCCGCATCTTTCTCTTCCTCTCTCTTCCCCTCTTCCTCCCTCGCTCTTCTTTGCCTCTGTCTGCATGTGGAGTCCATTCTCTTTTTGGAAACCTAACTGGAAACCAACCTAACTGTGAGTTCCCTCACAGCTTGTGAGACTACTACTCTACTCCATGTGATTTCAGAGGAAGCACAGTAAATGGCTGAGCTTAGATAAGCTGTCCACTTCCAAAACGGTTTGTATCCAGATTGTGAGGTTTTGTGTTAAATGTACCAGTTCCTTCTAGAGCCACATGGAAGATGGAGAGCTGTAAGTTACCAAGAAAAGGGAAGAGTGCTAGGCAGAAAATACCATAGAGGTCCAGGACAGTAACAAAAGCACTAATATAGTTTTTAAGTAAACAATTCAGTGATTGACCATTGTGTGCATTTGTAGTTAGAGAGATGTGTGCTAGGATCTCAGTTCTCTGCTTATTGGATGTCTTAACCTTCCCATAGGTCCTTCACTTGTAAAATGGGAAGAGAATACCTTATGTCATGGAATTTTCAGTCAGTAAGATGATGGATTAAAATATCTAGTACAAAGTTAGTGCTGAATAAATGTCAGTTTCTTTTATCCTTTGCTATCAAAAATTAGTAACTTATAAGATTTTAGAATTATGAAATATTGGCATCTATAAGAAGCTTTTAGGATCTTTTTGTGTGTGTATGAGGAAGATTGGCCCTGAGTTAACATCTGTTGCCAATCTTCCTCTTTTTGCTTGAGGAAGATTGTCGCTGAGCTAACATCTGTTTTATATGTGGGGTGCCACTACAGCATGGCTTGATGAGCAGTGTGTAGGTCCGTGCCCAGGGTACAACCTGCGAACCCCAGGCCACCAAGGTGGAGCATGAGAACCTAACCACTGTGCCATGGGGCCAGCCCCATAGGATCATATATTTTTTTTCCCTGACTGTTCAATTTACTGTCATTCAAATAATTTGACTGAGAGGTTTTGGAATTGAAAGAAATTACTCAAAGACCTGTTGCATGTTTGTGATAAAGTGCATGTTTGTGATTAAGCTTCCTGACTCTCAGTCCACTAGAATGCATTATTTATTCAAGTGAAGTTTGATGAGTGCCTATGATATGCCAGGTACTATCCTAAGAATTTGAGATCTATCAGTGGGGAAATTAGACAAAAATCTCTGCCTCGTGGAGGTCATTTTAGTGTGGAGGGAAAGAAATTAAACAATGAACCAAAAAGTTAAGTCAATTGTATAGTATGGCAGAAAGTGATAAGGGCTATGGAAATATAGCATGGAAGGCAAATATAGAATATGGTAGTTGGGGACAGGGTAATTCTCAAATAGGTGGTCAGTGTAGGCCTCATTGAGAAGATGACGTTTGAGTAGAGATTTAAAGGAGGTGAAGGAGTTATGCCTGCGGAGATCTCGGGAACAGATACCCTCATCTGAAGGAACAGCCAGTGTAAATGCCTTAAGTCAGGAGAGCATCAGGTGTTTTGTGTAAACAGCAAGGGCGCCAATGTAGCTGGAGAGATGTGGGTGAGGGGGACATCACAGAAGATAAGGTGAGAGATATAAATGGATCTATGCTAGTCTGATTCTTTAAATTTCCTTTCTGAATGAAATAGGGAGACCACTGGGAAGATATTATTTGAGAAGTGGTATAATGGGAGGTATATTTTCAAAAAGAAAATTCTAGCAACTCTGTTAAGAATAGATTACAAGATAAAAAGGATGAAAATAGAGAGAACAGTTAGGAGATCAGATGAGAGATAATGGTGGATTGGACCAGGTGCTTACAGTGAAGGTGGAAAGTAATGGTTTTATTCTCAATATATTTTGAAAATAGAACGAACAAGATTTCCAGATGCTTAGGGTGGGGGAATGTAAGAAAAATTTAGGTCTGCAATACCTTGCCAAAGGTTTTTGCTTTGAGTAATTAATAGATAGACTATGGAAAGAGAATGTTGTGGGAGGGAAATCAGGGATTTTGTTTTGGATGGGTTAAATTTGAGATGTCTACTTTCCAAGTGCAAATGAGTGGATATGTCAAGGAAACAGTTGGATATAGAGGTCTGGAATTTGAGAGATGAGTCTTGACAGGGGACATAAACTTAGGAGTTCGCTGCCAATAGATGGTATTTAAATTCATGAGATCACAAAAAAACTTGAGTGTAAGTAATGATTGCTCGGATACATTAAGAAGTGGGAAAAAGAAGAGAAAAGCAAAGAAAAGGAGAGAACGGTCAGTGAGGTAGGCATAAAAACAAACTATGGGGTTCTGAAACCCAAATAAAGAAAGTATATCAAGGAGAAAGGAATGATGACTGTGTTGAGTGCTACTGGCCAGTCAAATGAAGGAAATAGAAATTGGTCATCAAATTTAGCAATATCCAGGTCGTGACTCACCTTGATAAGAGTACTGATAAGAGTACTGTAGTGGGGGCAAAAGCTTGATAGAGTGGGCTTAACACAGAATGAGAGGGAGAGGAATTGGAGGGAATCAGTTCAGACAACTTAGTGGAGTTTTGCTGCATAAGGGAGTAAAGAAATAAGATAGTAGATGGTATAAGGGGAACATTTTTGTGCACTGAAGGCAATTCAGTAGAGAGGAAACTTGACATAGAAGAGACAGGGGACTCTTTGGAGCCTTGGGCTTTGATAAGCAAGAAGGGATGGATCTGCTCTTGGAGTAGGACTGTCTTTAGATATTTAGAGAGGAGTACAAATACTTAATCTACATAGCCGGGTAAATGGCTACCTACTGAATGGTAGGAGTCTATTAAACTCTTGGACTGCTTTTATTTATTTTCAGTGGAAGAGAAAGTAAGATTATCAGACAAGAGTGACGATAAGCAATCATTCCTAAAGACAGCAAGAAAGAATGGATGGACCAGGGAAGTCTGTGGTCATGGATTTAAAATGGCAACAATTGCAGGTTTTCTCCAACCGTGTTAAGTGCATGGGATAAGTTCCACAGGAAGTGGACGTTTGAAATGACGCAGAGTACACTAAGAAAGGAGGGAGTTAATTTCCTTTGGCTGCTGTAACAAATCACCACAGACTGAGTGGCTTAAAACAGCATAAATTTGTTTTCTCATAGCTCTAGATGTCAGAAGTCTGAAATCAAGATGTCAGCAGAGCTGAACTCTCTCTAAAGACTCTGGGGGGAAATCTGTTCTTTGTCTCTTTCAGCTTCTGGTTGTTGTTGGCATTTCTTGACTTGTGGCCACATCAATTTAGCCTCTGCCCCTGTGGTCACATTTCCTCCTCCTCTTCTCTCTGGCTTGTGGCCACATCACTTAAATTGCAGCCTGTCTTCATATCAGCTTCTCTGGGTGCCTTCTGTGTGTTTTTCCTAAGGATACTTGCCATTGGATTTAGGGTCCACATGGGTAATCCAGGATGATGTCCTCATCTCAAGATCTGTGATATAATTACATCTGCAAAGACTCTTTTTTCTAAATAAGGTAACATTCACAGATTCTTGGAATTAGGACACGGACATGTCCTTTTGGGGGCCACCATTCAGCCACTAAGGAGCTGAGGTTGTATTTAATCACTCCCATGATTGTATATTTTAAACTTCACTCTCATGATCGTCTGTATTAAACTTCACTCCCATGATTGTATATTTTAAACTATGTGAAGAGGAAGAAGAGGACTTCAAGGGAGATGACTAATATGAAAAAGATGTTGGAATCAAAGGATTGGGATTTTAGGTGAGGTTGAAGGATTGTTGGAATCACAGTGCTAGAAAAAATGACATGGAATGATTGAGGTGGTAGAGTGACATATATCAAATTGAGACATGTTCATTAGAGAAAGAAAATGCTAGAAAGAATACTATGTAGCATAATTTAAAAGAAAATTCCCTAGTAAAAAGTAGTAATTTCTCTTCCTATACTATTTCATTCTAGCTGTCACAAAAATTCCATTTTCCCTGATTGTTGCTACTGCTATACATCTTAGCAAGTGTGGCCGTAGGGAGCCGAGAGCTTTATCCTTCAGAAGCTTGGAAACATAAGCTAGATTGGATCTGGGTTTAAAAATACAACTCAAGGCAGTCCCACCTGTCTCTGAATAATTTCTCTCAATGAACTTGTTCTTTAGGCAGGTGATGGCTGTCATCTGGATGATGCTTCAGGAGGGTGTGTCTTCCCAGATCCTTTATCTTTTTCCATCAGCAGTCCCAACAGAAAAGTCCACTGCATTCTCTATGTGGTCTTTAATAGCTGAATGAGGAATTATTTTTTGATATCACAACTCTTCTCTCTCTCCTTTCCTTATCCTTCCCTTCTCCTCCAACTCTATTTTCCTAAGAGGCTGAGGTCAGATGAATTTTATCAAGTTTCTAAGAAAGCATTTCCATCTCTGGTTGTTCTAATGCTGTATGTGAAATGAGCTTGAAATTCATTTTCTCATTCCAATTCTCAATTTAATTGATCCAAGTCTGCATTTAGTCAGCAGACAAAAGTTTACTGAGCACTCACTATGTGCTGGCTCTGGGAATATTAATGCCAAAGAGATATAACTTCTACCCTAACTTACCGTCTAGAGCAGGCATCAGCAAACTATGACCTGTGAGTCAAATTCAGCCCACAGACTGTTTTTGTACAGCCCCCAAACTAAGAAAGTTTTTCACGGGGCTGGCCCGGTGGCACAGCAGTTAAGTGTGCATGTTCCGCTTTGGCGGCCCGGGGTTCACCGGTTTAGATCCTGGGTGCGGACAAGCTACCGTTTGGCACACCATGCTGTGGAAGGCATCCCACGTATAAAGTAGAGGAAGATGGGCATGGATGTTAGCTCAGGGCCAGTATTCTTCAGCAAAAAGAGGAGGATTGGCAGTAGTTAGCTCAGGGCTGATCTTCCTCAAAAAAAAAACAAAAAAAAAGTTTTTCACATTCTTGAGAGGTTGTAAAAAATAAAAGTAGAATATGTGACGGAGAGCATATGTGACTCACAAAATATTTACTCATATAAAATATTACTCGTATAAAATATTTAGTCTTTGGTCCTTTACAGAAAAAGTTTGCTGACCCCTAGCCTAAGGGGAAAATCTGTGGGGTTAATAACACCAGTCTCACACATTGTTGGGATTTGTCGTAGACTACGTGCTGTTTTTGCCTGGCCAGCTTCAATCTCTCTTCGAATCAGAGATTATCTGGTGGGAACAAACCCTACCCTGATCTCAGACTGTCATCTATGGGGGGGCCTGAGTTCATTACTCATAGCTTAGTGCGGGGTACTTAGTCCTGGTTAATCCTGCTTTTAAATCTCTCTGGTCACAGCAATTTTTCACCTGGCCCAAGAAGATCCAGTAAGATCCAATAATGGGAATTTTGCTACAATTATTGGGAAAGAAAAACTCCTTTCTCCTGGAATTATTAGATGAAGCATAGTGAAAAACTCTAGGTGTTCAGGGCCACTGGTTCTAAGAGGGCCTGTATATGAGACAGACGAAGTCTGAGGAATTTAGAGACGAAAATGAAGAAGAGACCAAGTGTTGAAGATATTGTTTGAGACCTGGATTCAGTTGTACCTGGAGCCAATTCCTGTTTCTGGATTTGTCTTTTTGTGTTTTGAGGTAATAAATTTATTATTTTCTATGTAATCTGATTTAAACCAAGTTTCTGTTGCTTTCACACAAGGTATGCTCATTAATATCAAATTAAATGATAATGAATGTTAAATAATTTATGCATAATAAGTGCTTAAGAAATCCCCTTCTTCCTTGAAATTGGTACTTACTATGCTGTAAGAAGCATAAAATATTTACATTTAGAAGGTGTTTTGCAGGTCATCTAATCCAGCTCCCTTGTTATATTGAATTGGTGGCTGTAGGGCCCCAGCAAATTTAAAAGAAATGAAAATTAACTTCAAAATGGAAAAATCACCATACTGTGTGCTAAGTACTAATTGAGATGTGTTTAATTTTGTATGGTAACACTAATGAGCAGCATCTAATACGTCTGTGGCAGTCAGAGAAGGCTTCCTGGAAAAGATAATGTTAAAAGGGGTGGGGTCAGTTGGCGAGTCCTAGAGAAAGGGAAATTATTCCCCCCAGAGGGAGATACTCTGTAAATGTCGGAACATGGAAGAGAACACATCACTTTCTGAGAACTGCGAAAAGTTAAATTCAGGGGAAGGTTTAATAGTGAGGCATGAATAGAAAGGCTGAGGTTGTGGAGGTAACCCAGCGTCAGCTCATGACAGTCCTTGTATGCCATAGTAAAGAATGTGGATTGTGGGAAGAAATGCAGGTTTAAATTTATGTTTTAGAGAGAAAACAACAATGTAGCAGTTCAGCTGCCGTTCTGTTAATCCGGGAGAACAATGTGAGCTTCTGAGGTAGGATTGCTCTGGGCATAGGAGGATGGAGAAAGGCTGCGAGTCCAGACAGAGATTTTGAGGAGGTGAGAGAGATTTAGGAGGTAAACAGACAAGCTTTGGTGACTAATTCGGTAGGAGTAAATAGCTGGAAGAGTTGCTTAACGGGTTTAGGTTTTGGGCTGCTCCATGGATGGATGGATGCTGGTTAGAGCCTCTGGTAACAGAGAATAGGGAGAGAAACATTGCTCGATTTTTATTCATTTCGTTTTCTTGTGAGGTGTGGGAGAAACAAGATGAGTTCTGCTTCTGACGTTTTGAGTGGGAGGTACTCACAGTCCTTAAGCGGTTGGACCATTATTGCGGTCTGCACTACAGAAGAGAGATTTGGATTGGAGATCCAGAGTTTTCAATCCTCATCATCTGGATGGGGATTGAAAACGTGATGGAATGAGATTTTGTAAGGAGAGTTGCTTCTGTTGATTTATTCCAGATCTTTCTCTTTTTAAAATTAAATATAATGCCAAAATATTTATTTTTAATATAAAATGTAGCAATGAATTTGAACAAATCAATATAATGTCTCCATACCTCAGTACTCCTGGGAATTCTAAAATTTTGAAGAACTCTAGATATTATAACAATCTTTCACAGGGATTTTGAATTCTGTAAACTTCACAACGCTGCTGTCCTCTTATTGAAGAATGAGGAAACCGCATGGTGGTATGGATGGTGTCCCAGACTGGAAATCAGTAGAAATTGTGTTCTAGTCCTGCTTCTAACTGGTTGTGCTACTCTGAGAAAGTCATCTAACATCAGTGGAACCCTTCTTCCCATCTACAAAAAGAGAAAGTTAAAGCGTACATTCTATAGGTGTTCTCTCTGCTCAAACATTCTAAATGCCTAAGTATTTTTGGATCTATGAGTAATTTGTGTCTCTGTAATTTCATCCTAGTGATATTCTTGACATTGAGATGCAGTAGGCAGATTAGAGCTCAGAGTTTGTGCTTTAAAAGCAAACTAGAGATATGTAGAAATTACCAATGATTTTAGCCTGAAAAATAATCAAGCAGCAATTTGTGGTTGTTGATCATTTTAATACTTGCTGTTGAATTACCCTTCCTGATCTTTTCAGCTAGGGGAGCCAGGGTTGGCATGGCCAGAGTAACCAGAGGCCACATTTTTTCCATGCTTCCCTTTTGCCCATGGCTCAACACAAAGTGTTTGGTTTTAGAGTTGTCTGTTTAGTGAACCTGCCTTGACATTTAGTGTTATATAAGTTCACTGATGCCATCCTTATAAATTATTCAGAATATTGAAAGTAGTATTTGTTTGTGTATTTGCAAGCAGATTTTTCAATTTAGCCACAACATTTTAACATTCAACTATAAAAAATTTTCCAATAACTAGATAATTGGACATACACAGTAGATTAATTTAAACCAAAGTAATTCAATTATAAAATGTATTTTAATCGTGAAAAACTGACAACATAATGGATAGAAATTGTTTAAGGGAATGAACACATTATCAAATAAAGAATGATTGACTCTTCAGAAGTCACAGAACCTGAAAAATATAAAACATTATAGATAAAATGTGTCATTCACTTTTGAAAGTAGGCAAGCAGATTCAGTTTGAATATTTTACTCAAATGTGTCTAACTTCCTCCTTCGTGAAGTAAAATAACAAATTTAAAGAAAAATATATGTGCAATGTCTCAAAACACAGCCAAGCATAACTCATAGGTATCCTATATAAAGCATCTATTTGTTTCTAGATCTTGACAGAACTACAACATTAGTGAATAAAGGCTGTATAGTGAATGTAATAAGTATTGATTTTAATACGGCATTTGATGTAGTGTTTAATTAAATCTTATTCCCAAAATAATTTAAATTGGCTTGGCTATGAGAGCAATCACATGTTGAAAACCGTCTGAAGGCACATGAACAAAAGGCGATGTGAAACACCTACCTGTCAGGAGGGCGATGAGAGTTTAAGAAGGTTTAGTTAGGCCCTGGAAGTAAACAAAAGGGAATGAAGGAAGAAATCTTGGTTTTATTCCAAGAATAAAGGACTATTTGGTTCATTCATGTGTTTTTTGGTCTTACTAGAATGAATTGAAAATAATATAATGCTCTGATCTGATCTTTTGTTTTCTTTTTACTTAACGTTTATAATAGCCTTCTGCCTGAGTTGTAATTCAGACTAGAATGAGAGCTAACGTTCACTGTCAAGGCATCTTTCATTCACATTTTCAAGGTGTTTAGGATATTGTTTGTTCCTATCTTTTGGCATTTATGATAATCTGGCTTGTATTATCATTGTCTTATCGTTGTAGTTTTTTCTTCATTCATAGCAGATACTTATTAATTATTCTTTAAATTTATCACAACTATTTTCTGCCCTCATTTGTACCTTTTCTTGACTTGAACTTACAAGTAACCTCGAGAAAAGAAAGAAACTTTACTGAATTGTCTTGAGCATGTTTTTAAGAGTAAAAAATGGTGGGGGGGGGGGAGTAAGAAATCTGTTTTAATTTGTTATGTAAATATACTGTACAAAGCTTAATTTTAAAATATGCAAAAAGGTAATTTTTTCATTAAAAAAATCCTTCAACCTAAATATATATTAATAATATTCTTTCCTTTTTTTCTTCTTTTGATATCTTATAAGAAGAAAATACTGGAAATAATTTTCAACAACACATGTTCTGGTAATAACATTCATAAGACTGAAATATAATCATTAATAGAATGAAGGTCTTAACATTTATGTAGAATAAGAGAACTCGGCACTCAAGTCTACATGGAATATTTTTGGAATATGTAGTGAATTACTTATGGTGTTAATTTGTTGTGTGTTTTCCTGAACTAATTTTTACACAGAAGATTCATAGCTCTTTTCAATCTGTGAATTCTTTTATTTTATTTAAATATATCACTATTATTCTCTCCATTTTATAGAGAAAATTTGGGCATGGTCAGGATGAGTAAGCTCATAGGATATTGCGAAGGGTGGTAAAATAAGGTCCAAAATTCATGTATGATAGGCCGTTATTTTCTGATATTGTCAGGAAAGTAATCTTTCAGAATTAGTAGGTGTGTTCCCATCAATAGCTACTTCGTTAATTAAAATGTAGCCTATTTTTAAATATTTGAATTTTGCCTCTTTGTCATAGTAGCTCAATATAAATTGCTATTAAGTTATTATGGTACTTTCTTTCAATCAATAAAATAGAGTTAGTTTTATTTGTTTATTTTGGTCTTTTGAAGGGATACTTAATTGTTTGGTTAATTTATACCATTTTTTCCTGGCAAAAGTCCAGGCGATCTTCAAAGTAATAGGAACTATTATTACAGCATAAGACATAAAATAAAATGCTGTTGTCTTAGAAACAGACTTTCCTCTGTTATCTTCCTATAGCAGTACCCGGGCTGCCAGTAACATCCAGTGTTAGGATGGGGCTGGGAAGGCACTTTGTGAGCCATGAGAACATTCTGTTCTTTTTACTTACATCATCATGTTTTGTATCTCAGAGTACAAGTAAATTTTTTTAAAAAGCAGTGAGATAAAACGTGGAACCATTAATTTTCTTTTAGCCTTTTATCAACTGTATATCTCCATGCATGAGATACTGCATCAAGACTGTAGGTTCCAAAGGACACACTTGAGAAGATGTCTGAATAATGCAGTGATATTCGGATGTCATCATAGAAATGCTTATCACTTAGTGAAGCTGCAGCAGCATTTAATGAAAATTACTGAAAATACTAAAACCATTTAGAAAATGACCTCTGAAGGCACTAAACATGTTTTAACTGTGATATGTTAAAAAAAAAAAAGTCAAGAAAAGAAAGCAGGTCAGAGGTCTCAGGATAAAAAGGCCCTTTTTTTGAGAGAATCTCCAAATTGAAATGATCTGTGCAGCATAAGATACTCATGATTTCAGCTCATTTTTCACTGGGCACCTCCCACTTGCTAGATGCTACTCTAGGCACTGGTTAATGCAGCAGGAAAAAAACCTGCCTCTGTCCTCATGAGACTTACACTCTGGTGGAAAGAGACAGGCACTAAGTCAATAAACAAGTAAAATAAATGGTGTATCATCTAGTGTTGTGATACGGACATGATAAAGCAGCAGGGAAGAAGCTAAAGCCAGGGAGGAAAATAGGGAGGGAGAGAAGGGATGAGGGACTACCAATTTAAATAGCGTGGTTGAGAAAGGCCTCCCTGATAAGGTAACATTTGAGGAAGATGAGAAATGAGACTGTCTAGAGGATACTGTTTTTATCTATGTAGCAACATAGCTCTGATCATTCTTAAACTATTCAAAATTGAAGGGCAACTCAGATTTCACTTTATTCCAACTATTATGATTTTTTCCCCATAGAGTCATTGTATTTATACTGCCATAGACTGAGTAGAATCAAAATGCACAGCATTTCAGGGTATAAATATAGAATTGAATGAATGCTTTGAAATATAATATGTTACAAGGTCAAGGGCTTATTGCCTGATACATAAACACAGTGAAATATAAAGATGTTGAACTCCATTTTGTAACACAAGAAGGTATGTATAGATGAGGCATTGTGGTTCTTTTGTTTCATATTACTTTCTCAGATACAACAGGGAACTATACTCTGAGTTGTGCTGTAGTTGAATTTCTTGTATTCAATAAATACACAGAAGGATATTAACAAACCAAAACAAGAGCATGAGAATATTCTTTTCTGAGTCCTAGACTTGCCTTTGATCATTTCCATGGATATTGGTTTTACTAGCCCCTACATTAATCATTCCTTAGCAAAAAGAGATGAGCAATACTGTTGCCCCTGTTTTGTAAATAAGAGAGAGGATGATAGGAAGGTTAAAAGATCTGCTTCAGGCAATTCTATCTATAAGGCTCTGGTAAAGCCCTTGGAAGAAGCTATTTGTCTTAAATGACAGTTCTGAGTTTTAACCACTAGGGTCCAGAGTAAACTAAATCTGAAACAGTATATTGTAATAGGAAGATAACAGGACTGGGAATCAAGAGCTCTCAGTTCTACTTGCCTTTGTACCACTAACTAGCTCTGTGCCTTTTAGAATTAGCATTTTTTAAGTTGGAAGGCTATTAGATAGTGTCATTTATCAAAAATCATTTATTGAGAGCTTTTCTATGCCAGATGTGGTTTGAAGTGTTGGTCAAGTTATGTTCCATATCCTGGAAGAGCTCATATGCTAGTGGAGCAAATTCATAAACCAAAAATGACAGAGTAGTGTGCTTGGCACTCTATAAGAGGCAAGTATAGGTGAAATGGGGAGAGGAGGAAGGACACAAAACCAAAACACAAGTTAGGATGAGAGAGGTGGCTTCTCAGATACTTGATTATAAAGCAACCAGCTGGAGTAAACCAGGGTTGGGGTTGATTGATACAGGAAGGCGTCACAGGCAGAAGGAACCAAAGTGCAAAGGCCCATAGGTGGGCAATAACCAAATTTGAGATGTATAATGATTTCTGTATGGCTGAACGATAGAGGATAAAGACGAGAAAGAAGAGAAAAGCGATTTTCAAGGATGGGTCGAGAAGAAGTGCCTTTTGATCACACAAAGGGTTTTGCTTTGAACTTGAATGAGGAGGGACATTTGGGGATGCATTTAAGCATGGAAAAGGACCTATTGTATTTGAAATCTACAGGGTCCTATTAGGGGCTCAGTGAAGGATTTATTTGAAATAGAGGAGTTATGAGGCTGTAGCAAGACTACAAGAGAAAAACTATGAGGGTGTGAACTAAAGTAGTGAATGTAGACTAGATTAGAAAAGATGGATTCAAGAGATATTTAGAAAGTAAAATCTATAGGATTCAATAGATAACTATGTGAAAGAGGAAAGAATGGATAATTAGGATAGTTAGAATAATTTTGAGTAGTAAAGTAGAAAAAGTAAAGGTTTTAGAATTAGCCAGTATTGAAAGGTAATATATTCTGGAGCCCTCTGTAGTCCTTTCAGCTGCACGTTATTGGGCAAAGGCATAGGTTAGGATCCATTCGGCCAAAGTACACTAATTTTTATTTAAAGGTCAGTGGCTCTGGGAGTAGTGGACCCCAGGGCCCAAAGTCATCACAGACTCAAATTCCATTCATCCTCTTCAATCGTCCTAAAGGCTGCTTTCCTTCAGAAATATAAGATGGATGTGACAGTTTCAAGAGATACTTTAAAAAAGAGCCATGTCCAGAGGTTCAAAGGAAGTCTCTGTTCCCAGTGTTGTCATTGTAGGACAGCCTACTCCCCTTCCTCAGCACGCCTGCCATGATATTGGGAAGACCTGGGTCACATGCCCACTCTTAACTAATTAATATAATAAGACAATAATGATTAGTTTAGGCAAATTGGGACTTAGCGCTAGGTAGAGGCTCCTGAGTCAAGTGTGAGGCAGTAGAAAAAGTGAAAAAAAATCAGAGCTCTGCCCCAAAATTAACATTATGACACAGCCCCTCTCTAACTCAGCTTAAGAACACCTACCTTGAATATGTATGAAAATAGAGGAAGTGAGCATGATTTGCCAAAATAAAGAGACAGGGCAAGATTGTATATGGCTGGAGGAGGGATGGCAGAAAGGAGGAGATGAGAACAGTATAAGATGAAAGACTAAATAAAAATTTTAGAGATTATTTTATGCAAATGAAATATATCCATAGTTTGTTCATCTTACTCCCCCAATGAACACTCTTTTTTTCTTTTTTGTTTTTGAACACTCATTTTAAAGTATTTATTTGTGACATTACTATTTTCTAGGATTATTGCTTTGAAAATCTTTTATTTTTCTCCTTTGTCATTTTCTCCATCATTTCCCTAAAACAGGAGGAAAACAGTGTTTCTGGTTTTTATTCTGAACAACACGAAGAGATCTCTAAGTGTGAAGCAGATCCAAGGGAAAAATAACCCTCTTAGATATGGATGTTATTGCCATTAAATTACTACCTTAAGTAGAGGTACATATAGGAGATACAGTTAATTTCACAGGAAGATGGGAAGGACCACTAAGGTAATGAACTTTATTGAGAGTGCTTTTAATCCCATTATGCACGTACGAGAAGCTTTTTAAGAAGGGAAGACCACTGAGTTGATAAAAGAAGCGTTTCTTTAGCAAAATGCCTTTGTGCTTCCCTGCTCACTGGTATATTTGCTTTAGAAATGAGCGTTACTCTTTGGTGGATACAGACATGCTTCTCTAACTGACTTGTCTCAGAAATAACGTGTGTATGTGTATTGCTGGGGGGTGAAGGGGGCGGAGGGCATTCAGTGTCATGAAGTAACTAAGGAATACATTAAGCAACTTTTCACGGATATGTGGATTGCATAATTTAAGATTATCCTGGGGCATCCATAAATTATGCATAAGTTTTGTTTTCTTATTTTACATTTTTAGAGGGGAGAAATACTTGATTCTGCAATTTCTACACCTTTAGCATTATCTAAATCTCTCACTGTTGAACGCTGAGCATCCATAAGAAGCCATACCATCTGCTGTTTAGACTATTTTCCTAAGATCCTCTCAGAGTACTCATTCTTCCTCTGTTGTCTTTTGAAGAGGAATGAACTCCCCATTATGTATAGAACGAGTCCATTACACATCACACTTACTTGTATGAAAACAGGGCAGAGACCCACTCAGTAGTGATTTGGAAATGACTTAATAATTGGTTTGTTTCACAGTATTTATGTATTATGTGTTGTTTAAAACCATGTGAAGATAGGATTCAATAATTACAGTATGATAGTGCATGAGTGACATAGATCCTGAATTCTCCCTCTTTTCCAGTGTTTTAAGATGAGTGGTTCCTTCTATGGCTGTATATACCCTACGCTGTGACATGAGCTGTATGTTTTTCAAGGCTAATGAAAATCTCCTTTCCACTTATAAAAGCATATAGCTAAACAAAAGATGGTTAAAAAAAACCCAAAAAAGAAAAAAACAGAAAAAATCGCTGAAAATATGGAGAAGATATTCCATGTAATGATTTTATTTGCTTGGGTCACTTTCTTTTATAAATCAACAACTGGGAACGCTATAGTTACCAGCATAGGACATTTTATTTAGCCATTTACTGTTTAAAGATCCGGCATCATTAAAACATTACTTTTAGTTCACTTTTAATTACTACACTTGAGGACATGGGGTATATATTTTAATTGTCTCCTTTTAAACTGAAGCCAAAGTTTAACAAGTTGATATTCGCGGCCCTGTAGACATACTTACATTTTCCAGCCAGTGCAACTTTTGCTGCGCCACTAGGTGGCAGAAGTGTTTTACAGTTCCTGCCTCTGTGCTTCGGAAGCCACGAAGTATGCTCTCAGATCCTTCCCGCAGCAGCTGAGGCTGGTATAAATGTATAAACAAGCAGAAGCTATATGTGACAAACACCACCATTATTAAAGCATAAAGCAACAACGCCAAGCCAAGTTCTTGGCTTCTGAGGGTTTGGTGAAGGCAAGACTTTGCTGATGGGCTGAAGTAGAGGAAGGAATCCTTAGAAAAGGACTGTTTGCCGAGGTTAGGCTCTGTGTGTGTGTGATTTTGTACCATTGTCCAGAACTAGTGCATCAAAGGGAGACACTTGGCAACTCACATAGCCACTGCTGCTGGAGGACCGCTGGGGCTTCCCTATGACTCGGCCTGGGTATTATTGCTTGACCCCTCTTGGAAATGGAGCAGTGAGGCCACATAATGTGGAAGAGTAGCTAAACATATAAAAACTAAATCTGTTGGATTGAAAAGCATACAGCTTTGAGGCATTTTAGTAGCAATAGTTTAGTTATAGGGTTGAGTAGGAGTAGAATCTGATATAAAACATTTTACTTGTGTATAAAAAGATTTGCTAAGTTGATATTCAGGATATTACCTGGGAAATATATGAATTCTTGCAACATATGGAATATTAACAGTAAATTCAGGGAAATGTTTGGGTGACACACAAAGAAAGGTACTTGTATTCATAGGCTATATATTTATGGCTTTTGGAGAGAGGATGGGCATTTTTTTTTTTCTTTTTTGAATGAGACCATTGTATTTCAGAATAAAGAAAACCTTTTCACTTAGGAAAACACTAGAGGTGGTAAAAAGAAAGGGGAGAGTTTGCATTCTCATAGGTAGGGGAGAGGCAGAGCAGCTGCATTTTTCTGGAAAGGCAGTAATCTGTAGGGTGTATTCTGAGCTGATCCACCTACATCTGCCGTCGCAGCCAGCACCTGGTGCAGGGTGAATGACACACAATACTCCTCAAATGTCACTGTCCAGCCGTGTCCACCAATTAAAACTAATAAACATTCCTCCCCACACCGAAAATGTGCCTCCAGCCCAGCAAGCAGCAGGGCAGGCGATGGCAGAGCATAATAACAGCAGTAGCAGCAGCAGCAGCCAGAGCCCTGGGCAGCAGGTGCACTTGGCTGGGAGCAGGGAAGGGCACAGTGTGGCTCTGGCATCGCCTGCTCACATATTATGCAGGCAGAGCTGAGTTGTTTACAAATTGATAGCAGAGGGGATTTGGTTGAAGAGAGAGCTGAGCGCACTGCATTCAGTGCTCAGAGAGACCTGAACCGGGGGCCATGCTGGTTGGTTGGGTGCCACTCACCAGAGGGAAAAAATACTCCTCCTGCCCCCAGACACACATCTGACCAGGTAGCAGAGGCCCAGTTCCATAGGCAGGCCAAAACACCTGGTGAGAAACCCAAGGATCTTTGATGTTGAGGGCCAACCGCTCTTTCTCACTAAGTTTCTCTCTTTCAGGTCATGTGGAGATGCCAGATCCCCGTGCAGACCAGTCTGGACATAGCTTGAAAACTGGAAAAGAAAAGATACAGAATAAAAAGGTCCGTTAAGTGGGAAGAAAATAAACCTCCAAGAAGGTAAGGGGCTACCAGAAGGCGAGGGGCTTTGAGAAGGTGGGGGCCTGCTGGAAGGTCTCAGCATTCAGGGAGAGTCGGGGGCTTTATACACCCCTCTAGGCTGGACTTCTCTGGGAAAGAGTTGGAGAATCTTAGGAAGGAGGGAGGGAGTGTGTAAGTGTGTGTTTGTGTGTGTGAGTGGTGTGTGTGTTGGCATCGGGGGTGCAGGGTTTAGGAATGCCAAGCTTTAGTGGGATGGAACGGAGGGGGCACAGGGCACAGATGATAAAGCTTTCCACATGCAGTTCATCATGGATGGTGCTCACACTCAGCAGTGAGCATCATGGCTGAGTTTGTCTTGGTTTCAGTGTTATTTCTACCCAAGGCAGGAAGAATGTGTCCTTTTTCCATCTTGTCAGCAGTGCAGCAACCTATGTCAGTCTTTGTTTTCACCTCTGCTGGTTTCAACTCTGCTGTCTGGTGGTGTCAGTGCTGTCAATTTAAAATCATGCTTCTTTCTGCCAATGCTGTTATGATACAGGACACCTGAAGGTGTCATTTTCCTGTGGTTAATTAACCTTGAGACCAGAGGCACACCAGCACAGCCCCTTAATTACATTTATGGGTGACCCTGCAAACACAGGGTGATGAGGGGCCACTCGCACTGCTGTCATCTCGCCGTCCCACCTGTCTGACCCATGATCTGGGCATTGTTATACAGTACTGATTTCTGTCCTCGACATGGATTGTTCTGCATTCTGAGTTCAGATGGCGAAGCTTTGAGTGTCTGAGTGGAACCTTTTGACAGGTGTATGCAAACACCTGTAGTGAATAATTTCTTTTACAATTTAAAAAAAAAAATCAAAGCAACCTTCTCTGCCTCTGCCTGCCATGGTTGCTGGACCAAAAGCTGGAAAAATAGACATGATGATTATGACTGTGGTAGTGGAAAGCCATGGAGAGTGTGTTTCTGTTACCGCTGCTTGCATAGTTTCCAAAATTGAGTCAGTTCGGTAACTGATGCCCTAGTCTCTCCCTTTCCCACAATCTGAGTGAACTGAGCCAAAGCTTTTTTCACAGTGTTCTCTGCCAAAAACGTTTGACTCTAGCATGCTGAGTCTTGGGCTGCAGGGGAGAAGTGGTTTTGGGCTGGGGATTGGAGTGATGTGGAAGAAAAAGAGAGGAGAGTGGCAGATGGTTGTGTTGTCAAATCAGAAAAGGTGGGCGAGAAGAGGAAAGAAGCAGACGCGGAAGACCTAGGTGTTCAAAACATAACAAGGAGACATGAGCCCCGTCTGGTAACCTGAAGAGCTGGATCCACGCTAAGGATTTGGATCACAAGGATCCAGGAACATGAGCCAAGAACACACACATTGTGCTTGGTTCGAACCTGGACAGCGGACCAGAGAAGTAGAATGTGAAGTAGAAAGAATCAACAATGGAAACTGGTATTATCAAAGATCATGGTCTCCTTATGCCTTTCCCTGTCACACTTAAAGCAGGTTCATTGTTCATTTATTTAAAAATAAAACAAAAAACTAATGACTGCATGCTTGCTACATGTGTGAAAAATACGCCAAAGTGAGACAAAATAAAGTCCATGTAGTACAAACCAATCTGAGTTTTGCTTTTCCCTGTATACCATTGCCCCCAAGTTATTATTCATTTTCTGCTTAAATACATCCAGCATCAGCCTCCTTTCCAGTTATTGGTGATTTCTATCTATTGACAGCTGTTTCTTTTGTTCATTCCAACATGGCCTCTGAAGGCTTCTACTGGCAGGACTCTATTCTGATTCTGGAGCTATGCAGAGTAAGCCCCTCACTCCGTCAGGTAAAAGAATTTAAAACAATTGAAAAGAGCTCCCAGGCCCGTCATTTAACTCAAGCACCTCACAAATGCCAAGTGCTTTTCTAAACTCTGACAATGTGAGGATGAACAAGATGGGATATGGTCTTCATGCAATTTGTATTGTTGCTCTGGAGATAAGGATGTATCCACATCACAGGATGCACTGTCATCGAGAACTACAGGTGAGTCAGCAGGGAGGGCTAGGAGGACTTAGAGAAGGGTGGGACTGACCAGGGCTCATCTTTGGGAAGGAGTCACACCTTAGAGGTTAAATAGGGATTCAGTAGGCATAACAGTAGACAGTTTAAATATCCACGGTTTGCAGGGAGGTTGAAGGAGAAACAACTCCCCTCCTAAGTAGAAACAGAGAGGGGCTGGCCCCATGGCCAAGTGGTTAAGTTCTCGTGCTCCGCTGCGGGGCCAGGGTTTCACTCGTTCGAATCCTGGGTGTGGACATGGCACCGCTCATCAGGCCACACTGAGGTGGCATCCCACATGCCACAACTAGAAGGACCCACAACTGAAAATACACAAGTATGTACCAGGGGGGCTTTGGGGAGAAAAAGGGAAAATTAAAAAAAAAAAAAAATCTAAGTAGAAACAGAGAAAGGTTTGCAAGATCTCTTCTTGAAGACATTAACGCTGTCAGCAGCACCAGGGTTTTCCCAGGGAGACTTAAGCTGACTCTCCACTTCTTTTGGCTTTTGAAGTATATTTAAAATGTAGTGATTGCAGTTGGCTTTCTGGTATAAAATGGGGTTTACTAGCTGTTAGGTGAGCAACATTACTCTGCTCCAAGAGAAAGTCCGGGAAGAAGGCACAGAGAGACTTCTTGTATGTTTATTAGTTTTGTTTATTTTTGACTCTGGCTTGATGGAGCCAAAAAGAGAGAATAGGAGAAATTCATAAAGAGTTTTAGTTTATGTATTTTGAGGATAGAGGCCATATCTTAGATATCTTTGTTTCCTGTTACACCTGAGAAACTGTGCACAAAATAGTCAACAAAAATATTTGTTGAACGGATGCCAGTTTTAATAAATTATAATGACAAAGTTCATGCTATCATGCCTCTTTTATGAATTGAGTTGGCTTTCCTTAAAACTCTAATTTTATTATCTTAATTGTTACTATGAACACACATCCTGCCCTCACATGCCTCTGTGATTTAACCTTCGAATCTACCCCTCTCTGTGTTGCAAATGGGTCATGTAGAGATAGTAATTCTGGTTAATTTGAAGATAGGATGTTAAACTGCACATGGTTTATCCCAAGGAAATTCAGAGGGAGTCGTAAATCACCATGGCGACATAGCATGTTGTGGTCCTTAGGGGGATATAATACTGTAAACCTTTTCTAATGATTTACAAATCTCCCAAATGAATTGTCATATTGACACAACTTGGGCCACAGCAGGGAATAATTGTTCTTAACAGTTACGCATCCTAGAACAGAGGGGAAATCTTCCACTAAAATCGTGCCTGATAGCTCAAACCTACTGTCAGCTTTTCACTTGTTTAACAGTTTTAAAAGAGAAATACCATCCATACCCCCAGGGATTCTGACTAAAACAAGATTTCCTTTTGTAATGAGATGACACAGTTAACATTGTAAACAATCCTAATATTTGTACCTTCGTAACACTTCTGATCTCAGGGTGCTCAGGTTCTTCAACGTGAAATGTATGGTGTCTGGATTCTCTGAGCATCACAGACCCTCTGAGCATCAAATCACGGTAGCTCCATTTCAAAGATAGCAAAGCTGAGGAAAATGCAGCCCTGTATCTTCCAATTTTCCCCCCAAAATATGATTAGAACATTTTCGTAACAGTGAGTTTCTTTTAGTTCTCCAGTTATATAAACATTGCAATTCACAGTGGAAAATTTATAGTTTTTAGAAATCCAGTTCTAAAAACTTCAATTATAAAAACCAGTTTATCACTGAAAAGTTAGATCATAGTTGAGAGAAAATCTTCAATTATTTTGAATTCTTAAAAGTAAATAATTCTGTGCCAGATACTTCACACTGTAAGAAGAAGCAGGCGAGTTCTTCCCCTGGAAAATGTTGTAAACTTGTAGAAATGGTCCTGAATATTTGCTTTAAGGAGAAGAGGTGAAAAAAAGATGATCTTATGTACCAAATCCTACAGCCTCAAGTAATCATGCTGGTCCATAAATACAGTTTCAGTGTAGCTGATATACAGCTGTTTTCTGGCATCCCTTGCAATTTTTCTACTTCTTTAATAATGCAAGGTACTATTGGGACCTCATTTCTGCCTTAAATAATTCATAATGCTTGCTTTGTATTAAATGAACAATTTTAATGAGAAAACCATATCTATTTGACTGGGGAATAACTGTTGATTTGATTTGAATGTTATTTTGAATGAACTAGCATTGGATTAACAAGATTTTACTATATTGTTTCCTCATTTATATCCTACCCTTAGTTTTGGTCATAATTATTTATCTTACATCATAGTAAGTTGAGAAAGTGACAAGAAATTGAGAGAATGAACTTGAGGCTAAATGAGGGAAAATGTACAGGAGAGAATCGTTGAAGAGAATAAATGACATACAAACACACATTTGTTTAATTGGGCATCCTTTCAGTTCTCTCTAACCTTGAGACTGTGGATGATAGTTTTGTATCAGGTCTATTCTTCAATATGGAAAAACAACGAGGTCTTTGTAGCATGAACTTACTGTTCTTGAACCATTTATCTGTCAAAATTTTACATTTATTTATGAGGTTATTTGAATAATGGCATTAATACAGTAATACAATAGAAAATATGCTAAAGAATGCATAATGCAGAATTATGAGTAATAGTACAAATAAAGTAACTGTAAAATCCGTGAGAGCAGAGATGTGTGCTTTTGTGCAACTA
This sequence comes from Equus quagga, assembly GCF_021613505.1. Taxonomy (NCBI): domain Eukaryota; kingdom Metazoa; phylum Chordata; class Mammalia; order Perissodactyla; family Equidae; genus Equus; species Equus quagga. The sequence continues at coordinate 52,240,917 of NC_060272.1, read as the reverse complement.
GCACCTAGGACAGTGCTTCTTACATAGTTGGAGCTCAATAAATATTTGTTAAATGAGTGAATAGTGGGCAAAATTAAATAATATCAAAGGAAACAATAATGTGATAAAACTATGATTGCTAAGTACTATCAAATGAAGAGCAACCATGTGCAGACACTGGTCAAAGTGTTGTGCATACATTGACTTATAATCCTTACTAAACATATCCAATGAGGTAGGTGCTTTTGCTGTTCCCATTCTATGGAAGAAGAGACTGAGGATTAAATGATTGAAGTAAATTGCTGAAGTTCACATAGGAGAGCTTGAATATGAATATATGAATATAGGTTTCCCTAACTCTGAATATCATGCTTTTAACTATTGGATAACCCTGTCTTAAAGACCTGTAGAACTTGGTGTTCACATAATGTTTCCCATACAAATACTGGAAGATGCAAATGTACTTAGTACTCATCAGTTGAGGCTTGACATGTTCTGAATGGTGCAAATGTAAACATCATTCCTATTTATTGTCAGACCACTATTAAAAGGCTCCTCAGCTTGGCTCTTTGACTTCGTAGTTTAAAGTATGAAGAGAACATGGAGACAGTTAACTGAAGTGTCTGTGGGATATTAAAAACCTACACAATTAGGGGCCAGCCTGGTGGCACAATGATTAAGTTTATGTGCTCTGCTTCGGTGACCTGGGGTTCACCAGTTCGTATCCTGGGTGTGAACCTAGCAATTCTTGTCAAGACATGCTGTGGCAGCATCCCACATAAAATAGAGGAAGATTGGCACAGATGTTAGCTTGGTGACAATCTTCCTCAAGAAAAAAGAGGAGGATTAGCAACAAATGTTAGCTCAGGGTCAATCTTCCTTACAAAAAAAAAATCTACACAATTAGATTCAGGCAGTAACATTTTACTGAGATCTCATTGTCTTCATTTCTCAAACTAGTATTATGAGGTATCTCAAAAAAAGAAAATATGGTTCTCATCATGAAGACATTTACATACTCTTTGAAATAAAGAATGAAGCATATGGGAAGGATTTAAGAACATTTACAAAGTAACTTATAGCTGAACTTCAGTCTCCTATCTGGTTTATGCTGATAGGGGATTAAAGTTGTTGTACATTTCTCAAAGCTGACAATATAAATATGGAAAATAAAAATTGAAAGTAGCTCTATATTGAATAATAAAAGTACATTTTTAACTGGGTAAACCAAAATCTTAATTATTGGATCTAAAAACAATTCTTTTGTAATATATGCGTGTGTGTGTGTATGTATACATACATACAAATAAAGTTTTATTCAGATCCTTCAAATCCTTGTTTGAAATTTCAACTGAATCTCTGATTTTTTTTTTTACTGTAAATTAAATGAGAAAATATAATATGGAAATAATGTAAGATATATACACAAGAGCCCTGGGTTCCTGTCCCAAGTACCTTGCTGTCTTCTGAATCACAATTAAATACAATAAAGTTTTCATATAAATCAAATTATATAATATACAATCCTATACTCATATATGCATATACATTTGTAAAGTATTATGCTCATTTTACTATTATTATCAATACTAAATAAAAACAATGACTAATGTCATTTCCTGAGTTTTGACTTAAACAGCAATATTGCCGATTGTCTGTTCCTGTCTCTTTTCAGATCACAGCATAGGAAAAAAGCATCCGTCTACTTCATTTCTCCTTTCAGGGGCTAGCAGGAAATTAAAAAAAGAGAGGAGTTCTGTGTAGTATTTCTGACAGCAAATTTCTCAGGACCCAGAAACACTTCTTTTCTCTGTGAGAAGTTGCTGCAGACACAAAGGAGCACTTATGATTGATGACTATCTCCGTTTGCATGAGCGATAATTCCCGAACACACAGTTCTCGGTTAAAATACAAATGCATTTTCAACTACATATTTCTTTATCTATGTTTTATTATTACATGACAAAATATGAAAAGAATCAAGTAAAGTTGGGCTCTACAATATTGTAAAAGTGAGACAGAAGCTGAGGAGTTTTGTAAGTGGGTAGGGACCGTCTTTTCCCTCTCTCTGGCTTGTGGGTCCAGAGTTTTTCTGTGGGCTGAAGCTTGAGGAAGGTGAGAGTCTTTATGTTGCTGAAGTATCCTATTTCCAAAATTGCCTTTTAAAATATAGATGATCTATATTAGAATCAAAACATTTTAAATAATATTTAGAGAATTTAAATCTCTTGGTACGTGTGCCTTTAAGGACATTACCAAGAGGAACACCATCACCTCCCACACTATAACACACTGTGGGTGCTGAGCTTTAAACAGACTTGACACTTGATACATCTGAAAGACAGCGGTGGCTTTCTCAAAGACATCAGATTTAATTTTAACACTAATACATGGTAAAGCAGAGATGAATAAAATAGAGAAATTAACGTGGAAAGGATTATTAGAGACATTGAACATATCATTCCTGGATGAATGATCAAGCTGATTACTCTTACATGTCAGAATTTTAGACTTTTTGACCTAAGAAATCCTTTTAAGAACAGGTAGGCCATTATGCTATCATTTGAAAGTAGAAAGCTAAAACCCAGACGTGATGAGTGAACTAACAAGGTCCCATTGCTAGTAAGTGTCAGAACTGAGACTGGAAGAGGGATGGAGAGGACAATATGTTCCAGACAGTGTGTGAGGCACGTCTATATACACCGTCTCATTTAATTTTTACCATAACCTTGTGAGATTAGTTACTATTTTATAGGTGAGAAACTGAGGCTTGGAGAAGTCACATAGTCTAGTTGCAAAGCCAGTAAATGTCTGACTCAGGAGGAATCAAAGTCTGACCCTTTAAGTTACATTCTTCCCGGGGTAACATGCTGCCTCTCAGATCCACCAGCACTTGGCTCGTGGCTCTTCTCAAATATGGAACATGTATTAAGAGTTATTCAAAACTGAGTAAGATATCCAGCATGATGAAAAAGGGAGACAAATGTGAAGTTGTCCCTATGAGACAGCTCTTGTAAAATTTTAGGTTAAGAAATAGCTTCCGTGAATAGGGAAAGCAAAGAAGTAGAACAAACTTAGATATCATTTGGATTCTTTTGAACACAGGGCTAACAGCCCTCATATGGTAGAATGCCCCTAAATATCTCCTGACATTTTTTAAGGCCATTTAGTTCCTTTGCAGGTAGGTACAACTATTTGCACACTTGCTCACTTTCACATGTGGAGCATGTGCTACCTGTCTGAAAACACAATAGAGAAATAAATAAGCAAAGATGAATTGTCTTATTATTTACTTTTTAATTCTGAAAGATAATTATTGGTTTAAGTAACAAGTTCTGTTAATTAATGATCATTAATTATTAAAAATATGTTTGTATTCTCAAATATGTTTGCATTTCCCAAGTCTCATTACGAGACCAAGCTCAACTAAGCTTGTGTTTTGGTAATGCTTGCAATCAGATTTTACTTCCTTAATAAGCATTTCATGAATAAATGTAAATAAGAGTTCAGAAAAAGCACAGAGAGTAAACCTTTATTCTACACGTCTACATAAAACAGCATGACAAAATAACAAATGATATATTAACATATGTTTTATAAAATATTGGCAATATATATAAAAGCTTTTATTTTAAACCTTGACTTTATGATTAAAAAGCTTGTGGCATATCTTTGTTCTTTCTCTTCATTTCTTATTATATCTTATCTCATAGCTTCTTTCCATTCATTCACCCATTCAAAAAATAACGATTACTACTGCCTGCTCTGAACACTCCCAGTACTGGTGATAGCAGGTAAACAACACAGGAGACCCCTGCTCTCATAGAACGAATGTATACTCTAAGTGGCAGAGACAGATAGTAACCGAGTAAGACAAGCGTGTTAATGTCAGGTGAGAAATATGGTGGCAAAAGTAAAACATGGTGATGGATAGTGACTTGGGATGAATTACTTAGAAAAAATTGCCTGGGTAGGTCTCTAGGAGGTTGCCTTTGAGAGGAGAACTACCTGGGCAGAGATGCCAGCCGTATGAAGATGTAGGAATGGTGAGAACTACTTGGCAAGATCTGGTTTCAAGTATTGAAAGAAGATTTAAAAGGTCAGTAAGGCCAGGGAAAGTACTAGATAGAGAATGAGGCAGAGACCAGACCTCAAAAAGCAAGAAAGCTGTGATAAAGAGCATGAGATTTCATGTTAGTGCTGTGCAGAGAATGATTAATGGTGAGGTGACAATCTACAAAGAGACCAGATTAAGGCAATCCAGGCCAGTGGTGACAGCATTTTGAGCACGCCTGGCAGCAATGCAGGTGGCATGACAGAGAGATTCAGAATAGGTTTGGAGTTACCACTGAAAGGACTTTAAGAATTTGATGGACCATATGAGAGAGAAGAATCAAGATTGACTTCAGACTTTTTTTGGCTAGAGAAACTTGGTGGAAGCTGATGCCACTTATTAAGATTGAGAAGCCTCCTTTTATCATTTAAAATTCTTTGACCATGACTAATATATGCACATCTTTTTTTGGTATAGCAGGACTGTAGTGTTATTAAAAGGTTTTCAATGACCACGGTTGTCCTTGTTCATTATCTTGAAGATTTTACCATTGTAGCCAGCAACTGGCTTCACTGCTTATGTAGAGCATGGCGTAGGGGGCTCTTGGAAGGCATATCTATGAGCGATGATATTGGCAATGAATCATATGGTATCACTAGCTCTGCACAATAAGATGATGAAGATATTTCCCCAGTTTCTTTTGCTTGGCCCCATAAAATGGTAAAGAATCGATGAATAAACTGGGGAATAAATCGGCGATAAGAAATGGGCAATTAGTCACTTTAGACATTGCTGCCATACAATAGGAGCTTGCCTCTCTGTTTAGAAGCACTATCTATATTCTTCTGGATGTGGTAGAAGTCAAGGACATTATAGGATAAATTTATATAAAAAGCATAAGAAGTACCTCATAACCGTGAGGTAGAAAATCATCCGTTTGTGGAACCTTCGGTGCTTTGCAGCCAAGATTCTATGACTGATGGCACTCTCAGGCTGCTCTCCACAACTATTTACAGTTCCTCAAGGCTACTTAATTGTAGCTTCCAGTGTCCTTGTTATTTGACTGTTCTACTCAAAATTCTTCAAGGACCCTTGACTGCTTCGCCTTTTAAACTCTGCTCTATATTATGGATCTTTTTGAAAATCAGTCCAGTATTTAAGATGAAATATTCAGGGTGAACAAGACAAAGGTCGGCAAATGAGCTGACCCCGCCATAACCCTGTCTCAAGAAAAACAAAACATCTAGCTGAAAAAAGTAACCTTGTGCTCTAATCAGAAAGGAGGTGTGAAGTTTTATTTTTCTCTGTATTTTAAGCCAGAGAAGGTTTGCAAATCTTTCCTCTAGCTATTGCTTTACCTATTGCCCACCTAGTATTTCAATCTAGCGCTCGAGCTCCAGCTCTACAAAGCAGGTGCAGAATGGGAATCAGAGAGTGATACAGACAGCCTTTAACACCGCCTTTGTGGATCAGGGTCCTCTTTGACACACTGTATTCTCCCTGGAATCATCCTGGAGGGTGATACACAGCCAGCTTCAGCAAATTGTTGCAGTGCAGCCATTCTGCCCAAAGCTAGTATGTAGAACTCCAGTGGGCTGAATTGATTGTGGAGGAAGAACGGGTGAGCGAGCGTGGTATCCCACAGATGTGTGAATGAAAACAAGGCCATCACTAGGAAGGGCAGGGAAAGGAATTTTGCAAGTGAGATTATACTGATGCATCCCTGGGAATGATATCGAGATGTCAAGACTACAAATAAACATGTGATGCTTTAAACTGAAATGTTTGAGACATATTTCTCTTTCTGCTTTTTATGTTTTGGGATTAGTTATTATGGCAGTAGTGGCAGTATGGTGCAATGAGGGGATGGTACTTGGGCTTCAGGTTTCTGTTCTGATTCTACCAGTAAAAACATGAGTCACCTTGGTAAAGTTGCTTCAATTCCTTGAACTTCAATTTTCTCATCTCTAAACTGAAGATAGTAAGAATATCCAGCATCTAGGGGCCAGCCTGGTGGCGCAGCGGTTAAGTGAGCATGTTCCGCTTCAGTGGCCCTGGGTTCGCCAGTTCGGATCCTGGGTGCAGACATGGCACTGCTTGGCAAGCCATGCTGTGGGAGGCATCTCACATATAAAGCAGAGGAAGATGGGCATGGATGTTAGCTCAGGGCCAGTCTTCCTCAGCAAAAAGTGGAGAATTGGCAGCAGATAGCTCAGAGCTAATCTTCTGCAAAAAAAGAGAATATCCAGCATCTAGAGTTAGTATGAAGATTCATATCATAAAGCCTGTGAAAATACGTCTAAAATATAAAATGCTCAAAGAAGTGGAAGTTGTCTCTCTTCATCATTAGGGGGAATTGGATCCACATTCTAATATTTTATTGTTGTGGACATATATGATAACTTAAAAAATATAGGATTAACAGGTAATTATTATTGAGTGCTTACTTTGGCCCAGGGACATGAATCATCTCATTTACCCCTCCCCACAAGCCCTTGGAAAGGTACTAAGTTGTATACCTTTGACAGAGGAAAAATCAAGGCTCGGAGAGGTTAAGTAACTTGATCAAGTTCACCTAACTAGTTAATGGCTGAGCTAGCACTTGGTTTCAGGTCTATCCAATTTCAAAGCAAGAACTTTAGCTCTGCATGCTATTTGGAAGGATGGCCCCAAGTATACTATGAAGTAACACTCAGAACATAAATCTATACAGTCTTTCCAACAGTTTTAAAATAAACTATAATAACTCAGTTAAAACATAGACTTTTAATGTTCATGAGATAGATTATAGTGCCAACATTGTGTTTTACTGGAGGATTTAATCAATATGGCTACTTCCTCCACACAAATCACTTGACTTTACGGCAGTTGTTGAATGCATATACCAGCTCACCTCAGGGTGGCCGATTTTTAATTCGAACAGAAGTAGCCTTGTTTGTGGAGAACAACACCATTCCAACTTTATTTGGAAGGGGATTTTAAGTTGAAGTGAAGTATGCATGCTTCAGCATTAATTGCCATGTTGTCTCTATTATTAGCAGCTGGGAAGGTAGCATTATTACTAATAAAAATCATCAGAATACCATAATTTTCAGCATAGTTCAAGTACCTACAAAGAGAAAACAGGGGAAGTTCCCTGAGTGCTAAGCTACTAAATGACATTTGCAAGAGACGGGAGCAGTTTTATAACTAAAAGTAGAGAGTTTCCTTCTCATCTGCTCATCTCTGTTCCCGAGATAGCATCACTTCTGTTATCAATTTCAGCATCAGTTTTAGTATCTGAAATTGCTTCTACCTGGATGGCATTTGGAGTATACAGACTTTGCTATGTGTTTGTGGAGATGAAAGTAGGTAATACAGCACATATGCAAACAGTCTGCTGTTGAAGTTTAGACGTTGACATTTTTATTGTTTTTACATCTTGGGCTATTTTGTCATGTTGCTTTGTAATCTACCCCTCCTCCCGCCCCCTCCAACAAAGTTCTCTTGGTTTTCTCACTCTCAGAAACAAAAGCCCTCATTTCTTCCATTTCTTATGTGGAACAGTTTCAGTTGACTTTAGCCCCACTTAGCACGTTCAAGGCATCAAGTTTTGCATTTTATTTAAAGGTCCAACTAAGCTCTGGGATGTGCAAGTACACATTGGTCTCTGCTAAGAGTCAATTTCCTTCCACTGGTTTACCTAATCTTGTAGTTTTTGCATCAGTATATGGTCCATTATGCCAACAAATGATTACTGCTTTAATTATAGAATGCTCTGATTTATAATTTTTACTATTAAGAATATCCTAATTAATTATATTTGATGTCTGCCCTACTTATAATATTCCTCACCCCAACAAAATAACTTCCTTTGCAGATTTAGAAATGAGGAATAGTAGACAAGAAAATAATGTTGGCGATAGAGGTATAATTTATTCATTCAGTTCAGTTTTCCAGGTGTATTTTAAAAAAGGCATCAAAAAGGGTTGTGCGTTTTCTCTCCAGATGTTTTATTATCCTTTACAAAAATTATGCTTGGAAGAGCATTTCAGAGAACAGAAAAATTTATTATAGAAGATAAATATTTGTCCTCTTTTTCTTATTTTCTTCTTATTATTAAAAATTGATTGGGGAAGAGAATAGAAGGATGGTCTATAAATGCATGTAGTGCATGTAAATATATTAATAAACATTATCTGCTTTTTGTTGAGAACGTGCTCTAACAAAGTTTTAAAATACCACAAAACTTAGTGTCTTAAAACAATAACAATCCTTTACTATCACTTATGGTCTCTGTGAACTAAGAATTTAAGAGCAGCTTGGCTGGGTGGTTCTTGCTTAGGGTTTCTCATGAGGTTAGAGTCTGAAGATGTCTCCATTCTCATATCTGGAGCCTTAATTGGCAAGATCTTCTATCCAGGTGGTCTCTCCAAATGGTTTCTCTTTTGTGGTAGACTCAGGTGAGCTGGACTTCTTACCTGATTGCCCAGGGAGCCACAGGTTTATGTCCCCAAAGGAGAGAGCCAGGTGACAGCTGTATCCCCTTTTTATGACCTGACCTCAGAAGTCATGTGGTATTACCTGCTCCACATTCTTTCTGTGAAGGCAACCAGAAGGTCCTATTCAGGCTCACGAGGAAGGTAAATAGGTTGCTTCTTTGGAGACCACAAAATTCTGGAAGAGATGTGGGACCAGAAATATTGCTGTGGCCCTTTATGGAAAAGACGATCTGCCACAGATAGACAGTGTTGTCTCCAATTCAAAGATAAGCAAACTTAGGCTCAGTGAGCTTCAGAGACCCAAAGTCACCTGGTATATTTGGTCAAGGTATGTCAGACTTGCGGTGCATACTACTTTAACTCTGTCAGTAGTGCTTTGACTTATGCTCCATGCCTCACTGAAATCCTTTTCTCTCAAGAATCACCCCAAAGGTCATAATCCTCCCCTACCTCTAACTTTGCAAAATAACACATTTGGAATATCCAGATGACTTCACTTCTATTTCTCTGGCCTTTATTTGAGCCAAAGACCTTATTTCGTCACCTTCCTGCTGGTTTGACTGATGTGGAACAGAGAGTGATGTTGTCTTTCTTAAAATTTTTAACTTGTTTGTACCCTCAAATTTACAATGACAGTGTGTACCACAGGTTCATTTAGAGAGGTTATCTGATGTGTGCGTCATGGCTTAGTGAAGGATGCAGATACTCCTGGATGAAACTGAAGCAAAAGGAGGATATAGGAGGGAAAATGAGAGTGAAATAAGGAACAAAGAGAAGTTAATTTTCAAGGGATGACAAATTCTGCCTTATATGATTATATTTTATTTTAATCTGAAGGAAATGGCAAAGCTGATTCTTTCTGAAAATAGATCTTTTAAAAGTAAATATTCTTGTGAAATCTGCCAAGCTATTTGTGTTTTATTTTAAGAGCTTTTGTACCTTCCCAAGCTAAACAAAGTACTTCAAAGATTATGTGGACATTTTAGATCATTGTTAAAAATAGAAGAAAAATGGAAATCAAGAATTGATTCAAATAAATAATGAATTCAAATAACATTGAAATGTTATTTTAACCCATGACTTGCTGCTGTGTAGCTCTTCATAGTGTAAAAACAAAAGTAATATTTGTTAATGACTTCTACCTAAAAGTGAGTTTTGTAGTATTGTTTTACCCCAAAATTCACTTGAGTGCTCCTATGTTGGTAATGAGTTAGAGAAATAAATTCTGTTCTGTCTTTTATATAAACTCCATCAGAATAGAAGACATCTATGAACTATGGAAATGTCTTATTAATTTATAGTCATTGGTTTTTCACCCTATGACCCAGAGTAATGAAAACTTCAGAAAACCACAGATTATTTGTTCAGTGTTAAAAACGTGTAGAGTTAAATAACTTGTCATTGTTGGAAAAGGAGAATGATATTAAAGAAATAGCCAACGTTATCCTTTCTTGAGAAGTTTACCACCACACTGAGCCAACAGATACATCTCCAATTTCCTATCAATAGAACTCAGGGTTTCACACAGCTGACCACACCCTTGCTCTCTGCCTCTTGCCATAACAGGGGGTTTGGCTAACCTCATACCTAGTCAATCCCTTCACCTCTGTTCTGAAAATTGGAGACAAGATAAAGAACACAGTGGAGGAATATGTATTGGAATGTGTATCCAGGGTGTTCTATGAATTCACAACACTTCAAAAAATGTGTTGTTCCTCATACAGATAACACACACTGATATTATATATTATTTTCCTCAATGCATATTATTGTATTCAATATTACTTCTGACGCTAATGCAATGTACCAGCTTACATGGAGCCTATATCTCTGCCTTTGTTTACTAGTTCTGGTTAAGACTGTATCTATCATCTGAGAGGTACTTTCCCATATCAAGTGAGCTGCATACGTATAAGGGTCTTCACTATGTATAAGAGTGTGTTCTGTGTGCGCAATCCTGTCTAAGCATTTTCCTGGTATGAAGCCTCATAAACTTGCCAGCAGCCCCGTGAAGTAGGTAGTACTATCCCTATGCTACCAATGCAGGAATGGTGGCACAGAGAAGGTCAGTTATTTTCAGACAGTATGAACCTAGCGACAGAGCCATGTACTTTAGAACTTATGCTCTTAACTACTACAGTAAACTGTATGGTAAATAAAAAAGATGTAAACAAAGTTAAAATGGCAAGAAAAAGTAATAATTATTGCTTATTGTCAATATATCAATAAGAGGTAAAAGCACTAAAGAATCTGTTTCACAAGTTTCCCAAGTATATCCTTTTTCTTTATCTACTAAATCGCTTGCAACTAAGGGCTTACTAGGTTTTATGGATATTTCATGAAGTGTTTTTAAGTAAACAGAAATTTAGATGAACACGGTAATGTGGCTTTACATTTGACCATAGTTTTGCATTTTTTGATCTCTTTACTGTGTGTTGACAGATTAGTCACATGCTGAACCATCTTATTAACAAAATTAATGTTGTTCAACATCACTAGGCATTCATAAGCTCATTTTTTTAATGAACTCATTACAAGGTAAGTATAGATGCTGGCTCTGTATTTCTCGGTCATTGAGAAGAGAGGAAAAATATGATTAGAATGCCTTAAGCACTTTGACAATTCAAAACTATCCAAAAGAATGTAATAATATTATAGTCTTATTTTGTGCAAAAGTGTTCGTAAGCCAATAAGCAAGATTGTTAGACAATGGTAGGACAGATTTTTTTTGTATGATAGAAAACACGGCTGTGGATATAGAGATTTATAACAGTTTAACCTTGTTTGTAATAACTTTATATATAATAACTACAGAAAACTTCCAGCAGTGAGATGTTTCCACACTACAGAGGAAAGAATCACTATTCAAGGCTATACATTGGAGAATTTGATTTATTATGAGTCCTATAAAGTATCTTATTATTCTAACATATCTGTGAATTAATCTTTCTGCAAATATTCACTGTAGTTGTACTGGAAGTACATTGTCAGGAGCAAAAAATGATTCAGCCCCATATCAGATTTTTATTTAATTATTTTTAGAGGAAAAGATTGTTCCCCAATAGCTTATTTTTTCTATTTTGTCCTTATGTCATGAGGCAAGATTATCTTCTGGGATTGGGTATTCAAGTAAGGGTAGAAGGAATGTGTCAAAGATTTGAGACATGGGGATGGGTATTTATTGAGTTTCAATGATCAATAGTGACATTGTTAGGTCTGTGATTTAAATTGGTCACTTTGGGTTCAGGGAGGAGCTTGTATGTAACAGAAAGCAAGATTAGAGTCAAGAAGAGCAATTAAGTACTTTTCCCAATAGTCTAGAGGAATGATGACATTAACTATGGATTGCAGAGAAAATAGATGAGTTTCAGGAGAAAGGTGAATGAAAAAGAATAGGAAGGGTAAAGCAATATGGTAGTGAAAATTTACAGATATGAAGGAAGATTTTTGCCTGTCCACATCCATTCATTTTTCTTCTGAAAACAACAGCTAAAATTACTCATGAGATACCACCCTTCCCCTGTCCTGGTGGACAGGGTTCAGTTTGGCTTCGAGGGTCAACATAATGACTCACACCTGACATATGATGAGTCAGATTGGGATGGACCAGTGCTGGATTGGTCCAGCAATACCCAGTCCCAGGAATCTTCTTCCTCTTATTCCTGGTCTATAAGCTGAAAGCTGGTAGAATAAAATGTGGAGCAGCTGGAGGCTATGATGTAGCAAGTGTCTGACAAATTGTGATGTGGAAAGAGCTAAATTGAGTATTGATGACATTTTTTTAGCTCCTGGATTCAACCCTTTCTGAAGCCATTATGCCCAAAACATTCCTTTTCCTGTTCTGTTTTTCTTTAGTTTGAATTGTGCTTTTGTCTCTTGTAATAGCAAGAATCCAGAATATTCCATGAGGCTTGTGGGCTTTAATTATTTCCAAAGTTGCTTTTGTAAGCTATTATGGGGAATGTATTAAAATGTAGGACACAGATCAATAATTTAAGATTTTGATAAGTCTTGGGGTTTTCACTTTTGAAATATTCCAATACACATTTCTTTTGAATTTTGCTTAAAGGTTTATGAAATCTGAAATGAAGTTTCTCATAAGAACTGCCTGTACCTTTGGTGTTTGAGGCCTTGCTTAGCACATTGTATATGTGGCAGTTATAGACTTTTTTGGTCAAATAACTTTGTAGTCTATGACTTTTAAAGCTCAACATTCATGCAGAACATTTTAAAATTAATGATGAAAATAACTGGAATTCTCACTCAAGTTTTTTTAAATTAATTAAATAAAATGTGTATTAGGAAAATGAACTGAGAAATGCTAATCAGTGTTGTAATTTTTTCTTTGGAGATAAAGAGGTGCCCTAGCTGTTATAATTATTTTAAATGTAATGCAACCAGGTAAAAGCTTTGTGTTGTGTTTGACTAAAGTATCTTCTTTTATCAAAGAGCAAAGGCAACATAAGCCAATCAGAATTCAAATATTCATCTTTATACTTGATAATTTCCACTCCAGCTGTTTGGATAACTTTTCTTTTGCATCAGTAAACTTATGGAGAATTCGTCCACTGTTATATTTTTCTTTGAGTTGTTGGCCTCATTCCTATTGAATTCAAGGTGATTTTTACATATTAATAAAACTAGATGTTTGCTCTGTCTTTTGCCTTTGATTATGTTAGATTTTCCAATGCAAAGTGTTTTATTTTTTTATGTAAGATAAATTTTTAATCTTTGACTTTATGACTTCCGCCTACTATTTCATACTCACAGAGGACTTTTTTGTTTAGATTTTCTCTCAGAATTTTTTCTAATATGTTTCCATTTTATTTTATATGTTTAAATCTTTGATCCATCTGGATTTGTGTATGTGTGTAAGATGAGGTTTCAATTCAAATTTATTTTATTCTCAATTGCTACCCAGTTTTTCTAGTGCCATTTGTTGAATAATCTATCTTTCCCTCACTTATTTGAGATGCTGTCTCTCCCATCCTACTAGAGCATGTACACACACATGTGAATATATGCTCCAAGAGCAGAGGGATGTGTTTCTGTTTTGTTTTTTTAATGTTCTACTACTACTATTTAGGACAGAGCAGTGTCTGACTCATAGAAGATGCTTAATAAATGTTTGTTGAATGAACATGTACTGCTTATGTAGGGTACCATATAACCTGATATATTCTAATCCCTTAAACTTCCTCCTATGCCCGAGAATATTTCCAAATACAGATTCCTATGAAAAGGATAAAAGGCAGTTAATGGAATGAGTTGACTTTCTGGACCTCCAAATGATTGTTCTTAAGCCTACCTTTGGGTTTTGTCTGTTTCACTTCCTCTGCTGAAATATTCTTCTCATATTTTCCGTAATTTTAAAAACTTGGAAGTTCAAGGGCGATTGTTGGGATGAATGTTTTCAATCTTTGAATCCTGTCTACACAGACAAATGATACTCACATCTACTGTGACACAGTCTCCCTTGGAGGGGACAGGCCTGTGGGCAACTGCTAGTGCAGTAGTTGTAACTCAACCCCTTTCATCCCCATTCAAAGTAGCATATTGAAAGTGACTTTCTTACACCTATCCCTTGAGACCTCTCCAATTTGTTAATAAAAATAAAATCATTTACAAACTTTGGTACTTCATCATTAGAATCAAATTGCACAGAACATACCTGAGAACACAATAAGAGACTATTGTGAACACAATCATAGCAAGAGATTAACCACTCTTTAATAATGAGCCTAGCCTCCGTACATCTCCTAGCAGAGGCTATGGAAGCTAACAGGAGTAGCTGTGCCTTCTGATTAAGTATTTATTGACATCTCATTTAATTCCCACAATAATCCACACAGACCAAGAAAGATTAAATTGCCTAAGGTCACTCATCTTGAAAGAGGTAGAGTCAAGAATTACAGGAGGTATATCTGATGGGAGAGGCCAAGCTCTTGCCTACTGAGCTATCCTATAGGACTCTTCATGTATTGGCAATATTTCTGGAGATTCCAACACTTTTCAACTCATAAGATTGTTCTCTTATTGAGATAACAAGCAAAGATCTGAGAAAGAGGATGGCTGCGGTTGGAACATATTTCTGGGGTTGATAGAATACATTATTAAAGTGATATATCAAATAATAAAGTATTTTGTGACATAAACCTTAAATGTAGAAAGTGTCCAGTCTTCTGGACTGTGATTTTTATTTGTATATCTTTGAAGAGTGAACAGGGTTTAGGCCAATGCAGAAAACTCATTTTAACTTTTGAATATATCCTTGCATTCTGACAGAAAGCTTCCAAAATGCAGGACCCTTTCCTTGCTCTGTGTGTGGTGGTGCTCCCTGGAGCCCCAGCACATGAGAACTATGAAATTATAGGTTCAACTCGCTGTGAGAAGAGAATGCACAAAGGATTAAGGAGCCAGAGTAAGGCAAGGATGGTAGACCAAATATAACCAATAGCAGTGTTTTTAAAACTATATGTATATTTGTATTAATTTTTCTGAGACTATATAGTTGTTTTTCAAGGAAATTGTAATGAAATTAAACATACCTTTAAAAAAGACTATTATTGATGCTGAAAGAAATTCAGTGTTCAATTTCCATTAAATATAATAGGATTTTTATTATGTGAACTATAAATTTCCAACGGCAGGAATTTTTAAAAATCAAGTCTGAAAATGAATAGAGTGCATTTATTTAGCATCCATACTGCCTTAAATAGCTATAATGTGTATTTATTGTTTGTTCTGTACAATTCTCTTTACATGTTACAATCAGAAGAGCCTTTTAAAAAGTCTACTGTAAATGACCTTTTATGATCACATTACTGAAACACCTCTTTTCAAATCTTTTGTCGGATGCACATTATCTTGGATGTATCTATTCAGAGTTGATGAGAATACCTTTCCAGCCTCTTCATTCTGTTTCTATAAAAACATTTCATCACTGAGCAGCACATTCACATTCATCAGTAATTACTTGCACACTGTCCAATTTGTATCCTGCGAAGGCTTGAGAGAATAATTGCTGTGCTACATCAGGAGAAGGATTTAGCCAATTCTAGCTTATAAAATCCAAACATTCTCCCACTCACAAACGACCCTGAAATTCTTATTGGCTTTAAAATGTCTAATTATATCAATACCTTTCTATGCAGATCATTTTGACTGAAATTTATTCACTTCTTTAATCCAGCCTCTCATAATTATTCCATTTGCAGACCTGCCCTCACTTCATTCTTCCACTCACCTCTTACTTGCAGTTGCTATGATATCCTTGGTAACTTGAAGAAAGCAGTCAGGCCAGCTATTCAGCGCTTCAGGAGCAAAAGGAACTTCACTCTCTCTTCTGCTATTTTAGTTTCATTGAATTATGTTCTTATTGTGTTGGAGGAGTATTATTCAGACTAAGGAATAGAGTTACAGTAAACTTTCTTTTTTCTTTGATGTGAAACATCATTTAGATGTTTAATCACCTGAAGAAGTCATTTACTGCTTTATATATACCTTCCCTGTGAGCATAATCCTTTAATTATTAATTGAATTCATAATTCTGGACTTAAATATGGCTTTGTGTTTGACTGCACCAAATGTTATGGAGTATCTATTTCTTAATCTCAAATAATTATGCATAAATTTTTGTTGTTTTCTAAAATAATTTTGAAAGCATGTTAGATTAACTAATCAGTGTTCTTTGTGGATAATCAGTAATTTATTTCTTCCTATGTATTGCGGAATTTATTTTGTAGAATTTAATTTGTAATCCAAACTTGCATTTGCAAATTCATATAAAAATATACTTACCTTATATTATAGACTGTCTGCAAGGTCAAATAAAGTGCCCACTTTTGTGGTGAATTTTGGGAAAAATTGATAAATAAAGACAAGTCAGCAAATGAATTACCCAAACATCATCTTAATTGCCAGTAAAGGGTAAATTAGAGGACATTAGGAAGAGTGCCACCATGAGCCTGTCTTCATCCTCCATTTCTCCCGCTATGCAAATGTGCACAGCCCTCACCATTGCTTCTTGTCCGACCAGGTAGAGAAGAAGGGACAAAGGAAAATCCGTGTGCCTAGGGTTTTTCAAAGGTTAACTTCTCCCAGAAGCGAAACGTGGACTAATATTGATTACCTCCAACCAGTTGACCCCTCACTCGGCCTCCACTGGAGGATCAACATGTAGATTTGGAGGCCAGGAGTGATTAAGGAATATCACATCTCAATGAAACAAAAAGAGTTTAGCAAAGCATTTCCCTCTAACAAAGGCTTGTATTGGAAAGATTTTAGTGAACTGATGTTGGGCACTTGGATTAGAGTGTAAACTATTTCTCACATATATATGGATGTTTTCAATGGATTGTCTCTTGGGGAAGCTAATAAATTATAAGTTTGGCTTTCTGTAAAGTGAGGTGTTTTACCCATAGTAGAATGGTTGCTCCTGGCTTTTTCTCAAACTCTGGTGTTGCCAAGATGGCAGCACAAAAGAAGCTGTATGCTCTATGTGTAAGTAGGGGCATCTAGCCTTTATCATTCACAACTTGAATTTAATATATGCTTTTCTTCAGGAATATTTTGAAACACTTAATCATTGATAGACATAAAAATTAATCCCATACATTTCAAACATATACTCATTATATTTATGTAGTTCCGGGAAGAAGTGGATGAATCTCCCACAACATTCTCCCATAATCAGGGTTTGGAGGCTAAATATCTGAAATTTTTTTAACAATTAAAAATTACCTGACTCTTGGGAAAACAAGGAACAGAGGCTCACCTGAACTTCTGGGAGGTTCCTAGAGCTTTTGGGGATCCTGATGATCGTGATGAATCTGGAGTGACAGAGACCTCAGGGCATCTCTCTCCCTCCTTCTCCCCCTCCCTTTGTTTCTTTCTGTTTCAATCTCTCCCACCCCCCCACACCCCCCCACACATCATCTGTCTTGGAGTTCCTTTTTCTATAAAAATCTGACTTCAAAAAATTATTGATCTTCTCATGATAGCTTCTTCCTTTTTATCCTTGAAGAAACGCACATAGACTGTTTTGTCTTTAAGAGCTTGACCTTTAATTTTCATGAAGAAAAAGAAGAAATGCAAAGAATACATATAGCCAAGTTGCAAAGCTTTCAGAAAGCTCCCAAAGTTTGTGTACTTGTCTATATCTGTAAACTTACTTTCTTAGATCATCTGTTTTAGTCATAAGGTTATAATTCATCAAGCCAGCTCCTTCCTTGGTGCTTCTCCAAGTAACATAGACTCTTCCTTAATGAAATTCTTGTTTATAAGACATATGCATAAAGATGCCATTGAGGATGGAGCAATAAGTACTAGCTAATAGACATTCCGAATTCATCCAGTCCCAAGTATAACATGTTTTAAAGGAAATCTAGACTGGGAGAGTGTTTATGCTAGGATATATTCCTCATAGTTAGCAACGACCATTGACTGAAAAGAACTGGACAGAGATGATGGTCAAATGAATCTGTGTTGATTATGTCATTGGTTCACCAAGAAGAATGCTCGGGTCCATAGTATATGTGCAAATATGGAAAGCATAGTTCTTTCTCTAAAAAAAACCTTAAAACCAATGTGAGCAGACATAAAAGAGCTAGACTGCAGTATTTTGCGCACACACAGTCGTGTAGTGTAGACCATGTGCGCAAAGAGCATTAAGAGAAAGATGTGCACATGTTATAGACATGACATATTTGTGTTTAAATAAAATAACATAATTTTAAATAGCTTCTGAAAAGAGTGTTTATTTTAAGCTAACAGCAGTTAATTCCAAAGCAGAGAATGAATTTCCACCATTCTGTAGCAAGACTGGAAGAAGAAAGTTAGAAACTGAAGCTCTATCTTTCCTGTTTCCTTGAGGCTCATGGCCAGTTCTTTGCTTTTCTATTGTCTCCTTTGTCCCCTCCCACCTCTTCACAGTTAGATTTTCACTTCTTCCGTAGAATTTCAGCTTGGACACAGCATTGTTTGACCATGGCTCTGACTTTGATATGACTACACAGTCTTTCAGTTAGGGATATACCATTATCTAACAGACAATTTTTCAGGATCCTAATTCCAAATTTCTGGGAGAGAGAATCTGCCTGAGATTTTTTTAGTTTTATCACAGGTTCACACCCATCAGCTTTAGTTAGGCTGGTTGAGGTCGCTTGATACCTAGGCTGTTTGTTCTAGAAGCTTTGGGTGGTCAACTTTCTGACAAGAGGAATGGGTTGGAAGGTTAAGTACCATGTCTACCACAGAGTTTGACGCAGGTCTGACATCTTTTTCTACTGACTCAGTCCTCTGTAGGATGGTTAAGCTGACTTGCCTGGCCAGGAAATTCCCTTTCCTCTCTTCTCCACCATTTCCTACTGAGGATAGTGGGAATACTCATGAATAAGTTACATTTATAAGGTAGTAAAAATATTTAAAATTCTTCCCTGTCCGACTTACCTTTTGTAGCACTTGAGACTTTCAGATTCCTTCAAATGGATGATTTAATTTAATTCATACAAACCAACCCACCAAGAATCAATGACTGGCACACTAAAGTTTTGATGGAGTGAAAAATGAGACCAGGGTTGATTTTCCTTCCTTACTCTTCTCATGGAGTCTGGCATTCTAGAAAAACATTAGTATCTGGTGCCTTTTTATAAACAGGAGCCTCCAATAATCCTCTTTATTTTTTCTTTTCCCTTTACTTAATTATGCATACTTATCTGTCTTTTACAGAAGTCAAAATAAATGAATTTAAGTCTGATATTTGTAACTATTATGAAATTCTATAGCACTGAGCAAAGGATTAAAAACATGAGCCATTTATGATCCTGCTTGACTGGTATCGTATAGTAATGGTTTCCTTCAGTCATGTTATGTTTCACAGGTAGATATTGAGTGCATGGTGTCTGTATCAATGGCTTCACCCCAAATGGCAACAATGCACAGAGCAATGGTGCCTGTTCCCCCCTAGAGGCTGGGGGCATTGCAACAAAGGTGATTTGGGGACAGCTAGTGACCAATAGTCATCTTTTGCCTTCAGAACCTTTGTGGGGTTTTTTTTCTTGAGGAAAATTAGCCCTGAGCTAATGTCTGTGCCAGTCTTCCTCTGTTTTATATGTGGGTTGCTGCCACAGCATGGCTGTTGAGTGGTCTATATCTGTGCCCAGGATCCGAACTCAGAAACCTGGGCTGCCAAAGCAAAGCACACTGAACTTAACCACTAGGCTATGGGGCCAGCCCCCAAGAACCTTTGGGTTTTTAACAGGTTCTAAGAACCTAGGCACAGAATTTCTTGGCATTTTCAGGCACTGTGAAAATCTCCTTTTTGAAGGAAACAAATTAAAATGTTCACTGCATTTGATCAACCCCATTGTCTTCTCCTTGACTACCCTTTGGCAGGTTGAGAAAGACATGCCTTATATCTTCCATTTGGAGAAGGAAACCATCAAGCGATTACAGAAAAAAAAAGGAATAAAACCAATCATCATCGTGGGAAGACCGAAGATGCAGAAGCTAACAAAAATCAGCTAGATCTTTCCCCCAGGGAAACAATAATAATGCATAGTTAATTTAGTGCTGGCATCCATAAAAATATCCTATTAAGGTTTTTTATTTCCCTATACATGCATACATGAAAATGCACTCACAATCACCAGAGAATAAGTATTTTGGAACACATATCAAGTTCCCCTTTTCCCAGAATCTATAAAAATGCCTTCACTGTAAAAATAATTTTAACTTTTTTAGTGCAATCTATAAATGTGGCCTTTGGGCCCAGTGTTTATGGCAGACGGAATGGCTCTATTTGGACTAGCTAAGAAGATGGCCACGTTCTGGAGGTATTGACACAGCAGCCATAAGATTCCATCTGGCCTTATGCCTGCACAGCAAGGATGATTTAGCGTAAAATTTGAAAACATATCTTAATGTGTAGTTGCACAGGGACTTCTCCATTGACATAGCAATTTATTCATTACAAATCCTTGCTACATTTATATACATATCTAAAATGTATGTATACATATATGTGTACACATACATACATATGCGTACGTATGTACATATATAATACTTTAGAGTTAGCTTTAAGTGCTGTTTTTCATGTCTTTTTTATATATTCTGGAAGCTCTATCTATTTATTCTTGCTGTCTATGTCTTTAAGTAAATTTAATATTTAACCTTAAATAATCTGTTTTTAAAGAGATTATTAATAAAGTACTTTAATAGTCTTTTTTCCTGATCACAGTTTCCTTATAGTCATAACATATTGATATACAGACAATGTAATTTAATTTTGTTATTTTTGTATTTCATTTATTTATTGAGCATCTTTCTGACTCAATTTAACCTAATTTTCCTCCCAACTGTAATCAAACCTACTGGAATTTAGCATCATTTATCCATCTATTAAAGATAATTCTTCAAGGATGTGATTATATAAGGCTACTTTCAATGTATTTCTAAACCAGCTCTTGTCAGAAGAAAATATTGCTGTATGACTAAATAACTGTTCATTTGGCGATATTGACTCAAATTAGTTTCTTAGACTACAAGTCATTAGACAGTTGAGAAATTTGGGGTAAAATTTAAACCCTCATTTAATTTCCTCAGTTTCCTTATCTATGAAAGCAAATATGTCCACAGAGGCCATGAACAGTTAGACATGAGAAAATGCAAAAGTAAATTGTCTCAGTGCTCGCTGAAAGATGGAAATTATTTGCTCACCTAACATCCAGTTTTATAATAAAGAATGTCATGGTCTGTAGAGGGTAATTTTTCTCAGATCAGCTAGATTTTGCTCACCGAAGCTCCGCTTCGCCCAAACGGAAATACTCTGTAGCGTACAATACAGTTGGGCATCTTGACTGGTGTCAGAGAGAGTCTGCATCTCTGGGAGAGGGGCTTGAGGTGGACGCTGGAGCAGGCTTTGATTTCAGCCCCAGCGGAAGTATGGATAGGACAGTGATTGCCTTCTCGGCTAATTTCACCCTACTGCCGCTTCTCAGGGAGTTAATTTCCCCTTTTCAGTTCTTAACATTTGATAGCAATTCTCTTAAAACAAAGATTCTTTTTTTTTTTTGGTCCCCTTCTCTTTCCCTCCCGCAGTGTAAAAAGAGATTGTGTTTGTCAAAATAAACAATACGGGACTGTAAACATTCTCTTTATTCCAAGCATTTTCTGAGGCTGAATTTAAGCAGCCAAGATGTGCTGCAGTGCGTCTGTGTGCTGAAGACCACCCTGGAAATGGTGTTTGGGAGACATTAATGAGTTCCATGGAGGCCTCGAAATATGCTAAATATTCAAAAAGGTTATAGTATTTCTGAAATAAAAGTGAACATTTATCCAAACAGGTCTTTAGTTAATTTTGACTCTACATTTTTTCATTAAAGTTGAATTTTAATTTCACCCTGCAGACCATGCCTCACAGTTACCATTTGGATATGTGAACTTGTGTTGAGATAAGAGGTACAATTATATTTTTATTTTTATTTGTCATCCTAACTATGATCAGTTTACAATTCTCCAGAATGAGAAGAGAATGGAATGGGAAAGAGAAAAAGGAAATGGTATTTCAGGGAGAGAGGTAAAAAGAGAGGTTATCAGTTTGATGACCAAATTTTCATTTCAGGTCAGTTACTAGGCTACTGGGCTTTGTGGTAATTTGTTCACTCTTGTTTCATTAAATTGTAATTACTTCTGATATCTCTAGCTTTATCCCTTTGGCTGGCTCCTCTATTAATTAAGCCTTAGGATCCTTTAGGAGATGAGTAATTCTCCACTGGACAATGTTAAGTTGAAGTCAAGAGGTGATAAAAGAAAATTAAGAGTAAAGTCAGAAGTTATTGCTTAAAATAGTTTAAGATGTAAAAATGAGAAAGAACAATGTACCTTTTCCCTTCTATTATTCATTTTCGTTGGTTCTATTCTCACTTGTCTGTGAAAATACCTATAGTCTAGCCTCAGTAAGTCGTATTTGTGTGTGTGTTTGTGTGCGTGTGTGTATGTTGTGATAGGTAGTTTCTTCTAGGATCTTGATGAATTGCCTAAGTGCATTTACTTGGGACATATCTGCTATCTAATTACTAAGACCTTCCTGGAAATGAATTTCTGGAGATGAGTAAGTACTGTGGTAGATGGCAGATCTAGATCTGATGCCAAGCTTTATGGGATTAAATGGTGTTGTTCTACATGAATGAATGTTGATTTCCTTGGGAACATGTAATGATGATTTTTCATGACTGTCCATTTCATTTACTTTATGATATTTATTGTTGGGCTTACAAGACTGGAAGAGCTCTTAAAAGGATTATTTCATCCATTCTCATGTTTTTGGGTATTTAAATTTACAAAATTTCAGAGCTTGAAAGGTTCTTGGTTATTATCTCACTCAACTCTTTTATTTTAGAAAAGAAGAAATAAAAACATGGAGTTTAAGTGGGCTGCCCTAGTTATTAGCAATTGGAAAGGTATTATTAACAAATAACAATAATGACAACATAATGTCTAAGACTTTTACCTCTTGGATAAATGACATTTCCATCCTGCCTCTTGAAAAGAAAATATGATAAACAGTCATAAGTTCCAAGAGTTTTGGAGTAAATGATAAATGCAAAGAGATTCCATAGAAGAAGGATTCCTGACTCACAATCTAATCCTCATAATCTAATCTGAAAATTCTTGAACATGCACAGGGGTTTAGGGTGCAAAGATGAGTTGTACTTGGAGACTTGAGTAATAAACAAGGTATGCTGCTCCTAAAAGATTTCTTTACTAGTTAACTCTTCAGGTCATCTTTTCTCACCTGGCTGGTGTGTTCTCCTACTCTACAGATTGAGACTGTGAGACCTTTCCAGGCTTAAATAGAGATAATTTTCCTGGAGTCTATTCTTTAACTCTTCTTCCATCAACTTGACTACCATATGCAATAAGTCCCAATCCACATTATCACTTCCAAAGCCCTCTTCGACCTTCTGTCTTCCTACTTCTCCAGTCTCACTTGAAAATATTTTAAGATGTTTAAGTATATTTAAGACATGCTTGTCTTATTTTAGTTTCTCAAATGTTGAATTTATTTTATTCCCCTAGAAACCTTTGCACATATTGTTTCTTTTTTATCCAAAACTTTTCCCACCATTTGCCTAGGCACCCGTTATTCATCCTTCAGGTCTTAGCTCATTTAAGCTTCCTCTGGAATTTACCTTAATCTCCAAATTTAGTAATCTCTTCATATAATTGGTTTTCATAATCCCTGGTGTGTACATTTCTGTCAACTCACTAGGATAGTGATGGTGACAGGGCGCAGGAGTGGGTGAATTAAGTATTCATTAGGAGATAACCTATAAAGCATTGTGACCAATTGGCTGTGCCTAGTGAGTAAAAAATTAGTCAAGGATGATTCTGGGTTTTTGCCTTCGGTGATTGGGTAGTTGGGGTGTCATTTAGTTTCAGAGAGAGATAATATGGAAAGATAAATTTACATGGGAAGAAAATGATTTCAGATTTTGTGATGTTGAATTCAAGAAAGAGATACCCTTTAAATATTTGAATGTATGAGACTGACCTCAGAAAATATATTTATAATGGAGATACAGATTGGGGAATTACCAGCACAGAAGTAATAATATAATCCAAGATGGAAGATATACATGTGTGAGGTCAGGAGGATGAGTGTGAAGACAGGAGGATCCGAACTGGAACTCTGGAGAAAAATCATCACTTAAAAATAGAGTCTGGGCAGGATGTCTTCTGTTAGCCCTTTCAGATCCACTCTCCACTCCTCTCCACCCTGCTCTGTGGCCTGAGAAGCTGACCTGTTCGGACTGCATAAAATGGCTCCCTTGCCTTCTAGCTTTAGGTATTGTTGACCTAATTGAGAAGGAGGCACTTGAAATAGTCAGAAGGAAGAACAGCAAGTTCAGGGCTTTCATTGTCCTGCATCCATCCTTGTGGGTTCTCAAAGCCTTCACATGTCCCATGAATGAAGGTCACATTTTGTGTAGGGCTCAACAAAAGTCCCTCTCTCTCCAGGTCCTGGTTCCCCCTTCCTCTGTTTGCACTATATGCCTAGAAGTAGTGACGTCTACAGATGTTAAACCTAGGGAGCTGCACTATCATACTTGTCTTTCTTGCTCACACTTTTGTAAATAGTCCTTGTATTAAACTCTTCTCAACTTATCCAATCTGAGTATCATCTGTTTCTTGCCATGACCCTGCCTGACATATAAGCAGATGTGCAGACAAGAGAAATTGTGTCATAAAAGGCAAATGTGAAAGAGTTTCCAAAAGATAGGAGTGGTGAATAGTGTAAAATCTTGCAGAAAGGGCAAATCGGACCTGACAATTAGGAGGTTCTTGGTGATCCCAGGGAGTAAATTTCCACCTGAGTGTTACAGTAGATTTATGAATGAATAAATTAGGCTGTGAATTAAGAGTAGAAAAGCACTGAAGAAAGGCAGACAAAAATTACAGAGTGTTGTATTGGAATTTTGTGAAGACATGGAGAGAGATCTAGATAGAGGGTCAAAAAGGATGTGTTGGAAGGGACTTGAACATTTTTATATTTGAAAGGAAAAGAGCCAATTGAGAAGAGAGGTTAAATATAGTACGTGAGCAGGGCGATCTGTGAGGAGCACACTACCGTGGGCCAGGTGAGAAAAGACAGATACTTGGATTAAGCTGGAGGCAGGAAAAATGAGATGAAGTGGACTGAATCATGTTGTTTTGGAAATAGAATTATAAAGCAGGTAATTCTGATTTACCAATTTCTGCATATTTCTTCAAAATCACTATAAAATCAATTCCCTTATATATAGTCAAGTTAGATGGGCAGTAACTTATTTTAATTTCAGACTTTTCAAAAAGTTAAAATTACATTTAATTTTCTTCACATTTATGTGCTTGAGTTAACTATAGGTTAAGAGTTGTTGGAAGTCCTTTACATTTGTATTTATTCACTTTCAATTTCTTGGACATTTCTGCAAATCTGTTCTGGTCTTCTCTAATGAAAAAAGTACACAGTAGTATATGGTCTATAGCCCTAATAAATCAATCTGTACTTACATATAATGTAATAGCTTTTCAATTAACCTGCTGTAAAGCTACATTAAATAAGTTCTGATGTATTTTTTTTTTTACTCTCATTCCATTAGCAACAAACCCTTAATAATTCTCATTTTACTAATCAGAGAGAACAATATTATTAGTAATAAAGGATTCAGAGGTTTAGCTGGAACTGAATAGCACCATGTTAAAAGCAAAATCTATGTTGAAATAGGCTACCAAGTTGACGAAATAAATTCAGGCTGCTGTTTTTCTCCCCTTAGATTAAACTCAGGGAAGCTAGACATGAAGGAATCATGGATTCCAGGAACTAAAAACACCACAAAAATAACAAAACACCTTGATAAATCCCAAGAAGACAGAAAAATTTCTTGAACTGGCAATTATTCTTTCAAAAAAAGTCACATTTGGGGATTTTTCACAAAATCTCAACTATTGCTGTGTCATAGTTTAATGAGTTGAGAGAAAAAAATCCAAAATTTTGTATAAAACTGTTGATGATAAACACCTTTGACCAACATCTGATAAAGAGGATAATGACTTTAAATCAAAGCCAATGTTAGAGGTTATTTTTCTCCTCTACATACGTGAGTTGAAATAAACACCTGTTTAGGATGGCAAAGGTACAAGATAGTGATGGCAGAAACAGTTTAGTATTTGACAGTGCTCAGAAAATACTTTTTCTAAAGTATATGTCAAAGTTTTGAAAATGGACTACTAAATCTTAAAAATACGGTTGTAGTAATGTATTTCCAGAAAGGCTTCTTTACCATGATGAAAGTAATTTCTATTTTAATGGAAATTTTGGAAAAATACATGAAATACGCAGTTGGATCATTTAGAGAAAAAAATACTCTGTAGACTTCTGAGTTCTTTCTGTTCTTTTCCTGTGTGTATATTTTCACACAGCTCTGATCATGTATCTCATGATTGTGTGTATTCAGTAAAATCTCTTTTGCAAATCTGATTACTTTAGTTAACTAGGAAGAGGCTAACCCTAAAATAATTGATAATGGGCACATCGGCATTGGCTTAATGGGCATCCGGTTATTGGCTACTTACAGTGAAGTTTTATCCAAAATTACTAACATTGTCTGTGAACAAATAATGTCATCAGTGGTCTCTGGGGAGTCCCTTGTGAGCTCCCAATGGTGGGTACTCCTCACCTGATCCACTCCCCCAAAGACTACCAGATGCTAGAGTTCAGGTTTTTGATTACTTAAATGGCTGAGAATTCAAGAAACATGTACATGGAGAAAGGAGAGATAAATGTACCACTATCATAAGGTCTATAGCATGTATAAATCACCAGAGACTGTATTCTCATTTAGTAGAAACCCAATGAATTAATTACTGTATATTCATAAGTAAGTGTCATATGAAGCAAATAAAATTACAAGCAAGATGATATAGGTAAAAGGATGCATTCTGAAGCATTAATGGCCAAACTCCAACCTCCGTGGTATCTGCATTCCCTTAAAAACCTCAAGAATGGGTTTTAGGTTGCCCTTTTAGCCTATTCGAAAATATTTGTAAACCATTCTAGTCAAACTAAAGGAAATTAAGCAGAGAGCATTATTATGATTATTATTAATATAATACTCAGAGTTACTGAAATTGTTATTACCTAATAGGCTGAGTTAGTTCAAGCACTGGGTTTCCTCATAATCTTAAATGCAAATTGGGATATTACATTCAAATTGCAGTTTTTTTCTATTTATGAGTGAGGACTGCAAAGTTTATTTAAGTTGCTTCATTACCCAGAATATTTCGCATAATTGCCATTAACTATAGCAATCTCTTCTCTATAATATGGCTGAAAGAAGAGAATTTTAATTCTTTTCTCAATTATTAATCGATTTCAGTATTCACTTCCTAATCGGGAATACTTAATAGAGCCCTGCTCCCCTTGCTGACATCTTCCCCTTTCACAGCGCTGATGAATGGGACTCAAACTACAGACCGCTTGCTGATTAGCTGAAAATTTCTAATCATGTCAATCTGGAGTGAGAGTAATTTGTGCAATGGGATAATAATTTTTTTCATAGAGGAGAAGATCCAAGATGGCACCGTGAGTAGTCCTCTTTGTCTCTCGCCCTTCGAGTCTATAATTATTTGGACACTTATTGCTTGACAAAGGATATCCAGACAGCATCTCAGGACGTCTGAGACACCCACGTGACTATACATCGGAAGGCGGACGGACTTTCCTCCGGGAGGATGTGGAAATAGGTGAAAACTCTCCGACCCCGACGGGCAGCCTAGTACCCGCAAGCGGCTTTCTTCCAATGGATGCCCCCAGAGGATCCACACACATCTAGGGCAGGAGCGAGAACACAACAGAGGAGCGACGGTGGAAACAGGTGACCAGAACCCTACCTAAACCCCCCGCAATTACTCCTAAACGCAGAGGGAAAATTTGGAGTTGCACACCTGAGCCTGCGGGGAGAGTCTCTCCCCGCCATTGGTGGGGAGACCCAGCCTGGTGCTCGGGGCACCCGGAGGGTCCCAGAGAGCGTCACGGAGGGTACGGAGGTCTCCCAGCTGCCGTTGCCCGCCCCGTGGGACTAGGGATTGCCGGAGATCTCGGAGAGGACCGGGGCTGGGGGAACTTTCACAGGCCGGTTCTGCGACCCGGAGGGGAAGCGCCGGAGCTCCGCATGGGCAGCAGACAAAACTCTCTGTCTGCCATTAGCAGAGGGGCCACGCCCAGCATTCAGGGCTCCCGGGAGAGGCCCGGAGAGAAGCCCAGAGGGCAGGGCGACCCCCAGCTGCCATTGCCCGCCCCGTGAGACTAGGGATTGCCAGAGATCTTGGAGAGGACTGGGTCTGGAGAGAGATCCAGAGACCCAGCTTAGTAGCCTAGGGGGAAACCCTACAGGCTCACAGCAGCCTTAGGGAAAGCCTCTGCACAGCACCAGTAGAAGGCACCCAGCCGCCAGCCACAAGGCTGGAAGACCCGAGGGCAAAAGCAGCATAGCTAGGTGTACTAACCACAGACTGTAGAAGATGCCAATAGCTCTCCTGCGACCCATAGAGGACAAGTGAGATTCGGTGGGTGCCGACAGCAACGGAGCGACAAATATAAGTGATCCCACCCCTGGCCGCTGGAAAAGCCCATAACACCATTGCAGACCCCAAGGAGAGAGCACATCTAGGTGGGCTGCAACAGTAGGCACCTGCAGCCTGAAGCCCCCCTGTGATGGCCCCCACGGCAGAGGAGGGAATCCAAAGGGCCACTGTGGCTACGAAGAGGGGCCCAGGCCCAGTTAGCAACTACAGACAGGGTTCCTGGTTGGTGAAGTATAAACAGCTGCTCCCCCCACCGCAGCAGCTGAAACAAGTGAAAGGAGCAAATCTCCATGCGGAGGCACAAATCAACAACATCAAGCAATATGAAAAAAATACATTAAATCTCCAGAACAGAAAGAAAGTAACAAATACACAGAAAACAATCCCAAAGAAAATGAGATATATAACCTAAATGACGATGACTTCAAAACAGCCATCATTAAGATTCTCAATGAGTTAAGAGAGAATTCTGACCGACAACTCAACGAGTTCAGGAGCTATGTCACAAAAGAGTTTGATACGATAAAGAAGAACCAAACAGAAATATTGGAAATGAAGAACACAATAGAGGAGATTAAGAAAAATCTAGATGCTCTGAACAGTAGGGCCGATAATATGGAGGAAAGAATTAGCAATTTGGAAGATGGCAATATAGAATTGTTGCAGGCAGAGGAGGAGAGAGAAGCAAGACTTAAAAGAAATGAAGAAACTCTCCGAGAATTATCAGACACAATTAGGAGATGCAACGTAAGGATTATAGGTATACCAGAGGGAGAAGAGAAGGAGAAAGGGGCAGAAAACCTATTCAAAGAAATAATGGCTGAGAACTTCCCAAATCTGGTGAGGGAGATGGATCTTCAGGTGACAGAAGCCAATAGATCTCCAAACTTTATCAATGCAAGAAGACCAACTCCACGGCATATAGTAGTGAAGCTAGCAAAAGTCAACGACAAGGAGAAAATACTAAGGACAGCCAGGCAAAAGAAACTAACCTACAAAGGAACCCCCATCAGGCTATCAGCAGATTTCTCAGCAGAAACTTTACAGGCTAGAAGAGAGTGGAATGATATATTCAAAAATCTGAAGGACAAAAATCTACAGCCGAGAATTCTCTACCCAGCGAAAATATCCTTCAAATATGATGGAGAAATAAAAACTTTCGCAGATAAACAAAAATTAAGGGAGTTCATTGCCACAAAACCTCCTCTTCAGGAAATCCTCAGGAAAACCCTCATTCCTGAAAAATCCAAAAAAGGAAAGGGGCTACAAAACCAAGAGCAGAGGAGATAAGTAGAAGGACAACAACAGAGAGTAGCAGCTCTACCTCAGAACAGATTAAACCATGGGACGAGAAACAAAGGAAACTGAAGAAAACCAGAAAACAAGACACAAAATGGTAGTGGTAGCCCCCCACGTCACAATAATCACTCTAAATGTAAATGGATTGAACTCCCCAATCAAAAGACACAGAGTGGCAGGATGGATAAAAGAACAAGATCCAACAATATGCTGCCTCCAGGAAACACACCTCAGCCCCAAAGACAAACACAGACTCAGAGTCAAGGGATGGAAAACAATACTCCAAGCTAATAATGAACAAAAGAAAGCAGGTGTCGCTATACTAATATCAGACAAGGTAGATTTCCAAGCAAAACAGATAAAGAAAGATAAAGAGGGACAGTATATAATGATAAAAGGGACTCTCCACCAAGAAGACATAACACTTATAAATATATGTGCACCCAACACAGGAGCACCAAAATTTGTAAAGCAACTCTTAATAGAACTAAAAGAAGACATCAACAACAATACAATAATAGTAGGGTACCTCAACACACCATTAACACCAATGGACAGAACATCCAGACAGAAAATCAACAAGGAAATAATAGAATTAAATGAAAAATTAGACCAGATGGACTTAATAGATATATATAGAACACTTCACCCCAAAACAGCAGGTTACACATTCTTCTCAAGTGCACATGGAACATTCTCAAGGATTGACCATATTTTGGGAACCAAAGCAAACATCAATAAATACAAGAGAGTTGAAATAATATCAAGCATCTTTTCTGATCATAACGCTATTAAACTAGAAATCCACTACAAGAAAAAAGCAGAGAAAGGTGCAAAAATGTGGAGACTAAACAACACGCTTCTCAACAAACAATGGATCATTGAAGAAATTAAAGAAGAAATCAAATATTATCTGGAGACAAATGAAAATGAGAACACGACATACCAAATCATTTGGGATGCAGCAAAAGCAGTCCTAAGAGGGAAATTCATCGCAATACAGGCTCACCTCACTAAACAAGAAAAAGCTCATGTAAGCAACCTCAAACGACACCTAACAGAACTAGAAAAAAAAGAACAAACAAAGCCCAGAGTCAGTAGAAGGAGGGAAATAATAAAAATAAGAGCAGAAATAAACGATATTGAAACAAAAAAGACAATAGAAAGGATCAATGAAACAAAGAGTTGGTTCTTCGAAAGAATTAACAAAATTGACAAACCCCTAGCCAGACTCACCAAGAAAAGAAGAGAGAAATCGCAAATTAATAAAATCAGGAATGACAGAGGAGAAATCACAACAGATACCAATGAAATACAAGAGATCATAAGAGAATACTATGAAAAACTATATGCCAACAAATTGAACAACTTGGAAGAAATGGACAAATTCCTAGACTCCTACAATCTCCCCAAACTGAATCAGGAAGAAATGGAGAATCTGAATAGACCAATCACAAGTAAGGAAATAGAAACGGTAATCAAAAACCTCCCCAAAAACAAGAGTCCAGGACCAGACGGCTTCTCTGGAGAATTCTACCAAACATTCAAAGAAGACTTAATACCTATTCTCCTCAAACTGTTCCAGAAAATTGAGAAAGATGGAGAACTCCCTAACACATTCTATGAAGCCAACATCACTCTGATCCCCAAACCTGACAAGGACAACACAAAGAAGGAGAACTACAGGCCGATATCACTGATGAACATAGATGCAAAAATCCTCAACAAAATTTTGGCAAACCGATTACAGCAATACATCAAAAAGATTATACACCATGATCAAGTGGGATTTATACCAGGGACACAGGGATGGTTCAACATCTGCAAGTCAATCAACGTGATACACTACATCAACAAAATGAAAAACAAAAACCACATGATCATCTCAATAGATGCAGAGAAAGCATTCGACAAGATCCAACACCCATTTATGATAAAAACCCTCAGTAAAATGGGTATAGAAGGAAAGTACCTCAACATAATAAAGGCCATATATGATAGACCCACAGCCAACATCATACTCAATGGACAAAAACTGAAAGCCATCCCTCTGAGGACAGGAACAAGACAAGGGTGCCCACTTTCACCACTCCTATTCAACATAGTACTGGAAGTGCTGGCCAGAGCAATTCGGCAGGAAAAAGAAATAAAAGGAATCCAAATAGGTAACGAAGAAGTAAAACTCTCGTTGTTTGCAGACGACATGATCTTATACATAGAAAACCCCAAAGAATCCACAGAAAAGCTATTAGAAATAATCAACAACTACAGCAAAGTAGCAGGGTATAAAATTAACGTGCATAAATCAGTAGCATTTCTATACACTAACAATAAACTAACAGAAAAAGAACTCAAGAACTCTATCCCATTCACAATCGCAACGAAAAGAATAAAATACCTTGGGATAAACTTAACCAAGGAAGTGAAGGATCTATACAATGAAAACTACAAGACTTTCTTGAAAGAAATAGGCGATGACATAAAGAGATGGAAAAACATTCCTTGCACATGGATTGGAAGAATAAACATAGTTAAAATGTCCATACTACCTAAAGCAATATACAGATTCAATGCTATCCCAATCAGAATCCCAAGAACATTCTTCACAGAAATTGAACAAACAATCCTAAAATTCATATGGGGGAACAAAAGACCGCGAATTGCTAAAGCAATCCTGAGCAAGAAAAACAAAGCCGGCGGAATCACAATCCCCGATTTCAAAACATACTACAAAGCTACAGTGATCAAAACAGCATGGTACTGGTACAAAAACAGGTCCACAGATCAATGGAACAGAATTGAAAGCCCAGAGATAAAACCACACATCTATGGACAGCTAATCTTCGACAAAGGAGCAGAGGGCCTACAATGGAGAAAAGAAAGTCTCTTCAACAAATGGTGCTGGGAAAACTGGACAGCCACATGCAAAAGATTGAAAATTGACCATTCTTTTTCACCACACACCAAAATAAACTCAAAATGGATCAAAGACCTAAAGATTAGGCCTGAGACAATAAGTCTTTTGGAAGCGAATATAGGCAGTACACTCTTTGACATCAGTTTCAAAAGAATCTTTTCGGACACTGTAACTCCTCAGTTGAGGGAAACAATAGAAAGAATAAACAAATGGGACTTCATCAGACTAAAGAGCTTCTTCAAGGCAAGGGAAAACAGGATTGAAACAAAAAAACAGCTCACTAATTGGGAAAAAATTTTTACAAGCCACTTATCCGACAAAGGGTTAATCTCCATAATATACAAAGAACTCACACCACTTAACAACAAAAAAACAAACAACCCGATCAAAAAATGGGCAGAGGACATGAACAGACATTTCTCAAAAGAAGATATGAATATGGCCAATAGACACATGAAAAGATGTTCATCATCGCTAATCATCAGGGAAATGCAAATCAAAACTACACTAAGATATCACCTTACCCCCGTTAGATTGGCAAAAACATCCAAAACCAAGAACGACAAATGTTGGAGAGGTTGTGGAGAAAGAGGAACCCTCATACATTGTTGGTGGGAATGCAAACTGGTACAGCCACTATGGAAAACAGTATGGAGATTTCTCAAAAAGTTAAAAATAGAAATACCCTATGACCCAGCCATCCCATTACTGGGTATCTATCCTAAGAACCTGATATCAGATATCTCAAGAGTCCGTTGCACCCCTATGTTCATCGCAGCATTATTTACAATAGCCAAGACGTGGAACCAGCCTACATGCCCAGAAACTGATGATTGGATAAAGAAGATGTGGTATATATACACAATGGAATACTACTCAGCCATAAAAAAAGACGAAATTGGCCCATTCACAACAACGTGGATGGACCTCGAGGGCATTATGTTAAGCGAAATAAGTCAGTCAGAGAAAGACGAACTCTATATGACTCCACTCATAGGTGGAAATTAGTATATTGAGAAGGAGATCTGATCGGTGGTTACCAGGGAAAAGGGGGGGTGGGGGGAGGGTACGGAGGGGGAAGTGGTGTACCCACAACATGACTAACAAAAATGTACAACTGAAATCTCACAAGGTTGTAATCTATCATAACATTAATTAAAAAAAAAAAATTTTTCATAGTAGAATGAATCTTGAACAATGATTGTTAGGGAATTAAAGAAAAAAAACAACTAGCCTTAAAAGCAAAACAAGAAGATGAGGTTTTTTGATTTTATCAACTGCCTGAAAACTTTGCATTGTATCTGTGCTGGCGTTTTTTGGTATTATATTCAGTTAGAAACCTCTGTAAATATCCATAAAGAATAAGGAACTCTTTAAGTTTTAACAAGCTAAGTTTAAGATGGCCAGGCAAGGGGATACACAGAGAAATTAGTCATTTTGATTTTCCTTTCCTTGCTTTTTTTTTGCCTTCTGAATAAGGGTAGGGACGATCTTTATATTATTCCTGCCATGTTCCTGGATGTGTTCCTAAATGTCTAACAGACAATAGGCAATGAGCAATTATTTATGAGTAAAAGAATGAGTCAATTAATTGTTACATTGGATTAAAATTTAGTGTATTTTTTCTCTCAATTCAAAGGATACGTAAGTTTCTTTCGTGTCCAATTATTCTATTAATAAGGATGTTAAACAAAGTTACCAAATTTCAAATTACTTCAATTTTTCTGCTCTGGAAGAATGAAATTTGGCTGCTTTAGATGGAAGGGAAGACACGGTGAATCTTTACTTCGGTAGACTTTAAAGAGAAAAATTGGTCATCATGATCTCTGGTAGCAATATTTTAAAGTTTTACAAAATATGGTGTTTCTCTTTAGACGTTAGTAGAAGTAATTGTGAGAGGGAGTTGAGTCTGGTTCTAGGGGACTGATGTACAGATGCTAAAATGAGAGAATATTGCTAAAAAAAACAGTCCCAAATAATTTGATATGAACAAGAAACAAGATAAACCTGCTCTAGCCTTCATTGAATGGCCAATTTATACAATGGCACCTTTGTCATATACCAGTAAAATCAATCTCTCATAGTTTTTACTCATCTTAATGCAAAAAAAATGTGAGTGACAATGTCAAACTCATATGAGATCAGTTCAAGGATGAGAGTTTCCAGCTATTTCCTGGTGTCAGTCCCAGTTCCTTTCCAGAAACTTAAATAACTTTAAAATATTTTCAGGGGTTCTCTGATCATCATGTCTGGGAAGTTTCCATATATTTTAGAAAAAAAATATTTTTATACAAAAGGGTTAAAATAAATAGACCTTAGCATGTATTTATCTAAAAGGCTAGTTCTGAATAACTTAAGGTGATCTCTCTGACTAGCTTTCTTGGTATTTAATCACAAAATCCAGTATTTTGACTGTTATGGGAATATAGTTAGGGAAAGTTGACTCTCAGAGATGAAATATGCTAGTCACTTACAAATGTATCCTTCTACCTTCTAAAGCACAAAGGCATCTAAGGAGTCAAGAGGACCAGTAAAATCTGGCTAAACAAAAATTATTTTTTTCCTTAAGTCTTTAAGATGGCATGTATTCTTTAACTTCAGAGGGAGCTGAGGCAGTAACATTTATATTTTTTCCAAACTAGTCATCAAGCTACAATATTTAAAGTGTTGTCATGTGGTACATTGAGTGCTATCTGGTTAAAAGAAAACCCCTCTCCCTTTGAAGTGATAAATCTTTTAGGTTTACAGGGTGACCATATATTACCATATTTTTATCATCCAAACCAAGATACTCTGAGAATAAAAAAGAGTGCTTTTCAGAATTATGCTGGGACAACAAGCCTAAATTAGAGATGTGCTACATGTTTTGTTGGAGGATGGAACTTTCATGTAATTTAACAATTACCCCACTCGAGTAAGTGTCCAGGAAAGAGAGAGAAAATTTGGCTTGAAATATCTACCCTACTTGATTCCTTTCCTCGGTGTCTGCTCTTATAGCCCTGTCTTCCCAGGGCATCCGGTCTGAGAGGGAGAATGGGTTACTGAATGACAGGGCAAATGTGGGACAATAGTCAATTTTGTTTAGCCCAAGAAACACCTTTAACTCACTCTCGTAACTCTGAAATGAAAATTGGCTTTTCTTACTCAGCTCTGAAGTAAACAAAAGTTCAGAAGAATTCGACTTCATGATTAAAATATATTCTCCTAACAACGTGAGCCTTCACTTCCTTTTAAATTGTTTGAGAATCCCTGAGCAGAGCAGATTACATCTAACTTCTTGCAGAGCAAAAAGCAATCATTTGTCACAAGTCTTTTTCCTCCTTTTTTCCCCCATATTTTGTATTCCACTGTTTTGTTCTAATCCCCCTTTGTTTTATTTGGCTGCTGAAACTGGAGCGCCTTGCCTTTGGCAATAAAAGCTTATGAGCAAACATTCTCTGTGCCTTGGAAAGCGAAAGCGTCACCCCCGTCTGCACATCCAACTGTGCCCCTTTCTGAAATCCTGAGCCTGTTCTTAAATTGGAACCTGAGGAGCTTTGCCAAGATAGCATGCTGCCAGGCGGGCTCCGTCGGGCCGGTCCATATTGATTTGCGTTGGTTCCCCTGTTTTCTGTCAGTTAGTGATCCTGTCGCACGCAAGCTTTGATTCCTCATTATCTCAATTGCAAATTCCATGAACGCATCATCATGCTGCTAGTGCACCCAGGATTTGAAACTGACAATACCAGATCAATGTCTCAGGGGCGCAGCCCTGAATTTCAATAATACAATTAAATTCCTTGAATGCGAGATTTATCCAGATTGTCGATTCTGCATTTTCTGCACGTTCAGTATTTGAAGCTACCCAAACACAGAACCTGAGCACAGTGTTCCTGTGCGTAATGAAGGAAAAAGACTTGATCGTGAACCTGAGGGAAAGATAATCAAATGTTGAACCTGCTGAGCCTGTTAGATGAAACTGTTAACAAGGCTTGCTCAAATCACCAGAGAAAGGCTGTGTGGGGATAAAGATTGGGGTTCAGTTCTGAAATATGTAAGCAGGGTTAGGCTGGATAAGGAGGTCTCAATGCTTGTTGCTGAAGCCGTGTAGCAATCCTTTCGAAGGATTTGTATTTTCCCTCAGGAGTCGCTTCAGCACATAGATTCACTCGAATCGGTTAAGCTCAATTCTGAGAGCTGACAAAGTGTCATAAAAGAATACCACATGTTTTAATTCTAATTTTCGCCAATATGAAACAAAATAAGAAAGTAACAAAGTCAGAACAATTACTTTCTTTTTTGTAATTTTGAAGGGTAGACTAGGGAGAAAGGAAAATAAAAAGCAATAGTTACTCTGAACAGGTGCTGTCTATCCTTGAAGGGATGGGAATGTGAAACAGGTGCTGTCTGTCCTTGATGGAATAGCAATGTGGAAGCTTCAAGTAACATAAAGCATTCCTTTCAGTAGACTTGACTTTCAATTTACTTACATACTTAAGACAATGAGAACCTTGTAAACTCGCATCCTTCCTTTACTACACGAAACTCAATATTCTTTACTTTTATTTCTCTAGCTATCCCCCCAGGAGCTCCTTCTCTGCCTACCTGTGACCTCAGTGAAGGATATTAATGAATACAGTCAACTTCCCGCATCTGGTGTGAGGCGACTAAGCCTCTGGGACTGATAAAGCATTTCCAGTCCTGGAGTCATTATCAATTTTTATTCGAGATAGTGCACCATTGAAACCAGAGCTTGTGTTAAAGTTTCTCTATCTCTGAATTTCCTACTCCAAGGAACCTTGGCAATTCAAATTTGACATCCAAGGTCACTTGAAATATACATTTAGCAATAAACTGGAAAATTATCTGTCTGTATGGAAAGATGCTAAAATTTTATGTAGAACAGGAGGCTGTGGGCGACCAATTACTATTGAGAGCAGTGATCTATTTTAGTAACATTATATATGTTCATTATAAATATTTAAAATATTTAACTTCTCGAGTTAGATAAATGATATAGAAATATACTTTAGTATTAAACTTCAGTCTCTTGAAATGGCCCAGACTTATTTTTGATGCATATATAGAATCCTTATGGGAGAAAAACTATTTTCTAAATAACTTTCACTCTTAATTTTTATTTTTCCATATTCAGGCATTGTATTTGTGTTTGTGTGTGTTTGTGTGTTGAAAATGCATGGAGCTTGGTGTGAGAAAACTTGGCTAAAAATTCAGTGATGGTATTTACATCCTGCATGATATTGAGAAATACACTTTAACCTCTCATTGCCTCAGTAACCATATCTACAGAATGGAAACAATAATATCTGTCCTTCCCTACTCAGGTTGTGTGAATTAAATAAGATAATTCCCATGCAGGCACTTGGTAAATTTTAAAGCACTACACAAATGTCAGGTTTAATATTTGCTA
Organism: Equus quagga; assembly: GCF_021613505.1. Lineage (NCBI taxonomy): Eukaryota > Metazoa > Chordata > Mammalia > Perissodactyla > Equidae > Equus > Equus quagga. The sequence goes on along the minus strand of NC_060272.1, from coordinate 52,202,650 downwards.
CATTTTATTTTCACAACTTTAAGAGTCTCTTTGAAATGTTGTCGTTTTTATTTTGACCAGGGAACTGTACTATTACCCTATTTGTACCTGATGAGCTCATGGAATCTGACTGAGCAAATTTGCCTGATACCCAGGCCTTCCTCCTCTGGGACTTCTGGGCAGCCATAAATTCTGACCAAACCAAATCTTTACCGCCTTGGTGACTTCTTGAATTCTCTTTCAATCCAGATTTTAGTCCAGAATTCTTAATCTCACATAACCAACTGTCTAAGGACATTTTCAAAGATGTTGCAATGGTTTTTGAGTTTGATATGAAAAATTAAGATTATTATCTTCCCTCCCTACCCAAAAACTCTCTGCTATGTCCTACCTCCTGTGATAAGCTCATTGTTTCTCATTGTTCCTCCTCATTGTTTAAGCTGAAAGAAATCCAAGCATAATCCTTGACTGGTCTTCATCTTCACGAGTTCATGGTGCCTTAACAGTATAGTTGTGTCCAATGCTACTTCATAAACATCTTCTATAATCACCGCATTTCTCCATTCTATGGATGATATTCTATGCCAAACCATCCTTGACCTGGAGCATTACAACGACCTCCTATTTGGACTCTGACTCCATGCAGTGCCTTATATAAACTCTTTCCCTCCAACAAGGGTAATCTTCCTAAACACAAATCTCATTAAGTCCCTATGTAGCTTAAATTCCTTCAGTGATTTCCCTTTGCCCTTAGCATAAAGTCCAAGGCATAATATGCAACAATCAAACAACTATCTTCCTCTCAAACCTTGTCTGTGCATTTATATGTTTTACTCTGTCTTCAGACTTCTGCTCAGGTTTCTTTGTCGTTAATATCTGAATTATTTCAAGTATTTATTTGAGTTGGGACTTTAGAAGCTCTTTTACCTCCTTTTTTTCTTTAATGAAGCAACGGATGAATTCAGGAGTGTCCGAATGTGTTAGTAAATATGTGTAATTGAAGCTGTTTGAATTCAAACAAGTAGAAAGTTAAATGAACAATTATTTTAGCCTTGGAGAATAGAGTATAGGAATATAAAATAGACTAACTCTATACCATCTCCTTTATTTTTGTCCCCCTATGTCAGGGTCTCTCAACCTTAGCACTACTGACATTTTGGGTCAGAGAATTCTTTGTTGTTGGGAGGTGTTCTGAGCATTGTAGGATGTTTAGCAGCATCTCTGGCCCCTATCCATTAGCATACTCCCCAGTGGTGATCATTAAAAATGTCTCCAAATGTTACCAAACACTCCTTGGGGAGCAAACTTACCCAAAGTTGAGAACCAGAGACCTGTGTGTTTGACTCCAAAAAAAATTTTTAAAGGAGGTGATAATGGGAGGAAGAATTATATTGCTATGCCTGGTTACCTGATTATGAACGATTATCCACACTGATGCCCTGGCTATCAACCTAGTCATTTAGATTAGAATGAAGCCCCAAAAGCAGAGTGGGTAAGGCACCATACAAGCTTAGCCATTTTCAGTTCTTTGGATCAGTATGGAGTTTGGATTTCAGAAACTAAGATAAAAGACTTGAAACAAGTCTAATTTAGATTCAGAACCTGTTTTTAGTGTTTAAAGCAATGGGCCTGAAAACACTACCTTCCTATGATATGAAAAAGTAGGTAGGTGCTTTGTACTACACAAAAAGACAGAAAAATCACATTGCCTTGTTTAATTGAAATGGGCAAACATCTCCGGAGAGTCCGCTATCTATTAAACACTGTCCATCTCCTGCAAGTGTCTGCAGCTAGTAGAAATCGTAATGGAGGATCCTGAATACATATTAAAAGCAAACAAAAAGCACTTTAGTGAAACAAGTCATTTTTTAAAAATTGAGCCAATTAGAAGTAAATTGTTTTGAAGGCTCTTTAATTATAAAATATTCATGAATCTTTGAGAGGGATACACACAATGCAAAAATGATATCAGTGGCGGTCCTTTAACTGACCTACCAAAAGGTTGCATTCTAAGATCTTTTTCTTATCATGGAAGTTTACTTTTTAATATCTATGCTCTGTGACTGCTCATCAAATCAAGAAGAATTATATTGCAAATAATCATGATCTGGACTGCTTTTGTCTGTGGCTGAAGCTGAAGCCATCCAATTAATATATGGTGTTCAGGGAAAATAGCTCATTTTAAACCAGGGTCTTAGGCAAAGGAAAGGACAGCCTTTTATTAACTTTGCCCCTTGTCTCTAGACATATTTATTGCATTCTTCTGGAACAGAAATAATAGAAGCTCAGGCATAAGGCCATGCGTGCAAAAAAAAAAAAAAATCTCTCAGCTGCTGTGAATGTAAATGGCTCTGTCATTTGATGGGAACCACTATGATTTTAAAATTTGAAAATGACTCACAAGATTTAGAAATCTCTCCTATAAAATATAGACATTTGGTGATTAGAAAGAAGATGGGGAAAGATAATATGTTGTTTTTGTCCTTGCGCATAGCTGCGTATTTGTTGGGTTTATGTCTCTACTGCTAGTCAGTGTCATCAGTAAATATTTGTTAATTTGTCTATCTATGAAATGGAACAAATATTACTCTTACTATCAATTTAAATAAAAAATTAATATATTTATCTGCCACAAGTTCATGGTTATCTATACTCCAATTTCACTTTATATTTTTGGTGTGTGTTTATTATAAAATGTAGGTCTTTATCCACTATTATTTCTTAAGTTATTGTGTCAACCACTCTCATTGATTTTGTGTTTTTCCCACATGTGTCAGAATTTTTCAAATATGTCTCAATATGGGCCTCTAGGAGAAAGTTATAAAGTGCAATTTTGGTTTATGTCAGAAACATTAACTTAGAGATATAGTGTTGTTAACACATCTCAGGCAAAATACTGCCCAAGGAATTGGGTATTTGGGTGCAGAAGCCTGAGCCAAAAGTTGTGGAGCTAAAGGCAGCAATCCAAGAGGCAGCAGGTTGGGAATAATTTTAAATCAATACTAGGCAGAGTGGCAAATTATGCCTTAAATCCAAATGCATTCTGTAGCTTAAGTAATCCTTAATAATTGCCCTAATATGATCGGTCAAACAGAAGTTCTAGACCTGACCCACTGGACAGAAGTAAGTCATGTGTGCATAATGAACTAATCATCATAGCAGATGGAATGGGCTATGCCTGACGGGAAGCTGAGGATGGGGTCTCTCTAGCCCAAAGAATATGGCTTGATAGTAACAGATCCTGGGTGATAAAAAACAAACAAAAAAGCCCCAATAAAATTATGAACTTGAGAACATAGGAAATGTTTTCATCTTGTTCCTATTCACTACCACAACTTTAAAAAGGAAATGTAAGAGACAGTTCAATCATTGCCTCCTTATCTGTCCCTTCTCTTAACAAAGGATGTGTCATAACCCCAGGAAGGAGATACCTATGCCAATAAATATATCCAAATCTGTTTGGTTTTAGCTACTTTCTAGTTTGAAAGTTTCCAGAAAAACTAGAAAATGTTAGTAAGGGTTAACCATGGGAAGTGAAGGTTGGAGACTTTTACATTTTCACTTTTCAGCCGTCCATACTGTTTGGATTTTCATAATAATTTTAATAACTTCATAATAAACCATAAGGGAACAAAATATAAAAACAAAACAAATAGAAAAGCATCTACAAGCTTCTCCTGGTTCATTGATTTCTATTGGAACAATGAAGAAAACTTGAAAATAGCATTGGTAAACCATTTCTGTTTACCTTTACAGCAGAGCATAGTCACATTTTCAGTTGCCTGGATAAGGACAAATTTTCAAATATGGGGAAAAAAGTTCACTCATTTTATATACTTTCTTGTTCCATCAGTGTGATTTTTTAAAATTATGTTAGAAGCATTTGGAACTTTTTTATGATGATGTTGTGCATCGTGAGGTTTTTTCGTAATGTCATCATAATCTGGTACTTCAAGCTGTATGGATGAGTCATGAGTTCAGGATCCTATAGCGGTCACAAGCAGATTGTTGCATACTGAGAATCAAATCTCAGCTCCATCACTTAGTATTCTTGTTAAGTTACAAAGGGCAAGTTACTTACCCTTTTTTTGCTTCTATAAAAATAGACTTGATTCCTAACTCACATGATTGTGGGGCTTAACTGAGTTAGTAAAGTTCATCAGTGACTTCTGCCTGCCACATAGGAAACATTCAATAGGTTTGGCTGGTGACTGCTTCAAGCTGAAAGGAAATTTGAAGAAGAATGTGAAATAAAACATTAAAGAAATTAATAATAGAGATTCCATTCATAACCAAGCATTCTCATAATTACACACTGTATTTCAGGACCATAAATCGTGATTTGGTTGTCTTAAGCCTCTCTCTTTTGAGGAATGTTGTCTCCTTACACAGCTTCCTCAACTCTTACTTTTTTGCCACAATGTGATTAAATGATCCTTACTATTTATTTTCAAGAAATAATGAGAATGGCTGCTAATTTCCTTGAGAAATTACCCAAAATATTTTCTAAGTTCAAAGAAGCATTAATTCATGTTCTTTTATCAAGTGAATGTTTGTCAAATAAACACTTGGAATACAGCTGGATTTATCTATCATATTGCAACTCCAATTTACACAAGTACTTCAAGATAACGTGCATCCTAAAACAGAATAAATGACTAAATAACTTGAAAGATTTATAGGGCATTTTGTGTGTATGTGTAATTTGGAGAAAGTGGAGAGAGTTTGACGTCTTTGTTTTTGTTTGTTTGCATACAAAGAAATTTCAGTCATGATCTAAATGTTAGGAATGAGAACATTGTACATTTATATATGATTTTTAAAATTATAGTCATTATAAAAATAATACATTGAGTACATTTTAAAAGATAAATATTAAACTTACTATTTTCCTGCTTGTTTCCAAGTTAATTTTAATTGGTATATTTCACTACCTAGGTCATACAATTTGTCTCTCACAAGTGGATTTTAATTATTAATATTACTTAAATGTTTTTTCAAAAGTGTCATTCAGTAAGATATTTGGCACCTCACTCTGGTCAGAATGGCTATAATTAAGAAGACAGGAAACAACAAATATTGGAGAGGATGTGGAGAGAAGGGAACCCTCCTACACTGCTGGTGGAAGTGCAAACTGGTGCAGCCACTATGGAAAGCAGTATGGAGTATGCTCAGAAAATTAAGAATATATCTACCATATGATCCAGCTATCCCACTGCTGGGTATTTATCCAAAGAACTTGAAAATGCAAAGGCATAAAGATAGGTGCACCCCTATGTTCATTGCAGCATTATACACAATAGCCAAGATTTGAAAGTAACCTAGGTACCCATCAAGAGATGAATGGATAAAGAAGATAGGGTATATAGACACAATGGAATACTACTCAGCCATAAGAAATGATGAAATCCGGCCATTTGTGACAATATTGATGGTCCTTGAGGGTATTATGCTGAATGAAATAAGTCAGAGGGAGAAAGTCAAATACTGTATGATCTCACTCATAAGTAGAAGATAAACAGAATGACAAACAAACACATAGCATTGGAGATTGGATTGGTGGTTACCATAGGGGAAGGGGGAAGGGAGGAGGCCAAAAGGGGTGATTAGGCTCACAAGTGAGGGGATGGACTATAATTAGTTTTTGGGTGGTGAACATGATGTAATCTACACAGAATTTGAAATATATTACGATGGACATCTGAAAGCTATATATTTTTATAATCCAATGTTACTGCAATTAAAAAAATAATAATAAAAAAGGAGATATTTGGAAACACATCATGTGATTATGATATGAAGATTTTCAAAATCAGAGCAAAAATAGGTAATTAAATTCATCTTAAAAAGAGTCATCTTTTCATAAATATAAATATTGGAATGACATAGGCAGATTAAAATGTAAAACTTAACCTGTTAAAAACCTGCGAGTGAAGCAAATGCTGTGTTGTTTTCTTTCCAATTTCGTATTTTGCATTGATCATATTAAAGTTAAGACATGCAATTAGCAAAAGCAGCACAATGTACCAGAGCATTGAAATACCATAAATGACCAGTAAGTAGAGACAAATGTTGAGAAAAAGTTATGCTGCTGCTGCATGCAGCTAATGATGTAACTAAATTATTATGAGAAAAAATTGTTAGAAGTACACTCATTTTTAGACAAAGAGAGTAAAACTGATATTAGAAATTAAATGCACTGCAGGAGGTAGAAGATCAGGCCTCCCAATGACTATTTGGTTCTAGTTTGCACAATCTGAAAAGTAAGATTATAAATACAGAACAAAACGAACAAGAATAAAATTTTAAAACCTTTTAAAAAATACTGGATGATTTTTATTCTTTCTGAGTAACGTAAGATCCTTTGAATCAAAACGATCAATCTTGCTAGCAGAGAAATTCTGAATGGCCTAAAAAGCAGAACTAGGAGACAAAAAAGAACTCCGATAAGATTTTTGGAAGAAAATAATCATCTAGTTTGATAAAGCATATGTAAGCCAGTAATGGTTTCATTTTCTTCACTCTAATATGTGATGGGAAAATCTTTGATCTTTCTACTATATATGTATATGTAAAAGGTCGATCTCAGTCTTCCCCACTAACACTGCTAAAATCCATAAAACATAATGAGATTTCCACTTCTGGCCACGATGAAGTAAGGAGATCAGATTTATCCTCCCTTCTAAAGCAATTAAAAATGGACAAAATATATGAGATCATGATTTTCAAGACATTGGACTTCAGGCAATAGAAGATAGCGATAACTGAGAGATGGAAAAAAATGAAGTACTCCAGTTTACTGATATGAGAGCATTTTCAGGATGTGGCACGCAAAGAGACAATCCAGATGGAGCCTGGAGGAATACAGAAGTTAGGAAGAGAGAGTTTGACGTCTGAGGAGAATGAGGAAGATAGAATTTACAGACCAGAATACTGGAGAATAATAGGAAGCTACAAAACCACTCCAGAGATCTCCAGAGAGTCCTAATTGAGTATTCAACAGAGTACTGATTAGCACCTGCCTGTGAGGAGTTTGTGCAAGGCTGAGGGGAAAACACACCAGAGAAAGTAAGAGGAAACCGTGCCCTGTGCTCACACGAGACTAGGAATAGTCCCCATTCCCACCAGTCAGCCTAGGCACCTCAACATTTGTGGGGAATTGGGTAGATTGCTGAGACTAAGCACTGCTCTGGTCATCTCTAACCAAACTTAAAGAAATTTTCAGAAGGATCAACTGTTTCCAAGTAACTGAATTATATTCCTAAATAAAGATCAAGAATGTTTACAGATACACAAATATATCCCTCACATACAAAAAAAGTAGAATTCATAATGTCTGGCAATCAGAAATTACCAGGCAAGCAAGGGAGTTAGAAAATGTGATTCATAACAAGGAAAAAGACTAGTTATCTAAAACAGAAACAGAACTAATACAGATGTTAGAATTAGCAAACAAAGACATTAAAACAATGGTTATAACTGAATTTCTTATTTTCAAAAGTTTGCAGGAGAAATGGAAGATTAAAACTAAGAGACGCTAATCAAATTTCTGGACGTTAAAATATACTGGATGGAATTTAGGGCAAAGTAGACACTGTAAAAACAAAAAGATTAGTGAAGTTGTGGACATAACAAAAGATACTATGCAAAATAAAATATACAGAGAAAAAAGAATAAAAATAAAAAACGAAACCCCAGAGCATCCAAGAGCTGTGGGTCTTCACAAAGCAATCTAATATCCATACAATTGAAGAATAGGAGAGAGGATATATGCGTGTATATACATATATATATATCTATAATATTAAATAAATATTTGACATATATTAAACATATATATTTGAAGACGTGCATGCTATGTATAGAGGAACAAATATAAGAATGACAGCAAATTTTACGTTGAAACAATACAAGGGGGAATACAGTAGAGCAACATTTCAAAGTACCAAAAGAAAAAAATCTGTCAACCTGAAATTTTATATCCAGGAAATGTACATTCCAAAAACAAAGGCAAAATGAAGACATTTTCAAACATAAAAGCTGAAATAATTCGTGTCTACCAGACGTGCACCACAAGAAATGTAAAAGCAAGTCATTTAAGCAGAAAGAAAATGATAGTGGATTGTAATCTAGATATACACGTAGTAAAAAAGAGTTCTGACAATGATAACTATGTAGGTAAATATATAACATTACTTCTTTAAATGTCTTTACAATGCAAATTTCAGTATAAACAAAAATCACAACAACGTATTATGAAGTTTATGACATGTAAATATAAAACGTGACAGTGGGAGCACAAAGATCTGGACTGGAGTAACGGAAGTATATTATTGTAAAGTTCTTGTATCATATGTGGAGTGATATAATGAGGAGAGAGTGCTAAGTTAAAAATGTAAACTATACATACTAAAGCTACAACTAAGATAAAGATTAAGGATAGTAATTCACAAAGCATATAAAGTAGAATTTTAAAAAATACTGAATTCAATAGGCCAATACTAGGTAGGAGATCGAATCAGTAATGAAAAATCTCCAAAGAGAGGAAAACCCTGGACCAGATGGGTTCACTGGTGAAATCCACCAACCATTTAAAGAAGAACGAACACCAATCCTTCTCAAAAAAAACCCTTGATTCGAATAAAAGTAGAAAGAAAGGAAAAGGTAACAAACATAAAAAGGTAACAAATTAAAAACCCCAATTAAAAGTCAAAAATTATAAATTGGATAAAAACCTGCCTACAAAAAAACCCCACACTATATAGACACAAATAGGGTAAAAATAAATAGATAAAAAAAAAAAAAACACCGTTTGAAGACTAGTCAAAAGAAAGCTGGAGAAACTGTATTAACACCAAATGAAGTACATTTAATAGGAAAAAATATTGCCAGGGATAAAGATATTGAGACAGAAGCAGACAAAAAAAGAGGAATACCAAGGAAACTCAAAGCTGGTTCTTTGAAAAGGTCAATAAAACTGATGAAACTCTGGCAAAAGATTAGGAAAAGAGAAGAAAAAAAAGATAATGCAAATTACCAATCTAAGGAATGAGAAAGGGGATGGTATTACAGATTCTACAATTAAAGGGAAAATAAAGGAATATTTTGAATAACTTCTTGGCAAAAATTTGCCCGCTTACATGAAATGGACACAACTACCAAAGCTCATAGCTGTTCCACATCCTTGCCAACACTTTTCATGACTGCCAAACTTTTTAATTTTAAGCATTGTAGTAAGTTTGCTTGCAATAACATAGAACAACTGGAACTCTCGTATACTGCTGGTGAGAAAGTAAAATGGTACAATTACTTCAAAAGAGAGTTTGGCATTTCTTAAAATGTTAAACATAACCTTGCGTATGAACCAGCTGCTCTGCTCCTAGGTATTTACCTAAGAGAAATGAAACCCTATGTCCATACAAAGATTTGAACACACGTTAATAGCAGTTTTATTTGCAATAGCTAAAAATTAGAAAAAATCTAAATGTCCACAGGAGGTGGATGGGTAAACAGTTCTGGTAGACCCATACAATGCAGTGTTACACAGCAAAAAGCAAAGCAAACAAAAACAGCCTATCTATACAAGCAACAGAATAAATGAATCTCAAAATAGCTTTTTGGAATGAAACTAGAGAAAAAAGAATATATGCTGTGAGATTCCATTTAGACAAATTTCTGGAAGATGCAAACTAATCTCTAGTGACAAATCGGTAGTTGCCTGGGTGGTGGCATGAGGGAACGATTACGTAGGGACACAGAAACTTTTGTGGGTAGTAAATATTTTCGTATCGTGATTATAGGGGTGGTTTCACAGGGTTTACATTTGTCAAAGCTTATCAATTTGTAAGCTTTAAATACGTGCACTCTATTTTGTCTATATAGCTTTAAAAAAAGCTGTCAAAACCTAGTACAGCTCTAATTTATGGAGACATCAAATATTTGCAGTTCTGCAATTTCTGAATTTATAAAAATAGGATATGGTAATATTATTTTCTCATTTGGATTTGGTACAGATCAGTTTCTTCAAAATCTGGAGCATTTCACAAACATAAATGGTATTTATTAAAGTGAAATAAGTTAGTAATTATATGTTTAAGAATGAATAATTTTAATTCATTAGTAGAATACAGAATTTTCTGCATTGATTTCATTTTTTCCTATGGTTCTTAAATAGCTTTTGTTTAGTCCTTATTTCTTCTCTGACTCTTACCATCAGTTAATTGAGATACTTGCAACTAATTCATGACTGTGGGTAGCAGTTTGCCTGCGTAAAAATATTCCATTACTACCATATTTTAATTAGATTCTTCATAAAGCACATTGGAATATAATATAATTTTTTAATAAAAAGTCACAAGTTACCAAAACTATAGCTTATGAAGAGATATATACTCAATTAATTCGTGTGGTTTGTTTTATCCTTGGTACATTGTTATGAATGTTTAACGATATACTTCTTAACTTTTCTTCTCTGCCTACTACAAACTGTCATTTAATAGTTTTATACACTGTATTGTTAGTGTTCATGGTTAAAATGATCTTTGATAAAATTTTTATAAAAAATTTTCATTGGTTTTATGTAATTATATCCACAATATATGTGTTTTTGTTATCTTTTCATAGTAGCCATGGATTGATGAAGATAACTAATTTCAGTTTTTCCTTATGATATATCTAACGTGACTTTAACATGCACTTTAGAGCAAAGGAAATTACAATGATAATACCCTATCTTCAGAGAGTTTTCTAGTTGGCATTCTAGATTTCTCTGTGGGGAGTCTGAAAATAGATTAAAACTCTGGAATTATGGCTCCCATGATACCAATATTTGTATGTATGCAGCCCACTGTATGGAATGTCTGTTGTGCTTTGTCTTCTGATAGAGATCAGAAAAGAGAGCTTATTACAATAGCTAAACTGCTAACCGTGCTTTGGAGATGAGGCAGGGATAAAGGGATCTTTCGTGATGTAACTAATTTTACAAGCAAATTCAACAGTATTTCATTTTTTGTGTGAGATGTTGAGTCTTCTCTCAAAAGGGAACCAATGTAAAATTTTATAATGGTTACCATACTCAGATATACTTTATGTTGGATAGTAAATAATGCTGCTTTTTTTTATAGGATGCTCTGTAATCTTTCTGACCTTTCTTGAGAGAAAGCAGTAATTGTCAAAATTACATTTATCATCTGAGTAAATCTATATGGAAGAGAACTTGAGCACTTACAGTATAACAAGGAGAATACTCAGTGACAAAAAAGTAAGGATTACACATTTAAAATAAAATCTTATTTTCTTCACAAAATACTACCTCATTGAATAGGTAAGGTGTGTGTGAGCTATAGATGTCAACTAACATTCTGTAGTGGTTTCATGATCATAGCCAGCAGAGCAAGAAACCACACATGCACACTTATTCACACAAAGGCTCAGATAGACATACATACCGAGAGTCCTAGTGCTCACAGGTTTCATATGTGCCTGTGCCCTAAGACATAACTAGATTTCAAGACTTGCTGTCAGTATATGGAGCAGCTTCCATTTCCCTGTTTTGAAGAAAAACATAAGAAAGTGTCATCTGAAATTATAGGCAATCTGTTAGAGAGAGAACACATAATCTATAGATCCAGAAAGCCCAGAGTCCATTTTATAAGCACAGTTCTTAGACATCGTACTAAAAGATAAGGCATGAGAGTGAGAGAGAAACACCTCTTCTTGTCTCATTCTCTCAGATCTTTTCTATGTGAACAGAGAGCATTGACTCCTTCCTGAAGTTATTAATGTGGTTGATATGGTAAAAGCAAAATCTCTGGTCAAATGACTGCGACTAGAATTCATTTTGTACTTCAAAAGGCTTGGAAATTTACAATTGTTACATTTCTAGACCGTGACAACTACTTGCTGGTTTGAAGATCATTGGAGCAACCTCAGGAATCCAGAAACAGACAATATGTACTTTTGCTGAAGATATGAGAACACAGTATATTCCATTTATTTTAGTAGTTATACTGAAGTTTTTGTTCAGTTCCAGAACTGGGTTATTTGCACATAAATACACTTCATATATCTCAAATAATTGCTTCTGTGTTATCTTAAAGTGACATCTCTAAAAATAGAGTATCGTTTCTTTCTATTTTGTTGTTTCTACATGCAGGTAAGATTGATATGCTGGCTTCTGCTCCTCCGGATAGCCTAAATTCCACCTTGAGATCAGAAAGTCAGTATTTTTGGATAATATTTAATTTAAGCCCTTGCAGAATTACTGTTGGGATTGTGTCTGGTAATGTCATATTTTCAGCTTTTATCAGGGAACACTACAGAAAATACATTGTTACTACATTTGTTGTAGAAAGAGTATTGAGGCCATTGTTTGCTTTATGATGCCACACAGCACTCAGATATAAAATTTCACCTGAGGTGTTCCCTTTTGAGTCAGTTGCTAAAATGAACTTTGCTTCTTCTTGCAACCTCAGCTGTTTTAAATTTTTTTGAAAATCAGAAATATGTAGATGATTACTTCTCCCTTTTTTGCTTTGTTAGCAATACATTTTGTAGTTTATTGGTTAAAATGTTGGCATTTATAGCTAATTTATTTCTATACTTTCAGCTTAACTTAATTGCCAACTTTTATTTATAGTTTGTTAGATTTTGACACAGTGGAAAGGAACTAGTTATGTGCCACTCTAGGAGAAGTCAGTATTGATTTCTGAATACTAAGGCTTATATAAAACTGAATCTGGTAGAAACTTAAGGGTTATGATTTTCAGGATGGTTCTCCTATAAAACAGGGCCATGTTTTGATCACTATTCCTTTAAAAATTCTATCTTACTGTCTTAAGTTTTTTTCAACATCTTAATATTTGAAGTTGCTTTTAAATGAGATGGTTACATGGAAACTATTAAGGCAAGTAATCTTTTCTACAATGGTAAAAATTGTTTATCAATCTATTTTCAACAAATAATTTGGCCCGTCAGCTGCTTTGTTTTTGCTTTCATATTGAATGAACTTTATCAAGGTATAATGAATTTATAATTTATACATAGTAAAATGCTCATATCTTGAATGGACAAGATGGATTTTTTTTTTTTTTTTGGTGAGGGAGATTGGTCGTGAGTTAAAATCTGTTGCCAATCTTCTTCTTTTTCTTGAGGAAGACTGGCCATAAGCTAACATCTGTGCCCGTCTTCCTTTATTGGGATGTGGGATGCTGCCAAAGCATGGCTTGATGAGCAGTGCGTAGGTCCGCATCTGGGATCCAAACCTGTGAACTCTGGGCTGCTGAAGTGGAGCATGAGATCTTAACCACTATGCCACTGGGCTTACCCCAAAAAGATGGACTCTGACATATGTATCAACCTGTATCAAAACTCCCTTCTCCCCCTGTCTTTTCAACAGTCTCTCCCAAGGGTGACCACGATTCTGACCACTTTCACAATCATTTTAATTCTACCCATTCTTGAACTTGATGTAAACAGAACTATGCATTATGTATTCTTTTGTGTTTGGCTTCTTTTACTCAACATAGTGGTTTGAAGTTTATCTACCTTGTTGCACTATCTGTAGCTTGTTCCTTTTTATTTATGAGTGGTGAATTTTAAAAATTAATTTACTTAATCTATACTGATGGACATTTAGATTGTTTACAATTTGGTAATATTATGAATGAAGCTGCCGTGAACATTCTTGTAAAAGACTGTGTGGAAATACACGTTTATTTCTATTGAATATATATACATACATATATATATATATAGTGTATTCACCCTGGTAAAATCCCTCATGCCCATTTATAGCTAATCACCATTTCCACACCCAGCCCCAGGCAACCACTCCTCCACTTTCTGTTTCTATAGCTTTGCCTGTTCTAGACATTTCATGTAAATGTAACTATGCAATGTGTGTTTTGTATGTTTGGCTTCACTCCCTTAGCATAATGCTTTATAAATTTCTTCCAAGAGTAGTATATATCAATAATTCATTATTTTTTATTACTCAAAGGTATTCCATTGTGTGGATATACCACGTATTTTGAAATCCATTTACCAGTTGATTGACATTTGAGTTATTTCTGCTTCTTGGCTGTTGTAAATGATGCTACTATGAAAATTCATGTGAAAATTTTTGGGTGGACATATGTTTTCATTTCCCTAGTTAGATATGTAAAGGTGGAACTGGTAGATCGTAACATATTATGTTTAAAATTTTAAGTAAATGTCAAACTGTTTGCCTAAGTCGCTATGCAATTTTGCATTCTCACCAATAATCTATCAAGATTATCATTTTTTCACAGTATTTTGCCTTCATTTGGAAGGATTATTTTGATGGATTTAGAATTTAGTGTTAGAAATTTTTTTTCCTGTTCAGCAGTCAAAAAGATTCCATTATTTTCTATCTTCCATTTTTCTGATGATGAATCAGCTGTTTTCTTGCACGTAATGTGTATTATTTTTCTTTGGATGCTTATAAGCTTTCCTATTTATTTTTAGTTAATAGTTTTAATCGAATGTGTCTAGATGTAACCTTCTTAAAAATTTTAACCTCTTGGGGATTTGTTGAACTTCTTGGTGTGTGGATTGATTTCATTTATTAAATTTGGAATTTTCTTAGGTCTTATCTCCTCAAATATTTCTTCTGAGTAGTTTTCTCTCCTCTCTCCTTCTGGGACTACAGTTATACATGTGCTAGATCATTTGACAGCATCACTCTGACACAGTCTCTTGTATATATTGGACATTAGTTTTTTTCTCTTTGTTCTTCAATTTGAAAAACTCATATTGCTCTGTCTTTGAGCAAACTGATTCTTTTGCTTCATCTTGTGTGCTCTTAAGTCATCCAATATATTCAACATTTCAGATACCTTATTTATCAAAATTAGAATTTTAATTTGTATTCTTTTAGTTTATATTCCTTCTTTGAAATACTGCATATTTTAACCTATTTCTCTTTTTCTCTTCTTTATTTCACATATTTATAATATTTATTGCATTAAATCAGAGGTTCATGGAAACTATGAAAGCAAGGAAAAGCACTCCCATTTTCTAGCCAGTATCATTGTGGACAAAGTCATTGTAATCTAGGAATCAAGAAATTTGGTGAACCCATTGGAGTATTTTTGGGCATGAGCAACAAAAAGGCTAACTCAGATTCTATAAGCAACAAATGTACTTATCGACTCTTTTACCAAAAAAGTCCAAAAGTATGCAAGTATCAAGGAAAGTTTGATCAGGCTGTGCAGACACCAAAGTTCTACTTTCTCTTTTTCTATTTATTTGCTCTTCTTCTGTGGTGTTGGTATAATTCTTGGCAGACTGTCCCCTCATGTTTGACAGACGGCTGCCAGAGCATTTGGAGTTTTCTCATTTACATCTAGAAATTTAATTAGTTTTCTATTGTTGTGTAGCCAATTGCCACAGACAGTGGATTAAATAATGCAAATTTACTATCTCATGGTTTCTATAAGTACATGTCTAGCGTGGTGTGGCTGGGTTCTCTGCTCTGGGCTTTACAGGGCTGAAACTGAGATGTTAGCTGGACTGAGTTCTCATCTGGAAACTCTAGGGGAAAATGGTTTCCAAGCTGCTTCTTGTTGGAAGAATTCAGTTCTGTATGGTTGTAGGCCTTGAGGTTGCCATTTCCTTGCTGGATGTCAGCTAGTGTCACTCTCTTAGAGTCTCCCCACATTTCTTACCATGTCACTGCCTCCATCTTCAGGTCGGCAACAACATGGCAAGTCATTCTTATGCTTCTCTGATTCTCTTTTCTGCTATCAGCTTGAGAAAACTTTTTGCTTTTAAAGGGCTTATGTGGTTAAGTCCAACTAGATAATCTCCCTACCTTAAAGTTTGATTAGTAACCTTAATTACATAGCTATATACTACTGTGTAATGTAACATAATCATGGCAGAGGATAGAGATTATGGGGCCATCTTATAATTCTGCCTAGTACAGGGAGGTTACTTCTCTTATAGCTCCTTGTGTTCAATACTGAACCAATCACTGTTGCCAGAGAACTGGGATATACTGATTGGCTTTGACCAATTATAGCCCATCTCATCTGTATATTTGAAAAAGTGAGAATCCTGTTAAGTTGGGAAGAGGGACTAGACACTGAGAAAGCAATCAATAAATCTTCACTGCACTTGAGTTCTGATCCTGGCACTGTCACTTACTAACCACATGAGTTTGGGCAGAAAATTCTCTGATTGTTTTCACATCAGTAAAATAGTGATGATAATCCAAATCTAGCAGATACTCTTGGTGCTCTGATAAACACCCATCACATCTCTTTGACCATCCTTGTGTGGACATTCCGCAGGTTATATGTGCTTTGCTTGTAAAAGCTGGGCCTATTACTCTCATCTTGAACTTGGACTGTACCTATTACTCTCACTCTGAAGTTGGGCTACTGCTTTTCCGAAAAAGTCAGAGAGCTGAACATCCCTAATGTTCTTAGGGTTAAGAGCGAATCTTTCATCATTTTCTATATCCTTGCTGATAATGGACATAAATTCAGTTGCTTTAAAATAAAATCATTTCATTTTTCAGATATTCTCTCAAACATAATTCCCCAATAGACAGGATTTTATTTGCTATTCATTTATCTTGAAGGATGTACCAGGGAGAAAGATGGTTTTCTATTAGAAATTCCATGTGGACTTCATTGAAACATAGACACATGTTTTTCTTGGAGAATTGTGGCTGTTTATTGATCATACTAACTTTAAGAAACTTTCAAAGTAAAGTAACATTGATGATGCTTTGTCCTAGAACTTTTATCTTCAATTACCCAATTATCCATTTCCTTGTGTAGACCCAGGACTAATTTCTAAGGAGAAAAATAAAACCTTCACCAGATACACTTCTCTAAAGTGGTTGGTTGGCCATCCATTCAGGCATAAATCTTCATTAGCTCCTTATTTTATATTTACTCTTCCCAATTGGTTGGCAATGCATATGGATGTGCTTTGACCAGAAGAACAGAAGTTTTCTTCTCTACATTCTTGCCAAATAATATAATCTTGAAATTCCTGCTGTCAGATTGTTATTAAATGCCCATTGTGAGATATAATATTTTTGGAGAATTTCCTGAAGACATATGTTTTTGCAACATATGTTTTTCTGGCTGTGCTGAATGTTGCCATTGGATCAAGTCCAACCATCAAAGGTCTATTATACTGTGTTGGACGGTACTATTTTGACCTCTGTTAGGTTTATTTTTACTGAATTAGCTTTAGTGCTAGGTCACTGACCTACATTGAAAGACTTTATTTGAAACAGCTGTGTGAAATGTGTTATAGGAAGTGTAAAGCAGCATTGAAAACACTGTGTTCTTTATCACGCAGAGTCCTCTTTATGAGAAACCAAGGAAGAAATTTCCCTCAGGTTTACCAATCAAGAACAACTCTGCTTCTTCTGAAAAACTGATTTGATTTCATATTGTAGCCCCTGAGAATCTGGTAACAGATCATGCTTTGGTCACTAGAAACTATATTTGTGGACCCTCACCCCCCACTCTTCTATAATGTGATATGGAACTCTTTGTTAGTGTGCTTATCCACCCAAGATGTGATTATTTCCCCTTGGTATTGAGTCCCTTAACTGTATATTTTATCTTTTTCATTGAAACGTTTTTGTAAGATGCTTCAAATCCTCTGTGAAATGACAAAGGGGATTTCAAAAACAAGTCAAATGCTGCCATTTTATTTGTCTTCTCTTGATTTTCTATTTCTTTTTTAGAATTTGATAATTTATCTATTATTTGTGTTGCATATATTCACTACTTAAAATCTGCCATTCTTCTATTAATTAATCCAAATATTTTTGTATGGCTCCTATGGCCAAGCTTAGTGCAGGGAAAAAGAGATGAAAGATATAATTCCTGATTGAAAAAAAACTTAAATTTTAGTGGTAAAGAAAAAATGATAATGTGAGAGGCTGAGAGAATGGAAAGGAGGGACACCAATTTAAGACCTGTGTTTAACCAGACGAGTCTTCAAAAATATGTTTGAGCTGAATTTTGAAGGATCTTCTTTTATCCAGGTCAAAAGGTGGTAGGAATGGCATGTGGAGGAGAGTTCCTGTCAGAGGGAACAATCTATGGAAATTCACCAAGAGGTGAGAGATGACATGTGGCTGTCTCAGAATGGCTTGAGAATAAGCCACAAGAGCACTGTCAGTAAGTGAGGCTAGACCATGAAGGACCTGAATGTCAAACTAAGGATTCATACTTTTTTCTGAAGCATTAGGGAGCCACTGAAGGATCCCATGGAAAGAGATGAAGTTAACAAACAAATAGACAAATTTCTTGTATCTTCCCCAACAACTGGCAGTGTGTCTTAAAAATATTCAGTATTCAATGAATATTGATTAATAAATTGGGTACTCCAAGGGTGACTGCTTATTTCGCTCACAATCTTCTCAACATCGTTTCCTTCTTAAGGTTTTCCATTCATGAACTTTGTTAGAAAAGACAGTTAGAAGACTGTTCTGTTTCCCCATCTTGTCATCATCCCCTTTCTGCTCATTCCTTTAGGTACTTTATGGTGAAGAGGAGCTCTAGGTAAGGTAGCCAGAGTTTGAATCCTGGCTCTGCCGCTGATGAGGTGCACAGCCTGGGACAAACAACATAGCCTCGTGGTGGCCTTCCTCACAAGGCAGTGGGGGATTTAGTGAGTAAATGCGCATTGAATTGCATAAACATGCTTGGCTTAGAGTGAGCTTACAGTGTTAGCGCTATAGCAGGGTTATTCTCTCTATTTCTTTTTTTTTTTTAAGATTGGCACCTGGGCTAACTGTTGCCAATCTTTTTTTTTTTTCCTTTATCTCCTTTATCTCCCCAGACCCGCCTGTATACAGTTGTATATCTTAGTTGCAGGTCCTTCTAGTTGTGGGATGTGGGACGCCGCCTCAACGTGGCCTGACGAGGGGTGCCATGTCCGGGCCCAGAATCCGAACCCTGGGCCACCCCAGTGGAGCGCGCAAACTTAACCACTCGGCCACGGAGCCGGCCCCCTCTCTATTTCCTATCATCATTTTTTTTCACACATTTTCTTTTCGTCATTGATTTATTTGCTTTGACAAAGTAAAGCACAGTCTCCTCTATATAATATCTATGGTAAAGAAACTGTTTCATCCCACAAGCTTCTGAAGAATGTATATAATCAGTGAAAATTTTAGCATACATGGGCTTTCTTTCACTGACATGAAGACAGCTTTTGTCTCAATATCTCTATTTTTGCTCTGGTTCTGAAATTTTTGCATTATTCCTCTTCATTCTCATTCCGAGAATCTGAATCATTGCAAACATTTTTCCAATTTTCATTTCTACTAGGTACATTGTACATATTCCCTCAAAGTGAGCTTAATGTGAAGGCAGTTGTTAACCTTAAACAAACAACTGGCTCATGAAACTAATCTTTTTTCTTCTATTTTGTCACACATCCACCCTCTTCCTGTCATACACTATATATATATATACACACATATATATTTATATATACACACATATATATTTATATTTAATATAAATACATACTTATATATTTATATAATATATATATTTTTCTTTTAATCACTATTTTCTCTAGTTTGAAAAACCTAGGGAATACCAAGATCTGAGAGTATTTTAAACATTTATTATTAATTTATACCCTGTTGTTTCCCAAAAATGATTTCAGGCCATTTACAATAAAAAAAAATAGTTACAATAAAACCAAAATCCATTAAAATCCATATAAAACAACAAGAGCCCAGTAATAAAGGAGAAAGGGGAATATCGGGATCTATAAGAAAACAGTCTTGAAACATTTTCTTGGAACAAAGAATCCACAGGGTTCAGTGAAATGTATTCTCCTCTGGAAAGCCTTCTTTTATCATCTCTAACAGCTTGTTTTAAGTTACCCTTGCACGGGGAGTTTGGGAAAAGCAATTTTTCGAGATTTTGCTAAGTCGTTCTCTCATTGCCTTAGTTCTGGCCCACCCCAGCTTCGAGGGGCTAGTCCCAGCTTTCTACCCCCCCACCCCACCCCCCGCCACCGCCCAGATTCCATTTCTCTCTTGAGCAGCCTCCACCATGCTTATTTCACGAGACGTTTGCCTACCAGTCACTACTCACTCTCCTTTTCCTGGATACAAAGTGGTGTTTCATCTCTAGAGCTGGTATCTGCTCCCCCGATGAGAGATTTCTGTTACAGCTGTCTCTCTCCCAGCATTTTTCTTTTGTCTAGAAGGGAAACAGGATATGCAGGCAAAAGTGAGAGGGGAACTGTATTTGTGAACTTTTCCCTTTCAGTACATGACCCTTCTTGGAGTTCTCATCTCATGTGTTCATACAAGGGTTGTCCATTTCCTATCCCCACTTCTCTGATCCCAGACTTGTGGGCATTTTTCTTCTTGGCCTCAAGTTAGAGCTGGAAGTTTGATTGGAGAGAGGGACAAAGGGAAAACATGTACAATTCATCACAAGTAAATCTTCATTTTGCACATGGGGCTTAGAAGTGCCATAGAGTTATCTCCTCTCACATAGTAAGAGATGTGCAGAAGCTTTTCACAGATTCCTATGCGGATTCCAGGGCCAAGATTGGACTTCCATTTTCGTTCGTACAGTCTATCACTCAGAACGGTCTTGTCCAATTCAGTACTTTTCACACTGTTCACTGCTCCCTGATCTTTCAGCACAAGCGAACAATCTTCTGAAAATACCTCTCTCAGTTTGAAGGACAATTAATGAGAAACATACCAGAAAGGTTATTATGCCTATTTTCTGGCCAGAGCCCTATGAATCACCTGAAGGGAAGCTAAGTATTATTTTGACATTCATTATTGGCTGAACACCGACTATGTGTTTCTGAAGATAAGATTGGCAAACTGCTTCCACAGCCGGATCCACACAGCATGGCATGTGCTCGTGAAAGGGACTCATCTGGTCTAAGTTCTCCTGCACTTACAGCACGCAGAGTTCAGCTGGAATTTGAAGCTTGAGTAGTATTTCTTTCCAAAGGCCATTTACTGTCCATGAGACCCCAGCGTTATTATGAGCTGTAGTATTCCATTCATCCCGGACTGTTGAGTGATGTCATGTCTAATTGCAGAGTAACACAATAGACCACGATGGTTCTTATTTCACTTGCTAATTCAGATTTTTTTAAGGTGAAGAACATTGAATTGCCAGGTTATAATAAAATAAAAGTGTTTCAAGAAACATATTGTTAAATTAATCATCAAATTAAAATTTATTTCCCCGTCTTCAGGGTATTTCCGGATATCAGCACTTGTTTTCCCTTCTTGCTTTTTTGCTAGGTTTCTAAACTTTTGTGACACTTTTCCTCCCCATTTCCCCTAGTACCTTTCCTGCTTATGGACCCCTAGCAACCTCTGCTCTCCCTAATGTTGCCTTTGGAATATTTAGGATACATTCTTCTAGCTGTCAGCAACTTCCCATGCCTCACCTTGTCACATACTCATTTTGCGGAGCCCTTTTACCCCACAGCAAATAACCCAAGAGGGTGCTTAAAACAGGTGTGAAAATCTCAGCTTTTTGCCTGTTGCATCACCTGCTTCCATCCTTTCCCTTCTGTTTTCTTCTTAAGCTGATGTTCAGCTCCATCACGCTGCTTTTATAGCTGCTGTTCAAACTTTAATGAGGACAATCAATGCTTGCTCTGCCTTTTTAAAAAACAGATTAGAACTCAGAAATTACAATGTCCAACAACTCCAATTGGGTAAACACAATTATATTAAAACTATGAATTAAAAACAGTATCTTACAAATGTAATACCTTAAATTACAGACAACCAAGGACCAAATGTCTGACTGTGATGCATTCTAAATTGCTGTTCAGCCGTGGTGACCTTGCTTTAGCAAGTAGCATTCAAAACCATTTATTCGTTTTCCACCCCGAGGAGACCAGTTATAGTTTATGTCCCATAGGGATGATCAGTATCAGGGCAGCTCGCTTCACGTCTGTTATTATAAACCTTTTGAAGCCGGATCACCCATGTTTGAAGCATCAGGGACAAACATAGAGATCTATGGCAGGAGTGCTTTTTTCCCTCGCTGTATTTCCCAAACAAAGGGCATATGATAAAAATAAGTTCAGTGCACTGACCTTTGAACATCACCATATACCTGCTGGAGCTGGTAGATGCACATCAATTATAGTTGCTATTGTTTCTATACTTTTGTCCCATGTGTAACAAAACAAACTCAAGTATGGAAATTAAAATTAATTAGAAACAATAGCACAAGGCTTTGTTCTGGGCTTTGATATAGCAAAATTGTCCAGCGGTGGCCTCAGTGTCTCCTGAGGGTTTGATTCAGATGAGGGTGGAGGCAGTTCTGTACCTTCAATATGTGAACCATTTTGGATAGTGAAGCCCTTTTTTCCTTTCTGTAAATTGAGGACGAAAGGACCTGAGTCACTGAGCATTATGACTTTGTCTCCAAAGGCGGTGATGGCAGAGGCTGACCGCAGAATTCTTGGGAAGGGCCACTGATTTGTTGCACATTGTGAGGATTAAATACAAAACTAGGACCAAAACAGCACACTCAGAAAAATTCCCTTGTCTCTCACACAAAGCCTGCTTTATTTGCACCGTGTGGAATATTTTATTGAATCATAACTGAGCAGACGTTATACATATCATGTACAAAAGCCACAAACTAATCCTTCAATGAAGGCCAGGGAATTCAGCAGGCTGGAAGTATGCATGGCCTTCCCTATGGGTACATTCTTCTTGTCCTTCTGACTTATGCTGGCTCTTTTGTGTCTCCCTGATTTTTCACACTGTTTAAGCAGGAAATCCTGCTTCTCTGACGATCCTCGCTCAATATGATGAGAAGGAGGGAAGGCAGTCAAGCCCTGGGGGAATAGGAAGAGACTAGGGGACACCCCATAATCAGCTCCCCCTTGTTAGGCAACCTCACATCCCCCTCTTTCCCATTAGGAAGAGTGTTCTTGGTTTACTGTCTTCACTTCTCTGCATACAGTAGCTAATTTCCACCTTCGATTATACTTTTACTTCTATCTCAAATGCCTTTGCTCTTTTTCTGGTCCATTCGACTCTTTCTCGTAACATAAGGTCCAGTCCCAGTAGATATGCCCTGCTCACATCTAACTTCAACAAGCCCTAATCACATTGCTCCTCACCTCTCCTTCCTGCAGTCTTTCTCCTTTCCCTTATGGGCACTGTCAGTCTTGCAAGGTTCCAGGCAGATGCCTCAGAGTCCCGTTGTTGGCCTCGCATTCCCTTTCCTGTCTCACCTGACAGGTGGCAAAACTTCTGCAGTGGCTCTCATCTTTGACTTCCTTCATTTCCCAGGTTCCCAGTCCAGGGCTACTCCTCTGGCTCCATTTTACCTCAGTTGCCAGCTTACTATCTCAAAAATAAGAATAGAAAATGGAGTTCAACTTTCCTGCCCATATTTTTGAATTGGTAGCAGTTACTTGTGTTGAGATGGCTTTAGAGAGGCTGGTGGGAAAGAGGCTTGATTGATTGACTAGGGGGCCGCAAGCGTGGTGTAGAAGAGTTGACAGTGGGCTTACCTAAGTGAGATACTACCTTAAATCACAGAGATGATCATGTTAAAAAGCAAACTTACATAGCCCTCAGCCAGAAGATAGGCATCTCTTCCCACACTTTGAATCTTGGCAAGATTTTCTCTTCCACCTCCCTATAACTTCTCTCTTCTGGAGCCAAATCGAAGCACCGCCATGCCTAAGCACATATTTTGTCACTTTGTCTTTCCCCATGCCTTTCCCCTCAAACTGTTAGGAGTCCTGTTACAACACTGGTTTAAGTCTTGCTTCCTCCATGAGTTATCACACAATAAACGTTTTCTCTGCTTCCCTGCTGTGCAGCCTATGCACAATGCCCTTATGGTATTTCCTACTTTCTTATCCTATTCTATCCTTTTCATATGTGTTGCCATGTCACAGAATCTTGGAACTGAACTTTCTCTTCCTGCCACTCTAGCCCCAACCTGTCTTTTGCCTGGCACCTTTTTACGGAGGAGAACACTAAAACTCAAAGGATCTGTGCCATGCACATTTGATAGCTACTGACAAGTCAGAACTGGAACCAGATCTGACAACTGCTCTTCCCGGTTGTCGTACTAAATTGTGAAAGCAGACCAATGCATGACAATCAACAGAAAATGATTGCTTCATCAAATTATCAATTCCTCGAATAACTGGGATATTTTTCAGCTTTATTTTCTGTAGAGATTTGTCAGTACAGATTCTGTGAACATCAGATTCTCATATATTAACATTTTAGAAGTAAGCTCTTCTATCATTTTACTTGAAAATAGATGTTTTTCTTTATGCATGTTATTCTTTTCTACTTTATGTCCTTGCACACACACTAGTTCCCTTCCCATCATTTTCTTTTTTTTTTTTTTTTGAGGAAAATCAGCCCTGAGCTAACATCCACTGCCAATCCTCTTCTTTTTGCTGAGGAAGATTGGCCCTGAGCTAACATCCATGCCCATATTCCTCTATTTTATATGTGGGACGCATACCATAGTATGGCCTGATGAGCCGTGCATAGGTCCACACCCAGGATCTGAACCAGTGAACCCTGAGTCGCCCAAGCAGAGCGTACAAACTTAACCACTGTGCCACTGGGCCCCCTGCCCACCATTTTCCTTTGTCCCTCCCCTTTCTTCTGTCCCCAAATCTTCTTGACTGTTTTCTATGCTCTGGTCTCCATGCCTGCCCCTTGGTCTGCTGTTATTCCTTCATTGTCTCTGATGTTTTCTCTCCTAATATTTTGACCAGCCCAGCTCTGGTCTCTGATGATGACATGGATGTATCAATTGTCTTAGATCCATGTTATAAGCGTTTGTCAGACGATGCTTGCAATTTCTTTCTCAGTTAATTGTTTGGCTATTGCTTTTCCACTAAATTGATCTAAAATGGTGAGTTGTAAACTTTCTGAGGATGGCACAACTTCTTATTCATCTTTGAAAGATCCAAAATACCTAATAGAAAAACTTGTAAATACTGTACTCAATAAATGCTTGTTGACATAAAAAATAAGTGCAAAGCTGAACTCCATAATCATGAAGTCTTTGTCTTAAAGGAAGACTAAAACAAACTATTGCTTCTTAATAAAAGGAATTTGTAACATTTGTCTTCTAGCATATACAAAATTTATCAACATGTGATATGAGTATTCTTATTTTATATTGATTTATCTTTGCCTAACCAAACGTACTTAAATTTGCAAATTCAGCTTGAACAATTTTGGGATCATGAAGTTACATGCTTTAAGGTTTTGAAAAACTCATGTCCTCTTTCTCATTTGAAAAAAGGAAGGAATTATTACAATTTAATAAATAATTACTGACAAAAGAAAACACTCTGATAGCAGAATTTACTTGACCACAGTGCATCCATACATTACTGTTGTTGATTAGCCATGCTTCTAAATCTATGTGCTACTGAATTCAATATGTGCAGTGGGGGAATAGGTAACACCATAAAACCTCAAAGCTTCAGCTCCTGTAAGCCTCCTTGGAGCAAGCAATCACATCAATGACACTTCCTACTTCTCTGAACAAAACATTAACCACATTTTTTATTTATCGCCAATATTACTACCAGCCAGAACTTTGGAACTACCTAAATTTAAATGTATAGCAAAGCAGTAGCTAAATTAATGTGAATAGGTAGTGTATCTGTAGACCAGAATCCTAAAATAAGTGCTCAGGGAAAACCTACTGTTTCATTTGCAGGGAAACAAGTTCTATGTCCAAGGTTAATTAATGTCATGCCCAAAGTTAATGTTCAAATAAGCAGCAGAGACACTGATTATTGCAAACTAGGTCCATTTTCTTCCTATGCAGTGCTGCTTTTGGTTAAGACTTAGAGGCTTCTTTTCTGGACACAGGCAAATAGATTTGGAATCCTGGCTTTGCTACTTGCTGTCTAAGTGAGTGTTTCTCACACTCAGGGTAAACAGTGGAGAGGTTATAAAAACTGCCGACTAAACACTTAACTGGAAGCATATGGGGATGAAGCTATGGTACTTTGGATTTTTAATACCTCCTGAAGTGTTTCTACTGCACTCAGAAGTTTGAGAACTATTGATGTGTGTAATTTGGGGCAAGTTTCCAAACCCTTCTCAACCTTAATTTCCTTGTGTGATATTGGAGAAAAATCATACTGATCAGGTTGTTGGGAAGACCACATAAGATAGCATATGTAAATGGCTAGTAAATGCCGATGTGTGCTCTTTTCTGCTCCCCCATAGCTTGAACATGACCTTCCAAGGTACCCTATGTACCCAAGCTGTACCAATGCTTGTGCCTGTTCTCCTCAGGCTTTCTTCTTATTTTTTTGTAACCTGTTCTCATTTTGACTTTGTCATATTCCTTTTTTCAGTCATTAGTATATTCCAAATTAATAGGAAAATAACTCCTTTTAATGGACAGAGTCTTGCTGTATCTCTAAAGCTATTAAATTTAAAGACCTTTTCATTAGTGGAAATATTCCTAGGAAAACATCAGCGAAAATCCCAACTGATAGCAAAACCAGGAAAAAAATTTTTAATTAAGGGATAGGAAATATGAAAGCCTTTAGAAACAGTATCTTAACTGATTTCTGCTCCGATACTGTTAATTTTGTAGATATTATTTGTGCTGAAGGCTTCTCAGTAAGAAAGTCTTGGTAAATACATTCTGATATGGCCATAAAGTAGGTAAAGGTTTCCAAACCATTTCTTCTTGTCAATTTTATTACCTATTTCTCTTTTCATAGTATTACTTAAATAACCATAAGTGAAGTAACAAAGGAATCATGGTCATCACATCATTTCTTAATAAGAACGTGAAAAGAAGCTATGTTAATTGCAGATGAAGGAAAAAGTTTAAATTTTTGTTTCTGATTAGTTTTATCTCTAAAATTTAAAAATTAGAGGATGTTTAAAATGTCATATCTACTTTTGAAATTATGAGATAGTACCATGAACACTTAATAGTTGCACTTGCCAGGTTTTTTAAAAAGAGAGCTAAATTTGATGTAAAGCTCTCATTTGATGCCCAAAAGGATTGATTGTCTAGCTTAGGCAGTGACCTTGTGAAATAGATTTGCAGATTTCAGTTTAGGATCTCTTCCTGTGTCAACAATGGAGTGCTCATTATTGAGGCATGACTTACAAACTGGAGACCAAACCTCCATATAGCCCTAAAATATTATGTTTTTAATTCATAAGTAGGGGGTATTAGGAAAATTTTTGTTTATGGAATACACATGGATTTTGAAAGTTGGAGAACTACGGTTTGGACTTAACATGAACTTGCATGTCCAGCCATCGAGCAATCTAGTTACTTTGTCTTAGGATGGCTCTGCATCCAGAGTTGTATCTAAACTGAGTTAGTAATGGTAGCACAGTAATTTGGAATGCAAAAGCAGATTCTGTTTTACTTTATGGGGAGAAATGGAGCACACACACCTCTGAAAGCAGCTTAAATAGCACACTTTCCAGAAGAGTAAGGATGCAATTAGTTCTCTCTATTTGTTCCAGCGTCAATTCCAGCACTCTGGTTGTAAGGACAGAACTCGAGCTTGTTCGAGTCAGTTTTCGAGCGTTACGGGATTTCTCCAAAAGTCAGATTCTAAGCGCACAACATTTTCTCCTATACTTTTATCATGCCTTTTTTTAAAAAATAATTTGTTATTCAAAGCTTAACATTCAGCCTAGGCAGCTACCTAATCTATCCACAAATAAACGCACATATTACTAATTAAAAGGAAGAAAACAAAATCAATACAGGTTTCCTCCACTATACGAAAATTCTCTTTATACCAATTGACTTTATGAAAGACATACATTAGTAGCACCTGTTTTGGCTAACCAAAAGAAATTCGAAGAGGATTTTCACTTTTACCACAAAAGGCGAAAAGTGAAAATCGAGTTCGGCGTTTGTTTTGCAGCGAGCTGTTACAGAGGCTGCACAGTCAAGCATACTGTTGTATTTCGAGCCTTCCACATCAGCCAAAGCAGCCACTGCAGAGGATGCACCTTGACCTTAGACATCCATGCAAACAGATGTAGAAGGTGTAAGTGTTGGTGATCTACCTGCCCTGTTGGATTCAGATGATGATGACATGTTAATAGATGACCCTCTTCCTCTCTCTCCTACATTCTAGTCTCTTGTACCTCCCATCACCCCAACCTGCAATGACTCATGTAACACACTATCATCAGCACCACCACCTCTCAGCCTTCCAGTGTTCCTGCTATCTTCCTGATTCTGGTAAGTGAAACTACACAGTACATATATAATTTCTACTTTACATAGGCTATGTGTTTATCATATCATTCCTGCTTTTACTATATGTTAGTCTTATTTGGAATGATTTGGTAGGTTATTTTTTGGGTCTGGGAATGCTCAAAAGTTTATCCCATATAAATTAACGGTAATTGCTTCTTCACTTTATGCCATTTCAGCTTACCAAAGGATTCATAGGAACACTCTACATTGGATAGTGGAGGAAACCTGTATATATATTTCCCTGAAAAAGAGGAGTGCATATAATAATTATGGCCATGAATATGGATGTGACCAATTTAAAAAAAATGGTTATAAAGCACACATCCTAGGTACCCTCTCAAATTTTCTCTGACTTCCCTGACTCTCGGACATTCAACCTCATGCTACTCTGACCTTCCAACCTCATCTGTGTCCACATAGTTTCTCTGCCCAAGGCCAACTAGACTCATGTCTTTGACTCCTTGAAGTACTAACAAACTTATATATAACACTACACCATAGGGTTTAGGATCTGGCTTTCCAAGCAGTTTCATAAGAGTCAAATAATGCAACCAGAAAGTTCAAGGGCAGTAAATTCCCAAGCAGCTGACTTTGACCAATGGGAAACCTGAGATAGGAGTGAGCAGAGTAGATGGATTTGCTCTCCTTTCTCCCTCTAATAGACAAACCGAAGGCAGAGGGTCCCCATTTGGCCTTTCAAGAGATGTTCCATGTGCCTGAGCAAAATCGCCTGTGAAACAACTTCTACGTCTCTCGGCAACTCCTTGTGAAGCCATGGTTAACATTGTTATGCATCACCTTACATTGCTTTTCATAGTATACTCATCTGCTTAATTCTTTCCTCATTCTTTCTGAAGCTTTAGACCTTCCAAATAAAGTGTTGTCACTTAATCCTTCCTTAAGTTTCTGCTCTAGGAGATCCAGGCTAAGACGCGGATCATCCCTAAGTCAGTTGAATGCAACTGAAGTTGAAGAGAAATAATAACCTTTTTAGGACCTAAATAATTGCTTTTCATTATAGACATTATCCATTCAAAAAGTATTTATAAAGCATCTACTATATGAAGGCATTACTGTAGGGTCAGGGGGCAAGGAACCTTTGTCTTCATGGAAGGTACATTCTAATGTGAGAAGATTCTTAATAAATGATTAAGTAATGACATTATATAATACTCATATATCATAGATTATCATAAATGTTATGTGAACAGACAATCAGAGAGGTAAATAGAAAGTGGATTAGTGGGTGGTATACAATTAAAACAAGGAGGTTGAGGAAGACTACTCTGAGAATGTGCCGTTTGTGGAAAGATGTGATAAAAATGAGAAGGAATCCAAGTGTATGTCTGTGGAACAGCATTCCAGGAAATGGGAATAGCATATGCAAAAAGTCCTAAAATTGAATGGTGTCTTATATGTTCAAGAAATAGCCAAGAGGCCAATATGGCTGGAGAAATATGAAAGATAGGAAGATAGCAATAGTTGAGGTCACTCAGATGATGTAAAAGACCAAATCCTCATAAGTTTTATGGTTATACATAACTCATCATCTTATCACACTTTTGAGAGTGAAAAGAGGTGACCTTAATGATTATATCTGGAAACTCTCCTAGCAAGCTGGAATGAATGGTTATCCTATTTGCAGGCTACTGTAACAATTTTAGACATTTGCTAAATAGAAAGCTTTTGGAGAATTTTGAGCAAAAGAGTTACATGATCTGACTTATGTTTTGATAATATGATGTCATTCGGGATTAAGAACAGGATAAAAAAAATCAAAAAAGGCAGCAATTAGGTGCCCTGAGCAGTCATATATGTGCCTAGAGGTCTGGAATGAAGACATAAATTTGAAAGTTGTATTAATCATGGTAGACTAGGCTATATGCCATGATAGTAATGAAACTCCCATACCTCAGTGGCTTAAAGCAGGGGTCAGCAAACAATGGTCCATGGGCCAAATCCAGCCCACTACCTTTTCAATAAGTGCAATTTTATTGGGACACAGGCACACTCATTCATTTACAGTTTTTCTATGGCTGCTTTCTCACTATAATGCCAGAACTGAGTAGTTCAACAGAGATGGTGTAGCCTATAAGCTTAAAATATTTATAATCTATCATTTTGCAGAAAAAGTTTGCTGACCCCATGCTTAAAGGAAAAAAGCTTTACTTCTTGCTCAGACAAGCTCTACTGTCTGTCCAGACACTTTTCCCAGAGCAGCTCACTTCTAATCACTTGACTCAAACATCTAAGTTGATTCCATCCCAGGACTCCACTATTCCAATATGAGGCCTCCACCATCACCATGTATCACCATCACCATCATCATGTGTGTGGGGGGGTCTAACCAGCTTTTAAGTGCTTTGCCTAGAAGAGATAGACATCACCCAACAGTAATGGCCCGTCCAATGGGTCCACCTAACTACAAGGGATCTGGGTAATGTGAGGGAGAATGTGGGTATTTGGTCAACAGTAAAAATTCTTGCCTGTCAGTCATCAGCATATAAATGCTATCTAAAGCTATGAGACTGGGTTAACTCACCTGAGGAGAAAGTTATGATAGAGGAGAGAAAATGTTCAAGGACTATCTTGGGGCCTTCCTAAACAACTTTAAGAACTCAAAAAGATTAGGAGCTAACAAGGAGAATGAGGAGGAGCAAACAGGGAGGTAGGTATAAAACTACTAGATAGTTCCTTGAGGATGTCCTGGATGCCAAGCGAAGGAAATGTATCAAGAAGGAAGGAATTATATGCCAAATACTGATGATATGCTACGGAAGAGGAGGATGGGATTGAATATTGGGTTTAGGAAGATCATTGATAAACTTGACAATGGCCATTTCAGTTAATTGGAGTGATTTGAAAGACTGATTGGAGTGAATTTAAAAGCGATTGGGAAGCAAGGAATTAGAAACAAGAAAAATAGACAAATATTCCAAGGAATTTTGCTATAAAGAAAACGAGTAATATGGGATGATAGAAGGGTAACGAAGTCAATAGAGCGGCTTTTTCTCCCCCTTTTAAATGAGACAATAAACTTTATGTTCATATGTTAATGGAAATTATTTGACAGAGAGAGAAAAATGTTGATGCAGGTATGAGAGACTACAAGTGTGAAGTCACTGAGTGGAAAAAGTGGAGAAATCTTAGTGGACAAGTGGAGGGGCTGCCCTTAGTAGGAGCTTGATAATGCTCTGAATGGAAATGAAGGAACACTATTAATGTCTAATCTCTTTGCTACAAAAAAATTCTCACTTTTCAAATCCACATTTAAAGATCAATATTCTCATTTTTTTTTTTCCTTTTGAGCAAAGTTAATTCTGACATATTCCCTTGTTCTGAAACATTTTGGGGAAGAGCACCTCCAATTAGGTCAACAGTTTTCTCACTTTTAAACATGAATGTTTTAACCCTGATAACATTTTATAATTAGTAAAACACTGACTGGATTTCTTTTAATTACTATAATCCTAGTACCATTCCTGTGGTAGTGGGATGGCCAGATGGTTCAGCTTATATTTTACAATAATTGTGTAACTGAACCTCTAAAGAAGCTTTAAGTTATTTTTCCATGGAAAGTAGCTCTTTTCATGGTGAGCTATAAAATTTCAAGTGGAAACTACATATTCCCTCACTGAATGCTATTTAATTTTTCGAATAGCGATGCTCAGCTACTGTATTTATTTCAAACCATATTTTTTTCTAAATATGAAAAAGTGCTTTTTCATAATAAAGATAAAAGGTAATATTAAAGGTCAGTGATAATACAGGCCTGTGATTGTACCTAATTTCTACTCTATCGTTGTGTGTGTCTTTTAATCAAGAATAAAACAAAGGTTAGAATTTAACAATCCCTTTCAGTTAGCATGTTAATTTCTCATTTTAACAAGACCTTTTTTTTGAGATACAATAGTTGACATGAATCCCATAAGTTTCATTACCTTTTTTCTTGCCCTTTTTTAAAAACAGCTTGCACATCTCCAGCATTGCATAAAATACCCATTTGTAATTATGCTTAACCTTTCCAAAGCCTCTGAGTATAGTCTGCTCATTAATCTTTAACCTGACAAGCCTTGGGGGTTGTGAAATTAGTACCTCTATGTATTAGAGATACAGAGACCATAGACTAGGGGTACAAAAGGGGTAATTAAGAGGAGGTAAGAAAAGAAATAGAACAAAACTAGTGGGATATGATTATATTATGGTAGATGTCAGTGAAGAGCAGGGACAATAGAATGCAAATCGTTATAGACAGAGTTCAGGAAATAAATGAAGCTATACATTTTTAGAACAAGACCAATGTAATTGTACCCTGTCTTACTCTAGTGAAAATAACTTGCACAAAATTGATCTAAAATATTTACAAATATAATCATACAAAATATGGATTGGCTATGCTTTTACAGAACATTCCTCATATGCATTTTTTCATGTTGCACTCAAGTATGACAATGGACGTCTTTTCAATAAAACTAACACAGTGCCTAAAAAGTTACTCCTTTGTGATGAAATGTCATGTTTTTATCTATGCAGGTATTCATTATTTTTGTATTCAGTTTTGATGAAGAGAACCAACATGAGTAAGATGTAGATTTCTTCATATTGTATTTCCCCACATATCAAATTTTGCCTAGGCATTTTTGTGTCAACTATTGAAGACTTGTTGCAAAAAAGATACACATAAATTTATGCAAATAGTCATACATATTAAAATATTGCATCTGTTTAATAATAAGGCAAGATTTAAAAAAAAAATTTTGGTATTTTGTTTGTTTTATTTTTAACCAATATTATTCTTCAGAAAAGAGAAAGTCACCTTATGCTTGAGTTTTCATACTCACCTCTGATGGGAAAGGAATAGGGAAATATCTGTATGCCTGTATATTAAACACCAAAACAGTATAAGCCAATTTTGTGGTCACCTCTTACTTAAATGTAGTGGTATTTAGCATAACAGCTCAGTTGCTATAATAGACTGTGAAATATAGTAAAATAAGTTTGAAATTGATTTCTCTTTCATATCACAGTCCAGAGGGTGGTTGAGCGGTGATGGCAGAGCAGCTCTGACAACTTCAGCCAGCTGCTCCAGTGTTTGGCATTTCTCATTCAGTGTTGGGAAGGATGCAGAGAGTCCTGGGCAAACTTCTTTAAGGAGATGATCTGGAACTTTCCACATTGCTTCTACTCATATCCCGTTGACCCAAATTTAGGCACATAGATAAATCAAACTATAATAGGAACTGGGAAATAGTATAGGTAGGTGTCCAGCTACAACTAGAGGATGTATTAATCACTTAGAATTTGGTAAAGTTAGAGAAGTAAAGAAGGAAAAATATACAAATGATTGTGCACAAAAATGAACAGGGTTACACATATGGATGTATTTATTTCTGTTCTTTATAAAATACATTTGTATATATTTATATAGTCAGTGTGTATGTGTCTGTGATAATTCAGTATTTAGACTCAATTTTTATGCTTTTTTTCTTGTCACCACTTATTCCTTGCAGCCTTTACTTGTCCATTCTGTGTCCTTTCTTTTTATCAATTTCTTCATTAAGTAGAATATAATTTGGGGACTCCCATTTATTCATTCCTCTATTTGATAAGTATTTAGTGAATACCTATTCTATAACAGACATTATTTGAGAACTTTAGATGTAGTAATGAATAAGTCAGATAAAAATCCCTGCCACTTAAACTCATATTTTTGGTATGGAAGATAGACGATGAATAGTAAGTTTAACAGCAGGTGGAGTAGCCAGTGCAAACATCTGATGGCCAGGCTGCACGTGGCCTGTTGGAGGACATTTAAGAATATTTAGGAGACCAATGTGGCAGGACCAGATTGAGTGAAAGAAGATTGGTGGCGATGAGGACAGTGATGTGCTGGGGCCAGAACATGTTAGGCATTACAGGCCATTGTAATGACTTTGTCTTTACTGCAGATAAAATGAGACATGATTGCGGAGTTTTGAAAAACCCTGTGAAAAGATCTGATTTATCTTTAAAGGAAATTGTTGGCTGTTGAATTGAAAATAGAGTTATCGGAGAGCAAAGTAAAAGCATGGAACCAGTTTGAAAGCTAGTTCAGTTACCCATGTGTTGAAGAAACTGGCTAATTGTTTTCCAAGCTGTTTACCTTTCCTTCTGGATATTCAGCTGCATTTCCTCAGTGTCCCTTGCAGTTAATGTGGCTGTGGCTTGGGAGTTCAAGTAACATGTATCCATACTGGGTCAGGCCCATAAAATAATATGCGTAATTAATCACTTTCTTCCCCATCTGTTAGCTGAGTGGAGAGGATGCCAAAAGTAGAACTGCTAGATACAAGGACCCTGGATGTCTTGGTGATTGCACGGAGCTGATATTTTCCCTTCCCTAAACTTGCCCCACCACCTAATATAAACAGTGTAAGTCAGATATAAACTTCTATGGAATTTAGCTACTAAGATTTGGAGTTCATTTGTTATGGCAATTAGCATTACTCTAATACAGAAATGGGTATATTGACGTGGAGTTCTGCTTACTACATGGTGTAAGTTTAACAACTAGGAGACAGGTAGCATGCCAGAGAGACTAATATCACAGGCTGAGAAACTTATGGGTCAGGTTATATAGTTGTAAAACATTTGGTAAAACTTTGCCCTGGGGTACTTGGAAGGCAAACCACATACGTCCAAGCCCAAAGCTGTGGGAAGTGATTGGAAAAAGTCAAAGTGTTAGGATGTGTTGGCTATTATTATCTGCCTTTGCCAGTGTGTTACAAGAGATAAATCAGGCAAGGAGTGGTGGTTTCAGGCAGAGACTGAGGGGATAGAGGAGAGTTCAGGTAGCAAGGGCCTGACAGGGGTGGCAAAGCTGTTTCTGGACTTGAAAGAATGAGAGATAAGATTAAAAATGGTTTTGAGTGATAAACACTCTCTAAGATTTCTCAGTTGAACCAAGATTCAACTTTGAAGCAAAGTCAGATTAAGGATGTTACCATCTCATCAAGGCCAACTGCTCCAGATGATTTCAAGGTCTCAGACATTGAGATGAGAAAGCAGAGGGCCTAATGGGAGAGGGGTGGTTTGTGAACAAAGAAAGTAGATTTGAGAACTGTGTCTGGGAAAGAACTTTGGGTGGTTACTAACACATGAAACTGATAGGAATTAAATAGTTAATAAGGCTGCTCATTGGTTTTAGGTACCATATTGATAAATAAACTGTGAGCTACAATGTAAGACTACAAATGTCTTTGACTGTTTGAGTTTAAAAAAAAAAAACGTGGACCTCCAAACTTGCACAGGAAGGAAATATTAAAATATCTATTTATATTTATTTTCCACCTAAAAATATGAAATGAATTAAACCTTAACACTGTTTAATACATTGATTGACCCTAGTGTCCTCAAAGGTCCTTAGGTCAGATAATCAGTCATGTGTCACATACAGTACCTGAGAGACCCTGCAGGAGTTTTACAATGTGGCGTGATTGACACCACTATACTTATTTATTCTTTCACTTTCACTGTATTGCTATCCATTGCAATTTACATGTGATCATTTGAGTGGATTTATAGATCATATTATTTAGTTTTAATAAATTCACCTTACAAAATGAAAAATGGCTTAAAATATTCCTGCAATGAATATTTCAAATTGAAATAATATTAATCATACAAGCATAAGGAACTAACAAAGAAATGGCACAGCTGTACTTCTTTTATTTTAGTATGAATTCTTTGTAAGTCACATTACAAAATAAATAAAATGATGATCTAACTAGATCTGATAGATGGCCAAAATTTTGAAAATTAAGATGACAAAGAATGCTTTTGAAAATGTGGATTTATATACATTAAGTATGACCCTTATCCTATATGCATAATACACCTTTAGATAGCTAATCATAGTAAGATATGAATATATATGTATAATGTACCTGTATGTAAGTATACCTGTACACATATCTGTGTATACATGCTTTTGTGTATATATGTAAATAAAGGTGAAAGAACAAAACATTTTGGAAACTACAGCTCTACACGCCATGTAGAATGTTAATTTTTTTATTGTGTTAAAAAAAACCTTAAAAATTTACCATCTTAAGCATTTTTAAATATACCGTTAAGTATATTCACATTGGTGTGAAACAGATCACCAGAACTTTTTCATCTTACAAATCTGAAACTCGACACCCATTAAACAACAATTCCCCTTTTCCCCCTCCCTCTACACCTTGTAACCACCATTCTACTTTATGTTTCTATGAATTTGGCTACTTTAGATACCTCATAGAAATGAAATACTATAAAAAAATCTTTCTGTGACTGGCTTATCTCACTTATCTTACTGTCCTCAAGATCGGTCCATGCTGCAGCACGTAACAGGATTCCTTCCATTTTCAGGCTGAATACTATTCTATTATGTGTATATACCAGATTTTGTTTATCCATTCATGGCTCTTTGGATTGCTTCCATGTCTTGGCCATTGTGGATAGTATTACTGTGAACATGGATGTAAGAATATCTCTTTGAGACCCTGCTTTTAATTCTTTTGGGTATAGATCCAGAAGTGTGATTGCTGGATCATATGGTAGTTCTATTTTTAATTTTTAAAGAAAATTTCATACTGTTTTTCCTAGTGGTTGCACCATTTTACTATCTTAGCAACACTGTACAAGGGTTCTAATGTCTCCACATCCTTGCCAACACTTGTTATTTTCTGGGGATTTTTTGTTAATAGTAACCATCCTAGTACATATAAGGTGATATCTCTTTGTAGTTTTCATTTGCTTTTTTCTTATGATTAGTGATGTTAGCATCTTCTGATATGTTTTTTGGTGAGTTGTATACTATCTTTGGAGAAATGTTTATTCAAGTCCTTTGCCTACTTTTTAATCAGGTTAATTGATTTTTGTTGTTGAGCTATAGGAATTCTTTATATATTCTGGATATAAACCTCTTGTCAGACATATGATTTGCAAATATTTTCTTCCATTTCATAGGTTGCCTTTTCACTCTGTTGATTGTGTCTTTTGATGCATAAAAGTTGTTAAGTTTGATGTAGTCCCATTTGTCCATTTTTGCATTTGGTGGTTGTGTGCTTGGTGTCATATTCTAGAAATCATTGCTAAGTGCAATGTCATGAAGACTTTTCCTTATGTTTTCTTCTGAGAGTTTTATAGTTTTGTGTCTTACATTTAGGTCTTTAATCTATTTTGAGTTAAATTTTTATATGGCATAAGATAAGAAATCTACTTCATTCTTTTCCATGTGAATATCCAGTTTTCCAAATACTATTTGTTGAAGAGTCTGTCCTTTCCCAATTGAGTGGCATTGACACCTCTGTGAAAGACATTTGACGATAAATTCAAGGGTTTATTTCTGGGCTCTCTATTCTGTTCCATTTGTCTGTTTGTCTGCCTTTATGCCAGTACTATATTGTTTTTGTTACTTAAGCTTTGTGGTATGTTTTGAAATCAGAAAGAGTGAGGCCAAATTTGTTCTTTGTGTTTTCAAGATTTTTTTGGCTATTCAGGGTCCCATGAGATTCCATACAAATTTTAGGATAACTTTGTCTATTTCTACAAAAAAATGCCATTGGGATTTAATAGAGATTGCATGGAATTCATAGATCACTTTGGGTAGTAAGACCATCTTAACAATATTAAGTCTTCTCATCTGTGAACACTAGATGTCTTTCCAGTTATCTGTGCCTTCTTAATTTTCTTTCAGCAATGTTTTTGTAGTTTACAGTGTACAAATCTTTCACCTCCTTGGTTAGGTTTATTCTTGATACTTTTTCACTTTTAATGCTATTGTAAAGGGAATTGTTTTCTTAATTTCTTTTTTGAATTGTTCATTATTAATATATAGAAACATAACTGATTTTTGTGTGTTGATATTGTACCTTGCAAACCAAGAAATTTGCTTATCATTTCTAACAATTTTGTGGAATCTTTAGGGTTTTTTAAAAAATATAAGATCATGTCATCTGAAAACAGCTATAATTTTACTTACTCCTTTCCCAGTTTTATTTTTTTCTTACTTAATTTCTGTAGCTAGGACTTCCAATTCTATGTTGAATAAGAGTAGCACCCTTGCTTCATTCCTATCTCAGAGGGAAAACTTAGTTTTTCATCATTGAGTATGATGTTCACTGTGGGCTTAGCATAAATGGCCTTTATTATGCTGAGGTAGGCTCCTTCTATTCCTAGTTTGTAATGTTTTTATCATGTAAGAGTACTGAATGCTGTCAAATGCTTTTTCTCCATCAGTTGAGAAAATCATGTGGTTTTACTGTTAATATGGTGCATAACATTAATTGATTTTCCTGTGTTAAACCATACTTTCATTTCAGGAATAAATTTCACTTCGTCATGGTGTATAATCTTTTTTTTAATGTACTATTGAATTTGATTTGCTAGTATTTTGTTGAGCATTTTTGCCTGAAATTCATCAAGGATATTGGTCTATAATTTTCTTTTCTTCTAATGTCTTTGTCTGGTTTTTGTATTATGGTAATGTTGGTCTCATAAAATGAGCTTGGAAGTGTGCCTTCCTCTTCAAATTTTTTAAGGAGTCTTGGGAGGATTAGTGTTAATTCTTCTCTAACTATTTTGGAGACTTCTCCAGTGAAGACATCTGGTCTTGGACTTTTTCTTTGTTGGGAGATTTTTGATTACAGATTCAATCTCCTTACTTAATATTGGTCTGTTCAGATTTTCTTTCAGAATCAGTCTTAGTAGGTTGTATATTTCTAGGAATTTATCCATTTCTTCTAGGTTATTAAACTTATTGACATATAATTATTCACAGTATTCTCTTATAATCCTTTTAATTTCTATGACATTGGTCATAATGTTTCTTCTTTCATTTCTGATTTTAGTTATTTAAATCTTCTCTTTTTTTATTTTTGGTTAATCTACTTAAGAGTTTGTCAATATTTTTTATCTTTTCAGAAAACCAACTCTTAGCGGGGCCGGCCTGGTGGCGCAGCGGTTAAGTTCGCACGTTCCACTTCTCGGCGGCCCGGTGTTCGCTGGTTCGGATCCCGGGTGTGGACATGGCACTGCTTGGCAGCCATGCTGTGGTAGGCATCCCACGTATAAACTAGAGGAAGATGGGCACGGATGTTAGCTCAGAGCCAGGCTTCCTCAGCAAAAAGAGGAGGACTGGCAGTAGTTAGCTGAGGGCTAATCTTCCTCCAAAAAGAAAAAAAAAACAAAAAAAGAAAACCAACTCTTAGAATCATCGATTTTTTCCATTGTTTTTACTATTTCCTTTATCTCTGGTCTAATCTTTATTTTCTTTCTTCTGCCAGCTTTGGGTTTAGTTTTTTCCTGTTATTCTAGTTTCTTGAAGTATAAAGTTAGGTTGTTGATTTGAGATCTTTTTCTCTTTCTTACTGTGCATATTTACAGCTATAAACTTCCATCTTAGCACTGCCCTTGCTGCATCTCATAAGTTTTGGTATGTTATGTTTTCATTTTAAATTGTTTCAAGGTGTTTTCTAATTTCCCTTGTGATTTCTTCTTCGATTCATTGACTGTTTAAGAACGTGTTGTTTAATTTATCCATATTTATGGGTTTTTCCATTTTCTCTGTGCTACTGATTTAATTTCATTCCATTGTGGTAGGGAAAGATATTTTGTATGATGTCAATCTTTTTGAATTTGTTAAGACTTGTTTGTGTCCTAATATATGGTCTATACTGAAAAATGTTCCATGTGAACTTGAGAAGATTGTATAAGCTGCTGTTGTTGGGTGGAGTGTTCTTTACATGTCTATAAGGTCCAATTGGTCTATCGTGTTGTTCAAGTCCTCTATTTCCTTATTGATATTCTCTCTGATTGTTTTATCCATTATTGAATGTGAAGTATGGAAGTATTGTCCTATTATTGTATTGCTATTTCTCCCTTCAATTTTGTCAATATTTCTGTTACATATTTAGAAGCTCTGAGGTTTGGTGTGTAAATATAATTGTTATATCCTCTTAGTGAATTGAGCCTCTCTCATTGTATAATGTTTTTCTTTGTCTCTTGTAACTGTTTTTGATTTCAGGTCTATTTTGTCTGATGTTAGTATAGCAACTACTTCTCTCTTTTGTTTACCATTTGCATGGAATGTCTTTTTCCATCCTTTCACTCTCAATGTATGTATATCCTTAGATCTAAAGTGAATCTCTTGTACACAGCATATAGTTGGATCCTGTTTTCTTTTTAAAATCTATTTTGCCAATCCATATTTTTTGACTTTTGCATTTAACCCATTTACATTCAAAGCAATTGCTGATAGGGAAAGACTTAACTATTGCCATTTTGTTAATTGTATTCTGTATATCTTGTAGTATTTTTGTCCTCCTTTCCTCTCTTACTGTCTTTCTTTGTGTTTTGTTGATTTTTTGTAGTGACATGCTTCTCATTTCCTTTTGTATATATAATAGAGATATTTTCTTTGTGGTTACTGTTGTATTTATATAAAACATCTTAAAGTTATAGCATCTATTTTAGTATAATAACAACTTAACTTCAGTTGCAGGTTAAACCTTCACTCCTTTACAGCTCCCCCACTTTTGTTATTAATGTCAAAAATTACATCTTTATATATTATATACCATTAACATAGATTTACAGGGTTTTTAAAATGTTTTTGTCATTTAAATTCTATGCACCCAAATGACAATACCACAGGCTAGAATATTTGCCCATATATTTACCTTTGCTAGAGAGACTTGTATTTTAGTATGGCTTTATATTGCTGTCTCTCACTGGTTCATTTTAATTTGAAGGAATCTCTTTAGTGTTTCTTGTAGAGCAGGTTTAGTGGTAATGAACTCCCTTAGCTTTTGTTTATCTGAGAAAGACTTACTTTCTCCTTCATTTTTGAAGGATAGTTTTGCTGGATACAGTATTTTTGGTTGACAGTTTTTTTCCCCAGCACTTTGGATATCAACTCATTCACTTTACCTTGCAAAATTTCTGCTGAGAAGCCTACTGATAATCTTATGGAAGCTCCCGTGTGTGTGCAGAATCACTTTTCTCTTGCTGCTTTTGAGAATTTCTCTCTTTCACTTTAGACAGTTTGATTCTAATATGTATTGGTGTGATTCACTTTGAGTATGCCTAGATGGAGATTTTTGGTCTTCTTGAATTTTTGTGTCCAATTATATCCTCAGATATGGGATGTTTCTAGCCATTAACTCTTCCAATAAGCTGTATGTCCCTTTCTCTCTTCCTTATGGGATTCTCATAATGTTTGTATTGGTCTGTTTGATAATGGCCCATAAGTCCCTTAGGCTCTCTTTGCTTTTCTTCATTCTTTTTTCCTTGGGCTCCTCTGACTTGATGATTTCAAATGATATTTCTTCAAGGTCACTGATTCTCTTCTGCCTGATAAAGTCTGCTGTTGAACACCTCTAATGAATTTTTCAGAGAAGTTATTGAGTTTTTCAGCTTCAAATTTCTGGTTTGTTCCTTTTATAGTTTCTATCTCTTTGTTGATATTCTCATTTTGTTCATGAACTGTTTTCTGGATTTTGTTTAGTTATCTGTCTACATTCTTTTCTTTTCTTATCTCTTTGAGCATCTTTATGAAAGTCATTTTAAATTCTTTGTCAGCAGTTCATAGTTCTGTGCTTCTTTAGACAAAGTGTCTCACGTTATATTTTCTTTTGATTGGGCTATGTTTCCTTGTATATCTTGCAGATTTTTGGGTTGGAATTTGGGCATAGAAAAAAATCACCCCATTCAGTCTTTGTTTATCAGCTTTGTACAGGTGATGACCTTCACCAAGCAGCCGAGCAGGAGGCTCTAGGATCTCTCTTTTTCTGATCTCTTTCTCCCCCTGTCATCTGCCTGCAGAACTGCAGCTACAACATCCTGCTCACCTCTGTTTTCAGTATATTCCAGACTCTGGATCCAGTAAGGGCAATGCTCCAAGTCAGGTGAGACAGAAACCACTTCTTCGTGCAGTCCCCAGTTTAGCCAGAACGTTGGATGCATCATCAGTTCTTGTTTTTATCTGGAGGTAGGAGCTCCAGTATAGGATGTTTCCTCCTGATGGAGCCATGATATGCTGCATAGTGGGAGTGATATGAATGAGCATAGCAAATGCTGTGAATTTTCTCACCCTTTTCACTGGGATCCCTTCTTGGTTTTTAAAATGGCTCAAGTGCTGTAGCTTTTCAGCTGGTCTCTAGAGTTCTCACAGAGATATTCTGGTATGTATATTGTTGTTAACTCAGTGTCCTTGTGAGAAAGGAGGGCCTGTACCTTCCTGTTCTGCCATCTTGCTGACATCACAGAACAAAATTAGGATGTTAATTTTTGTTGTTTTTGTGTTTTATTTTTTACCAACTCATAAAACCATCAATTAATGTTTTTTGTTTGTTTCTAATATTTTAAAAAACTTTATTGTGATATAGTTGACATATAACATTACATTAGTTTCAAGTGTACAACGTAATGATTTGATATTTGTATATATTGAGAAATGATCACAATAAATCTACCATCAGTAAATATTTATTAGTGAAGATTTAGCAGTAGAGATGTATCCAAAATCAATTCTCACATGACCAGTAAGTAAAAATTTACTTTCTGTCAAGTGGCAAACACTCCTACAAATGTTGCCTAAACAAATGTAGTAAATGGGCCCCAAAACATATATTGGAAGGAACACATAAGGTTTATTTCTTGCTTATATATTAGGCCTGAGAAAGAGACTGTTTTCTCCAAACATTCTTTCAGGACTACCAGCTGATGGAAGTATTGTCTTGCTCAACAATGGGCTTCTAAGACTGCTCCACAGTCCTTTTTATGGACACTGGGAAGGGGAATAACATTATGGAATTGATGTAGGAAAGGTGTCTGAGCTAAGATTTTTCTTTTTTTTTAAGATTGGCACCTGAGCTAACAACTGTTGCCAATCTTCTTTTTCTTTTTTTCTTCTGCCTCTTCTCC
This sequence comes from Equus quagga, assembly GCF_021613505.1. Lineage (NCBI taxonomy): Eukaryota > Metazoa > Chordata > Mammalia > Perissodactyla > Equidae > Equus > Equus quagga. Next base: position 52,159,442 of record NC_060272.1, on the reverse strand, counting down.
TCAAATCCCCCCAGTACATAGTTTCATACTTTTTAGTTGTGGGTCCTTCCACTTGTGGCATGTGGGATGCCTCCTCAGCATGGCCTGATGAGTGGTGCCGTGTCCCCACCCAGGATCCGAACTGGTGAAACCCTGGGCTGCCAAAGCGGAGCACATGGACTTAACCACTCGGGCACAGGGCCAGCCCCTAAGCTAAGCTTTGAAGTGGTACATGTCACATCCACTCACATTCTATTGTTTGGAGCTCAAGTTATGTGGCCATACATAATTGCAAGGGATACGGGAAATATAGTCTAGGTGAGAGCCTAGGGAGAAAAGGAAATGGATTTTGTTTGATAGCTAGCATCTTTGATGGTAAAATGTGTCATCACCTTGGATTTAAATAAATACAGTGAAAATTGCTTAATTACTGAGTATAGGAGGCAGAGCCTATTCAAAGGGAGTTGCTACTGTATAGTCAGTGGACTATATATATTTATGCAGCGGACTATATATCTCTTCATTCAAACAAGAAAGAGAGTGTTTGAAACTCAAATTACAAAGATGTAGCCTATACCAAGTCCATTGAGAGAATCTAGAAGAGCCAAAGTATGCAAATAGATTAACCGACAGCTTTTGCCTTCATTTTTCTGCAGAGATAAGCTTGCTAGCTTCTAGTGAAATGTGAAGAGAAAGAATTTGTTCTCTGAAGTTACAGCCATGTCACTAAACCAGAATCACCTTGCACGTGTAGAGGAGCTGTTCTTAGTTTCTCTAGCACTATCTATATAGGATTTATGTCTTAAAACAATCTCTGGGAGCTAATAGGACCAGGGTAAGTATGTTTAACACCTTATAGTCAACAAAAGTATTTCAAAATACACTGTAAGTCTTTTAAATAATTTACTTCCTTAGCAGAGTGTAATAAAAAGGAAAATTTGTATTGAGTTATGCACATTCCCATTTGTTTTTCTCTAAGTCAGTAACTATAGATATAATTAGAATTAAATGCTTTAAAATAGTGGCATTATTAACTATCCTACAAACAAAGATTTGGCTAAGTTATAGCTTTGAAAAAGATAGTATAATGTGGAATGTGAAAGTGTTCAAATTGATATCCAATTTTTCTATCACTTGAAACACCCAGTAACGAGATTCTAAAGTATTCACATAAATTGAAAACACCAAGGTTAAACTTTGTGTCAACTTTCTAGTATTTTTCTATTGTAATAATGATTCCCTCTATTATGAAAAGGAAAATAATTATCATTGCGAAAAAAAAAGAGCTCAGAAAAGAAATAAAACACATATTTGGATAGCCTTGGTTACTAACTGCCATAGAGATACCTCTAATCATTAGCTTAAACAAGAATTTCAGTGTCATATTCTTTATTTCCTTATAACTACAAGAACATAAGTTTCTTAATAAGTTATATAAATCTTGTTTAATCAAGAGACACATGTATGTATATATATAAACATATCTAAATGAAGGACCTCTGAAATTCTGCTGTGCCTTAGATTTTAAAAGTCACTTTAAAATATAAGCATTAATATTTAAGATGTAATTAAGAGATTTTAAAAATGAAAACATAGTCACTAAATGTAAACAAGATTATTCCTATAAAGAGCTCTATTAAAAGAAATATTCTAAAGAAATTTCTATTTTTTCAGGATTTCTTTTCTGGCTTATTTGTATTTCTTGTTCTCTTTTTGAATAATTATGTCAAATTGTAACTTTGTAACTTTTTTACAAGTGCCAGCATTCCTCTGTTATTAAATTGTAAAGTATTCTTGGATTATGGATAGAATGACTTGCCTTTGGTTAGTCAAAGGATGTTTTATCTGTTTATAGTATAGATGGTCTATGATGAGCACCAGGTCAGCTTTTGACTAGCTTGTGTTAACTTATGTCTAAGTTAGAAATAACATCGCCAAACTCAATTTAGAATTATGTTGGTAAAGTTGGACAATGTATTAGTTTACTCGGCTTCCGTAACCGAATACCACAGACTGGGGAGCTTAAACAAAAGAAATTTATTTTCTCACGGTTCTGGAGGCTGGCAGTTCCAGATCAAAGTGCTGGCAGGTTTGGCTTCTCTTGAGGCCTCTCTCCTTGGCTGCCTCCTCACTGGGTCTTCACAGGGTCTTGTCTCCACTGGCAAGCATCCTTTATCCCTCTTTCTTTTCTTATAAAGACACAAGTTGTATTGGATTAGGGCCCCACCCTTATGACCTCATTTAACCTTAACTGCCTTTTAAAAGGCTCTATCTCCAAATATAGTTATATTGGGGGTTAGGTCTTCCACGTACAAATTTTAGAGGAACACAATTCAGTCCATAATGAACAACTTAATAGATTATAAAGTTTTTTGTAAATTATAAAGTTAATGTTTTTGTATTTTTTTATTTTAATACAGCGAGATGTTCTAATATTGTCAAATTCAATTATTTATAAAACTGTTATGTTTCCATTTCAAAAATATGAACCATTATGTGGATTGAGATGGATGGTAGTAACCAAAACTACATACATTATCTGATAATGCTTGTTTGGGGCAGTCACCTTCATATTAGCAATGTTCCTTAAAAGATGTCTCTGTCAGTAGTCAGTAAACAGACATTTATTTAGACACACAATAAGCAAAAGGTAGCTTTCTAAAGTAAATGGTAGCTTCTCTATCCAACGTTTAAAAAAGGAGATGCTTGTTGTTTTTAGCACTGAAGCCAAACACATTTGCTTATTAAGAGAAATCTTCATCGCCATGCCCAGAGACCAGCTGTTATCCACCATGTACTTGTAAGCTTTCATTTTTTATCATGACCTGTTAGATGATCTTGTACAAAAGCTTAAAAACTAGTTGTGTAGGCCTTATGTCCTAGGTCATAATGGCAAAATTCAAGTGTAAATTAAGCTGGACATAGGAAAGCACCAACAATATTCTTGCTTATTATAATCTTCCTTAGTTGGAAGTCAGGCACAACAATTTTTAGCTCACTTTGCACTACGTTTCGCTTAGTGCTTCCTGCAAGGAATGGCTAGTATGATGACGGGGATGGGTATGGGGATGCGGATGATCTCTCATGATTATATATTGCCACTGACCTGTGAGACTTCCTTTAAATGCTCTTTGTGAATAGCTGTTAACTCCATGTGCCTCAGAGAAATTTGTTGCCTTCACTCATTTGGATATATCATTTCTTTTAACAGTCACATATTTTCATTGTTCTCTATGTATAGGTTTTTGAGATCATCCTTTATTTCATTGCTTTGTTTCATCAGCATGAGACTATTCATCAACATATCCTCCCTCATTTATGAGAATGGTTGAATTTTCATCCCATTGGGTCCTTAACATTGAATCTGATATTCAGGCCTTGCATTCTTTTCTCATAAAATTTTCATGGTCAGTGTGGATCATTTAACATAAAGTACCCAAATACTATCCTCTAAGATTTTTAAACTTTTAAAAATTTATTTTTAAGTAAAACATATCAACAAACACAACAAAAGATGTAATTAAACATTAGGTGGATGTTGGACAGAGATTTTGGTACGTGAAGTGTTGCTGATCGATTAAATGTATTTTCCTTTATTTTCAACTGTGACTGTGCAACTGAAAAATGTACTTTTTCTTCATAGTATTTCACAGTTGTAGTTAGATAATTATGTTATTATTTGTTTAGAAACTTGCTCCTGCATTAGATTATGTGATCCATGGGGGGAGAAATTTGTTACTTTTTGTTTCTAGCACTTAGCCACAGCGTCTGAGAAATATTAGATTCTCAATAAATATATGGTGAATAAATGAATAAACCATTAAATGCATCAATATAGGGCACAGAGTCCGTTATTCACATTTACAATACAATTCTAACTTCTTACTACATTCACCGAAGGTGATTTTGCTGCCCATGGGACATTTGGCAATATATGGAGACAATTTCAGTTCCCACAATTCGGAGCATGTGTTACCTTCACCTAATGGCCAGGAGTGTTGCTAAACGTCTTACATTACACAGGTTAGCCACCCACAGCAAGACTTCTGCTCTGTCAATAGTGCTGAGGTTGAGAAAGTCATCATAGCTGGATCGGTCAGGCTACCGTGTCCCCCAGCCATATCTCTGGCCTGTTTCCCTTTCATTTACTGCACTTAGACTGTTCTGAACTTCTACCAGATCTGCTTATCTCCATTAAGCTTTTAGGACCTTTCTACGGTGTTCTTATGCTTGAAAATTTTTTTTCTCTTCATCTTTTGTATGGATAATTACTCATTTATTAGGTTTCAGCTTAACTCTCCAACAACTGTGACACTAATTTCTGTCCTAAATTCTTGTTTATTTCCTATACAATAGTACTGAAATCTGTAATTGCATGTATGTATATATGTGTCTGTGTGACTTTCTATTAGACTTTATATTCATGATGGTAGCTACTTTTCTTATTGTAATGGTAGCACATAGTAAGTGCTCAAAAATTTGTTAATTGGCAGAAAGAAGAGTAATATTGTTGGAATATAGCAAGTTGTATTTGGGAGACATATACAGGGTGAAATTGGATAAATAGTTAGGCAAGGCCCTAGTATGTCATGGAATATCATTTGGAATTTATCTTAAGTGCAGTAGGAAGCCATTAAATTATTTTCAAAGGAAAAGTAACCAGATCTGATTTTTTTATTAAAAGATTACTCTGGCTGCTCTGAGGTGATTGAATTAGAATGGGAGAACATAGGAGCAGAATAACCAGTAAAGAAGGTATGCTAATGGTGGCTTGGATCATTAGTGCTGAAAGTAAAAATGGAAATGAATGAATTTGAGATGTATATGGAAGAAAAAGTAAAGACATCCCTATGTATCCGATGTGGAAGATGAAAAAAATAGAATCATCAAGGATAATTTCTTGGTTTTTAACTTGAGCAACTGGTAGGAATTGATTCCAGTTCTTGTCTTGGAGAAGACTAAAGAAGGAACATGTGCTGAGAGATAGTAAACAGTATCATTTGAACTATGTCATGTTTGTGATGCTTTAACCAAAATGAAGGAGAATCTCAGTGTATTGGATGTCTGGAGTTCGGAAAAGTAACATCATTTTGATATAGGAATTTGGAATTTATCAGCATATAGATGTGTTAAAAACTTAAGCCTGCATCCCATTTTTACAGTCAATAAAGCTACAGCAATATTATGTACCAGGATCAAAACCTGTGACATGCTAACATTTAGAAGTGAAGTAAAAATGAGATGCAAGTATAAGAGACTGAAAAGAGCATCCAGTGAGGAGAACAGGGATTCATGGAAATCCACAAAGGAGAGTGTTTGGAGGAGGAGACAGTAGCTGCCTGGGTTGAATGCACAAAGTTTGAGTCAGATGAGTACAAAGTGGGATTCTTTGGAGTTGGTAACACTGGTGAGATTCAGTCTTAGTGGAATTGTGCTAAAGGATGGATGTGAAGGCCAAATTGAAGTGCCTTAATATTTGAATGGCAGTTGAATGGAAATAGACTCTCTGGAGAACTCTTTTGAGAATTTTTGTTAGGAAGGGGACTAGCAATGCAAGATAGTAGCTATAGTGAGGCATGTGAGATCCAGGGAGGATTTTCTGGGATATTTGACAGTATGTTGGAATGATGATAGGATTATATGATAGAAACAAACTTAAGGTATAAGACAGAAAGAAAATAGCAGAATATTCTGGTTATAAATTTCTTGTCTTTTAACTCCAAACCCATTCTTCTTTATTCTGCTCTGTGATGCTTGACCAGAGATGCTATGAACACATTTCTCATTTGCCTGCTGATTTCCTGTGAGGTTCTACCAACAGGAGGCACTAGAAGGAGCCTGGAAGTAGGAATAATGGAAGAAGGGACTTCCTTTGTGTTTGTGTGTTCTTGTCAATGTCCTCCCAGCATCATCTGGTTCCTGTGTCTAGCTTCCTGCTATACCCTCATAATTAGTATCACTGAACCCCTCAGAGCTGGAAGCTCACATGGAACTCAGAGCTGGGAGGTGTGCCACCCCCAGAGAATCAGTTTCCAGTTCCACAGGGCTTTTCTTCTAGGTTTGGATAACCTCAACCTTTTTACTTTGTTCTTCAGCTGCAGAGAAGCTGCCTCCTGAATTCTTTAAGTGTCCCCTTTTTGGCTTTTTCAGTCCTCCAACATGTACGTAACTGATTAAATTAAATTGAATTCTCTATGTTAAAGTAACTAGCACAGTTTTGGTTTTCCTTTGGAAGCACTGGCCTTTTTTAGGAAAAGGGCTTTTGTCACAATTGCAACAGGAGAAAAGATAGAGATAGTTGCAGGGTGATGTACCTGCAGGAAGAGCACCAAGAGAGTGAGAGAGGAAAGTGATGATGGAGGAGGGGTATTCAGAAGTTTGAGAGGAGAGGGGAAGGCTTGGGTTGAAAGACCATTGGGAGAACTCTAGAAGATTGCCAGACAGCAGTGAGTGCCCCTGGGCTTAGGATCATGATTTTAAAGAGAACAAATCAACTTGTTGTGACACTTTTCTTGAGGATGTTCTGCTAGTCCACGGTTTATCAGGGCCAAGCCATCAAGGGCCACGAACACCATGCTAAGGATTTTAAAATATATACTGTAAGCCATAGGTCAGTCACATGACACACATACCACTATTTCCCAATATTGCTCATAGATCATTGTACCATGTCCTGCTGAGCTTTATAACACAGTGCACCAGGCAGTTACAAACAAAATCAGTCTCCGTTGGCATATGTATTAGTCAGCTTCAACTGCAATAACAAAATACCATAGACTGGTTGACTTAAATAACAGAATTCTTTTCTCACAATTCTGGAGGCTAGAAGTCCAAGATCAAGATTCCAGCCAATTCACTTTCTTGTGAGAGCTCTCTTCCTGGCTTGCAGACAGCTGCCTTCTTGCTATGTCCTCACATAGCCTTTTGTTGGTGCAAACACACAGAGAGCGAAAGACAGAGACAAAGAAGGTGAATGTGTGCTCATGCATGCGTTAGCATGCCCTGTGGACTTTCTTCTTATAAGGACATTAGTCCTAGTGGATTAAGGTCAATCCTACGCTTATGAGCTCATTTAACCTTAATTACTGCCTTAGAGACCCCGTCACTGAATACAGCGACACTGGGGGGTTAGGGCTTCAACATATGAATTTAGAGGGAACACTAACATTCAGTTCATAGCAGCATGTAAGTTGAAACCTACTTACCATCTCTTAAATAGACAATTTTAAATTGAGAGGTGACTGTTAATTTTTTTTCAGAAGGATATCATTTATGGCACTATGGAGCATGAATGGTTAAATAATGGAGCATGAATGGTTACATGAAAGGATAAAATAAAACAGCGAAAGTACTTGAAAAGCAATAGTAGCAAACATTATGAAGACTTGAATTAAGAAACTATAAAGAAAAAGTATGATGCCTTTATTCTCTTATGTTTTGATCCAGCTTATATTTCATCACTGACTTTACTTAGGAGGCAATAAACCATTAAGTGTTAAACCCAGTTTTTGAAGGAACATTCTTGCAGTAAAGAACCAATGAAGAGATAGCCCTGTTTCAGGGAATAAGAATAGGAATGGGAGGGGCTGGCCCCGTGACTGAGTGGTTAAGTTCGCGCGCTCCGCTGCAGGCGGCCCAGTATTTCGTTGGTTCGAATCCTGGGCGCGGACATGGCACTACTCATCAGACCACGCTGAGGCAGCATCCCACATGCCACAACTAGAAGGACCTGCAACGAAGAATATACAGCTATGTACCGGGGGGGCTTTGGGGAGAAAAAGGAAAAAAATAAAATCTTAAAAAAAAAAAAGAATAGGAATGGGAGCCAGCCCTGATGACCTAGTGGTTAAAGTTCGGCACTCTCACCGGTTTGATGGGTTTGTTTCCTGGTCCCAGAACCACACCACCCATCTGTCAGTTGCTATGCTGTGGCAGTGGCTTACATAGAAGAACTAGAGGGACTTGCAACTAGCATATACAACCAAGTACTGGGGGTTTGGGGAGGGAAAAAAAAAAAGGAAGATTGGCAACAGATGTTAGCTCAGGGTGAATCTTTCCCTGCCCAAAAAAAAAAAAAAAAAGAATAGGAAAGGGATTTCTATTAAAGCTTAGAGCAGAGTATAGTATGCAACCTTTCCCAACATTTTTAAAGAAGGGAACCCTACTTTTGTAGCATGCCATCTGACTAATATTTCATAGAACTGCACTTTGTGAAATGTCCGTTTAGAGGAAGTCTGATAGGATGGCCTTTGATATAAAGCCCTTGATGTCCAACTCTTACTCAAGCCCAAGGTTGAGCAGTCTCGAGGAAATGAAATCTTATTAACAAAATACATATGAGACAGCAAGAAAATGCCCATTTATTGGCAGTAGAAGCTCTTTCACACATACTAGAAATGTGGCATTTCATAGAAGTTGTTTTAAGCCATATATGTAGCTTGAAGCCACATAAGCTACACAAGAGAAGCTTATTTATTAATTTGTCATGGGAACCATTGTCACAGGGGCCATATAAATTGCTTGTCATTGTAATAATTTACATTTTTGAGCACTTACTATATGCCAGTCATTCCTCTAAGTGTGTTACAGTCATTTAAATCTGTCCAAAGCTCTGTGAATTAGCCACTGTTATTAGGCCTATTTTATAGATAGAGAAACTGAGTCATGAAGAGTTCAAGTAACATACACAAGTCATAGAGACATTAAGTGGTAGAGCCGGCTTATGAGTCTGGATGACTGTCTCCAGAGGCAACACTTAACTTCTGTACTATCCTGATTTTTCATATCCATCTCATTCTCTTGGAAGCAAAGAGACATGGAGCTGGAAGCTTGTGTGGAGATCAGGGAATCAGACTAGTGGAGGTTGAATGAATCATAGATTTCAGAGTCACCGAACACCTGGGCGTCTCTCCCTGGGAAGCAAAGGCATGGGCACTGTCATTTTCCTCTGATGTTCTCTTTTCAAGGATTCCTTAGCACCCTATACCCCTGCTGAAGAAAACCATCCTTTCTTTAAATATACTGGTAAATTCAAACACATTTTGGTCTTGTGGAAATCATTCAATGTCATTGTAATTTCTTGATTTGTATCTTTAAAATTATTGCTCAGAAGTTAATCTATTTCCCTCTATTCCAAATTTTAGATGTCCCACCATCAAAACACTTAAGTAGATTACATCATGTTCACCACCCAAAAACTAGTCTACACAAAATTCGAAATATATTATGATGTACATCTATAAGCTATATAATGTTATAATTCAATGTTACTGCAATAAAAAAATTAAAAAATAAAAAATAAAATGTAAAGTGCAAAGGCTTACTAGGCTCTTGGCCTGTCTGCTGTACCTATTAAACGTCAATTTAAACTTAAAAAAAAACACTTAAGTACTTGTTATAGAACCCCTGTCTTTCCAAGTTTGCTCCAGTTCTATTTCTTTTATAAAATGTCCCGTGGTTACCTCAGCCCATATGTGTTTACTCCTTCCCTTTACAACTTTGTCTTTGCAGTTAGTTTCATATATTTATCATATAGTTTAGTTTTCCAATACGATACCCTTAGATACACAGACATCTTTTGATAATTCTGTGATAGCTCCTAAATCACTTAGCATAATGAACATGAGTTTGTGGAATAAATAAACCACCTTGGAGATTGCTCACTAACTGACTGAAAAGTCTCTGTTTTCAAAGGTTATCTTTGATACTACCATATACAATGCCTTGATTTTTAGTCAAAATTTTTAAGGAAAATTAGCTAACTTATTTGTTCATTCTTGTATTGGGATGTAATGTTCACTGAATATTCACTTAGACATTCCTAATTATTATGTAAATTTTGATAACGACATAGTTTTATATTAAAATCACAAAGCCTATTTAATTTTAATTTCTGATCACTGAGGAAGTGAGTTTAACAATTCTTAAGAAACACCGTTTGTCACCTTCTAGAGAAAAAATGATCAGGTTAGCATAGACGGAATTTGCTGTTTTAAATTTGGTGATTCTGTAGAGATATACAGAGAGCAAATATATGGTTTATATTAAAATCCTATTGGGTTTAGATAGCATTGCTTTCTCCATCTTCTCCAGGCTGGAGCCTAACCTCTGCATATTTGTATTATCAAACTCTTCAATGCTGCTCTTGTCCGGGCTGATTTATTCCTCTGAAATTCATCTAGAATTTCTGCAACCAATCTTCTCTCTATCCCTACTCCAGGTGCTTTTGTGTTTCAATATGACATTTTCCTATCCAAATAGATCAGTTGTTTATAAAGGAAAAATTACCTGTGTCTGATATTTCAGGTTAAGTTAATAAATATTTCATTGCCACATATCCTCAGCATCTTTAAAATCCAGCCATCGCTTTAATTTCTGAGTGGAGAGGGAAATCATTATGGTGGCTTTTCATCTTATTAGCAGATGTCTGCTTGGTTTCTATTTGGAAATACATTTGTAATCTTCTAGAAGTCCCAGCATCACAATTTTTGAAGTCAAACTATCCATAACAACATTTCCTTAAACAGAATTTGCAAATGTGTCATAAATATTTATACTTATCAGTAAGCATTCTGAATGTATATGTATGAAAAACTGTGTACACACACACACACACACACAAACCCATACATATAGAGATGACTGATCAGCTAGCTTGTGTGATTTAAATCCAAAATCTAGCTATTTCTACAAATTGCCCAGAAAAGAGTGGCTATAAATCGTTCATTTTCATTTTTTTTGTTATCCTAAGACTTAATAGAAATGGCAAGATTTCTTGCCCCACACCTCTCTCCTTCCTTTCACTTGTTCCTTTGTTAATTAACGGGTAAAGTTACAGAGTCTACAGGGCTTGTAGCTAATCAGGGAGTTTCATTTATTGGGTTAGGTAAAAGCTTTCAGAATGTTAATGCATCACCAGAGGTGAGTCTGGGAGCATACTTTTGGCAGGAAATACTTCCAAAGAGAATAGTTGGGAAAGAACACTTAGCTCAGGCTTGGAATTTACCTCTCCAGGCAGCTTATATGTTCTCTTGTCTCTCCTCATTAAATTTGTCATTCATTTTATATACTTATATTTAGTAAAATGGATAATTTTAAGTAAATTCGGTTTTTAAAAATTTTATTTATATTTGGATGTTCAAACAGACCCTTATTTTCCTCTCTTTTAATCCTTTCCCTCATCGCCCCAAAACCAACTAGCAATCTTTTGATACATTTTATTCTCAATTTTGATACTTTTGTTGAGCAAAGCATTATATTCCAGACAAAAGTTTCTAAACCTCTTTTCAGTGAAAGACCTTTACCTTGGCAGATGTCTCCCTAACCTAAATATTTGCTCATGATCTCTCCAAATGTTCCAACAATTCTTGGCAGAGTACAATGCTTTTTCTTAGCAGTGATATTAATATTTCTTACTTTTGGCCATTTTGTAAAAAAATACTGTAGTGCCCGCTTAGTAAGGCACCCAAGACTTGGCACATTATAAATTCAGTCTGCGGCAAACTTTATTTCAAATTTATCTCCCCTTCTTTCCCCAAAGAGGGAGTAATGTTTAATATGAGCCCAGAAATGCTGCCACTCATTCAGTTTGTTTCCAAAACTGCAGATTTTTGAGTTTTCGGATTTTACATAAGTTATGCTACTGGCAGAAAAGTACCAGGGGAAAGCACCACAGGGCCTGGTATGTGGAGCTTGCAGGCTGCTGGCACCTCTTTGGTTTTGCAACTCTTTTTGTAAAAGCACTGGATTTTGCAGTTGATACTATGCTCCACCTGTTGACAGTTCTCCCATGGAGCTTTCTTCCCACTGGGTTTACTGTTCAGACTCACTGGCAAAACCCCACGGTACCGAGGCTCTTGCAGATAGCTGAAAACACACAGAGCAGAAGCCACCCACTGATTCCTTTGGTTTCGCAGCTTTTGAAACAGCTCTGACTTGGAGAGCTCCATGCTGGAAAGTTTTAAGAAAGTCTCTACTCCACAGTTAACTGTTTTGCAAAGCAGATACATTCCACACTTTGACTCTAAAGACACTGTCAACAAATAAAGACATACACAGCAAAAGAAGCAAAAAGTTTATTTGGGGGTTTCAAGAATTGCAAGTTGGGAGACGTAGATTCCAGTAGAAACAAAAATGTGCTCCAAGGAAGATGAAAGAGACAGGGGTTTCTAAAGGCAAAGGACACAGGCTTAGAAAGGTTTACACTGAAAAGTTAATGATTGGTTCTAGCATGGGGCAAGCTGACTTGCCAGCACATAGTTGGTCCTTGAGTTGTATCTAGGCAGATTGCCCATTCTTAGAATGAGGAAGTGTTTCAAGATGTGACCTATGGTGTCAGGTAAAGTTCAAAATTCAGTTAACATCTGGTGGTGTGCACTGTGTGTGTGCATAAGCCCTACTTCCGTAATGGCGTCCCAGCTCCATTTTTGAAGCCTTGACATATGTTACTCCATTTTGTTAGCATTGTCCACCACACACAGGCAACCTGTTGCTTATGGATTTCTGCAGCAGTCAATGTTTTAATTTCAAGCCTGTACTTCAAATTTTGCAGTAAAGACAGAGTGATTTGGTACTTGCACAAATGCAAGCTGTGTCTCTCTCAGGGAGCATGCCCCCCAGAGAGCAACAATTTAAATAAAGTAACAAGTATGGCATTTTGAAATTGATCTAAGTATTTCTAGACTTGTTTCCTAGGGAGATGGAAAGGGGGCTAAATGAGAAAGCAGAAAGTTTTGAGGATATATGGGGAAGAATTCACAGTAACTTATTGTAGTTACTAAAGGCCGTCTTGATGCAGGAGAAATAGCACTTGCTTAAGAGCTTTGTTCCTCAGTTTATTCAGTAATAGTGAGAGGATGATAGCACACATCTTGCATGGCTGAGGAAATCCAAATTAAAAGAAAATAATGTTTGTTGTTGTTAATGCCTATAATGCCCACTAAGGAAATGATGGACAAATGCTGTCATGAATAGAGAATGATGTGATCCACGACCTGGCCATTGGTGACTGGGTCTTGGTAGGCACCTGATCCAAAATCTTCCAATCCGATGCTCACCACTTTGTCAGCTAAATATAAGACCAAGGAGACTGTGCTTTGGATTTGTCCAAATTAAAATTCCACATCAGCTTCTGTCAGCCTTCGAAGTAACCCGCCAGCTCAGGTACTCGCTAGACTAATGACAGTTGCTGAATTGTCCTGTTTCCTTGTTTTATCCATCTCAGGATGCAATTTCAAGTTTCATATTTGTTGATTTGTTGATTTTGCTAAGATCTCCATCCCCACTATTTTTTTTTATTTACTGTTTTTATTTTTATTTTTTTTTGAGGAAGATTAGCCCTGAGCTAACATCTGTGCCCATCTTCCTATACTTTACATATGAGATGCTGCCTCAGCATGGCTTGACAAGCGGTGTGTAGGTCTGCACCAGGAATCTGAACCAGCAAACCCCAGGCTGCCTAGGTGGAGGGCATGAACCCAACCACAATTCCTCTGGGCCGGCCCCTCCAATAGCTATTTTTATAGGCTGTGGTTTGTTGCTAACCAAAACTCTGACTGCATAACCATGTTTGATTCTAATTTATTGTAGGCCTGTGCTGCCTATATAGTAGCCACTATCCACATGTGGCTATTTAAATTAAAATTAATTTAAATAATTAAATCAAGATTAATTTAAATAATATTAAAAATTCTGCTTTTATGAGATATCTAAAATAGTTAAATGCATAGAAACAGTAGAATGATGGTTGTTGGGGATGGAGAGAGAGGGAATAGGGAGCTGATATTCAATGGGTATAAGGTTTCTGTTATGTAAGATGATTAAGTTCTAGAGTTCTGCTGTACAACTTCATGCCTATAGTTAACAATACTGTACTGTATGCTTACAATTTTATTAAGACGATAGATCTCATGTTCAGTGTTCTTACCTTAATAAAACAACAACAAAATTCAATTCCTCAGACATGCTAAGCATCTTGCAAGGCTTCAATACCCACATGTGGCTTTGACTACCATATTGGATAGCACATATATAGAGCATTCCCATCTTTACAGAAACTGCTATCAGACAGCACTGCCTACACTCTGTTTGGTTACCTGGAATGTTTTTCATATCCCAAGACAAAGCAATTTCTTTGAATCAGATATGGCACATAGGTTGTATATATACTCAACAAATATACTCAACAGATATATACTCAAACAAATTTATCAATAAAAGGAATATATTCACTCATGAAACTAGAAGGCTTTAGAATTGATTTGATTCAACTGCATAATAAGCTGTCAAAAACTTGTTTTTTGTTTGTTTGTCTTCCTATTCTGATTTGTGCCAGCTTTGGTCTAGGATCTGTCTTCTTAACATGGTCACAAGATGGTTGCTCATGATTCCCAGGACTACATAGTTCTACAAATCTAATAGAATTGTCTATTTTCACGAAATAGAGGAAGTGTTTTTTTCTCTAGATGTAAACCCAAACCTTTCCTGAAATTCATCAGCCCACATTTCATCGCTTTACAACCTTCAAACAAATCTGCGACTAAAGAATAGGCTTGCATGGGTCAGTTTAGGCATCAAAGCAAGAAATGTGTGGATGCATGGATGAAAATCAGGATAGTTAAAGAGAGGGAATGGTTAGTGGGGCACCCAAATGGCTATTAACTCTCTGTGTTAATGTTTCTCCACAGAGGGCAATTTTGCCCTGCAAGGAACACTTGGCAACATCTAAAGATATTTTTAATTGTCGTGAATGGAGATGTTCTACAGAATCAAGTGGGTAGAGGCCAGGGATTCTGCTAAACATCCTACAGTGCAGAGGACAGTCAATATTTATCTGAGCATCAACAGTGCTGAGGTTATGAAATCTTGTTCTATGAGATGGTGTCATATGGAATCTAGTTTAGATTTAAAAAATAACTTTAATGACTTGCCTAATTGAAAAATACAGACTTAGACCTGGTTTCAGGCATGGTCTGATCCAGAGATATGCAGGATCTTACATACTCCACCTGCACTTCCTTGCAGAAGTTTTGGTTTTTCTGTCATCTATATTCTCAAGTTATCTTTCTCATCATAGCACCAATGGTTGCTGCATTCTCGCATTGTTACATCCATGCAAAAAGCCATCTAGTGAAGAGAAAATTATTTTTCCTGTAGCTTTCACAAAAGAGAGAGGAAGCTTCTTTCTCAGAACCTACCAGCAAATGGCTTCTTTCTTCCAAATTCTGGCAAATAGCCAGAGTTGTATCACCTGTTCATTCCAGAACTAGACTATGACTCAGAATTTGGTCACTTTCACCTCACTGTTACACAGCTGAGAGGAGGAAGTGGGTAATTTTACAAGGAAAAGCTTGGACACACTGTTTGGGAGTGGGGGAGACTGATTCCACATAGACAAGTAACAAATACTGACTACACTGTTGTTGGACTGCGTGAGTACAGCAGTACCCCCTTATCCGTGGGGATATGTCCCAAGACCCTGGTGGATGCCTAAACCTGTGAATAGTACAAAATCCTATATATGCTATGTTTTTTATATACATCCATACATAACTATGATAAAGTCTAATTTATAAATTAGGTACAGTAGGAAATTAACAATAATTAATAAAATAGAACAATTATAACAATATACTGTACTAAAATTATGTGAATATGGTCTCTTTCTCTCTCTCAAAATGTCTTATTGTACTGTCTTCGCCCTTCTTCTTGTGATAATGTGAGCTGATACAATGCCTACGTGATGAGATGAAGTGAGGTGAAAGAGAGGAAGTGAGGTGAATGAGGTAGGCATTGTGACATAGCAATAGGCTACTATTGACCTTCTGACACTGTGCGAGGTGGATCATCTGCTTCCAGACGGCAGGTCACTGAAAACGTGGAAAGCGAAACCTTGGATAAGGGGGGACCACTCTATTAATTCTAGCCAGCATCTGGAGGACTAGAAATGGTGCATGATGCCAACAGAACTTAGATGTCTAACTGCAGAAATGGAATGGGGGTCAAGTAGACTCACAAGAAACTGGAAGCATATGCTTGATTGGAGAGCTGCTTTCCTGCTGGTTCCTTGTAATCTGATTCTTTGGAATCATCTACTACCACATTTTCTATAATATTCCATATCAACAAAGTGAGATAATAGCTATAGGACATTTTTATTTCCTCATGTGAAATTTTCAAGTTCATTTATATCTCTTCCTTGCAGTAGTTGTACAATTGGACAAGTCGCTGAATCTCTGACTCATATAGTTTCCTCGTTTGCAAAATGGAGATAACAATAGTACTTACTTTCTAGAGTTGCTTTGAGAATAAGTTTAAAAAATAAATAATGATTTTAAGGATAAGTGTTTGTTTGTAAATTCTCAATCAATATTAGCTATGATTGTTATTATGCAATGGTATTCAGATATCTAAAGCCAGAAGAGTCATTCCCATTTCATTGTTCTTAATCTAAGAATTACTGGGCAATACTTCCATGATGTTTCTTTCTAGATTACATCTGTGGACTGTGTAATATCTTATCTTACACTATTTCTGGATATTCTACTCTTGTCTGAAAATTGTCTTCCTTATTCCTATTATTTAATAAAGACTCTTTTTCAAAGTCTTTGATTCATTTTTAGATAGATAGATATAATTACTTAGCATATTTTCTGTTATTTTCCGGAGTCATAATCTTCAACTGAAAAAAGAGAGGAAAACATTAATCACACTCCCACCAAGACTTAAAAGTAGAAATGCATAGCAGATATGTGCTGCTGTTATTTTTAATTTTCCTTCTTTTATAAATGAATAAGCAGAAAAAGAGACTTGAATGTGCTTTGAAAATTAGAGACCGTTTTCATTTTAACTTCTCCAGGAAAAAGAAAAGTCTACCTCTGCATTAGAAGGATGTATGGTTAGAGGTAGTCTTGATCCCACTCAAAGAAAGAGAAAGTAACATTTCTTGGGTGCCTACCTATTATATCTCAGGCAGGTACTAGGTAATCAATCAATAAAAGAGATGTTATTTTATTTGGAGAGAATAAAACTGAATCTCTGAGAAGTTAAGTAACTTGCTGAAAGTTGAGGAAGTGGAGAAACTTGGGTTTGAACATGGATCTGATTGACTTCAAGTTCTGTGTTTTCTCTACTGCATCCTGGCTCCTTAGAGACACATCCACGTGCAATATTACAATTTTATTCCATCAGGAGCTCAAAAAGAATTATTTGTGAGTCTTTCGTTGTTTGTTTATTTATTTTTAGTGAGGAAGAATGGCCCTGAACTAATATCCATTGTCAATCTTCCTCTTTTCACTTGAGGAAGATTGCCACTGAGCTAAGATCTGTGCCAACCTTCCTCTGTTTTGTATGTGGGATGCTGCCACAGCATGGCATGATGAACTATGCATAGGTCTGCACCAGGGATCTGAATCTGTAAACCACAGGCCACTGAAGCAGAGTGCGAAAACTTAACCACTACACCACCAGGCTAGCCCCAAGAATTCTTTGTGTTTTGTGCCTATGTTCATCTTACCTTTTTTTACCTTCCAAAGCCCCAGTGCATGGTTGTATATCCCAGTTGTAAGTCCTTCTAGTTCTTCTATGTGAGTGACCACAGCATGGCAACTGACAGACAGCTCGTGTAGTTCGACACCCTGGAAACAAACCCAGGTCACCGAAGCAGTGAAAGCACTGAACTTTAACCACTAGGCTGTCAGGGCTGGCTCGCATCTTAAGTTTTTTCACATGGAATGTAGGATGCTGCTTCTTTGGTTGGTAGGTATATTTCTTCCCTGGGAAGAACTATTTATCTCTTAGTAGGACATAGATTATATTGAATTTCTTCTGGTTAGGTTTGCTTTCTGTGTATGTTCTCTTGTTGGCCAACCCTCTTCAGATCAGGTCTGAATCCCCTGTGCCTCTCAGAGTTTTTCACCGTGGTTCATTAAAATATATTTTCCATTCTGTCTAGAAATCATTTAGCTCCTAATTCATTAATTAATTTAGGTTCTAATTAATCGGATTCATCAATTTAGCAAATATATACGTGAAATTATATGCTAGGTATTGTGCTGGTAACTAAAGTACTCCTTAGGCTTCTATTTACCTCCTTAAATAGGGACCGCCAGATTGCAGTTGGACATTTTGCTTTCATTTGATTGATTACATTTTTTTCATGATTTCAAACTATTTTCTTTCTTGATTTCAATTGTAAACTATAGCACTTTTTGTGTGTGTGTGTGGGTAAGATTGACCCTGAGCTAACATCCATTGCCAAGCTTCCTCTCTTTGCTTGAGGAAGATTGTTGCTGAGCTAACATCTATGCCAATCTTCCTCTATTTTGTACTTGGGACACTGCCACAGCATGGCATGATGAGTGGTGTGTAGGTCTGTGTCTGAAACCGTGAACCCTGGGCTGCTGAAGCAAAGTGCACGAACTTAACCACTATGCCACCAGGCTGGCCCCTAACTTTAGCACATTTTTAATGTGCCTGATATTTTATAACAGTGTATTGTCTCAAAAAACTGAGTCTGCTATTCCACTATGAGAGAGTTTATTATCGTAAGTTCTCCACTCTTAAACAAATTTATAATATTATAGTATGTAAATGTAATATTTTGCATGACTTTCAACGATATATAGCAGAGGACCTTTGTGTGATTTCAAAACACTTTCATTTCCCTGAGAAAAGATCATTACTAAATTTATCCGAATATGACTTTTAGAATGAAAAGAAAGAATGAAATATAGAATGTCAATAATCAGGGTGGTGCTGAAGAGGGAAAAAATCATGGGCAATCATTAGATAGATGAAGTTTACGTTTATATTAAGTAGTAGAAATAAACAGATGAAAATAGGTTTCCAGCTAGTCAGTAGCATAAACATTTTGCAGTCTCTAAAAAAACCAAAAATATGGACACTTTTTTTTTCTTATTTTTGGTTTATCTGTTGCTGTATAACCAACCACCCCAAAACTTAGAGCCTCAGAACATCAACCATTTTATTATATCTCCAGAATTGTGTGGGCCAGGAATCAGTTGGCAGATTTTTCTACTCCACATGGCACCAGCCAGGGTAACTTGGTTGTATTCATCTGGCAGATGGACTGGTTTGGATGGTCCAAGATGGCTTCACTCACATATCTGACACCTTGGCAGGAGTAGGTTGAAGGCTGGGGGCAGTCACCCATAGGTCTCACAAATGGCCTTTCTAGTATGATGGTCTCGGGGAAGGGACTTTTTACTTGAAAGCTCAGAATTCCCAGAGCGTGTTTCAAAAGACTTGGGCAGAAGCTGTAAGACTTCTTTTGATTTAGCTTCGTAAGTCCAAGAACACGACTTCTGCAATGTTTTATTTGTCAAACAAGTCACAAATTCAAGCGCAGACACAAGAGGACACAGCTTAGTCTCTCCCTCTCAATGGGAGGGGCATCAAAGTATTTTCAGCCATCTTTAATCTACCACATTCATCTTTTGCTGTATGAATGTACTCTAAATTAGGTCATGGGTTAATTGTCACCAATAGTTTCCAGCCTCGAAGGAATTCTAATTGTTGAGATAGACACAACATATAATAAAGCAAAGAAAAAAACAAGTAAATATATAAAAAACACCTAAGTGCTTATAGTTAACATCACTAAAAATTGCTTGCATTGTGGCCACAATGCAGTTTCTAATATTCACGTAGATTAAATCCACTAGAAATATGTTACCCTGAAATAGATAGAATGAAAATACTGGGGTTTACACCTCAGGAGAGAAAGCTGTTTATAGCTTATATTTTCCCATACTTTGAAATTCTCAGCCCTGCTAGTGATCTAATTTGCACATCCTATGCTTCTGTGCCAAGTTACAAACCAGTGGGCAGAAGAGTCATTTTTAGGAATATGGCTCCTTTTTAGAGAAGAGAAGCAAAATGGTATATAATGAAGAGTTCTTACCACTTGATAAACTTTGACCTCAAGGCAAATTTCCCCAGGATGCCTGAATTGAATTCTTTATTCTCATCTCTTCAATGAAGTTACTCAAGGGTGGACATCTCAGGTTCTTCCTCCAGATGCCATGGTTCCTGTTCATAAATTTTTCACATTTCTACTATTGGCTAAAACGACACCTACTGCAAAAATTAAACCCAACTGACAGGAACCAAGATGAGATGAGTCCTCTTTGCTCTTTTCCAGGAGAACATTTGTCGGACCTTTCCATAAGGTTAAAAAGCGTCAGAAAATGAAATGAAGATGGCCCAACATGTTTTGATAATGGCTATTGAATAGTTATGATTGTATTTAAATTTACATAAACATGAATATATTAAGCTAGCAGACACGGCTTTTACAACTGGAGAAAACTGAAATAAAGCAGGAATACACTTAATTATCTAAATTACTATTGACATCTATCATTACAAAGTACCAACAGCAGTACAATTTTGTCCTAAGCCTCTAAACACTCAAGCAAAGAGCGAGACTCCATATATTCCTACAACCCCCAGGGGAGGTATTGAGCTCACACATGCTGTCACTAATTTAAAGAGGGACTTTCACACTGGGATGCATTAAAAAGAGAACATTTAAATAAAAAGCAATTTGCCTTGCCTGTAATTGAATTCCCCTTGCTGTTATTGCTAATTATTGACAATATTTGTGATTGACTAAGAAGCTTTTGCATTTAGAAACAAAATTATTTTTCTGCTGGATCTTAGAAGACATTGGCTGCCTTTTCCATATCACAGACTGTTACCATGGAAATGATTGTGATTTGAGAAATGTATCAGCAACATGCAAAAAATTGCTCTGTACAGAGAATTCCCTTCCCTTCCCTGCTCTGGGCATTGTACAGTCTTGCATAGTAAGTATGTGATAATGACTTCTCACGTTTATATAATGTGCCTTTGTTTTACAAAATACTTCACAATAGATAGAGCATGGTCTATGCAACCATAAAGAAAGGACTAGGAAAGTAAATCGAAGGCAATGAAATGGAATTATTCTATATCTTAGCACAAATTTACAATTAAATTAGAATATAAAATATGCTTTTAAACTTCTTAACATTGGGAAGATACTTGTAAATAGTGATCTCAATAAGAAAATATCTAATTAATGTTTTATTGCAAAGCACATTTCCTATTTCTGGGGCTATTAGTATTTCTCTCTTTTTTTGCCATTTATTATTTTTTGATGTGAATAGATAGACTATTAGTCCATTTGTCCAGCTGAACAAACATCTTTTCTGCCCAGGCTATTAGAGGAGCTCCCTTACTTTCTTGAGATTCTTGATAGAACTTACCCCATGGAGAATTTGTCCTAAGATGGCCTTAGGAGAAGGCTAATGCATATGGATCTTATTTAGAAAAAGAAGGAATGGAGAAAATAAATGGAATGCCATAGGATGAGTGAGAGAGGCAGAGGTCAGGCAGCCACAAGAACTGTGGTTTCTGACTTTCTGGTTTCTTGCTCCAGCTCCTACAAGGTACTGTCCTGACCTGTTGCTCCACTCCTTCCTTTTCAGTTAAGTCCTGTGTGCAGGGTTTTTTTAAACCTTGCAAGGATAGAAGCTTTAACCTGAAATTGATATGAGTAATGGGATAGCAAGCAGCATATAAACAAAAGAAATGTAGAATTGGATATTAAATAATGTTGGGGGCCAGTGAGAATTCTTCTGCCTGGGATCTAAGTCTGAGAGTCTGTGGTGTGCAGAAGAGAGACAGCTCATTATAGCCATGGCTCTTAGAACGTGTACTGCATGCCTGACTGGGGGACTCCACTTCCATGTTGTCAGGCTGGAAGCAAACAAGGACAAGGATAAAATTTACATATAAACTCCTCAGGGAAGCCCTTTTGTACTTACAGTCAGTTTCTATGCCTAATCCAAATTTGCTGGCATTCCAAGGGTCTTTAATTAGTATTTTTGCTTCTTTGGCAAAACTTGACGCTCTGATAGTTAGAATGTCAGTATTTGGAGGAACAGGAAGATTTGAAGAATGCATGGCACTCTCCAGTTTACTGCCCCTCCCAATCAACAACCGTTAGTGAAGAAATAGGGTAAGCCCTTCTCACATAAGGCAAGACTGGGGATCCTATTCAGTTTAGGTTCATTTTCCCAAGTAAAGTATGGGAGAGAAGACACTTTATTGCAGGGTGAAATATTGCATGATTCTAAGGATGACATCAATGACTATATAACCCATTATAGCAGACTCTTGTATTTGTCCCAGCCCTAGAAAGATATTAGAAAACATATGATTCCCCAAACCCTGAACAGTGATGAACTTACCTTAACAGCACAACGATGATGTAGTTAGAGAAACCCAATAAAGAGAGTATTTATGAAAACACTGGATTAGGGAAAAGAGCTTTTGGAAGATTGGAAAATGTCAAAAAGGAGCCAGAGCCAGAGGAGAGTTTAATTCCAAAAATGGGCAACTAGAAAGGATAGGATTATATCTTGCTGACCTGAGGGTGAGAGTGCTGGCCAAGCCCCATGGCTACACCTACCAAAAACAGTGTGGAGAAAAGCTGTGGTCTTACCAGGTAAAGTTACAGAGGTCAAAGAGCAGAGCAGTGGAGGGTGCTGGAAACTGAAGTGAAATTATGACAGCATGAGAGCCGAAGGAGGAATGAGATCCAAATTCAAAGCATAAACTGCCCAAAATTCATTCACAGCTGACAGCTAAGCCACATGTGAGTTGGGCAGCCTCTAAGAGACACACTGAAAAATCAGAAAATGTTTGATTATTGAAAGATGGCCCTGCACAGAGCCGTATCTGTGAGTTTGATGTTTTTCTAGATGACTATATTTCCCAACAGTGTACAGCTTGAGTGGGAGGATGGTGAACCTGATAATTAGAAGTGTCAAAGTACAAAGAATAACTAGAAATTTGGAGATGTGGAGAGTGTTAGAAGCAAGGAAACCACAGAGATGGTGTATTCCATCTCTGCCGAAATCCTTGGTTGACTACGGAATTTTGTAGAGATACGAGAAGGGCTCAGGCTAAGATGGCAGCAGTAGGAAGCCATAAAAATGGAGTTGAGATATCAGTCGCTACATATGATAAAAGAGACACTACTTGTGGTTTGGATCAGGCAAGTGCACTGCCTACTAGAATTTTTTCAAAAACTGTCAGAAGAAGGGGCTGGCCCCGTGGCCGAGTGGTTAAGTTCGCATGCTCCGCTGCAGGCGGCCCAGTGTTTCGTTGGTTCGAATCCTGGGCGCGGACATGGCACTGCTCATCAGACCACGCTGAGGCAGTGTCCCACATGCCACAAGTAGAAGAACCCACACCGAAGAATACACAACTATGTACTGGGGGGCTTTGGGGAGAAAAAGGAAAAAAATAAAATCTTTAATAATAAAAAAAAAAACTGTCAGAAGAACACAGCAGAATATAGAGCTGCTACAAAATATTACTTATAATGTTTAATATTCAATCAAAAGTTATAAGAAATGGAAAGAGACCTATACTCAGGAAATGTATAGTGAGAATAAACTCAAGAAAGCCTGTATATTAGATTTAGCAAGGATTTTAAGGTATCTTTCATAAATACATTCAAAGAATTGGTGGCAAGCTTGCTGCCAATGAATGAACAACTGGAATCAACAAAGTATGAAGACTTAAATAAATTTGAAATCAACAAGTTGAAGAAGATGAATAAAAATAAATAGTAATTTGGTAGACATAAAACCAACTATAGAAATAAATACCTACATTATAAATTTTCTAAACAATCCAATCCAAAAGCAGATGTTTCAAACCTCTGGTTAAAAAAAAAGAAAAAAAAAGGCAAGAATCATACATGTTTTTGACAAGAACACATATTTTTTCCTGAGGAAGATTATCCCTGAGCTAACATCTGGTGCCAGTCTCCCTCCACTTTTTATGTGGGTCACCACCACAGCATGGCTGATGAGTGGTGTAAGTCTGTGCCTGGGATCTGAACCTGTGAATCTGGTCTGCCGAAGCAGAGTGTGCCTGCCAAACTTAACAACAACACCACAGGGAAAGCCCTGACAAGAACACATTTTAAATACAAAGATAGATAGATTGAAAGTTGGTGGTTGGAAAAGAAGTTACTATGAAAATATTAAGCATAAGATTGCTGAAGTGGTAATATTAATATCAGACATAATAGACTTCAAGATAAAGAGTATCACTAAAGACAAAGAGGGATACCTCCTGATGATGAAAGAGTCAATGCTTCATAAATGAAAATCAATTATAAATATATATTCACAGAATAAAAGCTTCAAAATATATAAAACAGAAATTGATGGGGCTGGCCTGCTGGCATAGTGGTTAAATTTGCACCCTCAGCTTTGGTGGCCTGGGGTTTGCCAGTTTGGATCCTGGGCATGGACCTACACACAGCTCATCAAGCCATGCTGTGGCAGCATCCCATATAAAAGAGCTAGAAGGACGTGTAACTATGATATACAGCTATGTACTGGGGCTTTGGCGAGAAAGAAAAAAAAGGAGGAAGATTGACAACAGATGTTAGCTCAGGGCAATCTTCTTCACCAAAAAAAGAAAAGAAAAGGAAACTGATGGAGACTAAGGGAGAAATAGTCAAATCTATAAATCGATTTTGAAAATTTCAACATACTTCACTCAGTAATTGACAGACCAAATAAACAAAACTTTAGTAAGCATATTAAAAAATCTGAGTGACATTCTCAACCCTTACACTAGCTACACCCGACAAGTGTAGAATACACGTCATTTTCAAGAGCACATGGAACCAAGATGGTCAGTATGCTATGCCATAAAACAAGTCACAGTGTATTTCAAAAGATTTAAACCTTACAGAATATATTCTATGACCACAAAATTATTAATCTAGACATCCCTCTCTCTTTCTCACACACACACGCACACACACAAAGTCCCAAATAACTGGAGAGTCACATTCTAAATATCCTATGGGTAAAAAGAAATAAAGAAATAAAGGAAATGAGAAAATATTTTGAATTTATAGATAAGGAAAACTCAAAATTTATGGGATGCAGTAAAAGTTTATTTGGTGGGAAATTTATATAATCAAATACACCTGTAAGAAAAATTGAAATGCCTCAAATCAATGATCTAGTTTTGCACCTTAAAACAAACTAGAAATTGAAGAGCAAATAAAACCAAAATTAAGCAAAAGAAAGGAAATAATATAGATAAAAGCAGAAAAGAGATAAAGAAAATTAACACTGTCTAGTTCTTTGAAAAGACTAATAGAATCAAAAAACCTTCAATCAGACTAAACAGGAAAAAGATGGAGAGAGAATGAGAGTACAGATTACTAATGTCAGAATGAAGGAAGGAGAATTGGTACAGAACTTACATGCATTAAAAGTACAATATGGGGATATTATGAAAAACTTCTTGAAGGTAATTTAAAAAATTTAGATGAAATGGAAAAGTTCCTTTCACTCACTCAAAGTCTTTTCACTCTTTGTTAGCTCAAAGTAAATAGATAACATGAAAAACTCTATAACTATAAAATAAATGGAAGTCATTGTTCATAGCCACAAAGGAAAATCAGATTTTACTGATTATTTCTATCATATATTTAAAGAAGAAATAATACCATTTCAACATGAACTCATCCAGAAATTAGAAGAGCACATTTGATGAAGTCAGCATGCAAAATCACAAATCAGAAAAATATATTACAAGGAAAGAAAAATACAGACAAATATACCACGTGAGCATAGACAAAAATTCTTATAAAGTTTCAGCAAATTGAATCTAGTGATAAACCAAATGGGTAAGACACCACAACCTAATGAATTCCATCCCAGGAATGCAAGGGCAGTTTAACATTCAATAATCAATCAACATAATTACAAATATAAACAATACAAACGAAAACAATACATATAACCATCTTAATAGATGTGGAAAAAAAAGAAAATTCAAGAGCACTGCATGATAAAAATCTCTCAGCAAACTCATCTGAGAAGGGAATTCTTGGAGCTGATCCAGTGTTTCTATGAAAAACCCACAGCTAATATCCTATTTAATAGAGAAAGAATAAATATTTTCTCCTAAATTCAGGAACAAGGCAAGGACAGCTAATGTCTACACTTTTGTTTAACATTGTACTGGAAGTTCTAGTCAGTGCACTAAGGAAAGAAAAAATAAATAAAAGCCATATAGATGGAAAAGGAAGAAGAAAATCTCTATTGACAAATGACACAAACATCTCTTCAGAAAATACTATAGAATGTAACAAAAAGTAATAGAAATTATAAATGTGTTTAGTAAGTTTGTAAGATTCAGATATTTTAAAAATTTGACATATATCTTATCACAAGCAAATGAAAGTTAAAGATACTGTTTATAATAACATAAAGGTATTAAATATATAAGGATACATTTTATAAAATATATGCAAGATTTATGTGCTAACTACTATGGAAAATTGCTGAGAGAAGTTCCAGTATTTGATGACTCAATGTGGATAAGTTCTCATGACTCTGCAACTGGTCTATAGAGTCAATACAATCTCGAAATCTCAACAGGTGTTTTCATAAAAATTGACAAAGTGATTGTAAATTTCAAATATAAATGAAAAGAACATAGAATACCCAAAGCGATACTGCAAAGGAAGGAAAAAATATCGCACAACATACATTACCTGATTTCAAGACTTTCTACAGTAATCAAGGCTGTGTAGCATTGGCGTAAGGTTTGATACATTGTTCAGTGGAACCAATAGTCAAAAATAGACCCACACGAGCCAGCCCTGATGGCTTAGTGGTACAGTTCAGCGTTCACCACTTTGGTGACCCAGGGTTCACCTCCAGGTGGCAGAAGCACATCACCCACCTGTTAGTTGCCATGCTGTGGTGGCAGCTCACATAAAAGAACTAGAATGACTTACAGCTATGATATACAACCATGTACTGGAGCTTTGGGGAGGGGGAAAAAGAGCAAGATTGGCAACACATATTAGCTCAGGGCAAATCTTTCCCTACAAAAAAAAAAAAAAATAGACCCACAAATATACTAACAACTGATGTTCAATAATGTGTCAAGATAATTCAAAGGTAAAAGGACAATATTTTTAACAAATTGCTGGAATAATTGGATATCCATGTGCACAGGAGTGAAGCTTGATCTTTACTCCATACATATGAAAATATTAATTCAAAGTGGATCATGGACCCAAATGTGAGAGATACAGTTCTACAACTTTTAAGCAAATATTTCTCTAGATAATACACAAAGAGCACAAACCATAAAAGACAAAATGGATTAATTGGCTTTTATTTAAACTAAAGACTTTTTAATCTTCAAAAAACAGTTAGTAAAAAGAAAATTCAAGCCACAGATGGGGAATGTTTTGCAAAACATATGTAAAAAGGGACATATCCAGAAAATACATAACATACTCTTTCAGCTCATTAAGAAAAATGCAAACAATCTGATTAAAAAGAAAAAAGGCAGAAGATTTAGACAGTTCGTCAAATAAAATATATGAATGGCAATTATTATTACAAGATATTCAATATTGTTAGTGTTTGCTATGGACTGAATGTGTCTCCCCAAAATTCATGTGCTGAAACCCTCATTCCCAATGTGAGGGTATTTGGAACTGGGGCCTTTGGAAGGCAGCCAGGTCATGAGGGTGGAGCCCTCAGCAATAGGATTAATGCCCTTATAAGAAGAGATAGAGACAGATGATTTCTTTCTCTGCCATTGGAGGATAGAGCAAGAAGGCAGCAGTTTGCAAACCAGAAACAGGGCCCTTATCAGACATCCAATATAGCAAATACAGTAGCCTGAGCTAACTAAGTCAGTTATCATGGAAGGCAAATTGAAAGCACAATAAGATACCACTGCACAATCACTAGAATAGCTAAAATTAAAAAGTCTAGGAGTGGGCCCGTGGCCGAGTGGTTAAGTTAGGCGAAACCCTGGTGGCCCAAGGATTTGCCGGTTCAGATCCTGGGTACGGACCTAGCACTGCTCATCAGGTCATGCTGAGGCGGCATCCCACATGCCACAACTAGAAGGACCCACAACTAAAATATACAACTATGTACTAGGGGGCTTTGGGAGAAGAAGGAAAAATAAAGAATTAGAAAAAATCTAATAGTTAGCATGGGACTAATTAAAGGAGCTGGTTGTCAGTCAACCGTTTTAGTTACATCAAGATCAATTTTGCTGTTCTGCCATCTGGAAAAGCAAATAGTACACCTAATCTCCATCAGGGAAATTAGTATAGGGGCTGGCCTGGTGGCGCAGTGGGTAAGTGCACACGTTCCACTTCAGCGGCCTGGGATTTGCCAGTTTGGATCCCAGGTGCGGACATGGCACCACTTGGCAAGCCATGCTGTGGTAGGTGTCCCATATATAAAGTAGAAGAAGATGGGCACAGATGTTGGCTCAGGGCCAGTCTTCCTCAGCAAAAAGAGGAGGATTGGCAGCAGTTAGCTCAGGGCTAATCTTCCTCAAAAAAAAAAAAAAGAAAGAAAATTAATATATGTTAGTGAAGAAATGACAGTGCAATTGAAAGTTTAACTAAGTTAACAAGTAATCTACCCTCATCTAAAAAAGAGGTAAAAATAAGTGTATTATAGAAGAGAGAGAGGGAGATAGAGATGAGAAAGAGAGAGGGAAGGGAAGAAGGAGGGCAGAGGAAAGAGGGAGGGAGGGAGAGAGTTGACAGAATTATGCTCATCCATTTTATCAATACCTACATTGATACCAGGTTCAAAAAATACCCTTGCCTTAGAATGTGAACTTTTTGACAGGTGGGGAAAGATAAGTCGCTTGTGGATAATAAGGTATGAAAATAGGATCAGTACCTTTATTCTCTAAATTAGCAGTTGTGTATCTCTTCTGTCCTCTTCTAATTGTGTATCTCTTCTGTTATTCTTCAGATGATATAATCATCTACCTAGAAAATCCAACAGATTCAACAAACTATTAGAATTAATAATATATTCCAGTAAACTTATGGAATACAAAAAATAGCTTTCACCAAGAAAATATAATAGTACCAAAATAAAGTACAATTCATGATAGGAAACACAACAAACAAGTTCTCTAAGAATTAACCAAGAAAGCACAAAACTTTTCATAGAAAAAATTTTTAACTCTATTACCGGTCTTAAAAAAACATTAAAATAGGCGCTGGCCCCGTGGCCGAGTGGTTAAGTCTGTGCACTCCACTGCAGGCGGCCCAGTGTTTCGTTGGTTCGAATCCTGGGCACGGACATGGCACTGCTCATCAAACCACGCTGAGGCAGCGTCCCACATACCACAACTAGAAGGACCCACAACAAAGAATATACAATTATGTACTGGGGGACTTTGGGGAGAAAAAGGAAAAAATAAAATCTTTAAAAAAAAAATTAAAATAAAGGAAAAGATACACAGTGAATGTGGCAGAAGTGCCCCAACTGAATTTTTAGAAGCACCCAATGAAATCATTCTGAGATTTTTTTGGGCTTAAGAAAGGCCCACAATGAGCTAGAGCATGTTTTTAAAAGAAAAACAAAGAGAGTAGGACTTATCTTACCAGATCTGAAGACACAGTACAAAGTCATTGCAATAAAAATTAGTATTGTGTTGGCATAATAACAGATGAAGCAACCAATATTACAGAATATGGGGCTCAAAAGTAGAGCCGTCTACATACAGGAAGTGGAAATACGGTGACACTACAAAGTGATGGAGGGAAGGTGGCTTATTTAGTAGACGATGTCTGGAAAACCGTGTTCTTACCTGGAGAATTAAGAAAGCTTAATCCTTATTTTACCGTATACGAAGGTGGACATGAAATGGCTTAAAGTAATAAAGCTAACTGAAGAAAACGGTGAAGAATATATGAGTAGGGGTTGAAAGACTCTTCTTTAACAAGACTCAGGATGCACAAACTAGATTTTAAAATAATGCATTTTGCTACATCCAAATTAAAAATTTTTGCTTCATTAAATTTACAGATGATTGATATACTATGAGGAAATATTTGCACATCTACAACAGGTCAATATCTAGAATATACAGGGAACTGCGGCAAGTCAAAAACACAATAAAAATGCAAAAGATTTAAATACAATACCAGTAAAGCATGGAAAGGAATATGAATAGGAACATGAATCCGCAGAATGGGTGCTCAAAGGCTAGTAACTACATGAAGATGTGTTTGAACTTATGAATGATCAGAGAAATGGGAATTAATCACATATCCATCGGAGTCACAAAAATTAGAAAGAGAGGTCTTAGAATTTGCTTTCAAGAATACAGAGAGAAACTCAATAAGCCCTCTTTGTGATTGCAAACAATATTCACATGCTCCTAAGTGATATGGCAGTATTTACTGACAAGAAAAATGTCTATTCCTTATGGCCTAGCGGTCCCTCTCTTGGGTATGTGCGTATGACTGTGTATACACACACATAATTATGATATTTTATAACTTTTATACTTTATTATATATTTATAGTTATTCCAAGTGTCTAAAAGATACATGTGGTTATATTCATATTTGTATTGTCTCTGACTGCTAGGAGTTAAGAATTAGAGATATATACCACTAAGATATATTCTAGTAAATGTGGAATAATATGTGGCAGTTAAAAGCCAAAAAACCTACAGCAATTTAGATAGAGCTTAGAAATATAGTGATTGATGCAAACACTCAAAGAAAGAGAATGAGAAAGGTAAGAAAGAAATGAATTAGAGAATATGAGAAAGAGAATAAACTAAAAAAGACATAAGAATAATGCATGTTATACGAAGATACATGCATATTTAAAGTAATAACTCAAATACGTTAGATTGGACTTCATCAAGGAGGAGAAAATGGCATGAAGCTGGAAAATAACAAAAAAGGAGAAGAAAGCGTGGCACCAATAGGTGCACGCATGTGCTGCAAACTGAGAGTATGATTACCCGTGTATATACAGTTAAAAATTTGAAGAAGTATCACAATCGATACAAATGTTGATGATAATTCTGAATTTCACGAAAGATTGTTGTCATATAAATGTTCACTTTCCTAGAAAATTATCATCTAATGGTATTCATGTTATTCTGAGCATTCACAAAAATAATTTTATTAATTCCCAGAATTCTTTAGACAAAAGAAAAGATTTCTTAATTATATCACTGTCTGTGGTTTATCTGTATTCTTTCTTCTCATTACCATCTGTGTGTTTTGAAGAAGATAAAGGGAGACATTTAGTGGGTATGGATCCGGTTTAGATTTAGCTAGTGTTTTCATTGTTGTTATTTCTACTATGTGGTAAGAGCTGTCTACAGTTTAAAAAGAGGGATTTTTGAAAAAAGAGGCATCAGTGGAGATTTCTAAGGTTAGAAAGTTTTTATCAGGTTAGTCTCCGGAGAGGAGAAAGTGACATCTCTGTTTTATAAGGCATATAGGAAGCAATTGGCTTTAACAGTGCAAGCAGCACATTAAGGGGCAGGAGACAATTAAGTGTTAGGTGTTATGTTTATGCAAAGCAATTTCTCAGGTGGTTCTTAAACTATTTTGTGTGAGCTATTGCATATTTCAAATTTGCCTTTATTCAATTTCCTTCACTTTTAGTGGCTGAATATAACATCAGTGAACAAGAAGAGAAAATGAGACTGGAATTTACAAACCTATAAATAAAACCTTAATATTTGTTCTGTTTAAAGCTGTACTCGTCGGAAGAGAGGCCTGGCAACTCATCACAGAAACCTTAACCAGGAACTTCCACACGTTCTAGGGTGGGCAAAGTTCACGTATTCATCCTTCCTTTCCTTTTCTTCTTCTTATTAAAATAGATTGTATTCTAAATATATTTCAGAAAATTTTAAATATAAAACACAATAAAATGGCCCATATTGCCACCACCGAGAGAAAACTACAGAGATGTAGAAACTTGTGTAAAGCTAAGAGCAATCTGACTGACGTTTTGTAATCTGCTTTTATTTTTTAACACTCTTACTTCTCAATAGCCTGCTAAAAATAATATCCTTTCAGATGGAAATGCCTTAAGTTACTTAACAAGGTCCTATAGATTTATGAAAATTGTATTGAGGATTTTGCTGTTGTCAATTACATGGTGATAAGTACTTAAGCACATAATTTGTTTTGCAAATTAGCCCTTCTTTGTCACTTTATTTTAGGTATGCATTTTGTCAAGAGTATACGATGGAATTTTGATTTTTTTCCCCCATTCAGAGAGTGTGTTTTTATTGTAGTTTTTAGAATTAATTTAGGGTTATTGAGGAAATGAATATGGTTGTCCTCTAAGCTTGGTTTGTGCTCTCTCTCATTTCCTATTATTTTCCTCCTTTTAATCTATTGATTTGGAAAGTAAATATCCATTTTTCTTCCACTAGTGGTTGCCTTCAAATATTTAGAAAAATACATCTGTTTTTTGTGATTATAAAGAACAGGATATATTTATTCTCCTGTTTAAGATTTTACATGGTTAATTTCTCCCAACCTTCTCTCCTCAATTTATTGTTTTTACTGATCTAATTTCCATGTAGACCCAGACTGTTGTTATGAAATTTTATTATTTTTGCATATTACATATCCTAAGTCAATGTTTCCTTTTTAATTTGCATTAATTTATAACCAAAATAGCAATACTTTTAAAATACAACTCTAATGTCTCCAGGGTTTCTCTTCTGACCGTCATCATGATCTTATATCTGTACTTTCCTATTCTTATAGACTTTGTTTTAATTAATTGTTCAGTCTCTAAGTACATTTTAAACACATATATGGATGCTATTCCTTCTTATCCCTTTGTATCTATGGCTATTTTGATCTAGTTATCACATATAAAAACAACTTCCTAGAGAATTCTTGATAAAAATTTTTTTCTTCTTTCCTAAAATTATTGTGGACTTTTCTACAGTATCTTACACAATTAGAAACATTTAAAATAAGCATGTCATTTAAGAATTTTTTGATGTGTCTTTAAATTTCTCTTCTCCTTGGATTTTTATATGTTTTTCTATTATCATTGAAATTCTAAGTTTTTTTTTTTTTTTTTTAAAGATTGGCACCTGGGCTAACAACTGTTGCCAATCTTCCTTTTTTACGTTTTTCTGCTTTATTTACCAACCCCCCCCCAAGTACATAGTTGTATATCTTAGTTTCAGGTCCTTCTAGTTGTGGGATGTGGGACGCCGCCTCAACGTGGCCTGACAAGCAATGCCGTGTCCGCGCCCAGGATCCGAACCCTGGCTGCTGCAGCGGAGGGTGTGAACTTAACCACTCGGACACAGAGCTGGCCCCTGAAATTCTAAATTTTTATTTTGATACATATTGATGTCTTTATTAATTTCTCCTGATACTTAGTAAACCATTTAATTTGTCTACAGATTTGGTTATTTCTTCAATTCTGGAAAGTTTTATGTGTATGTGTGTTTTCCCTCTATATTTTCCTTCGTTATATTTTCTTTTGTTTTGGCTTTTAAAGTCTCTCTTTCTAGAATTCCAGTTATTAGTATATTGGAAATCCTGGGTCTGTCGTGTGTCGCCATCTTTTTCATGTGTTCATATATCTCCTCAGAGTTCTGGGTGAATTCCTTGAGTATAATTCAGTTCACTATTTCAGTTCTGCAGTTTTCCATGTG
Organism: Equus quagga; assembly: GCF_021613505.1. Lineage (NCBI taxonomy): Eukaryota > Metazoa > Chordata > Mammalia > Perissodactyla > Equidae > Equus > Equus quagga. The sequence goes on along the minus strand of NC_060272.1, from coordinate 52,125,899 downwards.
TTTCTCATTGTCGGTGGCATGGTTTAATTCACAACCACGATATTCATCTTTAAATACTCTTTCCTGATTTCAGATCAATTCTTCACTGTGACTGTGCAGTTTCTGAAAACCCCAAGCCAGTATTTTCTGGTATATTATGCAGTACATCTATTTCAGAGTGACATTTCTATTGATTCTTGAGTGGCCTCTTCTACCTTGTATCTTTCACAGGTCTGATGATTTCTGCTGCTTGCTCATTTCTGCGTGTTGCGATCACCCATGCTGGAAAGGCATCAGGACTCTGAAGGGTTTCGTGTACTTGTAGCCCCAGTCAAAATGAATTTTGACAATGCAGACTTTCTGCTACCCATCTGATTTGAAGGATGAGTTACTGAAGTGCTATTCTGTTGCTTTAAGAAGTTTTGCCGTATGGCCTTTCTGTTCCTTTTGGGCAGCCTCCAGAAGAGGAAGTCTTAATATCATATTGGCTTCCGTTTGTGGTCTGCTCTCTCTCTTTCAAGTTAAGAAGCAGCTGTGAAGCTTTACCAAGCTTCCCTCTGCTTACTTTGCAAGCTCTTTAATGAACAAGTGGGCTCTTTAATCCTTACTTCAATTCAATCTGTACCTACTCTGGCAGAAAGGCCCTAAGGCACATGGAATGTGAATGGTTAATATCCTTCTAACTTTTCAGCACTTGATATATATTCTCTCCCATTTTTATATTTCATTGGTCACACCTATGGGGGTTTGAGGGTTTGTATGGTGAGTGAGAAAAGGTTGCCTGTCTGTGGTCACATGACCCCATTTATACCTAAGTCTGCCATTGATTTGTAATCTTACAAATAGGAACAAAACTCCTTGTTATTGGATATTAAGCAGGTACGACAAAAAGTAAAATTAAGTTGCAAAGTTTCTTGCCTGCTAATGTACATGGATATGCTTGGTAAATACAGTTTTCTTTCTTGTGGTGATGGTGAACTCGTGTATTATATCAGCAGTGAGTTATTTAGTGACTGCCAAAAGTTTTCGTCAATTGAGAGAGAGCCTCTCTGTGCATTGATGCCAAGATAAAGCCTTTGCAGATCAAGTAGAACTGAGATCTGTGGACGAGCCCCAGAACTGTGCGTTTCAACCTCCTCCTTTCTCCTGAGATTTGCTTTGTGGGCTACTGTATCACAGCCCTTTGAAGACAAGCCCTGATATCATCAGTGACTAACGATCAGTCCTTGCATTGGGAGCTGAAGAAAGTACCCCAGATTCAGGCCTGCTTTTCCTAATTAAAAGTGGTTAATAACTCTTATTGAAACTAGATTAAATTCTTATTTGGGAAACTTAATTTAAAGTATGACCTGTCAGCTGTGTGGCACTTCTATCCAGTCTCATCTCCACGCAAATTGAAGGAGAGTGAATTGTGTTTTAATATTCTCCAAAAGGACAGAGTGAGGAGGAGAATTATAAAGTGAAGAATAAAGCAAAGTGGTCCTTTTCACTTGATTTGCCCAGGAATCATAGATAATGGAGCCAAACAATTCAGGTTTCCATTACATTTGTGTGGATGTTATTCTAAAACTGCTGCTATGAGACCACTAGGAAGATTCCTTTTCATCCTAAAATGCTATATGGGCACGTCCTCCTGCACACCTGTCTTTAGCAGCACCGAGCTGGTTTTAATCCTTCTCTCCGGACTTATTAAAGGGTATCTCAGTGTACACAGTCTCTGGCCCTGACTTAGATTCTTGTCCTTCCTTAGTTCCTTCCTTCCAGAAGAACTTTCAACTGTTTTAATGAGCTTGTTCAGACTGGAGTAGTGTATAGTTGGGTTTGTAAGGCTCTTGAGATTCAGAGTGCCCCTTTGGGAGAGCAGGAGATAAGGTGATATTTCTGGGTGAGGAGGCAGGGCAGGGGTACTCGGAGTCAACAGCAAGCCTGGCGGGGAGGTAGGGAGACCACACAGGGCCTACTGTGACCTTGGAAACTTTGAGAACGACTACAATAAATGATGCCCCTAATTTTGTCTACACAAAACTCCTGTGAAAAAGGTCAAGATAGCATACCAATTTCTATAGAAATGAGAAAAATAGTGTAAAGAAGACAAAAAAATCTGCCCAAGTCATTGTTTGGCCTCATGGGTCAAGTAGAGATAGAACAATCCTGAAAATTTTTCCTTTTTATTCTTCTTTTCTTTTTCTTTTTATTGGTCTTTTCTATTAACTAGATGCTAAGCTATTTTAAAATAGAAAATTATACCTTTTGAAATCTTTCACAGAATTTTTAATGAACTGGTCTTATATTCTTATGAAAATATACTCTCAAAATGTGAGTAAAATTTTTCTGTTAAAAGTATCCATAGAAATTGGCATTATAATTCTACCCCTGCATAGTTCCCCTTTCTACAATTATTCTATATTTCTATTATCATGTCTCTAACTTCAAACTGTTGGGAACAGCCAATTTTTTCCAACTTTTTTGGAATTCCCTTTTTTTCCCCCCTGAGGAAGACTGGCCTGGAGCTGACATCCGTGCCCATCTTCCTCTACTTTATATGTAGGATGCTTGCCACAGCATGGCTTGCCAAGTGGTGAATCCAAACCTGCGAACTCTCGGCTGGGGAAGTGGAATGTGTGAAGTTTAACCACTGCACCACTGGTCTGGCCCCCCAATTCTTTTTATTTGGAGGTGTAAGTACCCTAGTGTATGTATTTTGCCATAAAAAGTCTACCAACAATTGTTTTTTGATTGAGAAGTCACCTTTCTTTCCTTATTGTAGCTTTCTCTAATTGTTTTGAACGTGCTCTTAATTTTGTTTGGATATTGTCATCAACTTATTTTCATGTAAGTTATCAGTCTATGAGATTAATTACCTAGGCAATTATTCAATGTACTTGATCATTTCTTGTTTTTATATTAAATAAATCTTTTTGTATCTTTTCTACATTTACTTATTTTTCAAAAATTAACTTGCTGGGCTGGCCTGCTAGTGTAGTGATTAAATTACTTTGTGCTTTTGCAGCCCGGGGTTTGCAGGTTCAGATCCTGGGTGTGGACCTATATTCATCAAGCCACGCTGTGGCAGTGTCCCACATACAAAGTAGAGGACAACTGGCAACAGCTGTTAGCTCAGGGCCAATCTTTCTCACTGAAAAAAAAAATTGGCTTAGTTTTTCAGGCTCATATGTCATATATCCCCTAGCCAGCATTTACTAAATGCCCACAGTGGCACTACCTGGAAGTTGTCATTTTCTAATGATGAAAATGTTTCTAGAGTTATGTGTTGTTTTGTCATTATTTTGCTCTCACTAAAATCAAACAAGTTAGGATGTTAAAGAATGAGGTAAATACTGACTATGACACAGAAATGTGTTTCCAATATTTACCTTTTGTATATTCTCTTGGTACAGGTCTTTAGACCTAAATATGTCCATTAGAGTCTTATTAATAAATTTTTCAAGTATCTGAGATATTTGTTGCTTGTGATAGCTTTTATTCATTCTTTGATAGCCATTATTTGTTTCTATATTGTTCTAGAATTCATCTTCATTTCCTAATTTATAATGAGTTAATGTTTTTTGATTTCATAATTGCCCATAAAGATGAAACTTGATAATGCTAATGTGTGTCAATTACATTTCCCTCCTTGATGGCCCACTTTCCTTGGGGGCATTTTACTCATTGAATGGTTGAATATGTGTGTTTTCCACTTGAATATGTGCGTACATTCCCTTGGTACAGGGCTTCCTTCTAGATTTGGGTGATTGTCAGGTCAGTGCCATTTTGCAGGAAGACTATTCGGAAGGCAATTTGAGGTCTTTATCCTCACTGCTATGAAATGTCTTACAATTTCTCTCTCTTGCTCTTTCTCTCCTCCTTTTTTTTTTTTTTTTTGTAGTACTGTTTTATTCAATAACCTTTTTTTAAAAATAAATTTCTATACAAAATCTTCAATGCTTAGTGTAGCTTCGTTTTTTTCACTAAAGTCTCAGTCATAGAAGTACTGGTTTTGTTGGGAACAGCCAGTATTTGCAAAAGTTACCAAGTGATATTACCTGGTTATATCATGTTTTACTTCACACTTAGTGGCTCCCCGTTTGTCAGAAAGAAGGGTTTATATTTTGTCCCAGGTAATAGTTTATTTACGGAATTATGCATAAAATTAGCAAAGTATAAAAACTTAGAATTTGTGTATAAATATTTAATTAATATATGAAATGAACATCTATCTCATTATTAACATTTCTCATTGTAACATCCCTATGAATATTTTCTGTTAAACAACTGATTTTGAGATCTTGCATATAGAATATGAATGAATGCCTTCATTAGGAAGCTTAGTTATTAAGGCCATATAGAAACCAACAGTGAAATATCAATATAATAAAACCTGACTTTTTAAATAAATTGAGTTAAAAACTGTTTCCTTATGCTTCTTGCATATAATGTCTTGTTATTCAGCTAGTAGCCTCAAATATAGTTATGGCAGTGTTGCTAGAATTGTCTCCAAGTATGGATACTTATTGTATATTTGAAAGAATCATTTTTTTCCTATGGGCTAGTCAGACCCAAGGCCTCATCTGAGCTAGATTAAAGAAGGCAAGTAACCTGCCACCATAACTGACCTTTTGCCCATTTTTAGCTAATGGATTATGAAAGGAAACAACATTAACAAAGAACATGAGGAAAAACTGACAATTGATAAATCTTCAGCTCTGTAACACTGTATTTCTGTCCTGAGATGAGTCTACTCAACATCTCACGGGCTCCATCAACAGGACCTGTGTCTTGACCTGCTTTTTCAGTGGGCAATGATGGATTTGCACTGCTCCGTCAAAACCCTTTCACTCAGGTCCCATTGTAACTGACAGCAAATGCTTCATGGCTACTGATTTGGTTTAGGGGTGAAGTCTGTTGCCTTGGAGCATGGCCAAAGTAAGTGGTCCACTCAGGACCCTAAAGCATGGCCTCATTATCACCCTACTCTAACAAACTGAGCTGCCAAGTCGCGAAAGCCCTGACGTCTCCAGAAATCCCGTTATGGCTCTTTGATTTACTTTTTATGGTGTTAGAGAATTTTGAGTAACCCGAGTAGACTCCTTTCTTGCTGTGACCTCATTTTTTTTCCTTTCCTCAGGGCTGTCTTTTTCTTCATGTTGCACCTGTGAGTCAGACAAAACTTTTTCCATTTTTTTTGGACTGATTCAGATGGCTTCAGTAAGAATTCTGTCTGTCTAAAGGACTGTGCTCAATAAAAAAAGCAAACCTGATGCTGGTCTCAGAGGCATAGTCTACCTCTGAATGAGGATCTTGATTGGCAGGCTTCAGTTGGGGATTTCTGTGTGACTGTCGGAGGTGAACATTTTTGGCTAAGTAAATAAGCCTTACATTGGGACAATCATGGGATGAGACTGTTGCTTTTTCTGGAAATCAGGTAGGAACAAAGTGACCTGGATGTCTGTGTGGCACATAAGAAAAATATGTAAGTTCATTAACATTTGCAAATTCCAAGTAGAGAGATAAGTCACAGTTCAGTAGAGCCTTTTAATCAGAATCCTATTACCTGCAAGGAATTATTATGTATGCACTTGCATTTTCAAAGGCAAAACAAGCAAATAAAAAACCGCTAGTGGGCTAGCCAGGACATTTTCTTCTAATGATTACAGAAGGAGCACAAGAAGGCAACACCTGCCGTTCCAGCACATTTCAAGTCCTTGCTTGAGACTTCTCTGCTAACACCTATTGGCCAAAGCAAATCACATGACCAAAACCAAAGTCAAAAGCTGTCATTATAATTTCTTTCATATTATTATTCCAGTATTTTGGAGCTTTATGTTCCTGGAGTTTTCTTTAATACACTACTATTTAACAAACCCAGAATGTCTATTATTTACAGCAATTTCAAGAAGAATCAATTAATACATTGTTTGCGTTTGTTTTGGGTTTTGGTAATTTTTACCGTTTTTTTTGTTGTTGGTAATTACATCTAGAAATGTGTAAACATTGTTCTAAACCCTAGGGATGTTTAAAACTTCCTATCCTCAATGAGCTTATATGTTCGTGGGGAGATAGAAAAGTAAGAAAACACTGTAAGTTCGCTTTTAAGTGCTGTGACAGAAAGCTGTAGAGAGAGTAAGGGGAAGTAGTTCCTGCTTACTACACAGAAGAGACAATGCTTACTCTGAGTCTGCAAAAGTTGAGAAAAAACTTCCACGTGGGAGCAAAGCTAGGTGAGGCAGTACATCTCTTGAGAGGGAGGTGGCATGGACAAAGGCATAGAGGGATGAGAGCATATGAGAAGGGTGGGTTCAGGGAGCTGAAAGTAGTAGAATACTCAAGACATTATGTACACATTTTAATGGTATGTGAGGAGGTGGGGAGGTAGACAGAGAGGGAAAAACTCTTGGCATGCCATGCTATGGAGTGTTGATTTTATTCCAAAGAGGGTAGAAGTCATTAAAGCAAGAAGCACATAATCCTTTACATTATAGAAAGATTGTTCTGGAAGGAGTGTGAAGATTTAAGCCACAATGGAAAGAGAAACCATCTAGAACCATCTAGAAAGATTGTTCAATAATCCAACTAGTGCAAGAGAGAGAGAGGAAGGCATAGGTATAATATATTTATGAAAGGAAATACTGTATCTATCAATGCTGAATGCCTAGAAGTAAATGAAGTGCCTTCCACATGATAATTGCTCAATAAGATATTGTTGATTGTGTCTTGTATAGTTTGAGGTAGCAATATATTCTTATTTTTCCCTATGTGAATATAATTTCTCCCGGTATCATTTATGGAATTGTAACAAGTAATCTGCCCAGCTGCTTGTGTTATATATTATTTTCCTTCATGTATAGGTTGGTCTGCTTTTCATTCTGCTTCACTGGTCTCATTCTATTCTCCATGTCTCTTATTTTTCTTTTTTAATATATGTTTTCCATATTTGTATCTCTCTGTGGTGAACTCTGATCCTTTCTAAAGATATTGTTTTTTTTGCTTGCTGTAGTTTCACCTCTTTTTTTTTTTCTCCTTTTGGTCTCCATCTTCCATATTTCATTGAAACAGCATACAGCAATTAACTCATTCTTTCATTACCCATATCCAATCTGCTATTTAACCTATCCATTGAATATTGTAATTTCAATAATTTTATGTTTAGATTTCTGTTTTCTTCTTTTTCAATTATGCGCATTTATTTCTGGAATTCTTTTGATTATTGATCATTTGGTGAATCCATATTTTAATTTTGATGCTTTTAGGTATAATCATTCCAAATCATTTTCTGAAAATGTCAGTACCTGAATTTCTTGAGACTCTTAATCAGTGTTTTTCTCTTGGTGCTCACTTATGGTGATTTGTGTCCTTGTGTATTTGTTGATTCTTTCACGTGAGCTCATAGCTGGTAGATCTTTCCCACTGGACATCTGAGGACCTAGATGTTGCTTCTGTTCTAAGTGAAGAATACAGTGTACATGGGAGACCACTTTTAGTTCCTTTCCAAAATTACGCCTTGCTGCTGACCAAAGGTTAATATTGAGTTGTGGTAGTGATCATAATAGGCATTTGCCCTCGGAACAATCTGAAGTCTAGTTTCAGCTCACGTTTTTTGTTTGTTTTTATTTTTAGCTCTTGTCCAAAGCTGCTTTCAATACAGATGACCTCCTGACTGTCACTATATTTGTCTGTCTTTGACGTGACCTCTTAGCAGAATTTATTAGTTCTGTAGCCCCTCCCTCCACCTTCTTTCTGAAAATATTCTCTTCCTGTGGCTTCTATGACAGTACCCTTTTTTATTTTCCTCATGTCTTTTTAGCCACTTCTCAGTCTCTTTTGGACTTTTCTCCCTAAATTCCTGGCCCTTAAATATTGCTGTATTTAAGATTGTCTCCTCTATTTGTCTTCTTCCCATGCTACACAATATCAAAGGTAAACTTATCCAAAACTATGAAACTGATGCCAGGATTCTCATCTTTATCTCTGGGTTAGGTCTCTTTATTGAAGTCTGCATTAGTTATCTATCACTGCATGACAAATTACTCCAAAATTTAACAGAATTTATAATCTCACACAGTTTCCAATGATCAGGAATCCAGAAGCAGCATAACTATATGTTACAGCTCAAAATGACACAAAATATTGCGGGAAATCTATTGATGGGGGCCTCCGTTATCTGCAGACTTCACTGGGGCTGGAGGATCTTCTTCCAAGATGGCTCACATGGCTGTTGTCAGAAGGTCCCAGTTCCTTGTCATGTGGACCTAGCCTCAGTGCTGCTTGAGTTTCCTTAAAACATGGCTGCTGGTTTCTTCTGAAGTGAGTAATCTAAGACAGAGGAAGTAGAGAGGCCACAATGCTTTTTATGATCTAGCCTCTGAAGTGACACATAATCATTTCTGCCATATTCTGTTTGGTCACACGGAGCAATACTCATACAATGTGGGAGGAGACTGCAAAAGGGTATGGATAACAGAAGGCAGGGATCATAGGGGGCAATCCTGGAGGCTGACTACCACAAGGTCGAAATTTCATGCGTATGTTCATTTAACTAACCTCAAACACAGGAAATATAAACATACCCATTATATTCCCCCTCAGACTCTTTACATTGTATCAAAACTCCTATCGTTTACTCCTCTTCTGATATTCTCAATCTGAATAAACGGCACCACCATCCACCTACTTACTTAAGCCAGGAACCTGGAAGCCAGGAACCTGGAATATCTTTAATTGTTCTCCACTCCACTTTATTGATATAGCATCTAAATATTTTTTTTTTTTGAGGATGATTCACCCTGAGCTAACATCTGCTGCCAATCCTCTTCTTTTTGCTGAGGAAGACTGGCCGGGAGCTAACATCCATGCCAATCTTTTTCTACTTTATGTGTGGGATGCCTGCCGTAGCATGGCTTGACAAGTGGTGCGTAGGTTCCCACCCGGGATCTGAACCTGTGAACCCTGGGCCGCTGAAGCGGAACGTGCAAACTTAACCACTGCACTACCAGGCTGGCCCCTCATCTAAATAATTTTTAAATCCATTTAAATCATTTTACCCCACTTTAATTTCCCTAGTTCAGGTCACCATCATCTCTTACCTCTAACAGTGGTCTCTCTCTCATTCTCACTCTCTCTCTCTCATCCTGTTCCCATCGCAATATCCAGCAGAATGATCATTATAAAACAGAAGTTGAAACATACCATTACATTGCCTAAAGCTAGGATCAAATTTGTGTATCTACCACAGATGAAAAAATACATTATTTTGGATAATGGAAGGGAAACAAATATGGCAAAGGTTGGCAATACAATAAGCTTTCAAATGAATCTAAAAGCCTTCTGTAATGTTGACTGAAAATGAAGAGTTGAGTTAGTTTTTCTTCAATTGCATTCTGGATATAACCCCTCAATAACCATAACGTTGCAACATCATTCTCAACCAGTGAATAACGACAGTATAACGAGTATAAATCAGCTACTTAAGGGTAGTGATAAAGAAAAACATAACAAATATCCATGGAGAGCATGCCTTTCTTTCTGCAATATAAATCATCCAAGAGGACAATAGTTGCCAACAAAATTATATGATTTGCTCTTATTTGAAAATAGGGGAAAATGCAATAAAAAATAAAATTACTATACACTTGTTACATCTTCGTAAGGGGCGTCATTATTAGGTCAAAGCAGTGCCCGTCCCCTACCCTTTTTCTACCTACTCTGTTTCTTACCTGCATTTCCTTCAATGTGTACAAAATTTACAGATATTAAAAAAGAAGAAATAGAAGTATTCATAAAAAGGTTTTTTTGCATATGCTTTGGGTCACAGCACTGTTATTTGCACAAGCTGCCTCAATATTTAATATTAATGACATTGAAAATGTGATATAATGAGTCAGGAGGATAGAATAATTATGCATCCTTGATATTAGACATAGACAACTCTCATAAGAGTCAAAGAATTAACTAACATTAGACCTGATGAGACCTTAAGGTCACCTCACCCCATGACCTCATTTCATAGGTGAAGAAACAGACTGGAGGGAAAAATTGTGCTGTAATTTTTAAACAAGAAAAAATTGCAAACATAAAGACAACAGGCTAATTTCAGAAATGTACTTGATATCAAACAACCAACAGCCTAACAGAAGTCTATTCTATTCTATTACAATAAATGAGATAATTAAAGGTAAATAATCATATCATATTTTATATAGATGATAACAAAAACAAATAATTCGTGTAAACAACACTCTAATCAAAATAGCTGTAGTTATAGAAAGTCTTGGGGGGGGTGTGTGGGAGGGGAAAATACTTGATAACATGATTTACAATCACAATTATTGAAAATATTTCTAAAGTACTAACAAATCAGTAAAAAGTAAATATGAATTTATTTGAGCAAATTATAAAATAAATTCAACCATTCATTTTAAGAAATAAGTACTACTAATTTTTTGATCAACTAAGCTGAAAAAGTTAATAATTGGTAATGTTATCTAGAAAGGAAAACACAGCCGAATGGTAGGGCATTGTGCTATACGAGTCAATCAGTAAACTGTAAATTTACCAGAGAAAATAATTCTGTGATGTGGAATTTCTAACAATATTTTCATTTATTTTACAAATAATCCTAGATTCCTTGCTTGGGAACATATAGAACATGATGTGAAAAGCGATATATACCTTTTTTTATACATCATTAAATAAAAACTGTATTATTATTTTTAATAATAGTATTTATCATACTCTGTACATGGTACTTAAATATTGGATATCATACAGAATACTTATTAAATATCAAACAGAATGCTGTCATTCAACTAATACTTCTTTCCTTCATAAGAAATGCTCCCTAAGCCTTGTATCCAGCTTCCAAAACCACACTCATCCACGTCATCTCCAACCCAGCTCCTCCTTTCAATTTCCATAGCGTTATTGAAGATTTAAGTGTTTTCTCAGGATATTCAGGCTCAATCACTTGGGGCTATCCTTGGTTTTTCCTGTAACTATATCACGTAAGTTTTGGAGATTCTAAACCCCATTTGTTCTTGCATATGTGTCCTTCCTTTTGATTCTTGCACTAATCCAGGCCCTAATTACTTCTTATCTCTTACCTTGCATCAATTCCTCCTTATTATTCCTACTCTCTCTCAACTTCATAGGCCCAGATAGTTCTAGTCATTATATAATCTCATCTAAAATGAAAAAGTTAACACATATCTATGGAATACCTTCTGAATGCCAGGCACTGTGTTAGACTTAGAGATATAAGGATGGGCCATAACATTTGCTTTATCTTTATTCCAGTGCATCACCATTAGTGGAACTCAACCACCCTCCTTTCACTGCCTGTGTCTTAGTGCCTTTGGTAATTATGCTAACATTGTCACTTGCTTAATACTCTAACACTCCTCTCACATTTCAAGTTCCATTTCCTGAGAGCTTATCTAATCACCCGGTCATTATTTTCCCTACTTGCTCAGTGCTCTGCACCAGCCTCCCTCTTTGGCCACTGCCCAGCTGCGGAAGAGCTGCCCTTTGGTAGATGGCCATAGGTTTAATCCCTGTGAGAAGAGGAGGGTGTTGCAAGCTTCACAAAATAATCCTCTATGCTTAATAAATTGCCCTAAGCTACTCCTTTAGCATGTTAGTTTCCTCCAGTGTGCAAATGGTATGCTTAACATGGAAACTGCTTTCTTAACAGGAAAATGATAGTGTCATTTACAAAATCTAGGGAAGGAGCAAGTGGCAATATCTTGATTTTGAGGTTCTTTAGGGATATTTGAGATGAATAACCTATTAAGTATTTGGAAATATGGATCTTGAGCTTAAGAGAGGAGTTCAGACATTCAAACTGGAAAAACACATTCAAGAGTCATCAGGATGTCAGTGATGGTTGACATTGTACGTAACGGAGATTAGTCCATGCACCCATAGAGAATGACTTGAATATTGGGTCAAGGATGTAACCTTGGGAAATATCAGAAAAACCACAGTCCAGTAAGGAGACTGAAAAGAATCAGAGAAGTATGAGAAAAGCAAAAATTATCTTTACCATGCACATCCTCAGTCTGATCAAGTCTTCTGTTAGTTTTAGCCTGTTTCCCCAGCTCCTTTTTCCTCTTTGTATTTTCTATGTATATTCCAATGCTTTAGTCAACTAGACTTCCAACTATTACCCAATCATTTCTCATGCTTCCTGCAACCTGTACTTTCCTTGTGTCCATAATTCTCTTCTTTCTAGCTCTACCAATTGAAATCAACTTTCTCTTGCAAGACATATCCCCGAGTGGTTCTCTGAATCTATTTTGTGTGTGTGTGTGTGTGAGGAAGATTGTCACTGAGCTAACATCTATGCCAATCTTCCTCTATTTTATGTGGTATGTTGCCACGGCGGGATTTGATGAGCGGTGCTAGGTCCAAGCCCGAGATCTGAAGCTGGGAACCCCAGGCCACTGAAACGGCCTGTGCAAACTTAAACACTACACCACTGGGCCAGCCCCTGAATCTATTTTTTGAGCTTTCTTTACTTCCCTGTCCATGTGATTATTTACGGACTTTTCTTATCCTTTTGCTAGACTTTTAGTTTCTTGAGAAACTAGACAGTGTTTTTATTGTTGTATCTCTTTTATTACTGGTACTTAATAGGTGTTCAAAAAATACTTTTTATATTGATAATGATATCATCTATTCTGCCTAAACCATCATTTGCCTCTCCTACCTCACCTCCTTATTCTTACTTGCCTATCTCCTGGTAGTAAAGAATCTTTCGAGCATAAACATATTACACCTTTCCCAGAAAAGCTAGAGAAAGGAAAAAAGGCAAGCCTTCTTAGGCTGATATATCCGAGAGGTGCTATTTTGTTTGTTTATATAGATCAAGTTGCAGACAGGTTCAGCAAGAAAAGTAAACACATTCTATGCTCCTTCTAAGTCTAGTTTTACATTTTATTGAAGCATGTTTATTATCAGGATTCTTTTCTTCTTTTTTAGACCCAAACACAGAGTGCATGCTAAAATCTAATGAAAATAATTAAAATTAACATTTTGAACTTTCCGTACTTATATCTTGTGCATGATCTAGAGTTGAAATTGTTTTAGTAACTTAAAATGAGCTTTGTATCACCCTCAAAAGTTTCATTTAGAAAGAAGAATCTATGATAGGAGCTTTAATACATTTTTAGGACTTTATTGCTTTCTCTTTCTCTTTGTTTTTGTTTGTTAGAGATAACATTCCCTATTCCCAACAGCAATAGCTTAAAGGACAAGTTGGTAATTAATTTTGATGTGTGTGTGTGTGTGTGTGTGTCTATGAGAGAGAAAGTACAGAATAGCTAACCATATAAACTCCTTTAACAACAGGCTCTCAGCTGTTACCATTTTATTTCCTAGTATCTGCCTGGGCTGCATCATTTAAATTTGTTTTGTTTGCAGTAGCATATAACTAATCTTTAATGAATTCTTCCAGTTGTCTCTTTCTGCTGTTGGCATTCTAATCAATTAAGGTTTCCTATTGAGTTGTCTCCTAATTTTTCTTCATCCATCTTCACTCCATAAAGAATGATATACATGACTAGGTGAAAGCTTGTGTTTATAGATGTATAGCCTTGTTTTATTCCTTGTACTTGAAATGGGTCCTTTCATTTTCTGTTTCTTAAATTTCTTTATGTCAGGCTGAATTTCCTCAGCATCATATACTTAGTAGTGTTTCCTTTAATTCCAAGCAAGCCAAAAAGCAAGTTTCAGAGTATTTACAACCATAAGTAAAATATCTCTAGTGTTCATTAGGTCATTTTGAGATATTATTTCATCAATATATCCTTAATGACTCTGTGATAACCAATGTTATTGTTAGGCACCAAGCGCCTAAATAATCCTTTAAGAGCCGTAAACAATTTTGGCGAATGTGCTTCCTGCCCAAATAACTGTAAGTAGCTGGATATCTCAGCTCCACAGCCCAGATTCGCTCTCGCTCCTTTATTACATATATTCTCACATGTGTCTCAGCACAATCTCTACATGCCAGCAACTGCAAAATCCTAGTTGTCAGTCTCTTCCCGGGTTGATTAGACTTGTTCCTGGCAGTCAGTGTTTGAGTGTCTTAAAGTTTGCCGCCACATATCTAGATGTATTTTAATTATAGCCTGCGTATATGAAGAAGGGCTGTTTCATTTTTATGAGAAAAAATATATTGTCTGTATAAGACTGACCTTGTGCCAGAAAATGAAGAATTAAAGTAAGCATATAGAATACAAATGAGCAAATTTTATGGGCCAAAATAATATATATATATGTTTCATCAAGAAGACCAATCCGTGAAATGTCCTCTAAATATTCCTGCTACCCAATTAAATATGACGCTTGTTTTTTAAAGTCTCCGGTTCTGTTTGTGTCCTTAACTAGTAAAAATAGTTGGAGGTGCCATATGTTTATCTTTGAGCCCAGTCACAAGGAATGTCACAGACAGAGGTGACCCTGAGCCGGATGGAGAGAGACTGGGCTCCCTTTTCACTTGCCCTGTAATAAAATCCCCACGATAGCATTCCTGATGCCAATAAGATAACCTTCCTTCCTTCCTGAGACCTTCTAGAGCATTAAAGAGTGCACCCAAGGGAATTTGGTTAAAATGGGGAAGAATATCTTCCTTTTGTTTTCTTTCCCTTTTCTATTTTTGAGATTACCTTGCTCCTGTTTTATTTCACCCTTTTCATTTTCTGCTTCTGTCGCGTCTTTGATACAGCCCTAGAATCACAGGGGAATCAATACAATGGACTAAGTGGCCTTAAAATTTCTGATGGTAAATTGTGTCATTTTATATCTTCAAATCTTAAGAAAAAAGACTCTCTTTAAAACGAGGAGAAAATAGTTCTCATCTCATTCCTGTATAGCGTTGATGGTGCCACTGTGTTTGAGGAATTTAATGCTTGGAAAAGAGAGCACATTTTATAAATGTCCAGTTGTCAGAGAACTCAAGGAAGAGACCTTGGTTTTTGGAGACTTGGGGCAAATTGCAGAATCTGTCCTTGGTCTTTCACTAGAGTTCCTGTATTAGCAATATTGTCAGTGGGATTTGGCATTCCGAATACTGGGTTAATATAGGCACCCGTTGAAGGTTTTAAAGAAAGTTTTCCAAACTAGGTGAGAGTTTTACAAATAACATGAATGTGAATGCATATTGGATGACTGATCTGACAAAATGTTGGTATTTCTAAAGTGATACAAAGCAGCTACATAGTGAAATTCAGTATCTTTTCTTCCTACTTGCGTCATTTAAAATATTTGTATATGCTGAATGTTAAGATTACCAGAGGGGAAAAAAGGTTTTATTTTCTTTATCCTCCGAATAAAGACTTTCATTTTCTGAAATCAGCAAATTTAGAGAGATCATTGCCAAGGATCACTGAACCTCTTAGTCACCAAGTGTGTTTTTTTAAAAAGTATTATTGCTATTCTAAGTGGCAATAACTTTTTTGGAGGAATAATGTTTTATTCGCTGTTTGTAAATACAAACAAAAATATTTCAGAAACATATTAAGAAGTAAGTAAAATTTATCTGTATGCCTAGACCCAGAAATAACAATTCTATAATTTAGTTGCATATTCTTATAAATGCCATAGATAGGAAGAAAATGTATACATTTGCACACACATTTTTGACAAAATTGTGCTCATGTTAGGCATACTCTTTTTAGCTGACTTTTAAAAAAGTGTTATATCATTATAAATCACACTTTGCAGATCTCCCCATCAGAAAAATATAATGCCCTGGCCTCTGTCCTCTTTCTCTGGGATTCTGTGCCTGGTCCGGCATCTGTGAAAGTCTCTTTCCTGACCAGCTGCCATGAGACTGTAGCCAGACCTCAACACAAACAAGCCCTAGCTTAGAACAGTGCTTCCCCACTCATCAGAAACACAATTCTGCCTCTCAGGGCAGCATCCCAAGATCTAGGGACTCATAGGCTTGCCTATGGTGGCTATAGTCATCCTGTTTGGGGACAGAGATGTTAGTTCTTGATACTACCATGGAAAAGAGCATTGTCCTAGCCTACGGCTCTGAGTCTAGTCTCTGCAGGTAGTGGTTGTATAGGGGAAACACAGAAAAGAATGCTTCAGGGAACAATTCTACCTGGGAAAGTAGGCTGTGTGGCCATGAGTGGAGGGATTACTGGTTTCCTGTGAACAGCTAAAGCCAGAAGAGCTTCTGAATCCCCTGGAAATCCTTCCAATTAAAAAAGGTTTGGGGGTGGGAGTACCGAAGTTTTTAGCAATTATATTATTAACCTGATATAACCTAACAGGAGTTTGTGCCAGAGTCCTGGGCATAGTTATCATTACTTTGAACATGTTCATTGATTTTCCTTCCTCCGTTTAGAGAAGGCTGGGAGAAAGAACTGTCACATTGTCAGGAACTATAATGAAGACTAGAGACTCCGTTGGCAGATGATTGAAATCGTCCATCCACTCATTCATTCACTCATTCAGCAAATATTTAGTGAGCCTGTACTATGTGCCAGCTCTTTGCTAGGCACAGAGAATCAAAGATGCCATTTTGTTGCCTGCTGAATCTCCTTGAAGCTTGGAACAGCAGAAGTGCTTTATTATATATTGAAGTCAGTTGCTAGTGAAGCCAAGAGTATTAAACATAAAGGAAAGTTTAGGAAATATCTAGAAATAGCATTGCTGTAGTCTGCAAAACCTACTGACATGAAATTCTCATTTAAGTACATGAATATTGGGAATCTGGGGCATACATAAATAAAGGATTCACCTGATACATTTCAAAAACTGCCTTCTGAACTATTTAATTAACAACCTATGAAAAATATACTCTTGAGACCTAAGTGGATAATAGATGTCACCTTTGTTCTATAAAAATGCTTTGCTACTCATAAAACTTAATTTTAAAATGAACAGTCAGCATTTGCAACAAGCTGTCTCTCTCAAAGTTCCACCTATCATGGTTTGACACAAATAATGAAGAAGGGCAACATTTACCCTCATTGCTACAGCGGACAATTTTATTTATCATTGGATTGTAAGGAGTAGTGTTGTCTCCAGAGTATGAAGATTGACAGGGCAGATGGTCTTTATTGTTCCTAAAGGTCTCTTTAGTAAATGACACACTAATTCTTTAGTACTTTCATCTATCTACCCTCCCCGTGCAATTAAAATTTGGTGACACATTTTTATGGTCACTAAACGGGCATAAATTAGCATTAATTAGGGGGATTGTAAGGTAATTCCCTAATGGAGAAGTTACACGCAGATGGGAGGAGCGCAAGGACTCCTAATAAAGTTCTCAAAATCACCTCTAACACTTTCACAGCAAAGAGGTTATGCTGCTGCCTTCATGGGTTAGGCTTTGCAGGAAAAAAAAAAGAGAAAAGGTTGAACTTTTATACTAATCTTGTTGTTTTCAGACATATCATGCATAGTCTGTCTCCCCCTCTACCTCACCACCACCTGAGACTGAGATACAGAGATTATAGTAAGGAATACAGACAGGCTCTTTGGATTAATTAATTCATTAGTTAATCAATAGGAGACATGCCTTCCAGGCTTGCATTCCGGGTGCCAATGGCTAAGGATTCTTCTGCTGAGCATAATGGCTTCAATAAGCCATTAAGTGAAAACCACAATGAGGCATTTAAAAAGCTTTGCAATTAGATCAGAAGCTCGCTGTCATCCTTAGGAAACTCCCTCCTTCCAAAATTCAAGGTATCAGTTTAGATTGCTGCTATCAGATGGGCAAGAATTATTTCTACCTTTTAACATTTTTATGGTCTTATGAAACGAAAATGGCTGACCTCCCAAATACTTATTCCATGCATTGATATTAACAAAAGGATATTAATATTAGATCAGATGTTTATGTTCCCATATATAAACCAAAGGGTGGGGAAGACTTTTAAAGAAAGAGAGAAAGTAGGGGGTAGAAAGTCCATGGGGGTATGTGATCCCACTGTGTCACAGCACTCACCCAGTTACCATATGACTCAGTTTCCAAATTGATGAAGCAGAAGTATCACTGAATTAGGCCAGAGAAAACAGTAATGCTGTTTTTAACAAGGTGTTACATTCACTTAATCATTGAAAAAATATTCATTGAGCACTCATAGGGTGCCAAACGCTGTTATTGACACCTTAAATTAGAGTAAGGAAGAGGATGACAGGTGTGTGTTCCAACAGGCTTACCCTTACGGGTGTGCCCCATGCGTGGAAAATCACAGCCCTCTTCTGACTCATTCTTTCTGCTCATGTCTGCATGCTCATGCTTCCCTCTTGAGCAGAAAGATTAGTGATCAGAAGCATTTATATACTGTTTTTTTTTGAGCCCTTTCCTTCCAAAGCTATGCAAATTATATGAGTATGGACTCCAAGTTTCAGAAATGGGGAGAGGTGGTAAAGGCGTTCGGTGTGGCTGCCCAGTTCTCCTTTACAAAAATTTAGTCTGGTCTCGTCTCTTCTCCATGGTCATTTTTTTTTTCACCTCAGCAAGTAGGACAGAGATTAAATACTTTTTCTTGGCTGCTGTCTTCTTGGGTTTGAATAATAAGCAAATCTCTCACTTTAAGCAGTGAATTGGGAACATTTAACATGTGTCCATTCCTCAGACACCCCTAATCTTGTGTCATAAGATGTTTTGCATTAGCTAGTAGTCTTAAGTAAATTCTAAATGCTGATTTCAAGGTTTGTCTCTCAAAAAGAAGTTCTTATACATAAAAAGAGTGTCTGTGCTTTTAAATCTTTCATTCTGTCCTTTTTTCAAGTCATCTGGCTTAGTGGAGCTCTTGTAACTCTTTGATATGATTTTCATCACTTGTAACCTTTATACCTTTTAGAATTTTGTGCATGGTACTTAGTCCTTACCTTGTCAACAAGAAATAGCAGTACTGGTTTCTGCTGCTGAATATTTCATATTAAAATTCACAATATTTAATGTTTCTTAGGGAAGAAATTGGCACAACATCTCTATGGTGCATCTGCTGGGTATGGCTGTCAGTTATTATAATAGGGTTTCTAACAAATGACATGTCAACGCCTTGACTTTCAAAGCCCTTATGCAGAGTGTCAATCATTTGCTCTCTGCCTGTTCAAATGAGCATTCTTCCAAGAGCACCTTTAAGGTGTGTGTGCCCTGACTTTTCATCAAAAATTCTTTCTGTCCTTATTCTATCTTGTGTAAAATCTCCCCTGTAATGGAAATGTGAAAGGACAAAGCTGACCAATTTTGAGTAGTAATGAAGCATTTTTAGCAATAATATTCTGTATTCTTTGTTATACATTCTGAGCATAGTTTCTTGTGATCTTCTTTTTCCCCTACTGCTCCCTCCAACATGTACTTCTTTCTAAATATTCTGTAAACTTTGGATAATTGTTTACATTGAGAGCTTATATCAAATTGAGCAACTTTTGCCTTTGAAATTAAGAATGGAAACACGTATATGAAGGGCGGAAGTAAACTGAAGTTATAAATACGTCTTCTTGCTTAGCAACGCTGAAAAATTATTTAGTTCACCAGGATTCTGAAACAAATTAGAGAATCAATAGCTATAATCATTAACAGTCAATATTACATGGCACGTTAGTGATGGTTACTGGATTCTGAATACAAATCTGGACTTTGGGAAACTAGGTGTTAATTTTAGAAAACTATTTCCGGAGGTGAATTAAGTGGTTACATAAAAAAGGAGGCACACTATATTTAAAAAAAAAACACCATAATTTTACTCTTACTCTCTTTCATTAATTGACTAGCGTTAAGCAAATACTTTTCATTTCCAATAATGAATAATTTATATACTAATTTTGTGAGTCCTAAAGAAAAGTAAATAATTTTAAAATCAAGAACATATAGACTTCCTTTCTTCCTTCCACAAACATTGATTCAATGCCTACTATGTGCTCAGCACTAGAAAGGCCCTACATCTTAGCAGAGAGAGAGATTTCAGCAGAAATGATGTTAAGCACTGAACACAGTTGTTAATAGCTTTTCTTGTATCTTCTTCTTTCCTGGAGGTGAATTGAAGGTGGTTTGGACAATTCAGACATAAAAATTAAATGTTCTGCCTAGTAAGACAGAACTAACAATCATTCTTTGCAAATGTACCATCTCATCTTATTGTCCCCAAGAGGTACACATCTGGGCTCCCAGGTACTCTTTATTAAATATGTAATCTATTTCATTTAGTTGGCTCACGAGGCAGTAAACTTGTGAGCCTCATTGTCTTTTCTCTTGCATAGCTCTCAGTAAATACTGGATAATAAGCAAGAAAAATACTCTTCAACAGCCTATTGATGAGGTCCAGGACAGACTACCCCAAAATATGATACCTTGGCATGTTGAATATCTTAAGCTGAAGGAGTTTGAGAAAAAGGCAGAAACAGGAAGGTTGCTCTGACCTCCTCACCCCATCCCAACCCTTGCCCTTCTTCCCTGAAGGCAGGAGATCAATCTCCCAAGTGAAAGGTACTCTCCCCCTGTGTCGGGAGGGTAGAGGACATCCTCATCACCAGAGACAGGGAGTTCAGGGCCCAGAGACTGCAGAAAGAAACCTTGTTCAACTAACCCTTATCTTCCTGGTTACTTCACCGTTTACTACCCCAGCGCAAACCCCTTTGTCTTGTCAATTCTTCGCAAATGTATTTTATTTCTTAGTCTAAAAGGAATAAAAGCTTCTTGCTCTCGTCACTCCTTCAGGTCTTCATTCTCTTGTGAAGGCCCCCATCTACACGTAAAAATTCAGTAAAATCTGTATGCTCTTCTCCTGTTAATCTGTCTTTGTCAGTTTAATTTTCAGGCAGGGGACCTTGAGAGGGTCAAGGAAAAATTTTTTCTTCCCATGCTGTTCTATAGTCACTCAATTTAACCTTTTAAAAAATTGATTTGTACTTCTGAATTTTCTGGGTCTCAGATCCAAATCAGGACTGCCAGAGTCCCACAAGAAACTGTTCTTGCAAAACTATTAACAAAAATCCTAAAGAGGAAGCCTTCAGCCAAACTTTGTGGACTCAAGAGATTTAGGTACAACATGGAAAACGCTTTTTTCCCTTCTTATCTAAACCAAGCCTATAAAGCTCATGAGGTTTGGCTTTCACTAATATTTAGTTCTTTTCCTTGTTGACAGGCAGTGAGTACCTCCTCAGGAAGCACTAAGTATGCTCTCAGCATGTATTAAGAAATAGCTGTTTATTTACAGATATTTCTGAGAGAATGAGTGAGCAGAGAAGGGAATAGAAGGAATTGGGCATCTCTTGCCAAAATCTGACAGCTTGAACTTTATGAGAGATTAAAAGTAAAAAATATATATATATAACCATGGATACCTTGGTTTATGGTGTTAAAAAAAACTTTTCCGTCTTCAAAACTCTGCCCTAGAAATGAATAAAAACTCCCTTAATTTAACTGATAGAGGGTAACTTAATTATGCAAATCAACAAGAGATTGACCCTGCCATGAATTTTTAATAATATACTAATTGCCTGATAAGGAAATCAAATTAGACTTTAGTGGTAAATTTTTGTCTGAGTGTGCTGGGAGTTATAGAATCAACTCTGTTTTACAATAATGGTCCTGGAGCTGATATTTAGTTTGTCATAAGAAAATACTGATCTCTCTTTTGGTATGTGTTCTCCTGATTAAGTATTGACTTTAAAAATTTCACTGAGTGCATCTCAGCTCTTTTCTAATGATCTCTAAAATGAATCCCAGTTGTCTCATCTGCTTGTTTACAAGACTGTAGAGCAGTGACAATTGGTTAACCATGAAAGCTGAGTGAGGATGATTTTTTTCCCCTAAGCATTAGTAAGTAAAAAATTTTCTTCTTATCCAGTCAGATTGGCACACAGGAAAAGGGGTCATTTGCCTCGTGGGTTTTTGTTATGGGAGAGCTACTTGGAACTTTGAATAACTTTTTCAGGGTACAAAGCTCTTCTCAGTCACATTTCTGTAAAAATATGATTTTTTTCCTTACTCTTCCTTTACTTCAAGAATCTTAGAGAACAGATCCAAACAATTTCAGACAGAACATCTTGACTTCTTTAATGGCTAAAAGCTTTTTTTCCCCTCTTCCTGTGAAATCAAGACAACAAGTGGAGAAGAAAACTTAAACCTGGATTTATAACAGGCAAAATTTCCAGGATACTTAATATGAAAATGTTTTGAAGAGGAAGGAGAGAATTTCTTTCTTTTCTTTTAAAGTATACTTTTTGGTGAGGAAGATTGGCCCTGAGCTAACGTCTGTGGCCAATCTTCTTTCTTTTTTCTCTCCAAAGCCCCAGTACATAGTTGGATAGCCTAGTTGTAGGTCATTCTGGTTCTTCTGTGTGGGATACCACCACAGCATGGTGTGCAGGCCCATGCCCAGGATCCAGACTGGAGAACCCCAGGCCACTGAAGCAGAGCGTAACTTAATCACTCAGCCAGGGGGCCAGCCCCCAAGAATTTTCATTTACCTAAATTACTCTCCCTCCACCATGACTATTTCCTTAAAAAAATGGATCTTCCATCTTTAGAAAATGGCTAAGCACTGGAAGTAGCTAATTTGTCAAAGTAATTGGTCATTCATTATTCAACATTTATTGGGCCTACTTAGTTCAAAGGCACAATAATAGTCAGTTGGGAAAAGAGTAGAGCTAAAGAGGGGAAAAGAATCAGATATGTTCGCTGAAGTCATGGAGGCTGCAGGCTGACAGAAAAGGCAGATACGTATCTGTAATCACTTAAACAATGAAAAACATGCACAGTACTATGAAGCAGAAATATAGGTACTATGGAAGTATATTATGGAGGCTTACCTAAGCCTGGGGACTCAACTTTTCTAAGCAAAGTGGATAAATTTTCAGACCTGGAGAGTCTGTAAGGTCTGTAGATATTTGGTAGATAAAGAATAAGAGGGAAGACATTCCAGTTTGAGGCAACAGCTTATGTTAAAGCTCAAGGTCAATGTTACCACGACACGCTGAACAAACAGACAAGTCCTGTGTGGCTGGTAGACACAGTGTAAGAACGACCAGCAAGATTATGAGGTTAAGGGACCCTGGAGGAGTGAGATCACACGTGACCTTATCGTGGCAAATGTGTGTTTAAGTATGGCTTGGTATGACTAAAAAAACTACTATTTCAACTTCAGAAAATATCCTTGAGCATTCATATTTGAAAATAATTTCTGAAGAATAAAATTGTTATGTAAATTGTTCTTAGTCTCCAGAGCTATCCATTTTTCAGAATATTTTTTCAGAACAGAAAGGCTATTGGTCTACCAAACCTTCATTGCCCATCATTTGCATGTTCCTTCCTTGACTTAGAACGTTATCAGACACTTTTCTTTTATAAGTGATATCTTATTCAGTTCATCTAACTGACACTTGGGAGCTCTGCAAAGGCTGTTACTCTGGAAACCATGAAGTTAGGGGACAGAGTGTGCTCTCTTTTTTTTAAGAGTTTTTTATTTTTCCTTTTTCTCCCCAAAGCCCCTAGTACATAGCTGTGTATTTTTAGTTGTGGGTCCTTCTAGTTGTGGCATGTGGGACACCACTTCAGCATGGCCCGACGAGCGGTGCCATGTCCATGCCCAGGATTTGAACCAGCCAAACCCTGGGCCGCCAAAGTGGAGTGACAGAGCATGCTCTCTTTGAGGCTCAGTTAACTTATGGGTAAGAAATCCAAAACTGTACCTTCCTTTCACAGTTACTATGAGGTTTGCCAATAGTTTAGGTAATAGACAACACTACTAGATGGCAAATATTGTTCCAAATGCTATTCACGTAAGATTGACTTCTTTTATGTCCACTACAGCACTATGAGGTAGGAGTTATGAACCCTGTAGTACAGATGAGTAAACTGAAACAGAGAGGCTACGTAAATTGCTCCAGATAATCCAGCTAGTCAATAGCAGAGCTGAGTCTTGAACCACCTCACTGTGCTGCCTCTGGAACATAGTAGAGTAATAACAATATACTGTTCCTCATCCAAGATATCTAATATCTGTAAATTTAATTTGTGCATTTTTATTAATGCTGATATATTTTAAATAAACAATCTATTTATTGACTGATCACATACTTCAATATATTGTTTATCTCTTGTGGCAAGTGAGCAAATACCATTCACTACCGAATCCTTGAGTGGTTAGGTGACGTTGGAGCCTTTGGCTGCTGCTTTTAATGGTCCAGGGGAGGCGACAAGGCTGACAACAAAGGTGTGAGACTCAGATCTCAAACTCCCCACAGGAAGGAAAATTGGAATGTTGGACATCAGATATGAAAACCTGAAAAATATATCAGAGTTTTATTAATAAGTGATTGTAAATAATCATTTTTTTAAACAGAAAAGACAAGGAAAACTCTGAGATTTGGGGGTTGCCATGAGGATCAAGTGAATTAATTCATTAATACCTATGAAGCACTTAGAAAGGTACTTGCCATAGAATGAGTGCTCAATAATATTGCCTGTGGTTATTACCTTTTTTGGTACTGAATTTCATTCATCTCTTTTTGTAAATAAGAGCTTTAGTTATTCTGAGCACTAGAGCAAATTGTTTTCTTTGCCTACTCTAACACCAATGCTCATGAAAAATCAAGAAACAGTAGATGAAATTTTGCTGTAAGAAAATGGGGGTCTAAGATGCCCAGTTAACGACTTGCCGTAGAAAATGGACAATTATTGCCTGAGAGAGGCGTGCTCTGTGCTGGGTAGCAGATTTACAATTAAAAAAAAAAAAAGTAAAGAATAAACCTTGAGATTTACATTTAAAAAGGATTTTAAAGGCCTTAAAGCAAGAAGGGCAAGGAAAAAAGAGAGACAAGATCACAGTAACAAAATTTTGGAAGTTGGAAACAAAGTCAGTAGGTGTGGGTAAGTGCAGGGTAGGGTAGGAGACAGAGAAGATTCAGAAGCAAGCTAGTTCTCCCTACAGAATGCCAGAAAGCATAATAATGAGAAGCACCAGTATTTCAGAAAGGGAGGGTGCAAGGGGGTTAAAAATCAGGTTATTTGAAAGTCAATCTCTGAAGTGCTTGATGTTTTTCAATATATTTAGACAGGATTTATACCTATGTCTGAGAGTTTGGGCTGAATATAGAATTATAACATAGAATATAGAAATATAATATAGAATTACAAGCAATAATTAGAAAATTAATACCTTCAAGAAGAGCAAAAAATTGTAAAACAGAGACAGTAGTGAGTATTAATATGGATATTATAATCACAGATATAATTATATTGAGGGATGAGGTATAGGAATAATTGTATGTGAGGAGGAAGGAGAGAAAGAGGGTAAAGTCCTCAATTTCCATAGTAGGAAGTTGACAGATAATAGCTAAAATGGAAAAAAAGGAGAAACAGCCCCAAGAGCATGTTATTTAGAAACATAGTAGTAGATACCAGAAGAGGCCACTCGGTGGCGCAGTGGTTAAGTTTGTGCGCCCTGCTTGGGCTCCTGGGTTTCACAGGTGCAGATCCCTGATACAGACCTAGGCACCACTCATCAAGCCATGCTGTGGCAGTGTCCCACGTACAAAACATGGAGGAAGATTGACTCAGGGACAATCTTCCTCCAGCCAAAGGAGGAAGATTGGCAACAGATGTCAGCTCAGGGCTAATCTTCCTCATCAAAAGAAAAAAAAAGTAGATACCAGACAAAACAGCCAAAGAAGCTGAAAGTAGTTACCTCTGGGGAAGGCTGATCAGCTTGGAGGCAGGAAGAGAGGGAACAGCAACATTTTATTTTAAACCTTGGAGAACTATTTGACTTCTCTAAAACCATATGTGTGTATATCTTTGATAGATATAAAAGTTGCATTAAAAGGAAAAAAGAATATCCCTATATAGTAGGAGTGGAAATTCTTACAAAAAGGAAGGTTGAAAGAAGTGTTAACAAGTACCCAAGTTAAGGTAGAGTAAATACGGCTTGTAAATGATGGGGTGCATTGGATAATGCAGGCTTATGTCAGGTGGCAACATAGAAGAAAAAGTAGGGAAAGGGGTTAAACAAAGGCATTTAACATACTTCTGCTTCTTAGTGCTTTGTGCATAAAGTAGCTTTAACATACTTCCAGCTCCTGACAACCAGCCTTTTGATATTGGGGAACGCAATAAAGTAGTCTAGTCCAATGAGTCTGGTCATATATCACATTAAATCCCTTGGCATGT
Organism: Equus quagga; assembly: GCF_021613505.1. NCBI lineage: Eukaryota > Metazoa > Chordata > Mammalia > Perissodactyla > Equidae > Equus > Equus quagga. The sequence continues at coordinate 52,099,783 of NC_060272.1, read as the reverse complement.
TGAGTTGGTCACAGATTGTGCAGTTGCTATTTCCTGTAAAGTTATGGCAGTGATATATGTAGATATGTTTTCAACCATGCCCAAGAGTAAAGTTTTTATTGGTTTAGAAGACAGATAGCTTGTCACATAATCAGAGTTGGAAGGGACATTAGAGGTTATCTGGTTCCACCCTTTGAGTCTTGAATTTCCTGTACAATATTCCTATTTAGCGAAGAGTGCTTCCACAAAGCTCAAATAATTTCCTCCCAATGACTGTTTAGGGACATCATGGTTCAAGATTGTTCAGAGTTGAACAGGATGTGAACAGAGTGAGCAGTTACTAGAAGGCAGTGTCATGGTCACGGCTTGGCCCTTTTAGGGGAGATTGATTAGTAGTTGATCAGTGTGAATGGAAAGAGGGACCACGAATAATATCTAGTAACCCAAAGCATGCTTGCACATCTTTGACAGTAGTGGGGCACTCCCCAACTGCAGATGGTTTGACATTTGAGGTTGCCTTCCTTGACTAGATATAACATGGGCCGAAGGAGTCTCCATGGATATCTCCAGATAGATCTGGGGCTCGTGTTTCAGCAAATGGGAAGAAATGAGGATCTTGGCCAGCTTGTCAGTGGCCTCCCAAATAGTTGTCTAGACCTATTAAAATAGATGTACAGGATTCCAATCTTTAATTGCTAGAAAACAAGCAGATAGTAAACAGGTCAATGACATATGGTGGTCTTGGAACTGGCTGAGGAACATCGGGAAGTCCTTCTCCCATGGCTTGTCCTGATCTGAGAGTTAAAGGATGAGTCCCTAGAGAAAGAACGTCTGTGGGAATGACTGTGTGCACACATGGCGATCACAGTAGTGCTGGCAGAGGCGGATCTTGAAACACACAGAGGCTGGTAGTCATTTTTAATGAAGATATCCTTTTAGTCACTACTCAGCTCAGACCTTCATCATCTCTCACCAAGACCACGTACACAGCCTCTTATCCAGCCCCTTTGACCCATGTCTTCCCTTCTCTTCAATCAAACACCCATGGATCTTCCTAAAATGTAAACTGATACTTGGAATGAAAAAGGAATTTTTGCTTAAAACCCTTGTTTCCATTCCTGAAGAGATTCCAAATTAAGAGGAATGACATCCACTGTATCTAACTTACGCCATGTGACATTAGACACGTGCATGCTTTCTCATGCTTTGTGTCTTCACATGTTTCAACACCTCTTGTGTAAATTGACATTGCTCCCTTCTTTGCTTTGGAAATTTCTATCTGTACTTCATGTCTTGGCTAAAATACAACCTTTCTGGAAGCCAATTTGGAACAGTCCCATTCAGAGTTAGATAATTCCTCTTTTGTTGTAATACATATATTTTAACCATATATATATAAAATTTTGATTTATAGTGTGCTCCTTGGGCACTAATAATAAACGCTAACAATAGTGCTTTCTTTTAACCATATATTGTCTGAATACAGAATTTTTAAAATCATAATTTTTCAAGATCTTTTTCAGTTTTTGCCACAGTCTGTGTATTAGTCCGTTTTTCTTACTAACTTTAAATTCCTTTGGTAATTTCTATTTCCCACAAAGATTGTAAATTTATGGCTCCTGCTGCCTAGAAGGATATTCCAGCTCCTTCAGATGTTTCTCTATTTCATCTTCCTAGTGAAAACGTCTCCGATCACCCCATTTAGAACTGTACCCTCGCTTCCTCTTTCCTGCATTTTTTCTCTTTATATCTCTCATCTGCATGGAACAAACCATGTATTTTCCTTATCTTGTTCATTGTGTCTCCCCCTACTAGTATGTTAGCTTCTAATGGAGATATATTTATCTGTTTGGTTAAGTGCGCCAAGAACAGTGTCTGACATGCATAGTAAGCACTTAGTTAAGTTAGTGCTTTATTATACATTCATAATTTTATACTATTGCGTTCAGAAAATGTGTGCTCTACAGTTCCTACAAGAAATATTTATTGAGAATTTGTAGCATATATGGTGGAAGGGCATTTCAAAATAGATTTAGGGGCTGGCCCCCTTGCTGAATGGTTAAGTCCGTGCGCTCCGCTTCGGCAGCCCAGGGTTTGAGCGATTTGGAGCCTGGGCTCAGACATGGCACTGCTCATCAAGCCATGCAGAGACAGCGTCCCACATGCCACAACTAGAAGGACCCACAACTAAAATATGCGACTATGTACTGGGGGGATTTGGGGAGAAAAAGCAGAAGAAAAAAAAAAAGATTGACAACGGCTGTTACCTCAGGTGCCAATCTTTAAAAATAAATAAATAAATAAATAGATTTAAAAATAGATTTTTCCTCTGTAACGTGTGTGTGTATCATCCTATGTCCTAAATGATCTGTCAGTAATTTTCAAATATGTCATCTGAATTGGGTTTCTCTCAATTAAGCATAACATTTTGAATATTTTTAAATACACATTTTAATTCTGTGTTTTCAGGGCATACAGTTTCAGGATTATCAACAGTTTTAAGGAATATTTTTCACATTTACTTTAATCTTAAATTCTACCTTGATATTAATATTGTTACTCTTACTTCATTTTCACTTGTGCTAGGCTGATACAGGCTTGCTTATGCTTTAATTTTTACATTTTCTGCATTATTTTGAGTTCTGTACATCTCTTAGGACAATATACAGAGGGTTTTGTTTCACATTCAATTAAGAGTATCAAAGTTTTCATACAGAAGTTTTACCCATTCGTATTATAGCTTCCAAACCTTTTAAAAAATATTTTTTCAACATTACTATTACCATTTCTTTTTGCTTTTATTTTTTTGCATTTGCTTTCTGTTTCCATTATTTTGTCTTCTTTAATACATATTTTTTGGTTTACTGTTATATGTTTTATTTTTTCTTAATTCTCCTTGTTTTAAACTTTACATATTGCAAACATATTCTTAAAACTATATTTCTTTATTAATTGAAGAAATTAAAACAATGGATATATTTTCTTCTTTCTTGTGCATAAATAATTTTGCACAATATATGTGCCCATGTCTACTACTTTTTGAGGTTTTGTTAATTTAGCCAAAAGCTTCATATTATACAAGAGTCATCTTATTAAAGTAAAATGTTAATATATCACTTCTATTATTTATATAATATTAATGTTATTTTTCATCATTTTATAACATTATTGATCACATTAATTTAGTTGGTACCATAATCACTTTAGTCCTTGTTAATAGGGCCTTCTCATTATTACCTTCTTGATTTTGAGAGGTCTATTTTTGGCTGTAGACATAAGTAATTTTCTCAAGAGTTTATAGAAGTGTCACATTTTTTGAGCTCCATATTTGATAATGTTTTCTGTTGACTTCAGAAATAAATGATAATAAGCTGGCTAGGTATAGCATTTTGGGTGATAATATTTGACCTCAAAAATCCTGTAAGCATAAAATACTATGCAACTGTTGAAAAGAATGACACCGATCTGTATGGTCTAATATAGACAGACAAACTGTTAACGTGTACTTGTAAATTTATATGTGAAATGCCAAATAGCACATGCAAAATAATATGTTAAGATAATTTTAAAGTGCTTATAACAATGCTTAATGCATAGTAAATTCTATATAAACATTTATTAATGTATGAAATTTATCTGTCTTATACACAAGTATGTACCATTTTTAGTGGAAGATACACGAGTAACTGTTAGTATTGTTTATCTTCGGGTCAGGGACCAGGAGACCACAGAATGAAAGAAGGAATTCGATTTTCATTTATCTCTTAATGTATAGTGTGAATTTTTAATGTGTACATATATTCCTTACATTAAAATATCTTTAAGAAAAAAATGTAGAAACATCAAGCAAATTCTAGAAACAATGCTTTCTTTATAAAAAATTAATATTCTAGCAAATAATTATGAGGAAAACTTTAGTTTTGAACCCTTGTATTAATTTGATTTTTCTGCTTGTTTATCTGTATATATTTATTTAATTTTGAATTTTTTATAAAAGCCACGCTCTACCTCATTTTTTTAAATTTAGTTTTAGTAATCATATTAAAATCCTTTATGTTGTAAACTTGAATTTATTCTTCAGTTTAGAGAAGCTTTTTCCTTGTCTCCTATTGTACAGTTGATTATTGCTTCCATTCCATTTCCTCTTATTTTTCCTTTGGAACACCATTCTATAGTTTGTAACACCATTCTAAGTCTACCAGAACTGTCAGTTTTTTTCTACAAGGTGCTCATTCTTTTCTTCTTTTCTGTTGTGTTCTGATTGAGCTGTTCAGTTGAGTACCACCCATTACTGAATTTTTGCGTTACAACATGTAGTCTTCTCTCAGTTGGCACAAAGGTGGATTATTTCATTGTTGGTTTTATTTCCTTCTTCTCTCATTTAATACAGTTCTCTATTTTATTTTGCCTTTTTGATAGTGAATTCGTTCAGTGTCTCTCCCTGCTCTAATTTTTGGAGACCATTTTTTTTGCATATATCTGATGACAATAAAAAGACGCCATAAAACATTCTATTATTTTATGAAGAATGCCTCCCCCCTCAAAAAATATTTATCTATGGCTCTATTCAGGATAATTGTCATTCCTTTGTGGGAAAGTTTTAAAAGACCAGGGTACTTTTTAATTATTCAAAATTAAATATGTGTTCTGGTTGACATTTGCAAACATATTTTTTTTTAGTTCTATTTGCACCTCCCGCCCCTGACTATGCCCCTGGATCCTGACAGATTACCTTTCCCAGAATAGATATGCCTGGTTCATAGACTAATTCCTGGACCTCTCAGTTATTTTACTCTGCTCTCCTGGGCTGAGGCTCTTTGGATGTCAAGTTCTTTATTTTTGCTACGGGAGCATAGCCAGAATCTAATTCTTTGTTCCTGGTAGAGGATGTGAAAGACTAGAGATCTGAGCATCCACTGTTTAGAGTATTGTGTTTCTACCTTTTCCCAAATGGATTTTTCTAGATAAAGCTATTCTCAAACCAGGGCAAAATGTCCTCATTACCTTCTACCACTATACTCTTAACTTCCATTATGGCATTTTTATTTTGATAGTTTTCGTATATCATCTCAATGGCCTGAGTTTTGCTAGAATATGCTTTCCTCAGTAGAGAAAATATAGTGTTTACTCGTATGCAATAAATATGTAATAATCTATGTTCTTCTAAGGTGTGTTCATTGCACCACATGTGAATAATGGTGTCATTGTTACATCTTGTGTTCTTCACTATTTTTCTGATATCTATTTTTGGAAATAAAGAATGGAATCCTTGTTTGTTGGATGTAAAATGGTGCTGCCACAATGGAAAACAGTACAGAGGTTCCTCAAAAAGTCAAAAATAGAACTACTCTATGATGCAGCAATCCCACTTCTGGGTATATATCCAAAGGAATTGAAATCAGGATCTCAAAGAGATATTTGCATTTCCGTATTCATTGCAGAACTATTCACAATAGAAAAGATGTGGAAACAACCTAAATGTCCATCAATGGATGAATGGATAAAGAAAATGTGGTATATACATACAACAGAATATTATTCAACTTAATAAAAAGAAGGAAATCCTACCATATGTGACAACATGGATAAACCTGGAGGGCATTATGCTAAGTGAAATAAACCAGTCACAGAAAGACAAATACTGCATGATTACACTTGTATGAGGTATCGAAGTAATCAAACTTATAGAAGTGAAGAGTAGAATGGTGGTTGCCAGGGGGAAATGGGGTCTGTTGTTCAATGGTGTAAAGTTTCCGTTATACAAGATGAAGAAGTTCTAGAGATCTGCTGTACAAATAGTGCCTATAGTTAAGAACACTGTATTGTGCACTTAAAAAATGTATTAAGAGGATAAATCTCATTTTAACTGTTTTTACCACAAAAAAAGATCGGGGAGAGCATGAGGAAATTCTGAGGTGATGGATATGTTTATTACCTTGATTACTGTGATGATTTCATGGGTGTATACATATGTAAAAACTCATTAAATCATATGCATTAAATAAGTACAGTTTTTATATGTCAATTATGCCTCAATGAAACCATTTTAAAATGTATAAATGAGGTTAGAGAAATATGGAATGAAGAAAGTAAGACAAAAACTAATATTTTTGAAGTAAAGTTTTAAGTTCTGAAGTGGTTTACTAAACACATGGAATAGCATACGTCAGTTCATAACAGAGATTAATTAGGTTAGATATGTGATTCTCGTGCTTAAATACATATAGAAGAAATAATGAGGATGTCTGGGATTTCTTTCAAAATAATTTGGAGTATGGGGAGTAACCTGGGATACAGCTGAGCTCTCTGAGATTGAGAATAGCTGAGAGGGTAGCTTAGGAAATAAGTTTGGTCCTATTTAGACTTGTTCAAGCTGGGTGAGGGTTCATTATATCATCAACTGTACTTTGATTGGGTAAAACTTTCCGTCCCCAAAAGTTTAAAATATAAATTAAGAAATGTAACTCCAAAATTGCTGAGAAAATGGAATTGAGTTTTTAAGTAAAAACAAATTAAGTTTCTTTTAGTTAGGAAGGATTATATTGCTTTAAAACCCACGAAACATCAGAGATATTATTTTACCCTTTTTCAATATATTTAATGCTTTCCGAGTACAAAGCTCCCAAGATTGTTGAAAGACAAGGCACAAATCTGCCGAGAATTTGTAATTTCAGAATAAATATAGAAAGATTCACTGGGAAGGCAGGAATGGAGTGGTCGTGATGATGTAGAGATGATGGAGAAGACGTGCTGTGTTCACATGGGCTGGTTCAGAATATTTTCAGCTAACATGTTTTGAGCATTTACTCTGCAGACATAGTTCTAAACACATTACAAAAGTCCCCATTTATCTGCAGTTTCTCTTTCCATGGTTTCAGTTACCTGTGGTCAACTGCAGTCCAAAAATATTAGACGGAAAGTTCCAGAAATAAACAATTTATAAGTTTTAAATTGCGTGCTGTTCTGAGTGACATGATGAAATCCCATGCTCTCCAGCTCTGTCCCACCCAGGACATGGATCACCTCTTTGTCCACCATATCCATGTTATATAACTACCCTCCCCATAGTCACTTAGTAGCCATCTCAGTTACCGGATCATTGTTGCAGTATCACAGTGCTTGTGTTCAAGTAACCCTTATTTTACATAACAGTAGCCCCAAAGAGCAAGATAGTGGTCCTGGCATTTTGGATATGCCAAAGAGAAGCCACAAAGGGCTTCCTTTAAGTGAAAAGGTAAAAGTTTTCAACTTAATAGGGAAAGAAATAAAAATCCATATGCTGAGGTTGTTAAGATCTATGGTAATGTTTATTATAGTATATTGTTCTATTTTATTATTAGTTATTGTTGTTAATCTCTTATTGTGCCTAATTTCTAAATTAAACTTCATCATAGGTATGTATGTATAGGATAAAACAGTATATATAGGGTTCGGTACTATCAGTGGTTTCAGGCATCCACTGGGAGCCTTGGAACATGTTCCCCACCGATAAGGGAGTCTACTTACTGTATGCTTATGGGTCCATTTTATCTTCTCAAGATTCTGGTGAGGCATGCACTATTATCACTGCCATTTTCTGTATGAGGACATGAAAACACAGCATGGTTTAATGACTAGCAAATTCTGGACTAAAGCAAGTGATCTGGATTCAGAGTTTTGTTCTTAAGCATGATGTAGTCCTGCCTCTCTCGGATCACAGTGCTAGGGAGGTGTAGTCTGGATTTGTTGTTCAGTCCATCTTCTGATACATTGTCTTGTTCTCAGAGTTGGGGTGAACATATGACTGCATCGGAGATTTTATATCCACTCTCCTTTATTTTTGTGTTTTAGCAGATAATGTGTGTGTTTTACAAAAAAAAGTTTTCTAGATATATTTTCTTCAAAACTGTAGTTAATAAAAATTATCCCTAGACATTGTTGTATAGACTCATATCAACATTTCAATTGCGGTATGTATCTTCTTTCTTTATGATACATACAAAGTTGTAGTTTATAAATATTTCTAGACTACCCCCATCTCCTCCTAACACACACACACACACACACACACAAGCACAAAGAGGCATCTTTCTCCCATTCCCATTTCTTCTCTTCCCTGGCTCTTCATGGAGGGTCTGGCCTTGCCATATACACCACTGAGTTTTGCGCTTGAGAATTGATAGGAAAGGGGAAGGGGAGAATAGTAAGAGGCACATTTGGAAGCAGTTATTGTTGGAAGACAATTCTCCATAGGTCCCACATTTTTGCACATCTGGTGAGTGATGCACTGACTGGTTTTTTTTCTAGACTTTGAAATAATATTTAGATAGTGGATGGCCTTGGTAGCTAGAGATAGTGTCTCCCTCTGGAGCAAAAGGAAAGTGTGTTTAGTGTCCAGCAAAATAAAGATAACGTCTCTCTCTAGAGCAAAGGACAGGTATGCATTATAAAATATTTTTGTTCCCTAAGTTCAGTGTTCCTCTCCTATCAGACAATCCTCTGGCTTGTTATCTAGCATTCTTCGCATCACTTCTTTGGAATTGGGACTCAGGAAACTCACACAAAAATGTGGACCTTCTGGCTATTACTATTGCTGTGAGTAATAAACAGTTCTTATCTCTGACCCAGAAGTACCATATCTTCTGCCAGCATCCATGAAACAGTGGAAGCTAACTTCTTAGCTTGAAAATAGGGTAAAATCTCAGATGCTTTAAAGCTGTTGACAGTTGAATGAAATTCTGTCAGCTGAGGAGATGAATTTCTGAAAGTAGAACAGTTGTGGTATGTGAAGGAAAAAAGAAAGAGGAATGAGAAATATTGAAGTCTGTGTTTACTTTGTGGTGTTCAAGAAATACATGCAAAGGGTTTTAGTTATTTTGATGCTACATTTGGAGAAGTGAAATATATGTGTATGTCTATGTGTATGTGTTTTCTTTTAATGACAATATCATTCTAAGAATGATTTGGCTTAAAGCTTTATAAGCATTACATGGCTATCTTCATTGGTATTTTTTTTTTTTAAAGATTTTATTTTTTCCTTTTTCTCCCCAAAGCCCCCCGGTACATAGTTGTATATTCTTCGTTGTGGGTCCTTCTAGTTGCAGCATGTGAGACGCTGCCTCAGCGTGGTCTGATGAGCAGTGCCATGTCCACGCCCAGGATTCGAACCAATGAAACACTGGGCCGCCTGCAGCGGAGCGCGCGAACTTAACCGCTCGGCCACGGGGCCAGCCCCTATCTTCATTGGTATTTTAATGGGAAGTCGGAAGAAATTAAGGTATTGTTAGTTGGCTACCATCTTAAACTAAACATTTGATGGCTCCATTCAGCATTCAACTACAGTTTCAGGAGCTCAGATTCTATCTTCTTCCATTCTGTCATTATCAGCAGAGTACTTCCTCAAAAGACAAAACAAGGAACTTAATCACTCTTTCTCTCTTCAAAACTTACACACACATACATGCATAGAGAAGACCTGTTTCCCAAATCTACCAAGGGAAAAATAGTCTTTTAAATAGTGTTTATTGAAGGACCATTGGTATCTGGAATTAAATCAGTCTCTTGGCACTACATAACAGGTTATTGCCTCATAGGGGTTTACAATTTAAAATAGTTGTGATAAATTGTTAACATTAAAAGAATACACAAATATATATTAAAGTAGAGAGCTCAGAGTCAGTACCAGTGGATTACGCATCCACCACTAAGAATGGATAAAGTAAATTAGGCTAGAGAATGTCAATACCTATGAATTTACCAACAACCACCTAGGCCACATCTAATGATTGATTTTTTAAGTGTATTCAGAATTATAAGAGGATGAAAAAGATAATGTTTTATGAAAAGTTGAACAAGAGCAAGTTTTCAAAGCCATTTGTGTATGCAGTTTAGTGAATTTTTTAAAGACTTATTCACCTAAAATATGTTTTCTCTGCCTAGAACAGCTTTCTCCACCTCCAGTTAATTGCCTTCCAACTCTTATTTCCCTCTGGGGATCTCAGAGTAAGTGTCACCTCCCCCAAACTATCTTAGTCTTCTTTGTGTGCTTCCAGAGTCCACTGTGCCTGGTTCTATCATAGCATTTATCATAAGATGCTACAGTTGTTACTTGTTTGGCTTTTTTTCCTATTAGACTGAAATATCCTTTAAGAGACTCGTCTTGCACACTATTTAGTATGCAATATGTATTTTTGAATTAATTGCTCTGTAATTTTAAAAAATCCTGCTGCTATATGCTACCGTGGATTGAATCAGTAGGCCTTGAACAGTAAAAGTGCATTAGTGGAAAAGCTGGTGATGTCTGAATAAAGTCTGTAGTTTAGTTAATAGTAATATGCCAATGTTATTTTCTTAATTTTGACAAATATTACAGTTATGTAAGATGCTGACATTAGGGAAAGCTGCATGCCAAGTGTATAGGAACTCTGTACTAACATTATTCCAAAATGAAAAGTTTATTTAAAAATTATTATAGGAAATTGTTGATTATTATTATTATTATTATTACACTGTCAGATGACATACACAAAATCCCACAATCTGAATGGTCCTGGGCCTCACCTTCTTCGGGTAGTAATGAAATATGTTGCTAATTTTTTACCCCATCTCCATTGTGAAAGACCACTGTTTTCCCACTAAATCTAGCTGTTTGTGTCTGGGAATGCTCAGGGGTGATCTACAGGTGACCACACACAATCTTGCTTTATGTTATTGCATTCTGGTAGCTTCCTAAACTGCTGCTCTCAAACTTTTGAAGGAATTTCCTTGCCTCTGCCACTGCCACCAATGTGGCTTCTGTGAGAGGACCTGATCTCCGGGAGCCCAAGGATCATTGCTGCTGAACTCTGCACAGAATTAAGAGAATGCTCCTCTTCCTCCCTGCTGTTCTTTGTCACCCTGCCATAAAATTGGTATCATCAGCTTTCCCCTTTGTCCTTTCTTCTCCATAGGGTGTCAAATCTGTTCCTGTAGTCTAAATCGGAAACTCATACTCTTCTGTTCTCCTGATTCAATTTCAGATGCTCTTGACCTTCCTTCAGCCAAAAAATTATAGGCTCTAAGCCTTCAACATGTCTGGAAATGGGCATGGCTTCTGCTTTATATGCTCAGCTGAGCTACTCTGCTTGCTGTGAGTTAACTGATGGATCTAAGGTTAATAGGACAGTCATAGGGGATGCCAAATTTAGACTTGACGGTGACCTGGCCTTCGGACTGGACTCAGTCCACTTAGTCATCCTGACTGGGAAAACTAATGACCAATGGCAACCATGTAATACAGTGTCTATCTGCTTGTCCATTTGTCAGAGGTGAAAAGACCTCCTGGCCCATTTTAGGAACTCTATTCAAAAAGAAATTCTATCTAGAAGATGTTGTTTACCGTTATTCTGCACATTTTAAGGAGTTCCTGAAAACCATTGTCTTCTATCTCTGAAAATAAAGATCAATAGATGTAATTTTGGATGTATACTTAGCAAACTTAAAATAGCTCTGAGGAGAGTAGGGGTCATTTTCTTCTTTCACACATTTGACTGCTCTTGTCATGATTCTGTCAGAGTTTCTGCTGAAAGCTGAGAGCCTTTACAATTTCTTTGCCCCATAGACACATATGTGTTAGCCAAGGAGGATAGTGCCTGGTAGAATCTTGGTGAATTTCCAGAGTCAAGATGTTGGTAAATTTGGATATTGGTGTGGATGCATCCCAGTGGACATAAGAAGTAATTCTTCTTAAACAAATCTCTTTATACATGTCTCAGCATTCTGAAATTTCATATTTCCCTTGGATCCGTCCTACTGTTCTTTATTCTTGGGTAATAATAACATTGATTTCTCTTATCAAAAGAATTTCCATTTGGAATAATGCCAGGGGATTTAATGAATATAATTTGTTCTTAATGCCTTTTCTAATTGCCCTCTTTTCCCCTAATATTTTATCTCATGTTCTAAGAAATTAAAAGGTTGTTTTATTCCATTTTCATATTATCTTATTTTTCAGTGTAAAGTTTTTCATGGCAGATATAAATAAGATACAAGGCCTGAAAATTTTACAGTAAATGCAAACAGAAGGATTCCTTGGCTTGCCAAAGAAGGAACGAGGACATTTAAATTGGAGCTTGGGTAAGAAATGAAAGAACTATATTACATCTGCTGTGAAAAGACTAGACTTTGTCAGCACGTAACATACTGTTTGTACTCAATAAATATTAAGTAATAGCATTTACTAAAATTACAATTTAATGAACCAATACCTTTATGGAACAGAAAAAAAAAGAAGAAAAATTGCCTCCAGCTATTTTGCACAGTCTTGAATTAAAAAGCCTAGGTTCATTTGCAGAGCAGGTATTTAAGACTACAAAGGGAATTAAGGGAAAAATAAATAGATTTTTGCTCCAAATTAAAAATAAAAAGGTAATGGAAACTAAATTAAATTAGACCTCTAGGCGTGTTAAGATAAATCTATTTATTTTTCTTTCAAAATGATGCTCTGACTGAAATTTTACTGATACCTACAATTTTGCTGTTATTTTTATTTCACATCCTGCAGCTTTCTTATTCATTAAAAATTTCCCTAAAATTTTGAGATGTTTAACTAGCCAAAGGTAGAGGCACTCTGGCTGTTTCCCATACCTGGCTGCATATCACAATCATCTGGGGACTTTGCTTTGTCTTGTTTTTAATACAGATTTCCAGGGCCCCCATCAAATTTCTAAATTTGAATCTCTGAGACTGGGGCACAGAGAATCTGTATTTTTTTTTTTCCACAAAGTCTCCAGGAATTTCTGATTCACGAGCTGTCATTTGAAAACCATTACTCTTCGTTATTATTTGAAAAAAAAGAGAAGTCTTCAACGACTGGAGTCCCATAGTTGCTAACAGTTTAAAATTCAACAAGAAAAAACCTAACTCCATCTGTTTTTAAATTAGTCCAGCTCTTCATTTCTACATTCTTTTCAGAGAGGATAGATATTTTTCTAGGTGCCCAGCCTTGGAACCTGGAATAATCCTTAGCTCTCCTTTTCACTTGCAGGTGGCTCCTTGTTCCTATTGATTCTATAGTCCTAATGTCTTCCAAATTAATCCTTTCCTTTCTGTTTTCCTCTACCACTTCCCTAACTCAGGTAATCGTTATGGGCCTGCTTTAAATCCTTAGTTCATTTCCTGTCGCAGATGAGAAAATCTATACATCTTAGCTTGGTAAGAGTCCTGAGTAGTTTGGGCCCAATGCTTCTTATTTTCTGTATCTTCTAGTATTCATGGCACCCCAACATGCCACACTGAGCTGCTTCTTTTGTTTTCTGTTTATTTTTTTTGTACCATCTTGGGATTGTGGGGAATAATGTGATTTAAGAATTATTTCAGTTTAGAGTAAAGAAATTCTAGGTAAGGGATCTGCAACATGTCACTTCGTCGTCACCAACTCTTCCTGTGTTGAATCTAGTCCAAGACAATATTTTCCATTATAAATTCTACCTAATAACACTGAATATATGTAATCCCAGGGATATTTCCAACAGTAAAGCAGGTTACATCTGGCAAGCAGGTTTCCAGAAATGTGCCGGGTTCATCTACAACCTTGTGATGGGATTTTGAAGCTTCTTCCGCTAGATGAAGATTTAGCTTCTATTTCTGAGTGTGGCAGTCTCCTCAGACACATGGCATGGGACTCTTAATTTATTTCCTCATTCTGACCCCTAATGTCTCTTGATGTTTTTAAATAAGTATAGTTCTTATTGCCTAATTGTGTCAGCCATCAACTGTCCACGTAGCATAGTTAAAAACAATATATGGTACAAGTATTCAACATACAATAACTTCTTGTGCAAAGAAATCCATAGAGCAAGTGAATTTAAGAAACAAAAGAAAAAGAAGAAGAGAAAGCTATGATGTCCTCTTAAAACCCTTTATTTTAGATGAGAGATCCAGGGATATAGCCAATCTGTGACCGTTAATGTCACTTACTTATCTTTCAAATATCTTGTGTGTAAAGCAACATTTTTCTCTCATCCCTTCCCTCTGAGTCTGTAGTCAGTGGGACTGCTTCCCCTCTGTTCTCCTGGCCCCGTCAAGGGTGTATGCAGCTTTGTTTCTCATTACCAGCTGTGATGCTCTGAGATATTAACACTGGTCTCCTTATTTAATTATAGTACTTAAGCTCTCTTGTTTTAGGCACTAAGAGGACTTGTCCTTTCTCTGGCCCTCTACCTTTATTAAAGCAATCTCAAATAAAAGTCTAAATACTTATCTACCTCTTGCCTGCTCCTCCAGCTTAATCGTTCACTATCTCTCATCATATCCTGCTCCCATCTAGGATGACCAACCATGTCAGTTTGCCCAGGAATGTGGGGTTTCCCAGGGCAATCCCTAGCAAACCAGCAATGTTGATCATTGTACTTCCACCATCTGTTCTGTCTCAGTGAGATTGGCGATATTTCATCGATGCTTGAAAAATGAGCTGGCTTTTCTTCATCTAGCTTCCTAGTTCCTTCTCATTCTTCTTTGGAAACTCAGCTCAGGCAGAATCTCCAGAAACTTGTCTCAGAGCTCCCAAATCACCTGGTGTAAAATGTCCTTTCCATGTACTCTCAAGGCATGGATTGTGAGCATCCATCTTCCATTTCTAGACCCCGAGGTCCATATTTGTATCCCCAAAACATAACCCAGGAGCTCAAGAAATATAGTTTGTATAGTAAAGAATTTCTGTCCTTGGAGGAAAAGTAGTGCTCTTGGCCTTTATACTTTCTAGCATTCAGCTAGTAATAAGAGCTACCATGTAATGAGTACACAGTGTGGCCCCGGATCTTTCCAACATGACCTTGTTTAGTCTCCCCATGACCTGCAATGTGTCATTATTCTGGAGGCAAGTAGAGCTGCTTATGCAAGGGCAGAGTGTTCATAAACCCAAGTACACAGAGACAGGTCCTGCCCTTTACTACAAACCCTTGTGGATCCACATGTTTAGGAAATCAAAATTGTCCAGCTCTCAGAAAGCTGATACAGTATATAGCTTTATAATATGGAACCCTCTAGTATAGTCTGGATACATCCTGTAATCAAACCCATTAATAGATGAATATTCACAGTAAATAGCATACGTAAAGTCTATAAATAACCTCACATCAGTTCACATTAGGTTTTGTTGCCAAATGTAATTTGGAAAAGAAAAAATGTTCTTTTTAGGGGTTTTTTTTGGAGGATTTTAGGCAAAAAGTCACAGACCTGAGGTGCATCTAGGGTTTGCATTCAGGTCTAGCTGATGTCGTAGCTCAGGACCTCTATGTTATATTTCCTGTCGAATTTACTCTAACTGGGATATTCAACAGAGATTTCACTTCCGAGCAGCTTAGCTCTCTTAGTCAGTGTGTTTTCTGAAAAGGGGGCTCGTTTTTTTGACATTATAATATATTTCAAACAGATTGTTGTAAAAATCATTTTTAAATATTCAATGCAGTTTTCCTATACATACTAAATTAAATGGAGTATAGTATGTCTGATATTGGCTAGATATACCCGAGTTTTTTATCTTTTTCATCAATAATTATTTAGATTGACAACTGCTATATATCTAGTACTGTGCCAAGTAAAAGAATTTGTATTCTATCACTAATGGTTTCTTTGTTTAGTTTTGTGATTTCATATTATTACAATGTATGTATCTATTAAGATTAATTTTATCTTAAGAATGTTTTGAGGGTTTCATTGCACCCCCTGGGAAAACTTAGAGCTCGCTGCAGTCACAGTGAGCAAGCCTCATAAACCCAAAAGTTGGCTTATGACACAGTTTAGCATACGTGGATGATTTGTCATTTGAAAGCCCTAAACACATATTTTGTTTAAATTGTTCTCATATTCTGCTTTACCTCAACTGCTGCAGAATTTGTCATTTCATCAATCATATTTATTAAGATTTCCTAGCCTTAAAATATTCTCCAGTTGATCTCAAATTGCTTTAATTTCAATCCTGACTTTTTGGACCATTTCAGGGAAAAATTAATACATCTTGATTAAGTAGTCATTAAAATAAAATGAGAAAACAATCCTTGAGAGAACTAGGCTGGATTACTTTTTGAAGGCTGGTTCTTTCCCTTGTTTATTCGTCTTCGTCCTTGTGGCTCAGTTTTCAGTGAGTCTCCTCTTTTGTGTTTGGTAGAAATTATATTGTGGACGAAGGAGGTAGGAGCCGGAGTTTGTGATACTGTTTACCGATTCTAATTTTACACAAGAGGTTTATGTGGACTTTAGTTTGTTTATTTCCATGATAAACATGTTGGCCAAAAGTATCACATATTAGATCTTAGCTGCATGATATTCTTCATCCCTCTCAGCTGGAAGAACATAACAACGGCTCTTGACTCTGCTGTTTATTCTGGTTATGTTTTTCTTTGTTGTCGCAATTCTCTATGTAATAGATATAAATTCACTTTTCGCTTTTGGGTAAAATATAAAAAATTCAGTCAGCCATCCCGTTTCTTTAAAATGGCCAGATGTTAGGCCTCTTGCAGACAAGCAGCCTAATTAAATTTGTCTTTTTCACTGGGATGTTCGGCATTGTTTTGACAAAGCGTAATAGAAAGAGGACTGTTTGTAGGTTCAGGAGATTTGAAAATCTTCGTTAACTCATTTACGGACTGCTAACTATGTGACTTTCAGGCCCATGAAATGGTGTATGGAGGTATCTAGAGGATTATAGAAAGTGGATTTGGTTAATAGACGTAAGAGCCAATATTCCAGGTGTCTTCTTCAAGAGGTCCTTTATTTCTCTGCCTCAATCATTGCATCTGTAAAATAGAGACAGTAATGCCTAACTTAAAGGTTCTTGTGAAGGTTCACCCTGACGATATAGGTAAAAGTACTCCATATGGGATATGTGATAAATTCCCAATAGGAGCTTCTTGAACGTGAACCTGAGTCTCTGTTTCATCAGCTCTAAAATGGGAATAGTAGTTACTGCCTGTAGCTGCTTCCTACCCCTGCTTAGCACATGTCTGTTTTGTTTCTTTCCTTACTCCCTTCACAGAGTTTATATGAAGATGAAATAGCATACACTTTGCAAAAATGTTTAATAAAGGTATGAAAACCTTCCTAAATGGAACATGTTAAGATGTAGCCTATGTGCTTTTGTTTAAAGTCTTACTCTTCTATTTCTGGTCTTTGCTCACACTTTCTCTTTGTTTTCCAAATTTGAAACAGTTTTACGAGTAGGCAGTAGGCTATAAGGTTGTATAATTTGAAGGATGCTAGATATGACCTTTTAAGCAAAAGTATTTTCCATGACATTCACCTAAGTCTCTAATAGCAAATTTAGAGCTCTTTATTTAGTTATCATATAACCTCCAATTATTAAAATGCAAATATTATTAAAGTGGTAATGTCTTAGACTTCTATGGGTTAATTCTTGACTGTGTATTAGTTTAGAACCACCTGAGTACATTGATCTGGCTACAATTTAGGAGGCAGAAGAAAGGGCATTTAATGGCAAAGTGGGAGGGCCCCAAGGATAAACTTAATTATCTTGAACTATGGAGGAATAACTAATTTTCTTGTAGTATTCTTTCACTGAGTCTTCACTTGAAAAGTTGCTTTGTAATTAGTCAGTAGTTGTTTGGGGGATGTTTACTTTTTAGTCAATTTTCAGATAGTGGTTCTGCCAGGAAAGAATTGTAGTCAGAATTTCCTATCTGTGCTAAAAGCTATCCAAATTTATATTTTAAAAAATAAGCCCAGCGTATGCTTTCTATCCACTCTGTTTAGATGGATGACATTTTTTGAATCTAGAGGTACCATCCCCTTAATAACAAGCCAGTTTATTTGGGGATGATGTAGCTTTAACTCTGTTCTAATTCACAGATAGAGGCCATCACATTTCTACTTGTTATACCATAAAGTGAATAAATTAAATGCAACTTTAATGACTAGTCTGAGACTTGCAATCTTAATATTTTTCAGAATTGTCTAAGAATCTTAGATTGCCAGCCTGGAATCTATGTCAAGTAAAATGCATCATAGTGCATGGTACACCAGATTAGGAATTCGAAGACCCAATTTCTTATATTTATTCTAACACTATCCTATTTTTTTCCCCTTGAGCAAATAATTTTGTCTCTCTAGGTTTCAATTTGCACTACAATCTAACTAAATTCCTTTGCAGGAATTTGCAAAGATATTTTGAAAAAAGTAAATCACTACAAAAAGTACTATATTACTTTTTTTTAGTGTTTAGATATTTATAATCAGTTTGTAAATAGTTTATCTTGCTATTTAAAATGCTTGGTTTGGAGCTGGCCACATGGCATAGCGGTTGAGTTCTGCATGCTCTGCTTCAGCAGCCCGGGTAAGAACCTTGTAAGCCATGCTGTGCCAGCAACCCACATATAAAGTGGAGGAAGATTGGCACAGATGTTAGCTCAGGGCTAATCTTGCTTAATAATAATAATAATAATAATAATAATAAAATGCCTAGTTTATTAAAGCTGCTCATTTCTCTACCAACCTACTCCCAAATAATTGGTTGAAGTACCCATTAGCATAACTCTCAGAGACTTCTGTGTACCTCACCCTTGTTCTGATCCTAACACAGGGAATTTGTAAAGGTTCTTAGCTCAAGCTGTTTTAGCTTGGAAGCAGTGCATGAGAAGCAGGCCTGGTTTTTCTGTGTACAGTACTTAATAATTGTATCAAGCATTGCATAACCCTGAGTGTGTTGAGGTGCACCTGCCCAGGGCTGACATCTTCAGCCATTATCCAGTAAAGGCGGTGACCAGCATTGACCCATCTTTATGGATAGGAGACTGGGCCTAAAGAGTAGCATTTGCTCTGCCAGAAAGTGTAAGGTGATTCTTGTTGACTCAGATGTCATCCCCTGTGCCTGTGTGCCCTCTGCTGCGCTTCCTAGAGTCCCGAATCTCATCCCTTTGTCTGTCTCAAAGAAGCTTGCTGATCTGATCATACTGACTGTCTTCTGCATCTTACAGATAAAGAAATCTTGTTGAAGTTAACCAGATGATGTCTGTGTCAGGTTCTTTCAAGAATCTGAGACTAATATTGACATTTGTGAGTTTGATGGTTGAAATTTTATTCCATTAAAATAAAGGAATAAACACTAAGATAAAAATATCTTTATTTTCGATGACAAGACATTATACTTTTGTTCTGAGTTTTTACTCAGGTCCCCTTGTAATGGACAAATAACTCACCTTGAAGAAAGATTGGATCTTTTGTAGATTATAGATACAACTAAAAGAAGCTTTTACACTTTTTATTAATAAAAGTTTGGCTCTTTAAATAAAATAATTGTATTTGTACATAAAAAGCAAATTCCTATCTGTTTCCTTAAATTTTTCCTAAACACAAATTATTTCCTGTAAGCACAGGCTGTCTTTCCTTCTAGAACTGATAACATAACCAGGATAATGGGCTGGTGCTGAGACCACCTTTGTCTCTATTTATTTTTGACAACTCAGAACCTGAACACATTTGTCATATTTTTGAAATCCCTTGTCTTATCAGGCAGAATACATCTTCTTTTATGAAATTCAAAAATGCCAGATTCTCGGGGCTGTCCCAGTGGCGTGGCGGTTAAGTTCACACACTCTGCTTTGGTGGCCTAGGGTTCACCAGTTCGGATCCTGGGCACAGACCTACATACTACTTATCAAACCATGCTGTGGCAGGCATCCCACATATAAAGTAGAGGAAGATGGGCACGGATGTTAGCTCAGGCCTAATCTTCCTCCAAAAGAAAAAAAAATGCTGGATACTCAATTTCCCAGACTAACATTGCAACTAAAATATGAAACTGTGACTTACACTCCATCAATTAGATGCATCCACTCCAGATTTTGAATGGGCCACTAGTGACACAGAGAAGCAAGCCCTAAAGAATAGGGTGAGGTGGCAACAGTGATATCCAATAGCCATAGTCAGTAGCAGCCTCAGCTCTAGTGGTAGCTCCAGTGACCAGTAGTGACAGAATCAGCAGGAGAAGCGTGGCTTCTGCCCACTGGCTCTGGCAGAGTTTTCTTCCTAGGACTACTTTTGTTTGGATTTAGTGAATTGCTCTTAATTGGGTATTCTCCCAAGACTTTTAGCAGATGGAATGAGCAAGCTAATATTTAAGAAATGGTTTCCCTGTCTGTTTAGATTACCCGAACTTGATTTTTCTTTTCTTGAAAATTAAGATACTTAATTTTAAATATGTATGATTTTCTGCAGTGGCTTCCTACGGTCCACTGTCTGTAGAGATTTCATACTATCTTAATATGTCCTATTGATTGTAGTCAAAGTCACTCTCGCTCAGTAGTCCTCACTAGCTTAAGTTCTCATTACTCCACTCTGCTTGACTGCTATTTCGTGGGAGAGAGGACAGATTTTTAAATATTTCTTTATTTTCACTATTTTGTTCTTTTCTTTATAGTGATAAAGAATGTGAGCTATGGAAATCCCATATGTAACTTGCTGCGCACCCAGCTCCATTCGCCAGCCTCCTTTGCAGTTAGGTGTAAGAAGTTACTAAATTTCTCTAATGAGATGTATATGTGAGTATTCAATGACATGTAAATGGAAGAGCTGAAAAACTCTTAGCTGAGCTGCCTCATGCTGTTTGTCTTTTCTATTGGCCTGCCAACATGACCTTGGAGGCCTTGTATTAAAGGTAGTAGGATGGCCATCGGTCTGGTGACCTGAGTGACTATTGCCCAAGAAGGCTTTAAAGTTCCCATCTACTTGACTAAACTTTAGACAGGCTTCTTTCAGAATCTAGGCTCCTGACCTCTCTTTTCTTGGAGCATTTATTTTAGAAAACTTCTAATTGTAAATTCTTTCTCTGCCTCTTTGAGATGTAAATCTTTTTAAAAGCTACTTGCCAGTTTTACAACCCAAAATGTCTTTCTCAAGGACTTGTGACTGTCTTCTGAAATGTAATCACAGAGGACGATAGAGCTACTATCTCCCAGTTTCTGCGGGAAGATAGGAGCCTAATTTGGCCAGGTGTCTTACTCCCAGTTGTAAAACTACTGCCCATCACAAATATAAGAAAAAGTTTACTTTTCCTTTCGAAAGTCAATTAGCAAACACAGATGGCCTGTGATCTCCAAAATGCCTTTTGTTTCAGCTGAGTTCAGTTCAGACTGTTCTCTGGTCTCTTTCCCCTAATGCATGAAAGGTGTCCCATTGCCCTCATTCAACACAAGGACTAAGTGAGATAGAAACTTCTAATGTCTTAAGGTACTCAAATTTTAGAGGCTACTGCAGGTTAGAAGCCAGCAAACCCTAACTATTGTAATAATATTAGTAACCTGAAGTAGGGTAAAACCATAATTTAAAAATGTAAAAATGCATTGCATTGGTGTAGAGGTCATGCAGTGAGTGATCAACAAACATGCCTAGCAGGCTGGAAATTCGGTGACCCATACCATGCTGTGGCAAAATATTTGGTAAAATTTTGCCTGCGACAACTTGGAAGGTGGTCTAGCTGTTCTTCAGGACTGTAGTTCTGTGAAAGGCGGCTGGAAAAACACAGGAGGTTACTGTGCATTGACAACTTGCAACCTGTGGCAAGGGATTGCAAAAAAAGGTAGGCTTGCATAGTAATTGGTTGATTTTCATGCAGAGGTTCAAGAGAATGCAACGTTCTTGAGACGAAGAGCCTGAAATCATTGGAAAAACCACTGACTAGTGAAGCCCAAATGTCAGGAAATAAAAGTGAAAAAATGTTTGAGAAACAAAAGCCTTTGAAGAACTGTCAGTTAAAGAGACTCAGCCTCGTAGCAAGCATAAGGATAGGTAATAATAAGGGTGTTTCTTTCACACCCAAACCTCAGACAACCTCAAGGTAGCCATGATAGAATAAATTCAGAGAGAATGAGAGAGTGAAACAACAATGGACCATGGAGTAGAATCTGAATTTAATCAAGGAACCTTTCCCATTGCCAGGAAAGGGGTTCATTACAGAACCTCCCCAGTAGGAGTTCATCCATGCTAAGAGTCTAGTCATGCTAAGGTTTTCTGATTTTCCTTTTCAGAACGGGAGCATTTACTACCCTTCTCTTACCCTTGCTTCATCCTTTGTAATGTGTATGTTGGATGTGGGGGTAAGCAAAGAGCTTGTATTTTATTTTATACATTGTTGGACTGTGAGGAACCATGACCAGACTTGATGGAAAGCATTGCGAATCACCAAGAGACTCTAGAATTTCATACGGATAAAGGTACTGGAAGGCACTTTGGCTTGTCTCCCTTGGGAAGAGACTAGCTGTGCTCTTTATAGAAAGAAGTTAACCCATAGATATTTGGTGGCCTGAAGGGCTGCCTGTGGCAAAGACCACTAACTGTCCAACAGCATCTTGTTTGTCTTTTCTCTGGGCACACAGCTGGACTCCCATGTCTCTTGCAGGTAGATGCAGAGGGTATTCTACTTCACAATGGAATGAGAGCAGCCTAGCTCATAAAATATCCTTCCAAGGAAGGAGCTCCTTCATGCTTTTAATCTTTCTTCTACCTTACTGAGTTCTAGATCCCTGAATTTCCTTGTAAACCGAGAGTTGGGCACAGTGGAGCTGCTGTGAGCTTGGATCCTGAATAGTTGTGTGAAGGAGAGCTGTTGGGTTGACCTGAACATCCACTCTAGACTGTATGCAAGTGGAAATAATCTTCTGTGTTAAACTACTACAGTGTTTGGATTATTTGTTGCTGGAGCCAGCCTTCCCCTAACCAACAGAACTATAATGACTTTTTTTTCTTATTCAATGAATGGAGATTTCACATAGACATTAAGTGACTTTTTATTTCCAAACAATTTTACTCACATTTTTTTTACTTAATCCTCATAGCAATCCTAAAAGAGATCTTTATTGTACTGTGAATACACTAAAGCTAAGAGAGACTTTATTACAGAGCTAGAAAATGGCAGACCTAGAGGTAAGTTCAGAACTGTCTGCGCCCAAAGCTCACGATGACTTTAGTATTGTTCTAGACATGGTTGTGGTTGATTACACAAAAAAAGAAGTTCGAATGGAAATAGAAATTCTACTTTTTTCCATTTGTTTCAAAGATGTCAGCTTCTTACACTGTTTTTTCCCTCTGTAATGTGTCGTTTACTCATACTGACTCTACTTTTCTATATGATTGAATTGCACAGAATTTATTTAGATTATTAATCATTGTTAACTCATTATATATATAATTGGATTCCTCCCTGCCTGAAATGTTCCTAATTGTGGAACTTATTCTCTATAAGCAATGTTACCTTTACATTGTAGCCTGTGGCGTTCAACAGCCTTGGTCAATTAATCAAAGAAAAAAAGGTAACAAAAGCACAGCCAATATGGTACATGCATTTTTCTAGTGGGGATGTTTAAGCGATGCCAGAAAGACAATCCGTGTGATGTAGATGTACTTTGTGTGTGATGGGTCTCCGTTAGCTGTAAGGCCGTGTCTACTCAAGCGTTCTCCTAGTGTGATGTGCAGCGAAGGTTGTGATTAGACCTCATTGAAATTTCACTCTCTGGATTTGTCCTTTCAGAAATAGCTACATTTAAACTCCCAAGGCTCCATTTTAATTAAAGCCATGCTTCTCTCTCCCAGTATTCCTCTGCTCTTCATCTTGTATTTCACCATTATATGGAACGCACTTAATTTCATTCTGTGCTTTGCTTACCCAGTTTGAATTCTTTTTGAGTGATTTCAGATGTAAAGTTCATAACTGGCCATTTTGAAGACTTCCATATTTAGGCAGGAGGTTTCCTGAGATGCACATAACTGCTAGTAACAGCTAAAAATGGATGAACTAAAATTAAATTTAGTTTGATTTAAGATTCAGTGGTGTTTGATGTGTAAAATAGAAAAATACTATTCAGGTGAGCTTTTCCTATGTCCTAGGCAGTACGTGAAATTCCTTTTAGAAGTCATGTCATGGATCTAATATAATATGTTGTATTTTAGAAAGTGCGTATGCTAATTTTTAAAAGAAGCATATAACAGCTTCATTCCATATACATACGTGGTGAGCATTCTTTCAAAGGATGATATTCCAAAATATTATTCCAAAGAATAGTACTCTAAAGAATATACACCCAAAGAATAGTATTCCAAAAATATCTTAGTGCATATAAATGTGACTACTCTTATTTTTCACTCTAAAACTAGTAGTGATTGGGTTTCTAAAATATGCAAATCATGGTATTTCCTACCACAATTTATTTATACACAATAAATGTAATAAGACGGTTAAGATGCTCCTGATTTGATCTAACAAAAAAGGCCAGATCAAACTGATTCAAATCAAAAGGTGATATATAAGACTGAAAAGTCCAGAGGTTGGTTGGGTCAATAAGAATCCTGCCTTATTTTTATAATGTTCTCTAGCCCATGCGTTTGTGTGTATTTTAACATGTGCTAGCTTTGGAAGATGGCTTCAAGCAGCCCCTAGAGCTCTAACCTCCTTAGCCACATGGGGAAAGAGAGGCAGTTGTTCTTTGCACACCATCATATAATACCAGGCTTCATATTGATTTTATTTTCCCTAAATACACACACACACACACACAGACACACACTCCTATGGCCAAGGGATGCCATAAGCTTATTGGCTTAGATTGCATGAATCAATAATCACTGTGGCAAGTGAGTCATGGTGACTCACGTTGTCTTAGACCAATTGGTCGCACCATTCAGACCAAGAGAGGGTCTGAATCCACACTATGTGACTGGTACACATGGGGGAGAAACTTAAAAGATGCAAGGAATCAACAAAATTCTAGCTATGTAAGGTACTGTTATTACAATCATTTTATTGGTGAGGATCTGAAGGTTAGCAATTCAAAGGATTTGTCCAGGCAGCAAATTTCAGAGCTGAGACATGAAATTAAGACTGACTCCAAAGACCACACTATTAATCAAGTCACTCTTTATTTTCATTTTCTCTTACTTTATGCATTAATTAGAAAAAAGAAAAATAATAAATTAAATGTAATGATGTGTTTCTAAGTATCATACCTTATTTCCCCTGTCTTTTGTGTCATGATGAAGGATAAAATGAATCTGTCAATGTTATATGAGTTAAGGGTAAGTAGTTAATTTTGGCTATTGGGATATTGTTTAATTTTATAAATCATTCTGAATTCCCAGTACAGTGGTATTTTCTGGTGGCTTGGTGGTTAAAAAAATTGATAACAATAATTGAAATAATAATAGCAAATAGTTCTATAGCATTTAGTATTATCAGGGCACTGTTCTATGTGCTTTACACATATTAGGTCATTGAATTCTTATCACAAGTCTATGAAATAG